>NC_134579.1:58716785-59948571 GCF_037038515.1 Microtus pennsylvanicus | reverse complement strand
TGCATGCACACACACAGGCACATATAGATGTTTCTTCACAGGGTCATAGGGCCATGTTTCAGAATCTCTTTGGCCTTCCTGTCTGGCTGGGAGTAAGAGTAGAGATAGAAGTCAATTACTTGCCTGTCCGTGTTTGTATACTCAATACTTGCAGAAATCCTAAGAGCTACATGTTAACACCGTTTTCCCAGTAAGAAAGACAAACACACTGGCCTTAAATTTACTGGCATTCACATACAAATCCACATAATGTGGTTTTAATTGCTTCTCTGTAAGGGAACTCAGACTCGGTTGGTGGAGGAGGAAGGGTTTTCTGTAATTAACAGACACATGTAGCTAACCAAACAACTGCAGAAACGGATCAGAAAAATAGTTTGGCTCAGATAAGCAACTCAGAGCACGCAGGGAAACTCAGGGACCTCGTTAGACTGTCGGCTGCCACGGTATGGCCTGGAATGAGCAACATTACTGGGCTAAGCCCAGGTCATCCGAGTGGGAAGGCAGCCAGGCAAAGGGCCACTTCTCTCTTGTGTCTTCAGTCCATTTTCTATCCCTTAGTCAGGGACAGCGATGGTTTACAGTTGTGGCTCCCTTCTGCATTCCAGTCCCATGAGAGTTGAAGGTGTTGGGTAAGGTCTGCTGCCTTGTGGTAAAACATGCATGCGCTCGGCATGTATGGTATTCTGCAGCACCAAAACCCAAACCAGCAACGAAGAGGTAATACAGAAGTGGGGTTTTTTTCCACTATAAGGTTAGAAATAAGCTTCTTAGTAATAATAACCATTAGTCAAGTCAGCCGCATTCTAAGAATGTCTCACAGCACTCTGTCCAGATGAGGAAACTGAGGCACAGTGTTTAATAGCTACTGGGCGGGGACAGATCTGTGTTCAAAGCCAGATCTACCTGATTTAAGAACTTTTCTGCTGTGCTATCAAGCATCTTAATGGGACAGCATTTCCCAAGCTCCAGAGAAAGTGATGTCACAGGTCACTGGCTTTGAGCCTGAAAGACACATGGCACCACACACACACTCACACACACACACACACACACACACACACACACACACACACACACACAACTTTCTCTCAAAACATGTTTTTCATGGAAAATAGTCTACAGCTCCTACATAGCTTCCTAGATCTGTTTACTCTGAAAAAAAATGTTTATGACTTGGACCAAGTACAGGAAAGCACAACTTGAGGTCCGCATGATTAGCCCAGGATAGCGTTTCTTCCAAGCAGGAAGGTATCCATGGGACTTTCAGAACTGGTAGCTTTGTGCATTGCTAACCCGGGACGTATGAAAGGTTGAGAGCAGGACTTGGAGAACCGGGCTTGAATTCACTAGCCAGTTCTCAGGGCAGAGCTAACTCGAGAATGTTTCAGTTTAGGACTAGTTGGTTCCCGAGTGGGGTGTGTGCACAAGAGAGAGGCATCCTAGACTTTATCCCTAGCATTGGAGTTGAGGGAAGTTCTTCCTCTACAGTCCTATCGAGTGACACTGTGCTTCTTCATCCCCAGATAAGCCAGACCCCCCAGCTGGTACACCCTGTGCATCTGACATACGGAGTTCCTCGCTGACCCTGTCCTGGTATGGCTCGTCTTATGATGGAGGCAGTGCCGTTCAGTCCTACAATGTGGAGATCTGGGACACAGAGGACAAGATGTGGAAGGAGCTAGCCACCTGCCGCAGCACCTCTTACAACGTCCAAGACCTGCTGCCTGACCGCGAGTATAAATTCCGGGTGCGTGCCGTCAACGTCTATGGAACCAGCGAGCCAAGCCAGGAGTCTGAACTCACAGCCGTGGGAGAGAAACCTGAGGGTAGGCTGCCTTCATTTCTTCCTGGCCTTGAAATAAATATGCATGAATTTGGACCGAATCTACAGAGGGAGGGAGGTTCAGAGAGAGAGACTGGATATGGAGGCGTGGCTGGCGGTACCTTGGGAGCTCTTACTTTATAAGACTGTGTTGCTGACCCATCCTTTGAAAGAAGTTCCAAGGGTCGTTCAGAAACTCGTTAGCCAAGGTGCTGAGGCTGTAGGTCAGTGTCAGAATATCTTCCTAGGGTATGATGTGTGCTACCACTGATATCACACTCAGTGAAAGCATGGTACTAGAAAGGTTGTTACCCTGCCACCAGAGGGTGATGGTGTGTTGATCGGCAGGTGGGCTGTCAGGCAGACCTCAGGTTCCTCTGCTCCTCTCTCACCCCTTACCTGCTTCTGTTGCTCTCACAGGTGAGTGTCCACTTCACATCAGTGTTCAGGTTACAGGACAGATAAGGAACTCAAGTTGAAGGGGGAATACACAGGCAGCTACAAGGAGGCAGACGCATCTCACTAGGGTGATGTAAATAAAAAGAGGGAAGGACAGCTCGGTAAGCGTGGAAAATCCTGCCAGGGAGATCGAAAAGCTTCTTGGAGGAGGTGACACTTAAGCTGTGTCTTGGGAAAGGGACTGGTACACTGAGAAGCAGGGGAGATAAGGAAGGGCATTCCACACAAAGGAGAGAGCCTGAGCAAGGGTAGGAAGTGACAGAAACAGGTGGCATTGGAGAAGCATAAGTGTAGCGAGTGCATAGGTTATGTGAGATGAAACAGAAGGAAGTGAAAAGGATAGTGTAGATAAAATCAGTGTTCACCAAAGCTTTGCAGACAAGAGAGGGAGATGATGTGGCTGGCCTGTTGTTAGAAAGCAAACTTGGGATAAAATCAGTGTTCACCAAAGCTTTGCAGTCAAGAGAGGGAGATGATGTGGCCAGCCTGTTAGAAAGCAAACGGGATAAAATCACAATGTTCACCAAAGCTTTGCAGACAAGAGAAGGAGATGATGTGGCTGGCCTGTTGTTAGAAAACAAACTTGGGATAAAATCAGTGTTCACCAAAGCTTTGCAGACAAGAGAGGGAGATGATGTGGCTGGCCTGTTAGAAAGCAAACTTGGGATAAAATCAGTGTTCACCAAAGCTTTGCAGACAAGAGAGGGAGATGATGTGGCTGGCCTGTTAGAAAGCAAACTTGGGATAAAATCATGGTGTTCACCAAAGCTTTGCAGACAAGAGAAGGAGATGATGTGGCTGGCCTGTTAGAAAGCAAACTTGGGATAAAATCACAGTGTTCACCAAAGCTTTGCAGACAAGAGAAGGAGATGATGTGGCTGGTCTGTTAGAAAGCAAACTTGGGATAAAATCAGTGTTCACCAAAGCTTTGCAGACAAGAGATGGAGATGATGTGGCTGGCCTGTTGTTAGAAAGCAAACTTGGGATAAAATCAGTGTTCACCAAAGCTTTGCAGACAAGAGAAGGAGATGATGTGGCTGGCCTGTTGTTAGAAAGCAAACGGGATAAAATCACGGTGTTCACCAACGCTTTGCAGACAAGAGAGGGAGATGATGTGGCTGGCCTGTTGTTAGAAAGCAAACTTGGGAAGCAGTAGAACTTTGCCACTCAAATACGACTGCAGTGTGGCAGCCTTGTGTGTTCTCAGCTTGGGTATCCCCTGGCTTCTTGAAGCCTCATTTTGGCACAGTTTGCTCCTGAAGGCATTCATATACCATGAACACTGGAGAAGCCTTACAGTTGCTGATGACCTAGAAGATGAGTCTGGAGTTAGCCAAGTCTCCATGAGTCTCTGCTATCCCAGCCTGGTAGAGGGATGGGAGGAGCATGAACTAAATCTCCCTAGGATAGAGTGGACCACTCTTGATGAGTTTGGGGTGAGGGGATTAGAGAGATGAAAGGCTTCTAAGACGACTCCCTAGTTCCTGGCTTAGATAACCAAGCACACATTCAAGAGATAATTAGAGGATTATTATTTTAAGTCATGTGACTGATGGTAGCCATTGAGCATCTGTCATATGACAACATCCTCATCTTTACATTCTCCACTCCAATCCTCATAGCCCAGTGACACAGGCACTGCCGCCATTGCCCTCCTCGGACAGAGGGGAAGTAGACGTAGAGGGGTGGAACTTTTTGCCTAAGGTCACAGAACTTGTGAATGGAGTGTATAAACCCAGAGCTGTCTAGCCCAGAGCTTGTTCTCCTTCGGTCAGATTGAGGGAAGAGGTTTGTCGGGCTGTCTCCCACCCCCCCCCCACTGACTTGGGGAACTTAATAACAAAGAGACTGGGAGATGGTGAGGGTCTTAGTTTCAGACTAGTTTAGTAGAGATATCTGAGGGATACCTGAAGGGAGGAGTCACCACCTTGGGAGGAAGGCTATAGATACAGAAAGCTTTGCTGTTTAATGGACAACGGAATAAAACCAAGTAGGTCACCCAGGGATTAGAAAAGGTCAACACTTGTGCCGTAGTGTAAAAGCCTGTGGGACTAGAAGAAGGGACTGTGAGAAATCTGAGTTCATTGTAGACACAGGAAGGGGGGGCACAAGTTGCAAATGTACTGCACTAAATGCTAAAGACAAAGAGCTAGGGACTCTGGGTCATTGGAATTGCCTGTTGCTTGGTAGCGATCTTTGCAATAGAAGTCCATAGAGTTTGCACAGGGTGGGAAAATGGTTGCTCTGGCAAGGGAATGAGTTGGAGAGAGGCCAGAGTGTGGGGTGTTTTGCTGAGTTTTATTCAAAGAGAGGGACAAGAACACTATGGATTTAAGACAGAGAAGGTGGAGAACAGAAGGGACAATGCTCTTGGAGAGATATTCGGGGTGTCAAATAGGCAGCATGGTGGGACACTAAAGGAGACGGGGAGAGACCCATCCTGGAAGCCCCATGTAACCCAGGGCATTCTCTGTGTAGCTCCAAAGGAAGGAAGTAGAAAACACACCAACTTCATACGCCATCCAGCGAGCTGCATGCTGGGCACTTCTCTTTTAACCCTCGGGATGGACACAGGCAGGGTTCCCTGGATGGCCACAGTTGTCACAGAGGAGGCTGGCCTGGGCCCTGGCTCATGGTAACATTCATAAAGCTCCCATCCACTGTCTGCTTACAAGTGAATGTTGGGGGGAACCGAATAACAAAGCCACCATCTGCTGCCTCTTAACACTCCATCACACCCCATCCTTCTGCACTGGACGACTTAGAGAGTAGGCAGAATAGGTGGAGCAGGGAGCATTTTCAGGATGTTATTTTGGGAGTGACAGATACAGAGAAAACATGGTCACTGGCTGGACTGGAAGTCACCCAGGCCCTGATGTAGAAACCCGAAGCCACCAGATCCCTAATCAACCCAGGGACCCTGATGGAGGTGTGGCTTGACTTTCAAGAGGCCAGAGCTGCAGTGCTCGGGATTATGGGGAATGCCATGCTGGGGGGCAGTGGCCTTGCCCTTGAACTCTTACGTAGCCTCCAGAACCCTCCCACTGCTGCAGACAAACCGAAGTGGGCAATTGCCTGAAATCCAAAGGAAGGGTCCAGGCCACCCAGGGCTTCCAGACAGGAAGCTACTCCCACTCCAGGCTCAGTTGTCTTATCCAAGAGGGAGGAGGAGGGGAAGATCAGTTTGCACAAGCTAGGCCTGAGAATGGAAGACGGGAGTAAAGGGGTGAAGGAGAGGAGGAAGAGGGAGTGGGAGAAGAGGGTGGGGATGCCCCAAGTCAAAGTTCTCTGTGGATTCCTCAAGGGCTGTGAGATCTCAGCAAAGATAGCTCTCTCTGGGTAAAGGCGAAATGGCCCTCTGGGAAGCATAGGTGGGGAATGAGTTTGGAAGCAGTAGCGGACAGGTGGGAGAAGTAGCAGTCACAGAGGTTGCATCGGTGGAGTAACGGGCTATGAGGGTCTTACTCAAAGCGATACCAATCAGCCCTCACTCCACAAGCCCAGCTTGTGCTGCCCGACTAACCGCTCTGGTCCTGGCAGCTTCTGTCTTCTACTTCCTCTTGATTTTGAGTTCCATCCCTTTTCAACCCATCCCTCACTCCATTCACCCGTGGGCATCCTGTGTCCCTCCAGTGTTGGGGCTTCTTCCCAGACACTGGGGATCCAGTGGGAGACTGAAAAGAAGGGTTTCCCACCAGAGCCCCCCCCCCCCATGACAGAGCCATCTTTCCTATCCCTGACCTGACAACATCCTGCCCAGGTTCACCAGACCTGTGCAAACGACCCCCGACTTCAATGCCCCAGCTGAGTCTTGGGTTCCACTCCCCACTAATCCCACTCTGCCTTTGAACTCCCCTCCATCCTAGCCCCTGCTCCTAATTTGTTCTATGCTACAGTGTTATTAGCAAAACAGCTGTGGCCGAGGCTGCTTGCCAGTCAGCTCCTTGCACCCAAGGGCAATTGGAACTGCACAGCTAGGCTGAGGCTCTGCAGGGCTCCCAAAAGTGGTACCCAGAGCCAGGTTGCCCTCTAGTGTTCACTGCACACATTGCAGTCCTCTGTAAGGAAAAGGTAAAGCTCTGCCTTGGAGACTTGGTGGGACCTGCTTTGTGAGGGCTCCCAGAGCTTTGCCAGTCTTTTCCTAACGCCATCCATGGTAATGAGGTTCATCTGTCTACAAAAGCATCTCCTAACCCTCTTCCAAATAGCTTTTCCACTGAGCTCTTGAGGCGATGGCTCATTCTAAATAGATTTTTAAAAATTGTGTGCATGGGTGTTCTGCCTCTATATCTGTGCTCCATATGCATGCCTGGTGTCCGAAGAAGTCAGAAGAGGGAGGGCATCAGATTCCCTGGAATTGGAGGTGGTTGTTAGCCACCACATGGGTGCTGGGAATCAACCTGGGTCCTCTGAAAGACCAGCCAGTGATCTTAATCCCTGAGCCAGCTCTCCAGCCCACTAAATGACTGAAGAAAAAAAAAGATTTAGTTGAGGTCCTCTTTTGCAATTTTATCTCCTTCCTTCTTGGAAAGAGAGAAACCAAGGGCTCTTCTTTGAGATGGCTACCTCTGTTTATGGTCTGGGAGCTCAGCTCACTGAGCCATGATTTCCCTCAACTCGTCCCCTCTCCCCTCTGCTCATCTTGCCCCATAACTGGAAAGGAGGCAAGACGAGAAGGCAGACACATGCCAGCATCCCGGGATCTCAGCGAGTACTCCCAGAGGAAAGTTACCCTGAGCAGTTCAGAGAGCAACTTGACTCTCTGTGAAGAGGGACTGGTCCCCAACCACATTAGACAAGCTGAGGTGTGAGGGCAGGCGGGCAAGCCAGGAAGCCAACTCTGACTTCAGGCAGGGAAGAGGCCAGCTCCAGAACTAAGTCCCTCTCCAAGGCTGGCTGAGGAAACCCTGCACTAGGTGGCTGGAAAGGCCTCTCCCAAGCAGAGCACAAACCAGTTTTGTAGACACCTTACCAAGAAAGCCTTCCTTTGTTTTCCCGTACCCTGCTGCTTAGAATGCTCTGTAGAACACCGGCAGGATGTAACCGGGGACAAAGAAAATGAAGCGTGTTGATCAAATTAAATTAGAAGAAGTCTTTCAGACCGGACAGCACAGGTCAGGGCAATGGGACTTCCTGGTAAGACATGTTGTTTTATCGACTGGAAGACCTGGGTAGGTGACTAGCAGCTACTAGATAGTCAGGACCACTGTCCTTGGATCTCTGCTTCCTTTAGAACTCTGTGTTCTAAAGCATCAATGAAGTAGTCCAAGCATCCAGGACATCCTAGCATGGCTTCCATATGTCTCCAGTCCTCCTGTGGGAGACATGGCATGGACAATCCCCCAACTTAGTGTTTTCACCCTCGTGTGTGTTCCCAGCCTTTTCTGACTGTCTTACCATGGCGGTCCCTCCCCCTAACGACTCTGAGCTCTTGTCCAGCTCCACTGTAGCCTTCTAACTGCCCGCAGCTAGCCCTGGGAACGATGTCCGAAGCTCTAGGTAGGGCCACAGACCAATCCACCCGTAGTCCCCAGCACAGTGTTGGGCAGAGCCGCGAGCTTGGGGTGGGTTTCACAGCCCTCCCTAGGGCGACACCTCAGGGGCAGAGTGAGACAGTCCTCCCTGAACACTCACCCTTAAGGCCTAGGAGCACTTCCCCTGGGTCACCCTTGTCATGGCTGAGCTGCACAGTGTCACTCCGTGCCAGCTGTGTGGGTTCCGAAGAGCGATCCGTTAGCTCCCGTCCACCACCAACCCTGTCCTTGTCTGCCTTGCGCACTTCGCTTTCCCATGCTGTTCTCTGTGTTATTCTTCCCAGGCCCCTTGTGTTTAGGTTTCTAAAACTAAACTTCATCCGCAGCATTTTAAGAACTCTAAACAGATCACAGCTTCTGGTTTTATGCTCATAAACTCTCGGAACTCTCTTTTGGCAAGAGGCACTTACCTTCGGTGGGCCTGGGTTAGTTGTCTGTTTAGATCCCCGTGTGTTCTGTCCTCAGTCTAAAGGAGGCGCTTGCTGTACACAGGCCCGGCTGCACCTGCTCCCTGGCCCTCACCTCCACCTCAGACGAGAGCGCAGCACGCCGGTGCACAGCCCTCCCTACCAGCCGTGTCTGCCAGGCCCTCTGTACACTGCTCTCACAGGACACACACCCCACAGGTGCCCCCCGCCAGCCTTGCTCTGGTGTCAGCTTCTGCCAGTCAGCCTTTCCTCCCGCCTTACTTCCACACTCTCACACACACATCTAACTGACACTTATGCACTGATTTTATTTCACACCTATACACACATTTGCACACACCATACTATCCCTCACACACATATACAAAGGCTCTCAGGAAAATGCACGTGCTTATGCTTTCCTTCGCACATATATTTCACACTTTTACACCTACACTGCCTCCCACACGTGTGTTCACTCTTACACATATTATGTATTGGCCACACTCACACACCTCCACACTATGCCATGTGCGTGTGGTTACACTTCTACACTGACCTACAGGCATACGGCCAGACACTTGCGCACCAACCTACACACAGATAGCCATACACTTCCATGCTATCTCACACACACTCCTGTACCATCCCACATACACGGTCACACACCTCCACACTGTCACACACACACATACAGTCACATAGTCCCCTGATATCCTATACAAATGCGCTCACAGGCCACCACACTCACACCTCCAGGCTGTCCCCCACATACACTCCCACATCCCATAATACTCCACACACATCTGCTCACACCATCACACACTTCAAAACTCTCTCACACTTGTCCAGTATCCCGTGCACACATCCCCTCTCACACTCACGCACAGTCCCACACGATAGCCCCACAGATAGTGATGTCACATGTGTGCACACTCACACACAGCCCCGCACAGCCACGCCCTCCTCTTACCCATCCTCACACACTGCCACACTGTTCCACATACGCACTCCCTTACTGTCCCCCATTGACACGCTCACACATGTAACACTATCATTGTGCTCGCATCCTTACACACCAGCTCGTGTAGACATGCTCACACTCACCGGCACACACACACTCCCATGTTTCCACACTCACACACACCCCCTCTCACACTCACCGGCACACACATACTCCCATGTTTCCACACTCACACACACCCCCTCTCACACTCACCGGCACACACATACTCCCATGTTTCCACACTCACACACGCCCCCCTCACACTCACCGGCACACACATACTCCCATGTTTCCACACTCACACACGCCCCCCTCACACTCACCGGCACACACATACTCCCATGTTTCCACACTCACACACGCCCCCCTCACACTCACCGGCACACACATACTCCCATGTTCCCACACTCACACACACCCCCTCTCACACTCACACATTCCCACACTATATTGTGCTCGCATCCTTACACACCAGCTCGCGTAGACATGCTCACACTCACCGGCACACACACTCCCATGTTTCCACACTCACACACGCCCTCTCACACGCACACATTTCCATTTTAATGACCCTGTAACCACTTTGATTTTTGCCATGTCCTCTCTCTGTTGCCTCAGGACACCTCCCTTCATCCATCCATCAGTCACGGTCCCCATGATGGCTGAAGGAGTACAAAACCTTACACAAAGTGCCATATAGTGCTAGCCAGGCCACTCAAAGTCACCTGTACAGCTCCTTTTATGGACAAGGAACCTGAGGTCCAGAAAGGGAAAGATACTCAGCCAAGATCAGGAAGTTATATGAATGTCGGAGCGGAGGGAACCCTAGGTCTCTGAAGTAGACAAGGTCTGGGGTCGTCTAACCTGTCTCCTCCCTAGCCATGGCTCATGGCATATGAATGAAGGCAGCTGGAATATGTCACTCATGGGCACTTGCTGGCTTCACCTGTGTGCCCTTGTTCACCCTCACTGTCTCCTGTCTTCTGGGAGGCCACTCAAGGGCTCCTTCTGAGAACAAGGCTTTATCACCGTCCTGTGCTACATCACCTTCCTCCCTGTGCCTCCGGCACCACGCTGGTACCTTCCTCATTCTGTGACATATGTAATTGACGCTTACTTCAAGTGTCTCTGTTTTTGCCTATACAAGTAAATTATAAGCTTCAGGGAGGGAGAAGAGACTATGCCTTGTGTTATGTGTGTTATGTCATGTGCCCACATAACTGGCAAGATGCTGGCAATACTGCTAGAATTCAATAACAAATGTTCCACAAATGTATAAACAGACGTAACAATGAAAGTAATTATAGGTTGCTCGCTCCAGGCCGTGGAAAAGCGGGACTGTCGCAGTGGTGTGTGGGTTCTGAAATACCAAAAAGACTGGAAGAAATGTCGAAGGGGAGATGTCTGGGGGTCACTGGGTGAGAGGAGGGGATGACAGTTAGACATGGTGGCGGAGTGAGGCTGGGATGAGGAGGCCAGAACTTGCCAGTCTGCATTTGGCTGTTTTTACAGTAAGGACCAGCCCACTTCAGGGGATGCCCATGTGATCCAGGTGTGCTGGCATCTGGAAAAGCCCACAGCATGCCTTGCTCTAGGTGGCCTTCAGTACTAACCACCATGTCCTTTCTGTCCCTCCTTGTCTCTCCAGAGCCAAAGGATGAAGTGGAAGTGTCAGATGACGGTGAGTGAGGGCATGGAGGGGCTGAGAGGGGGGAATCCGATGGCTCACGCTCACCCTGACCTGTGCCCCCCTGCAGACGAAAAGGAACCCGAGGTCGATTATCGGACAGTGACAGTTAACACTGAGCAGAAAGTATCTGATGTGTATGACGTTGAAGAGCGACTAGGATCGTAAGTGGAGTTCCCAACTGCCTCTGGGTCCCAGGGTGAGGTGGTGCCAGACCCCAGTTCACCCCAGTGTTCTTCCTGTGCTGTCCTAAACCCAGCTTCCTCCCACTAAGTGTCTACAGACCAGGAGGGAATGACCCACAAGCCCATCCCTTGCCAGGGCCCCTCTCTGCAGCGACTCCTATGGTTCTCTACAGACTCCGCTCTGTAGGAGCTTCAGGCCAGGCCTTCTGTGCCTCTGCCCATAGCACAGCCTTCAGACACCTTGACCAGGTCTGAATCAGTTCTCTTTAGCATCCCCTGCATCGGGTATGAAGTAGCTGGGCCTGGCGAGCACTTTCTCTGTAGCTGCGCCAACTCTAGGGTTGCCAAGAATGCCCCGTGAGCCTCACAGTTCTGGATGAACTAGCCCTGTGCCACCATTGACTGAGCCTCACTCCCTAGGACATAAAAGACGCTGCTGCTCACACACCAACAAGCTGTTCATCTCTCCCAACTCTCAGTCTCTGGAGAAGCATAAGAGTTTAAGTGAATAGTGGAGTGGGCTAGGGGGCAGGTAGCTTAGTTAGTAGAGTGTTTGCCTAACAGGCACAAGAGCCTGGATTCCACTCCCAGCAGCACATAAACCAGATGTGATGGTGTACATCCCAGAACTCAAGAGGTGAAGGCAGGAGGATCAGAAGTCTCAAGTCAAGGTCATCATTAGTTTGAGGATACTCTGGGCTCAGTATCCTTTTTTTAAAAGGAAAAAAAAGTGACAATGGCTCAGCTTTTATTCTGGTGGTTTGGGGGAACCGAGGGTACAGTGTATGCCTCTTACCAGGTCTAGGGAGGAAGTCATCTGTTGGAATAAGAAGAACTCCCTGTTTCCGGCAGGGGAAGCCGATCCGTCCTACCCTCCAGAGCATCTGTGCTAGAGCAGAGGGAGGACAGACGTTCAGTGGTTCTGGTTTTGGGGGAGGACCTCAGTCCTTCTTCAGGGGTCCTGGCACAGGGAAGGAAGGAAGTCCACCCTTAAGATGAAGTAGGATGTTCTTCATTAGTCAAGAGTATTTTAGGTCTGAGCCCCACACCTGGATCACGACTACTCAGCTATGTAGCCGTGGGGAACATAGTGAGCAGGTGTGTGGTTGTGTCCAATAAGTCTCTACTATAAAAAGAGTAAGGCCAGATCTGCCTCACGGGCTGTGGTTTGCCACCCCCCAGCTTCGTAGAGAACTCGGCTCAACTCGGCTTTTCTCTTTCCTTTCATTGACAGTGGGAAGTTTGGACAAGTCTTCCGACTTGTGGAAAAGAAAACTGGAAAAATCTGGGCAGGGAAGTTTTTCAAGGCCTATTCCGCCAAGGAGAAAGAGAACATTCGGCAGGAGATCAGCATCATGAACTGCCTCCACCACCCCAAGCTGGTGCAGTGTGTGGATGCCTTTGAGGAAAAGGCCAACATCGTCATGGTTCTGGAAATGTGAGTGGCACTGTAGTCTGAGAGCCCCTACCTGCCCCCTACCTGCCCCCTACCTGCCCCCTACCTGCCCCCTACCTGCCCCTGCCTCCCCTGCCTGCCCCCCTACCTGCCCCCTACCTGCCCCTGCCTGCCCCCCTACCTGCCCCCTACCTGCCCCCTACCTGCCCCCTACCTGCCCCTACCTGCCCCCTACCTGCCCCTGCCTGCCCCCTACCTGCCCCTGCCTGCCCCTGCCTGCCCCCCTACCTGCCCCCTACCTGCCCCTGCCTGCCCCCCTACCTGCCCCCTACCTGCCCCTACCTGCCCCTGCCTGCCCCCCTACCTGCCCCCTAACTGCCCCCTGCCTGCCCCCTACCTGCCCTCCTACCTGCCCCCTACCTGCCCCTGCCTGCCCCCTACCTGCCCCCTGCCTGCCCCCTACCTGCCTTCCTACCTGCCCCTGCCTGCCCCCCTACCTGCCCCCTGCCTGCCTCCCTACCTGCCCTCCTACCTGCCCCCATCTGCCCTCCTACCTGCCCCCTACCTGCCCCCCTACCTGCCCCCCTACCTGCCCCCTACCTGTCCCCCTACCTGTCCCCTACCTGCTTCCCCACTCCCAACAACCCCGCGTTCCTCACCATATAACACGGTATGATGGCCAAGATACTCGCCAGCACCATGACCAGGGCTGGTCAGTGGGAAGCATAATTGGCCCTGGCCACTGCGCAGCGGCCTGACAGCAGCCTTGGCACCTCTGCAGCCTTTGTCTTCTTGTTTCCTTGTGAACAAGCCTAGCTATGGCAGATTCCTTGCTTTACAGGGCGGTCTCACCTGGAGGTAGTGTATGGTAGGAAAGGAAGGAACAGGGCCGTGTCTTACCTTCCTTGCAAAAGAGGGGGGTGCCCAGATTTGCGAGCTCGGAATTCTGGAATGGAGCCCTCTCTCCAGCCCCTCTGCTTCTTACTGTTCCCCATTCCTCCCTGTTGAACAAGTTTGATTTCTCACTCGGCAGAGTAATGCTTTCTCTGCTGGATTACACAGAAGCTGGGGGTGGAACAGATGACCCGCAGACAAGGCTTTCCCAGAATCCATTGTTTCCTCCATACCTCAGATGCCCACTTCCCTTATATACATGCACACACATCATTAAGCCACCTACATTTTTCATGGGCTTCATGTGCTAAACCTTATTTTTTAATATATAAAAGCACGTTAAAATGTAAGGAAATGCATGCTATGGGTACACACAGGTGTCAGTGACAACACATGTACGTGAGGCTGCATGCTATTCCTATTCCCATCCATTCACTCGCCGTCCCTGCTGCTACACCACCAAAGGTAAACGGTTTTAGTGGGTCATGCTGTATCCTTCCAAAGTTCTTTATGAAAATGCAAACATAATATGGCATGTGCACTTTTACTGTCCTGCCTTTTATCACAATGTGTGGCTTGAACTCACTGTCCTGCACCGGATAGTTTTCAGTAAACTACCACCCTAGCAAGCCCTGCATCCTCCAAGCTCCGAGGGACTTCACAGTATGCACATGCCACACCACAGTGTGTGTCCTCCAAGCTCTGAGGGACTTCACTGTACAGACACGCCACATCACAGTATGTGTGTCCTCTGAGCTCCGAGGGACTTCACAGTATACACATGCCACATCACAGTGTGTGTCCTCCAAGCTCCGAGGGACTTCACAGTATACACATGCCACATCACTGTGTGTCCTCTGAGCTCCGAGGGACTTCACAGTATACACATACCACATCACAATGTGTGTCCTCCAAGCTCCGAGGGACTTCACAGCATACACATGCCACATCACTGTGTGTCCTCTGAGCTCCGAGGGACTTCACAGCATACACATGCCACATCACTGTGTGTCCTCCAAGCTCCGAGGGACTGACTTCACAGCATACACATGCCACATCACTGTGTGTCCTCCAAGCTCCGAGGGACTTCACTGTATGCATGTCACATCACAGTGCATGTGTCTCCTAGCTCTAAGGGACTTCACAGTACACACATCCACATCATGGTGCTTGTGTTCTCTGAGCTCCTAGGGACTTCACAGTACACACGTGCCACATCACAGTGCGTGAATTTGCGCCAACTGCTTTTGATAAGAGAGGTCAGCAGGTGCCCCGCCTTATTTTGCTTTTGCAGATATTGCTTGCAGCCTCACACACATGTTGTCCCTGACACCTGTGCATGCCCATAGCATGCAGCCTCACACACATGTTGTCACTGCACCTGTGGGTGCCCATAGCATGCAGCCTCACACACATGTTGTCCCTGACACCTGTGCATGCCCATAGCATGCAGCCTCACACACATGTTGTCACTGACACCTGTGCATGCCCATAGCATGCAGCCTCACACACATGTTGTCACTGGCACCTGTGGGTGCCCATAGCTTGCGTCCCAGAAGTGATGCTGCTCAGGGTGAAAGAGCATGGTCACTGGAGGGTTTTTGAGTTGCACTGAGCACCTTGAACTTTGGAATCAGTGTTTTGGAGAAGATGGGCTGTCTACTCTGGTAAGCATTCCTCCTCAGGAAGGACCAGGCCTGAGAATGCAATGAGCTTCTTCTCTCCTCAGCACAGAGACACTCGGCAGGCTCCTCCCAAAAAGTGCTCTTAGGACAGGAAAAGAAATGGTTGACAGTGCAGATGTGAGTCAGATAGCCCTCCGTCAGAGCCCAGCCCACCTCTCATGACCTGACCTTGGATAGGTTACTGGGTTCTGTAGAAGAAGCTGTTGCTCCCTCACAAATGCTGCGGGATTAAGTGGAAGAGTTCTTGTGAGTGAGGCTCAGTGCTCAGCCCTAGGCAGCTAGTAGAAGAAAGATACGTTGACTTTTTCTGTATTCGGATCTCTTTTCCACTTAGAAGTATCCTGAGCACATTTTAGCCTCCAGGCGGATGCCGTGGAACAAGTCCTTTCTCGTACTCGGGAAGCCTGCCTTTGAGCTCTGTTAACTATTAAAAGGGACTTTTTTTAATTGTTAGGTTCTATCAGCCAAAAGGTATTCAGATTAAATAATCTCAAGGCCCCCCATTTGGCTATAAACGCCTCCTTTCTGTGGAATTGCAAAAGGCTCAGAGAACATTTTCACTAGTATCTTACGGTCAAATGGTCAAGTTCAGCACCACTACCCCCCTTTTAGGACTATGGAGCGCCTGGCTGTGACCCTGGCCCCATTTTCAGTATCTTCGTGGGCTGAGATCTCACATTTGTTCCAGAATGGCTCACTTTGTCCAGGCAGTGTGGGTATGTGAAGATGTGGAGAAAGGCTTTATCTTTAGAAGTTCAACCTTGAGCAAGTTCGTGAGGGGGGCAGGAGGCAGGCGAGGCTGGGTAAGGCCAAGCAGCGGCACCAGTGGGCAGAATACCATACTTAGCTTGGAATTGGGACTTGGCAAGCCGGGTGGAAAAAGCAGAGAAATGTAAGGAGGTTTCAGCTGGTCTGGCTTTCATCCCTGCACCCCACTCCTCCCCCACGGACGGAACGAGTCTCACAGGCACAGATGCCAGATTAGCCTCTATTGAGGGTTAGGAACTGGAACCAGGGCTCATCCTCTACCTGGTCACCCTTCTAACCTAGTCTAACACATGGCCACAGACAGGGGAAAGGATGACAGTCTGCAGGGCATGTTTATGCTCTTGTTTGATGGAGAAACTGAGAGAAAGTAAACACACTCCGGAGTCCCTGCCTCAGACATGCGGAAAGAAGGGAGAGCATGCCCGCAGCCTGTCTGTCTTTGTTTCTGAACAAGCCCCGGTCACACAGCAGCAAGGGTCCTTCTGGCTGCTGGCCTGGGCCTGGGCTTGCCTTGTCGGAAGTGCTTGGGACTGGCCAAGCGGTGGTGGGAGGCTGAGCCTTGAAGAGGATATGAAGTTTCAGCCGGGTCCCTGGGGGCTGATGTCATCTTTGTTCCACTGTTAGCAAAGTGTATAAAAGAGCATCCAGATAACTGCCAAGAGACAAGGAGGAGATACTGGGTACCAAGTCCCTAGATAGCATTGTCCTCTCTGACTGCCAGGGAAGGCTTGCCCGGACCTTGAGCTCTGGGGATAAGTATGGTCCCTTGGGATGGGTACTGTTGGTGATAGTAAGTATCCATCCATTCATTTGCTCAGTATCCCTCAGTATCAATTTACTAAGAACACATTTCTTCTGGCCCCATCCTGGCCCATGTCTGTGGGTAGCAACCTTTAGCAAACCAGTATTTTCTCCCTGCAGTCTTGACCATTTTGAAGAGAAGCCTACAGAACTATGAGACTTAATATTTAACTCCTTCTGTACCGGGAAGTGACTAAAGAAATGCCGTAGAAATCCATTAGATACAGCCGTGTGAACTGAGTAAGTTACCTTCCTCTAGAAGTGCAGCCATGTGAGCTTCATGGCTCAGACAGACACAGCTCAGAGATCCCCCCGGAAGCCGGACTAAAGCCCGCTCTCTCAGAACAGTTTAAGCTTAGAGGCAGACATTTGTGGGCACCTTGTTTATGCTCAATGCTGGCAGTTGCAAATGAAAGCCTGGGAATGAGCCAGGCTTCATACAGCTGTGGTGACCAGCAACTGAGACAAGACAGGCTTGATGCACAGCGCCGAGACAAGGCATGGAGGCTCTCATGTGGCATAGGGGAGGTTTTCGCCAAGAGCTTGAATTTCAGTTCCTCACAGGAGCCAGAGCAGAGGAAGCCAGGATGTCCCAAACATGTCTGGTCATTCGAGTGACCTAAGGTCTTCTAAAATATGTGAGGAGCCTCAGATTCCTCGCAAGACTTTACAGAGTCAAATCCCTGAGGGAGGATGTTGAGCGTCTGTAGGTTCCTACATGTAGTTCCTCATGTTGTGGTGACCCCAACCATAAAATTATTTTGTTGCTACTTCGTAACTATAATTTTGCTACCATTGTGAATCCTAATGTTAATGTATGGTATTCAGGATATCTGATACGTGACCCCTGTGAAAGGTCGTTTTACCCCCAAAGGGGATGTGAGCCACCAGTTCAGAAACACTGTCCTCGAGCCTTGCTGGAAATCAGCAGAAATGAAGGCTCCAGGACAAGAGGCGCCACCTGCTGGCTGTGAAGGGTCTTTCTTCTCTGGGTGGTTCTAAAGTGACTGTTCTAGCTCCTTCTAGTGGCCGGAATACTCACCGGCCTTTACCGGACTCAGCTTCCAGAGGATTGTCTGTCTCCCCTGCAAGGGTGAGACCTGGCCCAGAGTCACAGCTTGTAAAACTCCGAGACTGGATTCACACGGCGCATTATTGATACCTATTGTCACATAGGTTACCAAAGGCAGGCTTCAAATTCTCTGAGCAGTGAGCAGGGAAAGTGGACTTAGAGGCTTGCAATGGGGATCAGAGAAGACGGTACACCTCAGACACCAGGACCACGTGTTCACACAGGGCCTTACGCTGGCCACCTGAAATTAGTAGTGGCTTCCCAGATATGGGTTCTGGACACACCGTCCACCAGGTAGAAGCGAGAGAAGCTCGCTACGGCTAGAGAGAGCAATCTCTTAGAGTCAGCTGATCTGTTATAGCGATAACAATAGGCTACATCAACTAATTCCAGCAACTTTTCTGAGGTTTCTCATTATCAAGGACAGTTTTCTCTTCCTGACTATGCAAATATATTCTTATCGTCTATTGAAAAGTGAATATTTGAAATGTCAGTTCCCTGTACCTAAAAGCATAGCTGGGGTCTATAAGAGAAAAAGACAACTAGGGACAACCCTTCTGAATAAGGCGATCTTGTCCTTATTTCTCTGTCCCTGCATGGTCTGAGGGCTTCCTGGCTTTCAGATGCTCCACTGAGCCCTCCAGTAGCCTAGCAGGTACATGTGTAGAAGAATGAATGAGGCTTGGAAAGCTGCAGAAACACACCCTAGCCTACCTCAGCAGGATACCCTGCCATTCTGGTCCCTAGAACCCTATGATGTGACCGCAGTGCCTTTCCTGACTCCTCTGCCCCCACAGCGTGTCGGGGGGTGAGCTGTTTGAGCGCATCATCGACGAGGACTTCGAGCTGACGGAGCGAGAGTGTATCAAGTACATGAGGCAGATCTCGGAAGGGGTGGAGTACATCCACAAGCAGGGCATCGTGCATTTGGACCTCAAGCCCGAGAACATCATGTGTGTCAACAAGACGGGCACCAGGATCAAGCTCATTGACTTCGGTCTGGCACGAAGACTAGGTAAGACCATCATCTATCTGTCATGGTGGCAGTGGCTGTGTGTGCTCTACACACTGCATGTTGGAAATGCAGTGTTGGAGCCAAAGTCAGAGACCAGTAAGACTTCTCAGGTTCAAATCCAGTCCCTACTACATACTGCTCTATCACACTAAGCAGAACTAAACAGTACCTGCCCCATAGAAGTGTTAGGCTGCTAAGGCACAATTGCAGTAGTCCTTAATGCACAGTACGCATCTTGGCATTAACTACATATATGATGATGGTGATAATGCAGCTGGTGGTGATGGGGACAGTGGTGGGAAGATAATGGGGATGATAATGATGACAACGACTCATTTTTGGTGATGACGGCTGCTCACATCTGTATTATGTTACAGCTTGCAGAGTGCTGTCACATTAAGAGAATGTATAGCCAACCTCACTCCTTCTTACCCGGAGGAGGGCATAGTTGAGGAGATGCCCAGCAGGTCCCAGTGACGTGCTGAGGCTGGCCTAGGAACCCTGGACCCAGCTCATCATGCTTGGGGGCTCCCTGATGTCTGCCATTGAGCTGCATCCTTCTCCCTCCTAGACACTTCCATTAATACAGAGCTGTAGGGCTGGAGTGAGCGAGTCTGTGTCTTACCACCCCGTGAGAAGCAAGAAATAGTTAAACAAGATAATCCCACCTGGTAAGCCTTCCAGAACGTCCAGGCTTATGTTGGTCATCCAGAGGACAGTGAGGGTGTGAGGTCCTCACAGGCATGGACTTGTTTGACAGCCAGCCCAGTACGGCCAGAGCCCTCTTTGATACCGAGCAGATGTTTGTTTTATTATCTTCTGCCACCAGGATGGGTAGGATGGGTAGCCAGCACATAGGACCTTCCTTTGGACAGTAATCACCAATAAATGGAACAAACAGGGAAGCACTGGCCTCAGGATCTGGCAGTGACAGAGCCCAAGGAACACAGCGTTCCGGTTCCTTGGTAGAGGGGCACTATGGGAACAGTGATATCTGAGGACCAAAGAACAGGGAAGCAGTTAAAATGTAGCAGGGAGTTAGGTGTGAGCTGGGGTGGGAATTCAGGCTGTGAAAGCTGGTAAGGCCTTGCTTTGGGATATCTGAGACGGGTCCTGATGTGTTGAACCAGACCAGATGTGGCTCCCAAGCCAAAGCTCTACCACTGCTGACGTCTCCCATCCAGAGGTGGATTCTGGCCACTAATGGACATCTCTGCTCCTTTATGGCCCAGATCGACCACTTTGGAGGTTAGGTCTCTCCAACTATTGTCCAGGCAGCCGAGGAGAGGAGAAACCAGAGACTTAGAATAAAGATGAGAGGCAGTGGATGGGGATGTGGGGAACCTGGACCAGCAATCAGACCACCTGGGACCAGGTCCTGAGCATCTTTAGTGAGCTGGATGGGGAAATCACCTCACTTCCCTGCACCTCTCTTGCCCTAGGTAGCACGGAAATCATCCTCGCATTAAGGAGAATGTTGTTATAAAATCCTTTTAAGGACGAAGGATGTATCCAATGTAAAGACAAATCCCTTTGAAGCTCGTAACAAAGTACAGCAAACATAGTGAATGTTAGCATCCCAGTCTACTTGAGATTATTGGACACAAGTCACAATCTCTACCTTGGGAGGTTGGCCTGCCAAAGATACAAACTTATGAAAGGACCACTCAGGGACAGGTACTTTAGTGTCCTCTTCTACACTCCTGCCCAACTCAGGGCATTTAAACTATATATTGAGTATATAGCTTATTGGTTTTCCTGGTGGGTTGATGTATTGACAGGTGGCCAGGTGCTTGTGTGTGGAACACACCTGGAGGTGAAGCCCTTGTCTGTGCCCCAGGTTAGCTCTGTGATATGCTGTCTATTGACCCCCTCTCCGTTCTGGTTTCAGAGAACGCTGGGTCTCTGAAGGTCCTCTTTGGGACCCCGGAATTTGTGGCTCCTGAAGTGATCAACTATGAACCCATCGGCTACGCCACAGACATGTGGAGCATCGGGGTCATCTGCTATATTCTGTGAGTCCCAAGGTTCTTGGTGGGGGGAACACTCCCACCAGAGGGCCCCCAAGTGGCTATGTAATAGTGAGGGAGAGGCGAGGATGGATCACTATGGGGACCACACCCTCCAGGCAGAAGGGTGATTGGTTTCCATTCCTGGCTCTGCCAGCCCATCCTGTTCCTGGGCCTGCATCACCCTTCCATAGCCACATATAGTGCCACACATAAAGATCTCCATGATGGATGCCTCACTGTCCCTAGTGCTGGCAGCCTGGGGGCTTTGGTCGGGCTTATGAGGTGAGAGGAAGCACGGATGAGCATCTTCACTGTTTTCTGAGGGCAGAACCCCATCTTCACAAGATGGACAACCCAGTCCTGGCTCATCTCTCACTCCAGTACATATATACTGAGTAGTGAGCATTCTTCATGGAGAGGCTTCTATGGGAACAGCAGACAACAGATCAATACAGTAATTAGTTAGCAATGCTGGAGGGAAAGAGGAGAAGCCAATGGTATACACCAGTGCTAGGCAACCTATAATATATCTCAACCTCTGTGGTAATGCCTCAGATTGCAAGCTTGGCCTCAGGACTGGGCCACCGAGATTCCACACTTCTAACAGGACCCGCACACCCGTAGTGTTTGTTCAAGGCTACATTTGGAGTAACCAAGCTCCACTTACTTTTGTTGGGTTGTGATGAAGCTTTGGTCACAGTCATGAGCCTTAGAAGCCACCATTGAATTTGTGTGGCAACATGCAATGGTGGAATGATCTTCCTAAAGCTGTGGCATTCATGCAACTGCTAAGTCTGTTGTTGTCGGGGTTAGGGGTGTTGCTCAATCAGTAGGGTGCTTTTCCAGTGTGTATGAAGGACTGGTTCAGGCCTCGTCACTGCACAAGAACATCAAGATATGACAGCATACGTTAACAGTCCCAGCACATGAAAGATGGAGACAGGAGAATAAGGAGCTCAAGATCACCCTCAGCTACATAACCAGCCTGGGCTTCATAGACCCTGTTTCAGAAATATATACATATGTATATTGTCACTAAAACAAAAGGGAAAGTAAACTTGAGGCTAGAGAGATGGCTCCGTGGTTAGGAACATTTACTATATTCTTGCAAAGAACTTGGGTTCAGTTTCCAGCAACCACGTCAGGCAGCTCACAGCTCCCATTCCAGGAGATCCAAGACCCTCTTTTGGCTCTGATGAGTACCTACACAATATAGAGCACAGAAATTCATCAAGTGCAAGTATATTCTCTCTCTCTCTCGCTCTCTCTCTCTCTCTCTCTCTCTCTCTCTCTCACACACACACACACACACACACACACACACACACACACACATCAATTTTAAAAAATTTTTTATTTTAAGGAAGATCTCAAGAAATGTCTTCAGCCCCAAGGGCAAAAGGTAACTCTTAATGCCCAGTCAACTTAAGAAGCTCTGTTAGAAAAACTCTGGTGTGACCTGGATTTTCACATCCTCAGAGTTTTACCGTCACCGTGGCCTGTGAGAACGGCCTCCTTCCCTTAGACCTGGGCAATAGCGTTTGTGCCACACAAGAGTCCCTGCCTCTCTTGCCTAAAGTCACCGTCCTCCAGGCCGGAGAAGAACCCCTGCGTTTCTCTGCCTCTCCCTGTGCCCTCTTGGAGGAGGTGCTAGTGATGGAGGATGCTGTACTGGATGCTTTTTCCCTGTTCCTAGTTAAGTGCAGAACAAAGGCCTATAGCTCAGTCTATCTCTTCTGGGGCTAGTGGGGCAACCAGATTCATTTTGGTCTCTGGCCTAGTGAAACACTGAACCTTGCAGAAACCACGTTTGGTGAGCTCGCTCTGGTCAGACCCTGCTGGTGCTGTGGCTTAGCTTGGTCCCAATACTTGCAGAACTGCCTGTTACAGGAGGCCTCTCTTACTGCAGCGCGGGGATCATCTGATCCTCTGATATTCACAAGAGCAGATCTGATCTCACACAAATGTAGAGTGGGTCGCGGCAGGGGGTTGACTGTATTGGACATCAAAGTGACTAGGGCCATGGAAGCTGCATGATTGACTGCTTGCCGTGGTCCGGGCAGGCGACCAAGTGTTTCATTTTTCCCAGAACTAAGAGTTTCCTAGGGAATGGGACTTTGATCATAAAAATGGGAATAGTCCCAGACAGACAAGGAGAAGTCGCGGTGGTAATTGGTCTGCTCTGTCCGTTTTGACAATGAACACATCCCTGTGTCTCATGCTGGATCAAAAAGCCAGACAGAACCAGCATCCTGCAGACCTCGGGTCCACGCATGCTCACCCTCCCAGAGACCAACATCATCCCTTTATGCTGAAGCTAATGGTCAGGTCTGTCTGTCCTCTGGCGTCATGAAATGACCCAGAAGGGAGCAGCTGGCTTCTTTTACTCTAGCCATGAGACCAATGCATACTGTCACACACAGCTGTGGGGGCTCACCATCTAAGCTGTGCAGCATGCCATTGTGTGAACATAATCCAGTGAATGACGGGGCCTTAGGTAGTGTCCAGTGTGTAGCCTTACAACCTTCGGGCACACGTGTTCTTAGAATAGCTGTGCATTTCCGTTGGAAATGTAACCTGGAACTTGGAGTACTGGGTCAGAAGAGCACTGTGTTTTAAAATAAAAATCCTTTTAGATACTGCTACCGCACCCCCATTGTTTACTAGGTTGCCTTTAAAATGCAGACTAAGAAATAAAGAGTCTTTTTAAATGGGGAAGGCAACCTTGATGTACAGGAACTGGCCTGGTAATAGGAGTAAAGAAAGGGATGGGAGGCAGATAACAAGAAGGCTCAACCGCAGCTCGGTGTCCTGACAGCTGTACCCGTGGCTGTGACAGTTTTCTGAACTGCTCCTTAAGGGCTGGTCCAAATCTGTGACTTCCTTTCAAGAGCTAGGGGGCTCTCATAGAGTACGTGATGGTAAAAACAAAGATTGGAGCCAGCCCAATGGCTTCCCTTCAGCCCCTGCTGTGCAGAACCAGGGCTGCACTGGAAGCAGCAGCAGAGGCTCTCGAGTGCCCTTGTGGCATCTTTTGCCCTGCCCCACCCCTCGCTTTAGAGTGGGTTGTCTGTCTAACAGTTCCTACCTTGGCCTTTGTATAGAAAGTCCTCCTGACCCCCTGTCTAGGATCAGTGAGTGCTACTGAGTCTCACTGGCCAAATCATAGTGTGTTTTTATAATGTTCTACAGTGGTTGGGGAGTACCTCCTGAGCTACAGAAAGCTCCATCACATCCGTGCAGGGGGATCCGGCTTCATCATGGGAATCTGAATTCCTCAAAAATTCAGCAGTTCCAGGGGAGGCCTCCTGCAGCAGCTTCAAGTGTTGGGACTAAGCTAAGACATAGGACCAGAAGGTCTGACCACTTCGAAAAGCAGGGCAGTTCCTGTCCTTGCATGGAGACAGTGGCAGCACCCAGGAGATCCTGAAGAAGGAGGTTCTTTGCATCTCCTTCTGAAGGTAGCTTGAGTGGACAGGAAGAGTGTGGGGAGCTCCGGGCCACACTCCCGGAAGGAAATCATAAACCAGCCTTCCTTCCAGAAACCTCCTTCCCCCCTGCCCACCTTCCCTCCCTGGTTCCCGAGCACTGGGTGTTTCCTTACACCTGGGGGAGCCACTCTTGACTAAGCCCCACCCCATCCCTATTCCACCATTCCCGCCCTCTCTGCGCAATCCCAAGGAAAAGGAGGTCATTACCTGTTCCCTTTCCCTATTGCCTCATCCTCCCAACCCCAAAGAGCCAGGGGCCAACCTCTAACACTGTATACATGTCAGGGAAATGCCTAGAAAAGAGAGTGTGTGGCTGTAGCCTCTGTCTGCCCTGCCTGGGATTGAGCTGCCCTCCCATCTGCTGAGCCCAGGAATGCTTCCGATTCCTGCCTCTTTGCTCCCTTGCCAAGCCCAGCCACTACCTTCAGGTTTTGCCTCTCTGGCAAATATGACTAAACCCCCAGTTTAGTCCCTGGTTCTGCCGTGAATCTGCCCAGCTGTTTCCGATTCTCCACTGGGGATTCCTAAGGCTTCTGAAAGCGGGATAAAGCGTTAAGCCCTTTGGAAGTGCTGAGCAGTTCTGCCGGCAGGCATGCGTTCCCATAACTAGCCACTCATTCAGTTAGAGCATGCCTGTGACTCCAGCGATGGTGCAAGGGTAGTCCAGAGGCATTTCCATGCTCTCCTCTCTCCTGACTTTCCACCCTGACTGCGAGAAGAATAGGCTCAAGCCTCAGATTTGATGGTGAAGCTCGGCTGTGTGTGTGGGGGTGAAGTATTAAGCAAGGCCAGACATGGTGGCATTCATCCCAGCACATGGGCGGCAGAGGTCAGCCTGATCTTCAGAGCAAGTTCCAGAACAGCCAAGACTACACAGAGAAACCTTGTTTTGAAAACTAAAAAGAAACAAGCAAAAATAATCAATTAGGGGACCAGAGAGTTGGTTCGGCAGTTAAAAGCACTTGCTGTTCTTGTAGAGGACCCAGGTTTGGTTCCCAGCACCTGCATGGCAGCTCGTAATTCTCTGGTAACTCCAGTTCCAGGGGATGCAACACCCTCTCCTAGTCTCCTCGGGCACAGGCCACACATGTAGGCACACAGACATACATGCAGGCATTCATATACATAAAACAAATAAGAATTAAGCAATTAGCACAGGGATATAAGGCTAGTCTAGCATGCTTTTGGCTTGGGTTTAATGCCCTGCATTGAAAGGCTATTAAGAAAATAGAACACCCTGAAGAGTCCATGGTCCAGATTTGAGAATGAATCCACATGATTGAGAGAAAAGCCAAGCATCCAAGAACTTGCCCAGACAGATAGCAGTTTTATGAAAACTGGGTAAGTTTTTTGATTTGAAACTAGATAACACTGGGGGTAGGGTGTCATATAGCATTAGTGTATTTGCTAACTGGTTGGTAGGTTGTTTCTAAGATAAAAGGACACATGACCCTTTTTGTAAGTTCTAGTAATAAAATCCAAACCAGAAAAAAAAAATTGCAATCCCAAACTAAGCATGGTTGTTCACACCTTTAATCCCAGCACCTGGGAAGCAGAAGTGGGATGATCAGGAATGCCAGGAAGCAGAAAGATAACCAGAAGCACAAGCATTACTGAAATACCCCAGCTCTACCTTGCTCATCATGCTCTGTGTACCAGTATTGTAAGTTTCTAATTCAGGGGGAACTCGGGCCAGCACAGAGCCCGGTAGGACAGAGTGTCTCAGATGGGTGTGCTGCCAGGAAGAAGCAGTGCCAAGGCCAGAGGCTGGGGCTCCCCGTGCCTGCGACGTGGACAGCGATTAAGACCTGTCATTCGTTGCAGGATTCCAAGTCCTAATTAGGAAAGGAGGCATGCAGAAGGGGCCGTTTTGGCATTCCTCAGCAAGACTGTTTGCTTTCCCTGCTGTGCTCTGGGGCACTGCAGGACTTTCCCTCTTCTTGCTTCAAACAGAAAATGTAAGGGTGAAGAGAAGCAGGTGCCTGCAGGCAAAGACAGGCTGCATCTTGGTGGAGCTTTCTTAGGCCACACACATCACAGAGGTCGGGGAACTGAAAGATCCCTAGGAAACCCAGCCCAGTCAGTATGGTGTCAAGATGGAGTAGCACATAGCAGTGTAAATTCAAAGACTGGCAGCCTTCTTTCTACCAGGCCTTCATGGGCACATGATCAAACTGATTCAGATTGCCCTCATGGACTTAAGTCAGCATCTTGCTTTAAGAAAAGCCGTCTGCCGTGGTGTACTGTTACTCAAAAACACAAGTATGTTAACTAGAGTGAGAAAATACACACTCACCAACGCTAAACTCTTTGTACTTGCATTCAGCAGGGGCTCCTCCCATGGGCACCCTTCTCCCAGTGTTTAAGTGGGTGTTGTTCAAGCACAGTGTTCGGGTACAAGCAGATTTCGTACGCTGAGGCCTTTTGAATGCTGAACAGCTCCAGCAGCTGTCGGTGTGTTGTGGTTTATGGTGATGGATTAATAAGGATTTGGGAGCAGGATGCTCATAAAACCCTGACTTCAGGGGACCCTGGGTGTATCTCACGGAATTTGGACAGAGTCAGGAAGGGACTGAGTACACAGTTTTCAAACTGAAGCGGTAGGGGCCATTTGTTGAAGCATTATTAACAATTTAAAGATGGTGGCAGTAAAGCACCGATGTTATCTTGGGGGGACTCTGGGCAGCTGTGCAGGTCATACACCCAGAGTCAGCCCTTGGTTTGAAATGCAAGGTGAAGGTGAGGGGGCTGCTGGCCAAAAAAAGAGGTGTTCTGAGGTCACAAGTGAGGATGGTGAGCTTCAGTCTGTTCTGCTGGACTTTGGGATTGCTGCCCTTCAAACTGTGGCTTAGGCTCCTGGGAGATAGTTCACACCATGTGTGATATACATGGTGCCAGATGAACCCTAACTGCTCCATGCACTAGCGCAATGCTTACAGCTTTCTTAATCTGCACAGAAATATGAGCACACAGCAGCAATAAAGGGTTGGCCTGGGGGTTCAGGCTCCAATGTCTGGGACTCTGTTAGGTTACCTAACAAATCTATACCTGGCCTCACTTGCCATCTCTATATAACGAAGAGGTGAAAATTACCTGTGTTCCGGGGTGGTGTTAAGATGAAATGAGTTCATCTGTTTCCGATCTTTACACCGCGGGTGGTAAAGCGTGCTCAGTGCCTGTTGCTGATGAAGACGGGACAGGACAGTTAAGGAAGAGGCTATTTTGGAGCCCGAAGAGAAGGTAACACCAGAAGGTAGGGAAAGTGCCTAAGGTCACTTAGCTGATGAGGCTGCGCTCTGTCCTCTGCCACCCAGCCTGGAGATTGGCTTCCCAGAGGGACATAAACGCCTCAGGAAGCTTGTGCCTCCTTGCTGGTTAAAAGTCCTCATGTTTATTGGGATCACATTTGATGAGCCATCCTTATATGGTTCCTCACACACACACACATCTGGAGGGATATAAAGAAGTAGAAAGGAGAATACAGAAGAGAACATAAAAAATTAGATGGGAGGGGCTGTAGAGATGGCTCAGAGGTTAAGAGCACTGACTACTCTTTTAGAGGTCCTGAGTTCAATTCCCAGCAACCACATGATGGCTCACAGCCATCTATAATGAGATCTGGTGCCCTCTTCTGGCATGCAGGCAGACATGGAAGGAATGTTATATACGTAATAAATAAATAAATCTTAAAAAAAATAAAAACTAGATGAGGGGAAGGGACTCAGTGAAGGTTCTGAGGGCTGAGAGCCAGCCTGAGATTGGGAATGGAAGAGGAGGATGGAATTGGGGAGGGTCTCGGCTCTGCTTTGTACATCGTGAAAGTCTGTAGATTAATCAAGTCTTCCACCTCAGCCTCCCAGGTGGTTGATGGAAAGAGGCCGGGGATCCTAGGGGTGACTTAGGGAATGCAGTGAGTGGCTGAGAAGAGACACAGAAGCTATATGGTTTCCTTCTTGGAGGTAGAGGAAGGGCAGATGTACGAGCCATATAGTGTGTGCTTCAGAGTGCAGGGTGAGCCCCCACCTTTGACCTCAGCCCTCACTTAAGTATGCTCCCCCCATACCTCCCAGCTCAACTCCCCATCATTCTTGTTCTTCTGCTCTTCTCCCCCAGGGTCAGCGGACTGTCCCCTTTCATGGGTGACAATGATAATGAGACGTTAGCCAACGTCACCTCCGCCACCTGGGACTTTGATGATGAGGCGTTCGACGAGATCTCGGATGATGCCAAGGATTTCATCAGTAACTTGCTGAAGAAGGATATGAAGTAATAGGCTGGGGTGGTGGTCTTGTCAGTCTCCTGGCTTGTTTCCAAAGGCAGGGCCTTCCTTTATTCGTGGAGTTCCCTCTTCCTGGCTGCACTCAGTCCTGTGTTCCCCGAAGAGGAAAGAGTGGTCACTAAGGGACCCAGCTAGAAGTTGTGTAGAGTGGTCCCTGCTTCCAGGTGCCAGACACTCCGCCCACTTTAGAAGCATAGAACCCCCATTGGAATGGTGGCCCCTGAGCAAGGGTCTCAAGGAGAGGACAGCTTCTCCTTTGCGATGACTGGCGTTTGTTGTCTGTTTGCCTGTGGCCCTCACAGTCCGGCAGACCCCGCAGGTCCTCGTCAAGGCTCACAGGTGGGAGTGCCTGCTTAACTTACAAGCACAGATGACAGAGACGGCCAATAGCTCACTGGAGAGTCCTTTTTATATCCCCAGATTATTCTGGCTTGGTGTTTTATTCACATTGAAACTATTCCTTTGATAACGGCCCAGTTCCTTCTAACACAGACAAACTGGTGACCAGTGGGTGCTGGGGTGTCCCTGCCCATGAAATCAAGCTGTGAAGGAAGATTAAACATGCGGCCTTTATCATAGTTGGAGCGGGCTAGGTAGAAGAGGTGAGCTGAGGTTACAACTTGTCGGTGTGTCTCTCCAGGTGAGTGGAGTCAGCTAAGTTACAGCCAGAAGGTAGAGGCTCTGCTAGGGAGCCTCTGTGCTCCTCAGGAGCTGCTGGGGCCGGGAGCTCTAGGCTAACAGGTGTCAGCCCAGAGGCAGAACCTGTTTCTAGTACCCGCCCCCTGCTCCGCCCCCTGCCTCGCCCCCAGCTCCAAGTGGGGCTTGGCAACAGGAGATAGTTGCGACCATGCCAAGAAGGGTGCAGTTGACATGGGTGATGTGACAGGAGCAGGAGGGAGGCAGCCACCTCCAGGGGTAGGTGAGAGGTTCAAAATTGGCAGGTGATTTTGCAACCTGACTACCACCTGGCCCTCTGGCCTGCGGCTCCCTGTGCTGTAGCTTGTCACCTCCCGCCCTAGGAATAGGAGAGAGCGGTTGCTATAGGTGACTGCTGGAGCCCCTCTTAGATGGCTGTGCCTAACCTCCTAATGCCCACCGACCCCCGAATCCTCTTGAGCCTCCCAGATTCAGACTCCCCAGGTGATATCCACTCCTCCGCACAACGTGAGGAACGCACAGTTGTGAATTACATTCACAGTTCTTCCCAGCCTCTTAGTGGCCACGGTGGTTGTGTCAGAATTTAGCAACCCCAAAAGACTCTGGGAGTCATGGGAGTCTGGATTCCCTTTTAAGGTGAAGGATCCTCCTCTCAAGATAGATAGCATGCTTCTGATCATGGATTTTACAAACTAAACTTCGTTCATAGAAGATGTGATAGATGAAGCATTGTGTGGATGCCCCGCCCTTAGAATGATCTGGCAACAGGCTGTATTAGCCTCCTCTGTGCTTATAAAACAGACTTCCTAAAGAACAAGCTCCATTATATAATTCCTAAGCCCAGCACACCTTCCAAAGCCCCCATCTATCAGTCACTGTTTTCTAAATGTCTGTAATGGAGTTATACACGCAGGATGCAGATATATGAAGACTGTAAGTCAACTTAAAGCATCATGGTCCCTTCATCCGAAGATCCCCACGAGGACTGTGCTTCTTTCTAGCCACTTTCCTTTTTTTTGCTGGCATGTGGTTCTTTGGATTTAGTCTTGCTCCCCTTAAAGTGATAACCCTGAAATGTTTCTCAGTTCCAAAGGCTCTCGGGAAGATTAAATGAATTTCAGTGCAGTTCCTATGCTGCCCTAATTTAGAAGTTGTATGTAGGCCACAACCTCTTTGGACTGTGACAGGATAAACCTGATACTCAACCACACTATAAGACACGAAAATTCAGAGGTGCTCACAGGTTTTGTCTTAGTGTTCCATTCTCATCCCCTGTTTGGAGAGGCAAAAGGCTCAGGCCCCTGTGTGACCAGCAGAATGATAAAACCTCCCTGGAATGTGGTGTCAGGTGTAGATGCCTGTAACTCTAACCCTCTTGGACCCCCAGAAGGTTGAGAATCTGCTGGTGGTTAAGTTGGGTCCAGTCAGTGCAATCCAGAGCAAGGGGAGAAGGGACCAAGCACACAGTGCCCCATCATTGTGTGTGAGCTGGGAATGGGCAGCCCTGGGCTGTGTCCATTTATCATCTTGGAGCTCCCCTCCTGTTCAGAAACCCTCTGATCTCTACCTCCATCAGAAACCGTCTGGACTGCACCCAGTGCCTTCAGCACCCATGGCTGATGAAAGACACCAAGAACATGGAGGCCAAGAAGCTGTCCAAGGACCGGATGAAGAAGTACATGGCAAGACGGAAGTGGCAGGTAATGTGGGCTCCACGGGGACAGGATGCTGCCCTTCAGATCAGCTTTATTCAGGCCCAGTTGACCATAACTTGATGCCAGGAAGGTCTGAATGTGCTTCTGAAATGACCAGTGTAGACAGCTGATTAAGGCCCAGAGTTACTTAAGTCCTGAATACAAAATCCTTAGCTTAGAGGAAACTCCAGTCCTGTTCAGCTTTGTCTCGTGGGGACCAGAGGCCTGTGCAGCCTGCGCACCTAGGTTAAATTGCTAGTGCTCCAGTCTTCCTGGCTGAGCAGCATGGCCTGAAGAGTATCTGGCAGTCCTAGAGAAGCTGAGCTCCGTAAGGGGAGCGTGATGATAACATATTTCCTTGAGGGGGGTGGGGAGGGTGTATGCTCCAAAGAGGAAACAGTGGTAACTTTATAGAGCAAGTGGGGAGAACATTGGTACCAAAAATTGTGGGGAATTATGAGACAAGTTTTGAAGTGTCTTGGACAATGCCTGGAACACAGTGCAATGCTGTCAGTAGCTAGTATGTATGGAGGGCCGGCCACGGGCCAGGGCTTATTCAAAGATGTACTGTGTGCTAGTCTCTTTTCCTTTTACCATGATAAAACATCCGTAAGGGACAAAGTTTCATTTTGGCTCAGAAATGAGGCATGGTCAGTTTTGGTGAACAAGTCACAGTGTTAGGAGATTGGGCCACTGGTCACACCCTATCTTCAGCCATAAAATAAATCAGTGAACAGTCAGCTTGCTTCCTTTTTGTTCAGCCGAGGACTCCAGCTGTAGAATGGTTTTGCCCACAGCAGGTGGATTCTCTCGCCACAGTGAACCTCATCTAGATGATCCCTTACAGGCCTGTCCAGAGGCTAGCCTAATCTAGATGATCCCTTACAGGCCTGTCCAGAAGCTAGCCTAATCTAGATGATCCCTTACAGGCCTGTCCAGAGGCTAGCCTAATCTAGATGATCCCTTACAGGCCTGTCCAGAGGCTAGCCTAATCTAGATGATCCCTTACAGGCCTGTCCAGAGGCTAGCCTAATCTAGATGATCCCTTACAGGCCTGTCCAGAGGCTAGTCTAATCTAGATGATCCCTTACAGGCCTGTCCAGAGGCTAGCCTAATTTAGAGAGCCCCTCTCAGGTGTGCCCGTGTTAACACTAAGTACCAACATCACATCTGCGCATTGCTTTCATATCTTATCACCGTAGCGATTAGTGTCCCCACTTCACAGTCAAACCAAGGAGGAGAGTAGATGAGAGAAGTCATCAGGGTCATGGTGGAAAACCAGGAAATCGAGCCTAGAACCTGGCTCCAAAGTACAAGCACTGATAATACCAGAACTGCCTCTAATAGCAAGATGGTAATATTTCCATCCAGACCCTAGAGCACTTAGCACCTTCTCCATCTGTTTGATTCTTTCTTTTATCACAATTTGAATTGTAAAACTCCTGGGCTTCAGGAGAGGACATGATTTCCATAGCCACGGAATATATGGTGCAGTGGGAAACCAAAGCAAATGTCACATGAAAGAACACACGCACGCCAGGATTTATACACAATCGGGAGCTCCATGACCATATATGAGTGTGTGGATGGCGAGGGGGCATTCCACTAGAGTTCAGGGGCAGAAGCTGGGAATTTAGTAGAGAAGATACTTAAAGCCCAGAGGTAAGGAGCAACAGCATGGTGGAGGGATTGGCAGGTCAAAGTGGGCCCATCTTGAGACTACGTAGGACTGGACATAAAGGGCGGAGCCTTTAGCAGGAGGGTCAAGGTTAGGAGCACTGAGACTGCCCGTGTGATGGGGAAAAAGGAGTTCACGGAACGCTGTTCACTACCACACAGTGACTAAACCACAGTTCCCTTAGAAAATACAACTTCACTCAAGGGTTGAGAGTTGAGGAATCACCACAAGGGCCTGCGGGCTCAGGGTGTAAAGGGCTGGTGTCTTGAGCACACAGCAGCCAGAGCCCTGCTGCAAGGAGGTGGGAAGCCCTGGGCTGATCTGACTCCTTCAAATGCAAGATGGGTTGGAGCACCTGCCTCACTCACCTCCCGGGGCCTTTCCGGTCAGAGTAGAAAGTACACTTGATTTTTTTTTTAAGTATGTACAAATCAAAGTTGTCTTTGTTGATGATGCTCTGGCCATCAGGTGTCGAGGGTTCTTTGGGAAGGAAAGACAGACATCAGTCAAAGAAGCAAGTCTAACTGGATCTCGCTTGCATAAGGCACTGGTCAGGGCAGCTGTCACCTCAGAATATCTGCAAGTGGCTCTAAGCCAGGAGGGTGCTGGGGCCAGGGCATGGGCACAGAGAGGAGCTGTGGATGAGAGAGATTGGGAGAGAGAATGGCTCTATCTCTGCAGCTAGGGACCCACAATTCACAACGCATCTCCTAGTTGCTGGTTTTGCTTTTTACTTGGCAATAGGATTTTCTGGAAGGGTGGGTGATCAAATTCAGAAAAAGAACCCTGTTTCCCTATTTTAATTTAAGCAAAGCATTTGGAAATGACTTTTCTGCAAAACTGCACACCCATTAGCCCTTAAAAATCTCACTTAACATGAATGTCCCCGGGAGTAATTTCACTGGGAACAGTTCAGCTGTGTTGACCTTCTGGTAAGTTGCTTCCTTAAGGAAATATTTTCCACATTTAAACTCCAGTTCCAGAAGTTTGGCTCCCTCAGGAATATGGGACTCTGTCTCAGAGTAGCCAAGGGGGTGTGCAGCAGGACACGGGGGATAGGACTGGGCTATCCAGGGAGAGGGAGCAGGGGGCACACGTGGCATGCTGACTCCAAAAGGAACCTTCTAACTATTCTGTTCTGATAAAAGACTCCAAAAAACAGGGAGAGGGAGCTGGCCTGCTAACAAAGCCCTCCATGCAAGGCTAGGTGGGGCACTGATATCTAATCATATTATTGATCTTTGCATAGTTATTCCGAGAGAAGACATATTTCCAGTTCACACTGAAAGACTAGTCCAAAGACGGTTGCATGAAGTGTGGCAATTGGGGTGGGTTGGACAGGGTTACAGGGCTTCTGTCTGCAAACTAGATGTAAAAGACTGGGTGTTGGAGGAGGAGTATGTAATTATGATTTTTCTTAGGCCAACCAACCAGCTCCCAAATAAAGAAAGACACAGAGATTTATTATTAATTCTTATTATTATTAATTACGAATGCTCGGCTTTAACTTAGACTTGTCCCACTAGGTCTTTTAACTTAATTTAACCTGTTTCTCTTCGTCTATAGTTTGCCTTGGGGCTTTTTACCTTTCTTTCATTCTGTATGTCCTACCTTCCTGCTTTCTCTTGTCTGTCTATCTGGCCCCTGGTGTCTCCTTCTCGTCTGCTTTTCTTCCCCTCCCCCACCCTAAATTCCTCCTCGTACTTACTCTCCCTGCCCAGAAGTTCCACCTATACCTCCTCCCTCACTACTTAGCTTTTTATTAGGCCAATCAGGTGCCTTAGGCAGGCAAGGTAAACAGTAACACATAAACAAATATTGTGCAACATAAGCAAACGCAACACATATTTACACAAACAACTATTCCGCAACAATAGTAGAAGGAAAAGAAGAATGGAAGTTAAAGGGTTAAAGTTAGCTGCGTTTATTTTCTAGGACCCAGAGAGACTCCAGCAATGTATATAAAATATCAGAGTCTGTTCTATATTTTAATGTGGATATATAAATACAGACTGCTCGTGGCGATCATATACCTGTCGGGGCTCTCGTCCTGGCGCTGTTTTAAAACTGGGTGCAGGCTGGTGCTTAGATGACCAGCTTGCCTAAGTTTTCCAAGCATTGTCCAGCTGTTAACACTGAGAGACCCAATCCTGGGAGGTGAACAGTCTCGGACCAACAGTTCTGATCATCCTAGCTGGGTCTCCAGGAGCTGGGGACTATATTCGGGAGGCCTGGGCACACAGCACCTACCAGGAGCCCAGCCTTAGCCAACCTTGTCCTCCAACAAAGAGAGAGGCTTTTGCTAAACAAGCGCAAGAACTGAAACTTGGCTCTGTTGATTTTTGTTCCAAAATTTCCAAAGGTCTTTGTGAAGCAGCAATCGGGTTTTTATTTTTCAGCTCAGAGACGTGCAACTGGACTAGACAGCTCTGAGAACTCCTTACTACTGCTCTACAGAAAGCAGTTTCCAAAGAATTAATTCTGATGTCGATAGTTTTAAATTTTTCATTATTTAGTGCTTGCAAATATCCCCACTTAAGAACTGATATGAATGCCTATGTCTGCTGGGAGTTTCTCCACAGGACAGTGTCTGCTCTTAATGCCTTTGCTGCTCCTTCTGAAATACTGCAGCTTTTGTTTGCCTCGCTCTGAGAAGTTTGTATTAGTAATTTGATTACAAAATAAAACCAAGAAAGAAGAAAGACATCATCTGTCCACAGCATGCAGGGAATACAGTCCTGATCAACCCCACTCCCCATGTGTCTGGAATCAAGGCGCCTGGGGGGCTCAAGGCAGAAGGTGGGGGTCCTGCTACACAGTCCTTAGCAGGAATCAATAATCTCTTCGGGGAAACTAGTGCTGCAAGAGGATTAAAATCTTCTGGCTTTTATTTAGGATCCAGACTCCAAGGCTCAGAAAAGGGAGAACTAACTTGGACAAGGTCAGATAGTAATGAGCGGCCAGAGAACTGACCTTGTTGGGAAGGAGTCCTCCGGCTTAGATTCTGAGGCCAGGACAAACCAGTGTGTGTTGGAAAGGGGCTAGTCGGCTGAGGAGGGAGGATCAGGCGATTAGGGAGTGGGCTGCTGAGATCTTGACTCCACTGGGATGGATGCCACCTCATCAGTTCCCAAGACAAGGTAGGTTCCCATGGGCAAAGGTGGCTCTCCACACACTACAACTGGCAAAGCAAGCAACCAGCCATCCAGACCACCAGGAGAGCCTGAAGGCTGGCACATGGTCTTACGCTGAAGGGTTACCACCGTCTCTCTTCCCCCTACTTGGGACTCCCTGGGTTATGTTCAGGTTCCCCCACGCACCCACCCGCACACCCCACTGTGGTAGCATGAAGCTAGGGGCATGTCCATACTCCGCAGTGCTGTGTGGAGGAAGATATCGATGGCCAGATGTCAGTCAGTTTGAATGTTTGTCCAAAGTGCACAGAAATAGGTTGCAACAAGGAGGGCAGAGTAGCAGTTAGGATTGCAACAGAGGTCTCTGCTTAAGACACATATGCGACACATGCATGCGCGTGCAGGCACACACACACACTTTTGCACGAGCCCTCAATAGCCTGAAATTCTCCACTTTTGAAATAATCAACCTTTTTGTTGAAAACACTGTCTTTCCAAATAGTCAAAACTGTGAGGCCAATGAAATCCACGAATGTGTGAAATTAATTCTGGAAGAAAGTGGTTTTGCTAGCACAGGATGACGTCCACTGAGTGAGGGCAAGGCAACCGCCTATGAGGAGGAAACTGGTTTCCTTTTCGCTCCGACAAGGAGCCAGTCTGTGGTGAGGTCGGCTCTGTGAGTTTAAGTCTCTGGTTGCTAGATGAAGATGCTTTGGGCTATTTTAGCTAACCCCGCTGACCTTGGGGAAAGGCTGAGAAACTGTCCTGGAAGATGTGAGACAGAGGTGCCGCTGTCCCCCAGCACCTCTTGATAGAAATCCTAGGCTGGATAGAATTGTCACAATGCGTGGAAACTATGGGACTAGTCCTGACCCTACGCAGCAGAAATTCCTCCCTCTCCCAAGTGGCCCATTGGAGTGTTTGTCTCAGACACGCGAGTGGACACAAGCGAGTCCACTGTGCAACCATAGTCTTGTGCTGGGGCCACCAGGGGTGTTTCCTCAAATCTCTGAAGTATCTCAGTCATAAACAGAACAAATGAGGCCTTGGAGACCACCTCGCCCAGCCCCTTCTTTATACACAGAAGGAAACTGAAGCCCAGAGAGGTCAGATGGCTTGCCCGAGGTCAATAGAATGCCGCTTCGCTTGTCTGGACCCATGGGTCTGGAGTAACTAGCTCCTTGACCAGTTGAAACCCTGCTGCAGGCATTGTTTTATGAGCACAGCCCCGCTGGGCCCAGTCAGCAATAAGTCTTTGGAGCTGTCTCGGGCTGCAGTGGCTTTATATAAACTATCCCTTTTATGGGAGTTGAAGCACAGTATGAAAGAGTTTTTGTCTCATGTTGACCTTGTTTAGTCACATTAACGCACACATCAGTTCCAGGGCCCATTCCATTCTCCGAACATCTTCGGACACGCTGACAGTGTGAGCAGAGCGAGGCTGGGCTCAGTCCAAAGGCCCTGCGTCTAGCAGCTGCGTCTCCCATCCTGGGCTCTCCACCTCTGATCAGAACTTGCTCACTGGAACCAGGACCGCCGCCTGAGTCCAGGCTCTGTGTCTGTTTTTCAGAAAACGGGCAATGCTGTGAGAGCCATTGGGAGACTGTCCTCTATGGCAATGATATCAGGGCTCAGCGGCAGGAAGTCCTCCACAGGGTCACCCACCAGCCCCATCAATGCAGAGAAGCTAGAGTCCGAAGGTAAGGGGGCAGCGTCTTCCCAGGCGCTCGTGACGGGGAAGGTTGCTGGGAGAGGAGCGTTTTAACAATCTCGGGTTTAGTTTGGGCTTTTAATATGCTCTAGAGCGGTAAGTTCAGAAGGACTTTGGGGGTTTCCCTGACAACTACTATCTCTAGCAATTATTCTTTAATTGTTAACTATTTTCAGAGGAAAAGCTATTATTTGTTTGATAGAACTAGAACTTTTGCCTAATTTTCTGGAAGACTTCAGAAAGACTTTAATAAGAGCTTTCCATTTTTCTTATTATAAAAATGAGATTTTTTTGTATACCGATAGACAAGAACAAATAAAATAAAAAATCACATATGGTTATATAATATTTTAAAAATATCCTTCCAATTCCTGCTGCCTTATGTTTTTGTTTTAAAGAAAAATTAACTCATACAGGCCAGATTCCGTGAGACTCTATGCAGCTGAAACATAGACTGGTCAGCAGGCCCTTCCCGGAACCGATAGAGCTAACTCCTTGCTGCCACATGCAAGAAGCTGCTGTAATCATCTCCACAGTGAGGGCCTTGACCTCTCGGTGCTCTGAGTGCACACAGGGATGGTCCTTTCCTTCTTGAGCCAGACAGCTCTCATGCTTACAGTGGGGAAGCTTCTGTTACCCACAGGTGGGAAACTAAGTCCAGAAGGTTTCGTGCGCAGGGTGGGGTAGCTGGCTGCTACGGAGCATCCTTACAGCTAGAGACAGGCTGCACTCCTCTGTGCTCCTCCAGATGAGCCAGAAATAGCCCAGGGGGACAGAAGAGGACAAGGGAGCTCCTCCGAGGCTTGGTTGTTCCCTGGACCTGTCCCACATCCTAGCCTGCAGCTGTGCTTCTTGAGAGCCGTATAGGTTTGGGTCACAGAACTCTGATGAGTTATCGGGGCTCTGCAGTATTCTCAGAAGCTGGTGAGGGACCTACAACAACAGGAAGAACTAGGGTACCAAGATCAGAAAGGGGTAGATTCCGTCCTTCTCACACCCTCAGCCGAATCCTGAAGACCGTGAAGTTCAGCCAAAAATCCATTTTAAAGATGACTTTCTTTTTCAATGTGTCAGCATCAGGGAAGGGGGAGGCTGAGCAGTTCCCTGTTTTGGGCACAGTACTCTCTGCTGCCAAAAACCATTTGGCAGCAGGCCAATTCATCCCCAGGAGAAAGTCGTGCTATGATTCACTTCCCTAAGCTGCACTATTTTCTAAATTATAGCAAGTTTAAAAAGAAAGAGACAGAGAGAGAGACAGAGAGAGAAGAGGAGGAGAAGAGAGGAAAAAGAGAGAGAATAGAGGGGAGAGAGAGAGAAGAGAAAAAAGGAAAGGAAAAGAAAAAAGAAAAGAAGAGAAAAGAAAGAAGGCATTTAAACTCAGGGAGGGCACAAGGAATGAAGACATGACCTGGTCTCCTCTTGATATTCTAGAAGATGTCTCCCAGGCTTTCCTTGAGGCTGTTGCTGAGGAAAAGCCCCATGTGAAGCCCTATTTCTCTAAGACCATCCGTGACCTGGAAGTCGTAGAGGGAAGTGCTGCTAGATTTGACTGCAAGATTGAAGGTAAGCTGTGGCCAGGTCTTTCCTTACGATACATAGTGATGGCTGTACCTGAGAGCTTGGGCAAGATGTTAGGCCTCTACTGCCTTCAGTGATAGGAACAGTCAAACCCCAGAGGGACACTGGGTCCCTTTGGTCCAAAAGGGCCAGCTTCTGCTCGCCCGACTGCTATTCAGTGACTTTCCCACAGTGACTTTTCCTAGTTGAAATTTCGTCATATCAGCCACTAGGCCTCCTTAGCTGTGGGACACGTGTAACAGGGACTTTGGAGGCACTGAGAAGCATGTGGACTGCCCATAAGAGGCTCTGCAAGGACTGTTGGCACAGAAGTCCAGCACCGGAGTCAGCCAGCTTAACTGCTTGTCTGCAGGCTGTGTGACCTTGGGTGGTGAGCGAACCGCTGCTGAGAGCAGGCCCCTCATTTGGTAAATAATATCTGATATCTGGGTGGTCCTAGGGGTTCTGGGAGGCCCTGTTATGAAAGTAAAGGCCTGTTAACTCTTTAAAGAGGTTTTAGAATAAAGATAGAAATGAAACGGTAGGTTGGTCAGGGCAAGGGAGGGCATGCGCAGCAGTTTACAGTAAGGAAACTTGGGCCCTTCACATCCAGAGCCAACCTCCATTTGTCTTCTCTTCCTTGTGTGGTGTCTCTGTTCCCGGGAGTCAGTCAGGCAACCACATAGTAGTGAGCGACAAAGGCCTCAGGAATCGTAGCACAGGTCCCGAGGAATTAGCAAAGTTGAAGACAAAAGGCGTTCTGTCTCAACAGATTACAACATTTTGAAAAGGTAGGTGGCAGGATAAGACAGGCCACGTGGCTTCAGGGCTGTGCTAACATGTGCCCACGAAGTACAGGGTTATCTCTCATCCTGGTTTCACCAAGTAAAGCAGAAAAACTTACCAAGCAGCCTCCCCGAGGTCACATAGCCCAACACGGCAGCTACAGCCAGCTGCATCTTGTACTTTAGTGGGGTTCTCCAGCACTGGGGCGCTCAGTTCCATTTGGGTAAAGTAGCCGTGTATTAGGAAGGAAGAAACAACCTTTCTTTCTCCATCTTCTTTTTTAAAAGTGGATGTTTTTATAGCAAAGAAAACAGAGAGCAGTCAATTCATGAAGGATCTGATATGAAATTACTCTAGAGCTGAGGGTGTAACCCAACAGGAGAGAGAGCAGCTGCCTGACAGGTGTGAGGCCCTGGGTCCGGTCCCCTCTATTGCGCACACGCACGCACGCGCACGCACACGTACACTGACTAAAATGATCATTTTTAGGAGACGGGCTTTGTTGACCTGCCGTGACCAGGCCTTGGGGGAGGAGAACAATTAGGAGCACTGTAGGAACTCTAAGAGAGCTGCTTCAAGTGAGGGAGCATGAAAGAGGGGCTGTCGTGCTCAGGATGGGGGTGAGCGTGGCAAAGTGTCAGAGGAGTCAATCCCCCAAACAAGGGGATGTTAGACCTGTATACATTGTTGTGGGGGGGGGGGCGTTGGTGAAAAGTTCCACACCATGCCAGGTCTTGAAGCCAGTTACTCGGTAGGACCTTTTCTCTCAAAGCAGCAGGCCCCCGGTCTAACAGATGTGTCTCCTGCGGTGAGGAGCAGGTCCTGACATTGGGGACTCTGCTGACAGCTCTGGAGAGAGGCCTCTCACTCAGATCCTTACTGTTGTCACTGGACCTCCCGGGGGTTTTTATCCTTTGAAATGTTGAAACGTGTGTCGTGGCAGTGTGGCTCTCATCTGTTGTGCTTTTTCTCTTTGAAATGATCTCCTTGGTATTTGCATAACTTCCGATTACAGCCCTGATGCAAAACTCAAGCATATGGGCGCTGTTCTGATAAAAGCAAAATTACCCTGGGAAGGAATGCTAGAATTCTTGAGCTTTGTGTATAATTTTTATACTGCCAGCGGCTACAGGGTTGTGGTTTTTTTTTTCATCTAAAAATACCTCTACAAAATTTAGGAACAAGTTGTTGTAGTACATTATGTATTTAAAAATACACATAGGCAAAGTTGGTGATGGATGTGTACACACAGAATTTTAAAATATATAGTACACATATATTTACGTGTTTTTATTCCATATAGAGACATGACTGGTGCACGGCATGAGGCCAGCCACTGGGACCCATCCCTAGAGACACACAAACAGATTACCTGTTTGGGGTCAGACTAAACTGGGCGGTGGTGGTGCACGCCTTTAATCCCAGCACTCACTCGGGAGGCAGCGGCAGGCAGATCTCTGTGAGTTCGAGGCCAGCCTGGTCTACAGAGTGATTTCTAGGGCAGCTAGGGCTGTTACACCGAGAAACCCTGTCTCGGGGGAAAAAAAAGAACTAAAAAGAAAAAAAAAGATAGGTTTTCTTTTTCTTAGCAGTATTACCAGTTCCCCTGTCTGGTGCTTTGTATAGCCATCACTTACTGTATGGAGTTAATATTTGCATACAATAAATTCATCCATTCTAGATTTACAGCTAAAGTTTCTCACAAATTCACATCTTGTAATAAATGTCACAACCCAATTTTAGAATTTGTGTGCAACTAAAAAAGATTCCTTGTACCTGTTTTTTATAACTTTTAGTTCAAATTTAAGTTAAACTTTTATACATTTAATTTTTAGACATTTTACTTTCACCAATATGTCTAGCCTTAGTTATACAGTTTGAATTTAGACATTTCTGGACTACACTCCTCCATCTGACAGTGAGGCATTGTGAGAGTCACTGACATTCAGGGTGCACACCTGGAACACTGTCAGGGTCACTGACATTCAGGGTGCACACCTGGAGCACTGTCAGGGTCACTGACATTCAGGGTGCACATCTGGAGCACTGTCAGGGTCACTGACATTCAGGGTGCACATCTGGAGCACTGTCAGGGTCACTGACATTCAGGGTGCACACCTGGAGCACTGTCAGGGTCACTGACATTCAGGGTGCACATCTGGAGCACTGTCAGGGTCACTGACATTCAGGGTGCACACCTGGAGCACTGTCAGGGTCACCGATATTCAGGGTGCACACCTGGAGCACTGTCAGGGTCACTGACATTCAGGGTGCACACCTGGAGCATTGTCAGGGTCACCGATATTCAGGGTGCACACCTGGAGCATTGTCAGGGTCACTGACATTCAGGGTGCACACCTGGAGCACTGTCAGGGTCACTGACATTCAGGGTGCACACCTGGAGCACTGTCAGGGTCACTGACATTCAGGGTGCACACCTGGAGCATTGTCAGGGTCACCGATATTCAGGGTGCACACCTGGAGCATTGTCAGGGTCACCGATATTCAGGGTGCACACCTGGAGCATTGTCAGGGTCACTGACATTCAGGGTGCACACCTGGAGCACTGTCAGGGTCACTGACATTCAGGGTGCAAACCTGGAGCACTGTCAGGGTCACTGACATTCAGGGTGCACACCTGGAGCACTGTCAGGGTCACTGACATTCAGGGTGCACACCTGTATCTTTGTCAGGGTCACCGATATTCAGGGTGCACACCTGTATCTTTGTCAGAGTCACTGACATTCAGGGTGCACACCTGTAGCATTGTCATGGTCACTGACATTCAGGGTACACACCTGTAATCTCATCACCCAAAAGGCTGAGGCAGGGGGTTTGAAAGTTGAAAACTAACCAGAGCTTCAAACCAAGACCCTGTCTCAAACAACCAAGACCCTGTCTCAAAGAAAAACAAACTTAGACTACTCTATTTGAGGTTTAAGAAATGAGTCTTTACAGCATATGTCCATACTCTAGCGTCAATCTGGAAATGTACCCTATGAGCCAACTTATGTTTTAATCAACAGAGGTAGCTTGAGAGCCACTTGATGTCGATAAGGATTTCTGCTGACAGGTTCTGCAACCTGTGCTTTCTCCCTGTGCCGCAGGCTACCCAGACCCCGAGGTTGTCTGGTTCAAGGATGATCAGTCCATCAGGGAGTCCCGCCACTTCCAGATAGACTACGACGAAGAAGGGAACTGCTCTCTGACTATTAGCGATGTCTGCGGGGATGACGATGCCAAGTACACCTGCAAGGCTGTCAACAGCCTCGGAGAAGCCACCTGCACCGCGGAGCTCATTGTGGAAACCATGGAGGAAGGGGAAGGGGAAGGGGGAGGGGAAGAGGAGGAAGAAGAGTGAAGCAGAGCCAAACAGACGCACTTCCTAAGTCATTTTAAAAGGACTAGTTCTTTAAAGCTCAGAAAACTCGAGATAGAAAAAGCACCTCGTGTGGTAGATTAGTTAGGTCATTCGGGGGTTGACTCCTCAGCAACAGCAGTTGGTACCCAGCAGCGTTATTGACGGGCATTAATTTGAATTAGATAGCACCCGAAGACGCCAGTGCAGCTAGATTCCGGGGGTTGGGTGGGGAGTCACCAGCAACTTGTCTAACCAATTCGATTTTAGAGAGAAAATAACTAAAAGGAATATTTACCTTGGAAAAGTCATAATTTCCCAACTGAATACACTCCTGTAAAGTAAAGCCACCACCAGGGCCCTGAGCCTCCTGCTGCAGCTCAGCCCAGATTCCCTGGCGGGAGAATGCCTCTTTATCCCTCCCACCCCACCCCCGACCCCCACCTACCCACCCCACCCTGGTCCGGAGAACCAGCCTCCTCCCACAGTGCAGTGTCTCATTCTGAAAGCGGTTGAGCCACCCTGACTCGGGAGGCAGGCAGCCTTCCAACTCCCCACTTTCAAACCTCCCATTTCTCTCCGCATTCTACCTGCCAGTTTTCCTGGCTCTGAAGCTGGCACAAACTGCAGCAATCAGGACATTAATTATATCTCTTCCATCCTGAAAACAGGTCCCCTGCTCATGGGGGACTCTGGCTTCCTTGGGGAAATAAAATCTCCTTTCCTCTAAAAATCCACAGGAAACTAATCCCACCCCCCTTTGCAAGCCTCGGGCAGCTTCAGACATTTGCCTGAGAATCCATGAAGGAAAGAAAGAAAAGATCCTTGCCAATGTGCTTTTTTTCCCCTTACGCCAGGATTCATATTTGTGCCATTAACGAACAATCAGCCTGCGTGTGCAGTGACTATTTCTGCATCTGGATGTAGAAAGCCCAGTTTGCCAAAATGCTGGTTTTGATTATTTATTGGGCACTCTGAAACTGATTTCAACTGGTGAGCAACTGTAGAACTCGGTGCACTTTGGAAGCTCCTTCCAGTCTGAGCTGAATACACCCTCATTCTCTGCGCTCCTCCAAGAGCTCGGCCTGCCTTCTGGGGCCCCCCATTGCTCCCTTCTTAAATGTGCATCAGTCCTGCCTTGCTCCCACCCCTGAGCTGTACTTAGACCTCATCCCTGCACTCAGACTTGCATCTTTAGGGATTTTTAACTTTCTTTCACTTTGTTGGCACTTAATTTTTTTTTCTTATGAAACTTTTTGGAGGTCATAAACAAAGACCATAAACTGATATCCTAGTATGTTTCCTCTGTGTGTGTGTGTGTGTGTGTAACATTCCAAATATTTTTTTTTCTTTTCCACTGTTTGGAAAGCACAGCAAGTTAATATTTCAAAGGACTTTTAAAATAGTTCCTTAAAAATCAATTTTGAGTTACGTCTGTGCAATCCTACACAGTACCAACATTAGAAACTTGATATTTCTTAGTCTTCTTATCTTCCATTCTCCTTTGCCTGCTTTTCGCTGCTAGCTTTAAATTGCCAGTATTTTTCCCTTTTGGCTTCTTAAGCAGTTACAATATCTTTCATTATAGCCACAGTAGTGCCACAGTTTATCATAATAATAAAGGGGTTTTAATTTGGTTTAGAGCATTCAAAGTGTTCTTCATCACTTTGTGTTTATATTATAATCTTTGTGTGTCTGTTGTGTGTATGTGTGCATGGGTGGCTATACGTGTGTTTATAGGTTAATGCCTTCCTGGGACTGTATCAATGTGCTCTCAGTTTATTATGCCATCGAAATGGTGAACGAGAACGCTACAACTGCAGTTAGCTCACGATTTTTAATAAAGGGTACCACAGTGCATGGTGTTTGTCCTGTCTTTGTAGTCTTCTCTCGGTGCTAATTGCAGAGTCTGTGGGTTCATCTTGTAATTACAGCCAAACACTGTGCTACATAATTATGAAGAATTGGCTTCTAGAGCTGGGGAGATGCCTCAGCTGGTAAAGAGCTTGCAGCCCAAACACAAGGACTGCGTTCAGATCTTCAGCATCGGTTTCAAAGTCAGGCTCAGCAAAGGGCAGGTGTCGCAGAGACAGGCAGATCGCAGGAAGCTGGATGGTTAGCCGGCCTGGCCAATCAGTGAGCTCCAGGTTCAATGAGAGACTCTCTTAGAAAACAAACAAAAACCAAAACAGAACGGAGAGCAACTGAAGTAGGCAACACATGTCAATATCTGGCCAACACACAAACATGTAAACATGTACACACAAGCAAACACATGAATTGACTTATAAAGTTGTGCTTGACCTAGGATGAAAATTAATTAAGATAGCTCTCATCTTTACAAGTGACCTGATTTACACTTTAGTTCAAAGTCTCTCCCAAGGATCAGTTTAGTGACTACCTTAGGAAGGATTTTTATATAGTTTTAGGACTTACCACTGCTGCTTGTTTTAGATTTTAAGAGTATGTCTTACCTGCCTTCTAAATTCTTTCACACTGCAGAATAGTCTTCACGTTGGAGGTCACAGCCCTGTGAGTTTCTGTTAGTGACCTCTGATAAACTTTCACAAGACACCATTTGGCTCTGCTGACCAAATTTCTTTTTCATTGACCATAAAAGTAAATGAGGGAACTACAAATTAAGTCATCTTGACCCTTCACATTAACTGATGTCTGTTAGGCAGGCATCTTGATCGCCAGTTAGGAGTTATGTTGCTGTAAGGCAGCGATTCTCAACCTTCCTAATGCTGAGACCCTTTCCTCATGCTGTGGTGACCACAGCCATAAAATTATTTTTGTTGCTACTTCATTACTGCAATTTCGCTACTGTTATGAATCACACTGTAAGTATCTGATGTGCAGGATATCGGATGGGCAACCCCTGTGCAATGGGTCATTCAACCCCGAAGGGATCACAACCCACAGGTTGAGAGACACTGCTCTAAAGCTTTTCTACAGCCTTGCTCCAGGGCTCTGTTAGCAAAAGAGAACCTCAGATCAGCTTCGCCAAACATTATCAAATAATCATACTGTCAGCATGGTGGCACACGCCTTTAATCCCAGCACTCAGGAAGCAGAGGCAGAAAGATCTCTTATGAGTTTGAGGCCAGCCTGATCTACATAGTGAGTTCCAGTCCAGCCAGGGCTACATGTGAGACCTTGTCTCAGAAAAAAAAACTAATAATAATCATACAGTCTCTAGAAAGAATCTTGCATGTTCACTAAAGGCAAGTGCTTGTGATACACTGAAATAGGATTTATCTGGTCAGTCGGCCAAGTGGAACTATTTTCAAATTGGACAATCTTCAGAACTCAGATGTCTATAGGAATAGGACACAGGTTCTATTCCTTCTATGAAAGCTGCTATTTACTATAACTGGTATCTTGTACCTCAGTTTCACCACCTAGTAAATTAAAGTAAGAATAGCTCCTCGTTCATAAGTTGATATAAAGAGTAACTGAACTCATGCACAGTCCCTGGGTCTGTGGAAGCCTCTACTCTGGCACACAGGTACTGAGTTTATGCAGAAACCTCTCCACCCTGAGGAAACTGATTGTAGACCTGTGGAAATATTCATTTTCAAATGAATATTTGAAAAAGTTATAGGCTATGAAAGATGGGAAGAATTATTTAAATTCTACTCCAAAGAAAGATCTTTGACATTAAAATTCCCAAAGAAGAGTCATCGAAATTACCTTTTGTGCTGGCTAGTTTTGGGTTAGCTAGAGTCGTCGGAGAAGAGGGAGTTGCAATTGAGAAAATGGTGAAGGAGGTCCTTCTGTATTTGTGTTGCTTTTGTTGGTTAATAAAGAAACTGCTTTGGGCCTGGTGAGAGGAGAGAACTTAGGTAGGTGGGGAGACAGAACCGAATTCTGGGAGGAAGAAAGAGAGTCAGAGCGAGAGAACCGTCATGGAGCTGCCAGAATCAGATGTGCTAAATCTTTCCCAGTAAGCCAAGACCTCGTGGTGATACACAGATTAACAGAAATGGGTTAATTCAAGATGTGAGAGTTAGCCAATAAGAGGCCAGAGATAATGGGCCAGGCAGTGTTTAAATGAATACAGTTTCTGTGTGATTATTTCAGGTGTAAGCTAGCCCGGTGGCCAGGACAAATAAAGGGCCCTGCTCTCCCTACCACAAGAAAATGTCCATACGATCCAACTGTAGGCAAACATGTAGAGAATTTTAATTAGTGATTGATGGGGGAGGCTCAGCTCATTGTGGGTGGTGAACCTCTGGGTAGGTAGTTCTGGGTTCTAAAAGAAAGCAGGCTAAGCAAGCCAGTAAGCAGCATTTCTTCATGATTTCTGCTCCTGCCTCTATGTTCCTGTTCTGTTTGAGTCCCTGCCCTCACTGCTTTTGATAATGAACTGTTCTATGGAACTGTGAGTGAAATAAACCCTTTATTCCTCAAGTTGGTTTTGGTCATGCTTTTTTTTCATGGCAATAGTAACCCTAACTAAGGCATCTATGCAATTATATAAAAAATAGTTCCTAGGAGTAGTGATGCTACAACTCCTCTACTAAGAAAAGGTTTTCACTTCCTGTCTCAAAGCACTCCTCCCTTCCTTGTTGAAGGATTAGAGCATTCCTGAAGTTAGGAGTCTTCCTTTACAATCAGTAGTCCTTAAACGTTGAAGGATTAGAACATACCTGAACGTATGTGTCTACCTTTACAATCAGTAGTGTTCACTTCTTGACTTCAATCACATTAACCTTTATCCCAAAAAGTTTCCTGTTTTAATAGGTATTTACAAAAGCAAATTCACATTCATTTGCTTCTGTCTGAATATTAACCACAGAACAAACAGGTTACTATACAGAGGAAAAGGCTAAATACATATCTTTTCGAAGCTGTCTAGAAAGCTCAAAATGAGAGACTTCTATTTTCTAGGGCACTGGAAGATGAAGAATTTCAGAAATAGGGAGTCGCCAGTAGGGAGAAGACCAAATATGAGCTGCTAATATAAGCAGTTACTCTATAGTCTCCAGAACCTCTGTTGAACTGATCATTAAAGAAGGCGTTTTTTAAAGCTATAATCCCTTGGGATATGAAATCCATCAGAAGTTTGGAAGGTAAAAGCAACTTTCTACAGAGAAAGAGCCATGCCAATGAAAAATGAGTTCATCAAGCACTTGTAGCACAAATAATAAAAACCAGAGACAAACACTGGGGTTTAAGCTAAAGATCAGAAAATCCACTAGAGAAGTCTTAGCTCTACCAAGACTGGGCAACTGCAGACTGAGCCCTGAGCCTGTTTCCTCCTGTCTTATATTCCCCTTTGGTGCTGGTATTAAAGTTGTGTGACTCCCTAGTGTTGAGATTAAAGGTGTGCATCACCACCACCTGGATTTCTTTCTGCATTGATGCTGTGGAGCCCAAAGTGGCCTTTAACACATAGAGATCCTTCTGCCTCTGTCTCCCAAATACTGGAATTAAAGAAAGGTGTGTGACACCACTGCCTGGCCTCTAGTGGCTTAGTTCCACCCTCTGGTCTTCAGGCAAGCTTTATTTATTAAAACATAAATAAGATATCCCTATATTTCCCTTTTTGCTCTAAAATAAAGAAGGCTATAACTGATATAAGAAAAATTTTATACAATAATACATATATATATAACATATACAGGCAATAAATACATCAACAATATCTAGTCCATTTGCATTTGACAAATTCAGAGAAAATACTCCTTATCTAACCTATCTTGGTGAGTCAAAAGTCTTGCACCTAATTTACTTTCTATCATAACTTAATTTCTGTGTCTGGTAAACAAGGAAAACTATAAATATCTAGTCTTCACCTCCTTCAGAGATACAAGAAAGAAATAATATTAATTGAGTAAGCAGGAAATGTGAGCAAGTGTCTTCCAAAAAATGTGAGAAATGACAGACAGCCACCCAAAGTTCCTCTAAAATGTTGAATCATCCATCTTTGGCATATAGGTTCTAGAATATCTGACAGAATTTTTATGATGCAGGGTTTTTGAAGGACTGTCTCACCTTGTTTGGGCAAGGTTTGACAGTCATTCTCTTTTGTGTCCTGTTTGTCCCATTAGGACAGCATACTGTCAGAAATTGAGGCAAGGGCACTTTCTTGCCCAGTGGTTTACTTTTGTCACAAAGAAAGCAAGCTCCATGTGGAGTTTCTTTGATACCCATCATCTTCTCTGAAGTAGATTGGTGCTGCTAGGAGCAGACATGTCTCATTGTCATAAAAAAGAAAAAAAGAACATATGTTATTAAAACATCTTAACGGTCACATTCTGTAGATCTCTGGAAGTGTTTGGATATGGCCTGTCTATCTAAAATATATCTCTGTTTGACCTTGAAAACATAACTGTGACTACAAGTTCAATTATAATAGGTGCTTAGCTATTAACCTGCATTTCCTTATTATCCTAAACAGTTGGTAATAATAACTTTCAAGGACTAGAAATTTTCATTACATTGTTATATGAGTTGTGTAGGTACAATACCTTGAGCAAGAATAGAAATGTATGTACAGTATGTTCTAACAAAATTAATCTCAAATTTATATCAATACACAAAATTTGTATTCAAAATAAAAAGTCCAATCCAATGTAAAATATTTAAAACTAGTAGTTGCTTTTAAAAAGCAGATTCAATAATCTACCTTTTAATCTTATTATCGCTACATATATCCCCCTTTTTTCTTTTCAAAACAAATGGCACCCAAAAAATTTGGCAAGAATTCCCACATAAAGTCTGAGAAAACTTTAAAAAAAAGATTCTAGGCAGCCAAGAACAGAATCAAGCGCTGCTTCTTGGTAATCATCTTTACTCTGGCAGATTCTGTTTGCTGGTGGCAAGCAGAGGCCTGGCTTCTTTGAAAAAGGCTCCTGCTCGGCCTTAGCAGCAAAAACCACAAGGTAACTCTTATAAGAGGCCCTGCCAGTTGGGAAGTGGTGATGCATGCTTTAATCCCAACACTCAGGAGGCAGGGGCAGGCAGATCTCTGTGAATTCGAGGCCAGCCTGGTCTACAAGAGCTAGCTCTGGGAAAGTTAGGGCTGTTACCCAGAGAAACCCTGTCTTGAAAAAAAAAGAAGCCCTGCCACCAAACAGCTAAATGGTTTTTATGAGCAGCAGCAGCACGGACCTAGAAACTCTGCAGAGCTGTGACAATAAACATGGCTCCTGCCAATACTTAAGTCATGAAGCTAGACTTTCAGAGCCAGTCGCCAAAGCCACCACTTTATCCTAGCCATGCTGCTTAGCAGATTAAAGCCCCATGTGACCAGAAAAGACAGCGATATATGGTAAAGACAGATTCGGATAAAAATTTAAAAAAACCCTCTAAACTGTTTACAGTGAGTTTAAAAATATACATAGGCTTAGGAAAGAAAAGAAAAATGATAAAGTCCTTTAAAAACAAATAGGGTAAGAAAAAAAGACACATAAAGATGGAAAATATACAAAAAGTCTGGATACTGTATGTTATTGTGTTGTCTTTGAAGTTTTTAACTGCTGAGGAAGGAGCAACAGCTGCTAAAAGTCATTTGATTATGAATGCTACTGGATTAATTTAACCTATATATTTTGAAAATGCCTTGACTTCACAATTGAAGTCAAAAGATGTTACTTTGGACAAGAGGTTTTGCTTTTGTTTTCACAGGAAATAGGAGGCTTTGGATTCATTTTGGGTTAAGAAAAATAAGGTTTGATCAATGAAGACCCCCCTGAAAAATCTCCAGTGGGAATGATGGCCCAGATGATCCAACATTTCAGAGTACCTCTGTTGCAGTTCCCTCTGACTTCTACATCCAGAACAGACTCAAGACTGCTGGCTGAGATGATCCAGCCTCACAGAATACTCTAGTCAGGAATTGACCATAATCCTAAGTTTTCTTTGGGTTCCCATAAGTTCATCAGCTCCTCCAATCAGCAAGAAGTAGCCTAGAAAACTAAGCCCTTCTATTACTTTATGTAGGACTGGATTTGTGGCTACGTATTGTTTAAATTTGGTCTTATCCTGGAATGTCTTGTTTTCTCCATTGATAGTGAATGATAGCTTGGCTGGGTATAGTAATTTGGGTTTGCATCCATGGTCTCTTAGTTTCTACAGTACCTCTATCCAGGACCTTCTGGCTTTCATGGTTTCCATAGAGAAGTCAGGTGTAAGTCTGATTGGTTTACCTTTATAAGTTACTTGCCCTTTTTCCTTTGCAGCTCTTAATATTCTTTCTTTAATCTGTATATTTTGTGTTTTGATTATTATATGGCAAGGGGATGTTTTTCTTTGATCCAGTCTGTTTGGTGTTCTGTATGCTTCTTGAATATTCAAAGGAATATCTTTCTTTATGTTGGGAAAGTTTTTGTCCATAATTTTGTTAAAAATATTTTCTGGGCCTTTGAGCTGTGACTCTTCTCCTTCTTCTATCCCTATTATTCTTAGGTTTGGTCTTTTTTATTGTGTCCCATATTTCCTGAATGTTTGTGATGAGAATTTGTTGACTTTGCTGTTTTCTTTGATCAGTGCTTTTATTTTCTCTATGGTGTCTTCAGCATCTGAGAGTCTTTCTTCTATCTCTTCTATTCTATTGATTATGCTTGTTTCTGTAGTCTCTGCTCGTTGACCTATATTTTCCATATCCAGCTGTTCCTCAGTTTGTATTTTCTTCCTTGCTTCCATTTCAGTTTTCAGTTCTTGAACTGTTTCCATTACCTGTTTGATCGTTTTTTCTTGGTTTCCCAGGGTATCATTTACGCATTTACTCATTTCTTCAAACTTTTTGTTATACTTCTCATCCATTTCTGTAAGGGCATTTTTTACATGTTGTTTAAGGGACTCTATTGCTTTCATAAAGTCAATTTTTTCCACTTCTTCTGTGTTAGGGTGTTCAAGTCCTTCTGTTGTAAGATCATTGGGTTCTGGTGTTTTCATGTTGTTTTTCAGATTGTTGGGTGAATTCTTGCCTTGGCACCTGCCCATCTCCTCCTATCGATGCTATCTAATGTGTCTTTTAAAACAGGAACAGGTTTTCCTTCTGGCCAGGGGCCCTTCTTACAAAATGCCTTCTCTCCGTTTCCTGGGTCCCACCGCTGTCCAAGATCTCTTTCACCACTCAGAAGGGTCTTCAGGACCAGGCTCCCCGTTCACCAGGAACCTCGCCAACAAAAGGCCTACCCCTCTGCAGGTCAGCCACCAAAACAGAGAACCTCCCGCTGCCCTCTGCCCCGAGCTCCCTATCCAGCGCCCAAACAGGCTAAATTGGGTGATCCCGCAGCCCCGTGGAAGGGAGGGGGAGTGAAGGAGGTCCCTGGGCGCAAGCTGGGATATGCCAGGGAGAGAGAGGTCACAGCAGAGGAGGAACAGCCCCAGCAGAGGGTACCAGCTCTGGCAGGCTACCGGGGGGTCAAGGGGGTCGGAGAATGCCCTCGCTCCATTTCCTGTGTCCCACCACGGGCCAAGAACACTCTCCCCACTCAGGGTGGTCTTCAGGGACAGGACCAGGCTCCCTGTTCGCCTGTGGACCTCGCCAATAAAAGGCCTACCACTCTGCAGTCCAGGCCCCCAAAAACCTACTTGATTTAGTTGTAGTGTGGTGATCTGTTCTCAGTGTGGGCTTCACTGTTTCATGCTTGGACTATCCTGCATCTGCGTGCGTCTGCGCGCCGGTGTCCGCCGCGTGCGTCTTACAAGTTGTTATAGATAATGGTCAGGGAAAAAGTCTAAACAAAGGAGATTGGATTCAGAGTTCTTGTTTTGAAATGAAAAAAAAAGGGAAATTCTGAGGGACAATGCTCTTGTTCACTGTAAAAATTTGTCACTCATAGTAGTTTAATAAAACACTGATTGGCCGGTGTCCAGGCAGGAAGTACAGGCAGGGTAACCAGTCTAAGAGAATTCTAGGAAGAGAAAAGGCAGAGAGTCAGTCACTAGCCAGATACAAGGAAGCAAGATAAGAATGCCTTACTGAGAAAAGGTACTAAGCCACATGGCTAAATATAGACAAGAATTATGGGTTAAATTGTAAGAGCTAGTTAATAATAATCCTGAGGTAACAGGCCAAACAGTTTCTTTGGGACTGAATGGCTGTGGGACCGGGGTAGGACAGAAACTTTCATCTACAAGCATTTGCATCCCTCTCACCTCTCCAAAGACAGGCAAGTAAATCTGTCTTGATGAGTTCACAGAGGGCTAGAGGCTGGTAGAGTCAGGAACTGTGAAAGGGAGACTCGAGGTAATAGATGGCACAAACCAAAGCCTCCAAAGACAAAGCCAAAAGTCTGAAGAAGATCAAGGCAGAGGAAGGGATTTCTGGGAGTTAGGCCAGGCATGGTAGTGAACCCAGGTAAACAGCTTGAACACTTCAATAGCATCCATGTCAAGGGCAAGAAAGAGATTAAGCAAAGAATGATGAAAATTGCTTGATGATGTCATTTTAAAGACAGGTTGACTTCATAACTTGGCTGAACCAACTAGGTGTCCATAACAACAGAAGAATGGCATACTCATGTACCTAGAGCAGAGGCTGTTTGTCTCCATTGGCCATAACTTGCTGTCTTAATCCCAATCTTTATTTTCCCTGTAAAGTGGGTTAGTAAAGGGTCATACTTCTGTTCCCACTAAGTTGCATGTATACCAAAAGTCAATAGGTTTGTTCATCAACTTCTTAATGCCATTTATACACGTCATTGTAGTTACATGATCTGTCTCTGGGTTTTTATTATTCATACTACATGCAAGACTCTACCTCCCAAAGACCTCACAGCTTTCCCAAACAGCTGGGAATTAAGTATTTAAGCACCTGAGTCCATAGGGGACATCTGATATTTAAACTACGACAATGTGTGTGTGTGTGTGTGTGTGTGTGTGTGTGTGTATGTGTGTGTGTGTGTGTGTGTGTGTGCCCATCTGCTGATCACTAGCACTCTGTGTAATGGGACTTGAGACTCGACACAAGGCACTGCTTAGTTGCTGCTTTTGCCAGTAATAGTTTGCTGTTTCTGACTCTTCTGCCTCTGCTCATCCCATGCATCTGACAGAATATTGTTTTCATGTTAGGACATATGCCAGCCAGTCTTGGTGTGTCTTAGACCATTTTCTGTTGCTAACTGGGTAATCCGTATAAAAGAAAGGAGTTTATTTGGTTCATGGTTCTGAGAATCTTCTTGAAGGAAGAGGGCGGACAAGTAAGCACCATGGAAGAAAACTTGGATCTCTTTGAAACCCTTTGCTCTCTGAAAGTGAACCCAATTAATCTGGAAAGTCATTAATCTCTCAACAACCTAACTGGCTCTTAAAGGCCCACTACCAACACTGCTACAGTGACAATCAAACATCTATAAGGATTTCAGAGGGGACAAACCAGATTCAAACCATAACAAAGAACTAGCTCACTGGTAGTTTAGGGTGAACCTTGGCGTCAACCCGGTCACCTCGCTTTCTTCCCTCCAAGGTTTTAGAGAAGCTAGCTCTCCAAGTAAATGAGATTCTAAATGGTAGCTGTCTTCATGGTTGACCAGGCAGCCCTAAACCCGTCACTGTAGACCCTCTCCTGATAACCAGGTGGGAAGTGAGGCTGAGATGCTTCCCTTGCTTCCTGGATGGATAATACCTGCCTATCCCACAGCACAGAATTCCTCTCCCTCCCCTTCCTCAGTCACAGGCAAAGAAAACTAGACGGAGGCAAGAACAGTGCTCTGCCAAGCAGAAGGAGCAGCCCAAGCTGCCTTTCACTTCAGTGACTGCACCACTTCATGTTCCAAGCAAAGACAAGGTTCAATGACGCTCCCAGATCTTAAGTAATTATATGGCTCAGTTCTCCTTCCCTTGGGTAGGCAAGAGCCAGATATGCTTACTTTTGATGTTCCCTAGGATGCTTGTTTTTCATCAGAGCCGGCTTACCACACTTCCTATTTGGAGCGTGTACACATAAAGAGCCTCCTAAGCAGCCAAACAGTCCCTTCCCCAGCTCTTTCGTCTGTAAACTTTGGACATGAGATCTTCCAGTCAGCTGATACTAATTAAGGCCTTGACACTGGAGTAGCACAACCAAATGGCAGTCTAGAATCTTCCCAAGGGTGGCAGGAGAAGCAGTAGGGTGACATCCAAGGTCCAGAGGTGGCTGTGCCATGACCACAATACTTCCTGTGTATTGATTTGGTCCCTATTTATGGCTGCTTCATTTCCCATGGTTCCTGTCCATGTCCAAACCTCATTCTTCAGCTTTTCCATCAACTTTATGAACTATTCAATGTCCCTTCCATAAAGTCTTTCTCTCTAACCAACCAGAGTTAGGCTCCATTGTTTAGAAACCTGGAAATCTAACTGGTACATTACAACTTCCATGTAGAAACTTACCCTTTGGGGGGAAGGCAAAAAGATGAGGATGAGGGTTCTCTGCTTTGTCTGCACTTTTACCACCTCTGTGTAGTATGCAGTTTTATATCACCATATGATATGAAACACAGGGTGAGTTGGAGAAGGCTATGTATAGTTGAGTTCAAGTGTGTCATACCCCGAGGAGGCTAACCTGCTGTGGTTTGACTGTCTTCTTCAAAGCTCAGGTCGAAATGGTATTGTCATTGTAACAGTGCTTAGAGGTGAGACTTCGGGAACTGGAGAGATGGTTCACTGCTTATGACTCTGTACTGCAGTCAGGCAGTGATGGAACATATCTTTAATCCCAGTACTCAGGAAAGGCAGGTGGATCTCTGTGAGTTCAAGGTCAGTCTAGTCTACAGAGTAAGTTCCAGGACAGTCAGTGCTTAATCAAAACAAAAGACTTGTGTACTCCTTTTGCAGAAGATCAGAGTTCAGTTCCCAGCACCTCTGCTGGACAGCTCACATTGCCTGTAACTCAAGCTCCAGCAGATCTGATGTCTCTGACATCCATAAAACTTGTATTCTGCTATACATACTTTTAAAGAGACAAGGTATTTAAAAAGTTGTTAGGTCATAAAAGTTCTTAATGAATTGACGGATTAGTTATTGTAAGAATGGATTTTTGTAAGTTGGGTTCCTTCCTCATCAACTTTTTTCTATATCACATATACTTGTTTAATTGTCTACCATCTTGTGCAGCAAGACATTTCTTATCAGGTGCATCCCTTCAGTCTTGGAATTCCTAGACTCCAGAAGTATAAGCAATATAAACTTCTATTGTTTATAATTTCTTCTTTCGTGGTACTGGACATAAAATCCCTCCAGGGCCTTGGCCTTGATCAGTGTGTTATCACTAAACTACATCCCCAGTTCAAGTTGGTATATTGAAAGACTCAAGATTGTGAGACCTGCATTTGGGGAGGGCATTCTTGCTATGTCATACTGTTGCAGAAAGTGGGAGGGCGAGAGTGCGCTCTCAAGAGAGGTGGGAAGGCAGATCCTCTCACTAAGAACACATTCTCTTAGCCCACTCCTGAGGTGTTGGTGTTGACCCATGAGTCTTCATGGCTCTACCACCTCATCAGACTTCCATCCCACCAGTGTTACCCTGGGAATTAAATCTCTAGTGCGGGAAAGCTGGGACACATTCAAACCATAGCACATACTTCACAAAAATCATTGTCAGACTTCAACATGGAGATAATATTTAGAACTTTTAGAAGCTGGTACAGAAGAGTAACTTTACCGGCTCAACGATAAAATAATTTTAAGACTAGATATCAAAGTTACCAACCAGTAGTGAAAAGATTGATACATTTTCAGTAACAACAACAAAGTTTTGCTAGTTGAGAGATAAAATCAAATAAGCAAAAAAAAATCTAGGCACAGAAAATATTTGCCACATGTAAAATAAAAAATTAGTCTCCAAAAGGTATGAAAATTCCTTCAAGTAAGTACGAAATACTCACATTGAAAGCATGAGCAAGGCTTGGGAAAGCTGGGCTGGGGAGATGGCTCTGTGGGGTGAGAGTGCAAGAAGACCTCGGTTCAAATCTCCAGCATGCACATGAAAACCAGGGGTGGTGCGTGTCCACAGTGGAGAGGATTCCCTACAGAGGATTTCTATATGCTTATGCTAGGAACCAGCTAGTGTATTGACCGCTTAGGGCCCCTTTAGGGATCCTGGAGGTCTGGCTTCCTCTGGTTACCATGGTCTCTAGGCCTTAGTTCCCCAGTCTCACTGGCATTAACATTTGTCCTCAGACTGATCTTGACTTTTTCTTTCCCTAACTGATAATTATTATAGCATCAGCTTACCATTCTTTACTTCTATAAGCTCTTGCCACATTTTCATCCCCCAGCATATATATATATATATCTTACTTCCAGAAATGGTTTAAAAGGAATACTTGTCATTTTTCCAATCTTCTGGTAATAAAATATGGTAGGCATAATAATGCATCCTTCCCAAAAGTATCCACTTCCATTTTCCCCACACTATGGTGGCCTAATGTAATCATGAAGGTCATTATGAGAGACAGGCGAATGGATTAAAATCAGAGAACAGGAAACAGCTCAGGTAGAGATTGGAGTGAGGTAGCCATGACCCAATGAATGCTAGCATTCTTAGAAGCTGCAAGAAATGGATTCTCTCCTGGAACCTCCAGGAGGAACTACCCTTGCTGATTCTTTAGTTTTGTTCCTTATTAATAATTTTTTACTTCTGACCTCCTTAAGGGAGTAAGTCATGCTATTTAACCCACTAAGTGTGTAGTAATCTGTTACAAAGGCAATAGAAAGTAGCATGCGTGTGAAGTCCACTGTTCTTTTGGGATAACACTTCCAGAGCTATTTAAATTTACAATACTTCGTTATCATGCCTTACTTCAAATTTAAATCTCTGGCCTATTTCTCTCATCTCACCTTGGTTGGCTTTCTGTAGACACACCACTTACCCTTGAGCTCTTCTGACTCACCCTCTTCATCACTGTGGTCAGTACCTTGTCTGAAAGCTTTTCATGGCTTATTTTTCCTCACAGTAAAAACCGTTTTGTAGTCTTCGAATTATTTGATTAGATCTCCCCAATGTGCTAATATTCTGTCTCTCACACAGTGACAGACATCGTCTTCAAGACGTAGCACTTTCCCTGCTGAACTTGTATGTTATGTTGGCCCCGTCCTCCTCGCTATCATCCCAGTCCTCCTTTTGAAGAAGGAACATTTACTCTATGCCATTTTATGCTGGAAGTATGTAACTTTTAAATCATATTTTATGACACTTATAGTCAAGAGTCCCAAAGAGACTTTGGGATTTTGGACAATGTGTTAAGACTTTGAGACTCTTACAGATAGATTAAATGAAATTTGTACTGTGATGTGGGACACAGCTATGAACCTATGAGTGTCAGGAGCAGATTGCTATGGTTTTAGTTTGAAATGTCCCCCATAAGTTTATATTTTGAGTACTTGTCCCCCACATAGGTTTAATGTTTTGGGGGAGTCGTAGAGCTACTAGGAGGATGGCCTAGTAGCTAAAGAGGGTTTCTAGAGGTGGGTCTTTGAAGGTCATGGCCCTGCCTCTAGTTCCAGGCCCATACTGCTTCCTGGTCGTTTGTAAGATGAGGATAGTGCTCCCACTTGCATGAAACCTGCCATATCTTCCCACCATTGTAAACTAAAGTCTTCTGAAACTGGGAGCCAAAATAAATCTTTCCTTATATAGTTTTGTTAGGCATTTTGTCACCACAGCATAAAGATAGCTAGTACAAAGCTAGTTTGCTTTTTTCCCTATTAACAGTATCTATACACATAGAAGAGAGGGTGGTTACCACAACATGCAGTACTGCATCATTTTTAGTAATCCAAGCAAAAACCACAAACACTATCTAAGCATCTATAAGTCATTTTCACAGTAGGGCTATGATCACAGTTCTAAAATCACCAAGGTCAAACCAAACTATATCATTTTGACAGGTTGGTGTATTGGGCAACAAAAAGAAACATAGAACTCAAATGAGCTCCCACCGACAAAATGCACCACTGTTTATGTCTTCTAAATCTTGTAGTGTAGTGGGAGGCTGAATCCACACAAGTAAGTGTGAAATTGCTTTGGTATTTATCATGAGAAATATGTAGACACCACAGCTGGGAGATCAATTCACTCTAGAACTTCAAAGAAATGAATTTGAGAATGTGATTGAAGAATTTAATTATGAAGACGGGGACAAATGCTGTTCTAGGCAGATGGAACAGCATGAGAGAAGTCCTCTTTGCAAAAAGAAAGCTTGCTCACCAGAGGAGCTAAGATAAAGATGCTATGGCTAGGCAGAACAGGGTGGGAGTGAGACTTGAACAGGCATGCAGTAAAACTGTTTGTGCTAAAAAGGTCTAGCTCTCCCCATGGGGCCACAAGGTAACTAAAAGCGGGATGAAATCCCAGCATGTCTACCTTCACTTCTTCCTATGTCTCCTTTACTTTGGATCATTTTGCTCATGGGCAGATTAATCAAAGAGTGTCTACCTAAAACATGCTGTGGTAGTTTGAATAAGAATGCTTCCCCCACCCATATGTTTGTCACCAAGATGTGACATCAGTTACAAGGATGGGAAGGATTAAAAGGTATGGCCTTGTTGGAGGAAGTGTGTCACTGGGGGTGAGCTTTAAAGTTTCAAAAGCCCAGAGTCTCTCTCTCTCAGCCCATGGACCGGGATATAGCATTCAGCTACTGCTGCGGCGCCATGTAAGTAAGCCCCCTGTTAAATGCTTTCTTCCATTAGAGTTGTCTTGGTCATGGTGTCTCTTCACAATAGGACAGTGACTAAGGCACATGGCAATGCCTGTGTCAGCACCCTTTAAAACTAAAGGCATTGCAAGAATGGTAACTGAGTTAGTTTATTGTCAGCTTTTCACATTATCATGTTCCAGAAATCCTCAAAGTACCCGAAGGCCTCCCGTCGTTATCACTGTGGATCCAGCAACAGCAGAGCCTTGCCGACAGATCATCCTACCATGAGAGTACCCTCAGCCAAGAGCAACAGGAACCAGCTTATCTTCTCAAAAGATGAGACTTCTTCCAGCTACTTTACCATAGCTGAGATAATGATCAGCTTAATCCCACATTGGCCAAGACTGCTTACCCATGAATGCTTCTTGCCCCATGTTCCAGTTCTTCTGTTTATACCTAAGGCTTGTGTCAGTGCTCCAAAGGGAACTTGGAATCACTGCACCCATTGATCTCTGTTTCCCAATGGAGTCACATTGAGTAAATCTCCTTTCTCTGCTCTTCATAGATACTCATCGCCATCATGTGTGCACTGGGATGAGTGGGTGTGAATAGAACGTTGGCACTTGGATCCAGGACTTTTTACCTAAGGCTCCAGTAACAAGACCAAAGGGGCAGGTAGACAATAAACGGACTGTTCAGATTATTGAAGGTCACATTGAATTTTTTACACGGTATCTTAACTGCCATTAAAAATCATTTATGTGTCACGAAAGAATAGGACGAGAGAAGTAGTAGACATGAACAAATTTGTACTTAGAAAAGATCACCGATATTTTTGCAGAACTGAAGGGATTGGATATAAACGACTACAAGAAGATATACTGAGTTTTAAGTTGATTTTCAATTTTATGCATTTGTGCTTTCTACTTCCCCATTAGGTATACTATATTGGGTAGAGAATCAATTAAATAAATGAGGGAAACTTTTAGGTGAATGATTGCTTTGCAGAACAGTTCATCCTTCGTGAAAAAGAGGGAAAGGTTTTTGCTGCACTTTTGATCTGCCTACTTGGTTTTTGTTGTTGTTTTAAGATATATTTATTTATTTTGGGAGTGTTTTGCCTGCATGTATGTATATGTACCTGGTATGTGCCTGGTGCTTTTAGAGGTCAGATGAGGGCAATGGATCCTTTGAAACTAGAGTTAGAGATGGTTGTGAACCACCCCGTGTATACTGAAAACCAAGCCTGCTCCCTCCTCCCTGACTTGTTCTTTACAGAAGTCAGGAAAAACAAGGTCATACAATGTCTTTACAATCTTGGAGAGCAGTAAAGGATGAGAATTCAAGTTTCTCAGTTTCTACCTCTCAATTTTGGGAGCCTTGTGATTTTAAATCCTATAATCATCCTGATGCTCTCAAATCTCTCTCTCTCTCTAGCCTTCAAGTTTTCCTTAACCTCAGAGTAGAAATTTAATTATCCAAAATCTGCACTTGGATTTTTAAAAAGGATTTCAAACTGAACATAAAAGTCCTGACTTCTGCCTTAAAAGTCACTTCTTTCTTTACAACTTACTCTTCCAAGTTGTCCCAATGTCTCTTTTGCCTTCCATTAGAATCTAATGTTCTATCTAGACATTTTACAAACTCTAAAATATTCTGAGAATTGAGCATTTGTTTCTTCAATTATCATAAACTATCCTAAATCACCATCATCATGTAATAATTTTCTAATTTATACTACTTTTACCAACTAACGCATATTTATTTATATCTGGTTCCTTCTGTGTAATCTCTGGGAGACTGAAGACTTTTGTCTCTTTCCGTTAGTGTAAAAAGCTCCAATACAACCTTGTAGATGCTCCATAAACACGTCATGGAATCAATGCATATTTTATTACATTATATAGTGACTTATTTAAGGAGATGCTTGGTTGCGTGACTACTGATAGCAAGGTACTTTAATGAAGAAACACCTAGAAAAAAGGAGTGGGGTCAGCAGACAAAAGCAGCTTCCAGAAATTGTTTCTGTTTTAACTCAGTAGGAGAGTCCATCGAGCTAAGACCCTGTGGGTATAAACAACGCTTTACACCACACACGGTTCTCAACTAAACCTTAGTCCTCCTCCACAAGAATCAGGCCAATGAATGGAGACGAACAGCCTAACTCTTGGCGAGCTGGGAGTCTCCACTGTACAGTTCAGGTTAATTAAAAATCAAAAGACAAGGAAGACACTACTGAAGGCTGGCTCCCTAACTTGGCTACAGTTTGAAGAAAAAGATGCATGCGGCAAAAATACTGGCTCCTTCTGCTCTTTTGACAGGGCGGGAAGCCTAACTGACGTCAATCGCCCTAATCTAAAATGACAAGCTACTTGGGCAATTGTGTACAGGGGTGAAGACATGGCACCTGGGAGAGGCTAAGAGAAACACAGACCAGGGTGTATCATTTGGATTCAGCAGGAAGAAATGGTTATAAGAGAGAGAATGGCCTGAGACAAATCATCCATCTGTGCGTAGGGCCAGGCCTGACATGTGAGCCCCAGGTTCATATGAACCTAATCAAACATGGCAACATAGCACTGGACGCCAACACGGCAGCGTGCCGGAAGTGGGGAGGGAATGACCCCCACCCAAGGTGGCGGCGGTTACAGAGATGAGCAGACAGGCGGGAGTGTCTGGGGCGTTTATTTGCCCTCATCCAAGATGGCGGCCCCCGTGGGCGCTGTCCCGGCTCCGCCCCGCGCCGCGGCCCCGCCTCCTCCCCATCTCTCCCTCCGCCCCCTCGCAGCACCCGGTCGGGGCTGAGGTGCACGCGCGCCGGCGAGCGAGCAGAGCGGGCTGCGGGCGCTTGACATGGCGGCAGTGGCGGCGACTGCGGCGACCAAGGGGAATGGGGGTGGCAGTGGCCGAGCCGGAGGCGGCGAAGGCAGCGGCCCGCGGAAGAAGAAGGGCCCCGGGCCCGTGGCCACGGCGTACCTGGTCATCTACAATGTGGTGATGACGGCCGGGTGAGGCTGGGGCGAGCGCGGGGAGGCGGGGAGCGAGCTCTGCGGCCGGGCGCCGTGCGGTCCGCGCGCGCGGCCAGGAGTGGGAACCCGCCCCCGGGGCCGCCGCGGTGCTCGCTCGGTGCTGGCTCGGCGCGGGCTCGGTGGAGCGCGGGGAAGGCTGGCCCGGGGCTGCCCGGCCGGGGCCTCGCCGGGGCGGCCACAGGTGCGGCACGGGGCGGAGGGAAGCGGAGCGGAGGCCAGCCCTGTCGGTCGGCCGGTCACGAGCCGCGGCGTGGAAGCGGCGCTAGCCGCGGCGATCATTCATTTCAGCGGTCGTTTTCAAAATCCCGGCAGAGCTTTGCATCTCGGAGGGAGTGGGAACGCGTTCAAAGTTTCTGACCAGCCACCCAAGTCGGAGCTGTCCGATGGGCGGATTTAGACTTTCTAGGGAGGACTGGGCCAAGTTGAGGTTGGGAATGAATCGACCCTTGAAAGGACTTTCCCCTCTTTCGGTCTGCCCCTTAATAATAGCAGGGTTTTACTTCTAGTTCTCATACAACTTGCCTTGCAACTCCGAATCTGCTGCTGTGTCTGGGCCTCTGGTTTTTTCAGTGAGGGGGAACTGGCTAGGTAAATCCAGTTTCGCAATCCGCTGGCTTTGGTGAGGTGGATCCCGATATGATTTGTTAGGCAATTTCTAAGTTGTAGCACATTTTCTTACTGTCCCTTACTTCTTTCTTCTTCCCTTTCCCCTTGTTTTTAAAGACTAGAGCTCATTATGTAGTCTTGTCTGGTCTGGAACTTGTGATCCTCCTGCCTCAGTCCCCTGACTGCTGGATTAGGGGCCTGTGCCACCCCTCTTGACTCCCTAGCATGCCTTCATTTGTTTGTTTAGTTGTCCTGGGATTGAACCTAGGGCCTGCTTGCATGCACTCATGAGCTATATCCCTAGGACTGTAGCCATTTTCCCCAACAATTTCTTCTTTTTTTTCCTTTTTGGTTTTTCGAGACCGAGTTTCTCTGTAGCTTTGAAGCCTGTCTTGGAACTAGCTCTTGTAGACCAGGGTGGCCCTGAATTCACAGAGATTTTCCTGCCTCTGCCTCCCGACTGCTGGGATTAAAAGGCATGCTCCATCTCCAGCTAATTTTTAGATAAAACTTTCAAATATAGAGAAGAGAATTATGGACTGTAATATTGAAAGTTCAGCTTTAATTGTTTTATAGAGTAGGAGATAGGTTGGCAGGATTCAAATTTTAAAATATACACAAAGACATACATCCAGTGCTGTTCCACCCAGATCACCTTACTGTTAAATCAGCTAATTTTGTAGCTCCTTCTGATGTTGTTATTAACACATGCTACTGTACACTTACACAAATGTTATAGATTTATAGTTAGTATGTTGCCTTTGAATGAAGAAATAGGCTGGGAGGGTGGTAGGCTTATTGCTAGATTAGAAATGGGGGTGTTAAAACATAGGCTTAGGCTGAGCACTGTCTATCACTGAGTTCAAGGCCAGCCAGGGCTACACAGAGAAACTCTGTCTCAGAAAAAAAAAAAGGAAAGAAAGAAAGAAAAAAGAAACATAGACTTTAAGAAGTTGTAACTTGCATAAGATCGTACAAGTTCTCAGAATCCCTGAATCTAAACTCAGGTTAGTGAAAAACTACTGCAGATCTAAATTGTCTTTTACATAAATTTCCCCAGATCAATTAGAGTGATTTTTTTTTTTTTAAGGAGACTATTCAGGGATCTGTGTATGCTTGTGTGTAAAGTTCCTGTACTAGCAAAGGTGTTAGTAGAAGCATTGCATTGCTTCTCTGAGGAAGAAGGAACGTCTTTTTCTGGGTGATGAGCTTGAGATAAGAGTGAGGAGTGAGATCTTAAACCAGGAAGAAAAGTTGGGATTTTGAGAGGGAAGTTATGCCTAATACTGATAACAAACCTGAGCATGAATTTATAACAGGCGTCTGGCCAGTTCTACCCATAAGGAATTCATTTCTTCTATTCTAAACCCTTATTTAATGTCCTTCTGTGATAGTTTATAGGTATAGAGTGTGTCAATTTAGTTAAATCCGACTGTTCTCTCTGATATGTGCCTTAATGACCGAGTGACTTTTGCTTCATTATGGAATTTAACAAGGAATACCAGGGCCTGATGTTTATTCTTGAGAAGGAGAGTTGAACAGAACGATAATGTTCACAGCTGCATGTTCCTGCGCTTTTTTGTTTCATGTTATTCTAATCAATTAGCCTATTTGATCTCTCTTCTCATTTGGTTTTGGGAAATTTAAAACTATTCTTTTTCAAAGGCAACTTTTATTTATATTTCATTGATAATTTAGATAAGAAAGATTATATATGGACATGTCGCACTGAGACTCTTGTGAAAATAGTTTGAAATATTTTCCAGTCTTAATATTATTATTAAAGATACTTTAACAGCACAAAACGATTAAAATCGAACCCTTTGTTCCCCTTTAGACTTTGTGGGATCTGATTTAACTGCACAAAGACCATCTTAGCTTATTCCGTTTATATTGACCTTGTTCTCAGCAGACACAGTTACGGAAGAGTCAAGTTCCTGATGAGTGAGGTGCCACCATGTAATTTTATTTTAACAGTGTGCGGTAGGTGGTGTAACACTTATTTGTGCTACAACTTGGTCTTTGTAAGTTATAGTCAGTGCGCGCATCACTTTTATACCACACTTGAAATAATTCACTTGCAAGGAAGGAAGTTTTGTTTGGGCGCGCAGTTGTGGAGGGTCCATCCCACAACTGAAGGATCTCCTTTTGTTGGTCAATTGATAAATCAGGAACAAAACTGTTCACCTCATGACCATGCCACAAAAGGGTCGGGATCTCACAGTCCTCTTTCAGGGCATGTCTCTAGTGACATAAAGACTTCTCACTAGGTCTCATGTCTTGAAGGTTGACCTCCACCCAGGAGTGTTACTCTGGGGACTGTGCCCTTCACATAGACCAGTGGCTCTCAGCCTTCCTGATGCTGGGACCCTTTAATATAGTTCCTCATGTTGTGGTGACCCCCAGCCATAAAATTATTTTTATTGCTAATTCAAACTGTAATTTTGCTATCGTTACGAATCGTAATGGATACCTGTGTTTTCCATTGGTTTTAGGTGATCCCTGCGAATGGGTTATTTGACCCCCAAAGGAGTCTCGATCCACAGGTTGAGAACCACTATTAGAGTCAAACCATAACATTTGATAAATCTAGAATCCTTTTTTTTTTAAAGCTGTGCTTTGTGCTTTTACTATATCTTTATATTATCTTCCACCCTACTCTTTGTTCTTTCCTAACTGCGCTCTCTCTTCTTTCCCAGATGGCTGGTGATAGCAGTTGGGTTTGTGAGAGCATACGTGGCTAAGGGCAGCCACCACAGTCTTTATTACTCAATAGAAAAGCCTTTGAAATTTTTCCAGACAGGAGCCTTACTGGAGGTACGTTTGAGACTTTTGTCGCTAATTTCAAATGCTATAAAGTAGAAAACATACTGTTATTATGATAAAATATATTGAAATTGCCTTGTCTTTGTTGGATTTTGCAAACAAAATTTAGAAATTTTGTTTTATGAAAGCAGCGCCTCAACAGTCTTTGAAATTCTAAAAAAAATTTAAAATTCCACTTAATGTATTGCTTGGAATATATTTTTTATCCAGCTTTTATAGGAAATCAAGTGACATAAGCTTATGCTAAGATTTTGAGGAATTCTAGGAATGCCCTTGTGAAGTGTTGACAAACTCATACTTTCAGGGCCCATATATAGCAGGATTGTTATAGCAGGAATGGTGAGTGCTGGCGGATGTATTAATGAGAGATGGGAGACACAGCAGAACCTGTCCAAAGGTGTCTAAATTTAAAATAATTAAATAAGGCTTTGAAGGACAGACAGTAGAGATTCTCAGTGAAGCTGGTGGTGCTGTGCTTATCTTGATCCTCTTTGCTGACAGAAAACAAAACCCAACTCAAAGAATTTTAAGAATAAAGGAATCTTTTGGTCTGAAGCTGATAGATATACAAACTTTTGGGCTGGAGGGATGGCCCAGTAATTAAGAGTCCTGACTGCTCTCCCAGAAGACCTGAGTTCGATCCAGCCCCCACATCGTGGATCACATCTCTGTAACTCTAGTTCCAGGTAATCTGATGCCCTCTTTTGACCCCGAAGGGCATCAGAAATACATGTGGGAAAACACTCATAAAAATAAGTTAGTAAAATAATGTTTTAAAAAGGTAAAATGTTAACTTATAAGATGAAGGGAAGCAGATCGGGACTGAGAACCAGTGATTTGACATTAGAACTCTGTTTCTCTTAGGCTCTGCTAAGACATCCTTTATGTGGTGGAAAGGGCTTAGTTTTTCTGAGCGGCTGTTTCAGATACAGTTCTAGGAAGGATTCTGTTTGGCCCTATTTATACCAACTTGATCAGCAGGCTTAGAGTGTGTGCCTGCTCTTCTGGCCAATGGATTATAGATTTTGGTAGTAGAAAGAGGGGCTGAGGTTAAATAGGGTTATACAAATCAAAAGCTACATAGTTACTGTAGTGAAAACCTTTGGTAGTGTAGAAGACATGCTCAGTTTTATTTCCTGCATTCTCCAGGGCAAACCCAGCATGACATTTAAAACACAAACTAGGGAAAGATGTTTTAAGGTCTCCGGTTCTCACACTAACTTTTAAAAGCAGAAGGTCATAGCTTTTGCTACTGCTTTAAAGTAAGCAAGCACTCTCGACTTTGCACCTGCAGGGATGCTGTGGTGACTTGAGCATCCCCTGAGTACCTACTCCAGCTGGGCTGTGGATTCGTCTTTTATCCCTTGTTCACCTTTTTGATTTGGAAAAGAGTTAAGCTAAAGCCGATTTCTAGTTTCTTCCTGCCTAAACAGTTTGAGTCCAAGAAAACCAACAGATTCTTATAGTAGGCTTTCTTGGACTGCCTGTCCCCAAATCATGACATGGAGATTTATTATTAATTAGGAATGCTCGGTCTTAGCTTAGGCTTGTTTCTAGCTATTTTTTTCTTTTAAATTAGCCATTTCTGTTCATCTGTGTGCTGCCCCGAGGCTCATTTACCTTATCTGTTTACATACCGTCCATCCTGCTTTTCTGCATTTCTCTGTGGCTGGGCCCTGGCTGGCTGCCTGCCAGCCCCCGCCTGCCCCCTCCTTTGCTTAGCTATTGGCTGTTCAGTTTTTATTTTAACCAATCAGGTGCCTTAGGCAGGCAAGGTGAAATAGCAACACACCTTTACATAGTTAAATAAATGCAGCATAAACAAATACGACCATCTTTACATAGGTAAACAGTTGTTGTGCAGCACAGATGCAGCACATCTTTGTATAGTTAAGCTAATCTTCTGTTCCACAGCAGACTCTAGCGTGAGTCATTTTAAGCCTGGAGCTGGGGTTTCCTGAAATGGGGAAGAGATAAGTAGTACTTATCGTAGTCTCTCGTCACCTTGTCACACAGTTCCTTCAGTTACAGAGAAGCACATCTGAGGTCAGGGCCATCAGAAACAGCTTCAGTGCTTGACATAGGAGGGGTTACTTAGGGTTAAACACATCAGTGATTTTAAGGGGATTTCCTTGAAGATTTTGTAATGTACAAATATAATTTTAAATGTGTAAATATGTCTTAGGGAAGGTAAGTAAATTAAATAGAGCATTACAGAATTCATTCCAGAGCCAAGTCTTAAGACTTTGAAGGATGGTTGGCCTGTTCATCTCTGTTGAATTTTTAATAGGAATTTAAGAAATTAATTTAATTTTTTTTTTTTTTTGCTTTGCCTTTGTCAATCTCCACTAAAATCTTATTACATGACAAGTCCTGGATTTGGTTTTAGGAAAAGATTCTGCCCTAAAATGGAAAAGTCTTTTGCGCTATCCACCTCTCAGAAAGGAAGAGATAGTAAAAATAGAAAAAAGAGATAGTGTGTGATGAAGCGGTGACTTCTAAAAACAAACAGGTGACCATCACAGAGGTCCGTAGTGGCTGTGGAGAGCGCCCGCACAAACACACTTATGTGCCATGCTTAGGAAGGGCTTTATCACATACACAGTATACTCGCTAGCTGTGTGCAGCTTGGTTAATTACACTGTATCCCATTAACAGGATGAGAAAAATAATCTAGATAAGTTAGCTACTCATTTACTTGTGTGCTGACAGATGTTCTTCAGTGGGGCCTTTGGGAATTTTGACTTAAAAGAAAATAGAAGTTAGTTGTTCCTAAGAAATTTCAACTCTTCTTAGGAATATATAAAAGACTTAGAGGCATTTACTAAGCAAGCCCAAATGGTCATGCAGTGATGTGGTACGAAAACAAAACTCAAAATAATCTACTTTCTGAAGAGATTTATTTGTTTATTTTTGCACAATGGACACATTGAACTGGTGGTACATGATATTGGTCTTTTTTTGTGTGTGGAGGTGGGGTACTCGGGGTTGAACCCACGACCTTGCACACACATACCAGGCTAATTTAACACTGGGCTATGCTGCCAACCCAGTGGTAAGGAATTTTAGTAAGATTGATAGAAACCTACTTATCCAAGAACATTCGAGGTTTTTTTTAATAATTTTTTTTTATTTTTTAATAATTTCCAAATTATTCTACAGGTATTAATTTAAGTGTTTGGTTAATGAATACTGTGAAAATTGAACCCTTACTAAAAAGGAACTAACTTAAGGCCTGGGGAGGGGCTTTGTGGCAATATGCTCACCTAGCATGCACAAGGCCTGGGAGTCACTCTACAGGAAAAAACAATAGGAGCCTACAGTCTTGTTGGGTAGGTAATTGTAGGAAGGCTGTTGGCTGGAGATCATAGGAACCTCCTCACTTAGTCATCAAGAGGAACTTATTAGAAGTATTTTATAAAGTCCAAGGCAGGAATGTAGCTGGGCCGTAGGAACGGCCAGAGTCCCTCAGGTGTTAATGCACCATCGCTTGTGTCTGCTATTCTCTAAGTGGTGTCCAAACCATTCCCTGCCTGCAGTCTAGTTTTCTGTTTCTGTGTGCCGGGTGACGGTAACAGTTAGTCTCCTAATGTAGCTCTTCCAACCAAGGTGAGACCAGCTGGCTAGAAGCAGAGTCTTGGTCTGTGTTTGTAGTGAGGAGCTAAGATGCAGTTGAATCAGTTGTGCATCCTGGACTGTCACCTCTGTAGACAGGGATTGCGGCTGTAGTGATTACCCAGAAAGACAGGAGGAAAGGGGCAGTCTTTAGAGTGAGATTCCAGATAAAGGCGGGAAGTATTTTACTAAACTTTCACAAGACCCTCAGCAAAATGAAAATATCCTGTATTTTATTATGTATAATATGTGATAATATATATTATTACATGTAATAGTTAACATCTTATTTATCTTTGAGTTTTGCTTTAGGATTTAAGTGAGGATGTTTCCCCATATTTTCCAGGCTGGTCTCCCCGTTGTGGGTTTAAGCAATCCTTTGTTGTAGCCTTCCAAAGCACTGGACATACAAACACACACCACCGTATCTGGCTATAATGTGATTTATAAGTTGACCAGTGTAAAATGTTAATAATCAGTAATATAGGCCCAAAGATCAGTACACAAATATATGTTGTACCTTGGGTCAAATCTGGAATAATTCTGTGCTAATTAATAAGAGCAGCACCAACATATTTTTTAAAATGCTACTCATAGATAACAAAATGTGATGTGTATTTACCAGAAACACGAATTGTTGGTGGCATGTCCATCCTGGCTGAACCATGAAAACACACTGTGTAAAAAGAAGGCAGACACAAAAGGTCAGCAGATAATGTGACTCCTTTGCATAAATGTTCAGGGCACCAGTCTGTAGAGGCAGAGGATTGACTGTTAATGGGTAGAGGGTTTCCTTTTAAACGGATAAAAATGTTCTAGTGTCAGTAATGACGCTGACTTACAACTTTGTGCCTGTACTGAACAAGATCACTGAATCATACACTTCTTAGGGGTGGATTTTGTCATCTTGTAAATCATATCTTGGTTTAAAATGCTATTTGTCAAAATGTGCTGTGGGTCAGCTTCTTCTCACTTTTGCTTTGTTTCGTGATAGTCACTGACACTGCAGACTTTTTCTAGTTCTCTGAGCAGAGATTGAACATTAGGCTGAGGATGTAGTGTGTGGTAGAGTCCTACGTTCAACTCCTTGTACACAAACAAATACTTGGTTGATGTTACAGTCATGGTAGTTTGTTTTTTTAATCTTGCTTTGGTTTGGACTGGGGTTGAACCTAGAGTTTCATCATGCTAGGTAAATAAACACTGTACTACTGTGTTATATCTCTAGCCCTCCCTTAAAAAACAAACAAAAACCTTTTATTGGACAGGCAAGAAAGCTCATTGGGTAAAAAAGCATTTGCTGCACAAGCCTGGGCACTTGAGCTCATTCCCTGGAACCCACATGATGGAAGAAGAGAACTAACTCCACAGAGCTATCCTCTGACCTCCACACATATGTGCCCCCACTGTCCTCTGACCTCCACACATATGTGCCCCCACTGTCCTCTGACCTCCACACATATGTGCCCCCACTGTCCTCTGACCTCCACACATATGTGCCCCCACTGTCCTCTGACCTCCACACATATGTGCCCCCACTGTCCTCTGACCTCCACACATATGTGCCCCCACTGTCCTCTGACCTCCACACATATGTGCCCCCCACTAATAATACATAGTTCAGAAAAAAAAAAAACCTTTCGTTTTTGAGATAGTGTCTTGTTAAAGTTGCCCAGGCTGCCCTTAAACCCCCTTTATAGTCCAGCCATGCGGTGAACTTGAGGCCCAGCTGTCTCATTCTCAGAAGTAAGTAGATCTGCACCTGTAGACTGGGCCAGAATGGCAGTTTAAAATGACTTCTGAGTAAAGTTGCATTCCTGCATGCGTTTGGTTAAAATAGGAGTGCATGTTGACTGTGGCCCAGGACTGAAAGTGAGATCTCCAGCCGGATGAGATTGTTTGCACAGGCCTGTTGGGCTGGTACAAACCATGGAGGTTGCTATGTACCTCATGTACTGGGTCTTTCTGGCCCAGTGGCCCACAACAACTCTTTTATGTCCTACTGCCCTCCAGATCTTCTCCTGTGCAAGAGCCCTTATCGATGATACGGAGAAATATGCAGGCTCATTTCTTACCTTTTTTTAGAGCTTTCCTATTGCTGGATTTGAAGTGGCAGACTTGGTTCTGGAGGGCTGTGAGGACCGCAGACAACTTCTGCCAGATCTTGTAACCCTGGGGTAGCAATTCTTGCTCCACCTCTGTATCTAGTCAGAGTCTTCTTGCCTACTCCATCCTTCAGATGGAATAGGAGATGGTTTTGAAAGCTTTTTAGATAGAGGGCACTCTTATTCCATATGTCTTTAAGAAAAAGGCTCCCAGCTCACGCCTCTGGCTGGCCCTGTGTTGGTGTCAAGGTTTTACTAATAGAGCTCTATGCTCCAGGCACACTACGTGTCAGGCTTGCTTCTGTGAACTGGTGTGGGGATGATTCACAAAAGGCCAGGGTTTGTTTGTTTGTTTTGTTTTTATTTTTTGTGGGAACCTGTTGGTTTTCCAATAACAGTTTTATGTCTTAAGGGCCATTTGAACCAATCTACATGCACTTGTTAGAGTCCCTCTATTCTGAAGATTGCTTTTAAGAGAACAGATCTAGAAGAGTTTGGGAGGGCTAGCAGAGCCAGTCAGGTGGAGACATCTAGTACAAACTTGTTGAACAACAAATCCCAGAAAAACCAGCTTCAGAAACTATGTGAGAACTGGATGGGAGAAAACGAGCCTGGATGTAAGAAGTGTCACAACATTTGACAGGAAGAGGGAGTCTGTAGGAAAGAAGACCCACCCACACAGGTGTCATTGCTTGATAACTCAAGCAAGTAGAAGTTAAATAATACAGTGCTCAAAGAACTGAGAAAGCTAATGATTTTAGAACAGAATGCGCTAAAATTAAAAAACAAATCCCAAACCCCCAAAACTAAATCTATTGATAGTGACTGTAGGGAAGGAAAGAGACGGTGGTGACACGGGCAATAACCACGAAACAGTCAGTCCCAGTCATAGAGCAGCCCAGGTAAAGCAGATAAGAGCAGAAGAAGCCATTGAGAACTTTGCAGAGTTCACCATTTAAGGCCTAAAAAGAACATTACACAGGCTGCCTGGTACAATGGATGCGGTATATTGGACTGGCTAGTGGTGCATGGCACTAGAACAGAGGCCCAGTCTGTGAAGACGCGGAGCCGCTGAGCTAACCACTGGGGTTAAAACCAGTGCATCCATAGAACTGAATGAAGACATAAAAGCTTTAAAAGAATAATAAGGCTACTCAAAGAAATAGGAAAAATTGGAAAGTGTAATTCAAAGTAATCGTGAAGAAAAAAATCCAGAGACTTTTCTCAAGGAAAAGGCTGGTTTTTGACAGTTTATGGCACACCACAGAGGAGCACTTCTGCCAGGAAAAACATTCTTCCTCTTTTTGGATTTCTTTTTAAGTTCTTAAACTTAGATCAAAGATCTTAATTCCTAGAAGAAAAGAAACTTGGAAATGAAATAGTAAAAGTGAGTTAGGGCCTTAGACTTGGACCTTCCAAGGAAACAAAGTCCACGTGATGCTGGCTGAGAGCAGTGGGCCCCTAAGGAGACAGCACTATTTCCTACAGGTGGGGTATCCTAACACCTCCAGAAGCACAGACTTGGGAAGAGAACCAAAGTGCGTTTAGCTGTTACATAAATAATAAAGACGTTAGCTAAGTGTGTTTAAACTGTCTGCTTAATAATGTCCCAGATCTGTATTGCCCAGTGCAGTAGCCACTAATCACATGGTTGTGGAGCCCTGGAGACATGGCTGGTGGGACTGAAAACAGGTTTTAAATTTCATTTCCATTTTGGTAGATATGTATGACTAGTGGCATCTGCACAGCCCAGGGTAGGTAGACCATGATCCAGATTGCCAAGGGCCCCCTGGAATTCCATGACTTGGTTCCGATTCTGCCAGAACAGAGTGAGTAGGAAGGTGGTGACTGAGTAAGGGGGCTGACGTGCTGTAAACGTTACATCACATAACTTTAGAGCGATGAGACTAACTACTCAGATGCATGAGTGTTTTCTGATGGAGAAAGGCTTGAAGGGCTTTGCCATTGCCAGTGCTGTCTGTGTGGAGTGTAGGGGTGCTGAGTAAGAGCTATCCTCTTCTACTTTCTGTGTTTTGTATACATTTGTGTACCTCTTTATATGACTCTTGAAAGACAATAATTATATGTAATAACATGTAATAACATGCGAAAAAGCTGGATGGGTGAGGAAAGCAGGATTAAAACCGTTTTGGATAAGGAATGCGATAGCTGAGCTAGTTCATGGGTTCAGTCTTGAAGCCTCAGCTTGAGAGCTTGGGGTCATGGAAACGTACCCGAGATCTGCGTTTGCTGTACAGAGCCTATCAAAGTGGAAAGTGAGAGTGGGAGGGGCTTCAGAGATGGCTTCTGTGTTCCTCTAGAGAATCCAGGATCCCAGCACCCACAATCCATCTAGCTCACAACGGTCTAACTCCAATTCCAGGTGATCTAATGCTCCTCTGGCACCTGTGGACACCAGGCATGCACATGGTAGACAAACAGACACGGAGGCAAAACACTCACATACAGAAAATAGAAATAAATAAATCTTTACAAAAACTGTGTGTGACAGAATTACTATAAACTTACAAGACGATAGACAAAAAGCATAATAAATGCTCTTGCATAGCATATGTGAGACCCTAGTTTCAGCTCCATTGCCACAAAAGAGTGGGTGGAGAGAAAAAGAGAAAAGAAAAGCTAGCTGAGACTAGACGGGCATGGTGGCACATTACTGTAATCCCAGCTGAGTCTGGAAGCCTGGGAGTTTGAGACCACCCTTGGCTAAGTAGTAGGACTTAGTCAAAAGAGGAGCAGGCAGAGGGGGAGGGAGGGAGGGAGGGAGAGAAGGCAAGAGGAAGATCAGCATAAGATAAAGCTGATTTCACAACAAGCAGAGAACATGGGAGATCATTTGATGAGTAAATGTTTATCTGAACAGAGAATCAAAATGTGTAGAAAGGCTGGCAGAAGTGCTTGAGAAGTGAAAATGGAGTCTTGAGATTCGTCATGCTGTGTGTATGCAAACACTGCAGACACAAATCTAAGACAGTTTTGTCATTGATTAGCACGGTGACCCTCTTTCTCTTGAGCCTCGATTTGTTGTGAATAGTGAACACACTGTATTAAATTACTTTCCAATGTTAAGTTCCGTGAAACTTTAGCACTTTACTCTCAGAAAATGAAATATAAGCAAATTAGTCACTATAGTGCTGCAAGATGGTGAAATTAAGAACAATGAGAAAATATTGGCAATTGGGGAAATTTCACTTGTTTTCTCCTTCAAGGATGTAAAAGGATTTTGGAAAAACATTTGGTGCCTCTGGTGTTTCATTTTGTTTTTTTGCTTAGATTCTAAACATTTAAAAAGGAGTTGCCTGTGTAGTGAAGGCTAGATTGGAAAACATGCTTTCGTCCCTCAATGAACCCCAGAAGCGACTTCACACACTGCATCACAGGTGGTAGCAGCCAGGTTGGCCTGGAAGAATCCATGAGAACCTAGGGCTCTGTTTTCAAGAACTTTTATGAACACATTCACTGTAGAAGATAATAGATTTCACTATACGTTTTCACATATGTGCATCACACATAGTGGTTGCATGCACCCTGCGTGCTCTCCCTGCCCCACTGGCCTCCCTCCACATAAGGCACTCTATGGAAACTGTGGGTGAGACAGAGTCCAGCACACCCTGTTTGTTCCTTCCAGATTTGACACCAGGATGAGTCACCCGCTCTTCCGGAGGTAAATAAATTAAAAGGTGGAGAAAGACTGGTAGGATTTGGCAGAAACCCTGCTCTTGGCCACCCGAGGAGAGAGAGGTTCTCCCTTCTAACAGTAAATGCCGTGTGTGTTCACTGGATGGAAGATGGTGAAGGAGGTGTACATATTGTTCATATGCTCCATGCCTCAAAATTGCTCGTCACATTTTGGTGTCTGACCCTCGAGACTACATGTTAAGGCTAGGAGTGTAGCTCAGTAGTAGAGTACCTACTTAGCATATGTGAGACCCTGGATTTGGTCCTCGGCACTGGGGGAAAAGGTTACATGTTATATGCATGGGTTTAAAGCAAAATGAGATTATCTGTATATGGTATTTTATTTTCCTAATTGAATCAAATTTTAGTTAATGTACACAGTTAATTATGGGCTACTGCACAGTGTAGACAACTATAGTAGATACGATTGAGTTACCCAGCTCTGAATTTTGTCATGTGTGGAAGTTCTCTCTGTTCTTGAGACTGAACCCACAGCAACTGCATCCCTTGCCAAAGACTCACCTTCTTAAGCCATAGCCAGTTGAAGCAGGGGTGCATACCTAACCCATACTGGGCTGGTCAGGTTCTTATCCTCCCATGGGTTCCTGTTCGCCTTGAGACTTGTTAAACTCTGTGTGGGTGTTTTACTGTTATTTCCTTACCTGAAATTAAAATGGTTCGGTGGTTAGGAGCATTGACTCTTCTTCCAGAGGACCTGGGTTTGATTTCCCGCAACCACATGTTGGCTGACAGTCATTTGTAACTAGAATTCCAGGGAATCTGGGTCCCTCTTTTAGCACCAGGTGTGCATGTGGTACACAGACATACCTTCAGGCAAAATATCCATGCACATTAAATAACAAAATATTTTTAAATGAAATTGGAAAGGTTTGTTGATAACTCACAAAATTTCCTCAGTTCAAATCATAGGAACTTTTTCAAAAGGGCATTTCTAAAAAGCCATTATACAAGATGGCATACTGAAGTTAAAATTTAAAACCAAAACCAGCGTATATTTTGGTAGGTAGATACTATAGCGTTTGAATCCACTGGGAAAGACCGAAGACTTAGACTCAACTCAAATTTAGATTAAGTGAATTTATTCTTACTGCTAGCAGAAAAACAATGGCCTTACAGCCAAACAGTATTCCATGCTAAATGGGGGTAAAGAAGAGGTTTATAAAGGTGGATAGCAAGGTGTACATTACAATTATCTATGGAATTCATAGCTGGGCAAGAAAATTGTTCTACTTCCCCCAGTTATTTCTTTTCCCCATTGTATAGTAATAAAAAGACCACTTCATCCCAGTCCCAGAGTGTTAGGTAGGTTTACAAAGCAGAAAGCAGGAACACCATTATCCTATTCTTAACGCATCCTCAGGCCATTGGGGTCTCACAGGCATTCCAGGGCAAAAGTCAACAGCCCTTAAGGGTTGCCTGGTACCATATTAAATTTCTTTAGCCGTCACAGGGGAGTTAATGTGTGAATTATTACACAGGTCTGAGCACTCTGGGGGCAGTGTCACTGTAATTTAGAGGCAATTACACAGTGTCATCATGTTAGGACTGGCTGCCACATCCCCTCAATGTAAAGGGCTCTCGAGGGAAAACTGTATGGTGTTTTCACAGGCAGTTTGAATATGGCAAGTTCTCTACTGTTATTCCTATGAGGTATGTGTTGTGGGATCCCCCTTAGTATGCGGTGAATATGTTTTATTACCACTGGTTAATAAAGAAGCTGCTTTGGCCTATGGCGGGGCAGTATGTAACTAGGAGGGAAAACTAAATTAAATGTAGGGAGAAAGAAGGTGGAGTCAGACACCATGTAGCCGCCCAAGAAGCAAGATGTGAGATAACAAACCATGAGCCTTGTGGTAAAATATAAAATAAACAGAAATGGATTAATTTAAGATGTAAGAGTTAGTTAATAAGAATCCTAAGCTAATAGGCCAAAGAGTATGTAATTAATATTAAGCCTCAGAGTGATTGATATTTTATAAGCAGCTTTGGGAACAGGCGGGCTGAGAAAATCCAGTCCAGGGGGACCAGCAGGGCGGAAAATATTTGTAGCAACATCCTGGCGCCAATGTGGCGCTCAAACCCACAACCCTGAGATTAAGAGTCTCATGCTCTCCCAACTGAGCTAGTGGAACAGAAACTTCAGTTTACGGGTATGCTTCTTCTAGTCCAGTGATTTATTCTATGGATCCCAGAGCACTGGCACTTCTTAGGACAGCGGTTCTCAACCTGTGGGTTGCAACCCCCTTGTAGATTTTACAGGGATTACTTAAGATCATTGGAAAACACAGATATTTATGTTACCGTTTTTAAGTTTTATTTATTATTATGTGGGTATGGGCATGGGAGTGCACATGGTGGAAGGCAGGGAACACTGGAGTCAGCCCCTCCACCTACCTTCCCATGGGCGCCTCGCATGGGTGCCTGGCTTACACAGCAAGGCTTTACCTGCTGAGCCATCTCTGGCCCTGGCCATTTTATTTTTAAATCCAAATTTATTTATTATGAGTTAATATTATATCTGCTTGTTGTTACATATTTATGTCCAAAAGCATTTACATACTAAAATATGTATTTTTAATTAAATTATTTTCTTCTTATTTCTTCGTGTATCAGTTAGGATAGTTCTTGAAAATTTTGTGTAAGTAGGTCACGTCAGCTGTGAGTTTCATTAGGAAGGTGAAGGGGGTGCTATAAAATACGTGTGATGAAAGGATGGAGACCTAGAAAACAGGGTAGCACGAATTGCTGTCATCTTTTCCTCCAGTGCCGGTCCTTAATGAGCAGTCAGGATGTCTTGTCACACACATGAAGAGAATGCATGCTGCTTTGTCTCCTCAAAGGCTGCTCTTCATTCATGCCCTTCATTTCAGCCCTCACTTTAATCTAGATTTGTCCTCTGCTTTTCCCAAGCCGTGCAGTAGGAGATTGAGCTTCTCTTGTAATAGTCACACATTTGAGATTTTCGGAGCATCTTTTAAAAGGGATAACATGACTGGATGGATGAAAATTTTTCTCTTCTCTTTTTGGGTAGCAGGAATTTTTGCATAGCTCAGTTTTTAAAGCCAGGCTCTCTCCCTCTGCTCTGCTCTCTCCATGAGACTGGGGACGTTAGTGAAAAAGTAGTCTCTAAGCAGAGAGCTGATCAGGGATAGTTCAGCTAAAGTCTGTCTTGTGATGGTCTTGCCTCCGGGGCTCAGAACTCAGAAATAGTGGCAGAAAACATAGAGAAGACAGAAAACCAAGGTGTGGATTCTTGCCCAGGCTGCTGCTGACCACTGTGGCAAGCTGTGCAGCATTCTGTGTCCTGGTGTTCCCACCCACTGCCCTAACTGCCCTGTCTACCTGTCAGGGTGACTAGCAGGATCAAATAAAGAACTGCTAGAGATGTTTTGTAAAAGTGATACCAGGAACTGCAACATATTTTATCCTTATCGCCCAGAAGAACTCTGTTCATGAACTCAGTCCTTGAGGTGGCATCAAGACGGTCATCACCAGGGTTAAAGCAACAGGGGTTTAGAAGGACACAATTGGCCAATTGGGAGGCCATTGAGATAGGGTGGAAATGGCATTCTCAGTCCAGGTGCTAAAAGTGGAAACCAGCAGGAATAGGAAGCCAGTTGAGACTTGGAGGTGAGGAGTCGTTAGTCCAACAGACTGGGAGCCCAGTGGTTTCCGGTAATGGAGAGAGGAAGGAAGCAATGTGCCTCCTTGAGGTAACCGTTTTGAGATGCTGATGTAGTGCATGCAGATGTCCACCGTGGTTTGGAAAGTGCAGCTGGAGCTGGGAGACAAGTGTAGAAATTAGACCAGGGAAGAACTCTGCAGCAGGATCATTGAGTGAGGCGAGAGAGGGACCAAGGATGGAGCTTTGAAGAATGAATATCCGCATTGAAGGGTCTGTGGGCAAGAACAGCCAACAAAGGCACTACTGGTGCCACGTTGTGTGGCCTGTGACAGTTCTGTTCTGCACATTATAGGACACAGGAGAGGCTGTGCTTGGGCTGTACTTGTGAGCTGATGAGTTATAAAAGAGGTCATTGACATCTAAGAAGCCACTGTGTGACCATTAAGTCTTTACGATCTCTCAGAGATACACGAACTAAAATGAACAAACAAAACTAGTAACAAGTTTTATTTTGTTAAATAGCCTGTAGCAAGGTTTAAAAGTAGAATGTTCGTTTTTTCGGGTTAGCTGGCCACTGCTGCTTTTTTCTTAACTGAAAGCAATTTATGTGAAATAAAGCTGTAATATTGGTCCTCACTAATTTTCTTCCCCTTTTTTTTTTCTCTCTAGGTTTTACATTGTGCTATAGGTAAGTAGAATCCCACCCCCCCACACACACACACACCTTCTGAATGAATTAAATTTTGCCTTTTTTAGAGTCATAGATGATGGATTTGGTTTGGTCCTTAAAACTCAGATTATTTAATTAATATGTATATAATTGCTCATTAAGTAGTTTTGCTTTCTGACGTAGAAAGTATTGCTTAGATGTCACCACACACATTATCTGTTGTAGCTCCTTTCCTGTCGGTTTAGGAGGGACCTCCCCTTCTGAACACAGTAGTAATAAATAGGACGCTCCCATGTTTCTAAGCATGGCTCGGGTTCAGGTGCTGTGCTTTGTTGGAGAATTCCCCTGTGACCCATACATGGGTGTTCTCTGTGTATTGTAAAGCATAATAGTTTTAACACTAGGTACAGGAGTTCTAATGAAAGTAGATCATGTGCATGGTTGGCCGAATGGTTCCTTTTTATTGGGAGAGCCATCACATTTTGCCGTGGAACTCTGAGGCATAGCTTCTAGTATGGGATGGATAGACACCTGTAGTTAAACAAAGGTCAATTTCGGAAAGTGGACAGACCCTATAAAGCAAAGGGACAGTGTGCACATGATATTTATTCAAACGTACCGAAAGTCTGAAAACTTGAGAACTGAGGCTGCAAGCCAGTATCGCCCGCTCAGTTTACCTGACAGCTGAAGTAGACGTGTGTACTATTGTATGTATAGTATTATTTTTATTAATGTCTGAATGTTTTAATGTCCCAAATTACTTTGCTTATCTTAAAATAAGTTGTTACACTTCTTTAAAATTTCTATCCCTGGGAGTAAATACCAGTGGGTTCATTTGTTCATTCATACAAAATAAACAAAAAGCCTCATCAAATTCCTGGTGGGGCTGGGTCCCAGCTGCTGCCCGAGACAGCAGGAATGGAGAATGAGAGCAGCTACAGATATGGTTCGGGGAAGCCATGCCACGTGGGTCCTCCATTCTGTGGCATTATGTGCCTCTTGTTTGTTGATACTGCTCCCCTGGCAGACTGTGAGCTCTTAGGAGGCCCCTGATACACGGGTGAATCTTGAAAGCCTTTCTTTTTTCTCAAGGACCCTGTCCTGTCAATGGGTCTTCCCGAATTCGTCATTGTTCTTTGTATTGTCTGTGGTTCTATTTCTCACAGTTCACAGAATGACCAGAGTTCTTTATCTTACAAATAATGATTCCCAGCACTTGAGAGGCAGCAGGAAGAGGATGTCTGTGAGTTCCAGGCCAGCTATGCTTACATAATGAGACCCTGTCTAAACAAAGAGCCAAAACTATGTTGAGCCTAACCTTTGAGTCTGCAGTTTCCTCCTCCTCCTGGATAGTTCCCCCTTGTCCCATCACCTAAGTGTATGGCAGGCTCTTTCCCCTTCCCACTGCTGCGTATGCTATGTCATGTGTAAATGTATACACATACAAGTATGCATCTGGAGGTCAAAGGACAAGCTCCGCTATGAGTCCTGGTCTTCTACCTTGCTTGAGACAGGGTCTGTTGTTGTTTACCACTGCATAACTGACCCCAGGCTTCCAGAGATTTCCTGTCTTTTCCTCCTCCCATCTCCCCATATAAGAGCTGAGATTATCTTAGTTTTCCTTTGCTGATGCTGAGACAAAATACACTGACAAATGCAAGCTAAGGAGAAAGGGATTATTTCGGCTCACAGTTACATGGAAATCAAAGCAGAGGAGTTTGAAGCAGCTGGTCACATTGTACCTACAATTGGTGGTGTGTGTATGTGTGTATGAATCGGAGGGAGGGAGAGAAATGTTCTCTTTTTCTATCAGTGGATCCTGGTGCTTAGCAGATTTTTTTTTACTACCACCTATAGTGGGTTGGTAGATAACCCCCTTTAGGCATGCCAAGAGGCCCTTCTCTAGGTCTTGTCTGGTTGACAACACTTGCCATCATAAGTTGAAATTCTTCATGCGTTCTTGGGAATCTGAACTCCAGTCATTTTTAAAGTTAGTTAGCCGGCACCTTTAATTCCAGCGCCCTAGAGGCAGAGGCAGGCTGATCCCTGTGCGTTTGAGGCCATTCTGGTCTACAGAGTCAGTTCTAAAGACAGCCAGGTCTATGTAGACAGAACTAATCTCAAAACCCAAAGTTTTTAAATTAAATATAATTATATCATTGCCTCCTCCTTTCATGATTCCTTTCCCCCTGCTCCCATTCAAATTCATGGCCTCTCATTCTTTAATTTTATATATATACACACACACATCATACACATATATGAAAGTAAATATGTTAATACAACCTGCTGAGTCTGTTTAGTGCTGCTTATCCATATATATTTTTAGTGCTGACCACTTGGGATTGGATAACAATTTAAGGGGCTCATCTGGAGAAGACTAATTTTCCCTCTCAGCAGTCTCTAATTGCCTGTAGCTCTTCATCTGGGCATGGGACCCCATAAGATTTTCCCTATCCTGCTCTGCTCTTGTTTAAACAGCCATATTGAGATTCCGTGGGCTTGGCTTCCCTGTCAGATCTAGAAGACACAGTCTTGCAGCAGACTCTCTGATCCTCTGACCCTCTGGCTCTTGCTGTCTTTCTGCTCCTTCCTTAACGTTCCCTGGGCCTTAGGGGAAGGGTTGTGTTAGCGTGTTATAGATACCCCAGAGTCAGTTGTTCCCTGCCTGCTGACTAGCTGTGGCTTTCTGTGATGGTTTCCATCAGCTTTAAGAAGAAGATTCTTTGATGAAATGTGAGCAGTACACATCCCTGCAGGTGTGCGGTGAGCTCCAGTCTTGGCATTTGATGGCTGGTGTTTCACTCACTGAGCTGGGCTCCAGTCCACTTTGTACTTCTTTTCTTCCATGGGTGCCCCTGCCTCCTGTCCTGTCAGTGTTCTCAGGTTCCGTCTTGGCTCACTGAGCTGACTGAACATGCCCTCTCCAGGCGGTGTCTTCCCTTCTCATGGTGTGAGGTGCTCATAACCCCTCTTAACTCCCAGCCGTACCTTGTACCCACACCCCAGACCTGCCCACTGACCTTTTAGGTCTCTGCTCCTGTATGCACACGAGGGTCCGCTCCTCAGCAAGACCCCATATTGCCAGACTCATTCTGCCTCCATATTCTTTGTCAGAGGAGCCACCAGCCACAGCCTTCCATCACCCAGCCTAGACCTAGAACTTATCACTAACACCTTCTCTCTCACACTTTAGCCCTGGGCTATCACTTAAGTTTTCAATTTTATCTCCTAAATATTTTTCAGATTGTCTAGTTGACAGTCTGAAGAATTGAAAGCTACTTCTCCCATGAGGGTTTTCAGTAGATCTCATCAGACTCCCACGTAGATGTTCCTGAAGTAGAGACACACAGTCTTCGTGTCAGCAGCTGCCGTTTATCACTTGCTGGGCTCCACTACTTGAGTTTGCTATGTCTTACTCTACTCTCCATTAACAGTTGGCAAGACCCAGTGTAGATCTCATCTGTTCTCACCATAGATAAGTACGTGAGCTAACACAGATGTTAATCTTCGCTAACATATGTCTCCAACCATGTAGTATATTGATGTGTGAGATCTCAGAAGCTCAAGCTATGTCCAGTAGCTCTCTCTTCTGCTGCCTGAGGATCTGGATGTAGAACCACCTCTCCAGCACCTTGTCTGTGTGCTGCTATGCTCCTGCCATGACAATAATGGACTAAACCGCTGAGCTGTAAGACAGCCCTAATTAAATGTTTTCTTTCTAAGAGCTGCTATGGTCATGGTTTCTCTTCATAGCAGTAAAAACTAACTAAACAGTCTTGTATAACAGTTCATACAGCCAAGTGTTGAGCCCATTTCCATACTGCCCACGTTTCTGCTTCACTCTGTCCCTGAGGGCTTTAGTTAAGGAATGGCTCTGAACGTGTTGCTTCCTCCTTAAAACCTTGACAGGTTTTCATTTCTTCATGGTCTACACCCAGCCTTCCAGTCCGCATTAGGGCAGCTCTGGCTTCCTGCATCTGGATTTGTGTCTGGGCCTTTCTCTCTCCTGGAGTGAACCGAGCACATGGCCGCCTGACTGACTTAGCTCCTTCCTTCTCTACACTCCCCTGCTGTCTTCTGACTATGTGACGCACTGTAGGTGGCTTTGCTGTGAGACCCAGTGCCATGTCCTCTGTAGAATGTGTGCTTTGTCACTGTGTTTCATGCCCTTATTGTTTGGAAATCAAAAACTGTTCTTACTGGTCCCTGTGTTCCAGCACATAACACTAGGACTTCCTGTCACACCTATGTAGCCTCGTGATCAGTGATCATGGGCCTACCAAATCCTGGTGGATTTCCAAAATATATTCCAAAATAGTTTCAGTTACTTTAAATAATTAATGATAACAATAAAAATGAGCTTTTTTTTTTTTTAGTATTTATCTAAAGGCACTCTTAAGACTGTAGTTTATTTTTGGAATAACGATTGATTTTGGAAGTTTTCTACAAGCACTTGATCTTTTAGAAACTTACAGGCTTAAAATATTTTTGCTCCTAAACTGAAAAACCTGGACCTTGAACAGACTGCTTGTGAACTGCGTGGCTCCCATAAGTAAGGCAGATGTTATACATGGTTGTTTCTATCTCAGTAAAAGGAGCTAATGACCCTGCTGGACAAGGTTGTGGAAGTCGGCCCGACAGTACCTGAAGAACATGGCACACCGTGCCTGCAGCATGCCAGCTTGAAAATGAGAACGACATAGCACAGAGTGTCATACGCTTATTCTGAAGCCAGTATAATGGTCAGTAGTTAGATTTATGTAAGTGTTAGGGTGATGGCTCAGTGGGTGAAAACATTCACTGTAAAAGTATGAAGATCTGAGTTCAAATCCCCTGTACCTATGTAAAAAGCCAGACATGGCTGTGCATGCCTGTAACTCCAGGATTGAGAGGCAGAGACAGGGAGATCCTATGTACATACATCATAACATGCACACACGCACGCATGCATCCACACCAACAACAAAAAATCTCTTACGGGCTAGTAAGATGCCTCAGTGGATAAAAATACTTTCCAGGCAAGCCAGAAGCCTTGAGTTTGATCCCTGGGACCCAAGGAGAAGGGGAGAACCAGTTCCTGTAGGTTGCCCTCTGACTGCCCACATGTGCTGTGATGCGCACATGCCTGCACTCACACACTGCCCCTTTTCTCTCTTAGTTACTCTTGCTGTGATGAAACTCCATAATCAAAAGCAACTTACAGGAGCAAGAGTTTATTTTGGCTTAAGATTCCAGAGGGAGAGTCTGCGGTGGTGAGGGAGAGTCTGCGGTGGTGAGGAAGACTTTGCGGCAGGCTCAGGAAGTTGGCTGATCACATTTCATCTGCGTCCAGGAAACATAGGGAGAATAGGAAGTGGGTGGGGTTAGTAACCTGAAAAGCCCACCCCTTGTGATTCACTTCATCCAGCAACCAGGCAGTGTCTCCTAAAGGATCTGTGCTTCCCTAAACAGTACGGCTGGTGAGTTGGGACCAAGTCTAGGAGACATTTTTATCAAACCACCCATCATGTGCAGTGCACATGTGCAAATGAAATCCAAATGTAATTTTTTTCTTGTTTTTCTTAAGTTGTGATCTTCCTGTGAGCAGTTCAGAGGCACTTACTTCTAGCCTGAGCTGGCCCAGTCTCACAGCTGCCTTGGCTGGAGAGATGGCTCAACACTGGGTGCCCTTGCAGGGGACCTGGGATCCTTTGCCAGCACCCAGCTCCTGTAGATGTGATGCCCTCTACTGGCCTCTGCAAGCACTGCACACATGTAGTACACAGACATACATGCAGGCAAAATACATGTACGCATAGAAGATAAATAAATCTTAACAACAACAACAAGAAAAAAGAACAATAAAACCCCAGGAGCTACCACATGTTGTTGTTGCACCAAGACCACCCATGCCATGCTGTACAGTGACAGATCATATATGCTCAGACACTGAGCCAATCTAAAGCCTGCGTTACTTCTTGCTAGTTTATGTGCTCATAGCAAAAAGAAAAGTAGCTAATACCCCTAACATCTGTTTCCAGCTTGTACCCAGCCCTCAGGGTAGCTGGGCACACAAACAGAACTGCTTTCTTTGAACCCAAAACTGCTTTATTTGGTTCTACTTAATGTGGGCGACATTTTAAAACTGAACTTTACCAAAATAGTAAGGAAGGAAGGAAGAAAAGGGGGATACTTATCTAAAATAAAAACTTCATATCGCCAAAAAAAAAAAAAAGAGTTAGGTCCTAAAGCCTAACTCATGCTTAGTTCCTGGGAGCCAGTTCAGCCACCTTTCTTCAAGTCCTGACCCCTGTTCCAACCCCACATTTTCATCCTCCTTACAAATAAGAACACAGACCATTTCTCACTTGGGTTCAGGTGCGGCCTTTGTCTGGACTGCAGTGGAGTGGGTCAGAAGAATGGAGACTCATGCTCAGCTGGCCAGCTTGTGCTCCATCTTCAGGCTTCTAAGGCTCGGCTTTGGACAGCTACCTTCCATCCTTTATGGTGTTACCTTTGCCTTTTACCTCAAATACAGTGGTTTCTTAGCATCCACACTGCATACATTCATGTCAGGATGGCACTAACCAAACTGAAACCTTTGCCAACTCAGTTACTTCCTTTAGACTGCATTGGCTTAGCCGCCCTGTCTTGCTTATGGTTCATTCTGTTGCTTCCTAATATATTTTCCTTCCATGCTCCACAAAAGAAGGAAGAAAGAAAGAAAAAAGAAAGAGGGAGTTAGCACCTGCACATTCTACTCCCTATGCACAAGTTTTCCACTCTTGTTCTCTGAATAAGTTCCTTCTTCACACCTCTGGTTTTGCACATACAGCTTCTTTGCCAGGAACACCCGGCTTTGATACTTGTTCCCTGCTTGGAACAAACATACTGAGACTAGCGAAAGGGGAGAGAAGTGGGGTGTGCTCTTTAGGACCCCAAGGCACTTGGGACTGTGTAGACTACCTGAAACCTCACAAGCACTTGGTAGTTGGAACCCAAAGCCTGTGGAAAACAGTACTTGGGTTTGTGTGGCCACTTCCTGTTCAGAAGGGAACATGTAAAAAGAGCCCAGAGGCTGCCCTCTGCTGCCCTTGAAGGAGAAGCCAGGGCCTCGTGATCGGAAACATCTCTAAAGGTGGTGAAAATGCCATCCTCATCAACCATTAGCTCCTTCTAGTCCACAAGAAGCTGGTGTGAGTGAACTTATTCTATCTAGGTGCCTGGGTAACTAGTCAAGCGTCTACACTCTGGGCTGAGATCTGAGAAGCTAGGATGTTGACACCACAATACCAGGTTTTCAGAATTCCATGAAACTAAAAGATGCTGTATCCTAAATGAGATTAGTGAACTGAGCAGCGATGTAAGCAGTGTTTATTAGATGTTTCAGTGTGTCCATGTGTGTGTTAGGAAGCTCAAGTATGGTAGCATTGCTACCATTTTTGGTGCATTTTAAAAGTCATTTCAAAAAGCAGAACTGGGATAAAATAAATACAATTTTCTTTTTTTTTCCTGTGTGCATGTGATTAGTCTCACTTGATCAAGTAATCAACTTGACATGATCTAGATTCACTTGAGAGGTGGGCATCCGGACATGCTTGTAGGAGACTCTCTTAAGTTCATTGAAGTAGGAAGCCACCCACTGTAGGTTGTATCACCATTCCTGGCTGGGATCCTGACTGTATAAAAAGGGGAAAGTGAACTGTGTACATCGTTCATTGTTTTCATCTTAACTGCAGACACAGTGTAACCAGTTGCTCCTTCTTCCTTAACTTCCCCACCATGATGGGCTGTGCTTTGAACTGAGACAAAGTAAACCCTCCCTTAAATTACTTTTGTTGGTATTATGTGACAACAGAAAAGTGACTAAGACGGTATGTGTGTGTGCATACATAGGCAGGTGCACATATATGCATATAGAGGCCAGAGGTTGACATCAGGCATGTTCCTCTTAATTTTTGAGGCAGGGTCTCTTACTAAATCTGGAGCTCACCAACTTAGCCAAACTGGCAGTTTAACAAGCTCCAAGGATCTGCCTGTCTTCCTCCACCTCAGCACTGAGTGTATAGGCATCCGGCACCAAACCCAGCCTTCACGTGGTTGCTGGGGATCTAATTTAGATTCTTAGGCCTGCATGACAAGCTCTGTGGACTGATGAAGTTTTCTATACCATATTCCCACAGTTGTCACTAGGTGGCACCCTTGTGTTAGTAAGAAAATACCTCTTAAAAATGTATTGTAGTGAACCATTAACTGAAGCAGAGGCGTAAGTTTTTCCTAATAATTTTTTATTACTTTATAAATAATACCATTCAAAATTTTCACTTCCTCCCACCTCCCTCTCACTCACTCTCCCCCTCCCCCTCCAGTCCTAAGAGAGGACAGGATACCCTGCCCTGTGGGAAGTCCAAGGCCCTCCCCGCTCCATCCAGGCTTAGGAAGGTGTGCATCCACATAGACTAGGATCCCAAAAAGCCAGTACATGCCATAGAGACAAATCTCAGTTCCATTATCATTGGCTTCTCAGTTTGCCCCAATTGTCAGCCACATTCAGAGGGTCCAGTTTGATCCCATGCTCATTCAGTCCTGGTCCAGTTGGAGAGGCATGAGTAAGTTAACCAGAGAAAGGGGATGCTTTTTTGTTGCTGCCTCTTGAGTTAGTCATTAATGATGGAGATAATGAAAAACTGGAACTTTATGTGTTATCTTCAGTTCCTTTCTCCAGGTTTCTACCCTCTTTGAATTTTTATCCTGATTTCCTCTGTGATACACTGCGATCTGGACATGTAAGCGTAATAAACTCTTCTTCCAAGTGTCTTTTTGTCATGGTATTTTTGTCACAACAGTAGATACCAAAGTAGGACATACATAGACAAACACATGCATAATAAAATGTATCTAAATACAGTCTGTCTGTCTGTTTGTCCTGTCTTTCTCTGTCTTCTCTCTCTCTGTCTCTCTGTCTCTCTCATACACACACACACGGGGTTAGGAAGGGGAATTGAACCCAATGCTTTACACATGATAAGCAAGTGCTCTACACTGAACTATATCCCCAGAGTCCTTTATACTCTCATTTTTAGCAGGGTCTGGCTAAATTGTTCTGGCCTTCTACATGTGATCCTCCTAGGCCAGCATCCCAAGTAGTTTTGATTGGAGGCATGTACACCACAGATGGTAGCATTAACTGCTGTTTTCCCCCTCTCGTTCTACTTTGTCTGATATCAGGATCTTGACCTATACTTTATTTTGTTTCCATTTGCCCAATATCCTTTGTTCATTCTTTTATTTGTGCCCCTTTGAATAATTTTTGTAATGATACAAGGTCGGGTCTTCTTTTGTAAGTCAATTAAAAACCTCTTGATAAATAAGTTGAACTCATGTGTAGTTGTTGATGTGACAATTGCTCTGTCAATTTTTAAAATATCTTTTATTCTTTGGCAGTTTCATACATGTATACCATGGATCTTTATCAAATCCACCCCCGCTCCACCAGGACACCCCCTTGTGTATCCCTCCCACCTCATGTCATCTGCTGTTCTTTTGTAACCTGGTGTGTTACAGACTGGAATGTTAACTGGCTTGATCTCATTCCGGTCTTATGCAGGTACTGCTGCAGTAAGTTCATGAGTGCAACAGTCGTGCCATGTCAGAGACAGCGTTTCACGCTACTTCTTCCCATCTTCCCATCCATTCCCTGAGCCCTATCAGAAGTTGATATAGTGTTCAGTTTTCTCAGCACTTTGACCAGTTATGTGTGAGTCAACTGCTGCCCCTTGCAGAAGCAACTTCTCTGACCCAGTTGAGCAGCACCAATCTCTGGATGTAAACATAAGTATTTATGACATGTAACAGAGCAGCAGTAGTAGGTCCCTTCCTACAGCCTGTGAGCTTTTCATCAGGTTTACACTAGGCATGAATTCTCCCCTGGGGAATAGGTCAAATCCAGAAAGTAGTTGGTTACTCTGACAACCTTCATGCCCTGTGGCACCAGGGGACACATCATGCCTGGTATGATGATTTGTAGCATTCAGGGTTAACTAGGTGTTACCATTGGTGACTTTCTAAAGTAGGAAAGCTAGTCAGAAGTGGGCAAGTTTTCTTAGGTCCTGCAACCCAAATGTATTGTGTCTTCAGCAATAGGGGCCTGCAGTGAGCAGTTAAGAGCAGTGGGGGCAGCCTGCATTCTTTTGGAGGTCTCTGTCAGTTTATGTTATAACTTCCACATCTACTCTGTTATGTTTACTGACCCGACATATTTTCTTACTAATTTTGGAATTTAGAAATTTTTCTTTTTCCTAGTAATGATCTTTGGATTTGTGCCCTTTTTTAATATCCTCAGTCCTCAATTTTCTTAGTTTATCTTTCATTGTCTAGCTTATCAACTTTATTTTATTTTTTATTTTTATTTATTTATTTTGAGACAGGGTTTCTCTGTGTAGCCTGGCTGGCCTGGCACCCGCTCTGTAGATCAGGCTGACCTCGAACTCACAGAGATCCACCTGCCTCCGCCTCCCAAGTACTGGGATTAAGGCATGCACCACCACTGCCCGACTAGCTTGTCAACTTTAAAAGCTGCCTTCTGACTCCACCTGTTGCCTTCCTGCTTCCCTTCACCTTCTCCTGTGTTTAGAATTACATTATTTCCTTTTGAGAACATGCATACATTTGTATCTTTTTCTTCTCTAGGTGTTAGCCTTCGGTCAGTGCTCACCGTCCATTCTTTGCTCTAACCGGCTCATCAGCTTCTAGGGGGTTGGAGCTTCCTTGGTACCATTGGGAGTTTTGACAACTGGAGCTCTTACCCTACTTCCCAACTGGTAGAATTGCTTAGTACTGTTTTTTGAGTGCTGGCAAAAGACAAGACTCTCAAGTCAGGGACAAAGAACTTTATTACTTATGACAGAAGCAGTAACCAAAGCTCTACATTTATTTGCAGTAGTTCTTTATGCTTCTCACGTCACGTGTAAGTATATATGAATGTCTACATGACAGCGGTTTGTATTCTGGAAGAATAGAGAACTAAGGAAATCTGCACTTAGTAGATGGAAGCTCTTTAGGGGGAGTGCTCCCTCATCTCCCAAGGTTGCTTCCTGAAAACAGAACCCTAGGAAATCGCCTGGGTTAAGAGTGAGACTGTCTCAGATAAGTAAATCAGTGAGCTTGACTCTGCAGTAAGACTGTTAGGACTCTGCACGAACAAGGATAATCCAGGGGGTCTGCCTGATTGTCTTTTCTAGAAAGCTTTTCAAAAAGGGCTTGCAGGCAGTTTCCCCTGAGTTCAGACTTGTAATAGGCATTCTTTCTAGCCTTTTCTAGATCAAATACTCCACTCTCTCTTCCCTTGAATTTGTTGAAAATGCAACTGTGTGTGTGCGTGCGTGTGTGAATGCAGATGCACACATGCACACACATTTATGCAGGTATCCATGGAGGCCAGAAAAGGATGTTGGATCCCTGGAGTTGAAGTTAGAGGAGGTTGTAAGCTACCAGACAGGGGTACTGGGAACTAAGGTCCTCTACAAGAGCGCTTTGTACTCTTAATCCCTCAGCAATCTCTCCAGCCCTTTTTAAAATCATAAAACATTTTGGTTGTGTGTGAGGGAGGGTGGTAAGATTGTTTTCCTAGAATGTGGTTCAGAGTTGACAATACTAGCACAGTTTTTTGTTTTGAGACAGGATCTCGTGTATCCCAGGCTGGCCTTGAATTCCTGTGTGGTCTAGGACGACCTGTAACATCTGGTCCTCTTCTGTCTCCAGAGTGCTAGTATAACAGTCACCCAGTACCCAGCCCTGTTGATATGGTGCTGAGGATTGAGCCCAGAGCTTCATGCATGCCTGACAAGCACTGCACTACACCCAGCCCCCAGCACTCAGTAGATTTGTGCTTAACAATGATTGTGCCTTCTTTTTCTAGAAAGTGTTACTGGATTAGAGTTTAAATTTTTTTAGTTTTGTTTTGCAGGTTTTTTTTTCAGTGACTTCAAATACATATGTGCTGGCTCAACTTCACCTGCCTGCTCTTTGAATTCTCCCTTTTATCCTTTTTGATTTGTTCTCTTCAATTCCCTGGATGTTTTATCTCCACTCTTGAGTCTCCTCTGTTAAGTGTTCATTTGAACTTGTCCTCCTTTGGGCATGTTGAAACTTAAGGCTTTGTCTCCACATTAGTTTTTCCTTACTTTTCTTAAGTCTAATCAGTTTTTATTGCACTTTGGGTTTTTTGTTTGTTTTGTCCATTTTTAATCTTGCCTTTTAAAATTCTGATTTAACACTTTTTAGGTGCCAAATGTTTATTTAAAGGTTCTTTGTTTTGTTTGGAATGACGTTAGTCTCCTTTTGGTTGTTTGGGGGGGCATTTTTGATTGATTTGTGGGTTTGGAAGTGTGGATGGGTAGAGTCTTGCTTGAGGTTGTCTAGGGATGGATGTTAAGTCCTGATTGTTTAGTTCTCCTTTGTGTTATAGGCTCCAGCACTTGCTGCCTCCTCTCCTTTACCAGTCGCTAGAGGGCACCTCTGGCTTCCTTTTGCCCACCCCTTTGCAGTAGGAGAATCTTTTTCAGATTTCAGATTGCTGTTCCTGTGGGCTGACACCATCCCTCTGGTTGGTTCTGTAGTTAGTTAAGAGGTGTTTTTCTACAAAGGGCATATTGTCCTCTTCAGAGGTAATTTAAGTACGATTCTGGCCCTCTGTACTGTTCTTCCCTCCATCAAGCCATTTCCAAGCTCTCTTTTTACAGAGATTTGCAGTGGAAGCTCAAGGTAGTTTGTGTTGGAAATGAAGTCTTTTGTTTTTCACCTATATTAACCCGTATCTCTTAGTTCTGCTAAGGGTATGGGTATTGTGTGGTTTTATTTGTTGTTATCTTTGTGCATTTGGGTTTATGGTATTCAGCTGTACAGATGTGTTGTAGTTTAGATCGGTTTGTTTGGTTTTAGTCAATTCTGTGTTTATGAGTCTGTAGTAGGCTTTCTTGGTCTTTTTGTTTTGTGGTGCTGGGAAACAGACTCAGGGTCTTTCACATTGTAGATTATAACCATACTGTAGTTGTGGTTTTACACAACTAGATCAATCTCTGTTGGTAACTCCTAGACACAGGTCAAGGGCAGTGTCATTTTGAGACTTTCACTAGTTCACATTCTCCAGTTGTCCTCCAGCAAACCCATAAGGATTTGATGACAGGAGCTGTGCTGACAGTCAGTTGAGGGTGCACAAAAGCAAGAACCCAGCTCACTCCTGAAAGGGTATGAAACAGACAGTATAGTAGACCTTATGCTCAGAGAAATGCAGAGGGCATAGAAAGTGGCCACAGAGCTGCTTGGGGTATTTTCTACCATAAAGTCTTCTTTTTCTACACTACTTGCAAACCTCATTGGATACTGGACCCTCCCAAGGAAAGCACTGTGGACTCACTAAGCTGTGGTCATTCATTCTTATAACACAGCTCTCTTCATATGGCTTCAGCCACCTGCTCCTGTCCTGAGATTTTTTTTCCCCTGCGTTTCTCAAATATTGAAGTTCCCTGGACTTTGGTCCTTAATCATCGTCTGCTGACAGTCTCCCAGTGTGACCTTACCACTCTTCTGTGGAACAGTGGCTCCCTGTAATCTCTTCCGGGTCACACCTTGGTTCTGCCTTGCTCATTTTGCAGACACCATAAACTCAGCTTGTCCAGAACCTCTCTCATGGTTTTACCCTGACCCGTCTTCTGTTCTCTGGATCTGCTGTGGCCCTATCAATTTCTAACTAGTCCTCGGTCAGAAAGCTTGAGTCGGTCTTTGCTTTTTCCACCGTCTGCCACCTGCTTTTTTCTCTGCCTCTTTCCTTCAGAGAACTTTGTTTCCTTGTTTCTGTCCATATTCTTATCCTTTTTTTTTTTTTATCCTTTTGGAGAATAGGTGAGAGGGCTTAGCAAGTAAAGAGGTTTGCTACACAAGTCTGGTGACCTGAGTTTGATGTTTAGAGCCCACACAGAGGTAGCAGGAAAGAACCAACTCCACAGAGTCAAGCTCTTTTTGTGTGTTATGGCACACAGTGTGAGTGTGCTCACACACTATAACAACAACTTTTAAGAATCCTGTTTGGAGGCTGGAGAGATGGCTCAGAGGTTTAGGAACTGACTGCTTTTCTAGAGGTTCTAAGTTCAATTCCCACCAACTACATGGTGGATCACAACCATCTATAGTGAGATCTGGTGCCTTCTTCCAGCATGTAAGCATACATGCTGGCAGAACACTGTATGCATAATAAATAAATCTTTATATATATAAATTTATATAAGAATCCTGTTTGATCTCATGTCTGCTTTTTTAAAAAACTCTATACTTTTTCTTCCTTGCTTTTTCTTTATTTTCTTCAATCTTGCTCATTTTTTCTGTTTCTCCTTTTTCTGCTTGGTTCTTCATGTGTCTGGTCTAAATTCCCTGCCCTTAGACTTTCTCCAGATGTACTTCCCAGGTACCAGTTGGTTGTGACCTGTTCTTTATAAAGCTCGAGTTGAGATGGGTAGCCAAACTCAAAAGCCTGGCTCAGAGAGGATGCTTTAGCTGAGAAATAGCACTGCCCCTTTCCTTCTAAACCTGGGAGATAGACCAGCCTGTCTGTGGAGGACATTTGTAACTTTGGGACAGAGAGCCCTCCCAGGAAGAGGAAGCCTAAAAGCTGATAGAAGATTCCGTAGTGATTAGGAATAGGGGCTTCAAAGAAATGTCAGTCTGAGAGCAACAGTTAATCCTGGTGTTTTTCATGGCAGCTCTTCATAGCCTTGTGAAGACGTGGTTTGTCTTTAGTTCTTACACAGTTGTAGGTTTGAGAAACTAATATTCCAGGAGGCAGTTGAGTTGGATAATGTGTTTTGAATTCCTAAGTTGTTCTATTAATGGCAGCTGCGCAGAAAGGAGCCAAGGGTCTATAAATAATGGCAGATTAGCACCTTGAGTAGACTGTCGGGAATCAAGTAGACAGCTCGTTCTTATAGATCGTCGGAGGTAGACTACATTGCTTCTTTATGGACTTAGATGAAAAAAGGGTGTGTGAATATTAGAGCCAAAATAATCATTCATTTTTCTATACATTTCCTGGTGTTTTGTTTTACTTTGCTTTGCTTTCTGACTAGATGATCTACTGTTGAGCTATACCCTGTAGCCCTTGCTTAATTTCTGAGTAGAATTTTTCTGATTAGAAATTCTGAGTAGAATTTCAAAAATTAATTAGTTCAGTTCATTATGCTTTTGAAGGGACATAAAGGATTTGTTGTTCCTTCTGAATTGATCAAAATAGTTATTGCTTCCAGGGAATGAGCAGCCACATGGAGCCATTAATTATACAGTTGACAACTAGTCTAAATGACTTGATTGGAAGTAGGATTCTGATGAAAGTGCCTGAGTAGTCCTTTCCCTTAGTAGTTTGTATTAATGTGTTAAAAGTTAGCCCCCAAATCATCACTTAAGACTGTGTGCTTGAAGAGTGGTGGCTCAGGACTTGAGCAGCTCAGCTGGATATTTCTAGTTGTGTCCTGTCCTTTCAGTCAGTGTTTCACCCAGGGTGACCATCATTTAGATCCCGGACTAGAACCGAAGGGTGGCTGATAGCAGGAAGTCTTTCTTTCACTGCTTGGCCTCTCCAGAGGTCTCCTGGGATATCTCTCAAGACCTGATAGCTGTCTTCCTCCAGAGTGAGAGAGCCACAGTGGCCTCTGTGATGTAGGCTATAAAATTACACACCGTTGGCTCTGCTTTTTTCTTTGATAAAAGCATGTTACTAAGTGCACACCACAATCAAAGGAAGAATTAAATTCTACATCTGACGGAGAGAAATATCAAAGAATTCGTGGACATATTTTAACATCACTTAGACTTGTTTTGACCTGTGTTTTTCCTCCCTATTCTGGAGTTAAGTTTGAGGCATAGAGTGCCCTTAGCAAATGATGGCTTCTGGTGGTGCTAGTGTAAGCAACAGTGTGGCCTGGTTAGTGTCTGTCTGTAAAATCATGCCTGGGCTGCACCTCTCACCCAGTGCTGTCCTCTGTGTTCAGGAATACACGGTGGAAGCACAGTGATGACGTGCACAGAGTCCGTCTGCAGTGGGCAGTATGAGAGCTAATACACACGTGCTGAGCCTTGCTTTTGGACGAGTGGTCTGTGCTCATTGCTCAAGACTTATCCCATACTCAGAACACACTTATTTATTAAACTCCTTTTGAGTGCAAAGCGTACTTTTAACTCTGGGGCCTATTTCCTTTCCTATTTCTTTTGTTGTTGTTGTTAGATTTGTATCTGATTATTTAGGTAATATGCTTATGGGTAGGGTGTTTTTTCCCTAAAGTAATCTGTGCATAAGGTGAGGGGGGGGACACTTATAACGCTTGCAAAGAAAAGAGATATTAAAGGGCAACCTTTAAATTAAAGAACAGCCCAGTTCTTTCACGTAGTACCGCATTTCTGTCGTCTAGATCAAGTGAGCTGCCACACCATGGCTCCAGAAAGATGTTTTTAAGTGCTACTCATGAGTACCGCATGCCAGGACTGTAAAATGAAGTGGGTTTCAGGTTTTTTTGGATATAAAATATTAGTGATACGGGTTTCACATTTTTTAGATATAAAATATTAGTGATCTTTTAAACATAATGAGCTGTTTTATAGATGGTTCTGAAAAGAAAAGAAAATCCACTAGATTTCCACTGTGTTCTTTCCTGGTGATGCTATTTGTTTTGTGTGCAGACAGTATAACTGAAGTAGCCTCTGGTGGAAGGCCACTGTTGACTCTGCTCTAGTCTGACTTCTGAATCCCCTCAGCTACTTGAAGCTAATTTCCAAGCTATACACGGCAGGGGCATTGCATTTAGCTATGCTATCCAGAATTCTGGCCACTGTGGGCTTAACCAAACAAGGATTTGTTTTTCCTAGGTGGGAAGTCTGTCTTTCTACTCTGTCATCTTCACTGTGTGGCTTCTGTCTTTGTGCTGTGGTCCAGTAGTTACAACAGTGGCAACTTACGTGGTGTCATATTCATATCACAGGCACAAAGTGGCTACTCTAGCAAAGCTTTCCATGGCTTCCTCGAGGTGCAAAGGATTGCAAGGAAACTAGTGTGTCAGCAGTGCCCAAACCAGTGTTGTGTTGTGGGGAGGGGGAGGTGCAAAGAGTAAGCGACAGGGTTTGGATTGTTGCCAACGTTGTGAGCTCCAGCAGCACAGCATCCACGTGGTGGTAGAACATAGTGGTGGGATAATACTCAATGTAAATGAGTAATGTTTTTTATTTGCTAAGCTTAAATTAAAAAGAGCACTGATTTGCCTTTAGGCAGCGTACATGTTTGTGTATCACAGTAATGACCTGTGTGTAATCTCATCTTCCTCCCAGCAAAATCCTCAACTAGTAAAAGGAGCAGTTAATAAATAAAGCCTTTCACATATTGTGTTTAATTTTTTATATGTGTTTGAGTTTTGCTTTTCTGTTAAAAAGATTCGTAAATCTGCTTGTTACAGCTGTTTTTTTTCTGGAAATTGTACCCATTTTAACTCAATGGCTATTAAATTGAGTTGTAACATTCTTAAAGGAATAGGCTTTATTTCTAATATAAAATTAACACGTGCATAGTGTTTTAAAAAAATAATCTAATGCCAAAATATGTGAAGAATGTAAAAATCACCCCTCAGGGTGAGCATTAAGCTGACTGAACAGGTAATAGCCTGGAAGTCTGGTGACTAAGTTCAAACCCTGGAACCCATGTAAAGATGGAGGAAGAGAACAGCTGTCCTCTGCCCTCCCCTCACGTGGTACAGGACACCTCTCATAATAACTTAAGAGTCATTTGTGATCCTATCACTAAGAAATAATTGTCATTGTTGTCTCTGATTTTAAAATAATGGGAAACATGTTTAAAATTATTTGTGAACATACTTCAATATGAATAAATATATTAGCTGTGCTAGCTCTTGACTCAAAAAGTTAAGAAAACCTTGGCTGAATAACTATTTCAACTCCATTTAAAAGTAAACATGAGTTAATATTTGGTTTCCATTATTCATAGCTGAGAAATGTTAAAGTGGCATTTCTGCCAAGTTTGACATTAATAAAGTCTTACTGACTTTGATTTATCTTGTAACAAAAAGTTACAGCTTCTGCTCTGAGCTTAGGATTTTTGTTCTTCCCTGAGGCCATTTATTTATTCTAAAGGAGCCACAAGTGAAGTATTATCAGAGCAATGGCAGATGATTGATGGGAAATACACTTTTCTTGCAGTGACCATTTCGGGCTCTGTGTGGGTGGGTCTTTTGTGCCTGAACACTCGTTTGCCTATCGTTTTCAATTGCAGATACATTCCACCTCTCCAGTTAAAATTAGCCAAGGAATTGTTAGCTTCAGGTTATAATTGCTTTCTCTTCTCTTCACGTTTCCAGCCTCTGCAGTACTTTGACAAGCTTCACTCCTCCTGCAAGCAGTGTTTTCAGTGTGTGTCTTTTATATGCTGTCGACAGGCTCTTTCCATGTTCTGTTGGCCTCCTACTCAGTGAACACCCCCACCCCACCTCCATGAGTGCAGCAAGGGGAAACAGGCGGCAAAGACATTTGAACTGTGCGTGTTCGCTGTGAATAGCCCTCAGGAGACCCTTTCTTTTATTCCTCTTGCCTGTGTAGTTACGTTAACCCCAAATTGTTCTCAGTATGTTGGCTGTGGGTTCAAGGTTCAAATAACCTGGCTTCTACATTGATAGAGTCTAGAAATGATATATAGTCTAGGGGTCTTGATTGTTTTTGTGTCTTGGGTTTTTTTTTTGTTTTTTGTTTTGTTTTGTTTTTTGCCAGTTAAAGAATTGAAAGTCAGAAAAAATCTGATACACAGCAGGTAGCAGCAGAGAAATCTCAGGACCACGGATAGAATCAGCAGATAAAGAAAGGCATTTATTGAGGGTGAGGAAACAGGCACACAGCAGACCAGACATACGGAGAAAAAGACCCTCCACAAAGCAGGGGGAAGTAGTGGGGGACGGACACAGGCACAGACAACCACCACAAAGACCATGACAGTCTTTTCTCCAGGCCTGGGGTTTTAAAGCCTCTGAAGGGTTTTTCCTCCCCTAATTTAGGATTGGTCAGTTTGAAGAAAGCTAGATGTTTGATTGGCTGAGAACTGTTAGGTGACATGTCCTTAGCAGACCTTGAACTTGTTGAGCCATCAGCAGGGGTCTGCTGGGGGCAGACAAAAATAGACAAGGCCTTTTTTTTTTTTTTTTTTTTTTTTTTTTTTTTTTGTAGAGAGAGAGGGAGGTAAAAACTGTCAGGCAGGAGGGTGAGGAAGAAGCAGCCAGCTATCTTGAAAGTTATTACCTAGCCATGACTCCTCTTCCTGTCTGTCTGTCAGGGACTGTTTACTAAGTGAATTCTGAGATTGTGTTGTTTTAATCTGCTCAAGCACACACCATCTTTGCAGTGATACTTATATGAGTTTGATTTCTCAGTGAATAATTCATTCTCTACCCTACCAGTGCGCGCCCCCCAATGTCTTTTTCCTTTTGACATAACAAATGGAGTAGATCAACTCAGTGCTGTTTGTATAGTGCTACTTATGTCATAGTTCAGCTGCCAATTTTGTTTGCCTCTGACAGTTTTACTTTTAAAAAAATGAGGTGGCATGTGAACCATCCATATAATGTATTCAGTAGTCTGGTGTAAACACCTTGTGTTCTACATACATACCGTGAAGATGATCAGATGGGAATGCCAATGCCATTGGAACACTGACTCTAATGGAGGTTTGAGTAAGCCTCCATGACTTTGGCTTACTGTGTTGTTCTAGTATGTTTATGCCTTCACCTTTTTCAAAATGACATTCTATTATGTTATCTTCAGAAACATGGAGACTCGGGTTATATGTTTCATGTTTGTCTTTTGCTTATTCAGAGGCTAGACAATGATAGCAGAGACCCCCCTCCAAAGTGAGTGAGTGAAAATACTGTTGGAAGGAGCCTCCAAAAGACTTCCCCTTTCTTTCAGAAGACACTGAGTCTGCACTAAAACCAGTTTATTGGGGCTGTTTTACATATGAAAAGCTCAGTAAATGGAAGAATAAGCTGCTATTCACAGGCACATTGACAACTGTCATCTGAAGCAGGAAATGGCTCTGAAATGTACAGCAATAGCCGTTCAGTACAGGAGAACATGATTCAAAGAGCCAATCTCCTGGCTCCTTCTTGGTTACCAGCCTTATTATTTCCTTGTATTGGTAGAAAAGGAGCTCAGGATCAACACCCTACCCTACACAAGCGTGCTAGCCTCCGTGTCCACCCACGTAGGTGTTGCCCCTTCTTTGGTTGTATGAAAGTTCCTTTGCCCTGTTTTCCTCCAGCCCAGCCTCCCCCTATATTTTGGTCCTGTGTTCTAGTGCTTTTCTTCCGAGGTTCTATAATAGCAGGAGTCTACTTCTACCCCAAGAGGTTTGAGACTAGAGACAGGCAGCCTGACAACAGTGTAGAAAGGGCCACTTTTAAAGTTCCTTTTTAATATCAATGTGAAAATAGATCTCCCCTAAAAATCCCAGGAAAAATTAGTATTCCAAGAAGCACCATGCATCCTGTGCCTGTGTTCCCTAAGGCAGAATTGCTTCTATAAGGAAAAATGTCTTAGGTTACTCTTGGCTCACAGTGTGACCTAGTAGTGATCAAACTGTGTCTTCCTGTGTCTTTTGAATGTCACATGAAGTAATTACATTCAGGACTGTACATACAAATTCTGACGCTGAGAGGCAGACTTGGTGAGATGAGGGCCCTCACTCTGGTGTGCACAGTCATATAGTAAACAGCTTGGTGGAGTTGCCTCTGAGTTGAATTCGAACAATTTGAATGGTACAAACTGTTGTAATAGTCTTCACACCTTGAGGGTACACATGTTCCATTTATTTACACCTCTGCTATTGAAGTGATTGTCCCCTCAGTTCACAGGATTTAATGCTTACTGTACATTTGTTACCAAGGGCGACACGTGTAATGTTATATGTTGTTTCTTCTGTTTCTCCTTTGTATCATTTCTGCTCCACAAGTTCATTGTCCTTTCAACAAAATTCCTTCATGATTTCTCAAATTACACCCATGCCTAGCTAAGGGATTGTGTTGCTGACAGTAGTGTCCTTCCTTCCTTCTTCCCTCCTTCTCTCCCTCCCTCCCTCCCTCCCTCCTTCCCTCCTTCCTTCCTTGCTTTCTTTGTTTTGTTTTGAGACATCTCACTATTTGCTCTGGCTGTCCTGAAACTAGCGCTGTAGACCAGGCTGACCTCGAACTCACAGAAATTTGCCTGCCTCTGCCTCCAAGTGCTGGAATTAAACCAAGCGTGATGGTAACTTTCTTTACCTGTGATGTGATCATACCATCTGTCACTTACAAATTCTAAGCACCTTCATTGCCTCAGAGAGAAGTTCTCAGTATTAGAGGTGTTTTAAAGAATGTTCCCTACATGCCGTGTTTAAGCTCACACTGAACTTTGTCTTCTACAGTTGGGATCCTACCAAGGGAACAGAACCTGGCACAAAATAGGTATTCCAGAAATAGTTGTTAAATAAAATGACAATAGGTGCCAGCAAATCTTTATTAAATAAATTTTAATCTGGAGTTTACTAAGATTGCAGAATCCCTGACTCCTGAAAATAACAAAAACATCTGCAGTTGACTTTAACATGCCATACATTGTGTTCCAACAAGGGCCACAGCACAGTGGGACCAGTACAGAAGCAGAAAAGAAAGGCATCTAGTGGTCCTCTTCTGTCTGTACTCTGATTGCCTGGGATTTATGCTTTAGGCTTAGCTTTAAGCTTTCTGGGTACCAGGGTGACTGAGTCATACAGTTCTTATCATTGGAAAGGAGCAAACATAAAGTCTAAAGCAGGTTTCCCATCTGGAGCTTTATGGAAGGGTTACAGAGAGTTAGGGCAAGCATTGCACTGTGTAACATCCCTCCAGAAAAGAGCATGGGGTTGACAGTCTCTTATGACATGCATCTGATAACCACAAGCCTCCCTGAGATAGATGCTTTAGAGATGAGATGTGTGGCTTCTGCTGTTTGTGTAGCTGGAATGTAAGGCTGACTCGGAGCTCCCCGGCGTTCAGCCAGTCCTCCTTACAGAAAGGCCTCTCTTCTTGCTTGTGTTCTGGATGTAAACCAGTCCCACCAGTGTGATTGCTCACTGTCTCATCAGGCACAGTCAGTAAAGTGATGAGTTTGACAGAATTTCCCCAAGTCTCCTGCAATCGCCCAGCTCTCCTCCCTCCCCGCCTTTGACTGCATTCCAGCTTTCTGGACCACCAAGTTGATCCTCCTCATCTGAGAAACAGCTGCAGCAGAGATTATCTCTGTCTTTTATCATCAACAAAAGGCTGTAATGTCAAGTTCAAAGAGAACTCAAATTCCCCAAACTCTAAAAGGCAGTGCATATATCCAGAAGTGACAGTCTTGACCCGTCTCAAGCAGGACTATAGAAGGATCTCTGGCGGTTAGATAAAATCCAGCATTCCTCAGGAACTTGTGAAATGGGTTTTCTCTTCACCAAGAGGAGTCATTCTCCTTGTCTCTGGAGAAAGGATAAGGCTCCCTATTGACATACCTGTGGCACTTGTCATCATATCAAAGTCCATGCTAGCATCCTGGAACACACACTCTTACACCTGCCCACTTCTACCCTCAACTGCTCTGGCTCACAGATTTCCCTCCCAGCTACTCATGCTTCATGTTATAACCCAACCTCTCTCACTATTCTCCCGCTCGCTGTTTCTATTCCTGCTTCCCTAACCCTGGCTATGTCCGGTCTGTGTGTCTTTCTATCTGCTCTGGACACATCCAGATGCCTCTGGATGTTCTCTCTGTCTTATTCGCAATAGAAACCTCCCCAGCCCCATGGAGGAGCCATCCAGCACTTTCTTTACTACACCCCCTTACATACAGTTTTGTGTTAGCTTGGCACAAGCTAGTGTTGGGAACCTCAATTGAGAGGGTACCCCTACCAGACTGGCCTACGGGCAAGCCTAGGGCATTTTATTGATTGATGAGGAGGATGTCACTGTGGGCAATGCCACACCTGGGCTGTGGTCCTTGGTACTGTGAGAAAACAGGCTCAGCAAGCCATGGGGAGCAATTCCAATTAGCAGCACTCCTCCATGACCTGTGAATCACCTCCTGGTTCCATGTCCTTTCCCTGACTTCTCTGGATGATGGATACAAGTAAGATGAAATAAACTCCTTCCTCCTCCAGTTGCTTTTGGTCATGGTGTTTTATCACATAGAAACCCTAAGACATTGCTGGCATTTTTCTTTGTAAAATTCTTATGCATTAGCCTCCCAGTCCTGGGACTTTAGACATGCACCACTGTGCCTCGCTCCTTCTGGCATATTTTGTTAGATGGTTTCTTGTGTTGTTGTTGTTATGCAGTGCTGGGGTTGAGCATTGCGCCATAGGAGTACTATCCAAGTGCTCAGCCACTGAGCTCCATCCCCAGGACTCCCACCACCGGCATTTCAGCTGTCCTAGGGGAGCAGGCATTTTGAGAGTGCTTAGATCAGGGCCTCAACTTCTGTTTGCTGGGTGTCCTGTTGGGGTGAGTTGCAACCGCACTGAGAGCTGGAGTGAAGAACAAGTGTGGGGAAATGGTAGCGTCTACAGAACCAGGTTCCTGGCTACAAGTGCAGGAGTGCCTAAAAGCAGGGCCAGTCACCAAACTAGAAAATATTAATTAGCTTTTGATTTGTGAATAAGATTTAAATTTGTTGCCAAAGGCATACATTCTTGGATATTGCTGATTAGGAATTCAAATTGATAACAAACTGTTTGGAAAGTAATTTGGTAATGTGTTTTCAGAGCCTTAAAGCTGTTCTTACCATTTGACTTAGTACTTTTACTCTTGAGAAACTACCCCAAGAAAAGAGTCCTTGAACAAATCCATGCTCAAAAATGCTAAGTTATTTATAGTATTTTATTCCTTCACTTAACTACAGCAAGGAATTTGAGGTCATTTAAATGTCTGATAAAAGGAGAATGGATAAATATATTCACTTAAAGGAATAGTATCACTCAAGATATTTTGAAGGGTGTCAGAGAAATATGTAAGGGAAAACAGTTCAAAGAGCACAAGCATTAGAATTCATATGTCTCTTTAAATATGCTCAGAGGGCTTTCAAGGGTACTCAACCTACCAGTAAAGTACATTCTGGGCAAGCCTGAGTTCAGTGACCTGGTTCCATCCCTGGAACTCACATGAATGTCATGGCACACACATCACATCATACCATACATATACAATGATAATAAATACATTTTTAAAGGTAAAGGAAAAGAATAGATCGTTGCTTTTTATTTCAAATTTTGTTTCTAAGGAAAACTTCCTGATATTTTTTAATTTAGTGTTTTTGTTTTTTTTTTAAAGAAAACAATTATAAATACTCTTATTACCTAGAAAAGTGTACTTTCATGGTAAAGAAGGGGTGAGTAAGAATCCCTTGTTGGGCTGGGCATGGTGGCATGTGCCTCAATCTCAACAGGCAAATCTCTGTGAGTTTAGAGCCAGCCAGGTCTACATAGTAAGTTCCAGGACAGCCAGAGCTACATAATAAGACCCTGTCTCTAAAAACACAAGAATTCCTCATTAGAGACTGGAGAGATAGCTTAGCAGTTAAGAACATTTGTTCTTGCAGAAGGCCAGGATTCAGTTCCCAGCTCACCACCATCCATACTTCCAGTTCCAGGGGATCTACCCTCTTCTCACTACCTCAGACACCAGGCACACCTGTGGTGCACATACAAAGATGTGCAGGCAAAACATTCATATACATAAAATAAATAAATCTTAAAATATAAAAGGCTCCCTTGTGGCATGGTTTGTAGAATGCCTGTCTCGCTACACAAGGCCCGGATTCCATTGCTGGGGTGGGAAGGGTTCTCGTGTTCAGCTGAGTTGACTGTCCTTCTACTCTTTAGTTAAAGCCACACTTCTGAGCATCCTGATTTTGGCCTCAGATTATTAGAAAGCTACACCACTATTACAGATGAGTAAATTAATATTTGGATTATTACAGTATCTTACATGATTTGACTAATGTAAATCAGTTTCCCAGTGCTCCATTCTTGCTGAGATCAAATCAGTTTTGAGCTTACAGCTCTGAAGTCCGGACTCTGAAGCTCACAACAGCATCCTGGAGCATTTCAAGAAACAGCAGCAGCTCAGTGGCCAACACACTGTTTAATGGACAAGGAAGGTGGGCAAAAATTAGGGCAAAACCATAGTTTTTTGTAATAAACTGGTCTTTAGGTTGGAGCAGGAGGAAAAGAAGCAGTTGGAAATATTCATCTTTTCTTAAGCAACAAATACTTGCTCATAAAAATCTAATTATCTGGCTCTTTTGTAAAACTTTCTCAAAGTGTTAGCTAAATGTTTGATTTGCTAATTTGTTTCTTTAGCTGTGTTACATAATTATGTAACCAGGCTTTGCACTTCACTCATATTATTTTTAATAACATCTCTTTATTCAGATATAATCCACCCATTTAGAGTGTAAAATGAGTTGTGCAACCATTACCACAGTCAATTTTAGAACATTTTCATTACCCCAAAAGGAAATCCATTAACAGTCACTTCCGATTTCCCCCAAAACTCCAGATAACCACAGATGTACTTTCATATAAATTTGTATGGCCTTTTGCCCTTTATTTCTTATAACTCAATATAGTATCTTGAAGTTTCATCAATATTGTGGCATATGTCAGTGCTTCATTACTTTTTACAGTATTTCATTTTTAATATAGTTTTAACTATTTGAGAATTAAATTCAAACATGTATATCTATTTTTATTCTATTTTCAGTTTTTATTTATGTGTGTGGATGTTTCATTTGTGTGTGTGTCTGTGTATCACTTGCATCTGTGGTGCGCACAAAAACCAGAAGAGGGAATCGGATTCCTGGAACTGGTGTTACAGACAGCTGTGAGCTGACATATGGGGTCTTGGAATGGAACCTGGGTCCTCTAGAGGAGCAACCAGAGCTTTTCATTTCTGAGCCGTCTCTCCAGCCCCACGTTTTTATTAATCTTTATCTTTAAGAGTATACCACATTCTGTTTACCCATTTACCTATTGACAGACACTTATTCTCAGTTCATAAACATATATACACCACTATGAACATACATAAACAAATTTTTGTGGAAACAAATTTTGTGCACACGCATGTTTTTGGGTGTGTGTATGTGGGTGTGTGTGTATGCCCACATGCATGCCTGTATATAACTCAGTGTTTAATACTCTGAGGCACTGACAACTGTCCAGAGTGGCTGTACTGTTTCACAGTCCAAACAGCAATGCTGTGCTAGCTGGTATGAACTCTGTCTCTTTTGATTTTGATCTGTGTCTCCTGGTGACTAATGATGTTCAGTGGCTTTTCCCATTCCTTTCAACTATTTTTTTATTCAGTTATTTTTCATTATGGAATTGTAAAAGTTTCTCACATGTCAAATAAGATTGCAGATCTTTTCCCGGCTATGGTGTATTAGCGGTCCATCACTGTGATTGAAGGGTTATCCTGGCTCACCCTTTCATTCCATGGTCAGTTGGCTGCATTACTGTGGGACTGTAAAGCAGCATCACGGCAGAGGTAGCATGGGACAAAGGGGGCTATTTCTCTGATGATGACAGAATGCAGGAAAAATGCAAAAACCAAGAAAAGATCCAAAGACAATACACATTCTCTCAGGACATGCCCCAGTGACGCATGTCTTTCAGGTAGAGCCTACCTCCTGAAGTCTTTCTCCTGTCAAGGAACCCATCAGTGAATTAACCCACTGTTGAGGTCAGGGCACTTTTAGTAGAATATAGCTTCATGGTTCAGCCACTTCCTCAAAGCTCATCTCTGAACATTGTTAAATTGGGCACCAAACCTCATATCCAAACTGGAACAGAGCTGTGTTCACTTCCTGTTCGGTATCCTTTGAAGCACATGGCATTTGGATTTTCTGAGCCAAATATATTTTTTTCCTAGTGCCATATCTCATGAACTATTATGTGATTCAAACCTTCAAGATTTGTACCTGTTTTCTACTGAGTTTTAGGGTTTCAGCCCTGTAGGTGGTGTGTGGTGAGTGGGTGTATCTGTGTCTGTGTGTGTGTTCATTTGAACATGAACCTTGATAGGGAAGTGCTCTGACACTGAGTTGAAGCCCAGCCTTGAGTTAATGTCTTTGGTCTCTTTAAATATGTATGTGTGTCAGTGTGTATGTCGCATCTGTGTGGGTACCCATGGAGGCCAGAGAGACGTCAGGTTCCCTAGAGCCGAACTTACTGGGCATCGCACCCGACATGGGGGCTGAGACAAACTGGAGGAGCAGGAGGCATTCTTAACCACTTTGCCGTCTTAGCTCCTGAGTCAGGTTTTGTGTAAGTCCTTTGTTTTCACCTGGGAGTACCCAGTTGCACCAGTTTGTTGAAAATAAAATCATTTTTTCTATCAAATTGTCTTAGATGCTTACTGAAAATCAAGCGAGTGTAAAGGTGAAGATTCTTGTCTGGACTCACTATGTATTCCATTTGCCTGTCTGTCTCTGCACTTGCAGTTTCTTCTATTCATTCGACTGCCTCTGTGTGCCAAACAGTGTGTTTGACATTCCCATGATACCTGCTTTAAGGAGCAAACTCTCCCTCTTTGAAGCCCATGTTTCTTTTTAAAAATCCATTGTTTAGCATGCTATAGCATCCCTTAAATAGATGTAAAGTGATTTCCTGTTGTAGCCAGCTTGTGGTGACAATTGTAGCTCCATCTGACTTGTACATGGTCTTTGCAAGTTTGTCCTGCTATGTAAATGTTCAAAGACTGTATTTTAGGGAGCTTGAAGGATTGACATGGCGCAGAATAGCCAGTGAGTGTGCTGAAGAGTAGAGACGGTGCAGGATACAGATGGTCCACTGGCTGTGCTGAAGATCAGCTTGGTTTTAAAGGAGACAGATACTGACTGGGATGAAGGCTCCTGGAAGGTGCAGAATGTCCCATGTTCAATCTCAGGGGTCTAGCAAGTGAGAATAGGCATTGGCAGTAGTGAGGGAATCAGAAGGGCTGCTGGCTTTCAAATCTCATTTTAAAAACAGTTCCATGCTAGTTTAACATCACAAAGAGAATGTTTTCAAATGATGGCTTATTTGGGGGTTTTAATAAGGTAAGAATTCTCCAGGTGGTGGTGGCGCGCGCCTTTAATCCCAGCACTCAGAGGCAGTTGGATCTGGATCTCTGTCAGTTCAAGGCCAACCTGGTCTACAAGAGCTAGTTTCAGGATAGGCTTCAAAACTACAGAGAAACCCTGTCTCGAACAACCAAAAAAAAAAAAAGGCAAGAATGCTACATGTTGGGGTCATGGTTATAGCATTTGAAGCCAAAGAAGTATGAACTTAGTAGAATTTGAGATGTTTTCATGTTATAAACAGTGTATTGAGAGGATAATTAGACTTATGCTTGCAGTGAACAAGGTGAGAAAAAATTGTTTTAAGATAATAAGCTTTGATTTTTGCTAGTCTTGTTGGCCAAATATTTAAGTTTTATATCCAGGAACTTTCAGCATTCGTTAGACATAAGTAGGACTGATTTCCTGCCCCATAGTTGCTTAGTCATCAGGAAAGCCATATTAGAAAATGAACCATCAAGGTCCTTGTTTAATGGTCAGGTGGTGGTTTTGTTTTGTCTGTAAGTATTAAAAATATTGTATTTGGTCACTGATTCTGAAGGCTTAAGAAAGGAAGCCAGCCAGCTTCCTCATTTGTCATGAACAATGTTACTGCTTGGGCAGGGAAAGTTTTACAGTGATATTGCCAGACTTAATTTATAGCCACATAGTAGGTGTCAGTTGCTGGAGGTGGTGTTGACTGTAGACATTTAAATTTGAAAGTTTTGGAAAACATATTATGTGATAAAACATATTATGTGATTTTTTTTAAAAGTACATTAATTTACACATCCTAAATTTCTTCCAGGAATTGTGCCATCTTCTGTTGTCCTGACTTCTTTCCAGGTGATGTCAAGAGTTTTCCTAATATGGGCAGTAACACATAGTGTCAAAGAGGTGAGTAAAGGGAATATCAGCAGTGAGCTCTTCTTGTACATGTTTGTTTTGACTGAAGACAGAACTCAGATCATTTCAGAATTACCAAGTTAAAGTTCATGTATACTGCTACAGTTAGGTCAAAAGTGCAACACATAATCCCAGTCTTCACTGTTGCTCCGGAGAGAGCTGAGTTAGCATCGAAGACATGGAGGCTCAGTTCTCATGGAGGTTGGGTGTGCATATTCTCAGCAACTCAGTTGTTTGCCTCAGTGTCTGTCTGTAGCCAGCTCATTGGCTTCTGCATCATTTGGAGAGCATGGGGGAACACTTCTGTTTTTGTGGTACCAGGAGAAGCAAACTTGTTTCCAGCCCACTAGTCTGGGCTAATGGCATTGCTACATGTGCCAGGTGGCTCGTGTAGGTCCAGGAACCCTCACCACCAGAACTGGGAGAAAACCACCATTCCTTCAGGTGTGAATCCCTAGCCAAGCATTGGTTTGTTTCACATTGCTTTGAGGAGGATTCTGCTGTTCCAGTGTCAGGTTTTTATCACTGTTGTTACCTGGAGTTAGAGTATTGGCAGGTACAAAGACTTATCTTTGGCGTACAGTCTCTACAGCCTGTTAGCATCACCATGGGATTCCCTGACTTTCTAGCGATTGCTTATCTATCTGTTAACTTTAATCTTGTGTATTCTTTGTTCTTTATTCTGAAATTCTGTCAAAACTCTAGTGTTGGTCATAATCTCCTTTGACAGTCTCATTTGCATTTCAGCTAATGAGGCTTTTTTTTCTAACTTTTTAAAAATTGACCCACATGATATACAGGTAAAAATGTACATAGTTAATGAAGTCTTAGCCAAGGTTTAAACAACTTGGATTAATAAACTATCATTTTCTTATATTCACATGGGATGAACAGATCCATGGACTTTACTTATTAATCTCTCATTCTTTCAAGATCTATCTAAACTTACTATGCAGGAAGCATGCAGAATAATTGTGTACCTACTTTTAGTAACCACAGTTTTAAAAGTTGTAAAAGGAAATTAAATTCTAGTATAACATACAACCCTCTATTCTCATTTGTAATTGTCACAAAGTTAGGGAAGTTGTGTTACTTATAATACCATGTAATGTCTTCATTTAGAGTTCTTTTGTTTTGTTTTTTCTTTTTTTTTAAATTTATTTATTATGTATACAATATTTTGTCTGCATGTATGCCTGGAGGCCAGAAGAGGGCACCAGACATCATTCTAGATGGTTGTGAGCAACCATGTGGTTGCTGGGAATTGAACTCTGGACCTTTGGAAGAGCAGGCGATGCTCTTAACCACTGAGCCATCTCTCCAGCCCCTTGTTTTGTTTTTTGAGACAGCATTTCTCTATAGCTTTGGAACTGGCTCTGTAGTCGGCTGGCCTCAAATTTACAGAGATCCACCTGTCTCTGCCTCCAGAGTGCTGGGATTAAAGGTGTGCACCACCACTGCCTGGCTCATTTAAAGTTCTTTCTTTAGTTTTTGTTTCTTTGGGTTTTGTTTGTTTATTTTGTTTTGTTTTGTTTTGTTTTTTGAAACAGGGTTTCTCTGTGTAGCCCTGGCTATCCTAGAACTCACTCTGTAAACCAGGCTGGTCTCGAACTGAGAGATCCGTCTACAATTGCCTCCCAAGTGCTGGGATTAAAGGCATGAGCCATCACTGCCCAGCCATGTATTTTTTGTATACTATACTGTATAGTACACTATATATTTATACAATATATATTTATGCTATAATTTTTTTCATTGTAACCAATAACTCCTAATTTTATTTGCCAATATTTTCAAATAACCTAAAATATTTCCTAGTTGTAATTCAATTGTATTCTTCCCCAATGCTATGGGTGGAACCCAGGGCCTCAAGTGTGATAGACAAGCATTCTACCACTCAGCCACGTCCCCAGTCCTCTTTTTCACATTTTTATTTTGAGGTAGCATCTCACTAAGTCGCTCATGTCACTCTTGAATTCTTTTGTCCCACATAGACCTTAAATTACTGTGCTCCTAGGGCTAAGCCAGAGTGGTTAGAATTACATGCCTGTACCACCATGCCTAGCTGCTTACTTACACCTTAAACAGGTGATTATGTGGATTCAATAATGAGATGCAGTACGTGGATCCAAAATATTGTCCAATAAAGACTGTTCATCACTTTGCAAATGCAGTCTGATATTGATTATCCAGGTGTTAATGTCTTAGCTGCCTCCGTGACCACTCTTCTGCCTATTAACATGGTTGCCCAAGCAGGTGGACAAGTTCCCAAAAATACTTGCAGTTCAGATAAAGCAATTCCATTAGATTCCCAGATTTCCTAAACAGACCATTGAAACAGATTGTCTAAAAGCTATTATATGTCTTTGTAGATTCTGGGTACTAGAGTTGGCCATCAGCTCTGGTACCCACACTATCTGCCAGATGTGCAGACTTGACATTTAGCAGGTGGTTCCAAATATAATATCACATTTGAGTGTTACTGGATATACTCATTACATACGGGTACTCACAGCTGTTTCTCTGCAGCCAAAGTGATCCAGTTTCTGCTAACGTTAACCTGCCAGTTTCTGAAGACCTAGTGTAGTGAATTTCACCATCTTCTTGTTGCCTCTGTATCCTGTGTTTCAGGATCCTTTTGTTTTGTGCACTCTATTAATTACTTGACTTATTCTTTTCTTGAGTAAATAGAATTCAGCATTTTTGCTGACCCAGGATTTTATTTCTTTGCTCTAGACAGAACTACTCACTCGTCATTTTGTTGATTCCAGGACACACACACACACACACACACACACACACACACACACACACACACACCAGTTACCTGACAGCTAAATTGAAAAACCTTTTACTGTGTTTGCAGGGGTCAGGCTGTTTGCTACCTCTTACCTGTCCTTAAGCCCCATGTCTTAACCAAATGCTATTTTCTGTCTTGGGGTTTCTTAGAAATTGTAATTCCATTTGTTGTGTCCAACATTGCATATGACTTCCCTTCCATTTCCTGAAGCATCTGAAAAGTAGCTGTATTTGTCTTATGTAGCCTGTGCTTTAACCGTGGGAACCGCATAAATACAGTATCAGTTTCCATATTTCTCAGTTTCTTTGCCATATTCTTCCCTAAAGGGGACAGCAAGTAATCCACTTGCTCAAAAATTACATTCTCTGTGGGTTTGATTCTTACTTTGCCTTCAGTGCTAATTCATTACTCTTATGTTTTTGTTGTTGTGTTTTGTTTTTCAAGACAGGATCCTCTGTGTAGCCCTGGCTGTCCTGGAAGTCACTCTGTAGACCAAGCTGGCCTCAAATTCACAGAGATCTGTCTGCCTCTGCCTCCTTGGTGCTGGGATTAAAGGTGTTTTGCTTTTTGTTTTTTTTTTTTCCTGTAATTTTGTGATGTGCTACAGTCGAACTCATAAACCTTTCAAGATCTGACTTTTATATTGAAGTATACTCCTTCCCTTTCCTTCCTTCCTTCCTTTTAAAAAAAATGGGCCCAGGCTTGCCTCAGAGTGAACTCTAGAATCTTGATCCTCCTGCTTCCACATCCCAGGTGTGCTACCACATCAGCCTGTGTTGTCACATTGTGGAACTAAAGATGATCAGAGAGTTTTCTCTTACACCATAAGGACCCAGTCTCAGCTTGTGACACCACAGTAACAAGGTTGTCAAGAAAGTGTCTTAGGTGGGCCTGCCTGGTGACGCTCATTTTTAATCCCAGCACTTAGGAGGCAGAAAACGGGCTGATCTCTGTTTGAAAACAGCCAGGGATAAATAGATAGACCCTGTCTCAAAAAAAAAAGAAAGAAAGAAAGAAAGAAAGAAAGAAAGAAAGAAAGAAAGAAAGAGAAAAAAGAAAGAAAAGACAAGTATCTATACTAAAGCTTCTCCTTTAGCAAATATCATTCCTACATTTCCTTTTAAAGAGATTATACATATGAACAAAGAAAAGCTGTGGTGCAACAATCAGCATGGAGGTGAGAGGGGAGTCACAAGAGGCAGTCCACAACTCTAGCTGACCTAGTCTGTCCCCAGGTTTCCTTCTATCCCGAATCTGACCTGGCTGCTTCCACTTCTGCCTTCTGCTGGTACTTGGTCCCTCACTCTCTCTTGGGTCTGAGTGTGAGTCTTCTCATTGAACTGAGACAGGGCCAAGATCTTTAAAATGAATTGCAATGGGCAAGAGTTCACTTTCTGTTTCTCACTGTGACTCCCTTCAGAAACAAAACTCGCTTGCTTGTTCTGAAACAGCTAAGCTTGGCCTCAAACTCTTAGACACACAGCTGTTCTGTTCTTTCCTTGACTCAGCCCTCTGAAAACCCAGTCCCTAAGTTTTTAGAGCACTGTGCTCTTGGTGGAGAAGCCCCAGGTATTCTGTGGAGAATAGTTGAGGAAGTTCAAGACTTTCAGCCAAGGGCCATGAAGAAGCTCTACCCCGTTATTGGGGATGACCTGCATAAAATAAAATGAACCCCAAAGATAGAGCCTCGACTCCTTTTCTTACCATTTACCACAGCTGGAGCAAGGGCTGTTTCCCCACATTCTTTGAATCACTGCACGCAGCTTATTTGGCACCGCTTTGTGGCACACTCTGGGCTTCTGGACATTTACGCCATCGGATTTATTTATGTATATGAGTACCCTATTTGCATATAGTCCTGCGTGATAAAAGAGGGCATCAGATCCATTTAGATGGTTGTGAGCCACCATGCGATTGCTGGGAAATGAACTCAGGACCTCTGGAAGAGCAGCCAGTGCACTTAACCCCTGAGCCATCTCTCCAGCAGTACTCTACTATTCTTGCCATTCATCAAAATGATTACAAGTATGTCAAAATCAGTATTTAAGAAAGTAGTGTCTGGTGCCTTATTATTATTGTACTGATTATTGTTTGATGCATTATAATTTACAGAAAGTTTAATCATTTGCTCTTGACCATGGTCTCTGGAGGTAAATTAGGCCCTCTGTTAGTTTGGAAGCTAGAGAGGTAAAGTTACTCTCACACCAGCAAAGGTCAGATTTGGAGTTGGGCTTGAGTCCGGGGTCTTGAGCCCGCATCACAGTTGCCTTATTCTCACCCTTCTCACTGCCTGGGACCCTGGCCGTGCTTCCTCTTCAACACTTCATTTTGCCATGTGTGTACTAAGTATGAGTCCCCCACCAAATCCGTTGCACACCTTGTGCAGATCAGTGGTGGGCCTCCCCTCAGGACTTACCTGCAGCACTTTGCTTTTGAGTTTTTGTTTTGTTGTGTACTTTGTTTCCTTTTGTGTTATAGGGCCTTCTAGTTTCCTTTCTGTTGCTGTGATAAAAAATACCTTGACAGAGCAGCGTTAAGGGAGAAAGGGCTTTTTCACCTAGAGTTCCAGATTACATTGTTGTGTGGGTAAGTTAAACAGGAGCGTGGAGGAGCTCCTCATATCCAGTCAGTAGCAGGAAGACGATAAATATACATTGTCCTTTTACTCAGCCCACTCTCTACACTGATAGGGTCCAGGACCCAGAAGAAGGAAATGGTGCCACCCCCAGTGGGCTGCATCCTCCTACATCAGAAACAATCAAGACAGTCACCCATAGGCGTTCTCAGAAGCCACCTTTGTCTAGACCAGTGCTCTTAACCTTTCTAATGCTATGACCTTTTAATACAGTTCTTCATGTTGTGGTGACCCCAACCATAAAATTATTTTCATAACCAATTTTGAGTACATAACTGTAATATTATACTTCATAACTGTAACTTTGCTACTATCATGAACTGTAATATTTTTAGAGATAGAGATTTGCCAGAGGGGTTGTGACCCACAGGTTGAGAACTGCTGATATAGACAATCCCTCACTGAGACTCTTCTCGGGATTCTAGGTCATGTCAAGTTAACAAGTGAAATCAGCTGTCTCACAAAATCTCCTAGCTCCCAAGTAGCTGATGATGCTCTTAAACATTTATCCTTCTATCTCTACTTTGAGAACAGTGATTCCAGACATGTGCCAACATGCCTGGTTTATCCCGTGCTGGGGATTGAACCCAAGCTTTCAAGTATGGTGGACAAACACTACCACTGAGTTCCCCAGTCCTACTTCTCAAGTTCTGTTACTGCGCTGATGGCTCTTGGGTGAATCTCTCTACTTCACTGGCTTATCTGCTTTAAAGTTGTCAAACTTTTTAAAGTTAGGATTCATGAACCATTTGGACCAAAATTACTAAGAATATTTATTTATAATGCAAATTTCAGGTCCCACTTCAGATATAGAGGATATCTGGGCCAAGGGCCAAGGAATGAACGTTTTTTCAGATAATCTTATGAGTTCTAAGCTTTGAGAAATGCCCTAAAGATAGCTGTGTTCTGTTGGTCTTACTTTCCATTTCAGTCCTTGTTCCCTAATTCTTTCTTAGATTATTCTCTCCTGTTTATTTATAAAAAGGAGAAGTGAATTGAGGACACTGTAAGAGAGCAACAGGTCAGACAGAGACTACAGCCCCACAGTCTTGTGGAAAGCTTGTGTTCACATATGTTTATCAAGTGTCAGCAGATACTTTTAAATGCTGGATTTGAGTCATGCTAGACAGACTTTTTAATGAAAACATTCTAGTGAGTTACAACAGTATTTCTCACATTCTAGTGTGTACAAAGTAGACTAGACATTTTGGTAGAATATATATTTGATTTGTAAGATAGAGGATTGGGTCTTTTCTGGGTACGTTCCTAACCCGCTCTCATGCATATACCTATACACAGACACACATACATACACATATGTATGTTGCATCACATGTGTGCCTGATGCCCCATGGAGGCCAAAAAGGAAAATGCGAACCCCTGGAACTATAGTTTGTGAAGCACAGTGTGGGTACTGGGGACTGAGCCTGGGTCCTCCACAATAACACCAAGTATTCTTAAGCACCAAGCCACCTCTTTAGCCCCACATACACACCTTCAATATACAGTGACCTACAGAAGGGAGGACTTGGGGCATACAAAGGAGGTTTGAGATCAGTGTAGTACTGAAACTTAGCAGGGCAGACGTCTGGGGTGTGGGAGCTCCAACAGCCTTGAGCAGCCCTGCTCTCCAGGTCTTCTCATTTGTACTTCATGTGTTTTATTTCTCAGGCTGGCTCCACTGGGCTCCATTCCTGGTATGTCAGTTAACTTCTGTACTACTGGCAGATGCCTAGGAATGTAGGGTTCTATAGTTCTCCCGTTATACAAAGTCCGGGCATTCTAGCTCCTTAGGAGGGAAGTCAGTGGCTGGGGCTGGGGGATGTAGCGGGAGTTATTTAGCATTCAGTAAGCCCAGTTCATAAATGAGGTATGGCAGCATATGCATGCAGAAGAACCAGAAGTTCAAACTGCTTATCAGTTAGATAGGGATTTGGAAGGTAACATGGGATACTTGAGGCCCTGTCTCAACAACAGTGAAAGGTTGGGCTGGAGAGATAGCTCAGCATATAAGAGTACTGACTACTATGCCAGAGGACTTAGGTTCAGTTTCCAGCACCCACAGCTATCTATAACCCCAGTTCCAGAGAATCTAATGCCCTCTCTGACCTCCACAGTCACTGCCTGCACATGGTACCTGTACATCCTGGCAAGCCATACACTAAATCAACTTTAAAAATAGTCAATGGCCCCACCTTTAAATGATAATAATGCCATTCCCTGGCTGCCAGGGTGTTCTGGTGGCCTCCCTAGAATTTCCTCCCTGGTACTGGCAGGTCACAGGATGACAGAGGCTACAACAAAGCCATCTGGGATTCCTAATTGGGAGAGATAATATAGAGACAATCCTAAGATAGTGGGCTCCAATTTCATTCCTACAGATTTAAGGAGATCCTTAAAATTTCTTTAAACCACTCAGTACAATTCCCATGTAGGCTCTGGTGTTTCCTTAAAGGAAGCTGGAGAAGTAGTCTGCCTTCAAAGATTTGAAGTCACAGCATCTAGGAAACAAAACGACTTCTCATTTGTTCGGTTAGAGAGGTGTTGGGAACTACATCTGCTTCACGCTGTGGTCCTAGCTGCATGGTGCCTACAGCAGCCCTAGGGGTTGTGTAGGAGGTCTCCACCTGAGGCAGTGCTGTGCCTGCCCTAGACGATCGTACTATTATCGAGTAAATGGAACTCAGCATTCCAGAACATGGAGGAATGCGACTGATGGTTTGTGTCTGACACTTTCAATTTAGGACAGAGCCCTTCAGCCTCCTCGAGCTTATCTTGTCTGTCCTGCTCCTGCCTCACAGCTGTAAAGTAACAAAGTGTGAAAACAAGGTGGAGGGAGCTAGAAACCAGTCAGAAGCTGGTGAAAGCGTAGAAAGGACTCTGTAGGAAGAAGGGCTCATCCTACAGCTGGTTTTCCTCTCTTCCTCCTGGGCCCTCCTTTTTATTCTTCTATGCTGGGTCCTCCAGCTAGGTTCACAGAGTTCCCATCCTGCCTCTCCTGCCACTGGGGGTCTATGTTCACAGCATGCCACGCACAAGCATGGTGAGGCAGAAAGAGCAGCTGTGAGCCGGGCAGTGGTGGATCCCAGTGCTCAGGAAGCAGAGGCAGGCGGATCTCTGTGAGTTCAAGGCCAGTCTGGTCTACAGAGCAAGTTCCAGGACAGGCTCCAAAGCTACTAAGAAACCCTGTTTCAAAAAAAAAAAAAAAAGATCAGCTTTGAGTCTTTATTGTTCAAGGGGGATGAGATACTGTGTCTATACAAGTGTCATTGTCTTGAATGCTGTACCTGGACTATGCCAGTATCCCCTGTCCCCTCTCCCACAGTGATACTCCAGCCATCTCATACTGTTGAGACACAGCTCAGTATCCTGTAGTCCCCTTGAAAGCTAGGCATCTGCCATTCTCCCATTCCATCTAGTTCCTTACTTTCTATTTTAAATACTCCTGTAGGTGGATGCACTCACCTTCACTTTTAAAATTAGCCCACTCGTAGAGGCAAAAAACTTCATTATTTGATTGTTCATCAAGCACTGTCAAACTTGAGGCAGCTCTTGGGTAGAGGCAGCACTCTTTTTCATGTCTGATCTTTGCGGGCACTTGGTGATTGATTGGATTTTTTATCTGTGCTAAATTGTTCTTTTTCCATTACCAATCTTGGGTGATTGTGGCAAAACCAGAATGTCTTTTTTTTTCCCCTCTCTGTTACCTGCTTGCCAAGTTCCAGTATTCTACATCAAAATATTGCAAATACTTAGATCCATTAGGCTTGGCCTAGGTTCACTTCTGCCATTTCAAGCTGCCTCTTTCTCCTACAATCAACCCTCTCATCTCTTGTCAGGCTCTCCTGCAGCATGTTTGTCACTCAGAATATGATGTCCTCTGGTGAGAGTTCAGTCATTGTTTAAGAACTACAACTGTCTTTGTAAACTGTTCAGCATTATCATCACTCCATACAGAATGTAGCATAAACCCCCTCCCACTCCCCTGGTCAGTCTATAGTTGAGTAAGTCCAAGTTCAGCAAAAGCAGGAAGTTAACTAAGTTTTCTTTTTTTTCTTTTTTTTTTTTTTTTTTGGTTTTTTCGAGACAGGGTTTCTCTGCGGCTTTGGAGCCCGTCCTGGAACTAACTAGCTCTGTAGACCAGGCTGGTCTCGAACTCACAGAGATCCGCCTGCCTCTGCCTCCCGAGTGCTGGGATTAAAGGCGTGCGCCACCAACGCCCGGCATAAGTTTTCTTTACTATTAGTCTTTTTCTTCTCTGGTCTTCATGATGCCCTGCATCGTCCTTATCCTGCTGAGCTCATTCCCCTGCAAACATCCAGACGTGAGGCTTCTCCTGGTACTTCTTTTGCTTTCTTATTCCTGAGGCTAAAATCTGACACAGCATCCCCAGGTGTCAGAGTCATCATGAGAAGAAACAACACCAGATCAATTCTCTAGAAGCCTACACCACTGTCTTTGTTCTGAGAAATGCCATTCAGAGGAAGGGCTGGGGCTGGTAGGGAGTGTCCGGGCCGCTTTGCTGAGGCCTCTCAGGAGTTACAGCCAGGCTTGCCTTGGCCTGCCCTGGCAGTGCCAGTCCTTTCAGGCAGCAGAGTTACCTGCTTCTTTCTCTTTGCTTCAGGTCCCAGATTTCTGGGAATTTTGTGCATTTTGCATTTTAGCTCTTTAAAATGCTGATGGTTCTTGTTTATAATGATATTAAGAAGTGCTCTGCATCATTCCTATCTTTGATAATTCTGACAGTAGCTTATTGGAGTACATCCTCCAGGTATATACACTATTGAGTGGTGTCTTAATATATGCATTGCAGCTGTCTGTCAGTAGTGGGCAGTGTGTTCAGGGCCAAATCTGGTCACTTGCACAAAAATACTTGGCTTTTGACATCAAGGGAACAGGAGTGAAGGAAGAAAAGTATTGCTTGAACTTAAAGTAATAGTTTCCCAAATAAACAAATGCAGTTTCTTGGCTGGGAGTGACCTGAGCAATATAACATGCAGAACAAAGCTTGTATCACATAACTCTCCCGTAGTTGTGATGTCAGTGGAGAGTTGTTAGCAGGTGAAGTGACTTAAGATGCTGGTTTACACACATGGTGCATGCAGCCTTTTGAGCCTTCCTGTATTTCATCCAGTTTGATTCTCATGTGTGTGGTTTCTCATGGTTAGTGAATGACCGTAATACTTTTTCAAGAAAGCAGTCAGAAAACTTAGGAGTACTTGGAATGCTGTTCTTTAAATAAAGGATTGTTAATTTTAAACAAATCCTGATAGTGGGGGTGGCATTCACGATCTTCTCACTGTCTGGTACAGAGGTAGAAATTGGTGGTTCTAACCACCAGTCAGGAGGCCACGTGGGCCTCACCCTTTAGAGAGATTTTCACTGTGACAGCATGTCCCAGGTTCACCCTTGTTGAGAAACATGTCACATGCCTTTTCTCTCCTTTTTGAGTTAAATAATACCAGTGGTGTACAGTCAGTGTTATTATCTGGATGAATTTAAAGATCCTTGTTTCCTGCTGTCAAAGTTAAGAGATTGGCATGCATCGTGAGCATCGCTAAGATATGTCAGTCAAGAGAAGTTAAAAGCTTTCACCTATACAGTGTGTTTAAACAGGAGTGTTCTGCAGTACATTGGATGGCAATCTTTAAAGCATTGATTAATATTCATGTGGAAACTTTTTAATATGTGGGAAGAACTCTCTCTTATTACCTGCTTCTTTGGCAGAGCAAGCAGTGCCCTATACACTGTAGCTTTTTATAAGCACATTTATTTTGAAGCTTGGATATGAAAGTCAAGACTCCTGGAACTTTCCACCCACTGAGAGCTGTTCTACACAGTGAACAATCAAGTGACTGTCCATTAACAGTTCTGTGACCTACAGGAGGACTTGGAGAAGTTACTCCTATCCTTATAGAAAGACAATGTCTTTAGGAAAGAGGGCTCAGTAACCATGTTTGACTTTACATTATCAGAACACCCTGTTCAAATTGTCACAGTAATGTATCATAAAAGAAATAAGGCATATTACTAAACTGTCTGCATTTTCCAGAGAGGACCCTTTTCAAGTCTGGCGTAAAACCCTGGTGCACCTCTGGACTTTGTAAGATGGACTTGATTCTTGTGTGGATGTCGTGTGTGCATGTGCAGGGCCTGCTGTGCCACAGGGGAATCTAATCACCAGTATCCTAGGCTTGATACATGGTCCAGCTTTAACTTTTGTTCTCAGATCGCTGCCATAAATTTATGTTTGAAACAGGACAAAGTCTGTCTGCTTCTCCCTTTTACCCCCTTTGCTCTGACTCTCTACCAAAATAACCTGAGTTTGAAAGTTGTCTCTTGCCTTCTGTGCTGGTGGCTGTCTTACTGGGTCAGCTGTAAAGGTCTTCTCTTGAGTTCATGATTTCACAGGAAGGTCCACAGGAATCCATGTGTAGAAGCTGATGAGACTGCAATAGCACTGTAGCCCTGGAGAGCTCAGCTAGTCAGGCTGGTGATGTGGGCACTGGTGAGAGCAGGCCATCTCATAAAAGCAGCCAGTGTGTACCTCAACTAGTCATCTCCGCCAGATACTGTCTGAGTTTCTTATAAAATGACAAAAATACAGATTTTTTTAAAAATATGAAATCTCCCAGTTTAAAGAACAAACAAATGAACAAAAACTAGTGTAAGTATTTTTAAAGCACTGTACAATTCCAAACAGGACATCTGTGGACAGAGACAGCTGGGTACCATTCTCATCTCTGTTCCAAGAATTGGTACTTAATGATAGCTTTGATTTTTATTTCCTGTCTTTTGAAACTTTTGCACTTATTACACTACACATAACAAACACTATGGCATTCACAATATGTGTTGCCAATGTGATGTCTTCTAGTGTCTAGTTGTTATATATCTGACCCCTTGGAGTATAGTTGGAAGTGTGAGTATACCCAGCTCTTTCTTTAGGGTCACAGCAGCCTGATGCTGGGGACATTGTTCTCTGAGCTGTTGTCGCTGTGCTTACAGAAATATTAGTTCACAGGATCCTCACATTGGATTAGATATATGGGACTACATATAGCCCTGTTCAGATGTAACCAGATATAATCAGCACATGGGTTATGCTGAACATAGTAACTATGGGAAATCTTTTTAGTTACTAGTGTTCTTTGAAAGAGAGAGACCCAGCTAGGACTGAGGAACAATGCTGGCAAAGGTCAGGAGTTAGTGCAAACCCTGCAACCACACAAAGGCAAGCCCCTAGTTTCCATATGAGGAAACCAGGGTTCAGACAGAATAACTTGCTCAAGGAGTGCATCTAAGAAGTTTGGAGGTCTCTTTCCTTCCAGAGTTCCAGTAGGAGCCAGAAACAGTGACATGGTGACCAAGCTAGCCTATTTAAATAAAGTACCCATGACCCTCTTTCATGCATTCTGGAAAATGGGCTGAGTACACAGAAAGCCATAAAGCTAGAAAAAGGAACATTCAGATCAGACCTGCATGCCTGGCAATGTCGTGATGCAGAGTTGGTTGTGCATTGCTTGTTGACTGCATGCCTGTATGTCTTTGTTAGTGCATGATCAGAGCAGTTGATTTCATACCTAAGACCAAGATCATCATTCGTATCAGAAGTAGTCCTCTGGGCTGGTGGTGCAGCTTAGGGGTAAAGGCCACCCACCACCAAGTCTGAGAGCCCGAGATCAATCTCCAGACCCCATGTGGTATCAAGAGAGAACTGTCATTTGGAAGTTCTCCTCTGACTTCTACATACACACACAAAATAAATAAATAAAATATTTTCTTTTCATTTTGTTTTTTTGTTTTTAAAGTACTCCTGGGGCCAGAGAAATGGCTAGGTGGGTAAGAGCCCTGTCAGCTCTTCCAGAGGGTTCAGGTTCGATGCCCAGCACCCACATGTCAGCCCACAACTGTCTGTAACTCCAGTCTTGGGGGGAATCTGAAGCCCTCCTCTGCCCTCTGTAGACAATGCATGTATGTTGTACACAGATATACATGCAGACAAGTACGCATGCATATAAAATAATAATCCTGACCTGGCTGTGGTGATGCATATCTGTAATTCTAACCAACATTTTGGAGATGAGACAGGAGGATTCTAAGTTTGAGACTAACCTGGACTTCATAATAAGACTCTGTCTCAAGCTACTGTCCCCCAAAGTCCTTAGTTATTATTTTACAATGGTAAGAATTCTTTAATCGGTTTCCTTTGTCACTATAAGTTAAAAAAAAGTGTTGGCAACAACGCATTTTTCTAACCTCTAAATGGGGTAAATAGTGATTTTTTTTAATCATATAGTTCATGTTTTCCATTAAAAATAATAGTATTTTAGCCAGACATGGTGGCACACGCCTTTAATCCCAGCACTCGGGAAGCAGAGGTATGCTGATTCTATGAGTTTGAGGCCAGCCTGGTCTACACAGCAAGTTCCAAGACAGCCAGGACTATGTAGAGAGACCTGAAGGCGTAAGTCACAAACAATGCCACACCGGTTTGGAATTATGATTAATAGGGTGGTATTTATTTAAAGGGGAAAAAACTTACAGATCACTGTCAGCCCTCTGTGTAACCAGGAAGGAAGTCAAGTCACCGGCGGAGCAGGAAGTGAAGAGAGAGAGGAGAGGGAAGTGGCCGCTTTTTTAAAGGGAGAGAGACCACGCCCCAAGGGGCTGGTATCTCAGCGGCGATAGGCTGGAGGAGTGGGAGGACCTCCCGTAACACCTCCCCCTTTTGTTTAAATAAGAGAGTTCTAAACCTACTATGAAATTATATACAATAAGTACAAATATCCTATTCTAACTAGCTTAGGTCTTGTATAATAAATAAATTGGCCAAGTCATGAGAGAAAAGTAACTACATCTATATAGTCTTCAACCCCATCGAAGATCTGAGAAGGGAAATAATGTTACCTGGTTAATTAGGAAGTTCAGTAAAACAACTTCCAAAACATGCAACAAATCACAGAGACAACTAGCTACCTAGGCAATCACCCAAAGTCACATTAGCAGTGTTGAAGCAACCAACTTTGGCTAAGGCCTAACATAACTGACACACCATTTTCAAAGGCAAGCAACTTTTCAAAACTATCTTACCCTGTCTTGGCAGGATAAGACAGCCCTGTTTTATCCATTGATGCATGCTCTGTATCTTTGTCAGTGGTTGAGGTATGGGCATTTCTTTGCCCCAAGGCCAGTTCTGCCAAAAGGAAAGGCTCCAGGTGGAGTGTCTTTGGTGCTCAACATTCTCTCGGGAATAGAGTGGTGTTGCCAGGAGCAATTGTGTCTCACTACCACAAAACTCTGAGTTAGATTAAAGGCCATTTTCTACAGCTCTTTGAAGAAGTTGAAGACTATCTATACTGAGTATAATCTCTATATATCTAAAGAACCTGATTAGTCTAATTATAAATGACAAACTTAGATGACTATTAGTCTATATAATTCTCAATATCTATCTAACTTAAAGATTAAGACAATAAACAACTGTGAAACAAATGAGGACAATGACCTCCAAATATAAACAATGTACAAATATACATTGCAGTAGGTAAATATATATCAATACACAAACATTATATAAGTATCTTAATCAGAGGTAGAAATGTACACAGCAATATGGTAAATATATACAATACAATATATGTCAATACATAAAAATGTTTTAAACAAGGTAGAAACATGCATGCATACAATAGTCAATATAATTTAACTTTGTATCAATATACAAGAATCTATACCAATATATTTGTCTAAAAACAGTAACTCACAATTACAAATCTATTATCCCATCATCCCTCTTTTTTTTTTTTTTTCAAAATGATCCCTGAGCTTATAAAATTCCTCCCCCAACCCTCAATCGTATACTAATTATAATCAACCCCTAAATGATGTCCCTAAACCCAAGGGCAAACTTTACTGGGAGAGGGGACGTCGTCCTCTAGAATTACTTCCAGCTGTCATGGGGGCGACGTTCTTTCTGGGGGATCCTGTGAAAGTAAAATGATGGTTAAATTTCAAGATCAAGTCTTTTAATATTGCCAATAGTCTCTGAGTATTTTGTGCAGGTCTGGCCAAAATGTTGTATAAGATGTGCACCATTTCAGCTAACCAAGTTGGAACTGTCTTGTGCAGCTGGTACCCAAAGCAGGTCTTGTTGTAGCGCTATCAGTATCATGACGTCATATCAACCAGGTGGAGTTGTTGTTATGGGGCCCCATCTTCTTCCTGGAAACTTCAAATGTCACTTCAGGAAAAACTCATTGTTCATTATGAAAAACTTAAGCATTAATCATATAGACATATATATATATTCAATGAAAGACATGATAGATATATTCAATGAAAAGTATGATAGATATGAAGAAAAGCAAAGATGTTTTCTAAACTCATATTTCTTTCTGTCCCACATCATGGCTCTTGACATGAGACAGAAACTCCAGAAACTCTGGGTTTTTCTCTTACTAACAGGCTTGGAATTGGAGAGGGACTGAGCCAGAGTCCAACTTCAAAACCAGCTTTATAAATTTAGAAATATGGTTTAATATTACTTACACAGCCCATTCAGTTTTCTTGATATTTCCTATCGGGCAGGTATTTTTCCATCTGTCAGTATCCAAACATCCAGGGTCCCTTGAATTTCTCAAAGATGAGTGTTTTCCTGTGGAGATAAGAACAGAACCCTGCCCCCATTCTATATGTTTTTCTTACCACCTGTATGAATATAATCATTGTGGATGAGTTGTCATTTCTCCTTTCCAAGAGGTTTCTCTTCTTCAAATCGAAACTTTATTAATTTTGATGGTATCCACAATTTTTCTTCTCCTGTGGAAACAAGAGCAAAACCCCTTCCCCAACGTAGCACATCTCCTGGCTTCCACTGAGAGGTCAGCACATCTTTGAAATAAATCGGTTGATTTAGTTCAGCAGACTTTTCCATTATCCAATGTCTCTCTGCTGCTGTCGTTCCTTTCTCATTAGCGTTAAGAAAATTCAAGGTTAATAAAGCATTATGTAATCTATTTCTGGGGGTATTTTCGGTCCCTTTCTGTTTGTTCAGCATATCCTTTATAGTACGATTTGATCTTTCTATAACTGCCTGACCTGTAGGATTATTTGGTATACCTGTAATGTGTTTTATATTATAATAATCAAAAAAGCGTTTCATTTTCTTAGATACATATGCTGGACCATTATCTGTCTTTATTTGCGCAGGTATACCCATGATGGCCATAACTTCCAATAAATGTGTGATTACTGAATCAGCCTTTTCTGAGCTCAGGGCAGTAGCCCATTGAAAACCTGAATACGTGTCTATGGTGTGTTGTACATATTTTAATTTACCAAATTCTATAAAGTGGAACACATCCATCTGCCAGATTTCATTTCTCTTAGTGCCCTTTGGGTTACTCCCTGCAGGCAACGGTGTTTGATTATAGAAAGAACAAGTAGGACATCTCTTTATAATGTCCTTAGCTTGTTGCCAAGTAATGGAAAATTCTTTCTTTAGGCCTTTACTATTGACATGATGCTTCTTATGAAATTCTGAGGCCTGCAACACACTTCCAATCAATAATTGATCAATCTCAGCGTTGCCTTGGGCTAGAGGACCAGGCAGACCTGTATGGGACCGGATGTGTGTTATGTACATCGGACAAAGCCTGTTCCTGATTACGTCTTGTACCTGGATAAACAATGAAGTCAACTCTGTGTCATCTGGTATAAATTCAGCGGTTTCAATATGCAAGATAACTCTTTCTGCATATTGTGAATCTGTAACTATATTAAGAGGTTCTTTAAAATCCCTTAGCACCATAAGAATGGCATATAATTCTGCCTTCTGGACAGAATTATAAGGGCTTTGTTCCACCTTACTCAATTCATCTGACTTGTAACCTGCTTTCCCTGATTTATTTGCATCAGTATAGAACGTACGGGCTCCAGTTATTGGAGCATCACGTACAATTCTAGGAAGAATCCAAGAAGTTCTTTTTATGAGGTTAAGTCTACCACTTTTGGGATAGTTGCTATTAATTTCTCCCAAAAAATTAGCACAAGCTCTTTGCCACGGTTCATTGTCTTCCCATAACTTTTTTATTTCTTCAGTAGTAAAAGGCACTATAATTTCTGCTGGGTCTATACCTGCTAGTTGACGAAGTCTCAGCTTACCTTTTATAATTAATTCAGAGACTTTTTCCACATAAGTTTTTAATTTTTTACTTGGTTTATTAGGTATAAATATCCACTCCAAAATAATATCTTCCCTCTGCATTAGAATCCCTGTAGGAGAAATTCTGGAAGGCAATATGACTAGGATGCAGCTAAGATTTGGGTTCACCCTATCCACATGTGCCTCCTGTAATTTTTCCTCAATCATTGTCAGTTCCTTTTCTGCTTCAGCTGTCAGTTCTCTTGGACTATTCAAATCTTTATCACCATCTAAGGTTTTGTTTAAATGAACTATTAGATCAGGTGTTATCCCAACAGCTGGTCGTAGACTGGAAATGTCTCCTAACAATCTTTGGAAGTCATTAAGAGTCTTTAACCGGTCTCTCCTAATTTGTGCCTTTTGCGTTTTAATTTTCTCTAACCCTATTCTGTAACCTAGGTAATTAATAGAATTTCCTCTTTGAATCTTTTCAGGGGCAATTTGTAATCCCCACCTAGGCAAGACTTTCTTTACTTCTTCAAACATCCTTTCTAAAGTATCTTTATTTGAATCAGATAACAAGATGTCATCCATGTAATGATAAATAATGGACTTGGGGAATTGTTTACGAATTATTTCCAATGGCTTACTTACAAAATATTGGCACAGTGTAGGACTATTGAGCATACCCTGTGGGAGGACAGTCCATTGATATCTCCTATTGGGCTGAGAATTATTATAAGTAGGCACTGTGAAGGCAAATTTTTCTCTATCCTTTTCTTGTAACGGTATAGTGAAAAAACAATCTTTCAAATCAATAACTATAAGAGGCCATCCTTTTGGTAACAGAGAAGGCAAAGGAATTCCAGATTGTAGTGAGCCCATAGGTTGAATTACTTTGTTGACAGCTCTTAGATCTGTCACCATTCTCCATTTACCAGATTTCTTTTTTACAACAAACACAGGAGAATTCCAAGGGCTGGTTGATTCTTCAATGTGGTGAGCATCTAGTTGCTCCTGCACCAGCTGTTCCAATGCCTGTAGTTTATCTTCAGCTAGAGGCCACTGTTTGACCCATATTGGCTTCTCAGTTAGCCATTTTAAAGGTAGGGCTGTTGGTACCTCTAAAGGTTTGGTATTTGCTGTATGTTCTTGTACAGCCTGAATGGCTAGTGACCTTTTTCCATAATACCTCATCATATACTTCCCAGAATTATGAGTTCCTGGAACTACAGGAATGTTAATCTGGGTATTCCATTGCTGTAGCAGGTCACGGCCCCATAAATTTATGGCAATATTGGCTATATATGGCCTTAGTCTTCCTATTTGCCCTTCGGGCCCTATGCATTCAACCCATCTTGTGCTTTGTTTTACACGAGATAGGGTTCCAATTCCCAGGAACTGAACATCAACCTCTTGAAGAGGCCAATTCGGATGCCAAGATTCTGGGGTAATGATACTTACATCCGCACCTGTGTCTAATAAGCCTTCAATAAAAGTGCCATTTATACAGACTCTTAGCTTTGGTCTTTGATCATTAATAGAAGTCTGCCAAAATATACGTTTACTCTGTCCAACTGGGTTTTTTGACTCATCCTCCACATGGATTTCATCATTTAGACCAGTATTACTTTTTACAGCAGAAATTGGAGCTTTTAATTTTCTTGGTGAGGCACGTTCTCCACTGTGACTGGGAATGACTGGGCCACTGTTGGCTTGGGGGCCTGCGAGAGGCCCCTCAAGGAGTTTCCCGACGGTATCGGGTTGCCTTGTTTGTCTGTTGTTGACCTGCATTCATTGGACCAATGTCGGCCTTTACCGCATCTCCTACATATACCTGAAGGCCTAGGTCTCCTATCTTTGTCATTCCCAGAGGAGATAATATTCCTAGAAATTCTGTGCCTGCAATCCCTTTTCAGATGTCCTAATTTACCACAATTAAAACACCTGGCAGTTTGATGTTTCCTCATTGCTGTGGAAATCGCTTCTCCTACCCAAGATTCATCGTTATAGCTAAACGTCTCAACATTCATCGTATGCTGAATCCATTCATCCATAGGTGCTGATCTAGACTTTAAAGGCCCAATTATCTTTTTGCATTCTATGTTTGCATTCTCAAAAGCTAGAGATTCAAGAAGTATTCGTCTAGCTTCTGGGTCTGTTACCCCTATGTCCAGAGCCTTAATTAATCTTTGCAAAAAGTCAATAAAGGGTTCTCTCTGTCCCTGCCTAATTCTGGTATATGATTCAACCCTTTTTGCTGGATCTTGTATCCTATTCCAAGCATTTAAAGCTGCTTGGTGACATAGACACAGTACTTCATCATCATAAAGAGCTTGGACCTGTGGATCAGCATATTCTCCTGCACCAAGAATTTGGTCTTGGGAAACCTCAATACCTTTTGCTCTTCCTTGCTGTTCCATATGTTTGGATTCTTCTCTAAAATAAATTCCAAACATCAAGGAAGGTCCATTATCTAAGACTGCAGACACTAACTGATGGAAATCATGGGGGGTAGCTCTAGCATTAGAAGCCCAAGTCCTTATCATTTCCTTTACGTATGCAGAGTGCAAGCCAAAATTAACAATAGCTTGCTTAATTTCTTTTAGATCATTCATTGCTATTGGCGTCCATCTAGCTTCTCTGACTCCCTTTGAGCCTTTAGAAGTTGACGCTTTGTCAGAATTAAGTATAGGGTATGCTGCTAAAACCTTTGGTAAGCCAGTTCTAATAGCTGGTGTTGGCATTGTATCCTGTCCTTGTGCCTTATTACTCTGTTCACCAGCTCCAATCATTTCTTCAATCATTTCAAGTCTTTTTATTATTGTCTCTTTTGAATCCTTAATCTCCTGACCTGCATGAGTTTCTAGTAAAGATTGTATGGTTCTTAGGAGTGCCATGATCTTCCTAAATGATAGAATATGCAAAAGAATACTAAAACCTAGTAACCAGTAAATTAAGTTATCCCCATAGTCATATAAACCTTGCATGATATAACCCATTGTATTGGTAACCAGAACAGTAAAATTCGCGTTGGAAACGGGAACTGCCATATTACCTATTATCCAGCAGGTGGCGCTGTTGCCAAGTCTCGACGAAAACACGGTCCTGTTTCAGAGTCCGCCTAGTATTTGTTAAAAACTGGAAAATGTAAGTTGCTCAACAAAGTAAATGTAATTAAATCAATTCCAGAGATGGAACCAGAAACCAGAATCCAGGGGTAGAGAAGAGCAACCTGGAAGCCGCTTATGCCTCCATGTGACAGAGTCACCCTGAGGGGTTGCAGCTTTCAGCAACCGCGTGCTCTGGTTCGCGCCACTTAAGAGCTGTGCTTGCAAGGGGGATTTAAAAACGACTCAGAAAAGAGCAAACCAGGCGGGCAGAGACTACGTGGGCCTGTGGAGTTTAAATCCACAGGCAGCGGCTGAGGAAGCAAGGGCTCCCGCCAAGCTGAACAAGCGCCCGCCAAGCCGAACTTGCGGCCGCCAAGCCGAACTTCCGGCCGCCAAGCCGAACTCGCGGCTGCGAGCCGGGAGAGGTTCTAAAACCAAACGTTGGGCGCCAAATGAAGGCGTAAGTCACAAACAATGCCACACCGGTTTGGAATTATGATTAATAGGGTGGTATTTATTTAAAGGGGAAAAAACTTACAGATCACTGTCAGCCCTCTGTGTAACCAGGAAGGAAGTCAAGTCACCGGCGGAGCAGGAAGTGAAGAGAGAGAGGAGAGGGAAGTGGCCGCTTTTTTAAAGGGAGAGAGACCACGCCCCAAGGGGCTGGTATCTCAGCGGCGATAGGCTGGAGGAGTGGGAGGACCTCCCGTAACAGAGACCCTATCTCAAAAAACAAACAAAAGGTATTTTCTGGTTTGTTATGTATCCTGTCATGGATTTAATCATGAAGAGTGCTTTAATATATGAAATTGACCTGTTAAAAGATGAAGAATTAGTCGAAATGTCTTTTTTAAACCACTATATCTATATCTCTGTGTTTTACCAAGGATAAAATTCCTTTAAATAAGTGACTAAAAAAGTTATTTTTTTATTCAAACTAAAGAAAGAACCAAGATTGCCCATGTCACGTTTTCCTGTCTCAGTCGCTCAGCCCTTGTGACTGGCTAGGTCCCCAGTACAAGGGCCTCAGTGTCCTTGGGGCTAAGTGCTGGGATATGGGAGAAACAGAAATGCAGCTGCCGCCCTCAGAAGGGCGTCCAGCCTAGCACAAATCAGACCAAGTCAAGCAGGCTGCAGACAGCACTGTGGGATTATCATTATTGAAGCTGAGGAAAAGAGGGGTGGTCTGGCCACTAGTCCTGCCTCCACTGAATGTCAGTCTGTTAGCACCTCTTCTAAGGAAGCCTGTCTCGCACACTCATTTCTTCCTACATGGAGATCTAGAGGCTGCTGTGAGTCAGTGTATAGAAAGTTCTTAGAGCAGCCTTGGGGAGCCTTGGCTCCTAGAAGGACTCAGTGAATAGTCACTGCGTTCTAGCCATTATGTAGCCTGACCCTTTCAAGACAGTGTAGTGGCGACTTCCTGTGTAACTGTTTTGAAGCCTTTTCTATGTCCTGAGGTTTCTAGCAGAGATATAATTGACTTTTCACATAGAAAGTAATATGTTCTTTTACTTATTAAAATAGTTTCACAGTAGCTGGTGAAAATTTCCACATAATTACTTTTATCCTACTTAAGGAATAATTATCCCTGCTAATGGGAACTATCATTATCATAATCATGATTATTATCCTAATCTAAAGCATTTATTAAGAATTTGATTTTAGCTTCTAACTAGGCTAACCCTTCTTCAAAGCAAGTTTGTAGCCTGCCCTGTGTTTTTATGCTCTAAGACAATAATAATGCCAGCCCAGCACAGGGCCAGCATCCAACCTGTTAGTCTTTCTCCAGGACCCTGATTGGTAAGTTTCTTTATACATGTTCATGTCTTTCCTAAGACTGTTTCATAACCCACCTCTTCCAGCGCATCCTGAGCCTTTAGGAATAAAATGTTTATGTAGAAGCCTGGTAGTAGTTCCATTTATCTCTAAATTGATTCCCCGGGGTAGTTGCTTCTTCTTCTTCTTCTTTTTTTTTTTTTTTTTTTTTTTTTGGTGGTGGTGGTTTTCTTTGGTTTTTGTCCTTATTCATTTGTCTATTGTGTATGTGGGTACAATCAAAGCTTAGAGGACAACTCGAGGATGTCAGTTCTTTCCTTCCACCATGTGGTCAGACTTAGGTCTTTGGGCTTGGTGACAAGTGCCTTTACACACTGAGCTGTCTCACTGCACCTTTCTTTCAGTTTTGGGAAAAGATCTCATAGTGTAGCCCTGACTGGCTTGGAACTTACTGTAGATCAAACTGCCCTCAAACTTGGATAATCTTCCTGCTTCTGCCCTACAAGTGCTGAGGTTACAGGCATGAACCACTGTAGCACGAATAATAAAAACCCAAAGGCGGATATTGGGGTTCAAGTTGAAGATCAGAAAAGCAAAGCAGCCAAGCCACTGGAGAGGTCTTACCACTACCTAGGCTCAGACAAACAGAGGAGTGATCCTACCTCTACAAATCCTCAGATTGAGAATGAGACCTGTCTCCTCCCATTTTATATTCATCTCTAGTGCTGGGATTAAAGGTGTACACCACTACCACCACATAACTAGTATGGCTGCTGGGATTAAAATGTGTGCCACCACTGCCTGGCCTGTATGGCCTAGTGTGGCTGCTTTGCACTAATCTTCAGGCAAGCTTTATTTATTAAAACACAAATAATATACCACTAGAAACCATCACACCCAGCTATAAGAGTTTTTTCATTTTTTCTTATGTTATGATGTGTGTGTGTGTGTGTGTGTGTGTGTGTGTGTGTGTGTGTGTGTGTTTGCAATATGTGGGGGGACGATGCATACAGGTGCTCATGCATGTGGAGGCCTCAGATTGATATGTCTTTCTCAATCTCTGTCTACCATATTCTTCTGAGGAAGCATTTCTCAGTCAAACCCAGAGCTCTCTGATAAGGCTAGCCTCACGAGCCAACTTGCTCTTTGTCTTTTTGTCCTCTTGCTTATGTGACAAGCATTTTAACCACTGAGGCACCCTATAGCTTGCAGCTAGGTGATTTTTATCTTTTTTTGTTTGTTTATTTTAATTTTTGGAGACAGAGTCTCATTATGTAAGTCTGGATGTCCTGGAGCTCACTATGTAGAATAGGCTATTAGGAAGAATCACAAAGGTGTGTGTGTGTGTGTGTGTGTGTGTGTGTGTGTGTGTGTGTGTGTGTGTAAAATCAATATTATATATATTATATATATAAAATCAGTTTATTTAGGGATGCTGGGGAGAACAGACTCACAGGATCTAGAGAGCTGGGAACTGGCCACACGCTGCAGTCTTCACAACTCAAGAGAGAGCCTGCCCAACTTCTCTCTCCCATTTTAAGCGATCACAGCTGCAGACAAGAAGCCATGCCTTAAGGCCGATACAACAAAACTATTGGTGGAATGAATTCCCACAACACAGGCTAGCTTCAAATTCACAAATATCCTCTTACCTCTGCTTCCTAAGTGCTGGGATTAAAGGAATGCACCACCATGCCCGACCCTCTAGATGATTTTTAAAAGACTACTTATGCTGGGGATGTGCTCAGTGATACAGTGCTTGCCTAGAATGCATGAGGCCCTGGGTTTAATCTGATGTTTGTTATTAATTTTTCACATAGAAATTAATATGCTCTTTATGCTATCAAAATGATTTCACAATAGCTGATGAAAATTTCCAAAGAAAAAAGAAAGTTTACTTTTGAATAATTTCAAACTTGGCAGAAAAGCTGCCCCAGCAGTCCAGTGAGCTCCAATATATCTTTCTCCCATTGACATTTTACTCCATCCATTCCAGTGCATGTACATATGTGCATCATTGTGTATCGTCTTCTGATCCTTGAGAGTAAGTTGTGCGTGACATTCTGTTGCCTTTAAATACTTAGGTGTGGGATTCAGATACTAAGTACCTGTATGTAGCTCTCCAAATAAGGAAGTCAGCTTGATAAAACATGGCTACCTATTCCATGGGGCCCATGTATACTTCACTAACTGCCCAAACAATGTCCTTTTTAAAATGGCGATACATATGCATGCATATACAGACAGTATAGCTATATAAGTACTTCTGGAAGTATGTGTGTATGCATGCACATGTGTGTATATATACAGAGAGATGTGCTGTCTGCCTTAGGTGCTGTGCTAAGTAGAAAAACACAGAGGGAAAGGAGGGTATGTTCCTGTCAGGCCTCTCCAACCCAGTCTGGAAAGCTCCTCAATATTTCACATGTGCTCACCCATGCTCACATCATTGACAGCTTTAAAGAGCATATTTTCTGGTGGCCTCTAACATAGATCCACCCAAAGTTTGCTCCTAACAATACAAGCCATGCATTCTTGGCAGGAAACCACAGAAATGGCCCCATGCACTCCTTAGGAGATAGTTTTACAAGGAGCCAGGCCCCTTGTTTATCCCTGCCGCCAGCTAGCTTACACCCGAAATAACCACCCAGAAACTGTATTCATTAAAACGCTGCTTGACCCATTAGCTCTAGTTTCTTATTGGCTAATTCTTACATCATAATTTAACCCATTTTTATCAATCTGTGTGTCACCATGTGACTGTGGCTCACTGGCAAGATTCTAACCAGCGTCCTTAACAGGCAGAAGATCCATGCCGTCTCTTACTCTGCCCTTCTTCCCAGAATTCAGTTCTGTCTTCTCCGCCTACCTAAACTCCACCCTATCAACTAGGCCAAGGCAGTTTCTTTATTAACCAATGAAAGCAACACACAACAGAAGGAACTCCTACACCAAGATAGTATGGCAGTCTTCCTGCGCCAGTAGTGTTGACCCAAACACCAGCTCCTCATAATGTTTGCCAGGTTTCTCAACCTTAATTTTGCTTTTTGTTCTTTTTTATTAACATCTGTGGGAATGTTAATGTTAACTCCTGACCATGCCCACTGCTTCTGTGATGGCTACCAAATGTCTATCTGCTGTTTCTTCCACTCCTGTTCTACCATAACGAATAACTTCTTTTTCCTATTTATTTATTCATGCATATCGATTTTTACTAAGAAGTTTTCACAAAAAATCAGTGAATTATGATCTGTTGTTTATTTTGATGCCAAAATTATGATTTTTCCTGGTCCTTTCATCTTAGCTCCATCATTCAGTCATGCTTTATCTTATTCAGTGAAAACATTTCAAGACTTACCCTGTACTTCCCCTGCCCCTGCCCTAGAATTGGCCACTTACTAAGGAGCCTGGTGTTCCTTCTAGTGAAGAATTGTATTAAGAACCACAGTCTGAAAATCCCAGCATGGATGAGAGTGTGTATAAAGCCAGCCCTAACCAAGAAGGTATTTGCAGTTGATAACTGCAGTGATAGGAAAAAATCAGCCAGTGAAGTTACACTGGATCTATCAACCACACTCCAAGGCAGGCTCTGTGTTCAAAAATAGTTACCAATATAAATCAGACCATGTTTTTTGTGTTCTTTTTTTTTTCTTTTGGGCTGGGGAGGACCAGTTTTGTTATTTGTCTTTTTGAAAGAGAAAGATGGAGTTGGGTAGGTAAGAGAGGAGTATCTAGGATGGAAAAAACATGAGCAATATATATGAAAAATTTTAATTTAAAATTGTGTTTTAAAAAGAATTGCAGTTTGAGCAGTTAAAGAGCTTACAGCAGACATGCTATTGATTGCTCATGGGTTCTTTGAGTAGAGAAAACTAAAGCATACTTTCTTGTATCTATGAATACATGCACTCACACATATACATCTAAATGTACTTCCATAGCTAAATTGTATGTGCAATGTGAGTTTATGTATTTGTTATGAGGTCAGACTGATTCCTCCAATACTCTGGTCTTTCTAGTACTCTCATTTCACAGTTGCAAATAGTGTGTGTGTGTGTGTGTGTGTGTGTGTGTCTGTCTCTCTGTCTCTCTGTCTCTCTGTCTCTCTGTCTCTCTGTCTGTGTCCCCCTATCTGGATTCCCTGTAACAAGAGCACCATATGGGTACTGGGAACTGAACTCCTGTCCTGTGTGAGAGCAGCATGTGCTCTTGACTACTGAGCTATCTCTCCAGCCAAAAGAAGCCTATTTTTTCTTAACACATTGGTTTATTTGCTCAGTTAGTTTACTTCTTTACTCCTAGGACCTTAATTCCCAACCACACTGGCCATTTATTTCATATCTGTGTAGCCCAAAAACACAAATCAGAAATGTTCAAGGTTAAGGTTTGGATTTTCTCAGCTTTACTCTCCTTGTCTGTCCGATGGGAATTCATGAGGCAGTTTATGTACAGAAGTGTTTGGTGTATAAGAGCCCAAACACAGTTAGTATAATAGCTTTATTGTTGCCTTTATAGCTACTGAAAAATCATTGCTTTCAAAAAGAATACGCAAAGAAGTTGAATAGGCATTTATTTTTTCAAAGAAGTGGAACAAATACCAACAAGCACAGGAGAATACACCCGGTGTTGGGGACCAGCCTCGACAAAAATATCACTCGCCAGGGTAGGGACATTGGGATTTTAGAAATATTAGTAAAGAATACAAAGATGTGAAAATAATAAGACAGAAAAACATAAAATAGTATTGGAAGGAAGTTCCGGTGAATACTGAAATCTCCCGCGTTTAATTTCCAATTGCTTAAAACACCCCGACCCCAAGAGGTAGGAATAAGACAAAAAAACTGCATTAACGTGATACAAGGAAATGAACGTATCAGTTGAAGGTCGCTGACTAGTCCATAGTTAAACATTCTGTTGCTAGAACAAAACAAGTCATGCTCATACCCTAGACCAAACATTCTGTAGGCAAACCAGTCCCTGGGTGGAATCTAATGTTATCTCCTTAAAATAATTGGAACATTAGTTGGATCCTTAGACTTCTGTTTGAAGTAGAAACATACCTACTTCTCTATTCCTGAAATACAAGCTCTGGCAAATAGCCACACCTGTTGACAATAACCTTGAGAGAACAGAACCCTCTGTTCTAAATCTACTTGGGACCTTTGTTTGAGGTAGAAACACAATAACATTGAAGAAATAGAGGTAAGTGGTAGTAAGGAGGGCGAGCAGGCCAATTTTCATCCTACCCTGCTCTCACATGGCTAGCTTTACCCGAAATAACAACACACAAACTGTATTCTTTTAAACACTGCTTTACCCATTATATCTAGCCTCTTCTTGGCTAACTCTCATATCTTGATTAACCCATTTCTAATAATCTGTGTAGCACCACGAGATGGTGGCTTACCGGGAAAGATTCAGCATGTCTGACCTGGTGGCTGGCTCCATGACGTCTGGCTCACCTCCCTTCTTCCCAGCATTCTGTTTGGTCTACTCCGCCTATCTAAATTCTGACCTATCAGACCAAGCAGTTTCTTTATTAATTAACCAATGAAAGCAACAGATAGACAAATGACCTTCCCACATCAGTAAGTTCCAACTCTCTAGCCTTTGGTCAACTGTGGAAATAGACTCAGGTTTTTAGGCCACCACAATCCAGTATCACTAGTCAGGAGAGTATACATTGAAGCCACAACAAGGGGTCAGTAATGGTCTGTCCTGTCTCTTTAAGAGACAAGACCCATGCTGGCCAGTAGTGGCGCACACCTTTAATCCCAGCACTCAGGAGGCACAGACAGGTGGATCTCTGTGAGTTCGAGGCCAGCCTGGTCTACAAGAGCTAGTTCCAGGACAGGCTCCAAAGCTACAGAGAAACCTTGTCTTGAAAAAAACAAACAAGAAAAGAAAAAAGAGAGACAAGAGCTGCCCACTCCCCCCCCCCCTCATCCACCACTGAGGCAAGTGAACTCAGCTTCCAGTCTGAGTTCTTCGTTTCCGTCTCCCAAAGAGGTAGCTGTTGCTGCGGCTCCTCTCCTCTCCCCCACCTCTGTTTCTTTCCTCATCCCCCTTCTCCCCCCCTCCCCTTCCCTAACCACTAAATAAATATCCAACCTCACTCTGCATGGCTTGCCTATTCTTTTGTCTCTCACCCACCAGGGCTGCGGGTCCTCATGGGACTTGCTGCTCTTGGTCTCTCACCTGCTGCATGGCTCCCTGCCCAGGACTAGCTGCCTTCGTGGCCTGCCATGGTCTTGGGACCCACTGCCCACTGCCACCACTCGGGGACTTGCAACATTTTACTTTTACCATTACAAGTCATATGTGACATTCTTAGGTGGCTGTTATTTAAACAAAACAAAACAAAAAACCTACAAATAACTAGTGGAGAAATTGTAACCCCAATGCGTTGTAGGAATGTAAAATGGTCCAATCTCTGTGGAAAGCAGTTTGCCAGGCCCTGAAAGAGCTAAACATAGAATTACCATGGGTGGGGAGTAGGGGGGCTGGAGAGATGGCTCAGAGGTTAAGAGCACTGCTATTCCTCCAGAGGTCCTGAGTTGAACTCCCAGAAACCACATGGGGGCTCACAAACATCTGTAATGAGATCTGGTGCTCTCTTCTAGCATGTAGGGATACATGCAGACAATTTATTATGTATACAGTGTTCTGCCTGCATGTATTCCTACGTGCTAGAAGAGGGCACCAGATCTCATTACAGATGTTGTGAGTCACCATGTAGTCTCTGGGAATTCAACTCAGGACCTTTAGAAGACCAGGTAAAGCTCTTAACCACTGAGCCATCTCTCCAGCCCCATAAATCTTAAAAAAAAAAAAAAAAGAATTACCACTGCAACTGATCCGGCAATTCCAAGTGTGTGTTACTAAGTATGCACCCCAGAGAACTGGGCAGAACAAGCTTGTACACTGTTCACAGTGGCATTGTTAACCATAACCAAAAGGCAGAAACAACCCAACAACAGTCATCAGCAGGCAAACTGACCAACATTGTGATTTAAACACAATGAAATATTCAGTCCTAAGGAAGGAAACGTTCCTTGCAAGCATCTTGCTTAATAAAACAAGCCAGGCACACAAGGACACGTACTGAATGAGTCTAACTGTATAGGTACCTAGAATAAACTGATTCTTGGAGGCAAAAACTGAAGTAGCAGTTACTAGAGGCTGCGTGGGAAGAATGGGGAGTTGTAATTTAGTAGGTACAGAGTTTTTGAGATGATGAAGTAGTCTGAAAGGGGTTAGAGAAGACCTCAGTGGTAGAGTGCTTGCCTACCATGTGTGAGGCCTGCCACCTTGTTCCCCAACCCCTACATAGTTCTGGCGAAAAACGGGTAATGGTTATATCATGTGGTGAGTACATTTACTACCAATGAATGAATTTATAAATGGCCGGAACTGTTCATATTTGCTATGTGTATTTTGACATGCACAAAGATTACTGAGATCCTAAGATACGGTAATGTGAAAAGCTCATGCATAGTCTTGCATGAATACTTCCTTTCCCACAATGCCCTTGGCCATAGACAGTCATGTATCATGGAGCATCATTTCAGACAGTACAAAAGTGATCACAAAATGGGACTGAACTTCCTATTGCCTAGTGACTCACATGTGGTGATTCTGATATAAACACCCATCTTGCCACTTTATGAACGTATAGCACATGCAGTGTATACTCTAGATGTGAGTGTTCTAGGTTCATCACTTGGATTTGAATAAAAGTATTGTGCCGTTTGCACAATGGAATGACCTCATAACACTTTTTCAAACTATATCCCTGCTGTAAAGAGAAAATCATATTGACTGCCCTCCTGTCCTTCAGACTCAACCTTTAAAAGGAATGCTAGGGAAAGACCCATTTGTGTGATAAAAGGAGTCATAGGAAGGGCAAATAGACCTAGTAAAGGGGTTGGCTGCTAGGTCAAATCAAGCCTGCAGTTTTTAATTTTTTTTTATACTTACTTTTTTTTTTTTTGAGACAGTCTCACTACATAGCCTTGTCTGGCCTGGAGCTTACTATGTAGACCAGGCAATCTTGAACTCACAGAGATCTATCTACCTCTGCCTCCTGGGGGCTGGGATTAAAGACATGTGCCACCATACCTGGCCAGATTTTTTTTTCCATTTTTAAGGGGTATAAAAATCAATCAAGATTTTTAAAAGTTTTCATGTCATGCACAACCCAAATTATTTACTATATAGGGCCTTTTACAGAAAAAATTTGTCAATACTTGGTTTAGAACATTGTTCTGGACCACATAATGCCCCTCCTACTGCACACATGCAACTGCATTGCCCGGATGCCTATGTTGATGACAAGACCCTAATGTTGATGGTATTTGGGCAGGAACCTTTGGAGACAGTTTCATTTAGCTGAGTTCATGAAGAATTAGTACCCTTATAGGATACCAAAAAGCTCCCTTTCTACCCTCATGTGAGGCTGCGTCAGGAAGCCAGCTTGCAAGTCAGAAAAAAGCTCTTACCACAGCCAACTATGCTGCCTGCCACCCTGATGGCCATCAAGCTCTGGAACTGTGAAAGAATTGACTTCCATTGTCTAGGCTATGAAGCCTGGGTAGCCCGAGGTACAGACCCCCTTCCTAGTGTTTCTGAGAGCAGCCTCTAGTCCCGTGTCTCATCTTACTGAACCCTTACCATTTCTCTTCCTCCCTGCTGTAGTAAGAAAACTTGCCATAAAGCTTGGGCTCAGGAGTCCTTTGAAATAAATGGAGTGATAAACAGCGGGTTTCAAAGGACTGAGAAGAATGGGGTTTCTGCAATAGCTGCTTTCTTATGTGCACCATCTGTTTCTCTTCGACTGTGACAAAAGTGACAGCTTTCCGTGCGCTGATAGTCCCCATGCCTTTTAAAGTCAGACAGATGATGCTATTTATGTGTAAAGGTTTCTCTCTTGCACCCATTTGTTTCTCCAGCTTGAATTGCTATGTAAACTCCTGTGGCTAAACCACACAAACCACCTACACACTACCTCCTCCCTGGCTTCAGATCAGGGACAGAACCCATGCCCATGGTGTGCAGTAGGGTCTAGCCCATAGCACATTGCACCGGTGAGGTACCTCTGCCCTCTGTGTGCCCTCACTGTGAACATGCATCTTTGAACACAGCATGAGACACTTGGGGGACAGGGAAGTGTCTCAGTTAACATATTGTTTGCCTAGCACATGCAAAACTCTCAATTCAAACCCCAGCTCTGTATAATCCAGTGTTGTGGTGCTTGCCTGTAATCCAGCACCCAGGAGGTACAGACAGATGGATAAGAAATTCAGAGTCATCTTTAGCCAGCCTAGGACACAGACCCTGTGTTTAAGATTAAAGATACCTGGGGAAGCCCACCCTAGCCCTGCACTCTGACCTTTCTGAGTCCCAGTAAATCACAATTATCACCTTTTTCCTCTTTTGCCTTGTATGACCTTTTTCACTGTTAAAAGTCAGTATTATTTATTTATTTATAATCTTGTTTAAAAAAATCTTTATCAGTTTTTAACATTGCAATTTTTTTAAATATTTTACTTATTCACTACTTTTTGGTATATTTAACAAGTTGTGCAACCAACATACCTTAATCTAGTCTTAGAACATTCTTTCACCATAATATGATGCTTTTTGCTCTTCTATAGTTCACTGTACACCCAAACCCTAGCCACTACTAATTTATTTTCTGTCTCCAGATTTGTCTTTTCTAGACAATGACCACTTACGTTTTGCTTCTTTTACACAGTATGACACATGTTTTATTTTGTTTTTTTAACTCATTTAACTAGTTTATGTTGTAGTACATACAGTTTTTTTCCTGGAGGTTGCTGAATCATATTCTGCTGTATGACTATATTATGTCACCAGTTATTAGATATTTCAACTGTTTTAACTCTTATAAACTGTGATAGTTCTATGAATATTTAAATGCAACCCTCTCCCCCCCCTTTTTTTTTCCTGAAAAAGATTTCGCTATGTATCTTAGGCTGACCTCAAATTTGTGATCCTCCTGCCTCAGCCTTCTGAGTCCTGGGATTATATCCTACCATACTCAGCTTTAAACCTCTCCCTCTCTCGGTCTTTCTTTAGAAAATAGATTCTTCTCTCATACAATCTGACGAGACTCCCTCCGCTCCTCCAGATCTCCCCACCTCTCCTCTCCCCCAGATCCACTTCCCTTCAGAAAAGAGCAGGCCTCCAAGAGAAAACAATCAAACATGACTAAACAAGATACAATAAGACAAGGCAAAAGTCCTCATATGGAGGCTCGACAAGGCAGCCCAGTTGGAGGAAAAGAGTTCCAATAGCAGGCAAAAGAGTCAGAGATATATCTACTCCCACTGTTAGGAGTCCCACAGAAACACCTAGCTAACAACCACAGCATATATGTAGAGAGCCTGGTGCAGACCCAGGTTGGCCCTGTGCTTGCTGCTTCAGTCTCCGAGCCCATGTGAGCCCTGCTTAGTTGATTCAGCGGGTTGTGTTCCCCTGGTGTCCTCCATCCCCTCTGACTCCTACAATCTTTCCTCCTCCTCTTCCAAGGGGTTCCCTGAGCTGTGAAGTGAGGGACCTAATAGAGATCTTCAATTTAGACTCTTTTCTCTCTGCACAATGTCTGGCTGTGGTTCTCTGCGCCTGCTCCCATCTGCTGCTGGTGACACTAGACATAACACCCATCTATGAGTATAGCAGAATATCATTGGGAATCGTTTCATTGTTTGTTTGCCAGTCAAGTTTAGGGTTATCCTAGGTCTCTGGGAGATCCAGTCTCCAGTTCCTGACCATCCAGACAGTATAGGGCATGGGCTCCCTCTCCTGGTGTGGGCCTTAAATTAAATCAGACATTGGTTGACCACTCCCACAAGTTTTACACCACCATTGCCCCAGCAGATCTTACAGGCAGGACAGACAGATTGTAGGTTGAAGGGGCATGTGGGTTGGTGTCCAGGTTTCTCTTTTGACAGCCCACAGAGAACCTTCCCACCCCAATGAGATGGGTGAAGGCTCCATGCAAGCCTAGTTCAACCTCCCTACATTCAATGAGCTCCTCTTATTCTTGATAGCTAATAAAACTGTATGTCTCTAGGTCTTAACTTGAAATAGCTGAATTGCAAGTCGTGGCTCATTCCTGTATCCTCAGTACTTAGGAGTCAGAGGCAGGAGAACAGTGACAGATTTGATACCAGCCTAGCAATTTAGTGAATCCTAGACCAGCCAGGGCTACACTGTCTCCAGAACAAGTAAACAAAGAGAACTGAGCTGAACTCTTTGACATACTTGTCCTTTTTTTTTTCTCAAAATGCCTTCCTAAGCTACACTATCATAACTTCTATGAAAACTTTTTATCATTTCTCTTTGAATCACTACCCTCTATTAGATAGGACTGGTGAAATAGTCCCAACTTTTGCTTTCAAAAGCAAAAAAATTAGTTTTCATCGAATGTAAGAAGCATTATACCATACAGCCCTGGAACCAGACCTGAACTGGAACTGAGAAAACTGAATGATGGGACGTAGTCTGCTCAAGACCCTCTAATCAAAGGAAAATATAACATTCCAATCCCACCCACCCAGCAACCAGTGATCCTTTATTCTCTTCTCCTCTGCCTCCTCCTCCACCCCTGCCTTCTTGTTGGGCTGGTTCTAACTGTTAGCCAGCCCAGTGACTTTCCAGGGGAGGTAACACCATTCCTTCCCAAGGCACTGCACAGGACCCCTTGTCAGCGCCCATTCAACTCACCCACCATCCTCTGTAGGACTCCTCCTTGCTCCTGGCCTCAGTTTGGATTTAAGTCCATGGCCCAGAATCCTGCAGCTTAAGGAGGTAGCAGGTGTTCTTAGTCATCTGGTTTGTTATGTCAGTTTTCTGGTTTCAGACCAGCATCTGTGCTTTCTGCTTTTATCTACTAGTCTCATGTTAATGGTGTCCTTTTATGCTTTAAAGTACATGCCCTCTGTTTCCTTTTCTAGGATAAACTCTGCTAGCTAGTTCAAGGCCCCTAGCTGGGGTCTGATCTATTTAGAGCATAGTCTTAGGGACAGGACTACAGTATTAATGGCTGAATGCTGAGTGTGTGTTTTGTAATCGCTCATACTCTGTTTGCTCCCATTTCTGGGGTTCATAAGTCAGTGTTGTAGTTAGGGTTTCTCTTGTTGTGCAGAGACACCATGGCCATGATAGCTCTTACAAAGGAAAACATTTAATTGGGTCTGGTTTACAGTTCAGAGGCTTACTTAGTCCATTATCATCGTGATGGGAAGCATGACAGTACACAGGCAGACATGATACTGGAGAAGGAGCTGAGAGCTTTACATCTGGATCTGATGGCAGCAGGAAGAGACCAAGGCACACTTCCTGCAACAAGACCACAGCTCCTAATAGTACAACTTCCTATGAGCCTATGGGGTCATATTCTTTCAAACCACCATCTTCCGTTTCCAGGCCCCTATAGGCTTGTAGCCATATCATAATACAGAAATGCATTAAGTCCAACTTTAAAAGTCCCCTTAGTCTATAATAGTCTAAATCCTGTAAAAGTCTAAAGTCTTTACTGAGACTCATGCAGTCTCTTAACTGTAACCCCCTGTAAAATCAAAATGAAAAGAAGATCACATACTTCCAACATAAAATGACACAGGCTACACATTATCATTCTAAACGGATAGAACAGGAGAAGCGTGAGAAAATATTGGACCAAACAAAGCAAGACCAAAAACTAACTGGGCAAACTCCAAACTGCATCTCCATGTCTTATGTTAAAACGCTCTTCAGATCTCCAGCTCTTTTCAGCTTTGTTGATTGCAGCACACTTCTTTCCTTGGGCTGGTTCCTCTCCCTGTTAGCACCTTTCCATGGCAGGTATCCCACAACTCTGCACCTTCAATATTTTAGGGTCTCCAAGGCAATCAAGGTTTCTTGGCTTCACACAGTGGCCTCTCTGGGCCACCATCCAGGGACACTCCTGACACACATCTGGCCCCCAATGGCTTTCCTTAGTCATGGGAGGAGATTCCATAAGCCCTTTCTTCTATTCTTACTCTAGAGACAGCCATGTGGTTCTGGAGCTCGAGCTCTGCTGCTGCTGTGGCCGGATCTCTGCTCCTCACTCCATTACATCTCCACCAGCCTTCTGCTCTGTGTGGTTTCCTTCACCGCCTGAGCTTGGCTGTCCTCAAACTCATGTCGTGGATCAGGCTGTCCGTGAATTGAGGATCTGCCTGCCTCTGCCTTACTAGTGCTGGGATTTAGGCGCTTACCACCACACCTGGCTCTAAGCTTTCTTTAATTCCTTTTCACAAATTGGAAGCTTAACTGAGTGGGATCTTGCCCTGAGATCACCACTCGACATAACTTTAGATTATTCTCTAATCTGTTTATCTCCTTTAGCACAGACCTTAGTTCCATTTCACTTCCTGGTGCCCCTTTTCTTCTCAGATTGTACATTTTGTGTCTTCCTTGCTCAGCTTGTTCACTATAAATCTGCATAAGAGTGAACACTAATCACCACAAATTGTCAATACTAGGCTGTTTTGATATTTCCTCAGCTAATGCAATTAATGCAAAAATTCTTCAATTTAGCCTCAGGCAGATATTTTTGGACAAGGACAGAAAGCAGCCACATTCTTCACCAAAATGTCACAAGATTAATAGCACATATTAATCTTCTTCTCTGAAACCTCTTGAGCCAGTCCTCCACAGTTCAGATCACCTCAGCACCACTGTCTTCCATGTTCCTACTAGGATGGGCCAGTAATCCCCACTTAAAGCCTTCAACTGCTTTTCTAATCCAAAGCCCACATTCCTCCCAACAAAAGCGTGGTGAGGCTTTTCACAGCAATACTCTAGTCCCTAGTATCAGCTTTGTCTGAGTTGGAATTTTTGTTGCCTTGAAGAGACACCATGACCATCACCACTCTTACAAAAAAAAAAAAAAACTTAATTTGGGCTGACTCACAGTTCAGAGGCTTAGTAGGCAGACATGGTGCTGAAGGGGTAGCTGGGAGTTTTACATCTGGATCCGAAGGCAGCAGGAGGAGACTGAGACACACTTTCTCTAACAACACCACACCTACTTCAATAAGGCCACACCTCTTAATAGTGCCATTTTCTTTCAAACCACCAAAGCCAGGGTATTCTTTAGTCTGTACTGAAGTCACTTCATTGCTGAATTGTGGAAGACTTTATATTTCTTTCTATAGATTTTGAAATATTCCGTGTAAGTTATTTTATCATGGAGAAATAGATATGACATTTACCATTTTGATCATTTTTGGGTGTACAGTTAAGTTGCTTCCTTGATTGCCTTCCATCTGCAGAATTTTCTTCAATTTCCCAAACCGAAACTCATACCAGTTAAACAGTATTTCCCCATTTTCCTGCCCAGCTCCTAGAAACCTGTCTTTACTTACCTCTGAGTTTGACTTCTCATGTGCTCATGTAAGTAGAATCATAGTGTTGGTTCTTTTGTGAAGGGCATATTTAACTGAAATAATCTTCAAGGTTCATTTATCCATGTTGTAGCACCTGTAAAGATTTTCTTAAGGCTTAATATTTCCTATTCTGTGTGTTTATACATGCATGCAGTTGTTGATGTATTTATCCATAATGTACTCTTGAATTCCATCCACCTTTTGACTGTTATGATTAATACTTTTGTGACATGAGTTACAGACACCAGTCCCAGTCTTGTTGGTCGTTGTCTTAGGGTTTCTGTTGCTGTGAAGAGACACCATGACCATGGCAGCTCTTACAAAGGAAGCATTTAAATTGGGGTAGATTACAGATCAGAGGTTTAGAGGTCTATTATGATGGCAGGACATGGTGGTGTGTAGGCAGACTGTGCTGGAGAAGAAGCTGAGAGTCCTACATCTTGATGTACAGACAACAGGAAGTGAACTGAGACATGGGGCCTGGCTTGATCATATGAGACCTCAAAGCCTTCCGCCACAGTGACACACGTCCTCCAACAAGGCCATACCTACTCCAGCAAAGCCTAATTGTACCACTCCCTGTGAGCTTATGGGGACAATTACATTCAAACTACTACAGTCATCTTGTTGATTTTAACTCATTACATTTTGCCCTTGTTCCTTGTTATTAAATAATTATCTGCAAATCAGAAAGATTTGACCTCTAACTTTATCCAAATCTCTTCTTTTTTTATTTTAATCTTATTTTATGTATATGAGTGTTTTGCCTACATGTATGTCCGTGCACCATGTGTGTGCCCGGTACCCACAGAGACCAGAAGAGGGCATTGAATCCCCTGAAACTAGAGTTAAGAATGGTTGAAAGCCACCATGTAGGTGCTTGGAGTTGAGCCTAGGTCCTCTGGAAGTGCCCTCTAGGCCATCTCTGTAGTTGCTCAAATCCCTTCTTGATCCCAAGGATGAATTTCTTATTGATCAGCAGTTATAATTGTACAACATGGCCATTCCCCTAGTCCCAGCCTTTAAAAGAGACGTAAGTAAACAGAGACTGTGTAAAAGCTGTCTGTTCCTTCAGACCACCTGCTTGACTGGTTCAAAGTGAGAAACCTGAGATTCATCTGCTCATTTGTTACCTGCCTATGTGGGTAACAGATATTAAGTATTACAAAGAAGGGAACTGGGTCTAGTGAGCTGAGTAGGTTGAGTCCCTTTGCTCCACAGATAGTTGTGGAGCTTGTTCCTGGGAAAAGCATTGGGTGATTTGGGAAGACAAAAGATAAGTTAAATCACATATTCTTTCAAGATGATACAGAGTACAAAACACTGGAGGAGCTTCCTACTGGGGGTCTTTACACAGGATTTAGCCATAGCTGTAAAAAAATAATAATAAAATAAAACCAATAAAATCCTACATCAGTGTCAGATAAAGAAGCTTACAAAAATCCATGAAAAAGCAGCAAGTCCTACGAGCTTAGATTCAGTATCAGTAGGCTTTAACTCAAAGCTTCACCATGGGCTTTGAAGGTGCTGCACTCTGGCCTTACTGTGGCTAATAAAAAAGCACCAGGAAAGCAGAAAGTACTCCTGCTCTTGACAGTATAAAATTCTTATTATTTTTAGAGAATAGTAACCATGCATTTATGAAGTTCTTTGTCAGGGCAATTTAGTTAATAGCTATGTAAATGACTGCTTCTTTCATCGTGTAGGTGGATTGCTCCATGTACACTTTCTGAGAAAGAATGTAAGTGCTAGAAACTGTTGCCTCTGCAGATGGAAAGGAGCAAAGTGAAGGCTGGGATGCTGTACCTTTGCTGCTAGGCTTTGGGATAAGACAGAAAACAGTGCATAGTAGTCTGCTCAGTTTACTGAGTCGGATTTCTAACACATCAACTCACCGACCACGGAGGGCGTGGGAAACAGCGTCTCTGTTGGGTTTGGCTCATGAAAAAATGATCAACTAGAGTGGGATGGGAGGGTGCTTCAGTTCATGTTATAGCCATAAGTTCCCCTGCATGGGGACAGCATCTGTAAGATACGTAGTGACAGTTTAAAAGGTTGTCATTTTTACAGCATAAAAACAGGCAGTGTCATTTTTTTATTTTTTTTAATTTATTTATTTATTAAAGATTTCTGCCTCCTCCCCGCCACTGCCTCCCATTTCCCTCCCCCGATCAAGTCCCCCTCCCCCAATCAAGTCCCCCTCCCTCATCAACCCAAAGAGCAATCAGGGTTCCCTGACCTGTGGGAAGTCCAAGGACCACCCACCTCCATCCAGGTCTAGTAAGGTGAGCATCCAAACTGCCTAGGATCCCCCAAAGCCAGTACATGCAGTAGGATCAAAAACCCATTGCCATTGTTCTTGAGTCTCAAAAAAAAAAAAAAGAAAGAAAGAAAGATCAAAGAATATCATTGTCCACCTAAGGATCTAAAGAACGTCTTCATAATTCCTGTTCTACTTACTGGGTCTATGTTATTCCATATTGACTTGTTTCTAGGCAGGATTTAATAAATGTGGGTAGATAAGAGAAAAAAAAACAGGCAGTGTCAAAGCTCTTTTGGTTCTAGCTGCCTCCTGTGAGCCGCAAGACAGCTTTTCTCCTCACAGAGGGTGTTAGCCTGGGCTCGGGGAAGAAGTCATGAGTGCCCCACCATAAACACCTGCCTGGTGAATGGTCTACACCTCTTCCTCCCTTGAGTTCATCCTGCCCACCTGAGCTTTAACCTCACATTCTCGTTCTTGAAATGTCCTCAGATCCCAGCTGTGACACCAATTGCATTCGGATTCTTGGTGACGGATCCTAAGCGTCCCACCAGCTTGTCCTCCTGGCCTCCCTGCTTTTGACTCCTGCCAGTGTCACTGTACCTTTGCCTCTCAGAGCAGCAGAGAGCCTTGCTGTATTTGTCCCCCCCCCCACCGGGAGATCCAGCTCAGATAGTTCCCGTCCAGCGGCTCCTGTGGGCTGGCCCATAAGCTGAGCCTCCTATGCGTCTCTGCAGGACTGCTGTAATACCTGGGTTTTGGTCAGTGAGCCCTTTTCTGAGCTGTGCTACAGCCACTGAGAACAGAGATGGGTGGTTGTGGCTGGGCAGCTCTGCAGGCACTGCAGACTGTAATGCCTCTTTCCACGTGCTCCTTTGTTTGTTCTTACATCTTTTTCCTTTCCCTGCAGGTGCAGAGTGAAGACAGTGTGCTTCTGTTTGTTATTGCCTGGACAATCACGGAAATTATTCGTTACTCCTTTTACACGTTCAGTCTATTAAACCATTTGCCTTACATCATCAAATGGGCCAGGTAAAGAAGTGCATAAGCGAAGACTAACTTTGAAAGCATCCATCACTGTATTCTCCTCTCACCACCTGAGTATTGCCTCCAACTCCCCCAAACTCGAACTGAATGAGATGGAGGGGTCTCACCAGAATGGTCTTGACTTTCATCTCTAGAAACAGTTCTGCAGTCTCTGTGCTTTACTTAGATTATTTTTATGGAAATCAGTTCTTTTCTGTTAACTTATTCTGTAGAGATTTAATATCTGGTTTTTGTCCTTATTCGACTTAGCTGATGAACTCGTCCCATTGTGGTGATTTCTGGTTCGTATCTACCTCTCTTAGTCTTGTTTTTTCAAGAAACTATGAGTTTTAAGGTCATTTTTACTTAATAGCAAACGTTATGTTGTTTTCTCAGCTTATGAGTTTTATTTTGCTTTTCATTTTAAGAATTCAATTAAGAATTCAGCACAGTGATTCACGCCTTTGTAATTCCTAGAACTTGGGAGGCTGAGACGGGAGAGTTGCCCTAAATTTTGGCCACAGAATGAGATCCTTGTCTCAATCACAATAACAAAATTCCGTTATGGTTTTGGCAAAAGACTGATGGCAGATCTGTCTATCCAGTTATGATTTTGTGCCTGAAGGACTATGGGGTGAGGAGGACACAGCAAAAAGCTCCAGATTCACTTTGGAGTTGAGACTCCTCATTTCCTGGAAGGTAAATAGCTGTTGTTCAGTGATTACATTAGGAACAGCATCCAGTTTCCAACATTTCAGGTATATGAGCCTCTTTTATTATTTTCTGAAATAATTTTATTCAGGAAAAAGGGGAACTAGCAGCTCCCAACCCACCTGCACCGCCACTATGCCGGCTCTCTGTCTATGGGGATGGTTGTTGGCTGGGCCTTGGCTTTACTCTTGAAGAATTCTTTTTTTAATTGTGAACACAGTGTTCTGGCGTGGCACCAGATCTCATTATAGATGGTTGTGAGCTACCGTGTGAGTGCTGGGAATGGAACCCAGGTCCTCTAGAAGAGCAGACAGTGTTCTTAATCTCTTCAGCCCCTCTTGGAGAGTTCGTTGGCTCATTTTCCTCCGTGGTCTATGAACAATTCTTTACCACTACCCTGCCTAATGAGCTAGGTTGGCAACAGAGAATATGGCTTCTTTCTCAGCAGATTCTTGTGCCTGGAAGTTTTGTCCAGGTTAATCTTGAGCCATGAACAGGCACTGGTTTCTTAAATCAAAGCTGGTAATTTCCACAGGATGTTGATGCCATAGAATAATTTGTAGGCCAGTCCTGTGCTAGTAGTACCTGCCCTCTGATTTCTTTTTGTTTAATATGTATGAATGTTTTGCCTGCAGGCATGTATGTGTAGCACATGTATGTCTGATGCCTGCAGAAGTCAGAGGGTTTTGGATTTCTTGGAACTGTAATTATGGATAGCTATGAGCCACCATGTGGGTGCTGGGAATTGAACCCTGGTCCTCTGTAAGAGCAGCAAGTCCTCTTAACCACTGAGCCTCTCTCTAGCTCTTCTGAATTCTTTTAAAGCAGATGAAACTTTTTTGGGTTTTTTGTTTTGTTTTGTTTTGTTTTGTTTTTTGAGACAGGGTTTCTCTGTAGCTTTGGAGCCTATCCTGGAACTTACTTTGTAGACCAGGCTGGCCTCAAACTCATGGCGATCCTCCTGTCTCTGCCTCTTGAGTGCTGGGACTAAAGGCATTCACCACCACTGCCCAGCCAGATAAAACTTTTTAAAGTGAGAATAATTGTACGAGCCTCTCATGCAGCAATAATAGTATAATTGTGTGGGTTTATTTGTAAAATTAAAGGCTATTAGAAATTTAATGTTAAAATTAGTCAAGATTCTGTTTTCACAGTAGCATGTATAGGCATTTGGGAAACAGCAGAAAGTACGTGTGTAATGTGCTGTTTTCTTCAGTCCACATGCAGCTTGGTGTGCCCTAGGAATTCCTGGGTAGCTGTTCTACCTCCTTCCTCTGTGCCTCCATGAGGAAGGTCCTTCGTTATGTCTTAATGCCCCTTTGTTGGTCTCAAGAGGCATGTTCTGAAGAAGACAAGTTCTGAGGCTGGCTAAACACATTGACTTTGCTTTAGAACATTTAGAAAGATGTACCGACAATGGGCCCTTTTCAAATTGCCTGGTAAAGGCTGACTATAAACAGGTGATCAGGAATTGCAGAGACAATAGCTTTCTGAGAAGACAGTGCTTCTAAACATGGCATTGAGCCTCACCGTGAGGTTTTGTTTTGTTGCAGGTACACGCTTTTCATCGTGCTGTACCCAATGGGGGTATCCGGAGAGCTGCTCACAATATACGCAGCTCTGCCCTTTGTCCGGCAGGCTGGCCTGTACTCCATCAGCTTACCTAACAAGTACAACTTCTCCTTTGACTACTATGCATTCCTGATCCTGGTAATGATCTCCTACATTCCACGTAAGTATATTTATGTGCAAAAGTCAGCTCTACAGTAACTACAGTTACATCTTTGCTTGTCTTTGCTTTATATCTAATATAAATCTCATTGATGGGAACACTTTGGTTTTCATTGATCACCAACTATCAGAAGTAATTTTCTCTGGTAGTAATTGAATAAAGATGAGCCCTTCTTAGTGTATGGGTTTGAAACACTGAAGAGGAAGCTAGGTCAACCCTGTATTAGGGAGAGTATTGAGGAGAAAGCAGAAAGCCACTGAAGGCCTTTCCTTGCTTTATTCTCCTATCTCTTAAGAATTGTTTTATTATGGTTTGTGAAACACATTGTAAAAGATGTTTGCTTTGCTCGCTATATCAAAATAGGCAGCTCTGCTTCATTTCCAGAGCTTAGAAGCTGACTAGAAGAAACAAATAACAAAATGAAAACAAATGTTCTATTTTTCTACATTTCTCGTTTTTTTGTTGAGCACAAAACCCTCAGAATAGGACACAGTGTTCCCTTCAGTGTGGTTTCCAGTTATTCTAATAGAACCACTGATGGCTTAAATGTACGGAAAATTCAATGTACCTCTGAGTACACAGGGACGGAGCAGGAAGGGCACATCCGACAGTGCCATCGGATCTTGTTGCTGTCACGAGGAGTGTTTTCCTCAGTTGTAACTCCTCTGGTTGATCTCTGTATTCCAAAAAGGACCTGTTAGACTCAAGGACAACCGCAGCTAACTCATCTTCTCATTTAGCTATACTGTAGCCACTGTAACGCTGAATCTCCCTTAAACCCCACTAAGTTCACACAGGGATAGATTTTATTTCTTTAGCCCCCAGCATTATCTGAGTGAGTCATCCTATGTTTGTGTCCCTCTGGAAAATTGCATTTTACGCATTGTGAGGAGGGGAAAAAAACTCCATCCAGATTTCATCTGCACATTTGTCTTGAAGAAATTCTTGAACACAGCAATCCTGTTTTATGGTTTGGTTTCCCTTCTATTCATTCCCAAACCCTCCCCTTTCGTGCTGGGTCCCTGGCAGCTAACAGCCATTTCTCCTCACATGGAAAGGCCTGGATGTTGAAACAAAGACAAATCTGGAAGAGTGAAATGTGCATTACGCAAATGCACGGTTTCTTCACCTTTCAGCGTTTGCTTCCTGGAGCTTCGTTTTTTCAGCTCCAAAGCAGCAAGGAACAGCAGTGGTTTTACTACTCTCAGAATAGCAACCCCGTGGGCACCTCGGTTGTTTGTTTCTATTCTGACAAGCAGGAGATATGCCCCACACTGTGGGACTAAGAAGGGCAGGGAAGGTGGCATGGACACCTCTGCAAGAAATTCCACACTGATGGTGATCCGGGGTCCAGCTCAGGGTTCCTGCCAGAGTCCCACTGCTGGTAAGGCCTCCATCTAGGAGCAGTTCTCAAGGCAGCCTCCCTCTGCTCTCCCTGGTAGCCAGCCTTGCCAAGCCTTCCTGATGGCCTATTGCTGGACTGACTAGCAGGTCAGGCATGAGCAGCCCTCCGTGATACTGGGCCTGGTGGAAACTCCAGCCAGCACTGTGGGGTCTCCCATCTTGACCTTCAGGGAGAGGGGAGCAAGCACAGACGTAAGGGCAGAACTCGCTCTCATTCTCGTTCATTTTTGAGGAGTGGGATTGTTGGGCCTTAGCACATAGCCTCTACAACTAGCCTGTGTCTGCAGCCCTAAACTAGATTCACTGTCTTTTCACTTACATGTTTACTTTTTATTTATAAGGAGCACACGTGTGAAGTCAGAGGGCAAAAGTGAAGAGCTATTTCTCTTTCCATGTGACCGGGATCACAGTCATGTGTCAGTTCTCTTTCCATGTGACCGGGATCACAGTCATGTGTCAGTTCTCTTTCCATGTGACCGGGATCACAGTCATGTGTCAGTTCTCTTTCCATGTGACCCAGGATCACAGTCATGTGTCAGTTCTCTTTCCATGTGACCGGGATCACAGTCATGTGTCAGTTCTCTTTCCATGTGACCGGGATCACAGTCATGTGTCAGTTCTCTTTCCATGTGACCGGGATCACAGTCATGTGTCAGTTCCCTTTCCATGTGACCGGGATCACAGTCTTGTGTCAGTTCCCTTTCCATGTGACCGGGATCACAGTCATGTGTCAGTTCTCTTTCCATGTGACATGGATCACAGTCATGTGTCAGTTCTCTTTCCATGTGACATGGATCACAGTCATGTGTCAGTTCCCTTTCCATGTGACATGGATCACAGTCATGTGTCAGTTCCCTTTCCATGTGACCGGGATCACAGTCATGTGTCAGTTCTCTTTCCATGTGACCGGGATCACAGTCATGTGTCAGTTCTCCTTCCATGTGACCGGGATCACAGTCATGTGTCAGTTCTCTTTCCATGTGACCGGGATCACAGTCATGTGTCAGTTCTCTTTCCATGTGACATGGATCACAGTCATGTGTCAGTTCTCTTTCCATGTGACATGGATCACAGTCATGTGTCAGTTCCCTTTCCATGTGACATGGATCACAGTCATGTGTCAGTTCTCTTTCCATGTGACCGGGATCACAGTCATGTGTCAGTTCTCTTTCCATGTGACCGGGATCACAGTCATGTGTCAGTTCCCTTTCCATGTGACATGGATCACAGTCATGTGTCAGTTCCCTTTCCATGTGACCGGGATCACAGCCATGTGTCAGTTCTCTTTCCATGTGACATGGATCACAGTCATGTGTCAGTTCTCTTTCCATGTGACATGGATCACAGTCATGTGTCAGTTCTCTTTCCATGTGACATGGATCACAGTCATGTGTCAGTTCTCTTTCCATGTGACCGGGATCACAGTCATGTGTCAGTTCCCTTTCCATGTGACATGGATCACAGTCATGTGTCAGTTCCCTTTCCATGTGACCGGGATCACAGTCATGTGTCAGTTCTCTTTCCATGTGACATGGATCACAGTCATGTGTCAGTTCTCTTTCCATGTGACCGGGATCACAGTCATGTGTCAGTTCTCTTTCCATGTGACATGGATCACAGTCATGTGTCAGTTCTCTTTCCATGTGACATGGATCACAGTCATGTGTCAGTTCTCTTTCCATGTGACATGGATCACAGTCATGTGTCAGTTCTCTTTCCATGTGACCGGGATCACAGTCATGTGTCAGTTCTCTTTCCATGTGACATGGATCACAGTCATGTGTCAGTTCTCTTTCCATGTGACATGGATCACAGTCATGTGTCAGTTCTCTTTCCATGTGACATGGATCACAGTCATGTGTCAGTTCTCTTTCCATGTGACCGGGATCACAGTCATGTGTCAGTTCTCTTTCCATGTGACATGGATCACAGTCATGTGTCAGTTCTCTTTCCATGTGACCAGGATCACAGTCATGTGTCAGTTCTCTTTCCATGTGACCCAGGATCACAGTCATGTGTCAGTTCTCTTTCCATGTGACCGGGATCACAGTCATGTGTCAGGCTTGCTCAGCAAGCCTCTTTATCCACCAAGTCATCAAGATTGATTTTTAGTTATAGGCAGGCCATGTCCCTTAAGAGGCCAGAGGCATCAGATCCATTAAAGCTAGAATTAGCTGTCTCACGTGGGTGCTGGGAACCAAACTCTGGTACTCTACAAGAGAAACATATACTTTTTACAGCTGACTGGTCTCTCCAGGCATGGAACTCAGCTTTCCTAACCTTAGGTCTCTCCTCCTCCTTCCTTTCTGTTCTCCAGTTCAGAACCAACAGAAGATAGTAGATTTCTCAGTTGCCTATTCAGGTTAGTATCTTCTTCAAGGCTTTCTTTCATCAGTATGGCTAGATGTAGTTAAAGTAGCCATGTGTCCTGAATACTGAGGATTGACTTGCTACAGGGGCACCCTAGCCTCCAATCCACATCCTCTGCCCGTCCTCATTTCATGAGGGACAGTTGGACACAGGGGCAGTTTACTCTGTTTTCTGCTGTCTTGTTCTTCTTTTTCTGCATTGTCATTAGGAGTAAACTCAGGATCTACTGCTTAGAATGGGTAGGGTAGTGTTCATCCTGATCACAGTGGTCATTCTGATAGAGACAGTATCAATGCTTTGACGGCCAAGAAGTCACCCCTGGAACAGAAAACCGCCCTAGAGCATCCAGTGTCCAGCTTCCCACATACATTCCTCTTTCTACCTAGAGCACTAAAGGCCACTGCCAAATGTAAGAGAACGGAAAGGGTCACATCTGGGCCAGCAAAATGTCTATGGGTAAAGTGCCAAGTCTGGCAACCTGAGTGCCATCTCTGGAACCCACATGGTAGAGTGAGAGCGACGACACCTACAAGATGTCCTGTGACCTCCACACATGTACCACGGCACGTGCACAGACACAATGCACGCATACTAAATAAATGTTTATTAAAAATTCTAAATTTAGAAAAAGCCTCATTTCTGTAGTGTGACCCTGCTGATAGCCTCAAGCTCTTTCCCGTGAGACTGAAGGAATGCATGACCATCTTCTGCTTCTACTACCAGTGAGGGATCTAATGAATAGCCTCTAGTACTAACCTCTGAAGATGCCATGGGACATTGCTGTAAAAGCCCAAATGGAGACAGTTCTGGAGCTCCCGTGCCACTACAGGACTGGTACGTGAGCCGGGAACTAAGCTGGAGACGTAAAAACATACAGAGACAGACACAGAGACAGAGAGACGCAGACACGGCTCATCCTTGATACAAGAATGCCAAGTGCCAGTCTTTATTGTGCTCAGGGACAGCTTATATAGAGATCCTTAGCCATGCCTAGTTCTTGGGATCGAGCAGCTGCAGACACAGGTGTTTTGCTCAGTTCACTCAAGCAGCCAAAGGGTCTGAGAAAGTCAAGAGGCCAGGGATCTATAGTTCCCAACACATTGCCACCCCCTGTGAGTGATGCAGTAGTCACAAATGCAGCCAGTCCCGGGCCTGCTCAGCTCAGAGAGCCCCTTTCCTAGGGAAAGCTGGCGATGTGGCTGGCCCGCGTTTTTAAATGATTACAATTAGCACTCCCTATGGCTTAGTTATATCCTTATTTCCAGTTTTTAGATTATAGAGCTTGTCAAATTTTCTGGCTTTTATACCAAAATAGTTGTGTCACTTGAATTCTTTGCATAAGCTGAGCCTCTTCCATGAGTAACTTCCTCCCTGGAAGTAGCAAATGGGGTGGCAACTGGGCTTGGAGCCTGTTGGCCACATCTCTGGATACCTCCTGATACCTTGAATCTCTTTAAGAGGGGCATTTAAATTTTGGTCAGCTTAAAGCCAAGCATAGTGGTGCACACCTTTAATCTCAGCGCTTGGGAGACAGAGACAGGCAGATACTCTGGTTTACCTAGCAAGTTTCAGGACAGCCGCGACTACAGAGAGACTCTGTCAGGAAAAAAAAAACAGTTATCAGCTTAAGGAATTAACTTTCCCAGGAGAGCTGGCAATAGTAGAAGCCCCCTTCCCTCAAATACAGGCTATTCTCTGGAACACAGAGATGGGGCCACTGAAAGGGAAGGGAAGGGTCCTTACACAGTGTTTCTGTGGTGATTGGGTGTCCCCGTTAGCAGTAGCCATGTGAAGACCAGGTTGTCAATCAGCACTTCTCCACTGGGCATTTGGTTTGTGGTGAACAGGTGTTAGGCATATTTTGGCATCCCTGTTTCATATTCTAAATGCTCATTACTCCAACTCCCTTGCCAAACATTCTCTAGGGAGGCAGTCTCTCCTCTAAAATCAATACCAAGGACAGAAGGCTTTCCAGTACCCAAAATACTGGCTTCCCTTCTATACCCCTAGTGCTACTTTGTTATGTCTGTGGCCCTCTTCTCCCTCCTCATTCTGCCTGTCATAGATGAGCCTTTCTCAGTATGTGCCCTGAGGTGATCACTATGGCCCCACCCTCAAGCAGTCCAGAGCCCAGGACCTGATCAGGTTCCCTGTGAGCACCCAGGCATGTTGTTTACCCTCTCTGAAGCTGTGATTTCCTCTCCTGAAATTGGGAAGACTCCATCACATGTCTTTCTCTGGGGTTCTGAAGTTACCTAGAATAAATGTGGTTAGTGGGGCGTAAGCAAGTTTTGGGCCCATTGCTCAGTGACAGAAACTTGCCTCGTGTGACACTGTTTCCAGTCTCCGGCACGGATGATAACTATTTGGTGACCTCTGGCATCTTGACTCCTGTGGTAGTGGCAATAGTGTCTGCCATTCCACTGCACACTGCTTTCCCTTCAGCTGGAGCAGGAGAGTCCCGTGTTGTTCCTCCCTCTCTACGCCTGTGTTATTAGTGCTATTGGTCACCATCTGGAGCCGTGCTTCGAGTGAGTGAGTGGAGCTTCCAAAGGTGCCTAAGCCACTGTTCTCTTCTTGTCTTCCAGTTTTCCCCCAGCTGTACTTCCACATGCTCCACCAGAGAAGAAAGGTCCTCTCTCGCACTGAAGAACACAAGAAGTTTGACTAGCTCACCACACCACTACCCGAAACCAAACTTTTCAAAGATCAAAAAATGCTGCAGACTTTTTGAGTTCCCAGTACATTTCATAGAAAATAAGTAAGAACTATTTTTAAAATATTAAAAACAAAATAAGAACCAAAATCCAGTGTCACGTGGGCCTGGGATTTTATAAAAAATAAAAATAAAGATAAAAATGCAGAAAGCTGTTAGTTCAAGCATCCTAGCTGGTCCTTTCAGCATTCTATAACCAGGAGTTCCCAGTGTCTGTGATGGTCCTAGAGAGGTTGGTGTTTATCTTCTCTGTGTCCTTCATATACCTGACAGATAGAGACCTGTAACACTGAGTTCTCGAGAGCTGCAGTCTGCAGTGTGTTTAGCATCCCCTTCTCAAAGTGCTTGACGGCATGCTGGAAACTCTCTGTGATTAAGAAGCGGCAGTTTATCCTTTGGAATGCTCTGAAGTTCTGGCTAGGACCTAGCCCTCATTATCTAGTGAATGAGTTATAAGATGTATATGCCTGTGAAGCTTCGGGTAGTGCCTGTAACCAGAAAGCCACTAAAGCCTAAGTCTTTCATTTGTTCACAATTGACTCATTACTGCCTGCCACTAAGAACCGTGCTTGGAGTTAGTAAGTCTGTATACTGTAAAGACCCTTACCTGGACTTAGCTTCTGCAGGATCTAACAAACCAAGGTGTGAGAGGGGAGGCTCAGTACCTAGTAAATGCCCAGTACCTCCATTGTACCCAGCTCAGAGCACAGATGTGTACTGGCCCAAAGCTATTCTCATTGCCAGACTCGAAGCCCGCATTACACAGGAGGAGGAAATCTGTAGTTACCACCATAGTTCAGAAAAGCATCAGAAATAAATATAAATCTATACTTACTTTTTATTTTAGCTTTTGACTCTTCCGTTTGAATACTTTTCCTGATTGTGGCCCTGTGTTAATTCCCACTGCCTTGTAAGTTCAGTGACACACATGTCAGAGCAGCCCCCAGCTGGCTTTCGACTGTGGGCATTGTCTAAGGAGTCTTCCCAGCACTGAATTGCCTAACTGTCTATGGAAGTCCCTTTAGGAAAGGTTTGGAGGAGACAGGCAAAACCTGAGTTACTGCCCTGCCCGCCGCTCCTCACAGTGCACTCAACAAACTGTCCTTTTAAAAATAGAAAGCAAAGTTCTAATGAAGATGCCAGGCCGAGTTTAGATGTGCACCTGATTTCAGACAGCAGTAGGATTAATAGAATCTCGTCCCTTGTTTTCTTTTCTGTTTAAGACTTTAAAAATCTTGCCATTGTCATTTAGAATATAATTGTTCCAATCAGAAGAATATAATGAAAACTACATTTTCAAATGTGTATTTTCATAGGAGCTTGAAAACCCAATGCAGGCAGGTGTGTAATAAGTTATTGTCAAAGGGAACATTAGAATTCTGCCTCCAGTCAGCTCTCTTAACCTGGCTGTGTTTAAATCACAATCTATTCTGGTATTTGATAGACAAATATGTGGGAAAGATTTTCTTCAACTTTTTATTCCTCCAAACTGTACTTCTGTAAAACAGAATCAACTTGGGTTATCAGTCTTGTATCTGACTAAGATTTTCACAGTTGTGTCGGAATGGCTGCAGGAGGTGATGTGAGAAGCAAACCGTCCAGCCCAAGGACAGGGTCTTCCTGGGGCGTTCTGCGTCAGCTGAACTACATCAAATTGAATGTGGGTGATGAGAACACAATCACCGGTTTCCTTCAGAAAGGGTCTCAATCCAGTGTCTTCTGGACTTGAGCACTGAAGGCACAGCAGGTGTGTGCAGCTGTCTGTCAGTCACCTCTCTTGGCAGCTGGCTTTTAGTGTTTTGGTTTTTTTTTTTTTCCTTTCCTTTTTCATCCCTAACGTGAATTAATTTCTTCTTTGGAATTAAGGTAATTTTGTTCTTTTATAAATTGAGAACATCCAGTCCCTCCAAGTGTCACGTCTAATAGTGAGGTGTGACTGAGGAAGGTGCTTCTCAGGGTACTTCAAAGGGTACTTTCAGACTTAAGAGTCTGAGGCATCATCTTCCCCACACCCGTGATGGTCTCAGATCTTCCCAAGGGGCCCTCTTGAAGGGAAGGATTCTCTGAGGTGCACAGCAGTGCTCTGTAGACTCGTGTTGTTAATCTGCATCGTGCTGAGGTGGGGACCACTCACTGCACGTCCTGCTCTGTAATCAGAGGCCCCGTGGAGTTAGTCACAGAATAGGCGCTGTTCCTCTAAAAGCCAGCTGAGCAAGAGGATGATGCAGCTGACACCAGCCCAAGAGGCAGACGAGGGATCGCCCGTGCTGCTGCTTTTCATTTCTAATAAAAGCTGGTGTCACTGTGGTCCGCCTGAAAATCACATTCAGTTCTGAGTTTCAGATCAACCATTATGAAACATCAAAGTCAATACATACTGCTCCTTTGAAATTTGGGTGAAAAAAATTATACAACCATATATATAATCATTTTTGTATTTTTTCTATGTTGTGGAAACCAAAATTGTAATTTTATAAGTCTTTGATTCACTAAAATTATATAATTTAAATGTATTTTTTGTATATTTAGAAATAAGGAGCTCAAAGACTATGCTTAACTTTCTATGCATGCATTTGAAAGCTGTTTTTATCTGATATTAATGTAGTAGGTTATACTCATCAAACACTGATCTATGTTGCATTCAAAATAAACTGGTGTGTGCTCTGCCTGGGTCTGATCTGGGCCATGTTGCAAGAATGTGGAAACTCCCCTTCCATTACAGACTCCAGCTTGTTCTTTGATGATTTTCAAATCTGTTTCTGATATTACCACTTCTGTACTTACAGAAAAAATAGACTTTATTAAGATGTTTCTTTCTGCCAGTTAGTGTTCGGGTTCACCAAGGCAGGCTGCCAACAGGCTGCACAAGGCTGCGAGTCCCCCGCCCCCCAGCTGAGGAACCAGAAGTCTACAACATTAATCAGTAAGAAGTGAAGATGGAAGATCCTTTGCCCTAGAATGGGGTTTTTGTTTATTTGTTTGGGGGGTTTTCTAATACTAAGCTGAGTCCCCAGGCAGCAGATAACTGTTTCCCAGCAGTGTTCGTCTTCCATGAAACTAGATGTGGTGAAGTTCAAGGACCTCACCCTGAAAGTGGTTCCAGTTCCAGAAAGTTCCTGGGAGTTTTTCACGTGGTCAAGCTCACCTAAGAAGTGTTGGAGGGACCTTGGTTAGGATGCCCTCCCGCTCTGGATCCAGTTTCTTTCCCTAGAACGGTCTCCGTGCACAGGCTTGTCCAGTCTCCTAGGTGCCCCGACCTAAATCTGCAGTGTTACTCAAAGTTAACCACTGTCTGGTATCCCAGGGGAGAACATCTGCTCTCTGCACCGCAGCCTGAGCGCCCCTCTCCCATGCAGGATCCTTTGTTTCTCGTTTACGCGAAAAGGAATCAGGTGGGAAAGTCAGTCATCCTGTACCATCTCAGGGTGGTGGTGAGAACTGGCACTTTCTGGTTGCCGTTGTCTACTTTGTGGCAACTATGTTTGCTCTGTTGATGTTAGCCTTAGCCTGAAGACTTGCCTGGTGCGATTAGGAAGCCTCCTATTACACAGCCTTCTGTGCTGCTGGGTTCTGCCCCTTAACGAGTGAGAACTAGCATTGCGATTCATCATATCGTTATTTTTTAATCCCAGCCTTACAAATAGCCTGGCTCATTGTCAAACCATTTGGTGGTGAAGAAACTGTTTAAGTAACTATACCCAAAAATAGCCATACCTATTAACATTCCCCTCCTTGTATCTAAGCCAGATCAGGGGAGAGCCATGAAGTTCTTTTGTGTTTTTAACCAATACTTCCTTTGAAAAATGTGAGAGACTCCTTGTTTTTGTGTTTGTTTGTTTGTTTTCATTTAGACTGGCACTCATGGTGTTACATGGGCAAATCTCCATACCAAAAATAAAAAGGCAAATTTGTCCCATGACCCCCATTGGTTAATCTTTCTAAAACAGTGAGACGCTTTGTATTGAAACATCCAATGTCTCTTTTGTAAAACACTTTGTTTTCTGGGAGCTTCCTAATTCTAGAGCATAAACTCCTGTCCGCCGCATCACTTTCACGTCTGTATGGCAGTGGGCTGATGGAATCCAGACATGCTGCAGTTACAGCCTTGGTTGAAGTCTGGAACGCCATTTCCGCCAGCGAGTTGTAGTGGCCAGCCGTTCCCGCTGGGGGGCAGCACCTCGCAGGCTATCTGGGCTTTGGGAGCACTGGCAGCATCGCAGAAACAGCTTCGGCCCAAGGATAAGAAGGGCAGCAAGGCACACAGATGAAAACTAGTCACGCATCTATTGTCCATATAAAGCAAAGGCAGGTTGAGAGCACATTCTGGAAGCATACAAAGAAAAAGCAGCTTGGGTGCCTGCCTTGAGGGTCGGGTTTTTCCCATAGTGCCCTCCTGTTTTGCACAGCCCAGAGCTTTGAGAGCCAGGGCAGCAAGCAGGTGTTAGCTCCGCTCTGTAGCCGAGCCTGCGTGTGATTATCTGAAATGCCCCAGGAGGTCCTTTCCCACTCTTGCTTTGTCTCTGGATATTTTTGGAGGGCAGTCTGGGCCATGAGAAAATGTCAGACCACCTTATAAGGCAGTGTCTGGACCCGAGAATGCTGTCTGCAGTTTGCTGGGTACACTGTGGACTTGAGTTAACTTGACTCGTGGACTGTGGGCTTTCTCACAGATTCTAAATACTCTGCCCATGCCATGAATTATTCTCTTTAAAAGGCTGAACCTCTTCCTCCAGAGAGCTGCTTAAACAGCCGCCACATTGACGTGACCAAGCAGATAACCCAGGGCTAATCCAACCAGATGTGTCAGCCATCCACCACAGTTGTGGGTGGATGTGTTGGGGTGGGGGTGGCCGTGGTTTCAAACACTGGAAGTTTTCTCCTGGCAGCTTTTACTCTATGAGTAGACTTGGAATCTCCAAGCGGAGGTGCTGTGTTAATTTCCAAACCTGTTTTTCCCAAGGCTCTCTGAACACATCTTGAAAATTATGACTGTTGGTGGTAGCCTTCCAAAGGATAGCCACCTGTTCTTGGGGATGGTGGAAGTGGGGTTCAACCTGGGATCTGGGGAGCCTGCTACTTCCGTTTCTAGGTGGGTCGGATTTTTAGATATACCACTCTCATCAAATAAGTACATGGATGCTTAGCTGGACGATGCAGGTATGCCCAGCCCAGATGGAGTGTGACGGTTGCTGGTGTTCCGTGGGTGTAAAAGGTGTCGCTAGTGTGCGTGACTCTGTCCATGATGCTCCAAGCCAAGTTCAGTCAAACCCCTAGGGCTCCCTGCCTGCCCAGTAGGAGTCTAAACTCCATCCCCCCTTAAATCCCTGCTTTCACCAAGAAAGCGGTGACCTAGGCTAGGCATGTTGCTCACACCTGTAATCTTAGCATTTAGGAGGCTGAAGCAGTGGATTCCTGAACTATAGAAAGAGATGCTGCCTAAAAAAAATAAATAAAAACAGGCAGGTGGTGGAGGGGAAGGGGCCATCAGTAGCAATCTTTCCAGTTTTTGCTACCAAAATCCTAAACCTGTTTGGGAAACACACTTTGCCTCCTCCTAACCTTTACCCACGACCCATCCCTCCGCTGTACTCTAGATATTCAGTCCGAGTCTCTTGGTACTGCCTCTGGGCTCTTTCCACACTGCTTCTCTGTCCCTCTCCTGCCATGCCGTGCCACTGACATGGTTCAGTCAAGATTGCTGGTGGTCTCCGTGTTATAGGTTCAGGGCACTCTGTTTAGTCCTTGTCTTAGGGCTGGGCACTCAGTAGTCTCAGACTCTAGAGACCATGATAGGGTTTTGGAATAAACCAGGAGGCTCGGCAATGCCCAGTGCTAGCCCAGGACTCTTGTTTCTCCTCCATGGAGAGTAAACAAAAAAAGTGTCATGGCTAATCTTTCCAGGGTGGAATTCCTCTAGGCTGGGAAAGAGCCTCAAAACATTCCTCCCTAAACCAATGTGAAGTGGTCACTTAGACTAAGGAAATGACGAGACCTTCTAAACTCGCTTCAAATGTCATCCCATTCTTCATCCCAGCACTAGCACCGGGAGGGAAAGACCGATGGAGCGCCTGTGCCACTACACCTGGCACCAAACTGGCTTTGGCTGGCCGAGGACTAGGCCGAGAAGGCAGGGCAGTTCCCAAGGAGAGCTAGGGAGAACACCCCTACTCCTCTCGCTATTTAAGCCTGGGAGAGACCAGAGATCCCAGCCCAGTGCACTGACCTCTTAAGGCCCATCAACAGCATCCATAACCTTGAGACTTGACATTAAGATCAGCATCCCTCTTCCTTGGGGAGAAGCAAAGATGCCGTGGGAGGATAAGGGAAGTCTTCCTGGGAGCCAGCACCCTCCCTCACATCAGCAGCTCTGTTTTCTCTTGTCCATTAGCCCACACTTTTGATTTTCTAGGCCAAGCTTTATTGCCTCCTTCCCAACTTGGTTTCTCATGTACTTGGTATGCCCCCAAGAACTCCGGGCACTCGTTAGAATCAGCCCTGGGCTACCCCTAAGCCCACCCAACTGGCAACACTGAAGCCTGAGGGTCTTTTTTTTTTTTTTGCTAGCACTTATGAGTGCAGGGGCATATGGAGAAATTTTACTGCGTATTACCCAGCATGCTTGTGTAAGTCAGAGGACAACTGGGGTAATCCATGTGGATTCTGGGGGATGGAATTCAGGTCATCCTGACTGGCAGCAAATGTGCCCGCTAAGCCATCTCCTTGACCCTCTTGAGGAGAGTTTTTGAAAAACAATGTGGGACTCCTGGACTTGGTGGTTCCTGTAGTGACATTTCATTTGTATTTTAATAAATAAAGCTTGCCTGAAGATCAGAGACTAAAACAGCCACATTGATCAGCCTTACAGACCAGGCAGTGGTGACACACACCTTTAATCTCAGTAGCCACACTAGTTTGCCATGGAAACTGGGCAGTAATGGTGCACGCCTTTAATCCCAGCCCTAAAGAGGAATATAAAAAATGGGAGGAGACAGGTTTCAGGCTCAGTGTCATTCTGAGGATTTCTGAAGGCAGGAACGCCATCTTTGGACTGAGGTAAAGGTAAGAGCCGGTGACTGGCTGCTTTGCTTTTCTGGTCTTCAGTTTAACCCTAATATCTGTCTCTGGATTTTTATTAATCGTGCTACAAATTCCATCTCTGTTTTCCTTCTCCATTCTAACCCAAGGCCTTTGTCCTGCGGGGCTAGAGCAGATCTGACTTGTGAGTGTATTCTGTTGGACCCTCATTGTCTCTTTAATCAAATAAGTTGCCAACAATTTGCAAGTATAAGATGCCATGTAGTCTTCTAAAATAATAAAAAGCTGAGGCATAGGAAGTTGCCATCGGGCCTTGGTGACAACCAGGGAGGGTGTCACCTGTTGGATCTGGTGCTAGGAAAGGGAACTAGCTCAGGCTTCAGTGCTGGCTGTCCAGTCCTGCAGCTCACCCTGGCACTGCCCATCCGGGTCCTGGAGGCTCCTGGAGCAGATCCACCAGGAATCCATAGCCACCCAGTTCACCTTTCCACACTGGAACTCCCGTCTCCCGCCCCGCCACAAATCTTCGTCCTCTGCAGTCCTCTTCCTCTGCTCTTTCCTGCCTCTGACGGCCTCAGTCAACCAGCCACTCAAGGCAGGCCCTGGAGCCATCTTCTCTCTCCTGGGTTCTCGCCTGTCCTCACTTCACTCAGTTGCTCAAGCCTGTTGGTTTTAGGTCCTGAGCATCCACTATCCACCTGCTTCCCTCCTCTGCTCCCCCACCCCCCACACTGCCTAAGCACCCACTTTTTAAAAAACTATAAAAACAAAATACAAAACAAAAAACTGGGCACAGCGGTGCTCCCCTCTAATCCCAGGACCAAGGGGACAGAGACAAGGCTCCCTGGGGCTCATGGCCAGTGAAGTGAGTCTAGCTGAGTTGGACAGCTCCAGTATCAAGGAAAGCCCCTATGGGGGGGGGGGAGTTGAGGGAAACACCTGATGTTGACCCAGGTGCGCATCACACACACACACACACACACATACATACATACATACATACATACATACATACATACATACAAAGTAGAATATTTAAATATGCTTATGAAAGCTGGTTGCTGAGGCTTGCGCTGGCTCCCCCTTTGCCCTCCGGACATCTTTGATGACTCCTGGAAAAGCACAGTTAGTGCCTGGGAAGGTGGAGGGCCTAAGAGGGTGCCACCTCCTAGATCCTGGGCTACGGCACCCTGCACAGCTGCCTTCAAGCTGAGGTAGAGCTTTTCCCAGACTTGGCTTGTTCCTCAGGCACTTGCTATTGGCAAAGCTGCTAGCCACTGGGAGTTGCCCACAGGATTCCTGGAGGCCTGGGGTAGATTCCGGCAGCACCCAGCATCAGCGCTTGTCCCCACAAGGGGATCTCAGAGCAGTATGGAAGCCACCTTTCTTTGGCACATTTCTGTGTGAGAGCTGTTAGTCAGGCTCCAGGCGCCTCTCTGCCTCCCAGCAAAGTATGGATGGGCATGACCTGCCAGTAACTAGCACAATTCACCTCATAGACAAAGGAAACTAGAGTCCCACCCACTCCATGGAAGGCTGTCACTGCCCCCAAACCCCAGCCCACCTCTAACCTAAGGGAACTATGACATTAGAGCTGGAAGGTGCCTCAGCCTGCTCCGTCACCTCCGGCTTCTGCTTACATAAAGATGGAAATGGGGCCAAGGAGGGAAAAGGTGTGGCCCAATAGTGACAGAACTGCTGCTTTTACCCTGCTCCTCAGCCTGCGCGATGCTGTGCAGGGAACATCTGGGTGCCCCCCACAGCCTGCACGATGGTGTGCAGGGAACATCTGGGTGCCCCCCACAACCTGCGCGATGGTGTGCAGGGAACATCTGGGTGCCCCCCACAGCCTGCGCGATGGTGTGCAGGGAACATCTGGGTGCCCCCCACAGCCTGCGCGATGCTGTGCAGGGAACATCCGGGTGCCCCCCACAACCTGCGGGAAGGTGTGCAAGCCACATGTGGGTGCCCCCCACAGCCTTGGGATGGTGTGCAGGCCACATCTGGGTATGCCAAGGGGGCATATCTGGCTCCTTGGTGACCCAGGCTCCTGACCAAGGCAGCAGAGCCACAGCTGGGGGGGGGGGCACTCCAAGTACATTCCTTCCTGGGGCTTGCAGAATAAACCCCCTTTGGGACCAAACAACACTTTCACAAGAATCACCCAAGACCATCAGAAAACACAGGCTCTCTCTCTCTCTCTCTCTCTCTCTCTCTCTCTCTCTCTCTCTCTCTCTCTGTATATGTATGTATGTATGTATGTGTATATATATATTCCGTGGTGGTCTCCGGAGGCCCAGTCAGCACTTAGGAAAAGAAGTCTCCAGGCTCCGTCCTGAGTCAGCCTCAGCACCCCTCCCCCCACTGGAGACAAGGAACATGGGGTGCTCGGCCCCTTGTCACAAATCTCCATTCCAAGCCAGGCAGCTGTTTGACTTGGCTGATATATTTAGAAAAGTCAGGCTCTGGTCGCTCCCTGCTCTCTCCCAAAGTGTGAACTGCACCCATCACGTGGAAATGTGATTCACTTCTGAGCCGCTTCCCACCACCTCCAAGCATCCCTCCTCTCCCACCCCGCCTCACTCATCCCCATCTCCTCCCTCTGCTCCTCTCAGCTCCATGTGGGGAGCAGATGCCTCTGGCTGGTAGAAAGCAGCCCTGGCCAGTGGCAAAATGTCCCTTTTGTGTTTGGAGACGGCAAGGCATTGTTCTCCAAAGGCTGTTTCCACTCTGAATCCATCCTGACCCTCATTTTTACACACACACACACACACACACACACACACACACACACACACACACACGGTGCCTTCCTGTGGTCTTTAGGAGCTCCATGCCTAGCTAGAGACCCTCATATAAACAAATATGCCAAAGCTTAGCTGTGCCTACTGCCGACTGGCAGCTTTTTCTTTTTCCTCTAAAATATTTTTTTCATTTTAAAATTATGAGAGATCACATTTTTAAAAAAATTAATTTCCTGCTTCTCTTGAAGAAACATGTGGCGTTCCTATCACTTTAGGTCCTGCTCCTTCGCTCCACAGTGGCTCCCTGGGGAACAGACAGACACCTGTCGTTTGGAGAGAAGGGTCCCTGAACCACCTCATCAGACTTTGATGCTCACATGTGTCTTCTGGCTGGCAATGGAGGTTTTGGGGACAGACAGCCCACACAGCCTGGGCCTTTTATGGCAGCAGGTGACGAGAGGCATAGGGACATGAAGGAAGGCCTGCTCGCATGTCTTTTATTTCTCGTTCTCTATGTCCCTTGGTCTTCTGAGGTTCTCCCCCTTCCTGCTCCTCTCACCCCACTCCTGTGCCCTATATTATTGCCTGTGCTGTTCTATTTTAGCACGGCACCAACCTCCCCAACCTGCCTGGTTCCATGGGGGCAGAGCCGTGTGATGCCTTGAGTCAGGCCGGGGTTCGCTTTCCTCTCCACTTTTCGCTCTCACCACTCTCTGCAGCCTTTTACACATAAAATAGGGGCAGAAAATGCAGGGTATCTGTGAGGGGTGGCTTGAAGAGTCCTAGCTCATTGGTAGCCACGGATGCTTATGCTTGCCTCAGTGATGGGCTAAAGAAGACCCAAAAGAAGTCAGTCCTGTCTGTCCTTACCCTGGTTCCAGGAAACAGCTCCTGTCCACAGGATGCCCTCCCCTCAGGAGTCCAGAAGTGACCGTGTGACTTAGTCATCATTCTGTAGCTGTGAAGAGACACCATGACTAAGGCAACTCTTATGAGAGAAAGCATTTAGTTGAGGGCTGGCTTACAGTTTCAGAGATTTAGTCCACTTTCACGGTGAGGAGCCATGGTGGCAGAGAGCATGGCAGAGGGCAGAGGGAGCCTGGTGGCCGGGAGCATGGTGGTGGGTAGAGGGAGCCTGGTGGTAGAGAGCATGGCAGCAGGGCGCCAGAGCCTGGTGGCAGAGAGCATGGTGGTGGGTAGAGGGAGCCTGGTGGCCGGGAGCATGGTGGCGGGTAGAGGGAGCCTGGTGGCCGGGAGCATGGTGGCGGGTAGAGGGAGCCTGGTGGCAGAGAGCATGGTGGCGGGTAGAGGGAGCCTGGTGGTAGAGAGCATGGCAGCAGGGCGCCAGAGCCTGGTGGCTGGGAGTATGGCAGCAGGTAAGTGTGGTGCTGAAGTAACTAGAAGTTTACACCCTGGTCGGTAAGCTGAGAGTTCTACATCTTGATCTGCAGGCAGCAGGAAGAGACATTGGCCTGGATGGGCTTTTGAAACACTTCTAACACACCATCAAAGCCAAGCCTCCTAATCCTTTTCAAATAGTGTCATTCCCTGATGACTAAGCACTAAGTGCAAGGGAAAAAGTAAAAATGCTGCAGGATCCCCAGCGGCAGCAGGCAGCAGAAATGCTGCAGGTCCCCAAATGGTGGTAGTGTGCCATGTGGTGGCAGACAGCGGGCCCTGAGAGCAGCCAGTCCCAGGCAGAGACGGCTGCCCGTCCCTGAGCGGTGGTTGGTCCCAGGCTGGGAGACACATGGTGGGCAGGCAAGAGACAGAGACATGGATAGGCATGACATGCAGAGTGAGGTTGAATATTTACTCAGGGGGTTATGGAGGGGGAAGGGTGAAGGGGAGAAGAGGAGAAAGAGAGAGGAGAGAGAAGAGAGAGAAGTGGGGGAAGGGGAGAAATGGGGAGAGAGGCAGAAGCTGCCTCTCGGAGAGGAAGACAGAAAAGAGAGAGAGAGACTAAGGCTGCAAGCAAGAAGGAAGACCTGCCTGCCTTGGTGGATGGGGGAGGGAGTGGGCATGGCTTGTCTCTTAAAGAGACAGAACAACCATTACACTGACTAGTTTTATTGTTGCTGTTGTTGTTTTGTTTTTAGGGACTGTTTGTTTTTCAAGACAGGGTTTCTCTGTGTGGCCCCTCACAATACAGGAACTCACTCTGTCGACCAGGCTGGCCTTGAACTCACAGAGATCCACCTGTCTCTGCCTCCCAAGAGCTGGGATTAAAGGCGTGCACCACCACCACCCAGCTACTTCTGACTCTTTTTTTTTTTTTTTTTGGGTTTTCGAGACAGGTTTTCTCTGTAGCTTTGGAACCTGTCCTGGAACTAGCTCTTGTAGACCAGGCTGGTCTTGAACTCACAGAGATCCACCTGCTTCTGCCTCCCGAGTGCTGGGATTAAAGGTGTGCGCCACCACCGCCCAGCAACTTCTGACTCTTGAGAGCAAAAACCTCCTTGCATGATAAGTTTCATTGGGATGCTGGCTGGTCAGGACCAGGGACCCTCCATTAGGCCAGAACAGTTCCCAACGGTGTTTGTTTGAGCCCAGGGCCTTGGCACCCATGCCTCAGACCTTTTTATCTACCTGTGGTTGGAAGGGCAATAACAAGGAACTAATGACTGCCATGCATCCCATGTGCAGGAGTGACTGGCAGACCCCACCCAGCACTGCCCCTACCATGCGTTGGCATGGTAAAAGAACTGTGAACTTCCTAAAGGATGCTGCTGTGCTGGGCTCCTCCCAGCCTTCTCCAGGTCTCCATCCCCACCTCTGAGCACTGCTGGAGGTCTCCCAGGCAACCCCTGGCCTGAACACCAGATGATTTAAAGGAGAAGCATTTTGAGGAGTGAGTGCAGCCTCGAGAATGCTCGGGGGCCATCAGACTCTCAGGAGCAGGGGTAAATACCAACAGTCTGCACCAAGAGGCCTAAGACCAGAAAGGCAGAACTGAGGCTCCAAGGGAGAGAAAAGGGCCAGATGAAAGCCCAGGCTGCCTTCAAGCTCGGTGACTCTGTAGCTGAGGATGCCCTTGAACTCCCAATCCTTGCACTTCTATCCCTAGAGTGCTGGGATGACAGGTGTCTGCTACCATGCCTAGTTTAGGCTGGGGATCGAACCCAGGGACCTGTGCAGGCTAGACAGGCAATCTGCCGACCGAGCTACATCCCCAGCCCTCAGCCATCTCTTTCCATTGTGCTAGGGATCCTGCCATCTACTCAGACCCTTTGTTCCTGGCCTTCTCATGTTGGCAATAAAGTTTGGAGGTGAGAAGGGGCCCAGCTTGAGTTACATGAGACCCTGTCCCCAAAAAACAAAAGTTCTCCTTCATCAGGCACCTCATGAAAGCTTTTCTCATGGTCAAAGGCAGGCCGAGAAGTCTCTTTCACGGCTCATATTTCAAATGCAAAAAGACTCCCCGCGTGCAGCCCTCATGCATGGAGGAGCCCAGGGAGCATCGCGCTACTGTGTAGGCCTTGCTATGCCAAGCACTGTTCATATTCTTCATAGATATTCCGACTTTCTACAAAGTCATTCTGTCAGACGCGCATTCTACAGATGAGGAAGGACACCATGGCACAGAAAGGATCAAGCCCACCCAAAGTCACCTGACACATGAATGGCGGAGCCTGTGCCCTTTGTGAGTTCACTAACTGCATTGCCTTCACATGGCTGCAAACCCTGAAGTGAGCTCCCCGCCCAGCTTGTGACATCTTGGATGGTTTCTGGCTACAGTGACCCATTTGGTCACCAACACCCACCCCTGACAGCACAAGGCCCAAACAACAAGGGCCACTGGCCTCTCTGGGCTTCAAGTGAAGCTCTTAATAACCCAGAAAAGGCAAGAAGTTCAAGGATGAACTTCCTTTGTGACCTCTGAGGAACACAAAACACTGAAGTCCCCTGTCTCTTCCCTGTTTGATCACCTTGTTTAGCCCTGTTCAAAAGGAAGGGATTCCAGTTCAGGATGCAGCTACTCTTGAACTCGTGGCTGGAGTACCAGTCCATGGGTCCCATGGGCCACTGTGATCTGCATATTACAAGATGCTAAACTTTCAGTCATTAATATTTGTAGGCCTCCAGTAGCTATTGATAATTGTCGCCTTAACAGAACCTAGCATCACCTGGGAGGCAGGCTTCTGGACCTACCTGTGAGGGTTATCTTGATGATGTTAACATGGGGAAACCCGTCTTAATTATAGGTGGGACCAGTTGGGCAGTGGTGGCACATGCCTATAATTCCAGCACTCGGGAGGCAGAGGTGGGCAGATCTCTAAGTTTGAGGTTAGCCTGGTCTACCGAGCGAGTTTCAGGACAGTCAAGGCTACACAGAGAAGCCCTGTCTAAAAAAAAAAAAAAAAAAAAAAAAAATTAGCGGTGGGCCCATTCCCACATTAGGGAAATCTGGACCGTGGGAAGTGGAAACAGCAGGCTGAGGACTTGCATGCTAGCATGCACACAGTGTCCTCTGCGCCCTGATGCAGGCTAAGGACTTGCATGCTAGCATGCACACAGTGTCCTCTGCGCCCTGATGCAGGCTAAGGACTTGCATGCTAGCATGCACACAGTTCCTCTGCGCCCTGATGCAGGCTGAGGACTTGCATGCTAGCATGCACACAGTTCCTCTGCGCCCTGATGCAGGCTGAGGACTTGCATGCTAGCATGCACACAGTTCCTCTGCGCCCTGATGCAGGCTGAGGACTTGCATGCTAGCATGCACACAGTTCCTCTGCGCCCTGATGCAGGCTGAGGACTTGCATGCTAGCATGCACACAGTGTCCTCTGCGCCCTGATGCAGGCTGAGGACTTGCATGCTAGCATGCACACAGTTCCTCTGCGCCCTGATGCAGGCTAAGGACTTGCATGCTAGCATGCACACAGTTCCTCTGCACCCTGATGCAGCCGCTGCTCCACTTCCTCTAGCCTTGCTGTCCCCAATGTAACCTGAACTGATCTTGTTTGTGATCCACCAGCCAGAGTCCAAATCATGCCACAGAGACCTTCTATTAGTTATGAATGCTCAACCTAGCGCGTTTCTGGCTAGCTCTTTTAACTTAACCTGTTTCTCTTCATCTACCTTTGCCTTGGGGCAAAAGGAGGCAAACAACGTTGTCATTCTGTACATCCTATTTTTCTGCTTCTTCCACGTTGGCTGCCTGCTCCCGGGGCTTGGTCTCTCCTTCTTTTTCTCTCCCCTTCTTCTCTTCTTCCTCTCTTGAACCTAGATTTCTCCTCCTATTTATTCTCTCTGCCTGCCAGCCCTACCTATTTCTCTCCTGCCTAGCTATTAGCTGGTCAGCTTTTTTTTTTTGAGACCGATCAGGTGCCTTACACATCTTTTCGCAATTAAACCAATGCAGCAGAAACCGATGTAACACACCTTCACACAGTTAAATATTCCACAACACTTATCTGTGTTATGCTTTTTAAAATATTTGTTTTGTTTTTATTCGTGTGTGTGTGCTTGTGTGTGTAACACATGTATGCAGGTGTTTGAAGAGATCAGAAGAGGGTGCCAGATTCACTGGAACCGGAGTTACAGCCAGCCGTGAGCCATCCAGTGTAGCCAGAGACTGTGCGTTTGTTTCCCCGTCACTCACACCCAAATAATGATATAGAAACTGTATTGATTACAATACTGGTTGGCCAATGACTCAGGCATACTTCTAGCTAGCTCTTACATCTTGAATTAACCCATTCTATTATTCTGTGTATTGCCATGAGGTTGTGGCTTACCGGGTTAGGTTCCAGCAACCCTCTCCTTCAGCAGCTATGTGGCGTCTCCTTGACTCTGCCTACTCTCTTTCTATATCTCTGTTCAGATTTCCTGCCTGACTTTTGCTCTGCTAAGCTATTGACCTAAACAGCTTTATTCATTAACTAATGGTAATAAAACATATTCACAGCATACAGAAGGGAATCCCACATCAATCTAGTGCAGATGCCAGCTACCAAACTCCAGTCTTTGGCAAGAGCAAAAGATGCACTCTTTACTGCTGAGCCATCTCTCCCTGGTCTCCAAATGGTTTTTGTGCCCTACAAAGGTTGTTGTAGAATATTATTTCAAGGTGTGTTACATCTGTTTATGCTCTGGAACATTTGTTTAATGGTGTAAAGGTGTGTTGCTTTTGTTTATACTGCATTTGTTTAACTCTGTGAAGCTGTGATTCTTTGCCTGTCTAAAACGCCTGATGGTCTAATGGTACAGGAAAATTGTCTGTATTCTGTCAATCATGTTTTAAATAAATGCTGATTGGCCAGGTAGGAAGTATTGGCAGGTCAACCAGACAGGAAGTAGAGGTGGGGTGACAAGAACAGGAGTATTCTGGGAAGAAGTAAGCTTTTTCCCCAGTTCTGCCCAGACCACCAAAGAAGCAGGATGTGACCTACCCTGCTGAAAAAGGTACTGAGCCATGTGGCTAACATAGATAAGAATAATGGGTTAATATAAGCCTGAGCTAATGGGCCAATTAGTTTATTATTATTAATGCAGACTCTCTGTGTGATTTTCTTTGGGGCTTACCAGCTGTGGGAACTGGGCAGGACAGAAACCCCCAACAAGCAGGCCCTTGTGTTACAGTCTAATAAAGAGCTGAATGGCTAATAACAAGGCAGGGGAAAGGGATAGGTGGGGCTGGCAGGCAAAGAGAACTCTGGAAGAAGGGGAAAGAACAAGAGAACAAGGAGAGGAGGATGTCAGGGGTCAGCCACCCAGTCTGCCATGGAGTGAGAGTGAACATAAGAATGTACAGAAGTAAGAGAAACATAAAAGCCCAGAGGCAAAAGATAGGTGGAATAATTTAAGACAAGAGAAACTGGCTGGAAACAAAGGCCAGGCATTTATAAGTAAGAATATGCCTCTGTGTGTGTGTGTGTGTGTGTGTGTGTGTGAGAGAGAGAGAGAGAGAGAGAGAGAGAGAGAGAGAGAGAGAGAGAGAGAAGGGGGGAGAGATTTGGGTGCTGGGTGTCAGGCCCCCAAAGAACAAAAGAGTAAAGAGTCAAAACAAACAACATTTTGGCATTCTAATGTGGGACTAGAAAACCCAACAAAAGGTATTTTGGTTATGAGCCATGACATGTTTGTGACATCATGAAGAGGATTTTCTTGTCCTCCTAAGAGGATGGATGTTTCTGTTAGCCCTTGACAGTTTAGCTGGCCATCCCCTCCACGTCGCATGGAGGAGGGGCACAAAAAAGAAATAATTGATAAATTGAAGGAGGCAAAAGAGACCCAATAGAGCCGGGCGGTGGTGGCGCACGCCTTTAATCCCAGCACTTGGGAGGCAGAGGCAGGCGGATCTCTGTGAGTTCGAGACCAGCCTGGTCTACAGAGCTAGTTCCAGGACAGGCTCCAAAACCACAGAGAAACCCTGTCTCGAAAAACCAAAAAAAAAAAAAAAAAAAAAAAAAAAAAAAAAAGAGACCCAATAGAATAGCTGGACTCCCCTTGAGGGATAAGGACAGATCCTGGGCTGCTCAGGGGCGCCGGACAACTGAGACACAAGAGGTAAGTGTCAGTGGTTGTGTGGGATTGAATACTGCCCAGGTCAGCACTGAGTCAGTCCCCAGCATCCTGGAGAGCTGCCAGGACCATGAGGAACCTGCTTGGAGTCTCCCAGCCTGGCTGAGTAAAAGGCGTTGCCTTGTTTTTTGTAAACTGTTTGCTGTTCATGGTCAGTTAGCACACATTATAATAGCAGCTATGTCTATAATTACTTGACAGATTAATTTAGTTATTATCTTCATTTAATGATACTGCTCCACTCTCCACTGCCTCTGAAGTGAAAACACCACAGTGGAGAAGACAGGTGGGATCCTGGCCCAACCCCCACTAGAGAACCGTGTCCCCAACCAGAGTGGCTCTTGCCTCTGCCGCTGGTAGGAGATGAGCTGTCACCAGCACCTGCTGGGCTGGGCTCAGTGTCTCACCATCTCCAAGATCACACAGAGACCCTGCTAAGTCCCATTTAGCAGGCATTCTCTGTACACACTTCTAGAAGTGTCCCAAAGGCTCACTTCCCTCTCAGGGGCTGGGGCAGAAGTCACCTGGCACTACATCTGGGCTTGACAAGAGGATCTCAGTCTCCCACCCACGTGTCTGAATTCGTCCAATAGGATGGTATATCCTGCACCCCCACCAGCCTCCCTCCCATGCCCATAGTGTGCACAGTAACCCACATGCTCTTCAGACTCACCTTCCTCCTCTCTTGTTCTGTCTCTGTTGTCCTTGGTTTCTATGGTGACAAACACCACAGAGATGTCCATGGACTCTGTAGGTTCTAGTGGGCAGGGAACTGAGAGCAAAACCAGGCAGGCTCTGTGGCCATTCTGTAGGATGGACATAGCCGGAAGGCAGAGAAGAGCCTGTGGGGCTCTTGGGCCTTGTGCTAGTTGGGCTTGGTTAACTTGACATCAACTAGAGTCATCTTGGAGGAGGGACCCTCAGATGAAAATTACCTTCATCAGATTGGCCTGCAGGCAAGCCTGGGGGGCATTTTCTTCATTAATGACTGGAATGGGAGGGCCCACCTCTCTGTGGGTGGTGTCACCACTGGGCATGTGGTCTTAGGGTAGATAAGGAAGCCTAAGAGTGGCGTTCCTCCATGGCCTCTGAATCAGTTTCTGCCATGCTTTCTCCAATGGACTGTAAGCTGTAAAATGAAATAAACCCTTCCCTCCCCAAGTGGCAACTTGTGGTCCTGGTGTTTATCACAGTAATAGAAACCAATGACGACAAGGCTCAAGTTTCCAGCACACCCTCATCCCCAGTGGATCCTTACCCAGTACCATACTCTGTGGGCATTTGGGGCATCTTCTCCACTTACCAGCCTGGGCTCCGAATAGGTAAGGTGCTAGCCTCCCTCCATGGGAAGGCTACCCCACAGTGGTTAGATTCTACGAGGAGGAAGCCCTTTGGAGACCAGGCATCATTGGCCCTTTGACCCAACCAGCTCTCCACATACCAGAATTATCTCCAGGCTGCACCTCTTGGGTCCTTCAGTGATAGCATATCACCCACAGTTCACCAAGCAAGGGCTCTGACCACTCTCTGCTCACCCTCATTGTAACCATTGCCTCTGGCAGCCATGCTGGGGCAGGAGCAGCCATGGTCAGGTGGAGACAGCCGACACTGTGCCTGGGGCTTTGGGAAGACTTGCAGCTAGCTAGTAAAGACAGTTCCTGTTTGAAGCCTGTGCTGCCCTGTTCAAGGCTGTGGTAACCTGTCTTCTCAGCCATGAGACGGACATCCTGAGCTTCACTTTGAAGCCAGCCACTGGGTGCTGAACACCAACCCACCGCGAGAGACACAGGTGACATTCGCAGAGCCTGCAGTGTAAGCCATTAGGGCTTTGTGCACTTCGTGTTCTCCTGGGGCTCTGGCGGGACAGGACCAAGGATAAACCATTCCTTGTCCAAGTCACACTGTTCGCGATGGTCAGCCTCACTAACCCGCAGTGGAAGCTCCGGATCAGGCCCTGGGGCTGGGCCTCAGGGGAGTCCTCTGTTTCCCACACCCTGAGCTTAACCTCCATATGGCCTCTCTGGGTTCGATGCACCAGACACAGAACATTCAGTAAACGGCGAGGGTTGGAGTGCTGGGAGGAGTGAGTGCCAGAGGAAGGAAGAAACTGAGGAACAGCCTGCCTTGGAGTCTGCCAGGCCTTTCCCCGTTTAGGAATTGCTCAGCTCTTGGCGGAATTTCACAGGCTGGTGGAATCCTCCAACTGTGGAACCAGCCCATCGCCTCAACCCCGCGCTGTCAGTGTCTCCCTAATTCAAACCCTTCCACACTCTTCAAGGTTCCCCCACAGAGCAGAACTCCACAGCTCCCTCCCATCTGAGTGGTCGCAGTGATTTTCTTATGCAGTTCGGTGAACCTGGTTTCTATATTTCACATGCGAGTTTAACCCTCACCCTCCTCCAAGCGCTAGCAAAGGTGATCTAGCATTATCGGTACTAGTCAGGACCTTAGAGGTCACCCAGGAAAGGGGCATTCAAAGCCAGGTGTGGTGGCATGCACCTGTAAACCTAGCGTTTCCAAGGCTGAGGTTGTATGGAGTTGAAGGTCAATTTGAACTAAGTGGTAAAAACCAGACCAGCTGAGGCTACATAGTAACTTGTCTTTAAAAAAACAATGTGGTGGGTGAGGGGAACACTGGACATGAAGTCAGGTGTTACTATTTTATAAGTAGCAAAATCCCTTTTTCAAAAAGTAAGACTCTGAGCTCTAAAACTGAGGGGTCACGGAATATTATTAACTGGGCAAAGATGTGTTACAATTGCGTATGCTGTATTTGTTTAATTTATTTAAAGATGGGTCGCATTTGTTTTACTTGGTTTCTTGCATAAGGCACCTGATTGGTCTAATAAAGAGCTGAACAGCCAATAGCTAGGCAGAGAAAGGATAGGTGGGGCTGGTGGACATAAAAAATAAATAGGAGGAGAAATCTAGGCTCAAAAGGAAAAAAAAGAGAGAAGGAAGAATGGGAGAAGGAGGAGAGAACAAGGAACGTGCCTGGGTCAAGAAGCCAGACAGCCAGACACTGAGAATCAGTGAAAGTAAGAGACACAGAAGTAAGGTAAAAAGCCCCGAAGCCAAAGGTACATAAAGAGATACAGAGCCGGGCGGTGGTGGTGCACGCCTTTAACCCCAGCACTCGGGAGGCAGAGGCAGGCGGATCTCTGGGAGTTCGACACCAGCCTGGTCTACAAGAGCTAGTTCCAAGACAGGCTCCAAAACCACAGAGAAACACTATCTCAAAAAACAAATAAAAAAAAGAGAGAGAGAAAGAAACAGGCTGATTTCAGTTAAAAGAGCTAGCCAGAAACGAGCCTAAGCATTTTGAATGCGCAAGCATTCAAAACTAATAATGTCTCTGTGTCATGATTTGGGAACTGGTTGGTGGCCCCCCCCAAAAAAAATCTGATACACTGACAAAAGGGAAGCATTTCTGACTGACATAAGAAGTGGGTGTTCCCACCCCCCAGGGTACCCCCAAGAAGCCAAATTGAAAATCCTGATCAGGTCAAACGGAACACTTTGTGGATAAAAAGTCGGCAGTCAAGGACAAGGTTCCCAGAAAAGGACCTCAGCCCGCATCTTTCCCGATATGAAGTTCATTGACAGTGCGGCTGGAAATCAAGGAAAATCATGACATTTATCTTCTGGGAAGACTCTACTGATTGGTTGATTTAAAGATGGAGGGTTCACTGTGTTCCCAGGCTAGTCTCGAACTCACGAACACAATCCTCGTGCTTCAACCTCTGGAACAGCTGAGACCTCAAATGGCACCACCATGTCTGATTCAAAGATGTATTTTCATGAGTGTATGCCGGTCTCACTGGTGGCTGGGTGGGTTCTTACTTTTTTCTTTATGATATTTGGTACTTCAACTGCCAAAAAACTCAAGGAGAAGTTGGCCAAGGGATTTGTACAAACATGTTCCGCAAATCTCCAAATCTTTGAACTAAGATGGTCATCACATTTTCCCCAAACATTCCCACACAGGGCCGTGGAGCCAGGCCCATCTTTTTCGTGTTATTTACTCATTTATTTCTTTTGGAGTGCAGTTGGAGCACAAACAGTGCGATTGCAAGAGAGATCCAACTGGAATGAGAAGCGGCAGTGCCCTTTGTGCTGGGACTCATTAAGCCCTCCTGCCCCAGGGATCCGGGAGGCCATGGAACAAATTCCCTCCTTGGGGTTGTTAACATAACCCTCTCTTTGGAGGCCTGAAGGTCCTGCTCGTGCCAGTGCAGGGGGCCTGGATGGGCTCTGCAAGGGCACATTCTCAGGCACCAGGACCTACCGGGCCTCTTCTCAGATTTCTCAGGGACCATAACTGCTCTGGCTCCCCAGACCCTGCAGCAGGGGGTTGACGATTGACTCCAGGGAACAGTATCAGCAGAATGCTGGGACAGCACCTCCTGGCTGCTCGAAAGCAGTAGTCAGTATGTACATATGTATGCATGTATGTTGGGTGGAGTGTTCCAGGTTTGTATGTGTATGCGGAGTAGCGTGTTCCAGGATATGTATATATGTGTATGTTGAGTAGTGTTCTAGGTATGTATGTGTGTGTGTGTGTGTATATATATATATATATATATATACACATATATATGTCTATGTATGTATGTTTTTATGTGAATATGTTTGTAGTGTTCCAGGTATGTGTGTGTGCTAAGTGAAGTATCCCAGGTTTGTTTGTATGTATGTATGTATGTATGTATATGTGTGTTGAGTGTTATATGTATGTACATGTATGTGTTGAGTGTTACAGGTATGTATGTATGTGATGAGTAGAGTGTTACAGGTATGTATGTATGTGTGTATGTATGTATGTATATTTATATGTGTGTTGAATAGTGTTCCAGGTATGGATGGATGGATGTTGAATGTACCAGGCACTATGCAGTGTAGTAGGAGCCGTGGGCAGCTTCCCGCCTCCCAGCTCCCGGCCACCAGCTAGCTTTACCCTAAATAATTACATGGAAACTGTATTCTTTTAAACATTGCCTGGCCCATTAGTTTCAGCCTCTTATTGGCTAATTCTCACATTTTGCTTTAACCCATTTCTAATAATCTGTGTAGCACCACGAGGTGGTGGCTTACTGGGAAAGATCTTAACCTGCATCCATCTTGGAGAGGAGAGCTATAGCGTCTGCCTCACTGCCTTCTGCCTCCCAACATTCTGTTCTATTTACTCTGCCTACCTAATTTTCTGTCCCATCAAAGGGCCAAGGCAGTTTCTTTATTAACCAATGAAAGTAACACATAGACAGATGGCCCTCCTCCATCAATGCAACCATTTATTAAGGTTCTAGCAGAAGCTGGATACCCTGCCAGTTCCTCTAGTCCTGTCCATGGTCGACAGTATTGTGATCACCATTACACAAATATCGCTGATCTTTCACAGGGGCTTGAGCCAATTTTAAATCACTTAATGTGTGTATGCATTTCATCTAGTACTAATAATAGTTAACTCATGGCTGGAGAGACGGCTCTGAGGTTAAGAGCACTGGCTGCTCTTGCAGAGGACCTGGGTCTGGTTCCCAGCTCCCATATGGCAGCTCTCAAATGTCTGTAACTAGTTCCAGAGGATTTGGTACCCTCTTCTGGCCTCTATGGGCATCAGGAATGCACATGGTACACACACACACACACACACACAGGCACACACTCTTACACACAAAATAAAGATAACATAAATCTTTAAAAACAAAAACAATAATGAACTCACCCCCCCCTCCTTTTTTTTTAATCTAGGGTTTTACTGTGTAACAGCTTAGGCTGGTCTTGAACTCAGCCTCCCAAAAGATTCAAACACCTTAGATTACAGGCATTGCCATTGTGCCCAGCTAATAGTTAATTCTTACTGAATGTTTATTATCTTCTAAGATCTTCATGTAAGTAAATGTATTTCATCATCACAACAACCTTAGGAGTTTGTTCAGCTTCAGCCAATTTTGCATTCGAGGAAACTGATGCAGAGTTGGTTACTTTGCTCTTAGTTTTATCTTCGCTTGGGGTGGGATGTCTTTCGTCTACATTTTAGGGGAAGCAGCATGGTTTAGTAACTAAACAGTGGGCTTTGAAGGGCTGGAAGTATAGCTCCATAGTGGCTCAGCGTCCCACAGTCTTGAGTTTGAGTCTAGCACCAAAGAACAAAAGCAGATATGAAGTTTGAAGTCAGGCCTTGCTGAGCTCCGATGCCAGCCTTATCACGGACAGCCTCTATGGGGTGGGCAAGTGTGTTAGCTGTCTCTCGCGACCTAGCGCGTTAGCTCAGCACCGTGTATTTTTTTTAAATATTTGTTTATTTATTATTTATACAATACTCTGTCTGTGTGTATGTTTGCAGGCCAGAAGAGGGCACCAGACCTCATTACAGATGGTTGTGAGCCACCATGTGGTTGCCGGGAATTGAACTCAGGACCTATGGAAGAGCAGGCAATGCTCTTAACCACTGAGCCATCTCTCCAGCCCCATCAGCACCATGTATTATCTCAGGATATCTGACAGCAGTTTAGCTTGTGGGAAGGAGTCTCACAAGGTCACGGTCATCTCAGAGCTCAGCTGAGAAACTGATTCCAACCTCTGTCACATGGACGTCATCTCTCCCCAAGCTGGCCTCATGAGGCGGCATCTGGCTTCCCTAACAGAATAGCCCAAGACACCCACAAGCAGACCACTGTCTCTTTGTAACCCACTCTCCAAGCTGATATTCCAGAGTCTGCCTCATTCTACCCATTTCGAGCCAATAAAAAAACAAATCCAGCCTGCACAGAAATAGTTAGGGGTTCTATAGGTATGTGAAGACAGGGGCTGGAGAGATGGCTCAGTGGTTAAGAGTGCTGCTGCTCTTCTAGAGGATCCAGGTTCAATTCCCAGCACCCACATGGCAGCTCATAGCTGCCTGTAACTCCATTTGCAAGGGGATTGGACACCTTCACACAGATATGAATGCATCCAAACCGTCCTCCATTGCACATGGAATTAAAAAAGTATCAAAAAAACACGAAGACAAGCCAGATGTGGCCGTTAGGAGGCAGACTCGAGAAAACCGATGCACTCTTGAAGCCAGTCATGTCTACATAGCGAGTTCCAGGCCATTTGGGCTTATGTAGCAAGACCCCAGGTCAACAAGAGCATGAAGACAAGGAGGTGGGAAGATTAAGCCCTCAGAGGTTACCCCCAAGTAACTTCAGCTTTCTCAGCTTCCTTTCCCCTGTATGTAAGGTGGGATCTTGATGCCCCAGCTCAGAGTTGACCTAAGGCCTCAGCGAGACGATGCCATGAAGTTGGAACAGGGTCTGCAAACACCAAACACTCAGTGAAGGTCAGTCGTCGTACCATGCAGGCTAGAAGCGATGTGGGCATGGCTGCTGCCTTTCTTAATACCATCTGTCTCTTCACTGCCTGCCTAGCTCAATGCCTGGCATTTCCTTTCCCTCCACTCTCGCCAAGTACCGGCAGTGTCAGGCTGCAAATGGGGAAGAATGAGACTGTGCCCGCTTTCACAGGGCACGCCTGATACATAGTCATGGCATGCCCTGGAGGCATCAGGGATGTGCATCGGGCACATCCAGAACATAGGGACTGGAGCACCCAGAGGCACTGGCTCCTGCTGCCACCAGCCTGCTCTGCTAACATGGTCTAGCGACACTAGACTGTTCTCCCGCTCTGCTCCTGTGGGTCGGGGATCGCCAGATTCCCGCCCCCCCCCCACCTTCCACCCCCCTCCCATCCAAACATTTCTCTGCTGCCCCAGAGATGCTGGCCCAAGGGCAAGCACAAGTTCCAGAATTTTCAGTCACCTCCCCATAGCCAACAATAACTGTGATTCTCTGAGGCTTGTCTTCAAGAACAACGTGTTTCCCTCAGGGGCGCTTGGTGGCACTGCCCACTGCTTAGTATTCCTCTTGGAGAGAGGAGCAGAGGACCACTGACAGGCTGTGGGCCAGGAAAGAATGGAGCACCGTCCCAAGAGGACCTGCTTACCTCCAGATCTGGGCTGGCTTGCCTCGTTCTCATTGCTCACAGAGTCTTATCTGCCCTTGGGGTGAATGCCCCTGCCAGCTCTCCGGCTGCTAGCTGCAAACAACCTCTAAAAACGTAAACGTGTACAGGGCTGGAAGATGGGCTCAGAGGCTGAGAGCGCTGATTGCTCTTGTAGAGCACCCGGGGTTGGTACCCACCATCCACATAGCAGTTGACAACAGGGTGTAACTTCAGGTCCAGGGGATCCGATGCCCTCTTCTGACCTCCATCAGCCCCAGACACCCACATGACACATAAGCATAGATGCAGGCAAAACACTCATATACATAAAATAAAAATAAATCTTTCAAAAAGAAACGTTTTCCTCACTTGCAAGTTAATTAGCTGGAGTCGTTTGTTATAGTGGTGGCAAGCTGACAGACACAGGAGGCGTTCCAGGAAACCCAGCCTAAGTGGGCACCCCAGCTCTCCCAATCATTGTGGGAAGTTCCGAGTACCTGTTTTCTCTTCTGTTCTGCTGAAATAACTCAAGTGACGGCTGTGCCTGCAGTTTAACCTCGGCTGATACTGTTGTGGTGTGCTGACTCCACCATTTCATGACAGAAAATATCTCCTAACAAAATGTAGGAAAAAAAAAACTAACATAATTCTAAAATAAAAGGACACTTTGCGGATTTTATTAAAGTCAGTCCTGTGGAAGTTCATTTTCCTTCTCTTGTTTTATTGTGTTGGAAACTTCAAAACAAAGGAAAAGACACGTTTCTAAGGGGGGGGGGGAATAAAAACCCAGAAAGAAAGAAGAGCCCTGAACTGGGGCGAGAGGACACCCAGACGGATGGGCTTCCACTGACTACATGTTTAACCTTAGAACCAGGAGGGCTGTCAGCCCGACACCCACCATATGCAGAGCCCAGTTCAGATGCCACAGATAACAGGATTGTGGGTTTTTACCCTGACCCAGGCTGGGAAGCAACAGAAGTTCTTGATGAGTCTGGGAGCCTGTCTCAGAAAAGTAGACCATGTGATCGGTAGTAAACCTGTGTGTGTGTGTGTGTGTGTGTGTGTGTGTGTGTGTGTGTGTGTGTGTGTGCGTGCGCCTATCTGTGTGGGCATCTATGTATCCATGTGTGTCTCTGTGTATGTGTGTACATGTGTCATCTGTGTGTGGGGGGAGAAAATGCAGGTCCTTTGCCCACAGTTCTGGTTTAGAATTTTAAATGGAAACACAGGACTCAAACGAGAACACAACCGAGAAAACACACAGAGAAAACAACCGAGAGGAGGAAGGGAAGCTGGGAAAGGAGTCCTCTGGGGGGATGCAGCGAAGCCACTGTGGTGTGATGAGGCTTGGGAAGGCTTGCTTGATGTTGGGGACTGAGAAATATCTGTCAGCCGCCCTTGCTCTGCGGACTGCAACTGCCTTAGTGCTGTGATGGTGTCAGAGCTTGGAGCCTGACTGAGGAAGGCGCCGGGTTCAAGGTTGACATGGGAAGGAGGGCTGGGGGTCACTCTTAATGGCTGGTCAGGCCACAGGAGGTCCTGAAGTCGCAGCTAGGAGCTTTAGAGACAGGGAGTGCTTCAGTGGTGGGAGATGCTTTCCACCTCCCCTCTGAAGCTGATGGTGGAGGCTGGAGAGATGGCTCAGCTGTTAAAACCTAGGCTCGCAACCAAAAGTTTATAATGGAAAAAATTTCAATATATACAAAAATAGAGAGAATGACATCCTGATCTTCTGAAGAACCTCCCATCACCCAGTCAGTGACATCGGTCACCAGTCCTGTGACGTCTAGAGCAGTCTTAGCCTCTGACCGTTGGCTTAGATAGCCCCTTCTGCATGTGTGGCTGAATGAGACCATGGGGCATAAAGTCTAGTTCCTGTCCTTTTCTCTTCTGTTCGAGAGCAGCTGGACTGGCCTGCAATCCCTAGGAGAGCATGCAGAGTTCCAATGGGAGCTAAGGAAAGAGCAGGAATCCCTGTAGCTGATCAGGGCTGTAATCAAAGGTGCTGAGGTTGGCTGGTCAAGGACACAAAACCAACATGTTCCGCACTGCAGGAGCCCAGATGTCTGTGATCAAAGCTGACACCGTGGGCAGAATCTGCCCTAGCCCTCTCTCCATGGCTTATAGAGAACATCTCCTTCTTCTCCCTCCATGCCCTCTTTCCTCTGTGCTGTGTCCTTATTTCGTCTTCTTAGAAAGACACTTCCAATTGGATGAGGCAGATCCGAATGACCCCACTCTGCTTTGACTCTCTCTAGAAAGAGCGTCCTGCCCCAAGGTGTTGGGGTGAAGACTCCTTGAGTGAAAGTATATTCGAGAGGGGAAGACACACAGAATAACGCCTTGGAAAAATACAAGACCCTCCCAAAGGGTTCCCTTAGGTGGGAAGTGGGCTGAGGAGAAAGATCTGTGGGGTGAGGGGAGACAGAGAGAAGGTTGGCCAGCTCCTTCCTAATAGGTACGCATGTTTCAGGGGTGGCATATCATCTGAGGCAGTAGGTTCACAAGGGCCTCACCTCACTGGACCTCTTAGTCACAGGAGTTACGCACTGCTTGAAAGAAGAGCCCTCAAAGGACTTGAGGTGAATATTTTATCTAGCTTCTGGTAATGGATCTTGGGACTTCAAAATGATTTTGGAAAATTGGAGAAGTAAAAACTTGGTATTTTCCATCCCTCCAGTTAGTTAACAGAGTTACATTTGTCAAATATATTTAAATACTTATATTTCCCCAAAGTGGGGAAGCTGGACTCTTCTACAGAGGCACCTACACCCAGCCCGGCCCCCATTTGACCCTTGACATCCCAAGGGCAAAAACAAGGAGCCTGGCATTCTAGGGAACTCAGCCTGAAGCATTTTGGGTCCACTCCTGACCCTTATGTACTATGTTGTGCTATCATCGAGGTTCAGAAGAGAGGGCTCGCCCTTAGACTGACAGAGGCAGGCCAGCAGTATAGAATCCGTTTCACCAGGCCTCTCCCTGGGGGCTTTCTCAGATGTCCCCCAGAGAAGCTGACATTCATTTATGACTCACAGCCAGGTCGTCTGTGAGCTGCATCTCACAGAACACTAAACAGCTCGCTCTGAGGGAGGAGCAGTCCCTTCTGGGGACCTTGTGTTTTGTCCTTGCCTTTCAGCCATTCTAATAATGTGTAGTATCCTGTGGCCTTTTTAGCATGTCCTGTCAATTTTATAGGACATCTTTATTTTCTATCCCAAGGAGGCTTTCCAAATTCACCTTGTCCTTTTCCAGATGTGAAATGGCAATTTATCAAAGGAGTCCTGGTCATCAGTTGAGTTTGAGTTGTAAATAGTTTAATGAGAAAGAGAGAGAGAGACAGAGAGAGAGAGAGAGACAGAGAGAGACAGACAGAGAGAGAGACAGAGAGAGACAGACAGAGAGAGAGACAGAGAGAGAGGAAGAAGGAAAGAAAAAGAAAGGAAGGAAGGGATAGGAGACTAGAAGGAAAGAAGAAGGGAGGGAGGAACAAGGAAAAGAAGGAGGGGTTTAAGAAGTGCTGTGTTGTGAGGAAAACCACCACAGAGCAGATGCTTCCTTTGCTGGGGTTTCATATTGCATGGCAAGTTCATTCACTCACACACGGAAGAAATTCCTGTCGACTGAAACAGCTGAGACCTTGCTTCTCACACACATCTCCAGAATATCTACTGTATTTCTTTCTGAGTCACCTGGGGAGATGGGCTTCGTTCTCTGAAACTAACTCTCCCCCACAGAGTCATTGAGACCAAGATGGTGCCAAGCAACCACAGCTCAGGGAAATGAGATGGTGACATTGTATTTTCCCCCTGGCTGGATGGGAGGGCAACAGTGACCTGCTAGCAGTAGGAGACCTGCTCTGGGTCCTTCATATCCCACGCGATGGCTACAGGCTGATGGCCTGTGGTCCGCTAGGATGAAGATAAGAAGACAGAATGGCTGTCACAGCCTATTGTGTACACGTGATGAATATAAAGCTTGGGTTTGAACTGGCTGCTTCCAGCAACACAGAATGTCTAAAGAAGTTAAGAGTTCAGGAATTTTTCTTCCAAAAAAATTTTTTTAAAGCAGCCTGGGGAAATAGCTTTATTGAGTTATAATTGGCACACATAATCTGTCCATACTTAAAGTGGACAGCTTGATCAATTTTGACGTATTTTATATAACTGCCCATCTATATCCATGGAATTTTAATTCCAAGACTCTCTAGATGCCCAGGCTCCCTCTATGGATGTCCAATCTCTAGATGCTCAAGCACCCTCTATGGATGCCCAATCTATACATGCCCAGGCTCCCTCTATGGATGCCCAATCTATACATGCTCAGGCCCCCTCCATGGATGCCCAATCTATAGATGCTCAGGCCCCCTCCATGGATGCCCAATCTATAGACACTCAGGTCCTATATAAGTAGAAAGTATTTGCATATGAGCTATGCATAGCCTCCTGTGCACTTACAACAATATTCATATTTTATTACCTCATATAATACAATTGCCATAGAAACAGTGGTTAAACTATTGTTTAGGAGATGTTGGGACAGAAACAACTGAATTTTTAAAAGCTGTCTATGGATTTCATTACTACATTTCCATCCAACCATTCAAAGTCCTCTGACCATATTTACCCCTCTATTTCCCTTTCTTACCCCCACCCCTTACCTTCCCATATCCCAGTGCTCTTCCTTTCACATCCTCTTTGTTTCCACCCACCTAGATTCCACATCAGAGCAAACATCTGATACTTGTCTTTCTGAGTCTGGGTCATTTCATTAACAGTGATGATCTCCAGTTCCAACCATTTTCCTGCAAACAACATAATTTCATTCTCTTTTATGATCTCATAAAACTTTATTGTGTATATATACCACATTTTCTTTATCTGTTCACCCATTGGTGGAAACCTAGGCAGATTTCATATTCTTATGTGGATACAGTATCTTATTGTGGATACTGCAGTAATGGACATGAATATGCCGGTGCCCCTATAGGAAATTGGCTTTGCTTCTTTGGGGACATAAACACAGGGATAACACAGCTGGATCGTGGATCATATACACGGCTGGACTGATTTACATGTCCGCCTACAATCAGAGGTCCTTTTTCACGCAGCATCCTCACCAACCCGTGTTGTTCATTCTTTCTTTTTTCTTCCTTCATTCCTTTCTTCATCCCTCCCTCCCTTCTCCCCTTTCTCCCTCTCTTCTTCCCTTTTATAATAGCCATCCTGACTGAGGAGAGGTAAAAATTTTTAATTTTTTCTTTTGTTTATTTGTTTGTTTGTTTTTGGTTTGGTTTGATCTTTTGTTTTTTTTTAATATTTATTTATTATGTATACAATATTCTGTCTGTGTGTATGCCTGCAGGCCAGAAGAGGGCACCAGATCTCATTACAGATGGTTGTGAGCCACCATGTGGTTGCTGGGAATTGAACTCAGGACCTTTGGAAGAGCAGGCAATGCTCTTACCCTCTGAGCCATCTCTCCAGCCCCCTGGTTTGATCTTTTGGAGACAGGGTTTCTCTGTGTAGCCTTGGCTGTCCTGGAACTCTCTCTCTGTAGACTAGGCTGGCCTTGAACTCACAGAGATCCACCTGCCTCTGACTCCTGAGTGTAGGGATTAAAGTCAGGCACCACCACAGCTGGCTATTTCAATTTTTTTTTAAAAAATTTAATTGTCTCAAAACATTCTCTCTCTCTCTCTCTCTCTCTCTCTCTCTCTCTCTCTCTCTCTCTCTCTCTCTCTCTCTCTCTCTCTCTCACCAAGGACTGAACCCAGGGCCTTGGGTTTCACTGAACTACACTCTCAGCCTCCACCATTAGAATTTAGTTGAGAGTGTGTTAATCTATGTTCCTGTTTATTGATTGGATCGTGCTTGTATTGTTTTTATTAATTTGCTTTTTAAGGGGGAGGGGAGTGGGCGCATACTATAAAGTACACGTGACAAACAGCGGGCATTTCTGTAGCGTTGGCTCTCCATCCATCTCTATGTAGATTGTGGGGACTGAACTCAAGTCACCAGGCATACAAGGCTGGCACCTTTACCCATTAAGTCGTCTTGCCTACCCTCAAAAATATTTCTAAGGGGCTAATGAGATAACTCACAGGGTTAAGGCATTCGCCATCAAACCTGACAACCAGAGTTTGATGTATAGACCCACATGGTAGAAGGTACTAAGGATCGGAACTCAGGTCATCAGGCAAGTGGTCTACCCACTGAGCTATCTCCGCAGCCCACATTTTGTTTATCTGTTCACTTGTTGATGGATAGTTGGATTGCATCTAGTTGTAAATAAAAAGGCTATAAATATCCTCACAGGGGTCTTTGGAAGGCAGCCATACCCACCACTGCAGCCCAGAGGTCTTTGCGTGGACATATGCTTACGTGCCTTCACTTTTCTTGGCTAAACACCTAAGGTGGATTGGATGCTGTGCTGGCTAGTTTTATGTCAACTTGACACAAGCCAGAGTCATCAGAGAGGAGGGAACTGCAGTTGAGAAAAGACCTCTATATGATTACACTATAGGTATGCCTATGGGCATTTTCTTAATTACTGATGGATGTGGGACAGCCTGTTGTGGGCGGGGCCACCCCTGGGCTGTGGTCCTGGAATGGTATAAGAAAGCAGGCTGAGCAAGTCATGGAAGCACACGTGACTCCTCTGTAGCCTCTGTTTCAGCTCCTGCCTCCAGGTTCCTGCCTTGCTTGAGTTCCTTTCTAGACTTCCTTTGGTGGTGAACTATGATGTGGAAGTGTAAGCTGAATAAACCCTTTCCTCCCCAAGCTGCTTTGGTCATGGTGTTTCATCACAGCGATAGCAACCCTAACTAAGATAGACAGATTACATCCTATGTGTCTGCTTAGCATTTTAGGACACTTTGATTCTGTGTTCTAGAGTGGCTGTAGCATTTTCCACTCCCATCAGGGATGGATAAGCATTCTAGTTGTTCAAAGATGTTCTCTCTTTGATCCTGCCACTCTAATCGATGTATGGGGTCTCACATGTCATTTGCTTCGCTGTTCCCTAATGACAAACGACGTAGGACAGCTTTGCATGACTTCCTATGGTCTACATGATCTGTATGTCTTTGTCCATCTTATTGGCTCGTTTTTCCTTTTTTAACTATCAGGGAGTTTAGAGAGTTCTTTATGGGTACTGCCAATTCTTTATCATACTTGTGACTTCCTCATAGTTTCTCACAGTCTGTGGCTCTTCGTGGATTTAACAGTCTTTGCACATGTTCAAGAGTGTACGTTCAGGTGCATCTGCAGAGGCCAAAAGTCGGATCAGGATTGGTGTATAGGTGTGTGGGTGTTATTTTTGTTGGTTGAGGTAGCATGACTAATAAAAACCCAGAGACAGGTATTGGGATTCGAGCTGAAAGATCAGAGAAGCAAAGCAGTCAACCGCTAGAGAGATCTATGTCTACAAAATCTTCAGACTGGAAAGAGTGGGTTCCTCTCTCATCCTGCCTTATATTGCTCTCCAGTGCTGGGATTAAAGGTGTGTACCACCACTGCCTGGCCTGTATGACTGACTAGTGTGGCCGCTTTGCTTCTCTGATCTTCAGGCAAGCTTTATTTATTAAAGCACAAATGAAACATCACAATAGGTTGAGACAGCCTCACTTTGCAGCTCAGGGTGCTCTTGACCTCCCTGCTTTTCCTTGAGTTCTGAGATTCCAGGTGTGCACCGCTGTCTTAGGGTTTCTCTTGCTGTGCTGAAACACCCTGAACAACATGTTGGGGAGGGAAGGGTTTATTTGGGTTGTACTTCCATATCACCGTTCATCATCAAAAGAAGTCAGGGCAGAAACCTGGAGGCAGGAGCTGATGCAGAAGCCATGGAGGAGCACTGCTTACTGGCTTGCTTCCCATGGCTTGTTCAGCCTGCTTTCTTATAGAAGGCAGGACCACCAGCCCGTGTGTGGCACCACAGTGGGCTTTACTACAGCCTGAGCTTAAGGAGACATTTTCTCAGCTGAGGCCCCCTCCTCTCTGATGACTGTAGCTTATATGTAAGCTGACATAAAACTAGCAGGTAAAGCCACTATATCTGGCTGAGAAGTTTTTCATTTTAACAAAGTCTAACTTATCAAACAATATTGAGGAGGCTGGAGAAATAGTTCTGTTGTTGAGAACACTGGCTGTTCTTCCAAGATTAAATTCCCAGCACCCTCATGGCATCTCACTACCATGATTAACTCCAGTTTCGGGGAATCTAATGCCCTCTTCTGGCCTCTGTAGGCACTGCATGGACGTGGTGCACAGACATTGGAGCAGGCAAACACCTATACAAATAATTATATATTATATAAATATGTATACTTAATGTTGAAAGCCAGTGAGATGGCTCAGCACGTAAAGGTTGCTGCCATCAAGCCTGACGACCAGAGTTTGGTCCCTGGGAACCACATGAGGGAAGGAAAGAACCAGCTCCTTGGACTGGAGAGATGGTTCAGTGATTAAGAGCATTGCCTGCTCTTCCAAAGGTCCTGAGTTCAATTCCCGGCAACCACATGGTGGCTCACAACCATCTGTAATGAGGTCTGGTGCCCTCTTCTGGCCTGCAGACATACAGACAGACAGACAGAATATTATATACATAATAAATAGATAAATAAATAAGTATTAAAAAAAAGAAACAGCTCCTTCAACTTGACCTCTGACCCCCATATATGTACCATGGCACATGCATGCCTCCCTACACTAAAACAAACAAAATTTTAAAGTGTTTAATAATGTTAAATACTGGGGGAAAAATTATCAATTATGCTTTTAGTGGTTTGTCAAGGAAATCTTGGCCTAACTCGAAGATTGTCTTCTTTGTTCTATTTTAGAAGTTTGTTTTTTGTTTTTTGTTTGGTTTTTCGAGACAGGGTTTCTCTGTGGTTTTGGTGCCTGTCCCGGAACTAGCTCTTGTAGACCAGGCTGGCCTCGAACTCACAGAGATCCGCCTGCCTCTGCCTCCCGAGTGCTGGGATTAAAGGTGTGCGCCATCACCGCCTGGCCTTATTTTAGAAGTTTTACACTACACATTTAGATCTAAAAATTTTGAGTTGATTGTTTTTGTGTATATGGTGCTAGGCAATGAACAAATTTTTATTTTTTTCTGGAACGGTCAGATACTAAAGACTTTAGTCTTTATGGGTTACAAGATCTCTCACAGATGTTCAGATCTGTCACTGCAGTTCAGAAGCTGCTGAGACGACAAGTAACATGATTGTTCTGATAAAACTTTATTACAAAAACAGGCAGTGGTTGCATGTGGCCCGCTGGGCTGCATTTGGTGATTTTCCTGCTGAGCCCTTCCCGGCAGCAAGTGCTGTCCCCGTCCACACCTAACTGTTGAAGTTGCCCCTTGGTTCAACGGTCCTTACCAAAAATAACCTCGCAGAAGGATGCTCATTTTTCTCATGCCTTGCATTGCCCCTCCTCTTCCTCCTCACTGTTTTTGATATGCAAATCAGGGCATCTTCCCATATGCGCCACAAGAGGAAAAATCCAATGACTGTGTCTCCACTCCAGGGTCTCAGGTTCACCAGGCAAACTGCCAGGCCCTTCGATCTCATTCTCTCTGCCTACTTTAAAATGACTGAATCTTGTCGAGTCAAATTCTGCTCCTGCTTCTGTGGAATCTTGTTACATCACTCCATTTTCTTCTCCTATATCTTCATCTATGAGGGGAAATTATTTTTCCTAATGTTCTCCATATTAGGAGCAAACAAGAACAGGTCTTTCCCATCCACTTGGGTCAGTCTCCCCAGGCAATCCTAGGCTTGCCCTCCGTTTTTAAGCACCGCTTTCTTTCTTTTAAAGAACACGATACAAACGTGTAGACTCGATATTATTTTCTTGTTTAAAGTAATTCTAGAAAGCCTAGCCCCAGGATTTTGCAATCTGTCACAGTCCCTCGGTAGCCTAGCCTGTTGCCAGGGAGAGAGATTATCTGGGTTTGGGGAAGGTCAGCCAGCCCCAGCAGTCTAACCTAGCCTGACTTGCCAGTTGCCCATCACAGAGGCAGAGCCAGCTACACACAGCCTGGCCAGGACCACTCCAAGGCTAAGCAGAGAGGCCACTGAGAGGAGAAAGAACACTTAGCACTGCTCTGGCCCCCTCCAGGCCTCTCTAATCACCACCCACGCCTGCAGGAGGACACAACACAGTTTGCCAGTAGGCATGGCAGGCAGGCTGCTGGCTGTCAGCATCCTGGAATCGGGAAGGTCTTTGAGAACCAGAACTTCATCTGCAAGGCCCTGGGGGCCCTGCTTTGAACACAGAAGATGAAAGAGCAGATCTCCAGGCTATGAGAGGAGTGGGTACACAACGCAGCACAGACATGAAAATATTTATCACAGTCCTCTATAAATGTATGCAAGAGCTGGAGACCCAGAGCTGTGCCTCATTCCAGCCTAGGAAGCAAACATTGGATCTGCGCAGAGTGAATTTATTCGTTCGTTATTGTTAAGAATGTTTCCCACTCGACACAAGGGGGAATCATCTGAAAAGGACTTCCCATCATTCTCTTGCTCCTGGTAACAAGACATCACGGGAAGTATCCTTGGTGGCTCTGCAGTTCTAGGAGGCGAACAGACTTGTCTGAGGTTGTACAGCTGGAATTGGGGAGAGCTGTGTTGTGCGCGGGATTATCCTCTGAGACAAACAACCACCATCTTGCAAAACTTGCAAAAGATCTGCTGGGCTTCTTGATGTTTCTACCCCCTCATGGAGGAATGGAGAGGGACATGAGGCTCCCCTGGGCTTCCTGCTGCTCCTTACCACCTGTGTGCGCATGTGGCCTTGAGAAGGGGCCAGAGACTATAACTCAGGGAAGCCTGCAGGCAGTGTGTGTCCGGAGGGGGCAGGGGGTTCCATTTATGTGACTCTGGGAAAACCATCATCCCCCTTGGGTAGACTTTGGTGGGGAAGGACCCACAGTCCAGCAAGTAACCCCTCACCTATGCTCTGCAAGGAAGTAAAATAAACTCATTGGTTTCCCCCAGGGATCTTTGTGGAGTTGTGCCTCAGTTTGTCATTGGGACCTTAGGAGGAGGGGACGATGAAAACATCTCCCCCAGGGAAGTGGGTTTAGCAACAAGCTGACTCCTAGTTTAATGCTGAAGCCACTTCTGTGTGAATGGCTCTCTGCTCTGAGGCGGAAGAGGAGAGATGGGCTGGAAGTGATGGGAAGGAGAGATGGGCCCGCAGTCAGCCCTGCAGGAGATGGTTAGCTGCTACCACCAAAGTCCCCCATTTGTTTCCCTCTTCCTAGACCCCCCCACCCCTGGCTCCACTCCATTGAGGGAGCAGACATCTTAGGGAGTAGGCTCTCTTGAGAGCATCTAATAGTAGCCCCTCCCCATGACATCTGAACTGGAGCTCAAACTATAAAGCAATATGTAAGCATATAAGGAGGCGAAGTCTCTCCAGACTGCTGCCTCATCCTGGGTCCATACAGTCGTCATTGAGTTATAAGGGCACAGGAAATGGAACGGAGCGGCCTTTGAAGAGGTCAGGGTCCTGGCTTCCCAGTCCTTCTCTCCTGTGCTCAGTGGGAAGCTGCAGGCTCCCTGTGTGAGTGGATGCGTGCACTTCGGGAGCAAGGACTTCCACCGTGGGGAAACCCAGTCTTACCACCAAACCTGAAGTTCAATGACGCCGCCTTCCAAGGAGGTTGCCTTTGACGTTTCTAATGAAAAATTAATAGGCACTTACTTGCTGCTGCCTTTAATTACATTTGCCTGAGACGAGTGTCTGCCAACTAGCCAGGCCCTGGCTGGCTTCCTTGCTGTGTCCACTCTCCGCAGAGCTCATTGGTTTGGGGGGGAGGAAAGGTGCCATTTTAGCTGAATGGCCTGAAGAGGCGGCAATAGCCCAGGGTGGGGATTGTATCAGATTTTCTGATAATGGGTTTTCTTCCATTAGTCTGACCAGGGAGCCATACTGGATAGATCTTAGCAAAGCACTGGCCAGGTTTCTAAACCTGGGGACCTCCAGACACTAAGAAGGCTTGGAAAGAGGTCATAAAGCCAGGCTGAAGAACGTCTGGTAAACAAACTGCCCCACAGACACAAAACCACTCTTCTGAGATTGGTGAATTATTGCCATTTAATTCAATTACTAAATGTATAACAGTCTCACAAATTATGTATAATTCTAAGCTAAGAGAATATATATATATCCTAGCCATGTGTGGTGGCATATGCCTGTAATGTCAGCGCTCAGGAGACTGGGAAAGCAGAATATAGGGTTTGTGCTTAGTCTGGGTGACTGTAACAGGACTGTGTGTGTGTGTGTGTGTGTGTGTGTGTGTGTGTGTGTGTGTGTGTGTGTGGTGGGGGTAGCCCATATATACTGCTATGACTCAAGTGTGTCTCCACAAAATTCACATGTTAAGATATTAGTTCCTGAACACAATAGTATTGGGAGGCGTGGGAGTTATCCTGCTCAGAGGGCTGAATGAGGGCCGCCTTTTGTAGGAATGAAAGGGTCATCTACACGGGAAGTGGGCCTCCTTGCCCTTGAGTTAAGGCAGCATGAGGCCCGTATCAGGTGTGACAGCCATCTTGACTTCCAGCTTCCAGAACTGTGGGAAAACATGTGTGTGTCAATGGAAAACATGGCTCTTGCCCCAGAAGGAATCAGGTATAGTCTATTTTGAGCCAGATATGAGCGGCCAGGGCCTGTGAGAATGGACCTGGATCACTCCGCACAGCAGATTCCATCACGAAAGAGGTTATATGAATTCTGATGGCCACAGACTGAAAGTCAGAAATCAAACCACTTACCTAATGATGGAAATTACAGGCGGGGACATCAAGATGGGTAACAGCAGATGGGGGTGGGGTGGGTGCTGGCATGAGGGTTTCTCTTCTGTAGGTTTCAAATGTTATAGCACTCGTGGTGTTAAGATTGCTAATGAAGGCCCATTAAGGAAAAACTCCTTCTATCCAAGAGAATAGAATCTCTGCCCTGGGTAGAGACCTACCATTTCCCTTGGTCCAGCTCATGGACCACCCCAGGAAGGCGGGTTCACCTTAGGCCAGCTATGCTAAAGAGGTAGGTGGATTAATTTCCCTTTTATTGAGACAGTCTTCTTTTTCTTCCCAGAATTCCCAGTATGAGCGGAGCCACCTGGTTCAAAAAGGTGTACCTTTTCTTTTTTCCCTCCTTTTGGGAGGCTGGCCACAACGGAAGGATGCTTTTCTGGTACTGTGTGGGCTGTGGGCTTCCTTCCTTTCCTCCTGTCCCACTTGCTGCCACGGGACAGGTCAGACTTTGTGACCTCCCCTCTCTCCTCCATTCCCTTTCTCAGGCAGCTACTGCAGGTTACAAACTTGCCCACCCAGGGACCTTTTCCATTTATAATGCGAATAAAAACGTCCTCTCGCTTCTATTTGAGTCTTTTGTGGGGGAGGGCTGAGATAGGGTTTCTCTGTTTAGCCCTGGCTGTCCTAGAATTGACTCTATAGACCAGGCCGGCCTTGACCGCACAAAGATCCACCTGACTCTGCCTCCTGAGTGCTGGGATCAAAGGCATGTGCTACCATCTCCCAGCCAAAGATTCATTTTTAAAAAAATAATTTATTTTCTTTTATTTTTTTAAAAAAGAAAACAAACTTTTTTCATTTTACATACCAATCCCAGTTCCCACTCCCTCCCCTCCTCCCATTTCCTCCTCCTACACTCCCCCACTCCCCATCCACTCCTCAGAGAAGGTAAGGCACATTGCTTTGGGGAAGGTCCAAGACCCTCCCTACTTTATCTAGGCTGAGCATGACATCCATCCAAAGAGAATGGGTTCCCAAAAAGTCAGTACAAGAAGTAGGGATAAATCCTGGTGCCACTGCCAATGGCCCCGCAGTCTGCCCCAGCCACACAACTCTCACCCACATTCAGAGGGACTGGTTTGGACCTGTGCTGGTTCTTTCCCTGTCCTACTGGAGTTGGTGGACCAAAGATCATTTTTAAGGTTAAAAAAAAAAAAGGAGAAGACTCAATTCTCTGGAGTTATCTTCCATCCCCTTAATAGCCATTTTCTATCCACCTTCATTTCTGACCTAACATTTTATGGCTAACAGGTAAAACTTTCGAGACGACATGTTAGCAGTCAACTAGTTCCCACCACCCCAAAAACTATTAGGGGGTTCCCTTCATGGTAGCCAGATGGTACTAGGAAAACTGGAGTCCCCTCTTGGGGTTCTTAGCTTCACTAATAAACAAATTTAACAATAAACCCAACCAGGTAGTGGTGGCGCATGTTTTCCAATGGTCCTAGGCGACCCCTGTGGAAAGGTCATTTGACCCCCAAAGGGGCACACAGGTTGGGAACCACTGTCCTAGAGGCTTTTAACTTGGCCGAATGTTAAGCTTCTGCTAGTTCTGCCAGTCCAAGAACTAAACAACACCCCACCCCTGTTTTGCTGTACCTTGCCTGTCTTGGTCACTGTTCTAAGGATGTGAAGTGACACCATGACCAAGGCAACTTTTAAAATAGGAAGCATGATTCAATGGGGACTTGCTTACAGTTTCAGAGGCTTAGCTCATTCTCCTCATGGTGGGGGGCATGGGGACATGGAGGCAGGTGCTGGGGCAGTAGCTGAGAGGTCTACATCCTGATCCACAGGCAGACAGACAGACAGACAGACAGACAGACACACACACACACACACACACACACACACACACACACGCCGTGGGCCTGGCTTGGATTTTTGAAACCTCAAAGCCCACCCACCTCCAGGGGCACGGCCACATTTCCTAATCCTTCTAATCCTTTCCAACAGCTCCACTCCTGGTGGCCAAGCACTCAGCTATGACCTATGGGGGCCATTCTCCTTCAAACCACCACATGGCCTCGCTCCTGATCCACCAATGCCTTTTACACTTGCTTTCTTTTATGGCTTTATTTGTTCTGTAAAACTATAAAAACCCTGTGAAACTGCTTCCATGCTGAAATAGGAAATTTGGGGTAACCTAAATCTGTATTCCCAGGCAATGGACACTCAAAATGACTCCAGAATAAACTATCTCTTATCCCTTTAAGACGTGAGCTATGGTTGTTTTTACACCGACAGCCTCTGTATCTAACTTCTATGTGTACTTTCAGACTCCCTCGCGCGGCCCCTGCCAAGCTTTTCTGGATCACCCTGACACACAGGAATCTCTTTTCCTATAAATTTGCTACCTCTTGTCTGGATTGCCCCAGAAACACCAGGCATAAGCAGCATGGTCCATTTGTCATCAAGAGCCGATGTCATGTTTCCAGCTCTCGATGAATCCCTCAGCTCTAACTTTTTGGGGTGGTGTCTTCTGATGCTTTTTGGGCTCCCTCAACTCCACTCTACCCAGCAGTCTTCTCTCCACACGGGCAATAAGTTCGTGCTCAAAGAATCAATGACTCATTCGGATGTTTCTAGGTTTCTAGCAGGAAAAGACGCGGGGGAAAGCAAAGCAAGGGCAGGAATGTGGGCACAGTAGTTCAAAGGCAGAGGAGCTGCAGGCCTTGTATGGTGACGGCAGGGTCTTTAAAAGGTCCTGGGAAACAAAGGGTCTCCCATCCACCTCCAGTAGCAATTGAAATAACCTATTAGTCACTCATTTCGCTGGCGGCAATAGCCGCCTCCATTAAAATGCAAATGCCAGCACCTGGGAGAGAACAGGATCCTGCCAGTACCAGCCACTTCCAGGCTCAATCTGAGCGCTGCAGGGTTCCTGCTCCCCTAGGCCCACAAATATAAAGGTGAGGCTGGAGTTTGGAAAAACCTAGGGTTCTCTCTCTCTCTCTCTCTCTCTCTCTCTCTCTCTCTCTCTCTCTCTCTCTCTCTCTCTCTCTCTCTCTGGCCAGGCGCAGACTTTCCATTCTTGACAGAGGTAAAGAACAAGGGCTAATGCCCTTGTCTTCTGGATCTCAGGGTTCTTAGTGAAACACAGTCTGGGAAGGGGGATGATTGCCGAGAGACCTAAGGCATTTGTGGCCCCGGGGCTAAGATACTAAGTACAAGCCTGGATGACCTGCCCCCCAGACACACAGTTCCCTAGACTGTCATCTACTCCAACACCTGAAAGGGTAGCAGTTCTTGGTGGGAAAGTTATGTCATCCTGTTTGACGTATAGGACTTGCTCTGAAAACGCGAATGTTCTTTCTACTTAGGCATGGGGTGATCTTTAAGATGCTTTGCATCCTGGCTGAGCTCAGAAAATGATCCCTTAAAGTAGGATGTTTCGGTGAGATGAAAGTTTCGAGCTCAGGTCTCCCTGTCCTCCTGGCCTCCATCCTCATCAGGTCCCTCTGTCCTGAGGCAGGGGCTTTCACCGTAGTTCCTGTCTACCTTGAGATTGGATCCTCCCGCGGATCAACTTGGAAGAGAAATTAGAATAGCAGCCAGATGAATTCTGTACTGGGACACTGTCTGTTCTTGGGTCCGTTCATCACTCCTAAAAGTCAGGTCCCAGTCCCTCTCCCTTATGAAGAGGGTGTTTAAGCCATTGTTGTGTTTCATACTGTGAATGTTTCTTAGTAAATGTGTTTTCAGGAAGCTGGGAGTGTAGTATACCGGTAGAAACTTTGTCTATCATGTTCCGAGGCTCTGGATTTGGTCCTCAACAACACAGAAAAAAAAATGACGTAGCTAGGAATAGTGGGGCAACTCTCAGCACTTGGAAAAGGGAGGTGGGAAGATCAGGGGTTTAAAGCCTGTCTCTATCCCATAGGAGTTTGAGGCCAGACAGGGCTGCTCGAAACTCTGTCTCGGATGAATGAATGAATAAAAATTGTGTTTTCTCCTACTCATCTGCTTGTTTTACTTTTATTTTTAATTTTTAAAATGTTAATTTTATGTATTTGGGTGTTTTGCCTGGGAATGCCAGAAGAGGGCTTTAGATCCCTGGGAACTGAAGTTACAGATGATTGTAAGTCCCATATGGGTGCTGGGAATTGAACCCAGGGGCTCTGCAAGTCCTCTTAACTCCTGAGCCGTCTCTTCAGCCCCAGAATTTGTTCTTTTAAAAGAACTCCTTTCAAGGCAGATCTCCTGAAAACATACAGAAGGCAACATTCTCTTTTATTTTCAGATGGGGTCTCCAGCCATGCTGGCCTCAAACTTCTGGTATAGCTGAGAACAACCCCGTCTTCCTGCCTCCGCTTCTCCAGTGCTGAAGATCACAAGTCTGTGGATCATGTCAGTTTTCCACAGTGCTGGGGCTAGAATTCAGAGCCTCAGGCATGTTGGGTGTCTTCGCAAGAGTTTCTGTTGCTGTGATAAACTCCATGGACCAAAAGTAACCCAGGGAGGAAGGCATTCATTTCACCTCGCAGTTCCACATCACAGTCTGCCACGGAGGGACTTCGGGATGGGAATTCAAGCAGGTCAAGGACCTGGAGGCAGGAGCTCACTCTCAGGCAACGGACGGGTGCTGTTTACTGGCTTGCTTCTCGTGACTGGCCTGGCTTGCTTTCTAATAGGACTCAGGACCACCAGCCCAGGGGTGGTACTGCCCACAGTGGGCTGGGCCCTTCCATGCCAATCACCAACCAAGAGAATGGGTCACAGATTTGCCTAGGGGAATCTGGTAGGAGCATGTTCTCGATTGATAGTCTTTCTTCCCAAATGACTCTACCTTGTGTCAAATCGACAAAGCAACTCGCAAGGACTCTTGACAACTGAGCTGTCCTCGGCCTGGGAAAATTCATTTTTGACCTTGAGTCCCTAATGCTTTTCATTCCTACGCGGACCCATTGCTTTCCATACTGCGGTTTCTCTTGCCTCCGAGTCTTCTTCCTTGTCCTAACTGAGCCCTAGTCAGAAGTATTAAGGGCACTGTGGGCAGGGAATGGGCTGATAACACCCATGCACACCAACTTGCTTAAACTTTTTCACATCACGAGCCCGTCAACCTATTAACAACACTTCCTTTCACAGCTATCCATTCATTTAGTTGTTGTTTTTGGGTTTTCAAGACAGGTATTCTCTGTGCAGCCCTGGCTGTCCTTGGAACTCATTCTGCAGGCCAGGCTGGCCTTGATCCACCTGCCTCTGCCCTGAGTGCTGGGATTAAAGGTGTGTGCCACCACCGCCGGCTGATTTATTTTTTTAATCACTGTATTGAGATATAACTTAAAATAATTATTTTATGTATATGTGCATGTGTGTATGTGCATGTGTGTATATGTGTGCATGTGTGTGCATACACACTTGTATGCAAGTGCCCTGGGATGCCAGGAGCTGGCATGGATCTCCTGGTATTGGGGTTACAAGTGGTTTGTGAGCTGTCTGATGTGGGTGCTGGGAAGCAGACTCCAGTCCTCTGGAAGAGCAGCAAGTGTTCTTTACTGCATCTCTCCAGCCCCCAAGGCAGAAATTGTGCGCCACGGAGGGCACCCGTGTCCCAGCATACCCTCCACGTATGTGGGTGCTGGGGATTGAACTCTGATCCTCATGTGTGAGCAGCAAGAATTTTACCTACTGAGCTGTCTCCCCAGAGACTCTACTATGTAATTCAATGGTTTTTAGTATATTTACAGAGTGTGCAATCGCCACCATAATCTAATTTTAAAACACGTTCATCACCCTAAATCTACTCATGAGCTGCCATTTTCCATTCCTCTTCTGTAGGCCTCAAAAGCCACTAATCTACTTTCTATCTCTGGATTTTCTGCATTCGTGTGTGTGTGTGTGTGTGTGTGTGTGTGTGTGTGTGTGTGTGATTGATAGCCCCAAGTATGACAGTCTACTAGTGGGATTTTTAAGCAGCGTAGGCAAACTGTTTGTAAGTAGGAGAGTACTATCAGTACTGATTTCTATAGGAGCGTCTGCAGATTCTAAAACACTTACATTCTAATATTCTGACTTCTAAAGTAGACATATTCTTCCAAAAGGGCAGCCTGGAGTAGTGGTAAACAAAGCCCTGAGGGGAACTGAGACATGAGAGGTAGATGGCCAGTTCAGATCTGTCTCTAGATCTCAAAGACCTTTGGTGCCCTGGAGAACAGGACCGACATTGCCAATGGCAACATGTACACTCATTCCAGAGAGGGCTCAGGCCAGTGTCCTGCCTGAGGACAGGGGCCTTTCCACCTCTCTCACACAGTCTGGACATCCTAGGGACTGCTCTTCCATCCTGTGGTCCTGACTTTTCTGAGTTATCTCCTGATCAAAAGGGTTCCTCGCTAACATAGGGAACGATCTGGGAATCTTCTAGCCAGCAGTGTTATTCTCATTGTCTTGTCACATCTGGTCCTAAACTCCATCTGCTCTGAAATAGCTTTCTGATCTGTCTGTAGTCTTGAGTTTTTCTTCACTGTCAGAGGTTGCCTCCTAACACCAGGATGCTCCTGCCTCAAATGCAGGAGTTCCTTTAGTTAATCACTTCTTGAAATGTCTGTGCTCTTCCTGTGCACACATCTGTAGAGGCCAGTTGTTGGTGTCCATGCTCTGCATCTTATTATTATTATTTTTACAGGCTGGCCTCGAACTCACAGAGATCTGCTTGCCTCTGCCTTCTGAGTGCTGGGACTAAAGGCATGAGCCACCACTGCCTGGCTAGACAGGGTCTCTTAATGAGGCTGGAATTTCCTGTTTTATCATAGCTGGCTGGTATTGCAGCATTGGCTTCTATGTGGGTGTTGGGAATCTGAGCTCAGGTCCTCATGTTCGAGCAGAAAGTATCTCCATAGCTCCACCTCCTTAGTTTTATTTACATTTTATAGGTTTATTATTTTATGTCTGAGTATTTTGCTTGCATGTCTAAAACGTACATGGTGAGCTTGGTGATTAAGGAGGCCAGAGGAAGGTGTCAGATCCCCTGGGGCTGAAGTGAGCCACCTTGTGGGTGCTAGGAATCGCACTGGGTTCTTGGCAGCTGTAACAAATGCTGTTAACTGCAGGGCTAATTCTCCATCCCCACTCCTCTCTGTCTTTAAAGCACTCCTCTGTATTGTGCTGAAGGCTCCGACCTAACTGTCCATCTCCACCTATCAGGGCAAGCCCTCTCCACACACACTCTTGAGACTGCATCCTGCGCATCACTGGACAGCTGTTTGTCAGGGACCAGGTTTAGGGTTTAGGATGAGCGATCCTAATTCTGCAGTGTGTGGAGCCAGGCCTGTTAATGTGTCCATACCGTGGGGCAGGGATACAAGCAAGGTGCCCTGGGAGCAGAGGAGGTGGGAGTTCCTACCAGCCTTGCAATAGGTACAGGGGCATTAAGTAGGGCTTCCCCCAGGAGCTGGTAACTGTGGAGGAAAACAATGTCTGCAGAGGCTTGTGGAGCAGTCCGGGGGCTGGGTAATATGGGAAGTGATGGTTGATGGATGTTGATGCATGGACAACATTCGGTGGGGCAATGATGAGATGAAAGCACAAAAGAGGAGGGTGAGTCAGAAGTCATCGAGGTAAGGAGGGGACCATCCGGACAAAGGTGGTGATGAGGATGGAGAGGCAGAGACAGATGGACAGATTGCCACTCACGGGAGTGTAGGTCCAGTCATTCCTCTGAGCGAACACAAGGGGCAGCAAGCTAATTGGGAGATGGTCTTAATTTCAGATAAAAGGAATCAGTTATGGGTGGGTCCCAAGAGCATCCGAGGGCAAGGGAAAGTTGGAACCTCAAGAGTCAAGAGTTAACGACAGATTTCTGAAATATCTTAAGGATATTATGCTCATCTTTTGATTGAGCAAATGTACTTGGAGGAATTTTTCCCAAGACTATAATTAAGGATGCAAGTAAAGACTTAGCTAGCAAAATGCTTATTGTTCCTAATGGTACAAGAGTAAAAACATTTTGTAAATGACCACGACAGTAATGTTTAACAGTAGAGTATTGGCTATCCCAACTCCGACGTGCTCATTATGAAATGGACATTAGGCCAGTGTGATGGAGTGTACCTGGAACCCCAGTGCTCAGGACGCTGAGGCAGGAGGAGAACAAGTTTAAGGCCAGCCTGAGCTACATGGTGAAAGTGTGTCTAAAATACGAGTTTTATAAATGAATGCTGATTGACATGAGAAACATTAACCATTTTATCAGTCACACATAGCTTTTGCTGTAAAACGATTACTTTATCGGAACAGAACTAAAAGAACGGTGGCGTGGTAAATGTGTGAGTCCTCGACTTAATTAACAGTGCTGGAAGAGGAGGGGGAGGAGGAGAAGGAGGAGGGATGGCCTAAGGAACTAGAGAAGCAAGAGCAGGTCCAAGGATGGAAGGCTGGCCCGTAACCTTGCTGTCCACCTGGCTTCTGTGAACACTGCTGGCAATGTCCCAAGCATCACTCAAATACCGTATTTGCTACAATGGCTGAATTCCCTAAGTGTGTTTCCTCATCTCTATGCAGGAGTAACTAACACTTTCCTCAAGGTGGCTATGTGCTGTTGAGTAACATTTACAGGAGGTCACTGATTGAGATCCCGCACCAGCCCCAACAGACCCAACCAACATGGAGGTGCTTTCGCTCAAATCCCAGTCCAGGCCACACTAAGTTATTCGTCTCCGCTTCTAGGAAATTAGGCAGAGAGAGACTATGTAGGGGTGGACTTTCCAAACAAGCCAGCATGGATGCAACAAGGAGGTCTGCTGTGATTTCACCTTCTCTCTTTGTTCTGAGCCTGCCTCTTCCGCCATTTTCTGTCTAGGAAGTAAGAGCTCTTCTGCGTAGCTCATCACATCCCTCAGTCATCACACAGAACGAGCTGTTGCTCCATTCCTGAATCACAAAGCAAAGCCAATTAAGACCACAACTAAATGTGGGGTCTGACTGGCGTTTGACACCGGCAATAGAATCTTTTCCTTCAGTACCAAGACGCTTAATAAATATTACCCATCTTCCTCCCCGGCTAGACCCAGATTCCACCTCCAAAAGCTTTCCTGTTCTCTCCCTGAGTATAAGGTCCAGGTCCAGTCTGGTAATCTTTTCCTGGTAGCGTCCCGCACAGTGCTTTGCATAGTGCAAAACACACTCGGGTTTTGTTGGCGAAGTCCGTGTTGCTTTCTTACCACTTAGCTAATAATGGATTACTCAAAGGTTGGGTGATTACTCAAGACCTAGTCTACTCAGAACTCTTGGAATTCTTTTTATTTTCCTCCTCCCGATGTGTAGTTCTAGAACGGTTTACCTTCTAGTCAGCAAAGAGATGAGCTGTAGAGAAGGCTCTCTCAGATTTCCACGCTCCTTGGGACTTTGGAGGTGGGCGGAAGGATGAAGGGGCTGAAGATTTCTGGTTCATCCTCCCCTTTTGAGACGGCCAAAACTCCAGCAGGTCAGTTTAGGGGGTCAAGGGAATTGAAGAGGCACGTTACCAGATTGTCTTCTCAGCAATATCGTCTTGTCCCCCCTTGCCTTTGACCAGGGTCCCCAGAAGGGTCATTTTTGCCTTCCTACCTGGCAAGGAGACTATACCTTGCCCGTGGGCATCCTTCCTGGGAACATCTTGGTAGGTGTGGGAGTCAGTGCAGAAAAGATGAAGTGAAGAAAAGATCTTTGTATTGAAGGTTAGAAGACACGATGGTGAAGTTCTTGGAGCCTCGGTTTCCACATTTACAAACAGGAAATAAATACACAGGCCCTGTCCCCCTCATAGCCCAGGGTTGTTACTAGAACCAGATGAGATTTAAAAGGCACGAAGAGGCAAAGAGCTCCTTGGAAACGCCAGGTATTCTCACAGCTGTCGGTGGTGTTTCTTGTTAGTAACTATGCTCCAAAGTGGTCCTGTCCGCCCCACCCTGGCTGCATCGGCCTCACCCACTGCCAGCAACTCCATCTTTTCCCTCGCTGTCTTCCTGTGCCTCAGAGATCCTCGGTCTTTGCATCTCCTCAGTTCATTTCCGGGTCTGGCTCTGGGTCCCTCCGTCCTCTCAAGGGACTCTTGACTCCAGTTCCTTGCGGCACAAGCGGCTGGGGTGCCCCCCACCCGGCGCGCCCTCCTTTGGCACCGTCGCGGGGCCACAGAATCGCCCAATAAGAGCACCGGACTCGAGTCTGACAGCTCTGGAAACCGCCAATAGAGCCGGACCAGAGAAGGGGGGGGGGGGAACAGCACCGTAGCTGAAGTTGGGTTGAATGGGGGTGGGAGAGAAAAGGGTAATAAAAAGAGGGGAGATAGGATTGGGGGCGCAGGACCCGGCCGGGGGTGGATGGCCCGGTCCGATGAGGGATCCGCTGGTTGACCCGGCTCCAGGCCCCAGGGAGGGAGGGGCGCAGTGAAAATTTTAGGTAAGGGGAGTGGGGGTCCCTAATGACCCCGGGCTGGTCTTGAGTATGCCCGCGGGGCGCCGGGGCCAGAGTCCGGGGCGAGGCAGGGCAGAGGGCGGAGGCGGCTGCACGCCGCTGTGAGCCGAGGCCCGAGCGGCGCGGGGGGGCGGGGAAGCGGCGGGAGGAGGGGATGCGGAGGGCGCTCCGGCAGCGGCGGCGGCGGCGGCGGCGAGCGGGCGAGAAGGGAGGAGCGGCGCGAGCGGCCGGAGCGGCGCAGGGCCCGAGGCGTGCATGGCGCGCCCGGAGCCGGGCTCCCGCGGGCCCCTCGGGAGCGCCCCGGGGGCGCCGCGGCTCTTTGGCCGGCTCCTGTCGGCTGGCTGCTCTTGAGCCGCAGCCCTCCATCGCTGGATGCCGTGGTCTCCGGGAGAAGCCCGCCTGCGTTGGGGCAGAACGGCGGCGGCGCTGCGCCGGATTCCGCCCTCCGCGTAGAGGTTCTGCGCCCGGCCACGGTGGGCCCGCCGCCGGCAACGAGGAACCGGAGGCTTGCGGAGCCAGCGACTCAGCCCTCGGGACCGGAGGGTGCGGGCCAGCCTGCTGGGTCTGGGGGACAGAAAGAGGCGAGAGGGGAAGGGCCGCACCGCAGGAGCCGGTCCTCGCCCCCGCCCCCTGCGCGGACGCGCCGGAGGCTCGGCTCGCCTTTCGTGGGGGCCACGCTCCCACTCGCGCCGCCGGAGGTGGGGGATGCGGGTGACGGCCCCCCCAGGCTCCAGGACCCTCCTCCCCAGGGCTCGGGAGCTCTTGCTCCGCCCGCCGCCCCCTCCCCCGTCCTCTCCACCCCCCATCCCACCTCCCCACCCCTCGTAAGAAAATAATGCTGGCAGGAGCCTGCACCTCCCAGTCGCTCCCAGTGCGCTGCGAGCAAAGGGCACCCGCTGAGTCTCCGTGCCGGGACCCCTACCGAGCCTCCCGCGCTGCCACTTCGCCTGGAGAGCCGCTGTGCTCCGCTTAAGCAGAAGCGGCAAGCGCCGCGCCCGGGAACTGCCAGCTTTGGAGAGGCACCGCCCGCAAGGACATCTCTCCGTCCCGCCTGATCCGCAACTCTCGGCCCTCGTCGAGCTCGACGCGAGCCAGGAGTCCGGACGTCCCTGCGCGCCACGCCGCAGCAGCCGGAGCTGTCCCCGCTGCCCCCGCTCGGAGCCAACTCTGTCTCGGACCTGGGACTCTAGACTCTGATTCGCAGCTACTTCTCACCTCGGGGCTGCGCTGTCTCCCCGCTAGCCTTCCCGTTGTCCTCCACCGCTCAGGACGGGGGTGCCACGATGTCCCGCTGCTGCTCAAGGCCCCGGGCCGCCCTCGACGTGTGACCCTAGTCTAGTCCCCCTGCTTGGCCGTCCGCCCTCTCCTTGGAGACCCCCGGCCCGGCCCCCGGGGGAAGAGGAAGAAGACGACGAGGCCGAGGGGGGGATGTCCGGCTCCAAAAGCGTGAGCCCCCCGGGCTACGCTGCACAGACAGCAGCGTCGCCGACGCCCCGGGGAGGCCCGGAGCATCGTGCCGCGTGGGGAGAAGCCGATTCCCGCGCCAATGGCTACCCCCACGCCCCCGGGGGTTCTGCCCGCGGCTCTACCAAGAGATCTGGGGGAGCAGTGACCCCACAGCAACAGCAACGCCTGGCCAGCCGTTGGCGTGGCGACGACGACGACGACCCTCCACTAAGCGGTGATGACCCTCTGGCCGGGGGCTTCGGCTTCAGCTTCCGTTCCAAGTCCGCCTGGCAGGAGCGCGGTGGCGACGACGGCGGTCGCGGCAGCCGGCGGCAGCGGCGGGGCGCGGCTGGAGGGGGCAGCACCCGGGCGCCCCCTGCGGGCGGCAGCGGCGGTTCGGCGGCAGCCGCGGCGGCCGCAGGTGGGACAGAGGTGCGCCCCCGCTCGGTGGAGCTGGGCCTGGAGGAACGTCGTGGGAAAGGCCGCAAGGAGGATGAGCTGGAGCCTGGCACTGGCACCGTCGAGGATGGAGATGGGTCCGGGGATGGCGGCAGTTCAGTGGGGTCAGCCTCTGGGACCGGTGCGGTGCTGTCGCTGGGCGCCTGCTGTCTGGCCTTACTGCAGATCTTCCGCTCTAAGAAGTTCCCATCGGACAAACTAGAGCGACTGTACCAGCGCTACTTCTTCCGTCTGAACCAGAGCAGCCTCACCATGCTCATGGCCGTGCTGGTGCTTGTGTGCCTGGTCATGCTGGCCTTCCACGCAGCGCGGCCCCCGCTCCAGCTACCCTACCTGGCGGTGCTGGCAGCTGCTGTCGGCGTGATCCTTATCATGGCCGTGCTCTGCAACCGTGCAGCCTTCCACCAGGACCACATGGGCCTGGCCTGCTATGCACTCATTGCGGTAGTGCTGGCCGTCCAGGTAGTGGGCCTGTTGCTGCCACAGCCACGCAGTGCCTCCGAGGGCATCTGGTGGACCGTGTTCTTCATCTATACCATCTACACGCTGCTGCCTGTGCGCATGAGGGCCGCGGTGCTCAGCGGGGTGCTTCTGTCGGCCCTCCACCTGGCCATCTCTCTGCGTACCAACGCCCAGGACAAGTTTCTGCTGAAGCAGGTAGGGACTCACCTGGCCACACTGGGTTGAGGGGTGGGCAGGCCTCAGCCTGATTTTAAAGTAAAGGGATCCAGCCCATATCAGTTAAGTGGTAAAAGTGACCAGAGAAACAAGGCTTTGATTCAAAGTCTATGTGACTTCCAGGCCTACCTTCAGGCCTAGCTTCTCTGTCCACTAAGGACTACTTTTGTATGACTTGTAATGTTGTCGGCCTGGTAGTGGGCTTGCTTCAGAGTAGGCACAACTGCCAATTCAAGTGAGAAGGAAGGTTTGAGAAAATCTCAGTCTCTGGTCCTGTATACAAAAAGCTCCTAACAAAAATGGCCAGGCCTTCTAACAGCCAACCCCTCCTGAGCACCACTGTGGCTTTATTAGCTAGTCCTGGGTACACAGTTGTGGAAGAGAGACCCTGGGCATCCCTTGCCCAGCCTTAAGGAGGAGTCTGTAACCGGGCCCCCTGAGGCTCTTGGAAGGTGGAGAGATCTTGAAGGATTGAGAAGTTTGTTTCTTTGCCTTTTGCAAAAGTGAGAAAGAGCTGCAGAGATGTGTGCTGACCGTCCCCTTTCTGGCTTTGCTGAACGCCCTTACCCCTTCTAATGGACACTCCTATCCATTAGACACTCCTATTGCTCTAGTGGGAACTTTATATTCCTAATGGGACTTGTTAGGCAAACCTAGAATTGTGGACTGAATAGGACTCTTGGTTAACTGGTGACTCGAGCTTGGGTGAGACGCCCTCCCTGGTATCCACACTGTGTTCTCAGTCCCAGTCTATGAGCCCTGCTGGGTCTGCTTGTTCGCATGTGGCTCGGTTGGAGAGTGGGGTGTTGCAGTAGGTGAGTGTCTTGACTTTAGGACGCCACTGCACACCTCGCCCCATCTCTTGACATCTACCTCATTACATAGAGCCTCTTAGTAGTATTCTCTTGTTGCTGCTGTTCTGCTTCTCCACACTTACTTTCTCCTTTTCCCCAGACTTTGAGCCTGTTGAATACTGGGATGCTTGCCTGTGCTCTCTGGATGCATGCTTATCCACAGGGAATGCCAATCATATGGAGTCTGGCTAACCCTTCAGGGCACTGGGAAGCGACCTCCCTGGGTCTCAGGTTTCTCTTGTAGAGAATGAGAGGGTTGATTGTGCCCCTTCCACTCCCAGCATCCTCAGTGTGGAGCCCCTTCCACTCCCAGCATCCTCAGTGCGGAGCCCCTTCCACTCCCAGCATCCTCAGTGCGGAGCCTCACCTCCTGCAGGAATCTTCTCTCAGGGCCACTCTGGACTCTCTCCCCATTGTTTGGTTAGCACGGGACCCAGAGGCACGTTCAAGTGCTTGTTAATCTCTGGCACTCATTGATTTTGAACCCTGTCCAGCGTAACCGCCTTGGATTCCTGTGGTATCCAACTCTATTTCTCCTTCCCTCTTTCCCCTTCCCCCAGAATACTTAGTAGTGATTTAGTAACTTTTTGCCAGCTTGGTTGGGGTCCACTGATTGGGGTCAGGTCAAGTTGGTGATGGTAGCTTTTCCGATGTGGCATCAGAAGGAGGGGGGTATGTGTAGAGATCAGCTTTGAACTTGTGAGAGATCCTCTGAGACGTGGTTGTTGTTTGGAAACGTTACTACCGTTGCTATGGAGCCATGGTCTCAGATGGGGGTTATGTCAGTGTAGGGGGAGTGCAGCTTCTCTTTGGAAGGAAGGACACTTGGTTCGAGTGTGGCCATGGAGGTTCCAGGATAGCTCAAAGTATTCACAGTACCAGACTTGGGAACTTGAAGTCTGCTAATGATCTGAAGCAGACCTGATAATAGGCTCTCTTAGGAGATGGAGATAAAATCAAGGAAAGAGGCTCCAGCCCTAGGGTGCTGCAGCTTCCTCCTAGCATGAGCAACTGGTGCAACCTTGTCTGCTAGGTGGACTCTCCCTTGGCGGTTCCTCAGGCTAACTCATCCTTCCCCCTCTCTCCCCGCTCCACCCAGCCACACTCTAGGCTTCTTTTCGCAATGTGGTCTTTACACTTTTTCCTTGGCTGCAAGGTTTTGGTTAGGTTTATACTTAACTTTTTTTGATCCACTCTAAGTCTAGCCAGGGTTGTTAGGAATGGGCCAAGGCAGGGGAACACGAACATTCTTTCTATTTGGCCTCTGAGAAAGCAGTATCTTTTTGGCGTTTGTACTTGATTTACCCTTCAGATTATGCTGATCTAGAATGTGTCTTCTTGAGGAAAAGCTGGATGGGTGTTGGGGAAACAGTAGAGGGACAGGACAGCCCCGCATTTACTTCTACCTCTGATTACTCTCCAGCAGCAGGTGTTTGAGGGTGACTCAGGTTTGATGTTAGTTTTTTTCCCCCTAATAAAGACACGTACCTGGGACAGGTAGTGACAGTGAACCTGTTCTAGCATTTGAGCTTTGACCGTCTTGATCACTCAGCAGACTGACAGTAAATTATGTGTACATTTCTTCATTTCTGCCACGCTGCCCTCTGCCCTCATAGATCCTCACGGGGTCTTGGCGCGATCTTGTCTGTGCACTATTTTCTGCCTAGCCCCTTTGATACATGGGTTCTGTCCTTGGCTCTAGGCGGAGAAGCTGTGCTTGGTTTCTTACTATGTTCAGGTGACAGCTGAGGCCCCAGGTGGAAGGCCTCTTGGTTGTGCTCAGTGTGTCTTTCTTCCAGTTCTTTGTCTCTAGCTCCTAGAGACCCGCCACCCTCCTCTTCGGCCCCTCTTCGCTCCCCACCTGCTCCTTTCCTCTCACTTTTTTTTCCTACCCTATCCTCTCCAGCACCCCTGTCGTTCTCTGCCCACCTAGCCCTTCCTTGGCCTTTCAGCTCGTTCTGCTTTCCTCTCTTTTACCTCCCATTGCTGGCCTCTCAGCCTCTCCTGTGCTCCTGACTTGCTGTCACCCCTTTGTCCCCTCGCTGGGGTACAGTAAGAGCGTCATAGGTTGTTTTTTTTCCTCCTCTTCTGCCTGTTAGCGGTCCCTCTGCTACACCCATACCATAAATAACACTCGAGCATCTGCCAAACACATTCCTCACTTGTGTTAATAGGCTGCAATGATGCCGGAGCCTGTTGCCACGGCAACCTCATTTTTGTTTGACTGTATCCCACTCTGCTACATAAAGCCTCTGTGTGCACTCACACACAAACAAGCATGCTCCCACAACTATTACCCATGCTTGGCTGTCAAAGAATATCTTGGAGACAATGTCCTTGGGACCTGTGGGGGTGAAGTGTTCATTTGAGTCTGAAAAGATAGTCCCTTCTTCCTCCGAGAGATACCTTAGGAGGCGATATGGATGGGAAAGCGCTTTGGGAAGTAGGAACACTGTTCAGATGTGAGGTGTTTTATTACGTAGCCACACGTGGCTCCTGGGGGGAAGATTCTGATCTTGCCTGTGTCTCGGGGAGCTAGCCGTGTGGATGCCCATCCTCACTGAACTCTATCTTCCTTTAGCTCCTCGCCCTTATCCTCTCCAGTCTCACTGGGGGAAGCTTAGCTTGGTGGCTTCTTGCATTTCTTCTTTTGTGCCTGCTCGAACCCACAACTGTCACCAGTTGTTCCAGCCATCCGAGTGGCACAGGCGCTGTGTGGGAGATGTTCTGTGACTGAGCGTGTGCGAATGTCAGCCTCTAGGAAGTAAGGGGTGGGTGAGGATGTAGGTCAGCAATGGAGTCCCATGACCGCCCAGGGACAAACACGTGTGTGTGTGTGTGTGTGTGTGTGTGTGTGTGTGTGTGTGTGGTGTGTCTGTCTGTCTGTCTAGTGCTGGGGTGGCCAGAAAGCCTTTCAGAGGAGATCCTTGCAGCACTGACCTTGTTTTGGGCTAGGCTCCCAGGGCCCTTGCCTTTCTTATTATTCTAATGATAACAAATTATCATTGTTGACCTGAGCTCCTCAGGGAGTTCTCTGCTTGTCCTGCCCCTCTTCTTTTAATCACTGAGAGGAGGGGTTGGGCTTGAGCGATCTCCTCCCTGGTGTGTCGTGTCCCCCCCCCCGCCCCCCCCCCGTTCCCCCTTCCCACCGCTCCTGCAGCCCGTGTGCTCCACAGCTTCCCTGCTGGGAAGCTGCCTCCTCCTCTGGAACATGGCCCAGAGGCCTTCTGATGGGTCACCGTGGCCTCCCGAAGTATGCCGCTGGGTCATGTGGAAGAGGACACACCTTTACTCTCCAGGGCCAGCACTGACTGTCACCAGCAACTTCTTCACCACCTGTATTTCTGTGCAGGGGCAATCTGGTCACACACAAAGCCAGCAGCCTGGAGTCTGGGTTGACTTTAAATCTAGAGCAGAGGAGGGTCTGTTTGTCGCCCCTCGGGGCTCAGTGCATCTGCAGGCTCTATTTCCTAAATGGTTTCAATTCTGTTTTCCTCTTCCTGGCAGCTAGGACAGGGTGCTTGGAGGGGGTCGGAGTGGCTCCTGATAAGAGTTGGAGCAGGCCTCTGGATTGGGGGCCGGGGTCCTTTGCTAGGTCTTAGGGGATCAGAAACCTGAGAGGGAAGAGCCTGTTAGTGAGAACTCAGCTGAGGGTCAGAATGTGCTGCTGTGACGTTTACAGGGATGCTCACAGTTCACAGTTCAGTCTGAGTTGACCTACAAGTAAGATCTCAGGTCTTTGTGCTGAGGAACAGCTCACGTGTGCCCCTGCAGAGGACAGACAACCTCTTCCTGACCTTACAAGATGTCCCGTGTAGACAGGCCCTAGCCGTCAGTCCCTGTGTAAAGCTGACAGCTAACAGGAGAATAGGGCTGTGACCTAGGCTTGGATCAGGCCACATCCTCTCCTGAGAGATGTGAATGGAGCTGCCACTAGGGTCCAGCCAAATGTGGCAGTAGGGGTGGGTCAGGGAGCCCCAGGAAGTGGTCTCCCTGGGCTATTCCAGCTTCCAGCTGGGTGACTTCTGGTCCACAAGGTACCACAATAGCGCCTTAGGTAACTTCTTTCATTTTGTGTCAGGCCCAACTTGTGATCGTTTACTTTTCAGGAGTGTTGGGAATGGAAAGTTTACTCAGGGAACTTCACCATTCTTTTCCCACAGATCTCTAGGGTATAGTTATATAAGTGATGATCTAGTATGTTCTTCTCTCATCCGTGCTTATCAGATTTGGGGAGGCTCGCTTACGGAGAGCAGGACAAGCATTCATTTCCTTTCCCAAATGCAAAACTTAATGGAGCAAATTGGAAAGGCAGAGTTTATATACACACACACTTTCCCCTTCTCAAGGCAATTGTAAAATGGGAGAAGCTCTTGACAGTGCTGTGAACAAAATCTGGGCATTTCTAGTTAACAGACAGCAAGTCCATCTTTGGTGTGGCTGTGGGAAAGGCAGGTAGGAATCTTGGCTTTGTTTATAGGAGATCCCGTTCACAGGAAGGTTGAGACCTGTCTGAAGCCTGGTGTTTAATGCTTAGTTAGAGGGAGGTGACCAGTTTGGTAAGAGGACTGACGACCTTGAATTCTAAGGGGACAATTGACGGAGTGAAGGCTAGCACGGAGGAGAAATGAACGAGGCCAGCTGTGGCTGCTGAGATCGCTGGCTGCTGTTTACAGGATGGACTTAGTGTTCGTTGCTCCCAAGGACAGGCTGTAGGACAAATGACTGAAAATAATGGACTGATTTTAGCTTCAGACCTTTCTGGCCACTGGGGTTGCAGTGACCAAACCATTTACTCTCTTGTCAGTGGAGTGTACCAATGCAGTCCAGAAGGCTCTCTTATGGTGGGAAGTGCTTGCCTGGGGTCGATTCTCTCATTGAGTCCCAGACTCATCAGTATCTTCTGGGAAGTTTTTGGAAAATGCAGGGTCCCAGGTGCTGCTAGAAAATGCAGCTTCCAAGGGTCTGGGGTGGAGGCCAGAAATAGTCTGTTTCTATTGATTGATTGATCGATTGGTGCTAAGGAGCAAATACAGGGCCTTGAGCATGTTAATGGGGACTCTACTCAATCAGTCTCCCAGCCTGGGCTTACTATTATTATTAAAACAGCTTGGATCTCATGTTCCAAGCTCTCCTGGTAGCGAGTCTTAATGGCCAGCTCTCACATGTGGGAGCCAAGCGGAGCTCTCTCTGGTTGTGCAGCCCTAGGTTTCTGTGGCTCAGTGGGCAGTGTAGCTTCGCTGACTCCTGGAGTCCTCTATGGTCCTTCATCTCACTCTCCCAATATATCATTTTATTTCTCATTGTTATAACAAGAGACGCTGGGAGTTAACTTTTAGTTACAAAGAAGCGGTTTATTTTTTGGAGGCTCCAGGGCACAGTGCCCATGTTGGCTCACTTTGGTCGAGGGTTGTGTTACGGCTTAATGGGTAGCAGAGGCAGGAACCTGTGTGGAACCGCATGCTCACATCTTCAACCAGGAGCAGAGAAAGCTGGACGGGGCTTTGACCATAACCCTCTTGGGCCGGGGACATAAACTGGGCAAAAGCAGCCCACATCTTAATCTTGCAGGTGGAGGCAGGGAGGTTCAGAAGTTCAAGGTCATCCTCAACTATGTGGTAAATTTGAGGCCAGCCTGGGCTACAGAGACTCTGGCTGGAAAAATAAGACAAAACAAAGCAACAACAACAACAACAACAACGCTCTTGTAAAAACTATTATAGAGTCACACAGAAGGCATGCAGGAGATAACACTCACCCCTGGTGACCTTAGGAACCCCTGCAAGGGGCTCACTTCTTAAAGCTCCTCCCATGAGTGTCACCCTGGAGAGCAACACTTTAATCACTGTGGATCCTTAGGGGCATCCACAAACCATGCACAGATCACAGTGCATGACCTCTGTTGAAAGCAGCTGCATCCTGCATTGGAGCAGAGGGTGTCCAGGTGGGGCTGGTGAGTGTGTGCTGATTCAGGGATGCAGGTCTGGAAGGTGATTGGATGGTGGTAGCAGTGAACCAGCATGAGGGATGCCAGGCTCCAAACTCTTCTTCTCCACTCATCCAACTGTTCTGGTCCCTCCTTCTTGATGGAGGCACAGCCATCTGTAGCCATGGTGATGGGATAGGAGTGGTAGAAGGATGGGGGGACTAGGTTTGCCTCGGGGTTTGCTCCTTTGTTTCTCTGGTGAATGGAAAGCAGAGGAGAGGAAGGGATTAGGGAATTAGGAGGTGGTTTGAAGGAGGGAGGTAGGGTTTAGGGAATGGCAATAAGAGATTGGCCCTGCTAGTCTGGGGAGAGGAAGGACATGAGTGGGGGCAGGGTTGCCTCTCGGAACAATGGGACATAGTCACAGAGGAGGGGGAGACAAACAAAACATAAGGAGACAGAAGGGGCTTTGTTCTCTCGGCCAGCCTCGTGTGTCAGCATGAAATGCACCCCCCTTGCTCTGGGGGTTTACACACTGCTGCTCCAGCACTGAGGCCTCCTGACATCACCGTCGCCTTCTCCCTAGGGCTCCCTAGGCATCGGGCATTGTCCCTGAGCTCAGGGCAGTCTAGCTGCACCTTCAGAGGGGTCCTCGGGGCTCCAGGCCTCCCGTCTACCAGCACTCCGTCCGTAGTAGGTGCTCGGCGATGGTCTGAATGAACAAATGAAATGAATGAATGGGTGGCGGGGTGGGTGGATGTCTGCACGCCGACTCCAGGCTTTGCTGAAGTGCTAGACCGACACCTCCACAGAAGGAAGCCAGCCGCTCCGCTTGGAAGCCTATTTTGGTGGGTTGTAATCCTAAACTCCGAGTAGGGCTTCCAAAACCCTCCTGCAGCAATTTTAAAACGCATGCCTTAGAAACGGGGCTGCCGCCTGGCACTGCTGATACTACACAGCTTCGCAGATTGGGAAATCATCACACAGTCATCCTCTCGGCTTTCGTCATTCACTCCGGTAACCGGCTGTTGCTGGTGCCTCCATGACCCTGGCGCTGGGTTAGGCTCAAAGGCCATGATTTGCTTTACTTGGTTCCTGGCTCTCCCGGGACAAGCTTTAGACCACAGCCCCACATTAAGCGTATTCCCGAGAGCGACGTTAACCAACATTTCATAAATACACTTACAGCCCGTGTCAAATAAGTTTGGGAAAGCACAGTCAACCTTCTGCGCCTATAGTTCTGTGTCTGTTGATCCAACCGCGGCAGATTGGAAATAGTTGAGTCTGCACCAAACATGCAGGTTTCATTTTCTTGTCACTGTTCCCTAATAATAACTTCATACGGCATTTCCATTGCATTAGGGTGACACAAGGAACCCAGAGATGGCTTAATGCATGGGCGGATGTGTGGGTTATATGTAAATCTCACACGATCTTATATAAGGGCTTGAACACCTGCAGATCTCGGTGTTTGCAGTGGGTCCTGGAACCAGTCCCCCAGAGACCTTGAGGGACAGCTGTACTGGGTTGAACAGAATTCCCAGGTTTGAAAGCTTTTAATATATTAATATCTATGAAAAGTTGCCGAGAAGGGGATACCGCATGAAGCTTTTATTAGATGTAGTTGACTCCAGTCAAGTTTTTTCGGGGACACTAGTGTTGGGTGGAACATACTTCAGCACTCTCAGGACCTGCTCTTCCCTCCAGTCCCCTGCCTCTGGGATAGACCTACCACGAACAGCATGTTGAGGCATGTCTCGAGGCTCGGACTTGGCAGCTTGCCTCCCTTAGAAGGAGATTGCCCAGGCTGCACTGACTGGCTGGCTGCCTACTTTCAAGTCTCATTTTCCATCTGGGTCAGAAATCCTATATAAAATAAAATGACGGGGCTGGACCAGGCTAGAGAGATGTCCCCTTTATCTAGCGTTGGCTTCTTGTAGGGGTTGTCTGCTGGCGTTAGGCTGAGAGCCGTTGGGCTTCTGCGTGATAATGCTTGGGAAGGCCTGGGCTCTATTAAATGTGTTTCTGGAACTCTTGCTTCAGGCACTGAGTGTGTAGCTGCCCAGGGAGAAGGAGTCATGGCCATTCCGGATCATCCTTCCCCTAATTGTGTCTTTGTCCTCTCCTCTCCCCACTCTCCAAAATAAGGGATCTCATGAAGGGTTGATCCTAAGCAACGCATAGGTCCTGAGTCTACTCCACCCTGGGAGCTGGCTAAAGCACCGTGTGCGGGGAGTATTTATTTTATTTATTTTCTCTCTTTGTCTTCACCTTGAATGCGATAGATAACCCAGGCTAGCCTCAAACTTGAGCTGATCATTCTAAATCTCAGCCTTCTAAATTCTGGGATTATAAATCTGCATATCATGTCCAGCTGTAGAACTTCATTAATCTCTCCTTATCTCAAGACTTTTTGAAAAATTATTATTATTATTTTACACACACACATACACACATACACAGAGGGTTTCTCTGTGTAGCTCTGCAATAGTAACTCTTACTATTGTGCATGCAGGTGTAAGTGGGGATGCCAAGTGCATAGCCAGAACACACGTGCAGAGGTCAGAGGACAGCTTTGGGAGCAGGTTCTCTCCTTCCACCGTGGGTTCGGGGATCCAGCTCAGGCCTTCAAGCTTCCACAACAAGCACTTGTAACTGCTGAACCATCTTGTAGACCCTACCTCATTTCATCTTAATATTAACCCAGAGAGGAAGAGCTCCCCACCCCCCATCAGCCACTGCAGAAACTGGTGTATGACCGAACAACCTGCTAACTTCCTGCAAGGTCACGAAGCAGTGTAGCAGATGGCCTGTCCCCTGACTGATGGCCCTTGGACATGTATGTGCCTTTGGTTTCTGCCTGCTGGACTTTTAGCTGCTATCCTCTGAAGACCTTGGACTTTGGGGTCTACTGGGAGGGCAGGCCTGCAGTACCCTGACCATTGGAGGATCTTCCTTCCTTGCCCTGGAGATGGGGTGGTCTTGTTTGGGGCTTGGGTTCTTCCAGTTTCCCAGAGTTCTCTGGGAGGGTTAAGCGCTAAAGCTGTTCAGGTGATAAACCCCTTCTTCCTGCTCTTCTTCCTTGTTGCTTTCTTCCTTCCCAGTTGTAATCTGCCACCCCCTTTTATTGCTTTCTGGGGTCACCTCCCAGGCAAACTACCTATATTCAAATCCTCACCTTGGGATCCTTTTGTTAGGAGGAATCCAAGCAGTGGGCAAGCCTGACTTTACCCCAGTTTGGAAACACTAGGAAGCAGGAGGCTGTGTGCTGGGGGCAGAAATGCATCAGGTGCAGAACTGGGTGGCAGACGGTGCAGCCGTGGGCTTGCCTTTGGCTCCCCACTCCCGTTCGGTGGCGTGTTTGTTACTGGTAGATTGCTGGCAAGACTAGGGGAATGAGGTGAAATTTAAAATAATGTTTTTTAGGGAGACATGTATTTGTTTAGTTGCTACTTAAACATTTTTAGCTTTATATACCCTATGTAGCTAACCTGACCTTTCTTCAAATTACTGTTTCTGTTACAAGACGGCAGGCAATAAACCTATTTCTTCAAAAGCATTTTTTTTCTTTTTTAAAGAAATGAGAAGAATTAAAGAATAAAGAAATTTAGGTGTTTCTGTTCTGCTCTAATGTGGATCTGACAGAAAGCCATGCTGACCCTAGGGCCTGCTGGCCAGGCAGTGACATGATGTAGCCGGTGGCTAACTCTGTGGTCTGTTTCCTCTTGGCGTCTGCTGGGAACTTGCCTGCTGAGAGGTGGAGCCTCTGGCACATTCTGCCCGCAGAACGCCCAGCCCGCTCCCTCTGATGACTCTGTCCAGGCGGGCCCCACAGGCAGCTAACTTTCAGTATGTTGCTTACTCACTGACGGGCACCAGTGTGGCCTGGCGGAGGACATGTGCCCAAAGGACTGCGATGTGGCGCTTGTTAGGGAGGGCTTAGCATCAAATAATGGGACACTGAGGTCAAGTTCTTTAGAGGGCACTCATGTCTTCCTGTGTGGTCTCTTGTCTGTTTGGTCACATAGGCCTAAGGTGAGCAGGGGTCAAGGTGAGGGATTTCCTGTCTGCTTACACTTTTGGGTTGTCTACAGGGCTCTGAAAATAGACCCATACTCACACCCACCCAGCCTGTTTTTATTATAAATTCCAGGGATAAAGCAAGCTGTCCCCAGGGTTGAGATGTGGTTTAGACAATGGCTCCAGTCATCCCAGAGGGCTCAACTACGTCTCCATGTAGCTAGCATTTCACAGGTGTCTGCTTCTGGCAGCCCAGGGGCGTTGACAGCCCTGGTTGAGTGCCACAGCTCTGGGGAGTCACCATGTTTTTCTTCCCCGGTGACACCACCGTCCTCATGGCCTGTGACCCTACAAGTTAGTGTGTGTGAGGGTGCTCTAGACGGAGGTGTCACATGATACCCTGGGGTTTGGCGGGGGATAGAGGCTCAGAGGCAAAATGACCCCGTTGGGGCTACACCACCAGTCCTTTTGCTTAGGCCCTGCACACATCCAGATTTTGTACATGAAGTCGGGATTGTTCACAGCTGGGTCCAGTTGTCCCCTGTGGTGTTTCTGAAGCTGTAGATGGCACAGCTGTACCCAGGCAGTTGCCTCAGCTCAGTGTTGGAATGCATGGCTTTTCCTTTTTATTTGTAATGTCTTCCTTCCCTCCTGGTGTCGGGTGCAGACGGGCACGAAATGAGGTGTCATTCCCGTTCACCTCTGGGGAGCTCCTAATGGTTTTATGGGTGTGAGGAGAAACCAGGATCTGGGAGGAAAGTCAGACGTGATGCTGGGATGGCTTAGCCCCGGGGTGAGGCTACCTTGGAGCTAGTCTTCTGTTAGCTTAAGTTGAGACGTGAGAGGGAAGGGAGGCTGTCACAGGTACCTCAGGACTGCCTCCTGGTACAGCCCTGGTACAGCATGGAGCTCCTGAGGAGAAGCTTTCTTTTAGCTGCACAGTTCAGTGCTCACTAAGGACGCACTTGAAGGATGTCTTTAAAACCCAGATCCCAAAACCACCACTGCCCTATAAAGTGTCCTTGATGTCCCAAAGGATGATCTTCTGCAAACCCACCCCTGCATCAGTTAGTCTTCTCAGGAAGACTAGAAGGAAAAGAAGTCTGGTCTGTTGTCTTCCTCCACCCCACACACACAGGGTTTTTCTGTGTAACCTTGGCTGTCCTGGAACTCACTCTGTAGACCAGGCTAGCCTCAAACTCATAGAGATCTACCTGCTTCTGTCTCCTGATTTCTGTGATTAAAGGCGTGCGCCACCATCACCCAGCAGGAAAACGAGTCTTTAAAAGTTAATATTTTTATTAATTCCTTGAGGATTTCATCAGTGTATTTTGATCACATTTATTCCCCCACCCATCCTCCTTCCTTACCTACCCTCTCCACCCTCGCCTCTCTGCTCGCCCAAGTTTGACGTTTTGTATTTTTTTTTCCTGGTTTTGTTGTTGTCTCCCATCCCCCTACTCCACCTCCCATCAGGTCTAGTTTGTGTAACCCAACAACTCTCGGGAGTACAGTCTGCTCTGGAGTGGGGTCACATGGAAGTGACTCTTGCCGGGGAGCGTATGCTCAAGGTTTGATTGCCACATTTCTTTTAGAGATGGGAAAGTTGTGTGTTCCCTGAACTTGCCCTAGTCCCTAGTCCTCCTCTGGCCAAGTCTCTTTCCTGTAAGCATTTCACCATGCTGCGTGGATGGGAGCCACTGGGCTCCTGGCTGGTCCCCAGTAGACAGTGTCAGCTGGGAAATGCCTCTACTGACACCTCAGCCCAGAGGGCTGCAGACTGGATAGAGCACAGCTGGGCATCCGGGAGTGTGGACCAGGCCTGTCCCTACAGAGTCTGGACTGGGATAGAGCACATCTGGGCATCCGGGAGTGTGGACCAGGCCTGTCCCTGCAGAGTCTGGACTGGGATAGAGCACATCTGGGCATCCGGGAGTGTGGACCAGGCCTGTCCCTGAGGGTCTGGACTGGGACAGAGCACATCTGGGCATCCGGGAGTGAGGACCAGGCCTGTCCCTGCAAGGTCTGGACTGGGATAGAGCACATCTGGGCATCCGGGAGTGAGGACCAGGCCTGTCCCTGCAGAGTCTGGACTGGGATAGAGCACATCTGGGCATCCGGGAGTGTGGACCAGGCCTGTCCCTGCAAGGTCTGGACTGGGATAGAGCACATCTGGGCATCCGGGAGTGTGGACCAGGCCTGTCCCTGCAGAGTCTGGACTGGGATAGAGCACATCTGGGCATCTGGGAGTGTGGACCAGGCCTGTCCCTGCAAGGTCTGGACTGGGATAGAGCACATCTGGGCATCCGGGAGTGAGGACCAGGCCTGTCCCTGCAAGGTCTGGACTGGGATAGAGCACATCTGGGCATCCGGGAGTGAGGACCAGGCCTGTCCCTGCAGAGTCTGGACTGGGATAGAGCACATCTGGGCATCCGGGAGTGAGGACCAGGCCTGTCCCTGCAGAGTCTGGACTGAGATAGAGCACATCTGGGCATCCGGGAGTGTGGACCAGGCCTGTTCCTGCAGAGTCTGGACTGGGATAGAGCACATCTGGGCATCCGGGAGTGAGGACCAGGCCTGTCCCTGCAAGGTCTGGACTGGGATAGAGCACATCTGGGCATCCGGGAGTGAGGACCAGGCCTGTCCCTGCAGAGTCTGGACTGGGATAGAGCACATCTGGGCATCCGGGAGTGTGGACCAGGCCTGTCCCTGCAGAGTCTGGACTGGGATAGAGCACATCTGGGCATCCGGGAGTGTGGACCAGGCCTGTCCCTGCAAGGTCTGGACTGGGATAGAGCACATCTGGGCATCCGGGAGTGTGGACCAGGCCTGTCCCTGCAGAGTCTGGACTGGGATAGAGCACATCTGGGCATCCGGGAGTGAGGACCAGGCCTGTCCCTGCAGAGTCTGGACTGGGATAGAGCACATCTGGGCATCCGGGAGTGTGGACCAGGCCTGTCCCTGCAAGGTCTGGACTGGGACAGAGCACATCTGGGCATCTGGGAGTGTGGACCAGGCCTGTCCCTGCAAGGTCTGGACTGGGATAGAGCACATCTGGGCATCCGGGAGTGTGGACCAGGCCTGTCCCTGCAGAGTCTGGACTGGGATAGAGCACATCTGGGCATCCGGGAGTGTGGACCAGGCCTGTCCCTGCAGAGTCTGGACTGGGATAGAGCACATCTGGGCATCCGGGAGTGAGGACCAGGCCTGTCCCTGCAACATCTGGACTAAGTTAGAAGCATCGTCTTTTTCTTTGCAACACCTATGCTGCTTTGTCCTTTTATTTATTTTTTTTAATTTTTTTGAGATTATAATTACATCACTTCTCCTTCCCTCTCTGCCACCTAAACCCGCTCATATATCCCTCTTTGCTCTCTTTCAAATTTATGATCTCTTTTTTCCCATTAGTTCTTGTCACATGCCTTTTGTATATACTTACAAATATGTAAATATAACCTGCCCAGTCTATACAGTGTTACTCATATGTGTGTTTTCAGAGCTGACCGTTTGGTATTGGGTAACCAAATTGGTGTGCCTCTTCCCTGAGGAAGACTGTTTTTCCTGCTCTCAGCATTCCTTAGTTTCCTTGTGTAGGATTGGGGCCTGTGAACTTCCCCCTGTCAAGCTTGCTTTTGAAATATAATTCTGTGCTAGGGCAGAGTCCAGAGCCTCGTGCAGGCAAGGCAAGCGCTCTACCACAGTGTTACACCCCGAGTCTCTCCCCTTCCTGCTCAGATAGTTCTTCGTTTTGATACACACATGCTCACTGTATGTGACTAGTCTTCTGGCCCCCACTTGTCCAGCCCTTAGGAAGGGGGCAGAAAGGAGTTCTGGCTTTGACAGAGAGGGCCCCTTCCCTGGACCCCACCTATCTCCTCCCCTATCCACCTGTACCAGTATGAGCAGGGATCACTACAGAAGTTCCGAAAGGATTTGTTCTTTTCATTGCATTCCAGTAGAATAGCCATCGCCAGAGCACATTGAAAACTTCCTTATAGTTTATCAGCACGTGTGATCGTTTAAGTGTTTGCTTGCATTTCACTGTAAGTGCCTGGGGCTGAGGTTTAGACTGGCTGAGTGGGTTAACCTCAAAGAATCCACCAGAAGGGAGAGGAGGCGCATCCACCAGTTTCTATCTAGTCCTAGGGTCCAGTGGAGATGCTGTGAGTGCTGGTGTTCATAAAATTGTTTTCTGTGCTGGGGCTAAAACCCAGGGCTTCCTGCATTCACAGCCCCGGCTCTGTCACTAAGCTCCCTGCAGCCTGGCATCGGCGTTTTGTAAAGCTCTTGGGGAATTCTAACATGCCCCAAGATTGAAGACTTGAGCCCCGCCCCTCCCCTGTCAGCAGAGGGGTCACGTAGATGACACGGGAGTCTACTTTATGGCGATATTGAAGAGCAAGTTGTTTATATCACAGGGGTTTATTGTGGTGATTCAGTAAAGACCGATGGCCACTAAAGATGACTGCAGGCGTGTAACAGGGAGGAAAACTTGCTTGGGGTTGGTGTATAAAATGTTGCCAGGCAAGGCTGCGGTTTGCTTTGTTTATGTTGCTCTTCTCACCAGCAATTAACCCCAAATGCGGCTGGATAAATGGCCGAGACCAGTGCTGTAATATCTGCAAGAACATTTTAGAAAAATGAACGCTGAGTCTCAGCTGAACAGGAAACCTCCCTTGGCCTTCTGGAAGTCCAAGTCTTTTAGCTGCTGACAAATTCCCGGTGGTTGAGAGTAGCTCTTCCCTTCTCTCTTCCTTGTACAAACACCTCGGCCTCACCCTCCTTGGCCATGTTCGGTAGTTTCTAGATCGCTCCCGTGGTAGCCTAGCAGTCTCTGTAGCAGATGCTCACCGAACACTCATCCGATGCAGGGATGGCTTTACTGAGGGTCACAAGGCACCAGTCTGGCACGGCTTCTTTTTCTTCTACTTTACAGATCATGGAAAATAAGGGATTGCATGGTTTTGCCTCCCCATATGTATGTGTGGCAAAGACCTAGAAAATAAAAGCAGGTGACAGGGTGGGGGTGGAAGGACCGGGACGACGACAGCGTGTGCACCGTGAGAGCCACCCTTCCTGTCTAGTCTAAGGCTAGCTCTTTCCTGCCCCCTTTGTGCTGGAACAAGAAGGATGGGACCATCTGTTGGAGCCCCTGTGCCCTGGAGCACAGAGATGGGAAGCCCTTAGCATATTGCCTCGGCTTGAGGATCGTCCAGGGCAAGGGCTGGTCCTCTAGGTCAGTGCTCCACCAAGGTCACATGTGGACTGCCATGTCATCCTTTGGGAAAGGGTTATCCCAGGAGAGTTAATTTTGGATAAATTTTGGAAGTGGAATATTCCTTTAGCATTGGCGATGATGGCCCAGAAAAGTCAATTAGTCACTGTCTGAAGTCCTCCTGAGGGTGTGTTGCCGCCCTGTGCCTGTCCCACCTGCCTTCCACCGGTGGGGTTCCTGTTGACTTTTTCTTCACACGTTCAGGGGATTCCACAGCCTGTTAGTACTCCAACTAGGCTGAGGAGATGCGATGTGAACTCACCTTAGATCCTAGGGTGTCTGGGGAGCCATGGGAGTCAGTGGGGCGAAGGCCAGCCCCATCAGAGAGATGGGCCCTGCTGTGTTCCCCAGGCTGCTCTGGAGCTCCTGGGCTCAGCTTCTTCTACCCTGCTTCTGTAAGGCTCCTGAGGATTCGCGCATGCTCCAGGATTGAGATCTGGAGTCCCAAGCCTTCTTCTCTAGCAGCAGAGACATCATGTTGATGACAGCATCTGAGGCCTCCTTTAGTCTTTGTGCCCTGTGTGTTTGTTCTGTCTTTCTTCTCGAAGTTCAAGGAACTTGGAGATCTAAAGGCAGTCCTGATTTCTCTATCATTACTTAGTTATTTTTTGAGATGGGGTTTTCCTCTGCATTATGAAGCATAATTAATAAAAGCTTAGAGGCAGATATTGGGGTTCAACCTGAAGGACCTGAAAAGCAAAGCAGGCAGCCACTGGCTCTTATCTTGACCTCAGTCCAAAATGGTGATCCTGCCTCTAGGAATCTCATAATGAGACTGTGTCTGAGAGCTGTCTTCTCCCCCCACCTTATATTCCTCTCTAGCTCTGGGATTAAAGACATGCACTGCCCAACTTCTATGGCAATTAGTGTGGCTACTAGGATTAAAGGTGTGTGTTACCACTGCCTGGTCTGTAAGGCTGTTTTACTCTCTGTGAAACAAAGCTTATTTATAAAAATACAAGTGAAATGCCTCTACATTTCCCCTTTTTGTCTAAAATAAAAAGACTATAACATAATAAAAATTATATACAATAAATATAATAATTATATTACAATCTATACAGGCAATAAATACATTAACAATGTCTAGTCCATTTGCATATGACATTTTCAGAGAAAATACTCCACATCTATCATATCTTGGTGAGTCCAAATTTTGTACCTAATTTACTTTCTACCACAACTTCTATTATATCCAAACCTATCTTTTAATGTCTCTCAACCTTATATACTTTACATTGCTCTAGTGAATTTTCTTTTCTGAGTCTCGTAAACAAGGAAGACTACAACTGTCTAGTCTTCAACTACCTCAGAGACCCAAGGAAGAAATAATATTAACTGAATAAGCAGGAAGTGCAAGCAGGCGACTTCCAAAATATGTGAGTAATTGTTGTAGGAGCTGTGGGGCTGCATTCCGCCACCCAGCTCCCGCCACCAGCTAGCTTTACCCGAAATAACAACACACAAACTGTATTCTTTTAAACACTGCTTGGCCCATTAACTCTAGCCCTTACAGGCTAATTCTCATATCCCAATCAACCCATCTCTAATAATCTGTGTAGCATCAGTCTTACCGGGAAAGATTCAGCATGTCTGACCTGGCAGCTTGCTTCATGGCGTCTGCCCTGGGGAGGGGAGCATGGCCTCTGAGCTCACTTCCTCTTCCTCCCAGCATTCTGTTCTGTTTACTCCTCCCACCTATGTTTTAACCTATGAGGGCCAAGCAGTTTCTTTATTATAATTAACCAATGAAATCAACAGATTGATATATGACACTCCCACATCAAGTAATGACAGAAAGACCTGGCTGCCTGGACAGTCACCCAAAGTTCCTCTGCAACGTTGGGCGTCCATCTTCCGCCTACAGGCCTAGCATATCTGACAGACTTCTCTATCCTGCTTATCTAACTGGGACAGCATACTGTCGGCAGCCAAGCACTGCCTTGCCCAGTGACTTACTTTTGCCACAGTCCTACAGGTGTGTACCACCCCGCCCAAGCTGCCTGATTTCTCTTAAGGAAACTAAAAGATGGAGACGGCCCCCTTCTGCAACCCCAGGAGGGAGCAGAGGGTATTTGTGTGTCTGCTGCGGGTAGTCAGTGGAGATGGCTGAGGAAAAGGGGCCCCCTGATATGTCTGCTGCACAGCAAGACCCTGGAATAAAGTGAGGCACCCTTTCTCCAGGGTATGCTGCTACTCCTGAGGCTTCTGGGACCCCACTCCCCAGCTCAGATGGTGGCAAGGCAGGTGATCTGGTCCTGGAGAGGGTGAGGCAGAGGGTAGAAACCTTTCCGGAAGCCAGGCAGCCTGGGCTGGCTACCCAAGTGGGGTGTATGTGGCCCTCATTCTAGGATTTGTTCTTCCTTCCTTGCACCAGCTTGGGACTGAGCTATTAGAGAGTCTTAGTCATAGACATCCCTGTGTATGTGTACTCTGACTTCAGGCTCCTGGCAGAAAAAACCTTTGGGAAGATGCTTGATGGGTAAGGGAGGAGGATGGGGCAGACATATCTCTGAGAGGAGCTTTCTTGGCTTTCTGTTGTGGGGACAGGAAGGATTTGTGATGCCCGAAGGGAGTGAGGGTGTACATTGGTGAGACAATGAGGTCACAGGGACTCTGGATTAATGCTGTTAGCATGGGAATGGGGTCCATTTCTGCCCACATCACTGTCCCAGGTTCCAGAACCACAGACATATGCATTCTTGCTCATTGTGTCTATGGTATGTCCTTACAGAAACACAAATTAGACCAGGCAGTTGATGCTGCCCTTTTCTCAGAGAAGAACATTTTACAGATAAGGAAATTGGAACAAGTGACACAGTGGGTCTCCAGTGTCACATTCTAAGCTGGTGCCTCAGTGCTTCCCAAACCCATTCATACCAGGACTCTTGGGAAGTCTGTTTAAAAATTCCATTCCTCAGTGTATTAGTCAGGGTTATCTAGAGTAACAGAACTTACATAATGAATCCTCTCCCCCCTCTCTTCCCTCTCTCTCCCCTCTCTCTCTTCTCTCTCTCCTCTCTTTCTTCCCCCTCCCTCCCTCTCTCCCTCCCTCCCTCCCTCCCTCCCTCCCTCCCTCCCTCCCTCCCTCCCTCTCTCTGTGTGTGTAGAGGGAGAGAGAGAGAGAGAGAGAGAGAGAGAGAGAGAGAGAGAGAGAGGAGGGTGTTTATTAGAATGACAGGAGGTTGTGGTCCTCTAATCCAGTAACAACTGTCTATGAATGGAAGGTCCAAGGATCCAATAGTTGCATAGAAACTGAATGGCTGAGCTAGACTTCTTGTAGATGCTGGAACCTTGAAGAAGTAGACTCTAATGCCAGTGAAGGAATGGACTTGCTGGCAAGATCAAGAGCAGAGAGAGAGAGAGGGGGGTGGGTGGGGGATAGATGGATGGATGGATAGATAGACAGACAGATAGCTTTCTCTTTCCATGCCCTTTATCTAGGCTGACAGCAGAAGGTGTATTACAGATTAAAGGTGGTTCTTCCCACGTCAATGGTTTAACTAAGAAAAAAGAAAATCCCTCATAGGTGTGTCCAGTCATCTGGGTTTTAGTTAATTCCAGGTGTAGTTAGGTTGACATCCAAGAGCCACACTCAGTTTCCCATGGAAAAGTCTAACCGCTACCTGGAGTTCAGAGCCCAGCCACTTACATCTTAGGTGGGCACCCCCACAGTTGAGGCAGGTGACCTGGGAGCTATCCATTATCCCTCCCAGGCAGAGCAAGGGCTGCGGTTATCTAGGTTCCCCCTTCCTTGGTCTGGGAGTGTACTCAGAGGCAGAGCTAGCGCTTAGCATACACCATCTACACCAGGAATGGCAGGACATGTCTGTAATTCCAGCACTTGAGGGTTGAAGGATCAGAAGTTCAAGTCACTCTGGGGTACTTGAGACCCTGTCTCAAAACCAAAAGTCCCTCCATAGAAGCATTGGTTTCTATATGGTTTTCAGCCATGTGAATTCCAGCCGGAGGCAGGCCTAGCAGGCAGAATGAGGTAGGTATAGTTTGTGGTAGGAACTTCTGTGGAGCTTCTGCCTTGCAGTCCTCAGGGGACAGAGCTGGGGGACAGTTCTGTGTGTCAACTTGACACGAGCTAGGGTCATCAGAGGAAGGAGCTTCTGCTGAGGAAATACCTCCTTGAGAGCCAACTTGTAAGGCATTTTCTCACTTAGTGATCAATAGGGGAGGGCCCACTTAGTGATCAATAGTGGGAGGTACGGTTCCTGGACTGGTGATCCTGGGTTCTATAGAAGAAGGTGGGGTGACCAAGCCAAGGGGAGCAAGCCCGTAAGCAGCTCCCCTTCATGACCTCTGCATTAGCTCCTGCCTCCAGGTTCCTGTCCTGCTTGAATTCCTGTCCTGACTTCCTTCAGTGATCAACAGTGATATTGGAAGTAGAAGCCAAATAAACCCTTTCCTCCCTCGGTTTCTTTGGTCATGGTGTTTCATCATAGCAACAGTAACCCTAACTATGACAGCCTCCTTCGTGCAAGCAAGGGCTCTCTTTTCATTCAGTCATTAGACACACAGACGTTCAATCTCCTAGCTTTTCCTCCCCGAGGAACCATGATCCTCTGAGGCCACCCCTAGTGGCACACCCCAGCTTGGGCCCTTCCACCTGCTCACTCACTCAGAAGCAGAGGACTATACTCGTGGATGTGGCAGTCACCCTGACGGATACTGTCTCAGTCAGTGTATCCTGAGGCCTCCTTTCCATAGGCCTCACTGCCTGCGGCTCTCCCCACACTGGTGGTCTTTGGACCTATCAAGCTTTTTCTTGGCCACCAGCTCACAAATAATGACACGGAAACATATTATTAATTATGAAAGCTCAGTCTATAGCATAGGCTTGTTCCTAACTAGCTCTTATAACTTAACCCATTTATATTCATGTACATTCTGCCATTCTCGTGGTTGTTACCTCTCCCCTTGCACATCCTGCTTGTTCTGCGTCTCCTGGTGTCTCCACCTTTCTCCCTCCCAGAGTGCTCTCTGTCCCCCCCAAAGTACAGCCTAAGCTCTTCCTGCTGAGCTACTGGCCATTCATCTCTTTATTAAATCAATCAAAAGGCGCCTTGGCAAAGACATGTCTTTACAGTGTAAGCAAATACTCTGCAACGTTTGGGAGGTTTTGCTATCCTTCCACACAGGCACATTCCCGTAAATGAAGTTTCAGAAAGAGGCACGTCTGGGTGAAGCAGGCGTCTGACCGTTCCTCCTCCACGAGCCCCTCCTCCCCTCTCTGGATCTCAGAATGGGACACCGCTCTCGGGGCTGACCTCAGCTTCAGCCACCCCTGATTCAGTGGGACCTGACCCAGCCCTCTCCCCAGTTCACATGGGCCCAGGTAGTCATGGTCATAGCTAACTAACTGGCCCCACTCTTAGAGTTTATGCTGATTACTTGGTTGTTTGCAACCAGAATAAGGACAAGGCCAGGGATGGGGAAAAGCACCTATAGCCCAGGACCTGTGCTCTCCTTACTCAGGTTTTCAGAGGGAGTGTAGGGGTCTCCTCCATCCCCTACCATCCCCTACCATTCAGACACACAGGCAGTTGAGACAAACAGGGAGCACCCTGCCATGTAGGTGGATTTCAAACTCCCAGCCACCAAGGGGACCCTGAGGCAAGGCCCTTGGAAGTCCCCACCCCAGCACTCTGCTCCCACTGTCCGCCATGCCCCGTGCTGCACACGACTCTTCCCTGGCGTGACCATTACTCCCCGACTTCTGGAAGGTGAACACTGAGGCCCAGAAAGCACAGGCACTAACCTCAAGGAATACCCTGCAGACCTGCAGGGTGCAGTGGTGACCAGGACAGAATCCCAGAGAAAAATAAAACACCAAAAAAAAAAAAAAAAAAAAAAAGAAAAGCAAAAACCAAAAAAAAAAAAAAGTAAAAACCAAAGGAGTGAGATATCCAGTGTGTCAGACAAACCCCGAGAAGCATAGCTTACAGGTTGGCAGATGGCTTGCAAGAGGTTTAGAGGTCATGGGTGTGATGCCAGGAAGCCAGAAGCCTTTTCCCAGATGAGTCTCATTCTAAAATTTAAGGTGGCTGTGCCTCTATCATCGAAGGACAACAAAACCTCCCACAGACCACAGACCACTAGAGGCCTCAGTGTGGGAAAGCCGTGGGCTCTGAGCCCTGTGCGAAGGAGGCCTCAGAGTACAGCGGCTGAGACGGTATCAGCTAGGGGTGAGTGAGTGCCACATTTGTGAGTGTAGTCCCCTGCTTCTGAGTGTTCGACTAGGTGGGCAGGGCCCATGGCTTGGGAGTTTGGCTGTGCTAATATCCAGAGTGTTCCTCTGGCTGAGTGAACCTGTGGGGCTGAACCCATGGCTGGCTCGATGGTTAGAGGCCTGCTGGGAAGTGGCCTGCCAGCTTCCTACCTGGTCATAACCTTGTGTGCCTCAGGCTGGGCCCTTTCTTTCCCCAGCCCTGTTAGCCGAACTCTGCAAGATCCCCTCCTGCCTGCCACATCTAGCTGTCTGGGGAGGGGCTAAGCCAGCCCCAGAAAGTACAGCAACCCCTGGCACTGGCCGATGGAGGCAGTCTCAAGATGGACCTTTTTTCTTTTTGGCTAAATTAACATTTGACATTTCAGGGTGCTGGCCCCGCGCCCGGCCGCTCTGGCCTTCTGCCTGTCAGCTCCTTTGAGGCTATTTTTGCCATTCATTTATTTATTAACTATTATTGCTCCCCGGGACAGATGGGCACACACTGGCATTCTTGTGCAAACGCATGCATGCCCACCCCTTCTTATCCTGGAGCTCATTGGAAGAGCAAGCCTGTGCCCACCAGGGCAAAGGACCAAAAGGATAGGCATTGGGACTTAGGTGGTGAATGTGACAGGAAGTAGCATCTCCCTAGAAATGGCCCTGCCCCTCCTGTGTGAGAGGATCATGTGTTCTACTTAGACCATCTTTCCAGAAGCGAACTGAGAGAACACAAGGACCACCCCATAGGCTATTGGGGAACACCCCGTCCTTGTGGAGACCCCAAGACATTCTTCTCTGCCTGGTCCCACTGCTCTCGTCTTCTGAAGGAGGACCACTTGGCTAGTGCCTGTTCCCAGTGTGGGGACAGCACTGATTCCTGCCAGAGAGATGCATGGCCCTCAGCCTCAAGCACGAGGGCCCGGAAGACACATGCCTGAGCAGAGAGTAGCATGTGCAGTGTGTGCCTGCTGACAGAGGGACAGGTCCCAGGGTGGACTTTAAGTCCTGCCTGTGCCGAACACGAGGCATGTGCATGGGAGAGTGGTCTGGACGTGTGAGCTTCTCAGCTCCTTGGCTCAGTGCAGCCTGTCTTCTCTGGGGCGGGGGCCTCTCATGCCCCTTCCACATTGCCCAGTCCTGGTATTCTCAAAGGCCAGCATAGAACGGGGAGTGAAATGCGAGGACCTTCTGGGATGGATACCTGAGGTCTTCCCTGGGTCTTGGCCTATGTGTGTGAGAAATGGGAATTATTCTTGCTGCTATTTCTAAGACCATTAGGGGCTGTGCAGATACTGCCCATGGCACATGGTGGCCAATCTGATGCTTGGGTTGGCTCTTCATTCTCTCCCTACACCCCACAGCTGTCAGTTTGCCCTTCTCTTCTTGAAGGATATGCCATCTGCTGTCCTGATCCCCAGGGATCCTGTTCTGTCTCAGGAAGGCTTTGTACTCCTGGGGCTGGATACTCCCACAGAGGGACTATTGTCTGCTGGGTGCTGTCCTATGGGACCTTTGCCTTGAAACTCAATTCCAGTCCTTTTTGAAACAGTGTCAGGAAACACTGAATGTAGGGGCTTGTCCTTCACAGTAATTGTGAGCCTAGTGATGTCAAGGGACTGTAACCCCCATCCCCATCAAATGAGAAGCTCCTGTGGGTGACCACCATGGTTCTCCCATGAGACTAGGAGGTCCTGAGGGTGGGCAGGAACCAAATCGACCCCCACCACTTTAACTGAAGACTGAGAAATTTTTTCCCTTCTCCTTGGGAAGGTGGAGCCAAGAGTAGCATCTCCTAGTTGCTTCCTTCACTTCCTCTCCCAACCCCCAGAGGCAACGTGGGGATGATTTTACCATAGAGGATCAAGACCTCATAAATTTAGGGTTGTGTTCAGGTGCACACCCATGTGTGCTTGTGTGTGAAGATGAGCTAGAGGGGTGGTGTGGTTTGGGGGTAGACAGTGGAAGGGGGGTGGCTGCTGCCTCTTGTGGCCTTAAATCTGAGGCCTGAGCCTCGGCTCTGTCTACCTTACTATGTGATAATAGTCTCGGGTGTCTCCAATAACTGGCTTGCCCCTCACTTACAGGCAGGGAAGTATTAATTTGTATCTGAAGTCAACCTGACACCTTTTTTCACAAGGACCATGGTGACACAAGGCCCCACACTCTGTGAATCTAGGTGATTCGTGTAAGAATCTCTGGGTTCCCACGATCCTGTGATAGCCTGGAGCCTCCATCTCCACAACTTGAGAAAGAACCATGAATTTGTGTGTGGTGCCCCACCTGAGGGAATGGCATAATTCTTAGGAAATTCTGGAGCGTCTAATATTTCTGTCCACATGAGCCACGGTGCTATTAAAGGGAGGTCAAGCCTGCTGCTGGGGACCTGACCTAGAAGCCTGTGTCATCTTTTAGCCTGGGGAGAGGTGAATCTGGCAGGGACTTGGGAGGGTTTTGCAACTCCCCATGAGTGTTGAGCTAACATCCCTGCCTTCCCCTGCAGGTAGGACTCAGTGACAGGTACTTAGGGTTTCCGTTTGGACATCTCTGGGCTTATTGTCCCTCTCCACCACCTACCTGTGTGTAGGTGCTTACGTGGACAAATGACCCGACTTTGGAACTGTTGCTGTCCACCGCGCGGAGCTGTTGCGAGAATTATAGCGTACCCATCTGCGTATAATGCTCCAGCTTTCCCCGTGGCCCCTGGAAACCACACAGGCAGATGTACACAGAAGCCCAGCCCCTCCTTTAGCCACCGTGCCCACCCTCAGTTCTCCAGAAGCCTGTAGTTTCGCTTTTGGCTGCTTTTTCTGTTCATCCATATCTAAACTCAGCTTCGGTGCCGGTTTACCGAAGAAGCGGGGGAAAAGCTGGTTGAAGCAGCAGCTGGGCAGAGCCCTTGGAGGGCCTCTCTCTGCTCGGGAGGGAGCTGGCAGTCCCTGTGCCCACAAGGTCTCTTGCTTCCACTGAAGACCGCATTATTATGAGCTAATGTCTGTGCTGTCCCTGGAGTGGCCAGGGAGGAAGCATCAGGTAATGTGATTATTATAACAGCAACAGCAGCAACAACAACAACAACAACAACACGAATTCACCAGCAAGCACACATGGTTATAGAGATGGTTGTGAGTGGAGGGGCTGGCCCCAGGCCAGGGCTGTGGCAAGTACCCCAGGGATGGTGGTAAGCTGTTGAAGGCAGCGAGCTGCAAACTTTTCCAGCTCAGCTCCCTCTCCCACGGTTCTCTCCCACTAAATCAAAAGCCCATAGAGCAAACCAGCAAATCCTTTCCACTGTGGCCAAGCGGTGGAAGTGGTGCTCATCTGGGGCTGGGCGGAGCTGGACTTGGAAATCGAGACTGTGAGCTCTGTCCTTTCCCTGTGCCCCCTCCTCACTGCCCTTCACATCCCCATATGTCTTTGGGTGGTGGCATGAGCCAGGGTGTAGGGAGCACTTGACTTGTGAGAGCGCTTCCTGGATGGCCCAGTCTGGTGGCTTAGTGGGCCACACCTACACCCTAGGACAAGGTGTCATGATGACAGAATGTCTGAACTGCCTGGGCCCGGCATCAAGGCGAATGTAGTGTGATATGGTTATTGTAGGGCATGGACCGAGGACCATCTGAGTTTGCATCCTGGTGCTGTCAAATTATAACTGAGCTTGGGCAAGTTAGGTCATCTTTCTGGGTCTCGGCTTTCTCACCAGGAAGTGGAGCTAATAAAAGGGGCCTGCCTCGTGCTGTTGTTCAACATGTTTATAATAAACGCTGAAGCACAAGGCCTGCCCTTTGAGGGTTCTCTCTTTTATAGTTATTACTTCAGTAGCAAAAGTAGTAATAGGATCTCCACCGACTCCTGTCCCTGGTGCCTGTTACCTGTGGATTGTGCCCCCCGGAAAAGACGCTGAGGTTCTAACCCACAGCACCTGTGACCGTGTTTGTTTCCTTTGCAAAGGACTGTGTTGAGATGAAGTAGTAGGATTGACCCTAATAAATAGTGGCTGGAGTTTTTATACAAAGTTGGGATTTGGAGACAACGACAGAATGGGAAGAGGACCTGACGACAAAATGAGACTCTGTCAGCCGGGGAACATCTGGGACCCTCATGGCCCTGCATGAGTGGCAGGGACCCAATTCTCCCTTGTGGCACTTCGGAGGAAGTGACTCTGTCACCCTCTGGTTTGGGCTTCTGGCCTCCGTTTGTGCCTCCCCTCTTGTGGTGTTTTGAGTGATGAGTGTTTGGCCCATCCACACCGCCACTGCCACTTGCTGAGCAGGCTAGGAGATGGGGCCATTCACAGAGCTCGGGGTGTAGACTACTCTCCCCCAAACCTTTTTGCCTCGTTTTCTTACTGAACTCTCCAGATCAGTCCTGCATGAAGTAGAGGGAATGGAGAATGAGTGGACTACTAAGGCCCTGGAGAGGACAGGTCACTGTGGTCTGTCTCCTAGAGCCTCGGCTCAGATCCCTGAGCGGGACATGGTCTGTCTGTCTTGGGGTGTGTCTGTTCGCGGTTGTGAGGGTGGATAGAGCGTGTCCCTTATTAAGTTGCTGTGGCCTCGTGACCATGACTCATAAACTTACAATCACGCTGTGCTGGACAGACGAGACCTGTCTGTCCCCAGGGTGGGTGATGCAGCTCCCAACACAGCAGCCAGCAGCGCCAAGGCCCTCCACAGCGCACTTTGGCAGCCCGCCCCAGCCGGCTCCCTCCAAGGAACTGGTTGTTCAGTTTTTTGGTTTTTGAGGGAACAGCTATGCTGTGCCTCTGTTGGGGACACAGCGATGAGGAAGGTGCAGATCTCGCTCACAAGAAATGTGCTGTTTGTGCAACGGGTTGGGGTGTCTGCAACAAGTGCACAGATCACTCTTAGTTCAAGGGCTCTGAGGGGAGGGACGGTGGAGGCAGAGCCCAGGGAAGTTCCAGGCCTCGGCTGGTGTTGGAGCCTGGCTGCATGGCTTTGTGAGCCTTTTCTGGGGGCCGAAGAATGGGGCTCCCTGAGGCAGGTGGAAGATGAGGCTAGACAGGTAACACATGCTTCTTGCTGGAGCCACGAGCTAGTTCCAGGACAGGAACCAAAAGCTATGGAGAAACCCTGTCTCGAAAAACCAAAAAAAAAAAATGTTAGTTTAGTAGATAAAGAAAAGAGGGCATAAGGGGGGGAAACACAGGAATAATGCTGCTGTTTTGAAAGAAGTTGGTGGGCAGTACCCCTCACCCCTAGTCTATGGTACATATGCAGGGAAGGTGTTTAAGTGCCTTCCGCCGTGGGTCGGTACAAGAACTCTTGATGGGGTCATCATGGGGATACAGAGGTCTCTCTGGGGCGTTTGGGAAATTTGGCTGTTTTTCTGAGAAACACCAGGGTAATTTATGGGGGTTATGTGGCAAGAGATGTATTGTGAAGGATTGGCTTGCCAGCATTGGAAACTGAGAAGGCTCCTCCTATCTGCCATTGGCTTGGAAAAGCAAGAACGGCAGTCGATGCTCTCGGTCTAGACCTAAGGGCCTAACAACGAGGGAGCCAATTGTCAGAGTCCTAGCTCACGTCCCAAAGCTTGAGGTCTGGGAAAGTAAATCACAACCCCAAGTCCAAAGGGCTTGAGAACCTGAAGCTGTGCCTGAGGACAGGAGGAGGTCCTAGCTCAAGAGGAGAGGATTTACTGGCATTTCCATCCAGTCTTCAGCAGGCTAGATGAAGCACCACAGTTGACGAATGCCATGTTATTTCCTGTCTCTCAATTCAAATGCTCGTTCCTTCTGCTCCCTCCAGACACACCAGAAACAATGTGTTCCCAGCTTCCCAGGCTTCCCCTAGCCCATCAAATGGACCTATAGAATTAACCTTCACAGCAGGAATGTTGAGGGCATGGAGTGGATGCTGAGGTGGCAACCTTGAGTGAACCTGTATCACGGTCCTCTTCAAGAACCAGCAACCAGGGTGGTCCTTGGCTCCTGGGTGCTCTATAGTTCAGGACTGCCCGTGGGTCTGGTGGCCAGGGATTGCCAAAGAGATGAGCTGTCCTGACTTGTTCAGTAGCTCTTCTTGCCCACAGGAGAGTTGGTAGCGGTGCTTGGTCCAAGATCTTGCTGTATTGGGAATACCAACTCGGCTTTTCTCTCCAGCTCATCACAGACCTCCCAGGTTATGCTATTCTGCAACTCATAATTTGTATCATTTTCTCTTTTTTGAGTTTCATCTCAGACTTCTTGGGTGCCTGAGTGGTAGCAAGCTGTCACTATCTCCTATTTATCATTTTCAGTGTGAAAAATGGAGGCTGGAGAGGTGAGGTGATGAGGTGACCATCCCAGAGCATACGGCTACTATCAGAGATTGGGTTTTAGACCCCACTTTTGAGATACTATCCTATAGCCCCCACCACCATCATCTTCTACCTCCTTATCCTTTAGGCTTCTGACTTCTTTGAGAGTCAGAAGCTGCACATCTATCTCCAACATTCAACATTTAGTAAAGACTTGCTCCCTGGCAAAACGAGTCAGTGCCGAGCACACACTCATCAAGTGTGTTCATGTAGGGGATTGAACAGGGCAGTGGGTCCAGGAAATAGCCTCTCTGGGAGTCTGGGGGACAAGGAGGGCTTTGGAGCAGCAGCTGGCATGTTGGGGAGTCTGGGAAAAGGAGCTACGAAGGGAGAGTAGGGGTGTCTAATGCTCTTTTCCCTGCTGGAGAGGTAGCATGATCTCCGGCCTTTCCATGCCTTAGCCCTGATCCTGCATGGTGGGGGGTGTGTACTAGGACACTAGAGACTCTTGAGCTGGGCAAGTCTAATTCTCAAGGTCAGGTGAAGCTGCTGTAGTGACCTCTGGAGGCTTGCTTTCCAGGGAGGAGAGTATTAGTTAGCTCCAACTGCCATGCTAACTGCCAGAGAGGCTGAGGTGTGTCTCGGTGGTAGAGTGGGTGCTTGGGCCTGGGTTCCATTCCCAGACTAAAGCAAGACAAAGCACCACCCGTGGCTTCCAGATCGGGTATTTGCTCTCTCACTGTTCTAGAGTCTGGAAGATCAAGGTGCCACCTGGATTAGCACCTGACAGAGGCGTGCCCTTGCCCCAGGTCCTTCCTTATCTTTTCTCTGGTTCTTCCCTCTTCTTAAAAGGACTTGAGGCCAGGCGGTGGTGGTGCAAGCCTTGAATCCCAGCACTTGGGAGGCAGAGGCAGGAGGATCTCTGTGAATTTGAGGCCAGCCTGGTCTACAAGAACTAGTTCCAGGACAGGCTCCAAAAGCCACAGAGAAACCCTGTCTTGACCCCCAACCCCCCAAAAATAAAACCTAAAAGAAAAAAGGACTTGAGTCCTATAGATTAGGGTCTCAAACTTCTGACCTCAGTTGGTTTTGTTTTCCTCCCTAAAGGCTCGAACTACAGTTACATGGGGTAAGAAATTTGGGGTGTTGCAATCCAGTCTCCAGCGGGGGTGTCCTGGTTGACTTTTTGTCAACTTGACACAAGCTAGAGTCACCTGAGAAGGGGGAGCCTCAATTAAAGAGGGTGCCCCTACCATATTAGCCTGCAGGCAAGCCTGCGGGGGCATCTTCCTGACCAGTGATTGACGTGGAAGGGCCCAGCTTGTGATGGGCTGTGCCATCCCTGGACAGTAGTCCTGGGATATCTTAAAAGGAAACCGAGTAAGGCAGGCATGCACAAGCTGGTGAGCAGCTTTCCCCTGTGATCTGTTTCCGTTCCTGCTGCCAGGTCCTGTCCTGCCCTGAGTTCCTGCCCTGCCTTCCCTTCATGCTGGACTATAAGCTGTGCACTGAAACAAGCCATTCCTTCCCTAAGCTGCTTTTGGCCATGGCCTTTATCACATCAGTAGAAAGTCAGCTAAGACAGAAGTGGTACCGGAGGGTGGTCTGTTGTGGTGGCAACAGACCTGAGCAAGTTCTTATGGGAAGATTATGAAGGAGTTTGGAACTTAGGGTTCGAGAAACTGTTGAGTGGGAGAGCTTTGTGAGCTGTTTGGGGAGCTGGGGGGATAGTGCTGAGAGCCATGCAGAGATAGAAGCCTGGCTTGGGATGTTTCAGAGGGAAGCAGAGACCGTACCAGGTAGGGTCGTTTATGTGATACATTTGAACTAAGACTCTGGAGCGTCTGGTCAGCTGGAGCTGAAGAAGTGGGGCTGTGATTAGCAAGAGGTCCACGCCACTAAAGATGCAACCTTGGCTTTACTGGAACAATTAATGCCGATTGCTGGGGCTGAGAGATAAGTTATGCTGAAGAAACCAGCATCGCTGAGGTGAAATCTTCCGGGAACTGTTTTCTTAGAGCAGATCAGAAGCTGTGGTCCAAGGGCCCAAGGCTGTATTTTCTGCTGCCAGCAGAATTTGATAATATGTAAGAGTCTTGCAGGGGGTTTAGTGTTTTGGAGACATGAAGGGGTCATGAAAAATACCTGAGGCTTGGCGCTATAAGAGGCCAAGAGAGTACATTAGTGAAGGTGCAGGCTCAGTTGCTATAGAAACTCCAAGATTGAACGGGTCATGGAGAAAGGCTGGGGCTTGGCACCACGTGGAAGATGCTAGCATTCTGGAGATGTTGGTACTGTACCATGGAATGACCACCAAAGGACACAGCACTTTTGGTGTGGAGTTGATCTGAACCAGCAAAGTGATCGATGTGTGCTGTGTATGGCAGAACCAGAGAGTGGAGAGAGCTGCCCAGAGTATTGTGAGTGGTCCCAGACATTAAGCACTGAACTTTTTACACTGTCGAATTTTGATTTTGCTTTGCTTTGATTGTGACTGTGCCTTGGTTCTTCCCTCTTTGAAGTGTGTGTCTTTGTTTTAATTTTATAGGAGCCCACACACAGTTAAAGATACTTTGGATTCTTAGAGAGCCTTTGGATATTTTTAAGAGTCTAACTTCTAAAGACTAGGAATTTTAAAGTAACACTCTGTTTTATGTTGTGATATTGATATTAACGTGAGATCATGGGGATGAACAAGAAGGAAAGGTTATGGTTTAATAGTAATGTATTGTCGTATCACGTGACAAGGCTCGCTTGTCCTGGTTGGTTTTCTGTCAAATTGACACCAGCTAGAGTTATCTGAGAAGAGGGAACCTTGCTCGAGAAAATGCCACCATCATGCTTGCTGGCCTGTAGGCAAGCCTGTGTTGTATTTTCTTGGTTGATGATTGGTGGGGGAGGGGCAACCCATTCTGGGCACTTCCATTGCTGGGCAGGTGGATCTGTGGTATATAAGAAAGAAAACTAAGTAAGCCAGGCTTGAGCAAGCTAGTAAGCAGTGCTCCTGGGTGGTCTTTGCTTCTGCTTCTGCCTCAGGATCCTGCCCTAGCTTGAGTTGCTGCCCTGACCTCGCAATGGACTGTAAATCCTTTCTTTCCTCCCCAAGTTGCTTTTGGTTTTTATCACAGAAGTAGAACGCAAGCTAAACCGAGAAGTCTTGTGAGCACCACAGTTGGCATCTTTCTCAGTGCCAGGACGCATGTCTGGGGCTGTGCAAGACCCATCTGGGGAACATTTATTCTGAGCCGCAGACTCCCCTGCTTTCTGTGAGAGAGGTACCAGGGGTGACACAGGGCTTTCGAGCTGTCTCTGTCATTCTTTGTCAGCTCACTGTCATTGGCTCTGTCTTCCTCCGGGACAGCTGGGTGTCTTCTCTGACTCCCCTGGACAGAATTTTCTGGCCATGAAAGTCCCAGGGAAGACGATTCTCAACTTGCCCATCCCTACCGACAGAGTCAGGAAGTTCTGAGGGATGACGTTTGAGGAAAGGGCTGGGGGCACAGAGATTCTAGAACTGGACCCTCTGAGGGACAAACGCTCTTGCTTCCATGGCTCTCTGGGTCATCACCCATGTCCTGACATGGGGCCATTGGCTGAGATTTTTCAGTATGAAGCATTTCAAAGTGGAGAGATGTTTGAATTTCTGTCCGCCCATCATTCGGTCTATCAGCTGCCGTGATTCTTGCCCCATTATTTTATTATTTTTTCACCCCACCTCCCTTTCTTGCTTTAGTATATTAAGGTATTAAAGCCATTTCCAGCCATTCTATCCACTGACCCCTGTATACTTAGCATTTCTTTCTGGAAAAAATGTTCTCTCCGATGTTTGGTCTCTATGTGTGAGCCCAGGGCCACCAGCAGAGCCCTTCCTTGGCTTCCTTCAGAGCATTTTCCCCCAAGGGTGTGGGGTTCCGAAGAAGTGGAAAACCAAAAGGGAAAAGCTGTGCTCTGAGAGGTGCTGGATGAAACCTTGGATGCTGGCTTTGTAATTAGATCGCCTCCTCCCTGGTTGAAGCACATCCCCAAGGCCACAGAGCTGCTGGGGGCCGCGTCTCCACCAACCCCCCTTCACAGGAAAAGTAATCATTTTCTAAACGGTCCCGCAGACGCGGAGGGGAGGCTCATTAGTTCTCCCAGGGGCCACCGTCACCCCAGGAGGACAAGTGGCCCAGCTCGGAGAGAATCTGGGTCATTTTGCTTACTGCCATAAAGACCTCCTCAGGACTCTGGCAAGGAGTGCTCTGACTGGCCAGGACCACAGACACCCAGGCACCTGGCTGGCAGGCTGCAGCTGGGGCGTGGAGGTGGCACTGATCTCCCATGGGCTGGGCCAGGCAGCTCCAGGCTGTACCGACGATTGCACCCTGTCTTCTGGTCCTTAGTGGAGCCAAAGGGAGCTTTATGGTTCCATCTTATTCCTTGCTAAGAAATGAATTTCTCTCCTTCCCTTGGCAACCCAAGCAGTGTTTACAGAAAATATCAGAGTCTAGAATAAACAGTTCCTATCAGGCCTGAGGGCCAAGGGGGGCCGTGAGAGAGCTCAGTGGATTTCCGCCTTGGTCAGGGAGGTGGCTGCTCTACTCCAGCTCACCCTAGGGTCTTCTCTGTGAGTCATGTAGCTGGAGTGGCAGAAGCTTTAGCGCCTGCCAGTTCTGAATTCAAGTCTCTCCATGGGCTGTCACTATCCGTGTGACCTGGGGCAGGTTGCCTAGCCATTCACAGCTCAGGTCTCTTTTCTGCAGAGCCTGAGAATGGTGTTTTAAAGACGAGTCGATCCCTGGATCAGAACTGGAACTCAGAAATGGCTGCTCGCAGGGCCCTGAGTTAGAGTGTCCTCCTCTCGTGTCTCCTGCTGGGCACAGAGCAATGCGGGCACAGACTCCAAGGAGTTTTTGCCTTGGTTACCTCCTTGGGGTACTGGTAAAGCAGGAGTTCCTATCGCACCCGTTTTTCAGATTAGAAAAATGGGGTTCAGGGAGGATACACGTGCAGATGGTGCCCGGAGCCTGCTGTGCCTCCGCGCTGGGAGTAGATGACAAAGGGGGTTGGGATGAGAAGTGGGGTGTGAATCCTTGAAGATTCAGTGCCCCCCAGCAGCTGTGTGATGTTAGCTCGGGACACAGCCACCGCTCCTCTCTGCCTTCCTCTACTTTTGTTTTATTTGAATATGAGCTGGCTGGGACTTTTGAGAGGGTCTCCCCTCACTCTACTTTATTCCTAACTGAAGCTCAACACAGGGGGAAATGACTTTCCAGGGTCAAACAGTGCAAGGCGAAGCCGGGACTCCGTCCTCGGATGTGACTCAGTTCACCAGACAGCCCTGTCCTCCTCCCTCTGTGTCCGCTGGTCTCTGCCGCTATGCTCCTTCAGGGAGAGACACCAGCATTGCCGTCACACGTATAAATCTGGGGCAGAACTAAAGGTGGGCCAGCAGATCAGGTCCCCAGGGCGGCCCTGCCACCTGTAACTTCAGGCTGTGGTGTATCGCTTCCTCGGACAGACCAGTCCAGGGCTGGCTGGTCTTCAGCTGGCCCCTCAGCCTCAGGTGCCAGGTTTCTGTGGGGAGGCCTTTTCTGGAGCCAGCGTTTTGCTGATTCTACCTTGGGACTTTTCTGTCTGGGAGGTAACATTTTCTCTTCCCTGTCAGACGAGGACAGCCTTATTCCTGCCCCAGCCCCGCTCCTGGACAGGAGCAAGAACTCTTCCCTGAAGCTTAGGGAAATCGGTGTTTTAGGTACACACACCACTGTTTCACCAAGGTCGCCATCTGAGGAGCGGCCTGGGCTTTGGCTTGTCCCGACTGGCGGACTGCAACAACTTTGTCATGAACTGGCCGAGTCTCCAAGATGAAGACAGGAAAAAGGAGCAGAGAACACAACTGCTTTCACCTTAGAAGCCTTGCCTTTGCTTCCCACACCAAGGGTGTCTCCTGGGGGCCTCTGCTACTTAGAGGTTTGACCAGGGGGCGGAGCCTGAGGTAGAGCAGTGATTGCTGCTCTGTGAGGCTGCTCTAGGCTAGGCGTCTGGATCAGGCTGGCCGGCAACTTGGCCACCATCTGTCCTGGCAGGCCTGTGTGTGTTCAGGGCTATTTAGGGCAGTCATCGAACGAGCACATAACCAGGACTGCCCTTTTTGTTGTTTGTTTGCTTGTTTGTTTTGTTTTTAGCCCAAGGAAGGATCCAGATGTTTCTAATTGTGCGGAGGTTTTTGTTTTTCATTCCTGCCCCCCCACCCCCCAAGACAGATAGGAAATGAGGGGCAAGAGGGACATGGATTCCAGAGCCATCCACAAAAGCACTTAACTCAAGCCTGGTACAGATTCCGTTGGCACCGGACCCTCGCAGTCTACTGAGAGTCTTTAGGCATTTTTTTTAGAGTTCCCTGACAATCCCATACACCACCATCAGCAATGGGATGGCTGTCTCCATATGCCTTTAGAACTTTACCTAAGAATGTCCCCTGGCCCCTCTGTTCATTGTGCTCGCTGTGGCAGTACTGATGGTCTCTGTGCAGTCAGAGGGGAGCCCATGGGCATGGGCCAGTCAAGATGTCTTCCTGTCACTCTTTGTTTATGGGGGGGGGTGCATTTACCATGTTGCCTAGGTTGGTCTCAGACCCCTGGGCTCAAAAGATCAGTCTCAGCCTGTGGCTGACCCTCTCCTCCTCCTGCTTCCTGGTGGGTAGAATGCCTTCCCAAAGGACATCCTGGTAGCAGGAAGCTGGACCCAGACACTGCCAGCCAGTGAGACCACGGGAGAAATCTCTGTTGCGGTGAGGATGTCCTTACAGTCAGGGAGCCTCTCTTAGCTTTGTTCCTTCCCATTGTATCCTCCTGTCCTCTCTTCTGTGGAAGAGGACTTGTTGGTCAAGGGACCTTAGTGGCGCTTTCTGGAAAGGACAGGCCTTTTAGTTAGTGGGGTAGTGGCTCAGAGTCGGGAAGCCATGATAGCCTGTGTTGGGAGCAGGCAGACTGTTGAGGTGGGCAGTTTAGAAGCAGGCCCTGGGCAGCCTTGACTTGTGCATAGGGAGAGTAAGGAAGCTTCAGGCTATCCACCTGGCCCTGTGTGCAGTCAACATGTGTGGAAGCCTTGCCAGTCTGCTCACCTGTGTTGACATGTCAGCCCAGCTGACCCAGTGGGGAGAGTGCTTGTGGGCATGCCTTGAGGAGCCCTGCGGCTCTGGTCCCCACACATGGGGGAGGGACTGCAAGCATTGGTTTGGTGCTGTCCCTGGGTTTGGTGAGTGATCTCCAGTCCAGGATGAGAAGCAGGTTACCACCGCAGTCCTTTCTGGCTCAGAGGCTTGAGCAGTTTCTGTCTCAAGCTGGGAGCACTGAGGACAGAGCCTTTCAGAATGCCCTCTTTCTCAGGTGCCTAGAACAAAACCCTGGCATGATTGTCAGATGCCTTGGGCAGGGAGGGGCGAAGCCAGTGAGCCACGGCTTGCTCCCCCTGCCGACTTTAGCCTCCTAGCTTCTGAACCTGGAAGTGAACCATTCACTCTTCAGACATGTTCCCCATGGCTCAGGCCTCTGTGAGGGGCCCCCGGGAAGGACGACACAGATGCTTCTTGAACCAGGTGCTCCTGTGGCCCTAACACCAACCCCAGAGGGGGTCCTACAGAATGTGGGGTAGGTGAGGGACACACATGGCAGGAAGAAGTGTTCTTCAGCAGTAGACAGACTGGGCTGGGCGTAAATTGCTGAGTGTCCTGGGGTGGCTACTCACGTATAGACAGGGAGCTCCAAGAATTAGTACTGGAAATTTGGGGGTCTACCTAGCAGGGAATGGTGATGAGCAGGGCACTCCTGTGATGGAGCCTTTGTTGCGTGCGTAGGAGGTGGGTGGGTGTGGCCAAGGACCCTAGAATAACAGTGGGAGAACCCTTCCTAAACAGACAGTTCGCTCTGTGCACGGCCCCCGCTGTTCCTGGATGACCTTTGGGAAGGAGCGGGTGGAGGGAGTGGAGGGTTGGAGGGGAAGCTTTTGCAGGGGTGGAGTTGCCCTGGGAGCCTTTGTGAGCTGCTTCCTGGGGAGTTCTAGAAAGGAAAGTCCCAGTCACTCTGCTGTCCTTGGGGTGATGAGCTGGGCTCCAGCCCCCATCCATCTTCTCCCTCTCTCTCTCCCTCCCACCCTCTCCTTCCTCCTTCTAGCTCGGAGGGCAAATAGGGACCTCCTGCTGGGTTGATGCACTGGGGCCAAGGGAAGAGGGCTGTGTCAGCTCCATCGCTTCCTGCTGGGGACCTCCTGACTACAGAGCCACACCCCATGGGAGTACCTCTGCCGGGGTAGGGCAACTGAGGAGGGATCCTGGCAGTAGATTTTATTATTGCTTTCCCCAAGCAGGTGTTTGCTGTTCCCAGGCTAGCAGGTTGGTGGAGAGGGAAAGTTCATCTATATTCAGGGGATGGATTAGCCTATCCGGCCTTGGGGAATTTTCTCAGCTCATCCCACAAGGGCCTGGCAGGTGGGAGGGTTCTCCCACGAAGAGCATCCTCTTGAACAATTTTCACCTCGTTTTTGCTGGGCCTTTGTGAAGGATGCAGGGCAGGGCAGGGAAGCCATACTCAGTACCAATGGGCCCTACCCCAGCGTTTCTGATTCTCCAGGTCAGAGCAGGTAGAGACCAAAAGTCTGCCTGTCGTCGGGGGCTGCTGGTGACCATTTCTGTTAGGGAGCCATGTCAGGATGTGTGGTGGTTCTTTCTCCCCGCCTCGTGGGGGTGTAGCTAGGCAGGAAACACTTTTTCCACTTGGAGAAGCCACACATCCTGGTCCCAAGAATGCCTTCCCTAGTGGCCACGCTGAGGACTGACATTTGTGGGTTGTCTGTTCTCTTTTTCACATTTTTGCTTGGTTTTATGGTACTCATATCGATGGCACATTGCCTGGGAAAAGGGACTCACTCTTCCCCATTTCTGGAACCCCATGGCACCTAGCACAGTCCCTGGCACACAGAGGAAGTCGGAACTAAGTCATTCTGCTTAAATTATGGCGAAACAGTTATGAACTCCAGGGAGGGCTGAATGGAGAGGGAATGTCACAGGCTTCGCAGGATGGTTATAGGCAGCGCTCTCTCTAGAAGCAGGTTCTAGTTTAAAACACCAGCTAGCTCTCCAAGTACACTCTGTATTTTATTTTCACAGTTGCATCTCACATATGTAAATTGTAGATGATTTATGGAGTCTCACTCTGTAGCCCTGGCTGTCCTCGAACGTGTGAAAATCCTCCTCTCCTGCCTCTGCTCCTCTGCCCAGGGCTTAAATTCCATGGATGCCCCATCATATCCAGCATGCTACTTTGTATTAAAATTTTAGCAATCTGCATACTAATTCACTTGCCGAGTACCCAGATGAACATCTTCATGTTCCTACGTCATTTCATTCGAATCTCACAGCAGAGATGAAGATCCTTGTTGCAGCCAGGCTCCTGTGAGTTGAGCATCCCATGGAGGTGCTGTGCCGTGGATTGCTGAGTGTTTCCTACTCGCTGAACACACAACTGGGGGCTGATTGTTTCGTAGTAGGCTCAAGGTTCCTTGCACTATTCCAGGCTACCTTTCATGCTGTTTTACATTATATACTGTATATAATTGATCTGTTATTTGAGATCATCCTTTTAACAACTGAAATGAAATTGATTTAACAGAGGCTTAACCATTTAAATCTATAATTCAGTGGTGTATGCTACATTTACAATGTTCATCAGTATCTCCAGCTAATCCTAAACAATTTTGTTACCATCAGAGAAAAATCCTATACCCATTAGTACTTGCTGTTTCTCCAATTAGTTTGTTTTCTGTTTCTATGGTGTCTTAGAGTTTCTATTGCTGTGAAGAGACATCATGACCACGACAACTCTTATAAAGGAAAATATTTAATGGGGTGGCTTAGAGTTCAAGGGTTCAGTCCATTATCATCATGGTGGGGCATGGCAGCATGCAGACGGAAATGGAGCTGAAGAAGGAGCTGAGAGTTTAACATCTTGATATGCAGGCAACAGGAAGTGTTCTGAGACACTAGGCATAGCTTGAGCATATATGAACTCTCAAAACCTGCTTCCACAGTGACACACTTACCCCAAGAAGGCCATAGCCACACTTCCTAATAATGCCACTTTCTGTGAGGGGCCAATTACATTCAAATTACCATGTAGGACTTTTCCTATTATGACTCTTTAACATAAATGAAATCATATAATATGTGTCTTTTGTATCTGGATTCTTTTACTTTGCATATTTTAGAGATTATTTTTAATTATAAATATGTGAATTTTTATTTTTAATTATAAGTATGTGTATAAGTTTGTGTACATGAGTGTAGTGTCCATGGAGGTCAGAAGAGGTCATTGATTTCCCTGGAGCTGGAGTTCTGGGAACTGAACTCAGGTTCTCTGCAAGAGAAGTATATTCTCTTAGTCACTGAGCCATCTCTCCAGCCCCTCACCTTGCATAATATTTTTGAAGTTCATTTACACCATGACATAAACTGGCCCTTCATTCCTTCTTAGGACTGGCAGTCCATTATACAGAGTTAGCACACTTTGTTTCTCTAAGTACATTCTTGAAGGTAGCCAGAGCCATCCATGGGCTGAAGTTAGGTGCTAAAGTGTGCTGATGTTTGAAGAGGGGACCTTGAAAGAGCATACCACTGTGGGACAGTGAGAGAAATGTGAGTGTCGTAGGGCATTTTGGGAAGGTGGGAGATGGTGGCCAGAGCTGGGACTGAGTCATGCCCTCTGTGTGGAGGACCAGCTGGAAGGCGTGGAGGTTTGAATGGGAATGGTTTGCATGCTTGAATACTTGGTCCCTAGTTGGTAGAACTCTTTGGGAAGGATTAGGTGGTGTGGCTTTGTTGGAGGAAGTGTGTCACTAGGGGCAGGCTTTGAGGTTTCAGAAGCCCACAGCTTGGCCAGTTAGCTGTCTCTGCCTAGATGTAAGCTCTCGGCTGTTCCAGCACCGTGCCTGCCCGCCCACAGCCATGCTTTATACCACGATGGCCATGAACTCAACCCCCAAACTGTAAGCCCTGAGAAAACCCTGCCTTCTACAAGTTGCCTTGGGCATGGTATCTTCACATCAATAGAGAAGTAACCAGTGTTGTGTTCACAGAAAGGAGTGGTCCATCCTTGGAAATGTGACTCAACTCCAAACAGTGTCTCCAGCCATGAGGGAAGAAGGCTTCCAGCGATACATTTTGACCTAGGATGGAAAGCGTTCACGGTGCCTCAGAAACTGTAGCTAAGGAAAGGTGTGCTCGTAAATACCTTGCTAGGATGGCGGCCAGTATGTTCTTGAGAGGGGCCAGGTGACGGTTAAGTGAAGAGGGACAGCTGAGTGGAGTCCCCAGAGCGCAGTCCCTGCATCCTTGTGCCTCTGTCGCTTCAACAGAACCCGGACACATTAAGCCATTACTTGTGCCCCTTTGAGTAACTGTGAGACAACTGGAAAGCTGGTCTCCAGGGTCCAGGTGGGACTGTGTGTGTGAATCCCTTTCTTCTCCCTTCACTGCTCCTATCCTAAATGAAGATACCAATTCACTCTCAGTGGCATCAGGTGGCTGTAATTATTGAGGGAGCCCTCCCTGGCGATGAGCTTTTACATTTTAAACTTTGTAAGTGTGGTGAAACAGGCAGGTGTGGAGACAGTTGCCATCGACTGCATTACAGCTTCCCTGAGGACGGCCATACCATGCCACCAGTGTGGGGACCACATGGTACCTGGGGGGTGGGTACCTGGAGGTGCCAAGTGCCGGCAGGCAGAGCGTGCAGGGGAGAAACCTGGGCAGGAGCTTTTCCTGTTGTTTCCAAGGGAAGAAACAGGTGAGGCTGTTGAGCAGGTGTGGGCTCAGCTGACTTGAATGCCTACAACTCCCTGCTTGTCTGGTACCCGTCTTTAGGGTGGGGTGAGTAGAGGCCCAGTGGTGCTCACGCTGGGCAGGGATGCCACCACTCGGCTACACTGCCCACTCCTTAGTAGAAGGGGGTGATGAGAAGGTAGTCTCTGGCTTGTCTGGCCTGCTAGAAGAATTTTACTCACAGACCAGGCATTTGCTCTCTCTGTGAACCAGCCAGTGCCTGCAGGGTCAGCCAGGTGCTACCCATCTGGGCATAGCCAATGAAAAACTGAAAGTGTGAGTGTCCAGTGGGTGTGGCCTCATTGGAGGAAGTGTGTCTCTGGGGCTGGGCTTTGAGCTTTCAGAAATTCACCCCAGCCCAAAGTCTCTCTCTTCCTGCTGCCCGTGGATCCCGACGTAGAACTCTCAGCTACCTTGTCTGCCTGCCGCCATGCTCCCTGCCACGAGGATAATGGACTAACTCTGGAACTGTAAGCCAGCCCCAGTTAAATGCTTTCTTTCGTAAGGGTGGCTGAGGTGTCTCTTCACAGCAATAGAACATTCACTCATGGTCCGTTAGCAGTGAGCTGAGTGTCACCCTGTAAGAACACGGTGGGTGGGGACCTGAGTGTGACCCTGCTGTGGCCTGGCATTGGGTGTCCTGCCCCCTTCCTGGCCTCCACGGCTCTGTCAGGTTCTGAAGTGGAGGTAAAGGGACAGTGCCCCCCCCCCCCTCTGAAGAGACTCTGGGTCTGGAGGCCTTTGTGTGCTTCTGGGTTGAACTATGTCTTGACATCGCCTGAACTCACATCAGGTGGGGCTTCTCCCTCGGCTGGATTTGTGACCCCCAGAGTGGGTTGTTGTAAAGGGGGTTTGCCTTCTGCGCTTTGTCTTTTCCCTGGGTACCTTTCTCTTTCTGCCATGAATTGTAACAGCATGAGGTCCTCACAAGATGGGGCTGCCCAATCTTGAATTTCCCACCTCCATAAGTGAGAACTTGAATAGCCTTTTCTTTTGTTGTTGTTGCTATTGCTGTCTTAGTTATTTAGTAATAGAAAATAAACAAAGACACTTCCCAGTAGAGTAAAGACTTTGAAGATGAGGTTCTGTGGCCAGAGACAAGTCATCTGCTGCCCTTTTTGTGAGCTGTGGGCTGGTGCTCAGAACCTTAACCCAGGGCTGTGGGAGGAGCATGGAGACCAGGCTGCTTTAGGCTGGATAAGGGCCTGAGTCTCCTTCGCAGGAGAATTAAGGCCACAGCTGGGGAAAGCTGGCTCTGGAGAGCATGTGCCTTTACCTGTGTGTGGGGATGGCGTAGCAAACTCTGGGAAGTTAGCTCCCTGTTGCCTGACAGTGCCCCCCACCCCGTGCATCTATATTCTCAGACAGCACCTAAGGCACTGATAGGAAGTATAAATGCTCCCAAGGGTTGTAGGGAAACTAAGACACAGAATTGGGTGCTGAGACCCCCGCCCCCCCCCCCCGCCAAGGCAAGCACCCTGGTCACCTGCACAGAGAGACAGAGAGAGCCTCTCTTTCTGAGCTCTGGAAAGAGGGATGAGACAGTGCAGGGATTCCAGCGTTGGCCTGTGCCCTTGCCTCAGGCTTGGCTTTCCCCAGGGTCTGTCTTCTTGCTAGACCACTATAGAGGGCCGCAGCTTTGTGGTTTTCCCATCTTGTTCCATCTGATCAAAAATTCCTAGGCACTGAACTCGGCGTCCATGATAACACATACTGCCTCGGAGGGCTAGCTAGTGTCCTGGTCTGAGGCACTCCCAGTTCCCTCTCCTCCACTAGCTGCCTCCCACTCTTCTCCCAGCTGCTTCCCCCCTTCTGTGTCTGTGAAAGTGTTTGTTCTGGGCATAGTGCAAATTCTTCTCTCCAGAACACTGCTGGACAGAGGGGCCAGAAGGAGCCAGGCCCTGACACAGGAGGGGACTTGGGCTGACGGCCTATCTCGACCCTGCAGGCTGTCCCCCCACGGGTTGGGAGGTACTAGGCGGGCTGAAGCTGGGGCCAGAGGGCCCCTGCTCGATGTTTTGAACTGGCTAGCAGCTCAAGGCGGGCCATGTCCACTCTTGTGTGTGCTTGAACCAGGTGTCTAGGGAGGCAGAAACCTTGCTGCTTTTAGGTCTTGTGCTCTTAGCCCTTGGGGACTTGCTAGACTCACCCCCTTGCCCAGCCCCCGGTGAGTGTGGCCTGGCCGGTCTGTAACTCGTGTGGTGCTTATTGGCCTCACCTGGGCTCAGCTTGGTACAGTGTTTCCTGATGGGCTTATCAGGGCTTCGGCTTTGGAGGTCAGGTGTTTAGAGGGAGGAGCCTGGGTCTTTACCCCTTTTCTTGGCCACCAGTCAAACTCCAAGGGTTTGCTAAAGGCAGAAGGGTGTGCGTCTGTGAACAGCTGCCCGTACTCAGAGACAGGCAGGCCAGCAGCAGAGAGCAATGTCCTCTGGCTGGAGAGATGCCAACGGCCTGAAGGGCAATATGGATTCCAAAGGCGATGGGGTTGAAAGTCGAAGGGACAGAAAAGCATGATATGATGGGACACGTGCGGAAGAGGGACTGAGGTCTGCGCTGAGCAACTGTGTGAGGAGAGACCCCGCAGGCTAGGAGAACCTGGCCTCCGGAATCCCCCTCCCCTCCTTCCCCTTCCCCTCCCTCCCCCCTTTTCTTTCATTTGCTTTGTTTTGAGACAGCCTTGTCACATAGCCCAGGCTGGCCTTCTTGTTGGCAGTTCCCTTGTTCCAGCCTCCCAAGTGCTTGCACGGCAGGCTGAGCCCCCACACTTTGCCCAGAGTTCACTCTTCCCAGATGGCAGCGACCCCATGGGCGCTCCTGAGTGATTGGTTAGTTTATCAGGCAGTGCCAAGAAGGGGAAGGTGGCATCTGTAGGAGGACAGAACCAGGAACGACTTCCTCCCATTATTGGCTCAGTATCTGTACCATTTCACCAACAAGGAAACACGTCAGGGCCCCTAAGCTTCAAGTGGTGCAGCCTTAACTCAAACGTGGGTCTTTCTGGTTCTAAATTTGTGCTGCTAGTCTGTCCTCCTCTAGTCTGGCTCGCCAGACACGGACCCAAAGTATCCGTGAAGGCATCTTTCCATGTCATTGCCTTCGGCATCAGTAGTGACTGTTTTATGATCTCTTCCTCCCTTTATTATAGCCATCTTTAATTATATAATAACTGCAACATAGCTGCTTTATATCGAAGGCAAACTTGGAGATGTTTTGAGCCCTTTCTTCTTCGAATAGAGGGTACTGTGTACCTCTTTTGCCTGCCAGCATTGTCAGCGCATGGCCGTCACACCCACCAAGGTCCAGTGCTGTCAGGCAGCCAGATTCGATCCCAAGAATAGTCCCTCTGGGTGAGGGCCATGCTCCGCAGTGTGGCGTTCTACTCCTGGGCCTGGCCCAAGTGCAGTGTTTAGAGTGGAGGGCTGTCTCCTTGCCATCGACCTTAAAAGGTGCTGCTGGCCGTTCAGGCATCCACCACATCCCTTGATAACTGCGTGGTTTGGCCTCCTCCTTGTCCATCTGAGCCCACGGCCCAAGGCTAATCTCCGTTCTTTGAACAACAAGAGCTGCTGTGGCCCCAGGTCCAGCTAGGGAGGTGCTTCCCTTTCGCACATCTCCCCCTGACTGTGATACTTTGAAGCACTGAGGGCTACCTGGACCTGGCCATGGAAGAGCACCCCGTCTCTTAGAAACTCTCTCTCTCTCCCTGCTCTACCCTGGTCAGGCCTGGAGTGAAATATAACATGGGAGCCACTCATTGCTTGAAGACTCTGGAATGGGCACTGTAGGTTACATGTGAACTTTTCAGAGCTTTCTGAAGGGCGTGTGTGTGTGTGTGTGTGTTGTGTGTGTGTTGTGTGTGTGTTGTGTGTGGTGTGTGTGTGTGTGGTGTGTGTGTGTTGTGTGTGTGTGTGTTGTGTGTGTGTTGTGTGTGTGTGTGTATGTGTTGTATGTGTGTGTGTTGTGTTTTTCCTTCAGACAGGCAAGGTTTTCTGGGCCGGTCAGATAATAGCTGACCCAAGAGGGCTGGGACCGTTTTGTCCCTACTCTTTGCAGAACTACCGTGACACTCTTGTCCTTTGTTCCCAAGTCTTTCACAGAGGCCCAGGTCAGATCATGAAGATCCACTCAGGTGGATGACCTTCCTTTTCCCTGCCACCGAGTGACCTCCAGTGAATAAGAGTTCAAATCGATGTTCAAGTCTGGAGTGGTGACTGATGCCTAGAATCCCAGTACTTGGAAGTCAAAGGCAGGAAGATGGGTGCAAGTTTAAGGCTAGCCTGGTCTACTTAGTGAGGTCTGGGCCAGCTAAAGCTTGTTCTAAGTTAGAATGTAAGGTGCTTAGGGTGCTGGGTGGTTAGAGTGTAGGCTGGACAGAAACACTGGACCCTGGTCTCCTAGGGTCGCTTTGCAGCCAAGGAGTCCCAGGTGCTTTCCTGGTCAAGCCAGCTGTTACCTGGGCTCAGACCAGGAGCCCACCACCACCTAGCCCACCACCCGGATCTGCCACATGTTGAGGAACTTTTGGGAAGCCCCAAGTCCGGGGTCGTTGCTGTGCATGTTTTAAAACCCATGCCCATTTTTACTTGCTTGTTTTGAGTTGAGAGTCTTGCTGTATTGCCCGGGACTTGTTCTGCTGTCAAGAAAGCCTCCTGGCTTAGCCTTTCAAGTAGCTAGGCCTCCTGGCTTACTTATTTCATTGTTAGAAACAGAGTGAAGAAAACAGTTCGCGGTCCCATCCTTATGAATAGTTGTTAGGAACACAACGGAGGATGCCCTCTGACTTTTGTGAACATGTATGTCTATGTATCCCCACAGAAAGGAGACACTTTTTTCTCTTAAGAAAAAAAAAATTAGAGCCATGCATAGTGGAGCAAGCTTTTAATCCTAGCCCTTGGGAGGCAAAGGCAGGGGATATCTGTGGGTTTGAGGGCAGCCTGGTCTATAAAACAAGTTCCAGGACAGCCAGAGCTGTTACACAGAGAAACCCTGTTTCAACCCCCACACCTCCCCCCAAATTATCTATAGACTAGGCAAGATGGCTCAGTAGGTAAAGGCGCTTGCCACCAAATCTAGCGACCTTCCCCAGGACCCCTATGGTAGGAGGGGAAAACTGACTTCTGTAAATTGTCCTCTGGATTCCATGTGCATGTGTGATGGTGCCTCTTCCAATAAATAAATGTACAAATGAAATTATCTTTAGATATACAACATCAGCCGTTTCATCTTTGTTTCCCCCATAGCTCAGATGAGCACCCCATTCAAAAACAGCTCAAACAACAAACACCCCACTTCCCTCTCCTCCTTTGTTGATGTTAAATTCTTTTAAATAGTTTCAAAATATTTCATTAAGTGGATTTGCCGTACTGTAGTTTAACCACCCTCTTCCTATTATTAGACTCCAGTGTGTTTCCATATTTTCTAGGGGGGTTGCGTCTTTTATAAATAGTTCTGAGATAAAGGTCTTTGCACTTAAAGCTTTTTCCTTATTTAGGGTGATTTCCTTAAGATTCTCAGAAGTGGAATTACTGGGTCAAAGACTTTGAAGGCTTTTGACACATATTGCCAAATGGCTGTACAAAAGGATCAGGCCAGTTCACATTCCCACCAATGGGGCAAGCGGGCATGTGTTGGGTCTACTGCATCCTGTGCTCCAGATGAGAAAGCCCAGCCAAGGATGGGGGAGCTGCTGCCCGAGGTGAAGAGGAAGGTAGAATCCAGGCCCGCAGTTTCCAGTTTGGATGTCAAGTCTTCCACCTGCTCAGATTCTAATACTGTTTTTGGGTTTTGTTTGTTTTGGGGTTTTGTTGAGCTGTACCCCAGGGCCTCCTGGCATGTAGTCAATTCTTCTGGCAGAAGAGGGCTGTGTGTCGTCTCTCTGGTATGTGCAGGGGACCACATGGTGGACTGGGGCTGCTCATGCTGACTCAGCCTTTCCTGGTGTCCCCCCTGAGCCAGCATATGCAAATATGCTGTGTGGTAAGGAACAGCGCAGGTTGCCGTGCTGGTGATAGTCGGCTATTCCAAAATGACCTTGGCTTTCAGATTTGGCCTTAGGGTACCAACAACTGAAATAGAAGGAGCTGATTTTGCAACGCCGGTTCCTTGTAGGGAGAATTTGAGGCATTTTTCAAAGATGTACATCCATCAGGAGAACTAGAAAGGGGACGTGGGGGCATAAAGTGCAGAGCCGTGGTGGCTGCTTCAAAATATGCTCAGAGGGTAAGGTTCAGGTTAGGTTTTGTGTTTTAAAGATATAATTAATTTACAGAATCAAAGCAAGAACTAAGGTGTGGAGTCTACTTCAGATGGTACTCTCTCCATACCCTGTAGCAAGCTGAGACATTTTAACACACAGGTGCCATCCAGAAATCCCCATGGCTCCCCAGGCTTCCCCCAGTACAGTAGAAACACAGTGTGGGACATACACTAGCCTAATGTTTTCCTATAGACGTGTGTCTCCTCCCTCCCTCCCTCCCTCCCTCCCTCTTCGTGTGTTCCCCAGTGAGGGGGAGTGGGCACATGCTATGGCACACCTGTAGTGATCAGAGGACAACCTCAGCTGTTGGTCCTCAGTTTCTGCCTTGTTTGAGACGGGTCTCGTGTGCACGGCTGCACACCCCAGGCTGACCGGCCTTCAGACTTCCAGTGTCTTCCATCTTTCTGTCTTCCATCTGAGGGTGCAACTGGGGTTACAGATGTGCGTGCTACTGCCTCCAGCTGTGCCGGGGCTCTTTGGACTCAAGCTCAGACTGTCAGGCTTGCGCAGCAAGTGTGCAGCCATGTTTCTCCAAAGTGAAAAAGAGACAGGTACACTGACTTTAGTGAGGTGCTGTTTTAAACCAACATAGCTGGAGCATGCTCGCCTTACCACGTAAGCAATGTAAAGAAAATGCCCAGCAGCTGGTTACTCAACCCTTCACGTCTAGTCTTTGGTACCCAGACTCTCCAGAGAGTTTTCCCTTTACAGTGTAGAAATCTGCTGTGGACAGTGCTTCTCCACTGAGCCCCCACCTATTCCCAGAAACTGCGGGGGCCTGGAGGAGGCCCAGAGATCACTTGCTCCCTTGAACCTGCCCTTAGGGGTTCTGGAAGGGAATCTGGGGCAATTATGTCTAAGGGATAAGACGGAGAAGATGGGAGGTGGGTTCTCTGCAGGTTCAGGCCATGTGTGGCCTTCCAGAGCCTATTTGAGGAGAAAGGTCTCCCCTTGGCAAGTCTTTGTAAGCTAGAGATGTGCACCCATCTGCAGGTGACCACTTACTGTCCGGTATTGTGGCAGAGAAGGTTACTGTAAGGAAAGGCTGTGTGCGACAGGGCTTGCTGAAGAGGTGACTATCAGGCAAAGCTGGGCCGTAGGAGCAGGGAAGAACACAGGGCAGGAACATGGGATGGGGGCTGAAGACTGGCGTGAGGACAACGATGGGGAGAGTAGAATGGCAGGGACTTGGGGTCAGGATTGAGTGTGAATTTTAGGTGGTGTGAATGCCATCACCGTTAGGTCTACTCTGATGAGCTGCTCCCAGGTGTTGGGATAAAAGTGACACTCGGGGTGACCCATGTATTAGGTGGTCTGAAGCAGGGGCATGCCTGGGTTCTGAGCACTAGAATGTGGTGAACATGGTAGTAAAACATTGTCCAGCCATCTCCTTGCAAAAATCATGGAAGATTGGGTCCCTTCCCGGACCCTATGTGGCTCCAGTTAGGAGACCCCAATGTGACCTCTCTGTGCCCTGGGATGGCTGTGTATAACTGTCCTGAGCCTAGTCCACACTGGCCTCGCAGGTCCGTGCAGCTGGAAAGTGTCGGCCCTCCTTGCTTTCAGCTTGGAGGGGCATTTTACAAATCACTCAAGGGCCCCAGTTCTGTGGGGACCCGCTCTCCAGGTACTGGGAGAGCTGGTTGCCATGGTAATGGGCACACATCTGCCAGTGCTCTGTGTAGGAAGACAACAGATGGCTTGGCTGCAGGGCCAGGGGTAGAGTGTCCTAGACACAGAGGTGCCTGGACCCCAAGACACCCGTAAGCCGCTGGGGGGCCTCAGCAGCCAGCTGGACTTCTCCACGGCAGGGTTAGCCCTTCTCTCCCTTCAGACCCTTCTCCTGCCTTCTGGCTCCACTTGGCAGTGGCTCCCAGGTGTGCCTGCTTCGGCCACCTCGTCTCCTCACTCTGAGGAAAGCATTTGCTTTCTTAAACCTCTTCCTCAACCTCTTCCCCCTGCTTTCAAAAAGTCCCCTTGAAACAGATGTGGTGGTGCACACCTGTAGCCTCTGCACTGGAGAGGCTAAGGCAGGAGGATGGCAAACTTGAGGCCAACTTGGGTTACAAAATAACCTTAGGTTACCAAGTAACCTTGTCTTGAAAACAGGAAGGAAGGAAGGAAGGAAGGAAGGAAGGAAGGAAGGAAGGAAGGAAGGAAGGAAGGAAGGAAGAAATGAAGGAGCTGATTCAGTTCAGAGCAGAAATGGCTGAGAGTGTGGAAGGGACCCTGCCCCCCAAAGGAAGAACTTTCACTTGTGAAGATTCAGGGCTGGAAGAGACAGGCCAGTCATTCCTTCCCTTGGCTGCTCTTGGGAGACACCTTCAAGAAGTGGGACAACAGCGATCCTGGGCATTCCTGGCCCTTGCCCTTCACTGTGCCACACAGCAGAATAAGGGAAAGTAGATGACAGTGTTGGCAGAGCCTCCTCCTCTTTCACCTAGTTCCACCCATTCTTGGGAACGCCAGGAAAAAGTAAGCTCTTCTACTTACTGAGGGCGTGTGGAGGAAAGGGGGGCACGAGCCTTCCCCGGAGTGCACGGTTATCAGTTCCTGACATTTCCCTGTGTGTGAGGGTCCCTGCAGCATGCGTGCGTGTACATGCGTGCTGGAGAAGGCAGGGTCTGCTCTGCTGTTGATCAACCCGTCCCTCCCAGTCCGTGAGGCAGACTTGTGAGGCACTCTTCCCACTGGAGACCCATGAGACTGAGCCCTGTGGCACATAGGTTATGGCCAAGCCAGAGTGATGGGGTTCAGGCAGATCCTCAGGAGGGAGCTATGTGGTGAGGGGGATTCAGTTGGTAGAGTGGGACGCTGGTGGGGAGGGAGGTGTCAGGAAGTGAGGCAGGCCAAGAGAGAGATAGGGGAACCCAAAGAGGGTGGAGCTCGGAGGGTGGAGAGCCCAGGGCTGTTTCCCCCTTACCAAGCTGCCCAGCTCCTGTGTGTGTATATGTTAAATATGTAACTTATGCAACTAAAAAAATGGCTTTTTGTATCCCAGACTGACTTTAAACTCATCAGGTAATGGAGGATGACCTTGAAACATCTGGTTCTTCTTGCCTCGACCTCCCTAGTGCTGGGATTATAGGTGTGTGCCACTACACCCTGTAAGTGAGGTGCTGGAGTTGAGCTCAGGGCTTCATGCCTGCAGGGCAAGGCCTCTGCCCACTGAGTTACATTCCCAGCCAACTTAAGCAACTTCCAAAATAACACTTTTTCTGTCTTCTTCTTCATGACGAGGCCGTGACTTGTCACTTTTCAATGTTGTCACAGCTCCTCCTGGAGCAGCAGTCCCCACCCACCCCCACCCCCACCGCCAGCCTGCTATTTCTAAACTGCACGAGCCTGACAAGTGTATTATTAGGCCTTGTGCAAACTAACAGTTATCAGGTACTAAGTGATAACCTGAGATTAGCACTCGGGTAATTCTCCCGTGTGAGTGCGTGGTCTGAATGACACCTGTTCTGTCCCGTCAGGTCCTTTGCTGGCTGTTTCCCGTCTTGACATCGCTATAGATGGAAGAGGTGTTACTGTGGGAACACATTTTTTTTTCTTAAAAATTCATTCAAAAACAACAACCCCCTCCCCTTCAAGGGAACATGAAGATACTTGGTTTGTTACGGTTCTGATTGGAGGCAGCATCCTTTACTGGCGATTTAAGTGAGAGGGAAAAGCCTTATCATATTGAACCGAGAGGCTGAAAAAGAAATATCTTGTTTTTTTTTCTTAAGTATAGAAAATAACAACATCTTAAAGTTGTTGCTAGTCACGGTGTTAGTTACCAAGGTTGGAGGGAGGTGGGGTGAGAAGCAGGAGGCTGCTCCTCTGGGATGGAACTTGTGACAACAGCTACCGTGTGGAGTGCACTTGTCTATGAGAGTGAGGATTTGTCACAGGCCACCGTCTATGCATACGATGCCAATCCCCTAGAGGTTATACCGTTGCCAGTGTCTATACCATTCCCAGTGTCTAGACGAGGACCTGGGTAGAGAAGAAGAGCGAGAACCCCAAGCACACGTAGCTTATGGGATAAGGATTGAACCGAGGCCCATCTCACTCCCATGTCCCATGCTCTTTGAATGGCACATGGGTCACAGACGTGTGCTGGGGTGTGGGTGGTGGGGGCACAGCTTTTATCCTTGGCTGCTCACTCATCTGCCTTGTCTGTGGTCTCCAGGCAGGACTGAAGTTCTGCATTCCAAGTGTGCGTCCGTTTAGACGCAAAGCATTTAGAGCCACGCAACCCTGTAGCTCTTCGGAGCAGGGGAGAGTGGTGGTCTCAGAGGACACTGACATCTTCCTGACCCCAACTGTACTTACCTTGGGGTTGGGTAAGTAAGGGACAGCATGAAGGCCTCTCTAGTGAGCACCAGAGGTACTGTGGGGTTGGTGGGGGGAGACACACACACAGAGAAAGTGGTACAGAGAAGCAAGACAAGCCCGGAAATGAGGACCTTGTCTCTGATTTTGACCTGGGCACCATCAGCCAGCTGAGTGGCCACTGGCATGTGGCCTGAGAGTTAGAGCTGGTCACCCTTCCTACCCTGTGCTCTCCATAGGGTCCAGTGCCTTCTACCCCAAGGAGGTAAGCACTCTCCTGAAGTCCCAGGCTCCCTTCCAGGGTGACCGGGAGAGCCTCTCTCTCTCTCTCTTGGTTCATTCTGTCCTCTCCACCAGCCACGAAAGCCGCATTCTCCACTGCAAAGAGGATCTGGAAGGAAAAGGAGGAAAGAAAAACACCCCTAATTTTAATCCATTTTACTTCCTCTTTCTTGAGAGCAACTAACGCTGGTATCAGCAGGACGTGGAATAACTGTTTGATTACTTGCTTGCCCTGCACTTGTCAGGATCAGCTGTGGATTTTTCTTAATTACACAAAGTGAATTAAGGCAAATATTCTAGATGAGAGGTGGCCTCTCTGGCCTGGAGCAGGCTGACTCATTTTCCCTTATCTCCCCAGAGTCCTGATCTGACAGGGACGCTTTGGCCATACAGTGCCAGGGTGGGGACTGCAGATGTCTCTGGGAATGGAGATGAGGGGCTAGCAAGCTCCGTGGGGAGCTGGGCACATGGCCACTGAGGGCTGGATGCAGAGTTACTGACCTCACCACGACCTGTCACAGAGGGCTGGTTGCAGAGCCATTGGCCTCATCACAACCTGTTAGCCTATAGGAGCCCTGGCATGCCATGCGGAAGCCTGCTGGGGAACCATTTCTATGTATTCCACCAGGAATGGCACCTCCCCACCCTGCACATGTGCAGTAAGGGGATGGGCCAATGCCTACGGGAATGCCTGTGTCCTTGCTTGGATTTAATAAGAATCCTGGCCCCTACAGTGGCTGGGCACATTATTGGGGTGAAGGCATTTTGGTGGACTTTGCAGATAGTGACTGCAGAGGATGGTCTGGAGCAAGGGGACCAGAGGCAGATCAAGGACAGCGGCTGGGAGGGGGCTGTCACCCAGAAAGCAAATCTACAATCCTTAGCTCCCCGCTCTCTTTGTGCGCTTGGTGGCTCTGACTATCTGCAGCTCCCCTCTCCTAAGAGATGGGCTTTCACTCCGTATTGTCCAGGCTGCACTTGCTGTCCTCTATATGGCCCTCAAGGACATCTGGAAGTATTTAGACGGTCTGTGGTCATCAGGGAAGAAGGATGGGTTTGGCCTACTTTCACAGCCCAGAGGCTTCAGGGGCGGCACATGTTAGTTTCCAAGTTCTCAGAATACAGCTCACTTTCCCCCTGCTAAAAGCCACATGTTTCTGCTTCCTTTCCCGGCCATCTCCTCCCATCCCACCCATCTGGAGGGCCCCTGCGTGCCCCCATCTCTCCTTTGAGCTTCCAGGAACCCCTGGTCAGTCTGTTTGGGCAGCTGGTCCTCTGTGCAGGTGCGCGGGGTGTCGCCTGAGCTCCTGGAGGGGCAGATGAGAAGTTGGTTGGCCCCAAGCCAACCCTGGCTCCACACTCTGTCTTTGTAATGTTCTACTTCTGGTTTTCCAAAAGCGGTTGGAGCTGTTTTACTCCAGGGAAGGGAAGCCCACCAAGGGCCCACAGCATACCCTGCCGTGAACCTCTTTGCATTATGCAGTTACAAGCTTAAGAAGTACAGAGTTGGGGAGCAGGCCCCAGAGACCTCCGCCTGCTGCCCTGAACCTGTGAAGAGAGGAAAAGGAGTGGAGGGGGTTCCAATTCCAAGGATGTAACTGGGTGGCCTACCCGAGGCCCTCCCGCTGCACCTGCAGCCTCCCTGGCCTAGAGTGGATTTGGGCTAGCCAGAGAATCAAGAGGAAGCTCTCTACTCCTGCCAAGCACACAGGGAAGCCATGCCCAGACCTCTGCCTTCCCTCTAAGGTGCCTCAGTATATCACAATCCCCTTAAGCAGCTTGTAATCCTCCGACCTTTCCCCCTCCCTGCAGGGAAAAAAGCAGCTCTGGTTTTCCAGGTTCCTGGGGTCCACTTGCATATGCCACAGCAAAGGCCCGTTAAACAGGTCTCCAGGAGAAGAAGTGCTACGGATGGGCAGGAGGCAGGTAGGATGGGCAGAAAGCTGACATCAGGCAGGATGACAAAGGAGATGCCAAAGACTGCACTGACACCCAGTCACCATGTGGCTCCTCTCTCTCTGTCTCTGTCTCTCTCTCTCTCTGTCTCTCCCTCTCTCCCTCTCTCCCTCTCTCCCTCCCTCCCTCCCTCCCTCCCTCCCTCCCTCCCTCCCTCCCTCCCTCCCTCTCTCTCTCTCTCTCTCTCTTCTCTCTCTCTCTCTCTCTCTCTCTCTTCCTCTCTTCCTCCTCCCTTGTCCACAAACAAGAGAAAAAACTTAGTTTTGGCCCAGAGCTCAGCCTACTAGGAGGATAGGGGACTGGAGCAAAAGTTAGCAGATGACGCTGTCCTCCGAGCTGTTGTCTCACGGTGTCTGTCCAACTGCATGGGCTCACAGGGAAGCAGGCCACTTGCTGGCCCAGGACAGGGAAGCCCATTCTCACCCTTGTCACCCAGTGCCGTCTGCTTTGGCCGGGGGCTTCCAGCCCTGTGTAGGCCCTGTCCTCTGCCCTTCGCGTGGTCCTGCATTTTTGTATACCTTTCTACAAAGGGGGAAGAAAGGGACCGTCATTTGTAACTCCCCGTGGAGCGGAGCCCACCCTCACACTGTACCCTGCCCTGCCTGTAGGTGGGGTCTGAAGACCTGTGTGGTCATGTGTGCGCTCTCCCTCTGCCTGGTTTTGCATAGAGCTCATTCTCTCTGGATTTGCCATCCGACCCAGGGCCGCAGACAGAGAAGTCCTTAGTTCAGGAGAGTTGCTTGGCCCCACAGTCAGCGAGGAGGGGGATGTTACGGGTTTTCTAACCTCTGCGTTAGTGTCGCCTCTCTGTGTGTGCTGCTCGGCTGGGGGTGTCACCAAGAGGGAGAAAACAGCTGTGTCTGTGCTAAGTGCTGTGGCGTGTGTCTCTGTGTGTGTGCACACCGCGGGAGTGGCCATGAAAATTCCCCTTGTGCAAATGTACCCTGTTGATGACCAGGGTAGACTGCACCAGACAGAGATCTGGAGTGAGAGATATGAACTGCCCTTCTGGGCCGAGAGGAGAATCTCTCACTCTTCTGAACCTGGTGCCCTAGTGGCCAGATTTCTAGGTGAAGCTGACAGTTTTCTTTATATCCTTCTCAGCATGGCCAATCTGAGCCTCACCAGGGCTGTTCTCTCTGTGGTTTCTGTACTCGGTGACCTTCAAACCCTCTCTCTCTCTCTCTCTCTCTCTCTCTCTCTCTCTCTCTCTCTCTCTCTCTCTGTGTGTGTGTGTGTGTGTGTGTCTGTCTGTCTGTCTGTCTGTCTGTCTCTCTCTCTCTCTCGTGTGTGTGCACATTTGTGCATGAGTGGAGGCCGGGGATACCATCATGTCCTGCTCTTTCTCTCTGTGCCTTGTTCTCCTGGGGCAGGGTCTCTCACAGAACCTAGACCTAGAGTGCTGGCTGTAAAGCTATGGTGATCCTCCCCATCTCTGGCACTGGGATTACTGCTGTATGTGCAACCATGTCTGGTGTGTGTGTGTGTGTGTGTGTTCTGGGGATTCGAACTCAGACCCTCATGCTTTTGCAGCAAGTGCTCTTACCCACAGAGCATTCTCTCCAGTCCTCGGCTTCCATAATGATGCGCTAGTGCCTGTTCCTCCCCATCTCCAGTGCCCACCTGGCCTGGCCTCACAGGTGCCCTGCTCAGAGCATTGCCTCTGCTGACCTGGCCACATCACTCCGTTTTCTGGGTCCCTTCTGTGCACATTGACCACAGACACAGCTTCCCCCTTCCTCCTCACTCTTGCCTCAGCTCCCTTATTATCCCTCCTGCAGCTCACCACCTGGCTTTCCGACGGGGTAGCTTTCAACTCAGGCTAAGTCATGGCACCCTGGAAGCTCATATTGCAGGCCACTGGCTGCCAGTATTGACCCTCACGCTGCTCCCACATCTGCATGGACTCTTGTTTCGGCCTCCTGTCCTCTCCTTCATTTGCAAACGTTGTCTTTTTCTCAGGGTCCCATCTGGGATCTTTCCTGTGACTGATGGAGCCTGTCCCTGTTCCTCCTAGTTGACGCCTTATTCACCCCCTTGGTGGTCTCCTGGGCGTTTCCGGCTGTCAGCTCTGCTTCTGTCGGGCCCTCCACCCTCTGGCTTCTCCCGAAGCAGTTTCTCTGCCATCTTCCTGCTGCCCTGTTAGGAACCACAGCCCTTCTTGACAACTGTGCCCTCACTTCTCACTTCCCCTGGGGGCACCCACGCCTGGCAGTCTTGGCTCAGGTGCTCCTCTGTTTGCCCATCTCTCTCTCTTCTCAACTGGCTCTTTCCAGCTTCTCATGGCTGCTCCTCTGGACCTCTGCAGCAGCTCTTCCTGATTGAGCTTGCTCCTTTTTGGGGGGCTACCTGCCATATAGCTGTAATGACATTCCTCCGACACCGGGGTCAGAGCACAGGGTTTCCTGGCCTTTCTAGCCCCAGCACTGGCTTTCTTGGTCCTACAGCCTGGCTACAACTGTAAGACTGTCTCTCCTGCCCCTCCCACCTGCACCCACATTCCAGGGTGTAAGCCAGACTTCCCCTCCTCCAGGAAGCCTTCCTAGATCACCCTTCAACACACAGGATGGATCCTTTCCTTCCTTGGTGTCCTTTCGGGATTCCACAGTGCCAGCTGCTGAAGCGCCCTGTTTCTCTTTCTCCTCCAAGACGAGGTTATCTCAAGGCTCAAGGTGGGCTTCCTTGCGGATGTTTCAATCCTAGCCAAGTGCTGGCCTGCTGTTGACCCTAGAATATGTTTGACTAATGACGGTTGTATGGAAATTTTTCCTCCATCTGCCTTCTGTAAGCAGACCGCTCTTTCATTTGGTTTGATGGTTTTGATGGGCAGGCCAGGATGGCTGTCCTCCTGCCTAAGAGGTAGCTCTTCCCCGCAGGGTTGAGAGTTTTCATATTTTGGTGATTGTCACATATGATTGCACATTGTGGTTGACTCCCCCAGCTTCCTGTTGTGTTGTTCAAATCCTGAGCGATTAATCCGTGCTCCCAGATCAATGAGTTTGACTGCATCGATCGCTTCCCTCTGGGTAACTTCCCTAATGCCTGGTGTTTTCTACAGAAGTAAAAAAGATCTCAGAGTCCAGACTCTTTTGAATAACATGGTAACTGCACATTGGCTCAAAGGGTATTTTTTAAAAAATAAGACACAAGATGTGTTTTAATGTCTGAAACCAGTGGCTTCCCAGGCGTTATTGGAGTAACTCATATAATACAGTCATGCATAACTAAGCACATGCATTGTATACACACTTGTGTGTCTGCACCCTAAGTCCGTAGGCTCTTGGATTCTGCGGCATTGATTGAAGGTCAGTTCCTATAACCTGAGTGAATAGACAGATTAGCATGCTGGAGGGAGGATGTGTTTGTCATTCCCTCATAGCCATGGCAGTTTCTCATGGGTCCTGGTGACCCGTCACTGTGCTGACGGCAAGCTCTGGTGGTCCCTCCTCTGTTCTAGCTTAGTTTCTGCCGCAAGTTGCCTTCTATACCAATAGTGCAAGACCCATGGCTGTTTGTAATGTGGGGAGCTCACTGAGCTATCATCGAGCAGTAAACATAAGGGGTCCACTTATGTTTACATAAGGCAATGGAGATCTGGAAGGAAAGGGAAGTGGTCAGGCATGCCACTTAAGGTCTTGGTACTACCTGGTGGGTAGGATGCTGTACCTTGGAGACCATCTGGCCTCAGGAACCTGAGGGGAAGGTTGGACTATGGTGACCAATACAGTTCATCACTGAAACCAAGTCCTGTCTGAGAGCAGAAGGAAAGTTGGCACAGCTGAGCTATGCTGAGCACACTGAAGCATCTGGCCTACCAAGTGACAGGCCTGTTCCAAAGACCCTCTCTTTGCCCCCAGAGCACCCATAGGTAGGAACTGGAGGGTCCTGGAGTGTTCCGAAAAGCCCAGAGATCTCCAGGCTGGGAAGTGGGACACCTGGGGCCATTCATCCTACAGGATGTCTCCATGAGGGTCTCATCCCGACTCTTGGTGGTCTGTATGGGATAGTGGACCTACTGAGGATGGGAGAGCTGGGTCTCAGCCTCCTGGCCCCAGCAGGTGAGATGTCAAGGCTGAGTCATGTAGCTCTCCTGGCTCCCAGCATTGAGCCTTTACCTGCTTGCTCCTGGCTTAGAGTTCAGATGGTGGCATGGACTTCAACTGGCCTATTGGGTTGTCACTTTCTCCTTGTCTCTTTATCCATCCTCCATGGCCTATTGCTCAGGCTCTGCCCTCAGTCTATGCCGCAGTCCCTCTGAGCCTCAGTGCCCTTATTTCCAGACCCCAAGGGCTGCCGTGGAACTAGACAGAGTGACAATGGCATTGATGGTGGTGATTCTCTTTTTGTCACAAAAGGAGGCTGTTTGTTATTGTTAGTAGACTAGAGAGAGCAAGCAAACCAATATGGTGATAGCTAATATCTCATTCACTGTCCACAACCCTTGGATGTAAATGCTGTTAGACTTTAACCGAGTCTCCATTTTTGCAGATGAGAAACCAAGTTACATGGAGGTCAAGTGACTTTACCCACGGTTATTTAGTCAGGTGGCGCGGGGCACTTGGACTCTAGCTTCTGTAGAAGCTTCAGGACTGATCGGGCCCTTGTGTGTAAGTTCCAGAAGTTGAGGGGCACATAGATACACATTTAGAGCATGGACAGGTCTTCCTTTTCACCCAGAACACACCTCTGTACTGGCCATCTTCTCTCTCGAAAGTCATGATTTCAGCCGGCATGTTTCTGAGTTGTCCAGCACAAGTGAGGCCTGTTTATAAAAGCTTCAAACAAAACACGCATTTGGGCTCTGTTGACACTTCTGCCTCCTCTTGACTCCATCGCTCATGCTTGGCTTTCCCAGAGTTCACACAGATCATGGTGCTGGCTGGGGTAAGGGTAGAATGAGAGAAGAGAGTGTTTGAGAGCAAGAGAAAGAGTGAGGGGGAGAGAGAACTCAGAGAGAGAGAGAGAGAGAGAGAGAGAGAGAGAGAGAGAGAGAGAGAGAGAGAGGAGGAAGAGAGAGAGAGAGAGAGGAGGAAGAGAGAGGAGAGAGGAGAGAGGAGAGAGAGAGAGAGAGAGAGAGAGAGGAGGAAAGAGAGAGAGAGAGAGAGAGAGAGGAGAGAGAGGAGAGAGGAGAGAGGAGAGAGGAGAGAGGGGAGAGAGAGAGAGAGAGAGAGAGGAGAGAGAGAGAGAGAGAGAGAGACTGCAGTGGACATTTTTTGCCCCTAGAAGGACGTGCCTGTTCTCCCACACAGTGTATCTGTGTGGCTGGCTCCAAGGTGGCCTCTGTCAGAAGGGGAGCTTCTTGGATCTAGCCATTCAGAGCTGGCGGCTGCTCAGGCTGGGGTTTCTTGCTTGCTTGTTTCCTCGTGGGGGGTGGGGTGGGGTGGGCTGTGGGTGTAAGGGGGCTGTGTTCAGATTGTTCAGAGACATCTGCTGTTTGCAGTAACTTGCCAGCCAGGCTGGGTGGCTGCATGTTGCTTTACAGGGTTCCCTGTAAATATTATGACTTGGAGGACCGGGGTGGGGCCTAGAGACTCCAAGGAGACTGGAAGGCTGGTCCTCCGGTGCCCGTGGTACCCCCGAACTCCTGTTGTCTTTCTGTTTCCCTTTGGCCGAAGGGTTGGTTTCAGGGAGATCAAAGAGGCTGAGTGGGCTCTTGGTGTCTTTATGCTCCTCAGATTGGAGTGAGAGGTTGGGTGTCAGAGGTGACCTGGAGCATAAAGCCAGCTGGGGGAGGCGGGGCTTATGGGGAGTGGCAGGGCAACAGGTGTTTGCTGGTACCATGGCTTTTAGGTGACCAGACTTGCCCCTGGTGCTTGATTCTACATAGTGCCTGTGGCCATACCCTGCCTCAGATCCTAACGCTGGCCGCCACTCACTGTGTGATGCAGGCAAATCCTCAGCCTCTCCAAGCCGCAGATAACACAAAGGATACAACTGGGGAGGACGCAGATACACTCAGGGTGTCTAAGGCTGTTTAGTTAGCTATATCCCCAGTTGGTCACATTGTCCCAACCCAGAGAACACACTCCCTTCTGGGAGGTGGTCACTATTCTTGGAGACGTTTCCAAGCTCTGTATTTTGGTTCCCCTCGGTTGGAAGGTTCATGTTGGATCTCATCAAAGTCCTTGATGCTATGTTCTGTCAAACCCTCCTGTTCTGTTCTCACAGGAGACAACCGGTCCCATCTGCAGAGGTTTATTTTTAAACCTCCCTCAGGATCTTTTCTTGGGACCTAGAGACCTCTGACCCCCCTGACCACATGGTTAGTGTCATTTAACGAGCCTTCCTGCTTCAGAACAGCAGTGCAGGAGGCAGCCCTGTCCAGGAACACGGACAGATGCCCTTTTCCCACCACGGAAGAGGAACAGCGTGTACAAGGCCAGGTTGAAGGAAGGATGGCTGTGTGTGCTGAAAATGTACACACGTGTGTGTATGTGAATGTGGCCTTTTTTGTGTCCTTGCCAGTTATGTCGTAGCTTCACCCCTCTCAGCTATTTGAGGGCTCTGCTGGGGAACTGCACTATTGCTGGTGGTGGTGGCGGTATTGGTGGTACAGTGCTTTCTTTGCTGCCCGGCATTTGTCCTCCTGAGTTTTTCCACCTCTGGGAAGGCGAGAGCTAGAGCCCTAGGGCCACCCACTCACCCTGCCTCACCGAGTGGATCTAGAAACCAGAAACCTCCCTCTCCCCTTCCTTCACCCTCGCAAAGCTCTGACGGGAGAGAGAGGCCTTTGAGCTTGTTCAGGTGCCAGGCCACACTGACCCACTTCTCATTCCCAAGGAGGCAAGAGGGCAGCTGTGGGCCAGGCTGCAGACCAGAGCAAGGCCTCCTTGGCCTCTCCTGTTGCCACATACCTCAGTCACTGTCTGCCCCATGGCTTAGCATCGCCCGGGTCTCTGATCCTGGAGCAGGGGCTCAGGTTCCCAAATTTCCCCCAGGACTTCCTGTCTCTTAAGCTTTGTATTTATTGTCAAAGGTTCAGTCGTTAGTGAGGGATTCCTCCTCATGGCCTCAGCTGCCTTTAATGTGTCCTTTGGGCAGCAGCCCTGGCACAGTTCCCTACCCCAGAGCCAGGACTTGGTCAGCACTGTGCAACTGCGGTCAGGAATTACCTGTTAGCAGCACTCTAGACCCAGGAGTGCCTGTGGCGGAGGCTGAGGAGGCTGGCAGGAGCAGAGTGGTTTGTCCTCTGAAAGCATAATTGTTGTAGGCCCAGTGAGACGGCTCAGCAGATAAAGTGCTTGCAGCAAAGCAAGGTGACCGGAGTTCCATTCCCGGGACTCACATGGTAGAAGCAGAGGCTCAACTCCCACAAGTTTCCTCTCTGACCTCCACAGGCCCACTATAGCATGCGTGCGCACCCCACCCACACATACAATAAGTCAATGGAATTTTAAAGATTAAAGGAAAGTGTTTTAAATGACACATAAAATTTAGCATAGAGGTTTCCCAATCTGTGGCATTAAATATGTTTGTCATGCTGTGTAGTCACTGCTAGAATCCATTTCTAGAAGCTTTGCATCATCCCAGACAAACCCTGTCCCTCTGAAATAGTATCGGCATTTCTCACAGCCCATGCTCCTTGTACCCTACACTCTGACGGTTCTAGGCCCCTCATGGTCGTGGGGTCACTGCGTTTGTCTAGTTACTTTACTTAGCAGGATGCCGAGATCCTCTCATACTGTAGTGTGGTAGGATTTCATTCCTTGAGGCCGAGTATGGAATGCTCATTGTATATAGAGCCCATATTTTGTTTAGCGATTCCTCTGTCAGTGGCTCTGGGCCGCACCCACTGTTTGGCTCTTGTGAATGATGTTGCTATGAACACAGATGTGCAAACCAAGACCTTGCTTTCCTTTTGGAATGTAAACAGGATCGATGGATCTTTGGCAACTTTATGTTTACTATTTCCCTTGAAGCCTTACCGGTCTGTATTCCTCCAACAATGCAGAAGAGTTCATTTCTCCATATTCTTACCAACGCTTTTTAAACTTTTATAACAGTTTATCATTATTACTATTTCTTCTTGAGACAGTGCTTTCATGTAGCCTAGGATGGCCTCATACGTGCTATATAGCTGATGATGACTTTGAGTTCTGATCCTCCTGCCTCTGCCTCCCAAGTGCCAGGGTCACAATATGTACCAGCATGCCTGGCTCTCACTGTCTCTCTTTAAAGACTAGACTAGCTGCCAACTCTGCCCCCCATAGATGAGATGATTCTGGGGGACATCCTGGCGTGGAAAGGATGCAGTTCTTTTGGGAAAGGCTATCCGACCTCGAGTGTCTCATGCAGAAGGGACAGTCAGAGCCAGAACCTTAGTGCCAGACTGTTCTGTGTACCTCGTTTGTAGGGGACTGAGGAGGGCTATGTAGCTGGTATAGAAAAAAGTGGGCAGGGCCCCCAGGTGATGAGACCAGAGAAGAAAGGGAAGTGCCTACACCATGACGGGCCTTATGGACTGCTAGCTAGAGCCAGCTGTTCTGATACGCTGAGCAAGATGGGAGCCATCATAGGCTTTGAGCAGAGAGGCTGCAGGATTCGGAGTCACATTTTAAAAGGAGAGCAGCCATGTTCCAGGTGAGAGCTGGCAGTCGCCTTCCAGGTGAGAGCTGGCAGCCACGTTCCAGGTGAGAGCTGGCAGCCATGTTCCAGGTGAGAGCTGGCAGCCATGTTCCAGGTGAGAGCTGGCAGCCACGTTCCAGGTGAGAGCAGGCAGCCGCCTTCCAGGTGAGAGCAGGCAGCCGCCTTCCAGGTGAGAGCTGGCAGTCGCCTTCCAGGTGAGAGCTGGCAGCCACGTTCCAGGTGAGAGCTGGCAGCCATGTTCCAGGTGAGAGCTGGCAGCCATGTTCCAGGTGAGAGCTGGCAGCCACGTTCCAGGTGAGAGCAGGCAGCCGCCTTCCAGGTGAGAGCAGGCAGCCGCCTTCCAGGTGAGAGCAGGCAGCCGCCTTCCAGGTGAGAGCTGGCAGCCGCCTTCCAGGTGAGAGCTGGCAGTCGCCTTCCAGGTGAGAGCTGGCAGTCGCCTTCCAGGTGAGAGCTGGCAGCCACGTTCCAGGTGAGAGCTGGCAGCCACGTTCCAGGTGAGAGCTGGCAGCCACGTTCCAGGTGAGAGCTGGCAGCCACGTTCCAGGTGAGAGCTGGCAGCCACGTTCCAGGTGAGAGCTGGCAGCCACCTTCCAGGTGAGAGCTGGCAGCCGCCTTCCAGGTGAGAGCTGGCAGCCGCCTTCCAGGTGAGAGCTGGCAGTCGCCTTCCAGGTGAGAGCTGGCAGCCACGTTCCAGGTGAGAGCTGGCAGCCACGTTCCAGGTGAGAGCTGGCAGCCACGTTCCAGGTGAGAGCTGGCAGCCACCTTCCAGGTGAGAACTGGCACGAAGCTGCAAGCCCAGAAACAATAATGGCCAAGGCTTTGGGGGCGGTAGGAGGAGCCATCAATCCCTGGGAGATGAGTGTGTGATCTTGATAAACTGGCCACGTGATTGTGGAGCCAGGCCCAGCACAAACTGAAAATGCATGCATGTTATACAAAAGGAATTAAAGTGTTAAAGACACACGCAGCAGGGCAGAGACCCCAGCATGGGGCCCAGTGCAACGTCCTATGTTCGTGTTGCCAGCCTCTTGCCAGATGGGCCAGCTCGAGTGGACTCTGAGTGGCAAGCACAGGTAGAACTGGCACCTGCCTCAATGCGAGCCCCATTCCCCTTTCTGGGGAGAGGATGTGTGGATTGAAGTTTTGTGGGAAGGGTATGTAGAGTTCCCCTCCCAGGATGTGCCATAGGTCATAGGCCTAGATACCTGCAGAGTGGAGACAAGGGACTTGTGAAATAGATGCCGAGACCCCTGGGCTCTTAAGGGTCACTGACAAACCTTAATATGTATAGAAGAGGGAGGTCGCAGAGGTGTTTGCCTCTAAGAATGAAAGATCAGATATTGTGTTAAACTCTTCCTTAAAATGTGTTAGCCCTTCATATATGTACCGCCCAGAGCAGGATATCCCCACATGCAGATGAGGAAACAGACTCAGACCGCTCATGAAGCCTGCCGGTAGCTGCAGTGGAGGTCGGAGGCCAGGACAGAATTCTCTCTACCCAAGTGTTCTGTTTCCTCTCTCCTGGGGACCAGCTCCCAGGCTTGCTACCCTCTTTAGAGGCCCATTTGTGGCATCCTTTCTGAGCAGTCACGTGAGTGGCACGTCTGTGGGTCAGTATTAGTAACGGATCCCCTATGTTGACTAAAGGTGGGGTCCCCAGTAGGAGGAGGCCTGGGTAGGCACTTGCTGTGGACAGAGCCAATGCCCTTTGGGTTTCTCATGCAGGAAGGATGTGTGGCCTCTGGCATAGTGGTGTGGTTCTGTCCTTTGAATTTTAGGCACTGTGCTCCTGCCAGGCATCCTAATTCCAGAAGAGACAGCCAGCTGTGCCTGTATTGGAGGACCAGTGGTGTGGGCCACAAGGGTTACACTCCCCTGCTCTCTGCTGTTCTGGGAGGCTCAGGACCCAGGGCAAAGGGGTTTAAAGTTACCTTCCTGCTCATTCCCGTAGCTCCTTTACCCAAGCCGCCCTGCGGAACTGTCTGGATGACACACTGATGCCACTGGTAATTACAACCAGGGTGTCCCTGGCTTACTTTTCCCTTAGGGAACAAACTGTGTTCAAACGTGAACTTGGTGTTTCTGAGAAGATGGGGGAGAAGTTGCCTAATGGCTCATCATTAGTGAAGTAGATCTTCTTCGGGACTGCTCCTCCGGTGTTGGGAGGAGGAAGTCCGGACATAGGTGCGTCTGGACGGAACTCAGGTGCTGGTGGCACTTGGGTCTTGTCCGTGTGTCCTTGGGCAGAGCTGACTTCTCCTGTGAGTCTCGTTTGTTTTTCTGTAAGAGAGAGTAGACTGTAGTGATGAGAGTAGAAATGGTGTCTAGTCTCACAGTGTGCTGGTTTCAAAGGAAGGGAAGCAAGTCTCCAGAAACGACTTCAGGTCAAGCCTCTGCTGCTTACCGAGCATGCGCTCCGAAGTTGGAGCACACCGGGGGACTCCAGCTAGATTTCCTGACAGTGAAAGCTAGTCTCTCAGCCCCTGTGAGATCTTCCCCTCCCCCAAGCCCTCCCACGCCTGTGCTGTCATTGAGGCCTCTCCTGACAGCCCTCATTGTCTGTGCACCCACCCTCTTCTGTCCACCCCCTCCCCTGCCTCCCACCGCCCCTCTCCACAGCAGTGACTGATGGATTCTGTTCTGGGTCTTCTCAGGCAAGAGTCTCGAAAACCCACCCGCTCTGTAGGCCTGAAGCCTCCTCCTGCTTTCCTTCATGACACACTCTAGTTCCCCGTCAAGAGATTGGGTATTACTTCAAAAGATTGGCGGAAGCCCTCTTGGAGGGGAACTAGAAAGAGGTCACAACTGCGAGGAAGGCCAGAGCCCTCTGGGGACCTCCACCCCAGTCCCTTTGCCCACGGATGACCAGGCAGGAATGGTGAAGTGGATGAGTGGCCCTGTGTCCCCGCTGCAGGTGGCAGAAGCTGCAAGGGGATGGGAGTGTAAGAGCCAGTTAGGGAACCTGGTGTGCGCATGTACACCCTGTGAATGTCTGCATCTGCCAGAGTGACTGAGTGCCAAAGATGGTAGCCAGGGTCCTAGCTTAGAGAGCTTCAGCTGGAGAGCCTGGATCCTGAATACCTGGAGGGGAGGAAAATGTGGCACTGGACTGAAGGACCACACCTTTCCTGCCCTGGAGCTGTAGGAGCCTTTGTTTGGTTGGTTGTTTTGTTGTTTGTTGTTGAGACAGGCTCCCACTGTGTACCCTTGGCTGGCCTCGAACTCACTGGCCTCAGACTGTCAGATCTTGCCTGCCTGTGTCCCTTGAGCACTAAGATGGAAGGTGTATGCCACCATGCCTGTCAAGAGACTTTATTTACGGTTACAGGTTTTCCTTACCTCTGAGTCTTGTTCTTCGCCCTACCCCTTTAACTCCTGCACTAAGCGTAGGGCCGAGAGAGAAGAGGTTTGGGGCAACAGAGGCTCAAGAGACACCATTGAAGATATTTGGCCAGCTGGGTAGAACATGACTCAAGGCATATTCCTGTGCCAGGCTCTCTCTCTCTAACAGACAGTTGGCTCATCTGGCCCATGAGTAAGCTGTGACCCTTATGTTTTCATGCAGAAATGTGGCTTCCCTAGGACAGTGTCAAGCTGACCTTCCACTGGTTGGGGTCATCTGGGCCTTCTGGAGCCTGAGGAATAAGAGATGGTGATCAGAGATTCAGGATCAGGGCTCAGTTACTGAGTCCTCTCTGCAGCCCTTTCTGACTTCCACAGCAATTCAGAAGATGGTCTGCCGCTCTCTGCAAGGGCCTTGCATGGTTCGTGTACTGTCTTGGGGTAAGACGATTTGTCCACCCGATGAACAAATGTGGCTTTCTTGGCTGCTGGAGGCTTCAGGTTGCTGCAGGGCTCTAGATAAAAGCAGCCTGTATGAGGAACACTACAGCGGTGGTAGTGAAGATTCCCTCTTTACGAGCAGGGAGGGAATCCGGCGTTCCTCAGCCTCCCGCACAGTTGACTTGTGGCCATATGACTGATCCTTAGCCAGGGCAGTGTGGGCAGAAGCTGTGTACATCAGGATATGTATGCACCACTTCCAGACCTGGCTCATAAAAACCTCCTCTACTGTCCCCCAGCCTCTCTTTTCTTCTCTTCCCCCACAAAAGTCACATGATCCAGATGGCACAGCCACAAGGTAGGGTAGGGCCACTTGGCATATTTCAAAAGCCAGGACTACAGTTTTTGTGAGTTAAGCTCTTGGGACTTAAGGGCTTATTTATTATTACATTATAGCCTTGCCTGCTCTGACTAACCATCTGGAGAAGGTTGACTGGCGCCTGGGCCCATGCCAAAGAGAAGGACACACAACCGCCATGCAATACCCACCCACACTTAGCTCTAGCCGCCCCCCCACAAGTTTCAATTATCCAATGGTCAACCATGATCTAAAAATATTAAGTGAAAATTTGGGAAATAAATCATATTTAAGTTTAATTAACTAACTCATTAGATTGTTATAATTCGTTCTATCACATTGGTTACTGTTATTAATCTCTTACTGTGGCTGTTACAAATGAGGCATCGTTGTAAGTTGTATTTAGGAAAACCCACAGAATACAGTGTTAGGCCATGTCCAGGGTTTCAGGCATCATAGGGGTCTTGGAAGACATTCACCAGTCACAGTGAGAATTAGGGTCACTGAGCTCTTCGATAGCTTTGTTCTACAGCTCTGTTTGAGCGTTCCCACTTAAAGCCATGAGTAGCTGGAGGGTGCCCAGAAGTTAAGAGATTGATTCCCCTGTTGTTTCATCCTTCCACCACGCAATACACACGCCTGCAGCGTTTCGTAAGCCTTCGGCACATGCCAGACAGAGTGCTAAGTACCGATGTTCTGGTACGGGGCATCTCAGGGTCTGGTCTGTATGGAGGGTGCGGTCAGCAGGGAAGTTATGCTGCACAGGGAGGTCAGGCAGGTCACAGTAAAGTCCTGGCTGTGCTTGGTGTTCGGCTGAGGTCTGTGGCGGGTGTTAGGGCTGTGCCACTTTGGGTTATCAGAAGAAGTGCACTGTTGGGCTGCAGGCAGAGGAAGCAACTAGAGAGAGGGTGGGGTGGGGTTTCTGAAGCCAGTGGTGTTAGCAAGAGGCAGGATGGGCTAAACCGGAGAAGCAGGGGAGCCTGTGACATCCGCGTACCAACAGCTGAATCAAGGAGGCAGGGTTTTGGGTCGCCACAGTCTGGGAAGTTAGCAAAGCTTGAAGTGGGAGAGGCTATGTCATTTACACGATCGGGTTGGTTTAAAAAAAGCTGTCTTGGCTCAGGTCTCATGGTTGCGTGCTGTCAGCTGGAGGTGGACAGGTGAATGTGTGGGGAGAGACTGCTGCCCACCTGTCCTCCTCCTTGCTGGGGTGTGGCTCTTTGTCTGCCCTGCCACAGAACAGAAGCTGGCCCACCATGCCTGAAACACCATGCAACTTCCCCTGGGGATGATGGGAAGACACTGGATCCAGGGCCTGGTTCTGAAGAGTGCTGGTGGAGAGAGGAACTTGGTCGAAGATTAGGCTTTGGGAATATTTCAGTGAAAGCGCTCTTCCTGCCCCTTCCTTGAGGAAGGCTGGTCCTTGCTTCCTCCCTCTCGCCATCCTTGACCTCTCCGTTCCAGCCCCACTCTCCTACCGGCTCTTGGATCCCAGGGCTGAGGTGGAGGGGTCTGTGGGTATTTGTTTTAGCATCCCACCCAGTCTTGTGCACCTCAGGCTATGGTGTCGCCTCCTCCTATTAATAGCTTGGACATAGAGATCCTGGGCCTCAGGCAGAAAGAATTTGCATAGAAGAAATTCTGAATTTTCTTGAAGTCTAGGTCTAAGCACCCACCCAGGTATCATCTTAGCTCAAGCGTGGCCACGTCAGCTATTCTGTTGCCATTTTCTTGTCCATCAGTGCTGTAGGGCTCCAAGTCAGGACCCCCTGTGTTCCCATCCTGCTGAAATAGCAGAATTGTCAAGAAGACCTAGAACCGGCTCCATGCCCTGCCACCTGGTCTCCTGCCCAGGAAAGCAGGCAGATGGCAGCTTTCTGGTCTGCTGCACGCATGTTCTACAACAGCCATGAAGTAACTGAACTTTTTAGGCCCCATGTCATATCACCGCCAGGACTCCTATCACTACTGCAGGACCTCGTGGAGCCCCAGTTGCGGGACCGCCTGCCAGACCGCCTCATAGTGAGTGCCCAAGAATCACGAGGATGGGTATACTACCATGGAGTGATGAGCAAGGAGATCCCTTTGCAGGGCCGCTGAGGTCTTCATGGCCTCTCTGCTCTGTCTTCCAGCTGTTACCTGGCCATGCAACTGCTCTGTTTGCATGGCAGGATTCATGCATGCATGTATGCATAGCAAACAGCTGCTCCTTAGGAAATGCTGAAGGATAAAAGCAGCCCCCAGGACACTGGCGTATTGGAGACTTCTCTTCACAGCTTAAGTGTTTGGGGGGTAAACCCTTGGTGCAGACATTCTTTCTGAAGACATACATAAGATCATCTGACTTTGAGCTTTAACTGTCCCTTTATTATCTCCAGACTGCTCTGAGAACCGGGGGCAGAGGTACCTTTCCCAGGATTGTTGAGCCCCAAGTTAGGGTAGGCTGGGATGTTGGGGTGTTGCCTTGATGACTACTGGGGTCCGGTGAGTCCTCAGGAGAGCAGCCGTATTGAGAGCTACTTTGGCTGAGGTTTTTGGCTGAAGAAAAGCTCTGTGCCTGCTTTCCCTCTGCTTGTCTTCCCCTGAGGACAAATGAGACCGCGCTTCCTTTTCAGAGGTGGGAGCTGTTTATAGCTTCACGTTCCTGACACACGCTTAGCTTGTGTGCTTTCACATGCACGGACCTGAAGATAAATAAGTCCTTGCTCTGGACTTGGTGACAGCTATAGACGCGGTGACAGACACTAAGCAGGCCCCATCTACTTCCCCTCAGACCAGACCCTGCCATCAGAAGATGGGGCCCTGAAAAGTCTAAAAGTAGCAGGGAGCTTCCTTCCCCTGAGAGTGATCTGTAGAGGCTTGTATTTCAGGGAGATGCTGGGGGTGCTGAAGAGCCTGACCAGGAAAGGTATTCTAGGGTCTGTGATACGGACGCTCTCTGCTTGGCATTCTGAGTTCATCACCGCACCCATGATCCATGCCTTTTCCACTCTTCCTCTCTGTCAAGAGGCCTCTGTGCATTCCGTTCTCCCAGGACCTGTGTGGAAAGGCCATTCTGAATCATGTTAATATATTTCCCTCATAGAATCTGCGGATTCACCTGCCCTCTGCGGCCCCATGTCTCTCATGACCTAGTCATGGCCTGCAGACCCAGTTCCTAACAGACACAGTCTTTGTCCCTCCTGCAGGTAAATGATCCTGCAGGGGCAGGGGAGGGGAAGGGTAGCTTAGTGGTTAAGAGCACAGGTTTCCGAATCAGCAAGCCCCATTCAAGTTCCAACTCCACCCCTTCCTTGGCTCGGTGGCCTCAGGCTTATGGTTGTCACTTCCTAGACTGTAAAGTGGGATTTGTAACTGCCCGCAGCTAATAGTGTTGTCTTGATTAGATGAGACTATTCCTGCACCTGGGAGGCAGTCAGTGGACAAGGGCTGACAGCATTTCCACCATCATTCCCTACCTTGCCAGCCTGCAGTGACTGCTAATTGTGGCCAAGTCAGGCTTCTCTTCTGGCAGACAGGAGTTCACAGGTTGGTTATCAACTGTCCTCTGGCCACGCTGTGGTAGCCTCTTGTTTTAGTTTTAAGATGTGTTTAGTTTATGTTATTTGTAGGAGTGTTTTGCCCGCGTGTATGTAAGGTCATCTGGTGCCCACAGAAACCCTGGATCCCCTGGTACTGAAGTCACAGATCATTGTGAGCCATCACGTCAGTGCTGGGACCCAAACCCAGGTCCTCCATGAGCAACAGGTGCCCTAAGCCCTGAGCGATCTCTCCAGACCCCTCTGGTGGCCTCTTTTCTAATCCTACTGCACTTTTGACTTTTGGGGGCAGTTGCTTTTATCTGAAAATTTTACCTCATCCAGATAATTTTCAGTTCCCAGCGAAACCTCCAGCTCCTCTTTGATGCCTATTCTGACGTCTGTGACTCAAAGAGGCGTTAGAGCCAGAGCCCTTGTGGTTTCTCAGGATCTGCTTGTGTTGTTTCTCTTGTGTTTTCTACCTTAGTTATCAGTTCCTGGACGGCAGGGCCAGGTCCCACCGTGCTAGTTGCCCACTGACTGGCTCTCTTAGGATGGTGATTAGGAATAGGGCAGGCATGACCAGTAGAGAAACGAGATCAGATGCTAGGAACCTTGCCCTGAATTTATAGGAACCGAGAGATTTATCCAAAGGCTAAATGGAGTGAGAACCCCAGCCTGCTTCTCTGTCACCTGGGGTCTCTCAGCCTCTTGGCCACATGCCGCTGTTCAGCAGGTGTCAGTGATAGGAGCCGGGACTGGTCTGAGTGTCCTGAATGCTGCAGAGGGTTTGCTTTGACAAGGACAACTACTTAAGTGACTTGTACAAGCTTCCAACTGGACCCGGTTCACTCCTCTGCCAAAGACCTTTGCCCCAAATCTGGAGCACCTCCAGGGATAGGGTGGGGGATGGGGAATTGTGGGCATTTGTGAGAGATCCTGAGGTGGATGAGGTTTAGTTTCGCCCTGACCATCATTCTCCCAAATCCTGTTCTGGCTTCTGGAACAGCCCCAGTGAAACTTGTATAGCTTCTAGAGCATTCCCCATTGGCTGCATTAGGCTGGGATGGCCGGAGCATAGGTAACGCTGCCAGCAGAGGGCTTCTCGGCGCCCTGGTACCCTGGGGGTTTGTAATGACACTATATGGTATGTAGCAGTGTCTGCTCTTAATGTTTGGCTCATGCTGAGTTCAGACTAATCTGTGTTCCTAGTGCACCTGTCAGTTTGTGTGGGTGACACAAAGCAGCCTATACTGATGTGTCCCTTCTCTTGCTCCGTAGACAGTAACTGAGTACCAGCCTGCTGCATTCTGGATGCTGCAGGTTCCATGAGGGGCGGTCCCTGCCTGGCAGACTGTTGAGGACAATTCCCAGAGTAGGAGGAGCTTAGCCTTTACTAAACAAGACAGAACAGACAGTCACATATAGCACTACCTAACACTCACAGCCTCTGTCTTTTCCTCTGCTTGTCCGGACTGAGGTGATCCAGGTTCAAAGGCAGCTTTGTGGGCTCTGCTTGCTGTCGTTCACGTAGCCCTCTTAAGAAAACCCAGTTGACACATCCCTAGACTTGCCAATGCTAGTTTATCAGGGAAGCCTCCATTTGCTTTCTCACAGCAGTTCCCTTGGTCCAGATGTCTAGAGATGGCTCCATTCCATCCTCTGGCCTAGCAGGTTTATCTGCCCTGGCTATAGATGTGGGGCATGGGGGCATGGCAGTGGTGGTCACAGATTGACAGGCATGCTGCAGTCCTCTCAAGGTTTTCGTTCTCACCCCCTAAAGATGTACACGCAGAGAGCAAGTGATATGGGTTTGGATGCCACCCCAGCGTGCGCTTTTCAGTGTATCCGAGTGATTCTAGGAGGGACCCTATGCTCTCTCCTCGCCTGGATGCACTCAGGATGGAATCCCCTATGGGCCTATAGTTAATCTGCTCCTACTGGTCAGCATTTCACCACCGACAAAATACCTGAGGAAAAAGTACGTGAGGAAGGAACGTTACAAAAGAAGAAAAGACGCGAGAAAGGAAATATTTGTTGACTCCTGGTTTTCGTCCTTGGTCACTTAGCTGAGTGACAAGCTATGGCAGAAAGGCACAATAGAGACGTAATGTGCTGATGTCTAGGAAAGGAAAGGAGAAGAGGTAGATGGGTGCGGGGGACAAGATACACACTTCAAAAGCCTGTCCCGGTTACCTGCTTTCTCTGACCAGACTCTGTTTTTCAAAGAGCCTGTTCAGCTACTAATCCATTAATAACTATTAATTCATGAACAGATAATCCATTGAAGTTAGAGCCATCGTGATCCAATCACCTGTCGACAGCACTGCCAGTCTGGCTACCAAACCTTCAACATGAGAGTTGAGGGTCCGTCCATTTCATTTCTTAGACCCTAGTACCACCCTGTGAGGCATGTGTGTGTCTTCTTCCTGCACACTGGGGTGTGTGCTGCTCCTAGAACCTCAGTAGAGGGGAGGGTGAAGGATGCCTGGGATGGGTTTCCTGAGTCTCAGAGCTCTCCATCAGGACACATGAGGGTAAACCGAGGTATGGGAAGTAACATTAGGCTAACGTGGAAGCTAGGCAGAGACTCTAGGATGAGAGAGCATCGTGGCAGCAAGCCGAAATGCATGGCTGAGGGGTCAAGGAGCCCAGGTTCTGTTGCCTGGCCAACAGCAGGCGATGTGGGCTTATCAGGGACAGGCTCCCCGGGGAGGGGTAAGGCACTCTTCATCCCTCTCACCCTGTGTCTTACTTTGGAATTTTGAACTGTAGACATGAAGGAGGAAAAAGGAGACCTGGGGACTTGATGGGCAAGGCCACATCCTGTTTCTCTTCTTGCTACAAACTCCTCTGGTACTCTGGTTGGCTTGCCTTCTACAGACCCCTCACCTAACTTTTGGTCCCGTGAGGAGCCTGTGGGGCTGTCACCCTTGAAGGCCTGTTGAGGCCCTCAGCTAGCCTGTGCTTCCCTGCCCTTGGTTACATGAAAATTCTGAAGGTCTATTAGTCTAGGAAAGAGTTGACAGCCTCCAAGGGAGGCTGGGCTTTGGCTTTCACCTTTCCGTTAGCAAACACGCAGCCTTTGCACTGCTGTCCCGTCAGCCCTAGGCCACAGCCTCCAGAGGTCACTGAACAGAGGAAAGGGAGCCTTTGTCTTAGCTCTGGGATTCCTCTTGGGCTAGCCAAGAGTGTCACCCACAAGGGGCACAGAGCAGGTGTTTATCCACGTACTTGTCCAGTTCTCCAAGCCCAGGAGAGAAAAGCTGGGCTTCTATGCATAGTGTCTGGAGGCGCAGGGTCAGAGTGCAGTTTAGGTCGGGGAATGTGACCAGTCACGGTCCACTTTTCTGGGACACGCTCCAGTGAAGTAGCCAGCTTGAAGCATGATGCCTCAGGACAGTTGGCAAAGTACTGATGGTCTTATCTTCCCCGGTTCCAGGGGCCTGGCATTGTATGTGGGAATGGGGGGGGCTCCCAGTTTCTTGCTTTCACGCTTATCTAACCCTGGACAGGCAATGGAGGAGTAACGGCTTCTCTGACATTTTAGATGATCGAATTAGTGAGTCTGTGCAGTCCCCGAGAAGTAGATTGCATTGTCCTTGTCTTATAGGTGAGGAATTCAAGGCCAGGTTGCTCACAGCCATCCCGCGAAGCGCTGAAGGCCCTGAGCTTTGGTTTCTCTCAGGCCCAAGTTCTGTTTGTTCCTCGCACAGGGTTTCATCTCTGTGATACTCCGCAGAGCCGTTGCTCTCTTTCCTCGGGGGCCTCCATCTCCCCACCGGCAGAGTTCGGCCACTGTGCTTCCTTCCTTCATGAGCTCCAGCCCCTGTCTGCTTTCTGTCTGGGCTCAGTCCCAGCTCTCATCAGGACCACTGCCCAGAAGCCTTCAGCAGCGTCTGGAGAGGCTTTCATATTTTCACACCTCAGCCCCGCCTGCTTTCCCTGGCTTTGTGTGTTCTGAGCTGAGAGGAGGCGAAAAAGTGGAAGACAAGGTGGGATGGGGTGGGGCCGCCCCCTTGGGCTCATTTCTGGAAACCTCACTGCTTGGAGCTTGCCAGTGGGGGGGGGGGCAAGGCTCAGCTACTCACAGTCACCCGGGGAGAGCGGCTTTCATGTCTTGTGTGAAGCGACTGCTCCAGATTGGTAGGACTCTGGTCTTCACGAGGCTGCCGTATCCCTCTGGCCGAAGCTAGGTTGGAGGCTATCCATGTTGTTCCAGCCTAGAAGAAAATGGCAGTGGGGGTTGCTGGGCTGTTGGGTAGGGCTTGTGTGAAGATGGAATGAGCGGTGACGTGGAAGCTGCACGCGTCGCTTCCATTCACACCCCTCCCTGAACATCGTCACGTGGCCACACCTAGCTGCCAGGCAGGCTAGGCAGTGTTGTCTTGCTGAGTCACGCTTGGCAAGTGTGTACTGTTTTGGAACGAAAGGGACAATAAATTTAGTTGGACAACTACCATTCTCTGTCACAGCCTTTAAACAAGTTTATTATTTTTAAACAAGAAGGCTCTAAATTATCTACCTAAAAGAAGGGGTGGTGTGATTGTAGTCCATGAAATAGATCTCCAGGGATCCTGAGAATGGGCTTCTGGAGGGGAGGGAGCTTGAGGGATGGGCAGTGGTGAATGTTAGCCACAATCTTGCCCCTGTGTGCCTCTTCCAGGTTTTCATCAAGAATGGTAGGGTAGAACAGCTCGGCCCTCTGCCCCCAGGCTGGGAGTTCATTGGCCTCATGGGAGCCTGATTCTTCATGCCCCCAAGTCGCGGGTCAAGGGTGCTGTTGGTTGCTTCAGCACCGGGCCTGTTCACCTTTCCTGCCCCCTGTTGGCTATACAGCTTCCAGAGACAGGGCAGAGCCTGTGGGTTCACTTGGAGAGACTGAATCATCATGATGCAGAGTCCCACAGGCCCAGGATGTCGGTGTCCTCAGGGAACAGCTGAGAACCATGCGCTGTGTTCTTCCTGCTTTATATAAGAGGAAACCTCCTGGGACCTAGAGAGCTGAGGATCTGGCCAAGCCGGATGAGGGGACGAGGGAAGAGGGAGAGAGAGGATGAGGGGGTGAGGGAATGAAGGGGTAAGGGGGTAAGGGCATAAGAGGACGAGAGTACAAGGAGACTGAGGGATGAGGGGTGAGGGGACAAAGGATGAGGGGGTGAGGAGATGACCGACAGTCTATAATCCAAATTCTTTGGTATCCCTTCCACCAGCCTCATTCCCGTATCATCCCATTTCTCCTTCAGGCTGGCCCAGATGGCAAGAGTCTTGCCAATGCTATAGTCCAGACTCCCAGTTCCCAGGCCAGCAGAGCTGTCCTCCCACTAATGGACGCATATACAGATCGAATGGCTCATCTCTCCGAAAGATTTCTTCTCTGGTCCTTAGTGGTTGTGCTGTGTTCATCTGACCAACTTCTGCTTAGCTCTGACACAGATCTGGATATTCCCACAGTGGGACCCTGCAACCCCTCTGGGCCCCGATGTCATCATCAGGGCCAGGTAACAGTGACTGGAGGTCTGGGACTTTCTTCATGCCTAAGCTGGAATATTTGAAGCCCCGAAGGGTCCCTTAGCTTTCAGTTTCTTTTTCACTGATTTGCTCAGCAGACAGGGCTCACTGGTGCCTGCTACGTGTGTACCTCTGTTCTGAATGATGGAAGACATGATAGGTTAGCACAAGAAGCCAATCCAGCCCTTCTAGATTCTTCATCTATTTCTCATTGGGGCATCGCCAGCCCCAACCCATGCTGCCTTTTGTACCTGTGATGACATCCTTTGTACCTGTGACATCCTTGCTATCAGGTATCATTAGCACTATCATAGAGATGAAGGTATCGGGATTCCAGTGGGCTACGTGACTTTGCCAAGTCATAAGGCTTGGGGTGCTCTGGCTCTCAATGTAACGTTTCTCCACTGTGACTCTTGACTCTTTCAGGCAATTGCCGACCCCTAGTTCCCTGATGAGATACATGACAGAGCTGGCAAGACAGCCTTGTGTAAGAAAGCCCAGGTGCCCCTTTGTCCTGGGCCATGAGGCAGTGGGCTGTACACGTGGCAGCCCTCAGTGAGGGCTGCCATACACAGAGACTATATACAGTTGGTTCTCAGTTTGAGGTTGGGAGGGGGGATTGACTGGGAAGTTTCACTCTCTCTTTGGTAATTTTTAAGAAAAGCTTTCCCAAATTTCACTGGCCTTGGCTAGGCATGTAGCCCAGTTGGTAGAATCCTTATCTAGAATTCAGGAAGCCCTGTTTTGGTTCTCCAGTACCTACATACCCCCGACCCACCCAATGTAAAAACCTCATTCCTGTAATCCCAGCCTTTGGAGGCAGAGGCAGGGGAGTTGGGAATTTGGGGCCATCCTTTGCTACATAATAAATTTGAAGTCAGCTTGAGCTGTATGAGGAAACAAATTTTTGATGGGGAGTAGTTTCGAGACAGGGTTCCTCTGTGTAACAGCCCGAGCTGTCCTGGAACTAACTCTTGAAGATCAGGCTGGCCTCAAAGCTCACAGAGATTCACCTACCTCTGCCACCCAAGTCCTGGGATTGAAGGCATGCGCCACCACTGCCTGGCTGAGAAAACAGATTTTGCCATCTCAAATGGAGCCTGGAGGTGAGGACTATAGGAAGAAGGTAGAAGTGGCTGGGGGTGGCTGAAAAGTTAGGGTTGGATGGGAAAGCTTGGAACGTGCTGCCCCTCACCTTTGGGGTAGAAGCAGGAACTGGGTGTTTAGGTGGGGCTGCCTTCCCCTCCCCTGAACCCTTTCCCTCCACCCACACCACCCCCATCACCCTCAGCTGTCACCACTGCTCACAGAGAACAATGAGAGCTTGTCTGACTCCTTGGAATCAGGAGGAGGAAGCTGAGGCTGGGAGAGGATAATTGTTCTCCAAGTTGAGATTTTTGGAAGAGCGAAACTTTATGCACTTGGATTATAAATAAACTTCTAGCCCACAAGCCTTCTTGCCAGGCCACAGAGCAAACTCTTTCTTCTGCGCGAGGTCAGGGAGCTGCAGAAGTCATTTGTGGGTGGGCAAGGCCCCTATGCAGCCTGTCCGACGGCATCCAGTGAGCCTTTTATTCACAGCCCCCCTCCCACCAACTCCGTCTTTAATGTGGGAACGTATTTGCTTTTCTACACTGCCCCATACTTGTGATTCCCACAACTTCAGGGGTGGCGAGGTGGAGTCTTGACTTGGCATGGATTCTGAAGGACTCTGGCTTCCTGTGGGATTCCCCTCCATATCCAGGATGACCCAGGTGGGTGGGGGTTATAGCAGCATGCTACAGTTCGGTGGTGTTCTGGTGAGCCTGCAGCGGATAGAGACAGCTTCCACCAGAGGTTTCAGAGGATCCTGTAAGTAGCGACTGTGTTGAGAGACTGCAAATTGCCCTTCCTGGGCAGTCAGAGGCCCAGGTGAACGTACCCAGGTGGCAAAGGCGTTGACTGTTCCCCACTTGTTTCCCCTTCTGTGTGTACAAGGAAGCTGAAGTTCCCAGTGGAAAACGGACTTGCCCAGAGCCACAGTGTTCATTGTTTTCAGATCTAAGTTCCCCAAGACACTGCTGCCTCCAGAAGCCTTCACTGCGCTTGGAGGTGACCCTTCCTTTACTATGGGCTTCAATTTAGACATCTCCCAAAACTCTCCTGGTTTCGCAGCGTGATAGAGAGGTTGGTTTCTAGTTGGGTAACTCGCCTAGATCACCCTGGAGACTTCTATCATCACACCCGTGCCTACACCTGACACCTTGGGTCTAATAACCTTGACCGTCAGGCCCTGGCCATCCCTTCCCCTTCCTGCTGCCACACCTGTTGCCCTGAAAACTGCAAAGAGAGGCTGCCTGCCATAAACATCGCCCTCGGGAGACTGCTCAGAACCAGTCAGGTGAACCTGGACCTCCGGAAAATGGTCCCCAGGGATGGAGGGAGACAGGTCTATCTGGGTCCCGACAGAGGGCCACAGTTGCAGGCTAGGGTGCTAATGTACGAGTTAGCTTATATTCTGTTTCTCCTAGCTGGATTTCTCTGTGTTCAGTAACAATACTGTCCACCAAGAACACAAGAGAGTCACATGCACTATGGTAGCTCTCCCATGAGCTAAAGAAGTATGACGAAATACCCAGTAAACGAAATACCCAGAGGCACAAGCAATTTCAAGTGCTCGTGGCTACATGCGACTGGTGGCTTCTGCGGTGTGGCTCTGTGGGGGTCTGCCTCACTGTCTGCTTCCCCTCTTCCCCTCTCTCCACCTCTCAGTCCCCATGTTGTGTCCCATCAGCTCTCCATTCTTAGTGCCCAGGCTGCCAAGCATCCCGACACAGTGATCTTCACCTCATACTCTCTGCTGAGAGCCTGGTAGACTGCCTTCTCATCTACCTGATCACAGAGATGTGAGATCACTTGTGGGCACAGAGGTCCCCATCTTCTACAGCACCTGATTCTGGCTCCCGCCCCTCCACTGAATTCTCCTATTGACTTCTATCATGCCCGACCTTTCTCCCCCTGCCTTTAAGGTTTATTTATTTGTATTTCATGTGCATGAGTGTGTTTTGCATGCATTTGGTATCTGTGTGCACCACATGCATTCAACACCCATGGAAGCCAGAAGAAGGTTGTGGATCTCCTAGAACTGGAGGGATAGACTGTTAGGAGTCGTCATGTGGGTGCTGGAATTTGAACCTGACTCCTCCGAAAGAGCAGCGAGTGCTTTTAACTGCCCAATCATCTCTCCAACACCAACACATGTTTCTCCATGTTTCACTTACCTCCAAACTGTCCCCTCCCTGAATAGCTATACGCCAAAGGCCCCTTTCTCTGGGGGAGGTCAGCTCCTGGCTCTGACCTATCTAGCTGTAAACTTACTATGTAGTTGAAGATGACGTTTAGCTTCTGATTGCCTTCCCTCCACTTCCCAGTGTTGGTTGGGATTACAGGTATGAGCAGCCACTGTGCCCAGCTCTATGCCGTGCTGGGTATTGAAGCCAGAGCTCACTGAATGCTTGGCAAGTGCTCTGGCAGCCGGGCTGCATACCTAGCCTGTGCCATTTCTATAGCTGGTTTTGGCTCTCTCTGCCTTGAGCATCTTTCTTTTCTCGGCCTGCTCCCCGCTGTCAAAGCTCCCTCCCTGAAATGCAGCTCAGGTCACACTGCCCTGGTGAAGGCTGGCAATGCTCATAGTTGTGATGTGAGGGGAGCATGCCTCTGCTGTAATATCAAGTGAGGGAAGCAGGGTACCACATGATGTCAACAGGAAAATCACAGCCCCGTGAGAGCAAAACAGAAAGCATTGAAAGAAAAAAGAAGAAGCAAGGAAAGAGAATGAGAGAAAATGTTAATACTGCCTGTCTTTGGGTGATAATTGATTTTCCTGTGGCTTTGAAATTTTCTATCATGAATGCAAATTTTATCTGAAACTTCTGTACCCTTTTTGTGTGTTTTTGAAAGTGGAGCCCACAAGTCTTTACTCCTTCAACATCATTTGCCAGCTTCTTACCCTGACAGAGACTTTCGCTGGTGATCTGGTGTTAGTTAACCTTTGGTTGTCTGGAGCCTACCGTGTCACTGGTCAGGTGTCTCCTTGCTTCCTCTATCCCTGCTCGCGTGGGCTCCCTGGACCTGTTGCCTGTCTCACCCCTCGCTCTGAGGCTCGGACCAGAGGCTCATCCTCCTGCATCCCCCATGCAGCCTTCTCCATGGCCGCTGCCCGGCTGGGACTCTCTCTTCCTAGTCTGGGCTTCTGCTCCCCTCCAGGTTTCTCTGCCTGGATTTGTGAGCATTTGAGTTCTCACCTCATCTCAGCTGCTGGAAGAGATGCTTTCTTCAGTCTGCCTTGCTCATCATGAAAAGCAAGACCTTGCCCCCTCCATCCTGTATTTTGTCATATTCTCCTTAAAGAACAGCGTATGAGGGGAAAGTAATTAGTGGTCCAGAGAGAAGAAAACTTGTAATCCTGCCATCAAGAGGCATTTTACTAATTGTTAATATTTTAAGTATATACCTTTGAAAAACTGGTGTTCACACTGTATAGTTCCATATTCTCTTTTCCCTCGGTTGATATATTTGGGGAAAAAAATCACCTATCATGCTAAATTTCCTTTAAATGAAACAGCATGAGCCTGAGGCATTGCACACTATTGTACGGTAATTTATTCAACCCTGGCAGTCCTCTCTGGAGTGAAAGCAGTCTAGACCCTGGGCTTGCTGTGGTACGGGTACCTCTGGACAGGACTGGAGGACTGGGGCAAAGGGCTTGAACATTTTTAAGGTTCTTCACCCAGCTGCTTTCCAGAGAGCTTTTATTAGTTTGTGCCCCAACTGTTAAATTTTGGTGGGGTGGGGGTGGTGTTTATGGAGGCCTGTTCCATTGTATTCTTATTAATACTACCATGAAAAGGAAAACCCAAACTTTCTATTTTTATAGGCAGAATGCTGCAAGATTCCATACTTTATGCTATTTTTGTTTTCTTTTTTCTTTTAGTTTATGTGTGCTTTTTTTGTTGTTGTTTGTTTGTTTGTCTTTTGAGACAAGTTTGTCCGGGAACTTGCTCTGTAGACCAGGCTGGCCTTAAGCTCAGAGATCCACCCACCTTTCCCTGCCGAGGCTGGTTTGAAAGGTGTGCATCACTGCTGCCATATTTTACTTGGAAGAGCTTATCATCTATGTTGCCGATACTTTGTTAAAGCCTAAACTATTGCTGGTGGGTTTATAAAACTCTTTGCATATTAAGGATGTTGTCTCACTTGGTTCCCCCAACACATGACTGGATGCTGCTTGGGACTTTAGCTTGATGGTAGACACCGGAGACCAGAAAACCTTTGACATTGTGTCCTCGCTGCCACTCCCATGCCAGTAACTTAGCAGCTTCAGGGTCCTGCAGGGTGGGGACTGGATGGCTAGGGGATTCTGCTCAATGTTCAGCTCAGGGAACCTGATCAATATGGAATCAGTTAATTGCAGGGCTGTCCTGCTTTTATACGTACTGATCCACGGAAGCCGCCGTTTTTCCATGAGAGTCACACACAATACCTGCGGTGTTCCCAGGAATAATTAACCAGAGAGAAAAACAAGACCTGCACAGCTCTGTAGGGCACAGACTACGTGGTCTCACTTGTTATCACTATTTGCTTTACAAATTTGAGGGACTCAAAACCGCATGAGATAAGGCGTCATTCCCAGTAATGTGACTGTCATAAAAAACAAAACAAAGCACCCAGCGACCACACAATGAACAAGGCCTGGGGAAACTTGTGGGAAAAAAGAGTGGCACTCGCTTGCGTTGCTGGTGGGAACTGTAAAGTGATGCACCTGCTTCGGAGCACCATTCGGCAAGTCCTGACAAGTATCGAATGTCACGACCCTGCGACTTGAGTGTATATCCCAGACACGCGCCTGAATGGTGGCCATTTCAACTTGCAATATCAAAAGAGTGGCTGCCACCCACATGTCCCTGACTGATGCTAGATGACAAAATGCAGTAGATCCTTGCTTCTACTCCTTAGCCATCCTAAGAAACAAAGCACTGATACTCGTTATGACACAGATGAGTCTTGGAAATGCCGTGCTCAAGTGAGGTGCACCGGGCGTGGAGGCCCCCTGGCTTGTCCGATTTTATGTCTATGAAAAAGCCATAATCGGCAAGCTGGTCAAGACAGGCAGATGAGGAGCTGGCTGGAGCTGGCAGTGGGTATAAAAAGCGGGGCTCCCATGGGTGCAGAGTTTCGGGGGGAAGGTTGCAGGTGCTGTGTCAATAGACTAAAGAAAGTATTGAATTGTACATTTTGAGGACTCTGTGGAAACTGAATTCTGTCTCCACAAGGCTGATAACTAAAGGCAGCTCAGGTAGAGAGAGGCTTGGCCTCGTCAGGCAGGTGCTGGCCACTCTCACTCACAGCAGCCCGTGCTTTGGAGAGCCATGCGGCAGCAGGGCCCTGAGGATGCTCAGCCAATCTGGAGGGGCTGGGAGTCCGCCCTACCTAATCAGTAGTTCTTTATGTGACCAGGGTCTGTGAAGAAGGCCTGGGGCTCCTACAACAGGGTGAGAGAAAGTTGAGTGTTCTTTATTAAATAGAATAAAACAAAACTGGCCTTAAATTAAATTGGGATAAATAGCAGCATAGTATAAGTGGCGTGGGACTAGCTCTGAGCTTGGAATGATGAAGTTACGATCTTGACTCTGCCACTGCCTTGGTCTGTGACCTCAGGCAGAGCCTCTGTCTTCCTTATTGGCAGACGAGGTGATGGCGTTTGGCTTGTTTGTCTTATAGGGGTTGGAGAGTGTGTGTTTATGCTAAAGTGTTTATTTATATGAACGTGTTTCACGTTTATGTGAAAGTGTTTCTAAGCCTGGAAATTGTTGTCCGTGGTCATTCATTCCGCGAGTCCTGTCTGTCTTCACCTTCAGATTTGTCTTGGTTTTCCTAACATTTGAAAATTATTCTAGACTTTTATGTGTGTCTGAGTGTTTTGCCTGCATATGTATATGAATACCACATATGTACCTGGTGCCTGGGAAGGTCAGAAGAGAGCATTGGAACACCTAGGAATGGGGCTAATGGATAGTTGTGAGCCATAATGTGAGTTCTAGGTACTAAACCAGGGCCTTCTGGAAGAGCTGCAAATGCTCTTAACCACTGAGCCATCGCTCCAGCTCTCTTTTTCCCTTTACTGTTTTTATAAGCGGCTGGGAATGGACCTTGCCCATGCTGTGAGCTGTGCTTCCAGGCATCTTGAAGTGTATTAAGCAGATGCTAATGATTAACTTGTCAGCAATTCAGGCTTTGATTTTAGTTGTATCACAATTACATTAACACACACTGTACTTTGGGAATCACGTTATGGAGTGATGTTTCCCAGAGACAGGGAGTTAACCGACATGGCTGGGGTTGGTGATGAGACAGGAACTTGGTTCACAGTGAGGCTTGTAGGATGTTAAGGGCAATGCAGGAGCCGGGGTTCCAGCTGACAGTTTGTGGGGAGTCCTGTGGGTCGTGGAAAGTATCTGGTGTTTCAGGTATCCTTCCAGGGTCTTTGCATAGAGGAGGTGGGAGTCCCCCAGGAGATGTGTTGGTTTGGGAGAGATTTTTGAGCTATCCCATTAGAGTGGCAGACCCAGGGTAGCAGGTGCTAGCATGCTAGCTGGAGTGGAGAGAAGGTCAGCTTGCTCCTGGGTCCAGAGCCCTGTGGATGTGGCGAGTCACGCTATATGCCTGCACATGAAAAGAGCTCAGTACAAAAGTCCCCAGGCACAGGTGGATTAGGCAGGGAGTGGTGGCATGTGACTTTAATCCCAGTACTAAGGAGGCAGAGGCAAGTGAGCCTCTCTGAGTTCAAGGCCAGCCAGAGATTCATAGTAAGACCCTGTCTCAAAAACAAATACAATCACCCCCCCCAAATCCTTATTCTTTGCAAGGAATAGATTTTAGAGGTATATTTTAAAAATTCTAAAAATATCTTAATATTCTTAAAAGGCATCGAGTATATACCTGAACATGGTGCAGTAGACAAGAAACCTCGCTGATAGACTTTCTAAGAGTATATAATTTAAGATAATCTTCCCTTCATTTATTTGATTTCAAATCTTAATGGGATTCTACGGCAGTCCCCCAAGCTCCCCACGACCACTGCGTGGGACAAAGGCTCGTCAGTGTGGGAGGAGTGAGCTTTGGCAGGCCTGTCGGCTCCTTTCATTTGGAGCTCATGTGGTTGTTAGCTTCATGTGTTTGTAAACTGGGACCGGCTGGTGACAGGAAGGAGGGGCCATCTCCCTCTCCATACCAGGAGACCTATCTGTCCCTTAGTTCCAGGTCACCTGGTTTCAGAAGGCCTGGGCTGGGCCTGGAAAATGGCATGGCACCTTGCCTCGCTGGCTTGCACTCTGTCAGGGGAGATTTCAGACCGTCGTGTATAAGAAGATGCTGGGCAACTGCTCTGTGTCTGCAGCTGTTACTCCAGCAGAGGCAGGCAGGGTACACGTGAGGTGATGTGGTTGGGCCGAGTGCTGGGTGTGGGGCAGAGGGCAGCCATAGCTGGGGGCTGACAGGGGTGGCCAGTAAACTCTCCGGCAGGATTGCCAGGTGAAACTTGGGTCACTCTGCTCAATGTAAATTTCAGAAAAGCAGTGAATGATCTCTTATGTTGTGTGAGATCGACTTATACTAAACATTATTTGGATTAAAAATCACTGGCTGAAGTCCAAATAACAGAATACCCTGTTCTGACTCACATTACCACATGGTGAAGTTTGGGTCTGTGGGGAATTCTGATTACTGCCACCTCCTCTACCACCACCATCACCATCACCACCATCACCATCACCACCATTACCACCACCACCACCATCACCATCACCACCATTACCACCACCACCACCATCACCATCACCACCATTACCACCATTACCACCACCACCACCATCACCACCATCACCACCATCACCACCATTACCACCATTACCACCACCACCACCACCACCACCACCACCACCACCACCACCACCACCACCACTACCACCACCTCAGTAAATTAACCACATTGCAGGCAGCAAGCTGAGTCTTGGAAACAGGAGCCAGGTTAAAGAGAAAACTGTAGGAAGTCTTCGCTAGCCCATGTTCCTATTTCCTTCCGTTCTGCCCATGTTTGTTTATTCCTCCTTGCACTAGGCCTTGCGCCTTCTGCAGTGGTCTGAGGAGTGAGTCCGATCCACAGGAGCCTCAGTACGGACTGCACTGTCTGAGGCCGGCTGCTGGCATTTCTTCCAGTCTCCTGTCAGCAATGTCATCTACACCGTACCCTAAATTGAACCCTCAGCATGGGGACGATCAACAGCCCTGTCATTTCAGTCTTCGCAGTCTTTACCACTGTACACTTACAATTATTTACTAACGAAGCTTTTTATAGAAGGCAGACCCTGTCCTTGCTTTTCATTTGTTTGCCTCCATGGAGACCCGGGAAGGAAGAGACTCTCAACAGGCGTGATCACTGTCAGTGGAGCAGAGCCAGGCAGCATTTGCATGGGCCATCCCTGCGTCCAAAGTATCATGTGTACACTAGGCTTCCCAGGTGTCCCTAAGCAGAATTCCAGGAGGCCTGGCTGGTGCTTCCTCTCTAGTGTAACCCAAGCAGAACACCCGCAGAGAGGGTTTAGCATGTGTGAAGATCTGCTGTGCTCAGTCAGATGCCTGCTTTGTAGAGGATAGTGAGGCAAGCTTAGACTCTCCCTCTTAGTTCTGTTTGCTGGTCCCCCCATCTTATCACTGATTCTGAAACCCCAGCACCCCAGCACCGTCTTGGTCCTGGCCGGTTTGTGTTTAGTGAATGAGAGCATTGTTTACAAAGCCATTTGGACCCTATTGGGTTACTGTCACTGCTTTATCTGGCTTTGCACCGACCGCTGCTGTTGGACTCTAGACTGCAGAAAAGACTTAATACAGCAGTGGAGACTTGAGGATTGAGACCTCTGGGGATTAGGACCCACAGGCTAGAGCCACAGCCTGCTGATAATTACCTTGGAGTCATGTCTCAAAACCCACTTTGATCTCCTTTCTCGCCCTAGAAAGAGAAAGGCCTACCTTTGCTCTGTCTGGCCAGCCCTTCATATTCTTTCTCCCAGAGCACTGACTTAGTGTTCTTTTTTTTTTACCAAGGTAACGTACATACAGTAAAAAATATATCTATTTTAGAGTTGTGGGTTCAATAGATTCATATAGAAATATATGCACCAGCACAGCCAAGGTACATAAGAGTTCCTTCCATCACCCCTAATAATTTCCTCCTGCTGCCCCATGGTAGTCAACCCCACTCCTGCCCTGTGTGAACACCCATCTGTTTGTAGTCAATGTGGTTGTGCTTTTCCCAGAATGCCGTCTGCCTCTTCATTTTAGCATAGTGTATTTGTGTTGATCCATACTGGACATAGCCATGGTTTGTTCCTTCCCACAGCTGAGTTGGTGTTCATGACCAGGAAAGTGTAGGTTCTTTGTATCAGTATAACTTCTTATCTTATTTGAATGAACCCTAAGAGTGGGGGTTTTGGGGCACATGGCAAGCGTACATTTAACCTGACCCAAAGTTGCAGAAAATTTTTTGAGAGAAGATGTTGTTAATTAAATTTTAATAGAATCTATTTTTGTCTTTTTGTTTTTTTGTATTTTTGATGCAACATCTAGTGGATTGTTGCCAAATACAAAGCCATGAATGTTTTTTGATTTTTAAAATATTTTTATGTAGTGGTGCATGCCATTAATCTCAGCACTTGGGAGGCAGAGACCGGCAGAGTCCTATGATTTTGAATCCAGCTGGTCTATATGGTGAGACCATGATCAAAACCAACGTATAGGAGTTTATTTTAGCTTATGGTTCCGAAAGGATGGGTCCATCATGGCAGAGTCAATGCAAGGAGAGGCATGGAAACAAGTGACAGGCATGACATAAGGAATAGGATGGTATCACATCTTCAGCCGAAACCGTGGCATGAAGCAGCAAGCAGACTGAAGTGGGACATGACTATAAACTCTCAAAGCCTGCCCTTAGTAATGTACTTCCTCCAGCAAGGCTATACCAGCTCCCCAAACAGTGCCACCAATTATATACAGAGAGTTTAAATACCTGAGCCTATGAGAGACATTTCTCATTCAAACTACTTCTTATTGTCCCCAAAATGCTTACTATTTATTCCTTGACAGTTTTATGCACACGTGGGCACGCTCCTCAGCATCCATGCTATAATCATTGCTTGCCTTGATCTGATGCAGGGAGCAGTAGCTGCTAACAATGACCATGTCGTGTGCAGAAGGCAGCCTTTCATAGCACTAATGTCTGTGCTCTGGTTCTTACGTCCTTCCCACCCCTTCTTCCGTGATGTTCCCTTGGCTGGGGATGGGGTGATAACGTCCCACTTAGAACCGAGCACACTTCTCAGCACTTTAAACAGTTGTGAGTCTCTGTATTGACTGCTTCCCACTCCAGCCTTCTGACCAAGGTGGACAGCAGAACTAACAAATGGGTATAAAGATAAATATTCAAAGAGCAGTTTGACGTTGTGTCCATTTATCAGAACAACAGTAGTAGATTCCCCCTCTAGGGCCATGGCTTCCTTAGTCATGAGCCTTTAACCAGGTCTACAGTACCAGACATGAATTTCCTTTTATGGAACAGACCTCAAATCCAATCAGAAAGTGGTTGGTTACCCCACGCCAGTCATGCCATTACTGCCTCTGGGTACGTCTTGCTGGCAGGCCAGTATTGTGGCATGTAGGTTCACCACTGGATATGTTCTCTCTCCCCAGTGACTTTATAGCAGTTTCTGACACTGAAAAATAGCCGGCAGGGAGAAAATTTCCATGTCCGTTTCAGCTAGATTTCTCTATGACCTTCAGCCAAAAGGGTTTTTGTCTTCTCCAAGAGGGCTGTGATGGGCAACAAAAGGCACTGACAGTAGCCTGTGCTGTTTGGGAGCCTCTCTGACCAATGACTTACAGGAAAATATCCCACACCCAACACTGAGATTTTCATTTAATAACCATGCAAGATACCTCAGTTCAAATTCAAAGCAGTACATTTCTATAAGACTTTTCACACATCTTCGGTTTGGGTTAACCCCTTCCTCTTCCCAACTCCTCTCTCCCACCCTCACTTAAGCCTTTAGTCCCCAGTGATCCTTCCCTACTTTCATATGACGTGTGTTCTACTATCCCCTCCCTGGCTTATGACCTCTCCCCCAATCTTAGACCCTTTCTAGCTTTCTGATCTCTACAGACATTCAAAATTAAGCAGAGAAATTTAAAAATTTAAATCTAGGATTTACAGGCTGGAGAGATGGCTCAGTGGAACAGCACTGGCTGTTCTTCCAGAGGTCCTGAGTTCAATCGTCAGCAACCACATGGCAGCTCATGATTGAGTGCCCTCTTCTGGTGTGTAGGCATACATGCAGATAAAGCACTTATATACACAATCACTTTTAAGCTAGGTTTACATATGAAGGAGAATATGTGATGCCTATCTTTATAAAGTCACAAAGAGGTTCCTATGCTTTCTTGTGGGTGGTTTATAACTATGGCTCTCAGACTTCTCATTGATTTAACTTTTATATGTGGTGTGAGACGGGGATCTAAGTTCCATTCTTTTGTATGTACCCAACCAATTGACACAGCATCACTTGTTGAAATGGCTTCTCTTTCTCCATTTAATTGCTTATCTTTGTCAAAACTCAACCAGTCATGGTATGGGAAGTCCTTCTGTATATGTGTTGCTTTTATTGGTTAATGAATAAAGAAGCTGCTTTTGGCCAATGGCTTAACAGAATATAGCCAGGCTGGAAGAAATAATATATATATATTTCTCTCTATAGAGAGGGGGAGGAGGCAGAGTCAGGGAGATGCCATGTAGCCAACACTGGGGACAGATGAGCTAGAATCTTGCCAGTAAGCCACAGTCACATGGCGATACATAGATCAGTAAAGACAGGTTAAATTAAAATGTAAGAGCTAGCCAATAAGAAGCTAGAGCTAATAGGCCAAGCAGTGATTTAATTAATACAGTTTCTGTGTGATTATTTCAGGTCTGGGGAACTGGAAATGAACAAGCAGCCTCCCCCGACTACATAACCATTAATAGATAATTTTGTTTTAAGCTCTATCCCATTGACCTATACCTCTATGGTTTCTAAGTTAATGACACCTTGTAATAAGTCTTTAAGTTTCATACTTTAAATCTCCCAACTTAGCCCATAATTTTCAAAATCACTTTGGCTTATTTTGCCTGTTATCATTGCTTTGATCATTATCATGTTGTGCTTGAAGTTTGGGATGAAAACTGACATCTGTATGTTACCTAATACAAGATACACCTCTCCATTTAAAAAATAAGTCTAAATACTTTTTATCAGTGTTCTGTAGAAAATTATTAGTTGGGTTTATAGTGTGCATAATTTTCATGGTTTCAATGCTATTAAATGGTACTTTTCAAATATTTCATTGCTTATATATAGAAAATCAGTTACTTTTTATCAGTCTTACAGCCCATGACTTATAAACTTGCATATTAATTCTGGTCATGGTTTTCTAGATTCATTAGAATTTTCTGTGAAAACAATTATTCTGTCTTCAATCTGAAAGTGTTATATTTTATTTCTAATATCTCTCATCTTCTTTCCTTCTTTCTTTCCTTCCTTTTCCCCCTTTCAATGGGGTTTCATTATGCTACCTTGACTGGTCTTGAATTCATGGACTCTGTTGCCTTAGTCTCTTGGATAGCTAGGTTTTAAGGTTTACATTTGCTGCTGGCTCCAATCTGTATGTCTTTCTTTTTCTTGTCTTATTGCGTGGTCTGGGACCTCCACCACCACAATAAATGAAAATGATGAGCAGAAATATACGTAACTTTTCCTTAGCCGTAGGGGAAGACATTATGTCTTTCCCAGTAAGAAGGATGGTAGCTATAAGTTTTTGCATTTGTTATTGATCAGATTAAGTGACATCATTCCTAATTTGGTGGGATTTTCCCCATTGGGTCATGAATGTATGTTATATTTTGTCAAATGTTTTTGCCGGTAATTATTGAAATGTCATGTAGTTTCTCTATTTTATTCTGTTAATATGGAGAAATGCTAGATGTTTGAAGTTGAACCAGCCTCCGTTACTGGGACAACTCCTATTAGTCAGGTTGGGTTATCACTACTCACTGTCTTAACTACGGTTAACTCTTTGTTTTCTCCACTTTCTTCTGTCTTGCTGCTGCTCTCACTACCCTTTCCTTTCACAGGACTTCCCCTAACTAGCATACCCTGCAGCCTTCATTTCAGTGTCCCCAAACCTATCATTTAATGACCCCAGTGACTTCCCAGAGGCCTGCTCTTGGGTCTTGGCTGATTACACTGAAGGCCACAGTCTGTTTCTTCAGGAACACACTCCTATCTTGTCATGGTGTTCTGTGTTGGCTCCACCTTGCCTGGCCCCAATGTCAGACAGGTCTTGGTTTGCTTCTATTTGGGCTTGTGTGGCAGGCTTCTACCTACCTTCCATTCCCTATGTGATTGCCCTTATGAGTCGTGGAAGCCATGTGCCTGCTCATCCTGCATTTTTGATTCAGCAATCTTTAATGGTTCCCACTGTGTAAGGATTATGTCCGGCTTGTTCAGCCTGCACTACGTATTTTCTTTTTCTTTCTTTCTTTTTTTTTTTTTTTTGGTTTTTCGAGACAGGGTTTTTCTGTAGCTTTGGTGCCTGTCCCGGAACTAGCTCTTGTAGACCAGGCTGGCCTCGAACTCCCAGAGATCCACCTGCCTCTGCCTCCCGAGTGCTGGGATTAAAGGCGTGCACCACCACCGCCCGGCTTGCACTACGTATTTTCTTTCTGGGTTTCTGGAGAATCTGAGTTATTTACTCAAGGACCAGTTGCTTTTCACAGCCTTGCTACATGTCTCTCAATGCCCAGTGCACTCTGACCTGTCCAGAGGCCTCCTCATCAGTCCTCCATTTAAGCACTTACCTCTGCTTTTGCTTGATGTGTGTTTGTTTCTGCTTTATATTCCTGCTTCTCCTTCAGGTCTTATCACTTGTCCACTTGTCTTAGATGATCTGAGCTGCTAAGAATACCATAGACTGGGTAGCTTGTAAACGTAAGAACTTGTTTCTCACATTCTGGAGATTGAAAGTCTGAGATTAAATTGCTGGCATGGCTGGATTCTGGTGAACATTCTCTTTGGGGTTCTGATGAGCACCTTCTTTTGGGTTCTGGTGAGCTCCTCCTTGGGGTTCTCATTTCTTCATATGGTAGGCAGCAGAGGTGAGGGAACAAGCAAAAATCTCTTCCCATCAAGGCATTAATCCTGTTCATGAGGCATCCACCCTGATGGTCCTGTCTCCTCCTCTTTCTACCAATAGCAGGTGTTTTAAGGGAACTTGAGCATCCCATATGTAACATTCTTTAGGTGGCTTGCTAGTTGCCATGGAGAAGGGTTTTTTTTTTCCCCTTGTCATAAATAGATTTTCAATGTCAGTTCTTTACGTAAAATGTCAGAATTTAGGTATTGGTAGGATTTGGGTAGGAGTTGGTAACAGTAATATTAGCCAATGAAGTTGGGACCGTTGGTCACCTGAGCCTGCTTCTGCCATGGAGTTCAGAGTCCTCTTTGGCTAGGGGGTTACCTGATTGTTAGAATGAGACAGATGAGTTCTGTTTGTGGAGCAGGGAAGACACTCTCTGGGCATTTCTAGAGAGGGATGGCACCGTAGCCAGTATGAGCTCATCTGGCTCCTGGACCTTCACTTGGCTGGGGAGGATGTGGGGCTCAACACGACCTCAGGGTATGGCAGGGTGTGGATCTGAGTCAAGGACAGATACAGTGGAAGATCCAGAGGACTGTGGGAATCATGTGTTGCACCTATTGCTGGGCAGAGACATTCCCAAGTAAAGCTCTTTGAGATTTATAGGGACAAGCACCTTCCTTAGTCTGAATTGGCGACCAATGCAGGCTTCTCAGAGGCCAGAAGGCCACGGTGAAGGATGCAGGGCTGAGGTTAGAGCTCAAGGTTGAGATTAACAAGCTAAGGAGTGGGACTGGAGGAGTGGAGCTCAAAGCCCACACAGCCTCCAGACCTAAGATCTCTCCAGGATTCTTGTGTCTCAGGGCAAGGATAGGAACAGGTTCAGCATGGTCATATCCACAGAGCTTTGCTTGCCCAGGTTTGTTCTGAAGAACCTCAGCTCACAGAGCTCAATCCCCTTGCATTTTTTGGGGGGGGGGTCTGTTACACCATTTTGCTTTACCTTAGCCTTTCACTAAGTACTCTTTTCAAAAGAAGCTTAGCTTTGGGCTGCTGAGCAACAAGGTGAAAATGGATTTCCACACGCATCTCAGTCAGCATTCAGCAGGGACCCGTGAGGAGTAGCGGAGGACAGACGCTGGAGCGAAGAGCTGTCAGGAGAGGTCTGGAGAGGAAGGAACTGAGCCTCCTCTCATCTCCACCGGCCAGACTTCACTCCCCAGAGTGCTTGTCATGGTCCTGTGACCTGCATGGCCGGTGCAGCCTGGACTAGTGGGAGACAGGTTTTATAATAGTGAGTCAGGGTCTCTTTAGGAAGGAACCCCTTTGTGCCATCCCAACTACCACACTTTGAAAAGAGAAGTTCCGCCACTTTGGGGGAACCTTTCTGGTGGTAGCTCTCAACTCCAGTCTTTTTAATTTGTGATAACACTGGCGTATGTGGCATGATTATTCAGAGACTCTGTTCTTAGGTGCTGTGCCTCTATCACATGCCAGCCAGGCTTAGGTCTTTGGGGACATTAGAAAATTCGAAAGATTAAGTTTGACTTCTTCTAGTCCTGTGTTAGCTACATTTGGCCTTTGTTTGTTACTAGCTAGGTGAGATGTGGATGGGGGCTCTGGACTTCGGGGTCTGGAGGACTGGGGTTGGGCAGGGCTCCGGTGTCCATGCCTGCCATGTTCTTGAGTTCTGTGTGCTTGGCTTCTTCCTCTGCAGCTTGTCTCCAATGTCCTCATCTTCTCCTGCACCAACATTGTGGGTGTCTGCACTCACTACCCAGCTGAAGTGTCCCAGAGACAGGCCTTCCAGGAGACCCGGGAGTGTATCCAGGCTCGGCTCCACTCACAGCGGGAGAACCAGCAACAGGTGAGTGAGGCACAGCCGGGAGGCCTGGATGGCAGCCGAGGCCCGCAGGCTGGCCGAGGAGCAGCTGGCTAGTTCTCTGCCTGCTCCCGAGGCTGTGCTCATCATCCGCCCAGCCCCTCCTCCAAGCAATAGTTCCCTCAGGGAGTCCAACTTTGATGCTCTGTAGGAGCCTCTTGGCTTTTCCTGTCCCTTGCCTGTAGTCTCCTCATGTGGCCCTGTGGTCAGGCAGCAAAAGGCCTCCTCTAGCCTGGACCCCCACAAGTTGAAGAAGTGAGATCAGCCAGTATTTCCAGCCTGGGCGGAGGCATTTACCCAAGGGAAGGAGGAGGAAAAGGAGCAGGTACTGTTAGCCTCTTGGGTACCCTGATCCAGCTCTCTGTCTCTGTCCAGTCCTGGGTGTGGATGCTTCAGAGAAGGGAGGTCGTCCTGTCTCCCCCCACAGTGTACTTGACCAGAGAGACTGGCCGTCCATAGGGCCACAGCTCTGTGCCAAAAGAAAAGCCTCAGACATTTCTCCTGGGTAAGGTGACACGGTGACTCAGGTTGGCATCAAGGTTCCAACTGATCCTACTCTGAGGTTTTACTTGGGGGTCATATCTAGGTCACTGCTGTCCATTCCTGCAGATAATCCAGACAGATGGTTATCTGTCCCTGCTCCCCCTGCTAACACTGCCTAGACAGACTGAGGGTGTGGATGCTCGCCCCAGAAGGTGGTCAGCATGGAGAGGGGTATCTATACACTTGGACCAGCATGACTCTGGGAGTTCTGTAGACCAATGGGTCCTTCCCACGGATCCTCAGCAAACACTGGCATAGGCCTCCTGTATGCCACGTGCCATCAGGCCCCTGTCTCGTTGAGCTAGAGACAGGAAGAGAATGGCCAGGCAGCGGAAAAGTACACACTGTGACTGCTCTGCTCACTGAAGGGTAGGTGTCTCTGTCTGGTCTGGTCTGGATGCGTGCTAGGTGGGTATAGTAACGTGGCCGCTGACATCCAGACGACCTGGTAGGGGATGAGCTTTCCAAGTCCTCCTGTCCCTGCCTGTGCCCTCTAACGCTGCTCCCTGTGGCTGCCGTGATTTGCCAGGTGCCCAAATGGACACTGACCAATCTGAAGTCTGGCTGTCCTTGTTTATGCTCCCCCACTTTGGAGACACAACCTCACGTATCCCAGGTTGGCCTTGAACCTTGGATGTCAAGGATGACTTTGAACTTCTGTTCCCCTTGCCCCATCTTCAAATTCTAGGCACGTCTCCGTGTATTCAGATTCCACAGCACTGGGATCAAACCCAAGGCTTTATGCCTGTTGGACCAGTTCCCTTCCACCTAAACTACATGTGGCCCCAGCTCTGCCCCAACTCTGCCCCCAGCCTCCCTTCTCTTAACCCTGCCTGCCCCCCCGCCCCCCGTCCAGCTCCTTGGAGGAAGCCCTGCTCCGCCGTATCGCTGCCCTGACAGGCTTCCCACCCCTTGTGCATACACCCTGCTCACCCCCTAAGTCCCTGCCTTCCTCAAGAGCCCCGTCTTATCTCTGTTATCAACTCCAGGGCCTCTCCCCTGAGAATGGAACCCCTTCCTTCACTTGCATTTTACAGGGTCGCTCTGGGCGTCATCTTTCCCCGAGGATGCTGCTCATTTGTTTCTGTGCTTTGAAACAGGGTCTCCCTGTGTAGTGCAGATTGCCCTGAGTTCTCCCTGTCTCCTGCTGCCTCAGGGCTAGGGGTCTAGAATCCTGCCTGATGTGGTGATTGATGTTAAGCAAGGGTGTGCTATCATGACCTGTTTTGGAGAGAGTTAGGCTGTACAGGCAGCAGGGAGGGCTAATGGGAAGGTAGAGAGCCAAAGTGGTGCTGCCTGAGTCCCAGACACAGGTGAGCGCGGCACTGGAGCCATAGAAGAGGACACTGAAGGGAAAGGACACATTCGAGAGCTGTTCCCAGGTCAGTGCTGAATGCCAGGGCTTGGCCTGGGGCTGAGAGGAGAGGAATGAGTACCAGAGGAAAGTTCTAGAAACATAAGCAGTTTCTGCAGGGGCAGGATCTGGACCCTGATGCAGGAGGATGGAAGTGTCCTCTGCAAAGGCAGGGAGGGATGGGATGTCACAGGTGGGCATTTGGGAGTCAGTGAGCCATGGAGCTAGAGATGAGTGGAGGTGACAGAGTTGATGGATGGATGGATGGTGGTGGCTCGACAGTGGATCTGCTCCCCGAGGTAAGAGTGTTTTGAGGACAGAAGTAGAGCATGCTTCACTGGGCACCCAGAAGAAGAGGAACCAAAGAGGACACTTCAGTCTCAGGGCTACCTCAGGGGAGGGGGTACACAGAATTCAGTGCACAATGGTGTGAAGGAGAGACGGAGAGGGCTGCCGGCAACCGGAATGGAAGGCCTGAGAGGAGAGTACTTAAGTGTGTGAGCCCGGCAGAGGGCTTAGCCTGGAGCCAAGGCTGTGGCCTTCAGATAGAGCCACTCAGCACAGAACAGACCATGGAGGAAAACTCAGGAATTGAGTCAAGTCCAGGCTCTATAAGTAGCTGACATGACTTGCCACGATGTGGCCCTGTCCCCTTTTCCTGCTTCTCTCCCACCTCCCTTATGACTGGCTTTAACTTCTCTTGCTTCCTCAAAGTTAACTCTCTTTTCTCTTGTTCCTGGGCCACTGTCTCCCACATGGGATTGAAAGGTGCTGCAGGCTCTTGGGCCTTCTCTAACGACAGCAGTCCTAGCCTAGGCCTGCTCCTTGCCTCCAGAGGGGGGGAGGCTGCCTGTAGGTGCATGGCTCTAATTCTCACGAGATTGCTGCCTGGCACGTAGTAGACATCTATAAATACTCAATGTCTGTTGAATGGGTCCAGCTAATGCTGTCAACAGTAGTTTGGCCAAGGCCACTCGGGTTTTTAAGGTTTTAACCCAAGCTGCCTGATCCTCAAGGCTCCACCCGGAGTGCCTTTCCCAGAGTAGAATGGAGGCAAGATAGGTGATGAACCAGGAGGTATCCCAGAGAATCCTGGGGCGTGACTCCGGCTGCTCCCTCCTCTTACACTGGTTCTAGTTCCGTGGTTCTCAGAAGAGCCTTGGAGGTCCTCCTGTGTCCTGCCCCCATTGGCATGGGTATGGATGAGAGGGGACCTGCCAGAGATGTGGAAGGAATAGTGACAGGCTCATCTGCTTCCCTCTGCAGGAGCGTCTCCTGCTGTCTGTCCTTCCCCGTCATGTTGCCATGGAGATGAAAGCAGATATCAACGCCAAGCAGGAGGATATGATGTTCCACAAGATTTACATCCAGAAGCATGACAATGTGAGGTAGGGGTGAGGGCAGGGTGGGGGAACTGGACCCTGGTGAAGACAGCCTCATGGAGGGTGGGGGTGGCCCAGTGCTGTGGAGCATGCCAGCTCTGCCCTTTGTCTGCTTAGGGAATTAGCACTGTTTAACTTCCTGTCAGGGTATGAAGTAGGCAGCAAGACTGTAAGAGAGAATAGAGAAAGGAGGGGAGAAAAGAAGTGGACCTGCTTCCAGGGGAACCGCTCACCTGACAAAGATAGAACACATGGACGTGGACCCTGGTGTCACCCTTATTACAGTCCCCTTCACCAGCCTCTGGCATGCCCTCTAAGCCTGTGTGCGCGAGCCACTGTCCCAGGCATTGCCCACCTTGTCATTGATCCTTGGACATCTCTATGGGAGACACAAACTGTTCCTAACTTAGAGATCCAGTTGGATTGAGACCAGTGCTGAAGCCCCCCGCCCCAAGCCAGTATGGTAAACCCAGCCTGCTCTGAAGCCCACTTTGCCTCTGCTGCACCTTGGCTGCCTCCCTAGGCAGAGCCGCTGACAGCAGGGATGTGCAAACAGATGTAGGTTAATAGAGTGCAAAATCTGTTTATGAGTTCCACAGGGATGTAAGCAACACAGGTGGCCTTCATCCACCGTGGCTCCTAAGAGCCTGGTAATTCTCCCGTATGCCCAGGAAAGGAGCCACTGTGAGCTTCGGGAAAGTTACCTTCTCTTTCCTAAGGCACAAGTCCTCTGAGGTTGATTGAAGAGGCTCGTGGGAGGCATGGGCTGTTTTCACTGAAGGGAGCCATTGGATCAGGCAAACTGCCCCCACTATGGCTGTCGGCGGGGACGGAGGAGGAACACAACACTGTGATTTGCTTGTAGAATGAGCAGAGCCATTTAGCTTCCAGATGTGCTCTGAAGTCTGCGATGACCATTCTGCATTCATTAAGGGCCCCTCCCACCTGTCTCTTAAAACTCAAAGGCCAAGGCTGTGAGGGGCAAGTGTAGACTGCACCACACATCTGTGGTCTGTTTGGGGGTGGATTTTGAAGCTTCCCCATAAGCCACCCACGCTCCGAATCAGGCAGTGCCAAGATGGCTACCTGCCACGTGGCTAATGGACATGAGCCCTGGGAAGCAGACAGCATGCTGGTTCCTCTACCTGTCCTTGGGTGTGAAATATCACTCCGTCAGTGCTTTCTGTGTTCCCACAGTCCCCACGTTGTCTTCCCCACTGTACAGACCAGGAAACGGAGGCCTCAAGGTTTACTCTCTCTTTTTTTTTAAAGGTCTATTTATTTATTATCTATACAGTGTTCTACCTGCATGTATGCCTGCAGGCCAGACGAGGGCACCGGATCTTATTGCAGATGGTTGTGAGCCACCATGTGGTTGCTGGGAATTGAACTTAGGCCCTTTGGAAGAACAGCTAGTGCTCTTAACCGCTGAGCCATCTCTCCAGCCCCCGAGGTTTACTCTTTATCTATGGACAACACTGGCTAAGAGGGACGCTTGTCCCCAGCAAGATTTCTGACCTTTTGACTTTGAATATATGTTTCTATACCTAGGTGGGGGGGGGGGGTTGGGCAAGAACTCTGAGAGGAAGTTTGGAGAGCTCTTGGGAGGAGAGGGAAAGAGAGATGTTGTGTGTGTGTGTGTGTGTGTGTGTGTGTGTGTGAGAGAGAGAGAGAGAGAGAGAGAGAGAGAGAGAGAGAGAGAGAGAGAGAGTATTGTGTGTGTGTTCAATCACATGACTGAGGTATCGCAGGGTCCTTCTATGATCTGAGGTCTCTGTCTAGGGACATTGGAAGCAATAGCTTTCCCTGCCTGTTGGGACAGATGCAAGAGGCTGGGGTTTTAGATGGGAAGAGGGTGCTCCAAAAGTGGCCCCAATATGTCAGAGCTGGGTTCTGAGCTCCTCTCTCCATCTTCCCAACCATGTCCCTGGCAAGGGACAAAGGTGCCTTCTTTAGCTACTCTGAGCTCAGCAGAGCGTCCTGTGGCTTCCACTGATGTCTACACAGATAATCTGGAAGAAAATCTGCTCTGAGGAACAGCCTGGCATGGGTTCTCAGCCCCAGCCCTCCAGCAAAGAGGCTTGCTCAGAGAGTACCCAGACCTGCTCAGTTCACAGTGATAATCTCAAGGGATGACCCTTGTTCTGGGTACCATTGCACCTGCTTCCAGCAGTGGCCCTGCAGTGACTTCAGGTGATTAAAAGGAAAGTCGTAGAGCTATCTCAGTATCTACAAGGCACAAGTCAGGCCTGTCACAGTGGACATGTTTCTATTTAGCATAAGCCAGATTGAGAACAGCGATCAGCAAAGAGAAGGAAGGAGAGAAAAATGAAGATGCTGTGGTGCTTAAGGGGGAGAATCTAAAGTTCTCAGGGAGGGCTAGAATCTATAACGTACATCAGAGATTAGGGTATCACAGTCATGCAAACATCCTGCCGGGTCCCCTCCTAGGGTCCTAGCCTGGATGTAGCCTTGGGAAGAGGCGTATGCTTACTCTAGTCTCATATTTGAAGAGGTTGTCAGGTTAGACTAGTAGTACTGGTGGGCCTCCTAATTTAAAAACACACCAGGGCCAGGTTCAGAGAAACCAAGAGGTGCAGAGGTTAGGCCTGGGTTCTGGGGTCTCTGCTGTGTACTGACTGTGTGAACAAGGCACTGGACCCCTCTGAACCTGCTTCCTCATCTGCACATAGAATTAGAGTGAGTGGGATGATGTGGGACGGTGCAGAGCTGTGCTGGTGTCTCAGTGTGCAGCAGTCAGGAGCTGCGATCCTTGCTGTTGTTTTCTGGGTTGTTATCCCACCTGTAATCCAGAGGAAGCCCTTGGTTCTTAGCTGGAGAGGGCAAGGGTGATGAGTCACATTCCTCAATTCTCTGCAGACTTGTAACAGTTACTGAGGATGATGGCATGCCGTTCTCTGCCCCCAACAAGAGCAAGGCCACAACGAAAGTAAATCAACCCCATAACATGCAGCTCCTGTGGTACCAGCTGAGACTGAGCAAGGAGTTGAAGAACGCTTTGGTCCTGGGCTACCGCTGGCTGTGGCATGAGGTCCCAGATGCCGCTCCTGTCTGATGAGTGCTGACAGATGGGTTGTGTCAGCCCCTGTGGTTGGTGGCTCAGAGAGGGCTTCTACTCCTACGGGGACATCAGGGCTCAGAGAGGCCAGAGCATTGGTTCTCAGCCCTTTGAATGCTGTGACCCTTTAATACAGTTCCTTATGTTGTGGTGACCCCCAACCATTAAATTATTCCATTGCTACTTCATGACGGTAATTTTGCTATGATTATGAATCATAATGTAAATATCTTGTGTTTTCTGATGGTCTTAGATGACCCCCATGAAAGGGTCATTCAACCCCCACAGGGGTCACGACCCACAGGCTGAGAACCACTGGGCTAGGGGAAGAGGACACAGTATAGGAAGATGCAGAGGTCACATTGTGGAGTGGAGCAGGACAAGTGTCCGCATGGAGCAGAGCGGCACACATCCCAGCCCTGTCAGCTGGGAACTGGGACTGTGGACAGTCACCTTGTTTTCTCAGCTGTAACCTGGGGGTAGATGTGTGGGCTCATTCATCTGTTTAGTGCACGTGTCACCCAATCTGTGCAGTCACAAGCTTCACGCCAAGATGCAGCAGAGACAGGGAGCATGGCTGGGAGCTAAGGGGCACTATCTCCGAAGGTGACTTGAAATTAGGATCTCTACCGTCCCCGGAGGCACTTGAGAGGTCCGTGCCACTCCTGGGGATGCTTGAAGTTAGTGTATGTTCCGTCTCTGGCAGTCAGCTCGAAGGTGCCCAGTGTTGGGAGACACAACGTTAGGGGTACATGCCTGGAAAGCCCCCAGCCTGCTTAGTAGTCTATGTTCTGATGTCCGTGGAGACTGCCAACCTGGCTTCAAGATCAGGTGGTAATCCACTACTCCAGAGGCCAGGGGACAGAGAATGCCAGGCTCTCCTGACTTCCATGGTGGTCCTACTGAATGAAGGTGAACCCCACTTGACTCCCCTCACACTGGTGTTCCTTAGGATTTAAGGTTGTTAGATGGTAGAATGGCTAGGACCTTTCCAGATTCTTCCTTGTAGAAAGGGGTGGAAGGTCACCACCTCTAGGGGGTGCATATCCCTGCTGGGGAAGTATATTCTTTCCGAGGTAACTTGCCTCTGCCCCAGTTCCCATCTTTATCTCCTCACTTCGGAAGTTTCATGTGGGATACTGAATCTGAGCCTCATTGTTTCATTTGCTGGTACCCACGAGGTTCAGCAGAGGGGCTGCCCAGCCTGGGCTGTGAATGAGGTCATATGCATGCTCCCTGTTAAGTGCTGTGGGAATGACCTACATGCCTCCTCCTTCCTCCAGCCCCCCTCTCTCTAATTTCTTTCCCCTTTGAAGGTTATCGTCTCTCCTGTCTCCTTCAAGGACATGGCTGCATTCCCTAGGTTGCTTTAGTGTCTGGCTCAGCCACCATGTGGTGTGGTTCTGAATTATAATGATCATGGACCATGTCTGAGATGCCTTAGATACCCACTGATGGAGTGTGCCTTCTGGGGGCAGGGTGTGGAAAGAACCGACCCCCAGTCCATCCTTAGCCATCTGAAGAGTGGACCATGGACATCTCAAACCTGATGCTGGAAGTATGCCCAATTCTATTCGATACCAATTATGATTGCAAATGGTCTCTGCCTATAAACAATTACTGAGATCCTATTATGTGCCAGGTGATGCTATTAAAAGGGCACTATTAGGAAGTATCTAGTCCTCATGGGAACGTAAGAGCTGAGCAGAGGACTGTGGGAGCAGTGAGTTGACAACCCAGCCAGTTCTGTTGGGAGCCACTTATTTACTTTTTGTTTGTGTATGTGTGTCTGTGTGTGTGTGTGTACACATATATATTGTAGTATAAGGGGCTACAGAGATGGCTCTGTGGTGAAGACCTTGCTGCTCTTGTGAAAGGCTAGAGTTTAGTTCCTGGCACCCACATCTGGCAGCTCCCAATGTCCTGTAACTCCAGCTCCAGGGGATCTAACCCTCTCTTCTGGCCTCTATGGACAACTGCATGCTCATGTACATACCCACATATGTATATACATATAAATAGATGATAAACCTTTTAAAAGACTGATCTAGCATAAGATATTTTGCTTAAAACCCAACCTTGCAAGTGTAAGTGGCATTAGCCACGTTTGTGTTGTACACCCACCTCTCCCTCCAGGGCTGTCATCCCCAAACTGGAACTATAACTGTTCAAGACGTCCCTGTACCCCCAGACCCCCACTCCAGGAACTGCTTTTCTTCTTTCTGTCCTTAGCAGTTTGATTATTCTAGAGATCTCATATAAATAGAACTACAGAATTTGTGCTTTTGATGACTGGCTTGGCTCACCCAGCCAATGTTCCCATGGTTCAGCCAGGTTGTGGCATTCATCAGTGTTTCGTTGAGGCTGAGTAAGGCGCCTTTTGAGTACGCCACATTCGCGCCATCTCTTCCTGGGATGCCCCTCGGGCAGCTTTACCTTTGTGAGTGATGCTGCTGTGTGCATGGGTGAACAAATATTATTCATACCTCTGCTTTCTGGTTGTCTGGGTATATGTCCAGAAGTGGGGCTGCTGGCTCATGTGGTAAACTGGTCTGATTTTTTTTCTTTAAGGAACCCCCCCACACACACACAGGTTTCTGTACTCCAGCCTTCCTGACGGCACCTGCTCAGGGGCTCTGCTCTCTCCTTGTCTGGGGTTCACAAAAGGCCCACATTTGTGTTGGGACACAGTATAAGGACCAGTGGGGAATGGAGCCAGCAATCAGCAAGGGCTTAGCTCTCAACTCTAGAAATCAGGGCTCTGGCAAGCCAGGAAAGGGGGAGGAGAGGGGGAGAGAGGCTCTGATGGCTGAGCACGCTGGGCTGTGTTTCTGAGACAAGTACAAACAGGTGTGACCCGTGGGTCGGATCCTACTAAGAATTCAGACAAGAGGATTATTCTGAGTGGGCTTAGTCGAGGAAGGCATCGTGAAGATGAGTGGGTCAGAATCGGGTTCTGAAAGAGAAAGAGTGATTTGCTTTCTGCCTTTTCAAACATAAACATTTTATTATATAAAGGCCTGTGTTTTGTAGTGAAATTGGAAAATGTAGGCGGTGTAGAAAAGAAAAGGAATTCATGCAGATCGGGTTGACTGCTGCTGGGGTTTGGTGCAGCCTCCTCTGTGGGCCTCTCCTGTGGAGGGCGTTTTCCCGAGCCTCTCACATTCCTGGATGAGTGTCCACAGGCACCGCCAGGCTCTGTTGCTTGCGTGGTAAGGATGAGATGTGATTATGGGCTGGCCTGGGGTCTGCAGGAGGCCCAAAGGCTTGCTAGCAAAGTGGATTACGGGATATACCTTGATCTGAGGTCCCCCAACTTCTCCTCTTGGACCTCACTTAGGTCCCTGTTTCTGCCAGGGTGGAGACGTTATGGCCACCTGGGCAGATCCTCGCCTTGATGGCATTGTGCACTAGTATTTGGTGTCCTCTCCGAGGTCATCCCCCCTTTCCTTTCCAGCCTGTGCCTAGGGTAATTCTGACTGATGCCGACTCATTTAAAAAAAATCTGTTGAAAAAATAAAAAAAGCCCTCTGTCGACTCCTCACACCTGGTAGTGCCAACTCTCCCAGTGGATGTGAATGACTCTTTGCTCCCCTTTACCCAAAAAAGCCACAAACTCAAGTGTCTGTCCAGGCTGGGTGATGTGGAGGAGATCAAGGGTGGGTGCTTCAGGGGCATCACTGTTGGACACAAAGAAATGGTTTCCTACAGAGGCCTAACCACCCCAGGGTGCTGCCAGCATCCTCAGAGGTGGACTGAAACCTTACCTCACTTCTTTCCCGTCCTGCCTTCCATAGCCCCGATCTGGATGAGGATCCAGGGATCGGGACTCCTCAGGCACAGCTGTTAGCACTGCCAGCCCACCCAGTCCTGAGTGCCCAGCAATGCTGCAGGATGTGGCCCTGTGTGTAGGAGCTGGGCCAAATGCTGACAACTCATAAATCACAGGGCCTGTTGGCAGGAGGAGGGGTTGAGTGTAAGGAAATGCCTGCGGGCAGAGCAGGGCTGCAGAGGGCCTATAGTGGTAATTGGTGACATGCCCCACACTCGTGCCTCTGAGTGGCAGTCAGGCTAGCTAGGGAGTGACAGAGGACAGATCGTTAGGGAAGTATCCTCCATGTGCGCCCGTCCCCAGTGTCTAGTCGCTCCAAGGACCCACTAGTGTGTCAAGAGGAGGTCTCAAGTGAGCTGATGTATGAGCCAACATCTTTCTGCTTCTCTAGGCCTGGTGCTAGGCTGTGAACTGGCTTTAGAATTCCCAGGGATACAGCCAGGAAAGCCAGGTGGGCGGAAGAGATGGTCTGTGTTGGGGAGACCCTATGAAGCATAGAAGCCTCCATAAGGGACAGTCTGAAAGCAAAATCCTCCCACAGAACAGAAGCCTCTCAAAGGGCGAATGAGGACGCAGTTGCCAGTTTCCACGGAAGGGCCAGAGTGGCTTCCGGGGTCAGAGCTGGGACCTCAGAGACCTTGTATGAGATTCTCCCAACCCAGGTTAGAAATGTGCTTGGCATGACTCTTGGGTGACTGTGGGTAACCTTCCCTCTCTGCTTCCCCAAGAGCTGAGAGAGCCGTAGAGACCCCTCCCAGTATGCCAGCAGTTGGGGAGGTCTCGGGTTTCTAAGCCTCCCTGGTGATAACCACACAGTATCTTCTGTCCGTGGTAACCATGCTGGTTTTGTGAGGGACCCCCAAGCTTCACAGGCTCCTCTCTGAGGTGATGTTCTGGGATCCTAGGAGGCCCTGTGAGGCAGAAGGGGGAGTTCACGATTTGTCCTCTTGCTTTCCCGGAAGTTGTGGGCATTCTCTCCCTTCCAGTAAATAAGCATCAGGCACTGCTATGGGCTGAATGTACTTATGGACAGAAGATAAGTGCTGTCCATAGTACTTGTGAACCGACCTCCTTATCTAAAATGTTGCTTTAGGTTAGTTTAGATTATCCACAACCAGCTATGTGCAAGGAGAGGGAGGCTGGGTGTCACAGGAGAGAGGGAGAGAGGGAGAGAGGGAGAGAGGGAGGGAGAGAGAGAGAGAGAGAGAGAGAGAGAGAGAGAGAGAGAAACAGAAACACATTCCCACACCTGCTGCTACAGTATATTGTTTCAATTTTTCTATTTCTTTCATTATCCTCTTGTTGTCTAAGACCTAAGTGAAACTTTATTGCATGCATGTGTGTATAAGATACAGCACAGGGTTTGTGTTAGCCATGACCTCAGCTGTGAATGAAGGGATTTGGGACAGATCCCCACAGGTAAGAGAGATTGCTAGAGGTTATGGCAAGCTCACACTTGTCACGTAAATATGGCTCGTATCGTCATGAGAAGAGGGAAGGGCTGTGTGATGGCACAGACACTAAAGGCGGCGATCTGAGCACTGCAGTCTCTGGTTTAGGAATATCAAAAATGAATGGGCACCCCAGAAACACAAATCTCAGGGGGGATGTGGCCCTCGCCCCACCAGCATCTTGAGCTCAGACCTCCAGGCCCAGAACAATAGGGAGTGTACATCTCTCCAGTGTTTAAGCTACTTTGTAATGGCAGTCCTTTATCTAATATGGGCACCTATGATGTAGGTGCCAAATTGGGGGTTGGTAAAGCCAAGAGCCAGTCCCCAGTTGGTCAGTCCTGTGGCTGCAAATTTTGTAGGGACTGGGATACAGTGGTGAAATGAGACCCTCCCCCTCAAAGAGTTCACATTTCTGGTAAAAAAAAAAAAGTAGAGAAGGACAGAATAAGAAACACATAGCCGCAGTGTTGTGTGCTGTGCTCCACCTATACTTGAAGGGTAATTTCCTGGACCCCCAGAGAGGGGGTTAGACTTTCTAGCAGACACCCTAGAACCCTGCCTGGGCAATAATTTTACTGTTCTACTAAACTAAATAAACTTGTACTTTTTTTTCACTTTTTAAATGGAATATTTGCAGCCAGGTGTGGGGTCCATTCCATTAATCCCAGCACTAGGGTGGCAGAGGCAGGTGGATCGCTGTGAATTCGAGGCCAGCCTGGTCTCCATAGAGTTCCAGGACAACCAGGGCTGTGACACAGAGAAACCCTGTCTGGAAAAAGCAAAAGGAACATTCCCAGCTTCTCTGTGGCCTTGTTGGCACCCCCCGCCCAGTTACATGCCTTGGAGCCCCCGTGACCCAGCCTGTTACCATGCACCCTGATGTTTTGCTCTGTGGGTTTGTGAGCAACTGTGGCAAGTGCCCCCCTAGTCATTGCCAGGGCAACAGCTGTTTTTATTCTCCGAGGACTGTGGGGCTGACAGACCACATAACATGAACTGGTTGTACTCTTGGAATGGGCATCCAGGTTGTCTGTGTGGCGTTGGGATGGCGATTCAGTATTTCTATGCTTTAATTTCCTTCTCTTAAAAGCAAGTACCAACCTCATAGGATAGCTATGAGGTAGAAGTGAATATATGTAGGAGCATAAAGGAATATATTATTATATATTAAATAATTTTACCTTGTGCTGCCGAAGATAGAATCTAGGGCCTTGGGTGCAAGGAAAGCACCCACAGCTTCAGTGTGTTTAAAATATCTTTTTAAAAAATGATTAAGTTAGTTAAACTAGTAAATATGGTAACAAAATAATCGAGTATTTATTATGGGGAGGAAAGGAAAATGCAGGTCAGAGCCTCCATTGTGCTTCCTTGGGAAGGAAAATGATGTTGGGAGAAGAAGTTCTTGATTAACTAGTGTGCCTAATTCCAGGGACCACTGGAGTGTGGGGGCTATCCCAAGGCACCCCTTAACTGTCCCTAGGGTAATCAGAGCCTGAAAGGGTGAGGGGAGTCTTGCCTGGCTAGTCTGCATGTGAAAAGTCCACGCTGAGGTAAGCTGCTGTCTGTCTCTGGAACTTGACTAGCCCTGCGAGAGTCAGAAAGGCCACAGGTAACAGCATGATAAAAGGCATGCTTCATCTAAAGGTGCAGGTTGGTTCATCGGGAGGGAGACACGATGACTCCTTGAAGCAATGTGTGTGTTACTCTGCCTGCGTTTGATCCACCCTGCGTGTGCCGCATAACTTAGTGTTCCATTACCCGTCACAATTTGTCATGTCCAAAAATAAAAAAGCTGGGCTGGGGGATAGCTCAGTTCATAAAGTCTGTACGGGAATGGGGCTGGACAAAATGGTGCGCACCTGCAATTCTAGCAGTAAAGAGCAGGAGACACAAGGCTGCTGGGCCAGGGCTTGCTGGCCAGTCAGCCTAGCCAATCAGCAAGTTCCAGGTTCAGTCAGAAATCCTATCTCAAAAATAAGGTGGAGAACGGTTGAGGAAGATACCCATTTCATGCACACTCCACCCATGTGCGTGTACGTATGAACACATAAACATCTGCATACATATTCTCACATACAGTTACCTGCTCCATATACCTGTAAACATTTGTAATACAATTACCAAATATATTTAGCTATGCATTCTTAATTTTGAATTAGGTTCTAGAGGGCTCAGGGCTTGTCTACCAGAAGCAGCTCAGTCCTTAAGAGTTAGAATATTTCTGTGTCCCTCTTAAGGAACCAAACATGTAGGGGCCCTTATACACCCTGGTCTTGAGGCCCTCTCTCTTGTGGTCTGTTTTGAAGGAAAAGAGATTTTTTTCAAACTAAAGGACAGGGGAAACAAGAACGGACAAAAGAACCATAGCTGGCTGGTGTGGCTGTGATAACAGCCGTGGATGGTGAGGCTGGAGGCCCCGCAGGAGGAGCAGGGGACTTCCTGGTGATGGTGGGTGTGTGTGGGGGGGGATTGGGGAGGAGGGTCTACCTCCGCTCTTCCCTGATCCTCTTTCAGTCTGTCCTTCCAAAGGTCTTCCCTGGAGTGGAGGGCTTGATTGAGGTCTGCTTGAGACTGGGAAGTGAGAGTCTTTTGGGGCTCTGTTCTGGCCCATGCTTCCCAGAGCTCCTTATGGTAGGGGCAGCTCAAAGATCAACAGGGGCAATCCTGCAAGGTGATTGGGGAGTGGGGGGCTCTCAAAAAGCTCACTCTCTCTGCACCCATCCTCCTGCCTGGGCATGAGAGTACAGAGAAAGTTCAGGTAACAGGATCAGGGATCCCCCGTAGTAGGAGAGACCAGTGCCCTCGTCCCCTCCCCAGCAGCCTTTGGAGTCCTTTCCCGGTTGGGTTTTATTAACCTGACATGAACCCATACACATCTGGGCAGAGGGGATCTTAATCGAGAAATGCCTTCTTAAGATTGGCCTGTAGGCAAGTCTGTGGGGCATTTTCTTAATTAATGATTGATGTGGGAGGGGCTGGCCCACCATGGGGGGTGCCACCCCTGCGTAAGTGTCCTGAACTGTATAATAAAGCAAACTGAGGAAGCCACGGAGAGCAAGCCATTTAGCAGCTCTCCTCCATGGCCTCTGCTTCAGTTCCTGCCCCAGCTTCCTGCCTTGAGTTCCTGCCCTGACTTCCCTCAGTGACAGAGTGTGCTATGCGGTTTGCAAGAAGAAATTTCTGCCCCCCGTTGCTTTTGGCCTTAGTATTTTAGCCCAGCAGCAGAAACCCTAACTAAGACAAACCCCCCCAGGACTCTTGGAGCCCATAACCGTCCTAGCACCTAAGGTACTCCCAAGGTCCCTGGATAATCTCCAACTTTCTTCCCCAGCAGAGTCCTGTGTTAGTCTGTCTAGGCTGCAGTGACAGGGGGCCACACTGGGCTTGTAGACAACTGTCTCCCACTTCTGGAGGCTGGAAGTCCAAGTCCATGGTATCAGCATGGCTGGGTCTGGTGAGGGCCATGTTCCAGCCCTTTCTCAGAATCTTCTCATGGCAGCAGAGCCAGGAAGCAAGCTCTCCTGTTCTTCCTCCTTATGGAGGCACTAATCCCATTCACAGGGCCCCACTATCATGGGCTGATGATCTTTCTGAGTCCCTGCTGCTACAACCCCTGCAGTGGGCACTAGGATTTACTGTATGGATGCGGGGGGCACAGACATCCAGTTTATAGCAAGTCTTCCTTTTCCTCCTGTCTCCCAGCATCCTGTTTGCTGACATCGAGGGTTTCACTAGCCTGGCATCCCAGTGTACTGCCCAGGAACTGGTCATGACCCTCAATGAGCTCTTCGCCCGCTTTGACAAGTTGGCTGCGGTGAGTCACCCTGAGTGTGGGCCAGAGCGTGGTCTGCCTGGCCTGGACTGTTAGGGCAGGGATTGGAGGTTGAAGACATTAATCCATGTTTGCGCTCAGCTTGGTAGAAACTGGTGTTGGGCACCTGTGATGGGTAGAGACATCAGTCAGGCTGCAGAGTGTGTCCTGATGTCCCACACCTTCTCTGGCAGCACAGTGGGAGACATGATCCCTGGCTGTGAGGTAGTCTGAAGGGGCTGTCTCCATGCCTGCCTGCAGGGTATAGTGTCCAAGCCCTCAGTGAGATTTCGGTTTCCCTGGGGCGAATCAGGTACCATGTAGCTGCATTCTTGCTGAAGTTGTCTGGAGGGATGGGAGGCCACATCTGACTCTCCAGCTGGCTTGTAAGCAGCTGGGTGCCTTCCCTAAAGGTCTCCAGAAAGGGATTCACCAGCACTTGGACCCAAAAACGGAAGTGACACCTTTTAGCAGGGAGTGGCAATGAAGACATTCATTCAGTTGGTCTCTGTTTTCGCTCATTCTTCTCCAGAATGGGCCTTTGTAGAGTCGTGCCATGTAAGTAGCCACCTACTACAGTGTCCACTGGCCTAGAGCACAGCCCTGTTTATAGACAGGGTGTCAGGCTAACATGTGGAGGAGAGTCTACTGTGCCCAGGGGCTTTCTGGAGCCACTGAGGGCGCTAGACGGTAGCCTCTCATCACTGAGCTTGAACAAGGTAGACGTAGGCACCTCACGAGCACCCGCCCCTCACTGACCCAGCTTCATGGAGAAGCACAGAGTCAGATTCAAGCAGCTGGAGTAGCTGATGACTAACGGAGCCTCCCTCACTCCCAGCTAGGCATTGGTGGTGACCCGCCTCCATGCCCAGTGCCACCTGTCTCCAAGTGGTGGCGGTGGCCACCGGTGCTGAGCTCTGCTCACTTCTCGGCAGTCAGTGTGTTTGCTGGCATAGCCAAACATTCCTTTTGATAAGCGTCTCGGCAGGCTGAGGGTCAGATGGGTTTCTGGCTCAAGCTCACTTCTGCTGGCTTTAGTCTATATATTCATATATATGTCTCAAAAATTTTTTGATAGACTTATAAGAATCAGGCAAGAATCAGGGGTATGCTCCCAGGGTAAGGAGTGGGACCAGAGATGCCAGCCCAAGCAAAGGGGGTGGGGGAGGAGCTCCTAGGCTTGGAAGACCGCAGTGCTTGTCCCTTAGCCATTATCCCCCGTGTCCCACTGCTTCCAATAGCCCCGGCTGTGACCAGACTCAATTCCAGCACTGCAGCTGTGGCCGCTTCTCTAGAAGGCAGCTTACTCGAGGCATGGGTGGTTCTTGGTTTCTCAATTCTTTCCCTCCCACTCTTCTTTCCCACTAGTTTGGATTCTTAAAACTAATTTGCTTTTCCAGGAGAATCACTGTTTACGGATTAAGATCCTTGGGGACTGCTACTACTGCGTCTCGGGGCTGCCAGAAGCCAGGGCCGACCACGCCCACTGCTGTGTGGAGATGGGCCTGGACATGATCGAGGCCATCTCGTAAGTGCTTTCCTCCAGGCTTTATCCATTCCAGGGAACTAACCCACAGTCTGGGAAGTGACTGATGGAGGCAGGGCAGTGGTGTGATGCACCCAGGGCCCCCCGCTAGGCTGGTGGGCAGGTCTGTACCTCAATCTTCATCCCGGCTCCCGGGGCTCCTTGCTTTCCTTGGTGGAGGAGGCAAGAGGGAGAGCTTTCAGGAGTGGCCGTGTCTGAGTCAGTGGCCTGTCCTCAAAACCCTCACCACTTCTCACAACCCCAGACCCGAAGTAAAGCACACTAGCTCCATGTCCTCCCAGGTGGGAGAGTTAGACTCTTGTGGGCTAAAGAGATCTCTTGGGGTTCAAGCATAGATAATGCATCTTTCTGTGAGCAATAGCCGAAGGAGCCTGGGACAGACATGATTGCTGTGTCCCTGGAAGGAGCCCTTCGTCATTGAAAACCTCAATGGCATTACCAGCTAGGGGCTGGTTCAGGGAGGGTGTCCTGTAACTTTGCACTTTAGAAATAGCCTGTATGAAAGTAAAAGTAAAAGATGGATGGTAAGGTCAGAGGTCAGAGTGGCTGGCCAGGAAGGGGGTTAGACCCATTTTGGGGCACAGTAGCTTCTCCTGACTGTCTCCTGCCTGACTCGGCTACACAGTCATGCCCTGGATACAGCCAGTGCTAAGAGGGGAGGCCTGGTCCCCTCTGCACTGATAGCCGGTGTGTCAACCGGACACACAGGTAGGGAGGAGTGGTTGATGCCACATAGAGGACTGAGAAGCCTTGCAAAGCAGGTAGCTCTGGAGAAAAGAGAAACAATAAAACGAGGTGTCCACAGACACCTCGGACAAAAGGAACTACTCCCACACTAATGCTTGACGACTTGACCCCAGGACGAGAGAAATGAGGGAGCCCCAAGTCTTTCCTGCAGTTGGGCAGAGTGGGGGGCAGGTGATCTGACAGGTGAGATTGGCAGTGGTCCTGGTGGGGCGAACCTGCCCACCATACCAAATTAGACCGCCAGTCAGTCCCACAGCTTGCCGAGTGTCACGGAAGGCTAGTTTCTAAAGTGCAAACTGTGTACCTCCTCTTCCTCAACTCCTAAACCTTTTTCTGCAGACCCTAAGCAGACTGTGAGCCCTACTCCTATGCTGGTGCTTGTGGCTTGGAATGCAGATGTCTTGTAGTTCAAGGAGCAACCTAGTTCCCTGCACTGTCCCAGACTCACCTCTTCCTATGTCATCATACAGTCATGACCCCACCCCTACCCCCACCTCCATGTAACCCATGGAAATGCCCGTCTCCTATGTCCTGCTAACCTCGAGAGGGGAGCAACGGCATTAAATCCAATCAATCGATATTTGGGAAAACCGTTTCAGTCTACCTTGCCTCCAGAGCATTGCATGATTGGGGTTCAGGGTGACCACATCTCCCCCATGGACTCAAGAGAGCACTACAGTACATTTATGATTTTCTGAGCAGTCATCTAATTGACAGTGGCAATGGCAATGGAGGTAGTGGGTGTGTGGAGGGGGGTTGCTTCGGTTTACTGTGCAGCACACTGCCACCTTATGGCCGAGATAGAAACAGCACTTATGGTTCCTCTGAACAGGCAACCAAACACCTGCTGCCAGTGCCCTTCAGGTTAGACTAGAGCAGAAAGAAAGGCACCTGACCCCTGCCCCTCCCAACTCCCCTTTCACCCCAGTCCTCCCTTTCAGCCTCACCCCTGCTTTGTGTGCCTAGCCCCTGACCCTCTCCCAGCCTTACCCCTGCTCCATCTCCAGGTTGGTCCGGGAGGTGACGGGGGTGAACGTGAACATGCGTGTGGGAATTCACAGCGGGAGAGTACACTGCGGCGTCCTTGGTCTCCGAAAGTGGCAGTTCGACGTGTGGTCTAACGATGTCACACTGGCCAACCACATGGAGGCTGGTGGCAAAGCCGGGTGAGTGAGAGCTGCGGTGGTGCAGGTGGAAGCCAGAGTTCCCTTCTCACCCAGTGAGACTGTCCTGAGTTGGGGTTGGAGTCGGCAGGATGGAGGAGCAGGCATGCTGTGGGCAGGCGGGGTTAGAGGTTTCTTTAGTGTGTGTGTGCGCAGAGGGGTGCTGGGCTGGGAATGTAGCTGTACCATAAAGTGCTTACCTAACACACACAAGATCCTAGATTCAACCCTCAGCACTGAAAAGAGAGAGGAGGGAGGGAGGGAAGGAAAGAGAGAGGCAGGGAGGGGTAGGGAGGGAGAGAAGTGAGGGAGGGATGGAGAGAGAGAGAAGGGAGGGAAAGAGAGGAGAGGGAGGGAAAGAGAGAGACAGAGAGAGGAGGGAAGGAGGGAGAAGAAAGAAAGAAGACAAAGGAAGATTTTTTTTTTAACTTAGCAAATCATGCACCACAGTTTACGTATAAGTCGTAAGGAATGTTGTCTCAAACATCCAAGTGTTTGTTTGGATGACAAACGGTGGCTTGTGGCCCTGTGGTAGAGAGCAGCCTATTTCAGTGGAGAGAGGCTCGTTCCCTACAGGACGCTGAAGCACCAGCTGGCATGGATACCAAGGATACAGGTGTGGGGAGACGCAGTAGACAGAAGTGGCACAGACAGACTTGTAAAGGCAGCCAGGAGAAACGGTCCTCAGGAGTGACTGAGAGAGACCTGGATACTGGGCTGGAGATTAGCTCATGGTGGCAGGAGCCATGGCTGGCTTCTGCGCAGGAGTGACTGTCAGACCAGAGGCGTGTTCCTTGGGTGGGCTGCTAGTATCTGACCGCAGTTCTCGACTCACACTTTCTGCCTCCCCCACCCCTAGGCGCATTCACATCACCAAGGCCACGCTCAACTACTTGAATGGGGACTATGAGGTGGAGCCAGGCTGTGGTGGCGAGCGCAATGCCTACCTCAAGGAGCACAGCATCGAGACCTTCCTCATCCTGCGCTGTACCCAGAAGCGGGTCAGTGGGCGGGGCCTGTGGGTCAGGGGCCCCGGGCAGTCTTTTGGTTTGGAACCTTTTCTTGGCCCCTTCTTTCCTTCTCTTCTTTTCCCCCTGAGGAAGGCTATGAATCCCTCAGTGTTGCCTCCCATCTCTCAGAAAGGACCTGAAAGTGACTGAGACCTTGCAGAGCTGATGGGGGAGAAAGGATATTTTCATTCCACTTCGGTTGAAAAAAAAAATTGCAACAGGCCCCAGAGGAGTGAGCAAGGATGCCTGGGGGGAGGAGGGAAGGGTGAGCGTCCACGGAATCGCTCTCTGCTTTTGCTAGGTGGTGGTGGTTTCTCATCTCTCCTCTTCCCTATTCCTCTTCTCATTCCCACTCGCTTCCTTGTCTTCTCATTCCCTTTGGTGTTTGTGGATGCCTGCTTCAGCCTGCATCTATGTGTGTCTGTTTTGTTTTTAAACACTTGTATTCTACGTACAAATGTGTGTGTGGAGGTCAGAGGATAGCTCGCAGGAGTCGGCTCTCCCCTTCCATCTTGCTGCTCCTGGGGATTGAACTCAGGTCGTCAGGCTTGGCAGCAAGCACTTCCACGGGCTGAGTCATCTTGCTGGCCCCTGCATCTCTGTTTCTTGAAACTGTCTTCCTTTTCGCCTTCTGGTTTCTTTCTTCTTTCCTCGTTGTCTCAGCCCACATCTGTAAAGTAGAAAAACTGAATTATTAGTAGCCCTCAGCGTTCTATTTTTAATAGTGTCATGTTCCATGTTCGTAATTTTTAAGGCAAATGGAGCATTTTCTGTTTTTCCCCAAATGAGGACACCTTGCTGTCTTCCCACTGAGGGTATCCAGTGGTCAGTGGCCTTTGGTAGAGAAAAGCTCCCTCCTGCTTAAAGTGCTAGAAACAGAACAGCCGTGTGGAGGCAGAGTCCAGAGAACCCTGGGTGGAGACAGTGCGTTTCTAAGGAGAGGTGGGGCAGAAAGAACAGTGCCTATCCATCCTGAGGCAGAAGCAGGGGGATTCCTTGCTGTGAACATGAAGAGAGGTCCTGGCTACAGTGGCCTTTGTGAGGAGATGGATCAGACACCCCAGCAGCCGCAGCAGCGGAAGGGAGGGGGTGTCAGGGGAGAGCAGCACTTCAGACAATCTCCTAAACATCCGCTTGTTCATTGACCAGAGTGTGAATGAACTGCGACCCTCCCAGGCCCTCCGTATCCCTCCTTCCGGTCCCTGATGCATAGGCCTCCATTGCACCCTCCTGCCGTGAGCCCTCTGGGTCTCCGTTCCTTCGGCTGACAGCTAGTGCAGAAGGCATAAGGAGGGGACAGATAAATGGTGTGACAGCCCCATCCCTGGCAGTGTGAGCCAAGGAAGGCTGAGTGTCCCCTAAGCCCTATGTCATCTACCTCTGGTGCCTATTGGGAATGACAGAAAGTCTGACGGATAGGTACTTAAGGAGTATTTGTCCATAGGGAGGAGGCTGGGTCTCTGTGTACTTACTGTCTTGCCGTTTCTGACTTTCCTAACTCAGCGACAGGTTTCTGGGAGCTGCTCTTGGAGCATGGCAGGTCTGTTCTGCTGACAGACCCTAGAGGAAGTAGATCCTGGAATCCAGGGCCCTTCTCCCTCCATCCGTCTCTGGACATCTTCAGCCCTGGCTCTACCCACCCGTGAAACTATAAACAGACCCTAATAGGTGCTGAGCCCCGCATCCCAGTGAGTAGAACCTGCCAGGGCTGGAGACCATAGTGCAAGCTGACCTGGCTACCTGGGGGACTAGAAGGGAAGCTCAGCCCTCCCATGGAGTTACCCCATCCCTGCCACCACCGGTTAGAGGGAAGGCAGGCTACATGGTGGCAGGCTGCGGTGTATTTTAGAACTTTGGGAGCTTGGCCTTCAAGTGGATTGAGAAGTTCCAGGAGAGAATCTCGTGCTCAGACTTGTAAGGAGTACATCTTGTATGCGACAGGTGTCCCCACACCCCGGACTTTCTCATGACACCAGCTCTCATAATTATCTACACCAAGCACCCCAGACTTTGGGGCAGCGAGTTCCAGGGCTGTGCAAAGGCTCCTCATTCTGCCTGCCCAGGTTCTTGTTCCTAGAGAGAGCGTGAGGGTCTGCTCATTGGCGCTCTTCCCATAGCTCTGCCCACACACTGAGGCATCTCTGTTGCTCTTCAGAAAGAAGAGAAAGCCATGATTGCCAAGATGAACCGCCAGAGAACCAATTCCATCGGACATAATCCGCCCCACTGGGGAGCCGAGCGCCCCTTCTACAACCACTTGGGTGGTAACCAGGTGTCCAAGGAGATGAAGAGGATGGTGAGTCTCTGGTGGCATGGTGCTCCTGGGGCTGGGAAGGCTGGCCCTGGGGTCTCAGCTTGAGGGACTCTATAAGGGAGGGAAGTAGGGGTCACCTGACTTTATGCTAGAAAATGAAACTCCCGACCCTGGCCTGGTTCTGCTTCATGAGTTCCACGATCTCATGGCTCAGGGACATAGCAGCAGTGTCTTTCCCTTTCTCTTGGCAGAGCTTCCTGGTGCAGGCTGGCCAGACTTGGTGTACCACTAGGGCCTCTAGTAGCCTCAGTATTGACTGGTGAGACCCCATGGAACTGGGTGGCTCTGGCCTGCCTGGCCCCTTCCAGTCCTCAATGCATTTCCTGGGCAATCGAGAACATGTTCCTTATTTCTGCTGCTCAGAAACCACCCCAGTGATTTTTGGCAGGTGCTTGGTGATGGCCCCTTCTGCTTCTGTGCTGAGAAGCACCCTCTCCCTGCTAACACCAACCTACTAGCATAGGTCAAGTCATAGGTCATACAGCTACTCTAGGCACCTAGTCCACTTGGGGACACATGCACCTGGCCAACCCTAAGTATAATTTAGAATGTGTTGCTGATTCGTAAAGGAGAAGAGGAGTTACTGGAAGCCAGGGGCAATGGTTGTACTTGTACTTTCTGCCTAGACCTCAGCTGCCACCCCTGGACACTGCTCAGGTTAAGGCCACCTTGCTCTCAGGTGGAAGCTGTCTACTGAAGGAGGGCTGGGGAGACTCAAGGCTAAGAGCAAGAGGTGTGGCCATTCTGTCATGGGAGTAAGCTGGAGCAGGCTGCGGACAATATGATCCAGATATATAGATCAGACTAGGTGCAGTTAGAACCAAGGACCTGAAGGAAGAAACAGGCAGGGGACCTGGTTGCTCCACTCCTTGCCAGCTGACAAGTAGCAGATGATACACAGATGTACAGCCAGAAAAAAAAAAAGAGTCCCGGAGTCCATTTAAAACTTGGAGGGTAGATAAACTACTGGTTTTATACTGTTACTGCAAGGGAGAAGACAGGAGGATCCCGGGCTTACCCAGGGCTATGAACCCAGCCGTCCACAGGCCTGATCCGTGCCAACATGACCTGCAGCCGCAATGTCCTCCAGGGCCCTCCACAAATCAAAGTCCAGTCCTTCCTGTTGCTGGTTTGCTCCTTAGTAACCTCCTACAGAATTAGAATTCATATGACCAGAGGGTTTTGGGGGGGGCAGGAAGTTAGATGGGACGGGGGGGGGGGGATAGAAGGGAATATGGAGTAGGAAGAGATAGCAAGAAAAGGAACTTAGAGAAGGTACAGAGAAAGGAAGGAAACAGCCAGCAAGCGACAAAGTAGCCTTGTGGGAAACCACAGTCTCTCTGCAGTCCCTGGGGTCATTTTCCAGTGACATTTGGAATAACCTGCAACCTCAGTAATTTCCTAGGAAGTCTGGACTGTGAGCACTGGTTTGGCAGGCATATTCATCACTGTTAGAGCAGGGAACTCTGGAAGAAGTAGCAGTAGGGGCTGTGAGTGGGAAGGGACGGCTCCAGAGGAGGCTGCGCCTCAGGGGAGGCTCCTGGGTGTTAATTGCTTAGCCCAGCAGGGGACGAAGATCATTCAGAACAAGGTGCCCCGTGCTGACTGGGCACAGTGTTCTCTGAGGACACTGGCATCAAAGCCTCCTTTCCCAGCCTCACCCATCCTGTGGGGAGTGTGTGCTGGGTATGAAGCCGATTTCAACAGCTGTCCTGCCAGCCACTGGCTTTGGCGTTAAGCTTCCCAAAAATCTTTGAGGAAGATGCAAAAAGAGCACTTCTGCCTGACTTCTGGCACGTGGGTGAGTTAAAAAAACAAACAAATAGGCAAACAAAAACAGCATTGAAAAATACACAAACTCAAAAGTAGCCCATTGAAGGTGGATGGCTTGGATTCAGTGAAGCATAACAGCGAATGGGAAGGCACTAATCCATGGCCAGCAGTTTTGTTTGCTGAAATCTTTATCAAGGTTTTACTCAGCTTGCCAAGTGCTTTGCTGAGCTGGGCTTCTGTGTTTGAATACACCCCTTGTCAAGGCTTTAAGGTTGTATATTAATAAGTGGCTGACGGGCACATGTGTGTGGCCTGAGCTTATATGATTAATCCAAAGATGCTCTCTGCCTGCCCTGCTGGGAGACAGGATGAGACCAGCAGGATGAGGGAGATGAAGTGACCAGGTCTTAGCAGTAGTGCGCATAGTCAGTGAGTGTTCCTAGTTCACTAGACTGAGGTTTAGGTGCATGGATGCATGGGTGGGTAGGTGGATTGCAGTGGTACCGGTGAAAGTCATGTGGGTTCATGCCCCGACCCTGAGCCACAGTCCAGCCTGGCCTGTTCTTAATAGTTGTACTGAGCTGGTTTATGGACAGCAATGTCTTCTATCCTGTTGTCAACGTACCTGCCACCTTCAGTGGATCCTGAACTACCCACACCAGCATGGCATCCCCCAGGGACCGAGATTCAATCCATCTTTCTGCTCAGTACAGGGAAGAAAGTGTATCCTTGACAGAAGCCAGGAACAAGGCACTTGGGGGTATTTTTGATCCGTGGAGATGGGCTTGTATATGTGTAGCCCCATTGTTCCCAGTTGTATAGTTAGTTTGTGCTGGCTCATGGGATGGAACTCCGTGGTCTGGAGGCTCATGGTGGCCTTTTGTAGACAGCTTGCCTATCCATCTCTGTTTCTGGCTATGCTGAACTCATTGAGGGGTCATGAGAGCCCATACATGGGCCTGTCCCAAACAAAACACTCAGCTGTATGACACCCACTTCTACAGCAAGGAGGTTGACATGAGAAAGTCTCTGTAGTCTAAAGAGAAGGCAGCGTGAGTCTCAGAGAGTGAGGACAAGGGTCTGGCTGGTCTGCGCAGACAGTGATTGACTGGCCATCCCACACTAGGGATAGCCACCTGGGTACAGGTCAGAATGACGGCATGGGACCTCCAGAGGCTGCTGAGGTCCTGGGAGTCCTTCATGTCACAGGTATGCCAGATCTACTCAGCACCTGCCAGCCCTGGCTCATGAGGAAATGTGTTTCAGTGGCTTCTAAGCCAAGTTCTTCACAGGAATGAAGCGGGGCAGGGATCTGTTGACTGAAGTTTTTGTCCCACCCAGTCCCGCAGTCATTCAGCCCCAAAGAAATACACAGAGGTCTACATTAATGATAAACTGATTGGCCTATTAGCTCAGGCTTCTTATTAACTCTTATAACTTATATTACCCATAATTCTTGTCTGTTAGCCACATAGGTTGGTACCTTTTTTCGGCTAGGCAGTCACATCTTGCTTGCTCTGTGTCTGGCTTTCTCTCTGTCTAGGTGATGACTGCAGACTGAAACTTCCCTCTTCCCAGAATTCTTGTTGCCCCGCCTCTACTTCTTGCCTAGCTATTGGCCAATCAGAGTTTATTTAAAATACAAGTGACAGGGTACAGACCATTGTCCCACAGCAGGGATCTGTTTGGATTTCTGGTTCATCAGCACTTGCTGAACTTTCCGTTTGCTAGCTAGTGCTCCACACGAGATCCTCCTCAGTTCCTGCTCTGGCAATCTGTCTGGTGACATCATGGGACCGCAGGGACACCCCCTCCCCCAGTCCCACCACAGCAGGCAGACGCCCCCCCCCCAGTGCTTCTCTTTGGTGATGTTCGTAGATTACCTCTAAGGAGGTCTCTGTGGTTGAGATCTGAGGGCTTAGAGACTTGAACCACAGAAAGACACTCAGCCCCCGCAGGTGGCATATGGGTTCCTTGCTTCCTAAATCTGGTCAACTCTAGCCTTGGAGGAACACATTGGTTCCCAGATACCACATATGTGGTTGTAGGTAACCAGAACCAGGCTGTTTGCAAGTGGGAAGCTTCTGGTTTCCTGTAGATTTTGTTTGATGTGATGTGTGTGTGTGAATGTGTGTGTGTGTGTGTGTGCACAGGTGCGCATGAGCATGTGGGTGTTGAATGTGGACACATGTGCATGGGTGTGGTATGAGTGTAGACACGTGCATGAGTGTGGTGATGAGTGTGAACACATGTCAAGTTTTGAGCAGCTCAGCAATTTCTCTTCAAGCCAGGGCTCAGGAGGAAGGAGGAGTGGCCCAAGGAATATAAAGAGTCAGGGTAGAGGGGGTGGGCGTTGTGCCAGTGGATAGGATGAAATCACAATGCACCCTGGCATCTAGCACCGAGTCTGTGCCTTAGGAAGGACCCACTGTGTTCACCAAGTCATCACGGTGCTCCCGGGCAGAGAGCCATGAGATGCAGCCACCTTGATGGATTCAGTGGCCACCGCAGGCCTGCGTGTGCTCCTGGCTCTTTGTTCTCACATTCCTCTCTCTCCTTCTCCTTCAGGGCTTTGAAGACCCCAAGGACAAGTGAGTAGCATGCCTGTTTTTCCTCCTCCTCCTCCCTTGAGTCGTTCATGCCCCAGATGTTCAGCAGGGACAGGAGCAGCAGCCCGGGAGGCTGCGCTCTCTCTTCACAGCTCCCCCAGGAAAATGCAGACCTTGCACGCTGGCAGCAGGGCCTGAGTGTACCCAGTATCCGGAGGGAACATTCTCTTCCTCCTCTTGTGCTTCCCAGTCCTCGAGACTGCCAGACTGTACTCGGAGACCAGGTTCCACTGTGAGAAATTAGACTTCTAAATGCGGCACCATAAGCATGCTTCCCAAGGGGATCCTGTTCCTGCTTCAAGTGCAGTTGGACCATGGTCCCTGTGGTGGAAGGCCCACCCACCAGTCCTAGCCTTAGCTCAGGATGAGGAGACAGCTAGAGGGTAAAGAAAGAGGCTTATATGTTACAATAACAACAAAATCTTCAGGCAGGCAGTGGTGGCGCACACCTTTAATCCCAGCACTTGGGAGGCAGTGGCAGGTGGATCTCTGAGTTTGAGGCCAGAATGATCTACAGAACAAGTTCCAGGACAGTCAGGGCAGTTACACAGAGAAACCCTGTTTCAAAACAAACACAATTAAATTTTCAATAGTAATCTATAATGCCAGCAAGGTCCTCTGGGACTTGGGTACCTTCTGTCATATGCAGTTAAGAACACAGCCTGGTCTCAGTCCCCACTGTCCCTTCCAACTCTCAGGGGGTCTGCCAGGTGTCTCTGGCCAGCCCATATGGCCATGCAGAGCTACCCATGTGACAGTGTCCCTGGGTGTCAGTCTGCCTATGTCTGTCTGCCCCTTGCTTTCCAGGAATGCCCAGGAAAGTGCCAACCCAGAAGATGAAGTGGACGAGTTTCTGGGCCGCGCCATTGATGCCAGGAGCATTGATAGACTGCGGTCTGAACATGTCCGCAAGTTCCTTTTGACCTTCAGGGAGCCCGACTTAGAGAAGAAGGTATGGCCCCAGGAGAGGACCCCAGCAGAACCAAGACAGGGCACAGGGTGCAGCCCACAGAACGGCTTCCTGTCACCTCCAGAGCCAGTGTCCTAACCTGTGAGGCCACACTAGAACCCCGGATGGAGTTCTGAAGAGATTTCCTTGGTTGAAAGGAATACATCTTATTATTGCTGTGCCTCAGTTTCCTTCTCTGGAGATATTTACCTACCTCAGGATCAGAGTGGGGACCAGTTGAGCTCTATCCGTCAGACACACACAGCGTCTACCTCAGGATCAGAGTGAGGACCAGTTGAGCTCTATCCGTCAGACACACACAGCGTCTACCACACACTGTAAATGTGTCCATAACATTGCTGTGATCATGGAACCAGCCAGTTTCATGGGGCCCATCAGAACCTCCAGGTGCTGCATTGTCCCACCTTAGATTGTGATTGAACAGCCCAATGGGCCACCCAGTGGAGTGGTGACAGGGCCACCAGGCACTTCTCTTTACCCTAAGCCCCACTATGCAGCAGCATCTAGTTGAAATGGCCTCTTAGGAGCCACTGTCAGCATTAAGCTAGGAAGGCCTGGTTAGCAAAGCACAGCTATGGAAAAGGAAAGTAGACCTGACTGATGTGTCCCTCAGCATTTGTGTAGCTGGGTGGTGTCACAGAAGGAGGTGAGACTGGGAGTTGGGACCCTGAATAAGTCACAGGAGCTCCCGGAGTGAGATGAGCGCTTCCTGGAAGGAGAAACCACAGCAGGGGTCCCCGTGGGTGCACTGTGCGGGTGGGTGATCATTGTGAATTGTGTTCATCATGGGTGAGCCCGCATAAAATGACTGGTTAGCAATCCCAAGCCTCTGTCACCGCCACACAGGTTCTACCATACAGGCGTTTACACTGACTGCCGTCCATCTAACCTAGCTTTGGGCTCCATATGCTCTCCGTCCTGGAGTAGGGTATCCTGGGGACTGGGCTACTAGCATTGGCTGTGCTGTAGCAGACAGTGGGCGGGGCCACCCGAGCTCACTGTGCACATCCCTCTCAGTACTCCAAGCAGGTGGATGACCGATTTGGTGCCTATGTGGCGTGTGCCTCCCTTGTTTTCCTCTTCATCTGCTTTGTCCAGGTCACCGTGGTGCCCCAGTAAGTATTCCACCCCCACACACTCCCTCTTCTGGCTGCAGGGTCCCCGGAGTGGGAAGGGAACAGAGAAGGAAGTGTGGGCTGGTGTGCAGGCTGGGAGGGAGGTTTCCTAGTTTCCTCTGTGGATCTAGGAAGTCAGGGGTTTTACCTCTGGGCTGGGGAGGTGAGTGCTCAATGCCTAGGTGGAGACCTCACTGGGCACGTCTCAGCTGCACAAGAGACCCCTTTCTGTCACTCTCCTCTCAGACCTGGTCAAGTCACCCAAAGCATCTGCCAGGAGACCTTTAGCTCTCGCACGCCCTGCCCCACAAAAAAGTGTGTGTGTGTGTGTCTGTCTGTCTGTCTGTCTTATATCTTTAAAAGATACAGTTGTTTTTTTCTACTACTGAAGAGTATTTTAAAGCAGGGGCATCAGGCCCTTTTACCAAGAGGCACACTGGAACTCTAACAAAGACTGACCAGCTCACTCAGGACACCTGGGAGCAGACAGGGTTTTTGAAATGAGGTTTAGATGACAGTAATTCACAGGAGTCACACCTAGGAGAGAAGTGTGTTGTCCCATGTATGTGTGCATCTGATCACTCAAGCACATGGGAGTCACACAAACAACTGCCACTCCTTGCCTAGAACAGTTGTTAGTTTCAGCTACTTCTGATTTTTTTTTTTTTTTGAGATAAGATTTTTCTGTGTAGCTCTGGCTGTCCTAGAACTCACTCTGTAGACCAGACTGGCCTTGAACTCACAGAGCTCCACCTGCCTCTGCCTCTGGAGTATTGGGATTAGTGGTGGTGGATAACCACCATCGCCTGGATTTTTTCTGATTTTTAAAAGTTAATTTACAGACATTTCTCTCCCATAGGCAATAGACATCTATTTTAAGGACTTTTTCCCCTTACGCATAGTATCTGACACATCAACTAAAACCAACGACAGTTCTTCCTATCACCTAGTACCCAGTCAATTTCAAATTTCCAAAACTATTCCCCAGATGTCCAAATGTCTTCCTACTTTCTAGTCAGGGTCTCCCTTGGGATCCAGGGTTCCATGTGGCTTAGCCTTCTAAGCCACTTTTGATCTGAGGTGTCCCCGACCCAAACTTTACTTTTCTCTTTGAAATAATTGTAGGGCCACTGAGAAGCTGCAGAAGTTGCACGGTGAGCTTGTCCATAGCTTCCCTGCATTTCCCCCTATGTCAACAGCCTCCTTCACAAGTTACCATGGTAACCATACTCAGCCTGCTGACCCGTACACCCAATTCCCATTTCCTCCCCCTTTTGTGCCCTTTTTCTGTTCCAGAAGCCACACTGCCCAGGTCCGACAGTGCAGTTAGCTGTACCTCCTCCTTCCCTGCCCGGGTCCCCACACTACAGTTAGCTCTTCACAAGTCGGAGATAATTCTGTAGCCTTGTTTGTCTTTGTGGCCGTGGCTGTATTACTGAGACTCCAGCCAGGTGGTTTGCAGAATGTTTTCATTTGGGTGTTTCTGAGGGCCTCCTGACTAGATCCCCGTGGCTGTGATAACCTTCTCCCAGCATGGGTGACGTGTCTGTCCTTCCCAGAGCATCTTAATCAGAGGAGCCACAGATTGTTCACTTGCCTTCTTTTAAACATTTTTAAATTACATTTATGTGTGCGTGTGTGTGTGTGCACATGTGTACACAGACATTCATGAGCCATTGCATGTGTGTGGTCAGAGGACAGCTTTCAAGTGTTGGCTCTTTTCCCTTCACTATCTGTGCCCCAGGGATGGAGCTCAGCTAGTCAGGCCTGGTGGCAAGCACCTGTGTCCACTGAGCCATCCTGCTTGCCCTACTTCTGCCTTCCTAACACTTTTTATTTCTATGGCATCCGTTGTGTAAAGATGCCCCTTCGTATGTGTCTGTTGACTCTCAGGACACCTCAGGTGCAAACCAGACACTGGCTAACCCTGCGTGGAGGCTGCTCAGAGCCGTGGAACTGTGGGTCCTCATGGTCATTCAACCCCATTTTTTAAAAACATGGTACAGGTAATAACCATGTACATCAACGAGAATCCTAGGCCTTTTGTCCCATCGCAGTTGGCAGTCCATTAGCTCAAGTGCACACTCCTGCCCCTTTGTCATTGGCTCTTAGGGCAGCAAGGCTGAAGGCTGGGGCCATGCCAGCTCCCTGCCCTATTTACAGTGGTTAGTGTCATTCCTGCCTGTGGCCACAGCTCCAGCTGGCCAACGTGTTGACTCAGGTCATTCCAACCATGCCCACTGGGGAAGCCTTAACAGTTACTTTGAGACTCTCTCTTTCCCTCATGAGAATTCTCCCCTTGTTGCCTTGTTGAAGTCTGCTGAGAGCTGTTTTTTTGTGGAAGCCAGGAGTGAGGTGCCCCCTCCCCAGGAGGGCTCAGTGTTCCCCTCCAATAGCCTACAACCTGCCAACAATGCCTGGCATCTGGAGGCCATCCCCACCCCCGGCAGCCTTGTGCTTGTGCTGTACCTAGACAAGCTCTTACCCCGGGAGGGCAGTGAGGGTTCCTGGAAGAACATTTGCAGCTCATTTGTCTGAGGCTTCCTCCCCTTGTGGCCTGCTCTCTCCTCCTCAGGGAAACCAGGACTGCCTAAGAATCAGGGAACTGGGCAGGGTTCTTTGTGGGGCCCTGACAATGGAAAGGGATGGGGGCTAGATACACACATGACGGTGTCTCAGAGAGGAGCTGTCTGGGCAGCTGACGTGACGGCCACTTACCAGGTCTGTTTTTGGCCCTGTTATCAACCCGTGAGTGCTGATGAGTAAGGATAATCAGGCAACTTTTAAATAAGTTCTCCCATGCTGCCTGAGAGGCGCACTATTGACCAGGTGTTCTGTAGCTCTCCATTGGCTCCTTATGGGCTGCTGGTCCCCCATGAGGGTGGCCGGAGGGTGGGGAGAGCAGGAACGGACCATATTACAACATAGCCCTACATGGGCCCTTGCTGAGAGAGCTCTTCTTGGGATGAAAGGATGGAGCAGTTGGCTTTTGGAGAAATGGAACTGTTTTCAGAGCTGCTAGCCCCAAGAGCTGTGCAGACAGCCCTGGATGCTAGGCCCTGGATGCCTCCTACTAGGGTGCGGCTCCTTCTCACCATTTTAATTCCCCCAGCTCCTTGTTCATGCTGAGTTTCTACCTGTCGTGTTTCCTGCTGCTGGCCTTGGTGGTGTTTGTGTCCGTGATCTACGCCTGTGTAAAGGTAAGTCTCCCTCCACATGCCATCCAGAGGGTCTCCTACCAGTGGCAGAGGCCACTGTCAAGACCTGAGCGTCACACTTGGCTTAGTTAATGGGCAAGGGAGTGTGTGATGCTGGTCCACATCTCTTGACTGGCACTGACGGCAAGCCTGTCTGGAGACTACAGACTGTTCCTATTGGCCGCCTCTTTAAGCCCCTGTTGATCTTTGCAACAAGGTTGCCATCGCTGCTTCAGTGTCATAGCCTTCAGTGGCCCAGGTGCCCTAGAAGGGACATTCTCTGAGATTAGGGATGAGCCTAGCATGCACATGAGGGATATGGCCCCAGAGAGAGCCACACGGGACACCAAGGAGCATGGCTTCCTGTTGTATATTCTATCTTCCATTCCTCTTGGGCATGGCAGGCCCCTGTCTAAGTTGTATCTTTAGGCAGTACTTGACCCCTGGCCATATGTGTGTCTTAGGAATTATCTAGGCTTGTTTCCCTTGCCCTGAAATCCTTTGCCCCCTTCCCTCATTTCCATCAGTGGGGAGTCAAGGACTCTCCACCCTCAAAACAGGGCCCTTCCTTAATCTATTTGCTTAGTTGCCCCATAGTCAAAAGTCTTGGTGTAGTGGCTGTCAGGTCTGGTAAGGACCTCAGGAATCACGTGTGTGGGTGGCTCACTGCAGTGAAAGGCGAGCACTGGCTGTCCTTCCTCCAGGCTGGGACCTCCTGCTCTGTTTTCAATCACCTCCTGCTTTGGCCTTGGAGTTGTCAAGACCGCTAGGCCTGTTTGGCCCTAATAGACAGTGAAATAAATACATAAAAAATAGGAAGAAAGGGAAATAAATTCACTTTTTTCATCCATGGACATCATAATAAGACACCAAATTGTTGCAAAGGTGAGAGCAGCTCAGTGTCCATCATCAGAGGGCCAAAAAATAAAACAATGGCACGTCACTGTGATAGACTAATGTTTGAGTGCCTAGGGGAGCAGTCTCCTGTCACATGCAATGCGGATGGACCTTGTAGACACTGCTGAGGGAAAGAAGCCAGGCGACTCTGGTATTATTTCAGATATGGAATTTTCTGTTATAGGACAGAAAGTAGACTAGAGGTGACTCACACAGGCGGAATGGGGAGGTGTCGTGCTTAGGGGGTGACGTTTCTGTGTGGAGTGCTGAAGGAACTTTGGCGATAGGTGGCAGTGATGGCTACAATGGGTGTACAATGGATGGCTACAGTGTGGCTGTAATGGGTGCTACATCAAAATGACGGAGATGGCAAGCTGTGTGTGGTATTTCACGACAATACAAACATTACAGATAGAGCATTCTAGCACAAGTCTGTAATGCCAGCACTCAGAAGGCTGAGGCAGGTAGATAGAGAGTTCAAGGCTAGCCTGAGCTTTATAGGGATAACAGAGTTCAAGGCTAGCCTGAGCTATATAGGGATAACAGTTCAAGGCTAGCCTGAGCTATATAGTGATAACTTGTCTTCAAAAATAAGCACAATTGTTTAAAGCATACCATAGCTAAAAAACTCTTTATCTTTTCTAAATTCTAAAGAGAACATATCCTTTTAAGAAAAGACTTTCCTTTTAAATTGTGTATTTGGGGTGTGTGTGTGTGTGTGTATGTGTGTAGATGCCTTCAGAGAGCAGTGAATTCCCTGAGCTGGAGTTACACATGGTTGTGAGTTGCCTGCTGTGGGTGTTGGGAGCTGAACTCAGTTCCTTTGCATCTATGTTGAGAAAACCCCACATATTGTCAACTCTGGAAGCTGCCGCTCCAGGTTAGCGATCACACGTTAGGTAGACAGAACTCCTCACCCTTGTTCCCGCTGCCTCCTTCCCCACTTCCTCTGGTCAGCCAGATTTTCTTCATTTGTTCCTACTCTGCAAAGCAGAAGCCAACAGGAGAAAATATTTCCATTACAAACTATTTCCACTGAATTCCTCTTCCTTCTTTCATGTTGTGCACTAAAACCTGAGTGTGCATTACGATGTGTAAGAGGTAACCAGGTTTGGTGGTGCACTCCTGTTATCTCAGGTGAAGACAAGAGAATCGGGTTCAAAGCCATTCTTGGTTACATAGTGAGTTTGAGGCTAGCTTGAGCTATGTGAGATCCTATCTCAGAACAGTGATGTAAAGGAATGCTTACCTTTGGGCAGATACATAGCAGGAAATATTAAATGCTTCCCCCAGGGTGCAGACTGTCTCATCACTGAGTCCCTGGAACGCTGATTAGGATTAGAAGGAGTAACTGTTACCGTATCACCTTGTGTGGTATTGACCAGAGCTAGCTGGACTGTGACACTCATGGTCATTCTGTTTGCCCTTGGAAAGCATTCCCCTTTTAAAAGGATGCCTAAATCTCCCCACCATATTTCAGCTTTTGAGCGGGCCGGGGTTCAGATATGGTAATTCCTCAGTTTCTATGGCATAGGCTCTGGTGAGCCGCAGCCAGGCCGCTTTACTTCATTTGCTTCTCTATCTCCCACAAACGCCCAGGCTTCCTTTGTTAATTTGTCCATCTTTTGTCCTCTTTGCCAAGAGATACCTGAGGACAGAATAGGTCGATTGATCACCTTCCCTGGGTGCCAGGGTTTCCCTTCCCTGTATGAAGGGTTCTGGCTTACCTTCAGCCTGTGCACAGACATCTAGACTTCTTGAGAAGGTTGATTCAGTGCTGGGCTCTTCATCTTGTCCCCAGGCCTGGTCTCACTTCTCAGTGTGTCAGCTTCTTTTGGAGCCCCCACAGCCCCTAGTATGCCTCATCCAGTCTGTTTTCTGCTGCCACTATCATAGAGGGCAAATCAACATGTAGCCTTCCTGCCCCTCTTGGCATTTCTGGTACTCTTCTTCTTTGAAAAAAAAAAAACTAGGCCCCTCTCCACTATCACTCACTATCCCAGACTCAGAGAATCTCAGCGTGGAGGGCCCTAAGCAGTGGGAATCTGCCATCTTGCTGAGGTCAAAATCCCTTCCCTGGACTCTGCATAAGATAAGCCAGCTGATCTTGGTCACCTCCAGTGACAGCACACTTACCCACGTGTCTTGGGTACAGCCGCTCCCTTCTGTGCCCATTCCAGCTGCTCCATCGGTGTCTCTGTAGTAACCTTATTGTCTTAGGAAGAAGCCCAGGCCCGTGCCTACCAGTGGGAAAGAATGGCGGCTCCCTTTCTCCCAGTCCAGTTGTCGTGCCTTCCTGTGGCACCTCAACACAGCTTCAATGCAGAAGGCTGGCATCTTCCAGCAGGACACAGGAGCCAGCGAGAACACTCAGCTATGCAGCTGGGTCTTTTGGTTTAGTTTTTTTTGATACAAGCTAGTTATCTGGGGAGAAGAACTACAACTGTGAAAAATATTTCTTGTAGGCTAGCCCGTGGAGCAATTTATTAATGACTGATGTAGGAGTGCGGACCCAGCCCACTGCTGTGGGCAGGTTGTCCTGGATGGTGTAGGGAAGCAGGCTGAGGAAGGCGTGGAGAGCAAGCCAGTAGCAGCACTCCACCATGGCCTCTGCACCAGTTTCTGCATCCAGGTTCCTGTCTCCAGAGAGTTCCTTAACTTCTGTCAGTGATGAACTACAAGCTGTAAAATGCGCCCTTCCCTCCCCAGGTTGCTCTTTGTCGTGGGGGTCATCAAGGCAATAGAGAGCTAACTACAGCCTGGGCAATGCTCAGGACTTCCAAGCGGGTCCCCAGCCCAGCTGGGGACAGGGCTGGAGGTGGCAGAAGCAGACCCCCCACCCCCGCCCTTCCTCACTGCCCCTCAGCTCCACCGCATTTCCAAACAGAGCCACCACCCAGGAACCTAGTGTCAAATGTGAGAGCCTGTGAGGGACATTTCCCATTCAAACCACACGGAGCAGCTTACAAAGCCTTTTCAAATGAGACAGCAGTCCCCATTTGCTGATAAGGAAACCAAAGCTCAGAGAAGTTAACAGTCTCCCCAGGATTACTGGGGCTGCTGGAGAGATGGAACAAGGCTTTGAAAAATAAAAGCTGTATGAAGATGCCAAGTCACATTCCATACAATGTACCTGTATAAAGGCAGACAGATTTGTAATATACGAGTCTTGGGCGTATTAGTGTACGCAACTATTGGTACTGATTCTGGAATGCTGTCATTATTATAAAAGAAGCCTCATGTTTGTTTTCTTCCTTGTGCCCGTCCGCCGTAATAGGTAACCTCTAGTCCACTGAGTTTGCATGCTCTCCATACCGCATACAAAGGGGTTGGCTCCTACAATAGATTGCCCTTTGAGACTTCCTTCACTTAGCATAATGATTCCAAGGCTCCCCTACATCATAGCGCCCTCAGGTCGTTCCGTCTCGGGGCCCAGTACATGCACCCTGTGGCTGCAGCGTATTTTGCTTTTCACTTCACGGACATCTGAGAATTTTTCCATCTCCACCCAATTAGAAGCAATGCTGCCGTGGACTTGGATGCTCAAAGGTCTGCTCAAGTCCCTGCTTCCAGTAATTCTGTGTATAAACCCAAGGCTGGAAGTGCTGAATACAATTTGCCCTTAATTTTTAAGATACCTCTGCAGCCCGCCCACAGCAGGAGCATTATCTGGCCATTCCTGCAGCAGCACAGGGGTGCTCTGATGTCCCCTCATTTTATTAGTATTCATTTTGCTTTCTTGAACTTTTTTTCTCCACAAAATCTTTTAATTCATGAAAACTAACTTACCTGTTTTTTTTTTTCTTTTCTGTTTTCGGAGCACAGGGGAGGTAGCTTCTGATGTCAACTTACCAGCCCTCAGTGTTAGGTAACAGATAGACGGACCTGGTGGCCTGGCATACTCTTGAAATGTCCAGGGGTGCTGAGGACCTGTGGATGTCTTACTCTCCTTAACCAAAAAAAATTAAGGTGCCCAGACAGACAGACATCCTTCCAAGAAGTAGTGTGGCTTGCTCAGGGTTACAGGGGACAGACCAGCCCAGAGCACAGCTTCTTGCCTCCTTTCCCATGCCCCTCCACACCCACCACCCTCTGTCCTTGGGGGTTTCCAAGGTCACTTGCCCTGTTGGCAGCAGACTGGCCTCACCGGGACAGCCGAGGTGGTAGAGCTGTAGAAGCCCAGGTCCCCTGCTTTGCTCTGTCAACGTCTTTGTCAGTCTAGGTTGTGTAACAGATGAGGAGGGTGTGGTATATGACGCCAGTGAAGTGTGTCAGATTTGGTGACAGGACGGGCTTAGCAGGCTGTCATTTGGTTGCTAAAAACACAGAGGGTCTGGGAGCAGATGTATGGCTTGTCTCACTAGGGAGGATATAGGAGGATCTGGGTAAGCCAAATGGCGGCTCCATGGAACCTTCGTGCTGAAGAAAATGCTCGCCCAATGCCCTCCTGTTACCAGGCCCCTCTCCTCCTCTGAGGGCCCTCCTTCTCTGACTCTCCATTCCTTCCATGAAGCTTCCCAGGAGGGCCTTCCCTATCTTGACTCCTCAAACACCCAATGTTCTCCCTGCTTGTAGCCCAAGGCTCAGGCTCCCACCACAGGTGACAGGCTTTCCTGCCATTTCCTATCTGGTCAGGATAGCATCATTTCCTTCATCCTGCCTCTGTCACCTGTGGGCTGCATGCCATTGGCAGTCCCCCCTGGCCATGTCTGAGTCTCTGACACTGGTGGGCTGTAGCACCGGGCAGTACTGTGAGGCTAGGGCTGTGCAACCCTAGAGGAGCTCAGGAAAGTCTCGAGAGCCGTGTCAAGGACAGGGTGTGGCCAGTGAGCTCCAGGGCTGTCTGAAGGGTACTGACTGAACTCTGCTTTGTGTCTTCCCCTTCCTTCCCAGCTCTTCCCCACTCCCCTGCAGACACTCTCCAGGAAGATCGTGCGATCCAAGACAAACAGCACCCTGGTTGGGGTGTTCACCATCATCCTGGTGTTCCTTTCGGCTTTTGTCAACATGGTGGGTACCTCCATAGCCTCCAGGTGCCTCCCTAGCTCTGTGGGTTCAAACAGTGGAGCCCTGTGGCTGACCAGGGGAAGCATTTCCCTGGAAGTTCATGTCCCTTCTCAGGCTGCGGTCTAATTTGACTGTCCTTAGCATCTCACACAGGCTTTCAGTTCCTTGTTTTCAAACTAGAAAGAGTACAGGGGATGTCCCCAGTGTGGATTACACGGCCATGTCTGTAGCCAGAGCAAGGCTGTCCTTCAGGTGCCTTTTTTGTTCCTGGTGTGTGTACAGCCGTGCTGTGGAAACAGGGTGGACTGGTACTGCCCACCATCATGTGGGATGGGCCTCCCTAGCCTGGCTTGCAGGGGCTGAGCAACCTCAATCCCCCCTTCCTCTTAGTTCATGTGCAACTCTAAGAACCTGGTGGGCTGCCTGGCAACGGAGTACAACATCACGGTGAACCAGGTCAACGCGTGTCACGTGATGGAGTCGGCCTTCAACTACAGCCTGGGTGACGAGCAGGGCTTCTGTGGCAGCCCCCAGCCCAACTGCAACTTCCCAGAGGTTCGAGAGATGGGGACAGGGTGTGGGGATGGCCGCAGAAGCAGACGTTCCTGCCCTTCCCCACTTGGCCCCACAGATCTGGCAAGGTGGTGGCCACAAAGGCCCCTTCTCCCAGTCCCTTCCATACCCCAGGAGCCTTCTTGTTACAAAGCCAGCGTTCACGGCATAGCTGAGGTGTAGGCAGTGCCTATCCTGTACCAGGTACTGGCTGGATGGTAAGAGCCTTCCCTCTACAAGACGGGTAGATGGGACTCTAGCACTGAATTATCTGGGCAGGCTCTCCTGTCTTCTCCTTTCTGATGCTGGGGCTGACTTTAGGCTGTTCTGAAACCCATCTAATCACCAGGGACCTCCCCCTTATAGTACCTCTGTTGACTCTTGAAAGCCCAGGGCTGCTCACAGCTAGTCACTACCAGCCAGCTGCAGCCCAGAGGCGAGATGCCGTTGAAACAGTGAGAGTGGAGAAAACTCAGAAATAATGGTCCCAGATGTAAAGAGCCAAAGAACAGATACTGAAGTCTGGAACTGGCACCAGGACATGAAAGATCCATGAGGGCCCTAAGATCAGCTGGCTCAGCCCCTCAGCCAGCAAAGGACAGAGAGAGGCTCCAGGGTCATAGTGCAGGGCCTGGTGGTCTCTCTTGGGAAGCCTCATTTAGAACCAATGTATTGGGCCTGCAGACGCTCTCAGATTTTAGGATGTTCTTTCCCACATGCCCACAGAGGAGACCGGGCAGAAGGTGATGGCCAGACAGCACTGCCTCTGCAGTCACTTGTGTGAACAATCACAGGACGTGGAGTGAAGGTGGCACTTCCCCTCTGGCATGCTGTTAGGCAGGCTAGTTCAGGTGTCCCCTCAGCTGGGGGAATTCTGAAAGTCCTTGTGTGTCAATGTTTAAACTGCAGCTCAGGGAGGGGCCCTTGTTCCCTGCAGTTGGTGCCGGTGCCAGGCATAGCATCATTGGTGTCCATGGATGGACATATATGAAAGGGAGCTTTACTGACAGGGAAACTGAGGCTCAGAGAGGGTGAGTCAGGTCAGCTTGAGCTTGGAGCTATGCCAGTGATCTGCTAATCTGTTGACAGTTGATCTGTACCAACTTCCGGGTCCACTTCATCCCGGAGTCCACCTCCAGTTTCCTAGACAGGCTGACTTACTCCCAGCCCCACCCCCAGATCAGGTGAAGGTGGGGAGGGGCCCGCGCGGCCCAGGGCCTCCTGGGATCTGACAGGCCCTCTCTCTCCAGTACTTCACCTACAGTGTGCTGCTCAGCCTGCTGGCCTGCTCCGTGTTCCTGCAGATCAGCTGCATCGGGAAGCTGGTGCTCATGTTGGCCATCGAGTTCATCTATGTGCTCATCGTCGAGGTGCCCGGCGTCACCCTCTTTGACAACGCTGACCTTCTGGTCACCGCCAATGCCATGTATGCAGCGCCTTCTTCTGTCCTCTGCTGGATCTGGGGAGAGTCCAGGGTGGCACGGATGGCAGGAGCCTGGGTGCTGGCAGCACAGGGCACCTGCAAGGAAGGCAAATCACACGGGGTCGTAGGGTCTTGTGTTCCCCTTCCTCTTCCCATGTTGGGGATGCCACAGGGGACGAGGCCCCTCCCTCTCTGTCTCTAGTTGGCTAGTCAGTGCTCACCTCAGGCGTAAGGCAGCTTCTACAGGGGCTAGGGAAGGCAAGTGATTCGTCTGCTCATCTGCTCAGCTGTTCTTTCATTCTTGAGGGCCTATGAGGAGCAGATCCCGAGTCGGGTGGAGACAGGCAGGGCAGAACAGGTGATCCAGCAGAAATGCCCTTGTCTTGCCACAAGAGCAACATGTGAGAAAGTTGAGGCTGGATGTCAGAGTCAGACAGGAACTTCTGGTGCTGTGTGGGCAGATGACAGGAAGGCACTGTCATGAAGAATGGGTACTGGAAGTTGGCTTTGAACTCAGAATCTTCCTGCCTCCACCTGGCTAGGAGCCAATGCTCCCAGCTTTGGAGCCAGCATACTGGCTTCTTTTTATTTCCCTCCCCTCCTCCTCCCGCTCCCCTCTCTCTCCCTCTGTTGGGGTAGAAGTAGACAGTGGAGGCCTTTACTGTCCAGTGACCCTGTTTGACTCTAGGCAGTGCTATACAGTAAATAAATAATGCAATCCATGTGTGCAATTTAAATTTTTTTTTCCAGTAGCTGTAATTTAGAAGGCAAGAAAATACAGTAGCTTTTTATTGTGGTGCTGGGGATGGAAGCTTGTCTGTACTGCACAAGTGCCCTTCCACTGAGCAACGCCTCAGACCAAAGGTGCAATTAATTTTTTTTTTCCCGAGACAGGGTTTCTCTGTAGCTTTGGAGCCTGTCCTAGAACTAGCCCTTGTAGACCAGGCTGACCTCGAACTCAGAGATCTACCTGCCTCTGCCTCCAGAGTGCTGGGATTAAAGGCACCACCCAGCAGGTGCAATTAATTTTAATAACAATTTTATATAGCCACTATATCCATCTTTAAAAGATGTAACCAATTGTTAATTATTAGAAAACTATTTTACCTTTCCCCCGATATATTTAGAGTGTATTTACATGCACAGCCTCCTTTAATTTGCTCTTCCCTTATTTCAAGGCCGTGTGGCCATCTGGGAAGGCACAGGTGCAGGGTTCCCCTCCACTCCTTCGAATGGCAGCATAGGCCTGAGACAGCATAGGCAGGTGGCTATGGGAGGGGACAGACAGGGTCTTGGGTAAGAACTGAGCAGCCTTGGTCAGGGAGACCGGGTGCTGGCTAAGATGAGCTTTCTGCAGCCGGACTGTTCAGAGGGCCCTTGGCTGAGGAGGGCCAAGCGCTGTAGTAACTAGGGCAACAGAGCAGAGCTTTGGGAACACAGCAGAGGCTGGGGGTCAGGGGGACCTGGAGGCTGAGCAGTCTCCCCAACTTTTCTTCACAGAGACTTCAGCAACAACGGGACTTCCCAATGGTGAGTGGACACCCTTCTGTGATAGGGCCCCAGCCTCCCAGGTAGGAGGGGCCTTGTGATCAGGAGCAGTGGAGGAGGTCAGCCAGGCCTGGAGTCAGGCAGCCCCTGGACTGTTTTGATTTCCATACTGAGAGGTGCCCTGAAGGCTCCATGACAGTTTCATCTGACCTAAGATGATCCCCCAAAGATTGCTTTAAAGCTTCCTCCAGCTTCCACTCAGGACCCCCAAGGTCAATCCTCTATCATAGAACTAGGGATAGAGCCTGCTTCCCTCCCAGTACAGGTTAGGCACAGGCTGTGAGGCTGGCCCTCCATCCAGGAGGGGTGGGCAGGAGTCAATCCCAGCTTTCAGGGTTTGGGCTTTGTGCTACACATGGAGCAGGTTTGGAACAAGAACTCTCTGTGAGCGTGCACCAGATGAGCCGGAACGTAGCTATCCAGTGACAGCCTCCACTTGGGGAGGCCTGCTCTATGCCTGGTACCTCACGGAGCATGCTGTACAGCATCTTTCTCCTTACTGAAGTCTGGAAATGGGGGTATCACCCCATTTTACCGCTGAGGGTAAGATTACAGGCTTGACTTGCCCAACTGTCCAGAGACAAGGCCATCAGGCTAGCCTTGATTACCATGACTCTGCCATTGCTGCTGCTCTGTAGGACAGCTGAGAGCTCACCCAGTGACAAGACCACTGCCCCTACTGCCAGAAGGTTTCCTGAAGGAGGCGCCTCAGGAAGCTTGCACAGGAGGGGAGGAGCAGGGGGAGGACTCAGAGCTGTTGAGGGAGGAAGAGGCTGGGGAGTCCTCAGAGCCTACTGAAGTACCAGGGTGAGCGCAAGCCTGCCTACCTCTCATTGACAGCCCTGAGCATGCGACCAAGGTGGCGCTGAAGGTGGTGACACCCATCGTCATCTCTGTCTTCGTGCTGGCTCTGTATCTTCATGCCCAGCAGGTGGAGTCCACCGCTCGCCTTGACTTCCTGTGGAAACTGCAGGTGGGTGGCCCTGGACTAGAGCTTCACAGGGACACAGCTGGCCTCAGTGAACTCCCTGGCACTTGGTACCGTTTTGGTCTCATCCTGTCTGACTGCCCTGTGCTGGCAGGTCTGCTCCCTGCTCTCCAGGGGCCACCCTAAAGGGTTCCAGGTACACCCACCTGGACAGTGTCCAGACTGTACACTGGGGTCCAAAGCACTGTCTCACACTTCCTGTGTGTCACCAGGCGGAAGCACAGGCAGGGGTGGCAGGCTGAGCTTCGATGGGTAGCAAAGCATCCAGTTGGGCCCTCGGAGCATTGCTATCTGTGTTCCCTTGGGGAATGCACCCTCCTAAAGTCCTGGCTGTCAGTGAGCTGAGGTACCAATGTCATCCCTCTTCTCTGAGAAAGTTCCCAGAGTCAAGCAGGTTTTGTGGGACCTAGAGCCCATGCCCTTCCATTTTGTGCTCACACCTTCACCTCTGTCTTCCTGCATGGCTCCCCAGGGTGCCACTCCCAAGATGGTCGCCACCGTGCCCCTCTGCTGTGTCACGGAGGCTTGAAGAAGAGGTAGCCTGTCGCTAGCCTCTGCTGGGTGGCACAGCTGCAGCCAGTGAAGGCCCTGGGATCCAGAAAGGGTGGGAAGCACTGCTCCTGCGAGAGCCGAGGCCTCCCAGCTCCAGTGGTCTGACCCTCCCTGGCTGAGTGGCGATCCCTGTCTCTCCATTGTAGCAAGGGGGACTGTGTTGGGGAGAGGGTCAAGACTGTCACCTTGGCCAGAGGCCCTTCACTAAGCTAAAGTCATTTTAAGCTTCTAGTCCTCCTTTGTCACTAATGTCCTTCTGCTCTGTCCCACCGGGCCGTAGGAACAGTAGGTTATCTTTCCCTTTGGTTTCCTCCCTGGAGCCCCACGCCCCTGGTGCCCTTTTCATATTTTTATCTCTGTGTTTGTGTTTTCTCATACATGCGGATGGATGCAAGTGTGTATGCGGATGCACGAATGTATGCGAGTCCCAGAGATCCGCTTATCTTCACCTGGGGGTGCTAGGATCCAAAGCTAATCTCACCATGCCTGGCTTTAAAAACAACCATTGAAACAAACAACAAAAACACACGGGCTGTGGGGACTGAACTCAAGTCGTTGTGGTTGCAAGGCAAACATTTTAGGACTGGGGTCTCTTCCCCAGCCCTGGGCAAGTTTTAAAAAATAATCTCCCTTTGCTGGGTGGTGGCGGGGCACACTTTTAGTCCCAGCATTCGGGAGGCAGAGGCAGGTCGATCTCTGTGAGTTTGAGGCCAGCCTGGTCTACAAGAGCTAGTTTCAGGACAGGCTCCAAAGCTACAGAGAAACCCTGTCTTGAAAAAAACAAAAACAAAACAAAACAAAAAACCCAAGCTCCCATCTGCAGAAATGCTACAAGAACTACATACTGAGGTCCAGCAGTTCCGCTCTTCTAGTTTGGTACCCCACCTCTACTTCCTGACACACATACATCAGCAATGGATGTCTTTCAAGACAAGGCACCGCACTGCCCCCTGCCCCCTCCCTGTAGGAACTCACCATGGCACTCTGACCACATCATGTTTTGCCAGCTGTCCCGACTCTGGTTCAGGCCCTCTCTAGGAGCCCTCTGGACTCACTCGTCAGGTCTCCTATCTCCTCTCTGTTTGCCTTCCAGTATGATGTCACAACAGTTTTCTGATCTTCAGCCTCTGCATCTGTTGATTCTTTCCTGTGTCTTGCACAGAGATGCCAGTTAGTAGCTTGGCATGATGGCCCATGTACTTGGGAGGCAGAGACAGGAGAATGGCTGCAGTTTTGAGGCCAGCCTGGTCTCTATAGCAAGTACCAAACGAGCCAGCACTACATAACAGGACCTGTTCTCAAGCTGCCCCCCCCCCCCCAGCAGGAGAGATACTGCTCTGCCTTTCCTTCCTTCTAGGTGGCAGTGCACTCTTAGGAGCTGTCCTGGCCTTTAATCTACTTCATTTACATATCTATATTATCACCGGTTCCCAGTTCCTTAAGCCCACGGGTCATGATTTGCCCCTTCCTAGTTATTTTCATGCTCACATCACTGTAGGTTTGGCTGGTGGCCACCATGGGATACTTCTCCACCATCCTTCAACCACCCCCTTCCCTCCCGGCACAGCACAATGCCTTAGCTTTTTCTGTATTTTTCTGGCTTTAGGCCAGGATTCAGTGATCCCTTCAAGGATTTCTGATTCTTCCTGGTGGAGAATCATGTTTAGAAACAGATCTGAGTACTCAGTGGCTCATCCAGTCCTCTGAGAACACAGCTAGATGTGTATCCATGGATATGGAGACAGAGAACTTCCATGTGCATGTGTACTGCTGTGTGTACACCGCTTCTATGGAGACAGAGAACTTCCGTGTGCATGTGTACTGCTGTGTGTACACCGCTTCTATGGAGACAGAGAACCTCCGTGTGCATGTATACTACTGTGTGTACACCGCTTCTATGGAGACAGAGAACTTCCGTGTGCATGTGTACTGCTGTGTGTACACCGCTTCTATGGAGACAGAGAACTTCTGTGTGCATGTGTACTGCTGTGTGTACACGGCTTCTATGGAGACAGAGAACTTCCGTGTGCATGTGTACTGCTGTGTGTACACGGCTTCTATGGAGACAGAGAACTTCCGTGTGCATGTGTACTGCTGTGTGTACACGGCTTCTATGGAGACAGAGAACTTCCGTGTGCATTGTACTGCTGTGTGTACACCGCTTCTATGGAGACAGAGAACCTCCGTGTGCATGTGTACTGCTGTGTGTACACCGCTTCTATGGAGACAGAGAACTTCCGTGTGCATGTGTACTGCTGTGTGTACACCGCTTCTATGGAGACAGAGAACTTCAGTGTGCATGTATACTACTGTGTGTACACCGCTTCTATGGAGACAGAGAACTTCCGTGTGCATGTGTACTACTGTGTGTACACCGCTTCTATGGAGACAGAGAACTTCCGTGTGCATGTGTACTGCTGTGTGTACACCGCTTCTATGGAGACAGAGAACTTCCGTGTGCATGTGTACTGCTGTGTGTACACCGCTTCTATGGAGACAGAGAACTTCCGTGTGCATGTGTACTGCTGTGTGTACACCGCTTCTATGGAGACAGAGAACTTCCGTGTGCATGTGTACTGCTGTGTGTACACCGCTTCTATGGAGACAGAGAACCTCCGTGTGCATGTATACTACTGTGTGTACACCGCTTCTATGGAGACAGAGAACTTCCGTGTGCATGTGTACTGCTGTGTGTACACCGCTTCTATGGAGACAGAGAACTTCTGTGTGCATGTGTACTGCTGTGTGTACACGGCTTCTATGGAGACAGAGAACTTCCGTGTGCATGTGTACTGCTGTGTGTACACGGCTTCTATGGAGACAGAGAACTTCCGTGTGCATGTGTACTGCTGTGTGTACACGGCTTCTATGGAGACAGAGAACTTCCGTGTGCATTGTACTGCTGTGTGTACACCGCTTCTATGGAGACAGAGAACCTCCGTGTGCATGTATACTACTGTGTGTACACCGCTTCTATGGAGACAGAGAACTTCCGTGTGCATGTGTACTACTGTGTGTACACCGCTTCTATGGAGACAGAGAACTTCCGTGTGCATGTGTACTGCTGTGTGTACACCGCTTCTATGGAGACAGAGAACTTCCGTGTGCATGTGTACTGCTGTGTGTACACCGCTTCTATGGAGACAGAGAACTTCCGTGTGCATGTATGCTACTGTGTGTACACCGCTTCTATGGAGACAAAGAACCTCCGTGTGCATGTATACTATTTGTGTACACTGCTTCGGTTGTTTATGTTTAAATCATGCGCTCCTTCCAGAACCCCCTCTTTGATCTAATGCCTCTGACTTCTTTCAGGCCTCCCCACTCTGCTTGCCAGTGCTACCCTGGGAGCAAGACCCCCTCCTACCATTCCTAGTGACTGATGACTTGCTCCCTTCAAGCTCCCCCTCTGCCCTTGTCTTCCGTCCCTCTGCCTCCTACTTCCACAGACTTCCCCAGGTTCTGAGGGCTATGCACTGGGATGGAGGGCATTGACTCCAGTGTCCCCTGCTTGTGTGGGTGGCTTGTCCCTGTCCCCAGCCGATGTTTACTTTCCCCTGAAGCTGATCAGCAGGCTTATGATGCTAGCAGGTCTTTCCATCTCCTATTTTTCTGGGCTTTGGGGAGCTGGGAGGACAGCAGCCATCAAATAACAGAAACACGCGAGCAGCAGACCTGACAAGGAAGACGCGACTGTTGCGCTTCACCCTCTCACTGCCTTGTGCCTTTGCATCTGTCTGCCATCCTAGGAGGAGGGCGTATGCTGAGAACTGGCTCAGAGGCAGGCACAGGTGGCTGCTGTTCATGGGGAGAGACAGGTCCAAGTGCCCACCTCATAGGAACATTAAGTCCCCAGGGCAAAGGTTAGGCAGGAAGTCGGTGCAAACCACTGGACTTACCTGGAAGTGCAGGGTGGCAGGAGAAAGGATGGAGGTGTGCCGAGGTCCCTGGGTCTCAGTGTAGCCTGAGCTCTCCCAGCCACAATTCCAGTGGTTCTAAAAGTCACCCAGCTGTGGAGATGAGATCTTACCTGGGGTTCTCCGTGCCCTCTGGCTTTGGGTCCTGTAGCCATGAGAAGATCCTTCTCTTGGACAGCCACTGTCCACAGGGAAGACCAGGACCCTGAGATCCAGCCATGACCCAGCTAGAGAATCTGTTTGCACCAAAACACACCTTTTTGTGTTGGAAAGCCCCAGAGACACTGGGTGGGTCTTTTAAAACATCTCTGCTATTGATACTCTCTGCCCGCCAACCCGCATAGCCACTCCCAGGAAGGGGGACCATTTTGTCTGCCATCAGGATAGAGGATACAGCTGACACCACTCTGTAATCCATACATGCCACTCTGATCAGGCTCCTTACCTGAGGTTATATACTATACCTCTGTGTATAACTGCCTCGCTACTTCAGCCTCATGTGGGTCAGCATTACCTTCATGCAAGAGCTCAAATCCGGCTGTGCAGACCCAGTTCCCAAAATGAGGGAAACCAAATCCAGTGAGGTGATGTCCCCAACCCACCCTGGCTGATACCTTTCCTCCTGGGTGGTTGGCCTTGGCTGGCTTCAAAGCAAGTCTCCTCTAATGGGAAGTAGTATGGGCAGGACCTGAGCCATGTTCCTGAGGGACCAGTCTAGTAGAGCCATTCTGGCAAACTGTTTTTCTGATTGCATTTTCTAATCTTGAGAAAACGTAGGGTTAGGGTGTGGTGGAGGGCTGTTTGGAGTGTGGACTTGGATCATGGCTCCTCTCAGCTGCCAGCTCCAGTCTTGGGGAGACCTGCAGACTCTTTGCTCCCTTCTTCCACGTGTTTTGTTAGCCAGAGGCAGTGGGATTGTTTGGAGAACACGCAGAAGCAGAGACAGCCGGCACTTACCAGTTGGCACTGAGTGCTTAGGGCCATTTCTGTCCCTTCTCACTGAGTCCTCTATCCCCAGGCCACAGAGGAGAAGGAGGAGATGGAGGAGCTGCAGGCCTATAACCGGCGCCTGCTGCACAACATTCTGCCCAAGGATGTGGCTGCCCACTTCCTGGCCCGCGAGCGGCGCAATGATGAGCTCTACTACCAGTCCTGCGAGTGTGTGGCTGTCATGTTCGCCTCTATCGCCAACTTCTCTGAGTTCTATGTGGAGCTGGAGGCCAACAATGAGGGCGTTGAGTGCCTGCGGCTGCTCAATGAGATCATCGCAGACTTTGATGAGGTGCTCCCGGGGCCCCGACACGTCCCTGCTGCCCCCTTTCTCCATCTGGCAGAGGCTCTGATGCAGGAACCTGGCATAGATTACAGTGAGACAACCAAGGCCTCACACCTTAAGTGTCCTGCCTAAGGTCACTGTGTGGATGTGTGGGAGCTGGGGTTTCTGCCCTTCTCTTTGAACTTGAGCCTCAAGTGGCCCCAAGGCAGAGATGACCCAGTATCTGTGAAGGGTTTTGGGAACAGGAGGGACCTGGGCAAAGAAAGAAGGCAGGCAGGAAAACAAGCCATTGCTTAATGTATTCCTTAAATCCTTGTGGAGCACATCATCTGTGCAGGCCAACAAGGAGGGTTCCATCACGTCAGGAGCAGAGTGCAATCTGGAAGGATGAATATGCAATGCTCGAAGGGCTGCCGCCCTAGGGCGTTCAAGTGATTTGTTAGGTGAAAGTGTCTGTGAAGTTTCCAGAAGCCTGGAAATAGAAAAAGGGACACTAGATAAAGTTAGGGGAGATTTTCATGAGTAAAGGAAACATAACTCTCCTGTCAAGGGCATGAGACCTGGTAATGATTAGTGACCTTGTCCTCCAGAGGCCCTGTCTAGTGGAGCAGTGTGGAGGAGCCCACTTGAATTGATGCTCTGGCTGTGTAAGGAGGGGACTCACAAAACCAGGCTACCGTGTGTTTACTTCCACTTTGCCCTCCACCCTGTGAACATCAATGCCCCAGCATGTGAGGGTGACTCAGGTCTGAACCCCTTCTGTCTAGATCATCAGTGAGGATCGGTTCAGGCAGCTGGAAAAGATCAAGACCATAGGTAGCACCTACATGGCTGCCTCTGGCCTCAACGACTCTACCTATGACAAGGCCGGCAAGACCCACATCAAAGCTCTCGCAGACTTCGCCATGAAGCTGATGGACCAGATGAAGTACATCAATGAGCACTCCTTCAACAACTTCCAGATGAAGATTGGTGAGGGGCCGGGGGGGGGGGAGGGCTTTGTGGGCTCTCCCAATGCTCCATCCCAAGCCAGTCTTACACCAGACTTATTCAGTAAAAATGAAAAGCAGTCAAACCAAATACTCATTCATTACATGTTTGATACGAAACATGCATGTTATTAGCATATTTGCAAATTTATAAGTATATTGAACATATACTCTGATGGCAAAAGTGGACTACCTTTGGCCGATGATTTTATTTCAGCTTTTTCTGGTGTTTTAAGACAGGAACTCTTTACAGCCTTCCTACCTCAACCTCCCAAGTGTTGTGGTTATAGATGTGAGCTACTGTCTCTGGCACATTTTAGCCTTTTAAATCAGCGTAAGCTTAAGGACTTCTTGTGCAGAAGGGTTTTGTCACAGTATGTGTGTGTACCAAGTATACGCCTGGTACCTGCAGAGTCCGGAGAGGCTGTCAGTCCCCTGGAACTGGAGTTACAAATGGTTGTGAACTGCCAAGTGGGTACTGGGAATTGAACTCAGGTTCTCTAGAAGAGCAGCCAGTGATCTTTCTCTAGCCCCTATTGTACAGTGAGTGGGTTGGTTACTTCTGAGTTCTCGGTGTGGGCCAGTTGACTACTCTGAAAGCTGTGTAGTCCACACTCACTGGGACAGTCACTAGGGAGGGTGTGATGTGCTGTTAAGCTTGTGTGTCTTCATTGACTGCATCTGAGGATTAAACCCGGGGCCTCACATTCTTCAGACAAGTGCTCTACTGAGTTATACTGTTGGGCTCCATCTTTGGCAAATGTCTTGTGGGATGGCTTTAAAGGAGCTTGTGTGTGTGTGTGTGTGTGTATACATACACACGTGCATGTGGAGGTCAGAGGACAACTTCTGCCACGTAGGTCCTGGAGATTGAACTCAGGTCATTAATGGGAAGCCCCTTTCCTGGCTAAGCCCTATCATCAATTCCAACCATTTTATTCGAGTTTCAGCTCTGCAGAAGAGTTGAGCGAACCTACAGCCATCTTTGCATTCACACAGGCCCCATGCTCCATCCACAAAACACTTCTAGAACTGAAGCTCTGAGTGTGCTGCTCCCGGAGGGCACAGAGCTGTTCTGCAGTGTGCTTGCCAGTTCATTCTGCAAAGGGAGCTTAGTCGAGGCAGTCTTCCCTTCTCTTGAGATTTGTAGCAGTGGAAATGCTTTCTAAAGAGCAGATCTTTGTTCTGGTCAAAAGTTTCATGCATTATCAACTCCCTGAGTATGTCTCAAGTCATAAATGATTCAGATGTCAATTTTTTTAAGTAACAGTAATTCACAAAAATACTGGCATTTCAGTTCTCAAAATTAGCACATTAAACTGAAATATTGCATCACTAAAAACCAATATTGTGATCACTAATGTCCCCAGGAGATATTTTGTTCTGGCCCAAGTGTCGGGAATCGGGCTACCCCTTAAGAGGTTGTTTACTGTGCCCTCTGGGCACACTGCTTTGTGGACTGGGCCAGGCTGCTGCTGTAGCCAGCACACAGCACACAGCCTGTGTCTGTGTTAACTCTGTCCTTGGTTTCGTGTAATGTTGCTCCACTCATCCCCTTTTGTAAATTGTCTCAACAATTGGACTGACCAGACTGGGGATGGAATGACAGACTCTACGAGCAGGCAGCTAAGTAGTCTTAGATGGCTTCTATTCCAAAGGCCACGCCACCAAGCTCAATGTGGTCGGCAAGGTGGTCACACTAGCATAGAAATAGCCTGTAGGGTTAAAAAGTCACTTGACAGGACTTGAGAAAGAGACAAGACTAGGACAGGGAAATGGGCTAGGAGCAAGGTCTCAAGAACATCAATGGTTTAGAAAGGGAGACAGAGTGAATTTGAGTGAGTTTGCTGTGGTTTTTGAATTGCTGCTGAAAATAGATCAAGAGGGAAGATTAAGAAAAGGCATTGGGCAGCAGGAGAGATTGCCGAGTGTTTGGAGAGCACTTCCAAAGTGCTTGGCTTTGGTTCCCAGCACCTAACTCCAGTGAGCCACCCTTAACTCCAGCATCCTCTGCAGGCACCCTCACATGCATGTGTCATACACTCAGACACACGAGTATCATATGTTTAAGAGGAGAAGGTATTGGACTATGCTGGACACCACTGGCTGTGGGCTTGGAAGGGTTGGGGTAAGGACACAGTACCAGTGGATGCGTGCACAGATCCCTGCTTTCTTGCACTAACAAGAATGGATTGCGCAGAGAAGTGCGAGACTGGGGGATTAAGCTTGGCTTCTGGCCAGCAGGGGTCAGCAGCACCTGCCACGTGCCAAGAGGTGGATGCTAGCAAAGGCAAGCCAGGTTTGTGTGGGCCTTAAGCTAACAAGTATGGCTGATTTCTGTCCACACAGGGCTCAACATTGGACCCGTAGTGGCTGGGGTCATTGGGGCTCGCAAGCCTCAGTATGACATCTGGGGAAATACAGTAAATGTGGCCAGCCGTATGGACAGCACTGGGGTACCTGACCGCATCCAGGTGAGTCCAAGCACAGCCACCACTCACAGCATGCACATGAAGGGCCTCGGTCACCAGGAGCTTTTCACTGCAGGCCACACATAGCTCAGAGTTTCTCTTCTGATCCCAGGGTGATGTGGCTGTCAGGGCTGATCAACAGGGATGGGTCAGACTTTCACTACCCTGGACAGAGCCCCGGGCCTGTGCAGCCGCCTCTGATGAGCACATTGGGGCAGAGAGACCTAAGAGTGCCAATGGGAAGCCTGGGCCTCCCCAGCCAGCTGTACAGGAGAGCAGACAACTGTAGGGAAAGGTCACCCAGCAGGGCTTGCAGTTTTCCAGGCCTGGTGAGGATGTTGGGGTCTATATGGCATCAGCATCCAAGGGGAATGGGAATTACCTTCCCGTTCTCCATCCTTTGCATGTTGTTCATGTTCATGACCCTGGGCCTGTAGCTCTTCAGTCCCTTCCTTCAATTCCCGCAGACTTGTGGTTCTTGTTCCATTCCCACACACCTGAAGGTCCCAATGCACTGTGGGAAGTCAACTTCCCTGGCCTGTTCTAACAAGTGCTAATTGTACCATTTCTATTTTTGCTGTATTACACTGTTTGAATTTGAATGTCCTCTCATTTGTCTGCCCCACCCAACTGAATTGTTGGGTGCTGTCCAAGGTGCCAGGCCTTGCCTTCCCTCCATCATAGAGCCATTCTCTAGGAGACCCAAGTCCTTCCCTCGGCTATGGGCAGTATCTGTTTGCTGAGTTCCATGGGACAATGCTCCTCTGGAAGCCACACAGTTTATGGCCCCAAGCCTGTGCTGACCATATAGGTGCTTGTCACAGTGCCCAGCACAGGGAAGTGCTGACCACAACTGCCACCACTCTATTCCTAAGTAGGTTCCATGGATGAGCCCCTCCCTGTCCCCAAGAGCCAGTGGTAGAGGGCCTTCCCCACTCTCAAGTCAAGACAGCAGCATGACATAGGCACAGAGGTAAATGGGCCCACAGCAGCTCATGGGTAAGGTCACTGACAGCCTGTCCTCTCCTTCCCTCTGCCTCCTCAGGTCACTACAGACATGTACCAGGTGCTGGCCGCCAACACATACCAGCTGGAGTGCCGGGGTGTGGTCAAGGTCAAGGGCAAGGGTGAGATGATGACCTACTTCCTCAATGGAGGGCCTCCCCTCAGTTAGCAGATGCCAGCTCGAGGTGCCAGCAGCCTGGCCTCCAGAGGAATGGGACAGCTTCTTTTGCACCGTGAGCAGATGGGGCCTGTGCTCCAGCCTCACAACTGTGCTGGTAAAATTTCCACTTTGACTCAGAAGCAACTTCTGCCTTTGCTGGTGGGCATGGCCTTTGGCCAAGACCCAGGGTGCCAGTGTCCTGCGAGCACCAAGCTGACCAAAGATGTTTCCCTTGGCAGAAGATTCCGCTAGACTTGAGTTGAGCCTTGAGTTTTCTGACAGGTGCTGCTGCTGCATGGTGGGGCTGCTGCATGGTGGGGTTGCCACTGGGGCCTTCGTTGGTGGTGCAGCATGGCACATGGTGGCTGGCCTGAGGAGAGGCCTTGGCCATGATAGGTAGGTAGGCAGGCTTGAAGCTGACCTGGGGGCATCCAGGGATCTCTAGGGTCTGCTTTTCCACTGTGGAGAAGCCATGTCCCTGATGGTGTTTTGGGGGCAGGAATGCAGGAGTTGGAGAGGTGTGGCCTGTGCCATCCTCTGTCCACACCTCCACGCACAGACAGTGCCCTGAAAGGGAAACAGTATTGTTGATGAGAGGGAGGCAAGAGGACACCAAGCAAGGAGCGGTGGCTCTGAGCAAAAGAAAATATTTATTAAATAAAACAAAACAAGTTTTCTGTGCCCTTCTTTAGACTATGCTAGTTGTATGCGTGTAAGAGACACACAAGCAAATGAGGATACCACTGGGGTAGGGAGGTGGGAACCCCAACTTGTCTTTTTGTATTCTTTATTTTGTATTATTGAAACCTTGGAGATCTATACCAAATTCTATATTTTGTAAATTCTCTATATTAGGAAACAGCTGTGCACAGCAGGGCATTTCTGCTCCTCTATGCTGTACGTATGTCAGTGTGTGTATTGGTGTACTTGTGTGTTCATGCCGTGGAGCCTCTCCCTGCAGGGTCTGTTCCCCTCATTTCACACTTGGCAGTTTTTGGTTTTCCTAGGCACAGCCAGGGGTGTGCGTTCTTTGGGATATTACACATTCCAATTAAGTAGAAGACACAGGCGCCATGCTGGTCCCTCTCTTTCTAAGCCTCATCTACACACATCCCATTTCCCAAGTAAATAAATGCAAACAGAACAAGAAGTCAGAAGGCATCACTCCCACCCCAGGCTGTGTCAAATGTTGTATGAAGTTTCTCTCCCTTCAGAGGCAGCTCCTATAGATTCTTGGGAGCTCAGCAGGGGCTAGGGCTAGAGGACACCCAGACTATATGGCCTACTCACCTGGCCCAGGTGCCGGAGGCTGTCTCGGAGAGGGTCCCTGTGACCTGGGGATGTTATGTGTAGGCCTCAGGTTTGGGGAAAGGGTGTGGCCTTGCCTTCTACCTGCAAACACAGGCATAGTTACCCATAAAGGAAAATTAGCAAAAAAAATTTGTTAATTTTGATGGGAGGGGATAGTTAAATATACTGAGGGGAAAATACTATTTTTATAATTTCGAAGAACACATTTGGAAAATGATATTCTATCACAGATAAACTTGAACAGCATCCTTACTGTCTGTGCCCAGATCTTTCATTGCTTCTCAGGGCGCAATCATTCTCCCCTCTAACAGGAGAATAGAGGTGAGGTGGCAGCTTCGTGCCAGCTCAGTGTTACTTTGATGCCACCTTCACCACCCTCCCCTTCCTCGTTTGAACACAGCACCCAAAAGCAAAGTATGAGCCCAGAAACCACACCTGCACCTGTTCTGTGCTCGACCACTCCACCAGAGTCCTGCATTGCCCTCACCTCTGACACAGGGGGCTGCTTCTTCAAATTGTTCTCCAGTTCCTAGCCCCCCACATGTCCTGCCAATGCTGGCAGGTTTCTGTTTAGCTTCCAACCAGAGTACAGTGTGCGTGCTGCGTTTATACTGTGTTCTCCCTCGTGGAGGCTCCTCTCCCTTCCAGCAGTGACTGGTGACAGTGTGCAGTGCTAGCTCTTCGTTCCCTCTAAGGGGTGTGTGCACTCTTTTTATTCCTGCTCTTGCAAAAATGATACAATTATGATTTCCCATGGAAATTGAAAAGTCTATTTAAATAATTTAACTATTAAAAACACTTTCACTGGTAACGTGTCCTGGTCTGATTTTCATCCTGGGTCAGGGTGCAGGAAGGATTTTATTTCCAAAAAGGAAATAAAGAGTAGCCAGACCATTGGAAGGACCTGGGGTGGGGATGGCCAACTATTCTGACCTGCACAGCTGGAGACAGCTGTGTATCACACCAGGATGGTCACCATTCAAATACCATCTCACTAAAGCCTCCTAGCCTTCGCATTTCACTGAGGAAGAAACTGAGGCACAGGAGGCTGATACTGTTTGCCTATGGCCACACAGCTGATAAGTAACAGGAGGTGCAGCGTGAGTCCACAGTGGGACCTTTCGCAGCAGACCCTATGTGCTGCACTCATCAAACTCAGGACTAACTGGGTCCAGGAAATAACTCTAGCGGGGTACGGACAAATGACACTGGAAACAGGTGATAGGAAGAGGGTTTCAGGTATACATGGAAAAGATGGATGTTATAGAGGCAGGGCGTAACTCAGAAATTAAGCTGGGGCATGCCAAGTAGAAAGAAAACTCAATGATGAAGAAGTTCAAAGTTGACAGGGTGTTGTTAACACACCTTTAACCCAAGAACAGGCAAAAATCTGAATTTGGGACAAGCCAAAACTACATAAAGACCCTGTCTCAAGAAAAGAAAAATTCAAACTTCCAACTATCACTGGTCAAAGTGGGAGCCAGCTCCTAAAGAAATCCTACCTGCTGTGGCTGGGCCCTCATGCCGCTCCTGAAACCACATGCACATACACACAGTCACCTGATCACCCCGAAGGGGCAGTTGGAAAGTCCTTCCCATATCCATCATGCCCATGGAGCAAAACCCAGAGAATAGGTTCAGCTCTACATTTCTTCTGAAGCATATCCACATTAGAGAGCTAACTAGGAGAATTTGTACGGGTTGGGTTCAGACACCCCATCCCTGTTTGCAGCTAACATGGTGAGTAACAGCATGAAGCTGGCAAGGACTTGGTGGAAGGCCACAAGGACTTCCCATATCAGAGAAGATGAAGTCTGTCACAAAGCCATGCTACTTTAAAAACTCTCAAAGTTACACAGACATTTATGAATTTCCAAAAGCAAAATTCACCTGAGAGGCATAAGTTCTGAGGCTGAGGTTTTTCACATGGTAAATTATGGGTATTGGGCATAATGCTTCAACAGCTATACACTGAAGCCATGCTCCTGAACTTCCGAGCGCCAGACACTTACCTGGGCAGAAAGCACTTGGACGCTGGGAGGTGGAATGCTGGGAAGCAGTGCCAAGAAACCTAATTGCTCCAAAGCTACAGAATGGTCACAGTAGCAACGGCTCTAGGAAACCAAGGCTTTGCATCACCACCGAAAGTAAAACGTCAAGCTAAAAAGAATGCATACCCCGGTGCATGTTTTTTCTCTGCTGTGGCTGGTGGCAGGTCTGGAGAGCTCAAGGAGCAGCTTACCACTTGCCCAGGATGCTCTGTCCATAGCCATGGTCTGGAAGAGGGGCTTGGCACTCCTTGATGTCAGAAGTTAGTGAGTGGGGTGCTGAGATGGCTTGGCAGGTAAAGGCACTTGCACTGAGTTTAATCACGGGGACCCATGTGGTAGAATCTAGAACCCATTCCCACAAGTTGTCCTCTGACTTCCATATACACTATAGCATGGACACACACAAATTACATAAACACACATACATATGTGTGTATGTGTATACATACACATATATAGTTTTTTTTAAGGTTGGTGATGTGAGATCCTTCTAGATTTTCTTCAAGCCCCAGGGTTCTGCTTCTGTTTATAGGGGGCACACATATATAGCCTTTTTGCTATCCTGCCTCTCCTCACCTGAAAGGTCTCTATCCCACACAAGAACATTGCCTAGTGAGGACAGCAGTCTGGCAGGTCTCCAAGGTCCCCTCTGTCATTTTCTAAGTATCTGTGCGGCTTTTTACCCAATTTCTGGATGCCAGACCACACATACAGCACCAACAATTGAGTTAAGATTATGACTTTTAGAGCTCTAGGCAGAGACCAGTGAGGCAAAAGCACCATGCCACAGGGGTTACATTATGATTACCTCCAATCCAAAGTCAGAAAAGGCCCTTGCTTTGCCCTTAGCAGAAGCCATGCAGGACAGCAACACCTCTGGGTACTCTACCTTGAAGCTCTGAACCACAGGCTAGGTAGGGAAAAGAACAGTGGCGGTTAGAAAGGAAGTCCCTAGGTCATAGAGGCAGCCTCCCAGCTCTCAACTTCAGCTCTGCAGTGCTACTGAGCAGGGCAGAGCAGCCCAGGCTCATGGTCCCTAGGATCCCTTTCACACTTCCCAGAACAACTCACTGGAATCCATTAGGGAGCTTAGTAACTTAGTGTTTTCTCGCTGGCCAACTTCTAATTCGGGCCTGGTTGTCTGGTCTTGGGCTTGTCGGCATCTCTGCTTAGCCTTGACTGTCCCTACTTGCGAGTTACGCAGTTTGCTTCCCCACTCTCACTCAGCCACAGTGGCACTCCCGACTGGCTCACAGTTTTCAGAGCAGTGCACCTTCATCTTTTTATAGCCATGCTATATTTGTGCTTTCCAAGAATGCCTGTCAGCTGACAGGATCATAGGCTGCTGGCTGTCCACCCCGCTCCTCCTCACCTATCAATGCAGACTCAGGGGTACTAGGGATGATGTCATCCGTGACTGTCATGCAGACAGACAGACATAAGTCTGTTGAGGCCCAGATTCTAGCACCACAGTGGACAAGGCAAGGTCCCCTCGCCCCTGTGCCTTGGGATTAGGAGGGAATGGAACCGAAAGGCATGGCTTAGCTCTTTCAGGTGACACTGTATCACTTCTTCAGGGTGCTAAGGTGTGTGATGGACATTTCCTGCACAGAGCACCTGGCACGTAGCAGGTATTAGGAAGCGTGGGCCCCTCAATTCCCTTCCCTCTTTGGATGTGTGCTCTGCCCAGAAATCCACACATGTCTTCTGGGGCAGGGCACCATCACATGCTAGACGTTTCCACAGGATATTCCCCTAAGGGATGGCTTCATTAGTGAGCCCAGCACTAGTCCCAGGGCTTTACCTACATCCACTCACTTGACAACCACAACCCTAATCACTGTAGGTACGAGGAAACTGAGGCAGAAAGGTTTCGGGGACATGCAGAGTCACAGCACGAGTAGAAGAGAACCAGGGAGTTCTAGACCCAAGCAGTCTGAAGTGCAGAAAACTATTCCATGTTTCCTGTTTTCAGATCTGGGACTCAGCAGAAACCCACAAAATTAACTCCAAGCCAAAGAACCAGAATATTCTGGCAGCATCCAAGGAAAGTAAATGTGACACGTGACTCACCAGTGACACTTGCATATAACTACTTGACTCTGCATCCCTTGACCTAAAGTCTGGGTGCTTGAGTTCCATGCCCCTGAGCCATCTGCCCTGTCAGGGCCAGAAATGAGGGAGTTTTAGCCAACTATTTCATTCCTCTTAGGATGTCTGCACTACAGGAGTCGGCATTGGCCTTGTCTCTAATTGAAAAAGCACATTAACAGCATACATATGTAGTTACATAGGCATCTATGTAATATGGTTTAAAATTACATGGTAGCTAAGAGTATAAGTTCCTAGTAAAATCAGTCTAGATTAAAATCCTGGAGCCACTACAGGAATCACACTGGCTGTGGTCAGCCATGTGACATCCCTAGGTTGGGCAGCCCATCTGCAGGAAAGAACGCCTTCAGGGTTGCTGTAAAGGCAGCGTGGCCACATCCACAACCAGCCATGCTGCAGAGCACACAATTCTGTTTTCCCTCTATATCTGCCTCATCTGTTCCCACTACTGCTATAATGCTGCTAACCATGCCAAGAATTTCCCGAGACATACTGTAACACAGACAGCTCTGCCCCAAACCCTAAAGAAAAATCCGAATCCCAGCAGCAACTCCATACCACCATTGATTGGCATGATGCCCTCCAAAGACATTCTTGACCCCAGCTGTACTTCCCTCAAATGAGAACCACTGTCTTAAGGTACATCATACAGAAGTAAAAAGGTACCAGTACACATTACTGGAGCACAAAGTACAAAGGCAACATATTGTTTGTTCACCTTTAGGCAAGGTTGTTTGTAACCCAGCCTTGACGCCAAGCACTGGCACAAAACAGTCAAGTGGCCAAGAAAGAGCTGGGACAGACCTGTCTCAAGGGAACAGAAGGCACAAGTCCTGCCTCCTGACCCCAGATGGAGCCTGACTAGTTCCATGAACTTGGGTGATACCTGCATTGCTGTGGGATGCAATAGAAAAGGGCAAATGTGAACCACGGGTGAGGCTGGGCCGAAAAGACTGCTCGTTGCCAAGGAAACACTGGAAAGGATTTGTGATGCTCAGGTACTGACTTCAGGAATTCCTTTCTCTAGTTCCCTAAAGTTCCTTTCTCTAGTTCCCTAAAGTTCTCAAGTGTACAGAGGTAAATGTTTACACACTAGCACTGCCAAGGCACAGGACACTTGGGTCTCTGTATATCAATGCCAGTCACTATTAACAAACAGGATGCAACCATATGGCTCCCAGACACACAGGGTTTTAACATTTCTCAATTTTATCCACCTAATAATCTATGTGAAAGTTCAGCCATTCAAGAAAGATGCCCCAAGAGTTGGTGTCAGGGACTGCTTTTCTTTGGGATAGCCAGTGCTTAAGCAGGAGGCCTGCTATCTGCCAACGGCCCTAGAGCACCACTGAATGACCAGATGCCTCTCACCAAGTGGCAGATATGGACGGCTGCTGTACTCCTGTCTGCCTGCCCTCACCAACCCATTCAGAACCCTTAGGGTTCAGGGGATTCTCTTGCTGATCTTTAGTGAGGATATTGTTAAATCCAACTTAAACAAAAGAACAGGTTCTGTTTACCACAGCATTTCCAGGTAGAGAGATTCCACTTTCTAAAAGATGAGAGTGCAGAAAAAGTCAGACTAGGAAGCCCTGACCATGGGCACAGACTGCAGCCCTCAAGAGTGACCTGTAATTTGTGGTAAGGCTAAGTGTTCACTCTGGTCTAAGTGGTGGATGCTTTTGAAATCATTTATTTGTTCTTTTAACCACATACTCCATGGCAGCTCTAACAAAGTGACTCTAGCTTGTTAAATAGTTAACAAGAATAATAAACACACACTCCACCATGCCCCACTGGAAATCCAGCATCTCAGAGTGTGTCCTTCCGTTACTTAAGCCTTCTGGGGGAAAAAGGCCAAATAAATACCCATTTGGAGGTCAGCGAACTTTGGGAGCAGAGAGGGCTCACCCGAGTCTGTGCCATGGAGGTAAAGTCTCAAGCCACAAGCTCCTGGCCTCCAAGGAGCCTTGACAAAGCCACAGATTGAGTGGCATTCCTGACATGGCCTAACTGAAACGTACTCTTCCAGACTTCAGTCCATAGTGAAAACAAAAACCTACATTACAAATAATTGTGTTAAACCAGGAATGACATATTTGCTTTATAAATTACAAAACTGGGTAAAGGTTCTTCATCATCCATTTGTCTCAAATCGATTTTCAAGTTTTAACGGATACTTGCCCTTAGTTCAGGGTAAGAAATTTTACTTATGGGAGCAAAATCCTTACACAGACACACAGATACACACACACACACACACACACACACACACACACACACACACAGAGGGGGGGGGAAGCCTGTGACAGACACATATAACTGACTGACCCAATAAGCAAACATTGTCAAATTAAGAATTTTCATTACTTTAACACTTCCCAAGACCCCAAGTGAGAACAAACCAAACCAAATTCACCAGGACAGAGGCACATTTTTATCCCATACCTCATCTGGCATGCCTTTTATCTTTGACAGAGCAATGTCTAACTTGCTCCCTCCTAACCCTAGCTGCTACACCCTCTGCATAGCCATGACAGCTCAGCCCTTCTTTACGTTTCACTGATCTGGTCTCCACTTTCTGTTCAGATTTTGTTAACACCATATCTTATGGCTTTTCTTGGTGTGTTGTTCTTTCAGGGAAAAGACTCAGTAGGAATGTATTTCAAACCCAGACCAATAAAGCAGGCAAATACTTTTAGATTATGACAGAGGGTGTCTGCAGTATTTCAGAACTGGCTAAATTAAGATAAAACACATCCATTAAAGTACACCAGGGAAGACTGTTGTCACAAACAGATATAGTCCCTCCATCAGTCCCACACTAGCAGAGAGAGCCTGGGAACCCAGTTACTCGAGCTCTTGCCACGTAACATGAACACAGCCACACACGCCTCCAAGAGCCCTGATGGAGTGGACACTTAGGAGTAAAGAATAGCTCCAAACAAAAGCTATCGGTATCACAGCTCGGACACCAAGGAGGTCCCTTCTAGGACCATGACAAATCCAGAGATTCCTGGACATCATCACAACAGCCAGAGCAACTATGTACCTTCTCAGGATGCAGATCCCAAATGGTGAAAGGTGACAGTGGCGTACAGAAAAGACTATTCATTGTGGTTTCATTCTGTACATTAAGATGCATTCTCTTACTCAAAACAGCTGATGAAAACAAACAAGAAAAGATTAAGTTAAGCTTTTAGAAATAACTGGTGGTTTTCTTTTCTTTTCTCTTTTTTTTATTATTTATTTATTTATTTATTTTTGGTTTTTTGAGACAGGGTTTCTCTGTAGCTTTGGAGCCTGTCCTGGAACTAGCTCTTGTTGTAGCCCAGGTTGGCCTCAAAACTCACGAGATCTGCCTGCCTCTGCCTCCTGAGTGCTGGGATTAAAGGTGTGCACCACCACTGTCCAGCTTAACTGGTGGTTTTCAAGTGTTCCTGCTCAACGGATTCAAATATAAATGCTGTAACTGAACCAAACTGGTAAGAGAGCTATCAAATACCAAGGAGCAGTAAAACCACAATTAACCAGAACGCCCGAGCTCCCTGGTTAATTGACTATTTACAAGAAATCTCCTCTGCTGTACCCACTAGCTTGGAAACTGCTCCTAAGCTGAACCAGTTTCCTTACAAGGCTCAGTAAGTATAAAATGCCAAACATAGTCCATGTGGTTCTGATGGCTTAGGTCCCTGTGACCTTGGGGCATCTCTCAGAAGGTACAGGATAAAGGTGCAGCTTTGTTATAGCAGACACCTAGATAGACTTGGACTTCCTTGCTTTAAATAAACTGTGGACATTATAAACCCATTTATTGCCTTCCTTCTACCTTATTCTTCTGAGACGGAGGGGCAGCGAAGGTTCCAGGTGTGAAGATCTTCCAGCTCTGCCAGTGTCCACACAGTGGGTTGGGCTGACAAAGCAGGTCAGTGACCTGCCCTGGACTCCTCCTACTAACTATGGTCCCAACAGGAATTTCTTAACAAGTCTACTGTTTTGAGGGATGGTATAAAATACCAGAATCCTATGCATTCCTTGTTGAACTCTTTTCTTTAAAAGCAAAGGCAAATCACTCAATGATGGCTTCCAAACCAGATGACTTTAGATTTTTGCAAATAGAATCAAGCTGTGCTTCCACGTTATGAATTCAAAATGGTCTGAGTCATCTTTCCAAGGTATGAGAGTGCTCTTTCTTCTGGGCAATAGTTACCTTCCTAAACCATGAGGTGACAGAGCTGTAAGGGGAAGTCCCTTTGCTGACCCTCAGCACCAGACCTCTTCAACAAGCAAGATGGACTTGGGCGCACAACACAACTAAACAGAGCTGCATCACAGCAGAAACGACATTCCCTGTGCAATTCCCTACTAGCCCCACTACTCCACAGAGATGCTCTCACTCTGGTGCCAGGCAGCACCTCTCACTATCATAGTGAATGTGCTACTTAGCTTTAGAGCCCTGACAGGTATCAGTATCTTGTAGGAACTTAGCAACATTTCTCTGTGTGTTGGCAAAGTGATACTGATATTCTACTTGGAGTAGGGGTTCCTTTGTTAAATACTTTAAAATTTTTAAGGTTGAAAACTAAGCACATAATAGTATACATAGTACCCAAATTATAAAGAGTTTAGGAGACCACAATAATCAAATGAATCATGTATTTTTAGTGATTTCAAAATAAATGACAAACATGGTCTAGAAAGAAAACACGTGTCACTGTGTCGTCAGGGTTTGTGAGATTCCAGATGCATCACAGCCTTCTCCCACACCAGGTGATTTCCAGAGTTAGAGGCTGGCAGAAGCAGAAAAGGAACCATTTTCACACCATTCTGGACTTCATAACTCTTGATACTATAACTGTGCAAACAATCTGATATTTAGTACAGTCGTTGTTCTAGACTATAGCCTTCCAGTCTCTGCAGCATCTTCTTCATTGGTCTCTAATGCCTCACAAAGGCAAACTCAGGTTGTAGCGTTCCTGCTTGGTCCTCAGAGCACGTTCCACACCCAGATTTTGGTTAACTGCCAGGTCTTCGGATAATGTTGAACTTCTACTGTGTGGTAAGCCTGATACTCCTCTGCAGGATTCTTCTGAGAGTTTTCCTAGCAGGTCTTGCATGCTTACAGGCATGCCAGGCTGATTTGTAAAAACAAAACTGGAAGATGGGGAGAGAAAGAAAGCAGAGCTTCTCGCGTGTGGTGACTGGTCTCTTTCTCACAGTGGCAGTTAATATATGTCCTCGCCTTCGTCTCCTGAAGGCAAAGGCAATACATCTGAGGGAGATGTCAGACATCATGGTCAGGAGCCTTGCCTTGGGCTTGCCTCAGCCAGATCTGCAGCGTAACAAATGCTCCCACAGTCACATGGAAGAAAAGCTGCCAGAGGTTGCGCAGTTCGTAGAGATACATGTTGCACAGACAGATTAAGCCAAAAGTCAAGAATGATTTGACATTCCGCCAGCTGGTGTAGTACACAAGTAAATAACACTGTTCAAAACAAAAATGAAAGATGGTTAGGTTATAGGAAAAGAACTAGGTGTGTACCATCAGAGTGAGACATGAAAAGAAAACAAAGGCACTGCCCCGGAAGAACAAGATAATGTAAGTTATCAAAGGTATTTGGTCATGGATGTTCCATGACTTGAAAGAGAAACGTCTTTCATTTTTCAGATGAAAAGCATTTTGCATCATATGTCAAATAGAAGTACAACTGAGTGACTCCCATGTAAGACAGACTGGGGACATTCTCCAAGGTGACAGGGAATCATGACTTGTATGCCATCCTCACCCAGGAAAGCACAGAAAACTCAACAGTTACTCAAGAAGATGAACTTTACCACAACTTGAGTCTGAGGACTAAAGAAAGCAACAGCAAGTATGGCAAACAGCAAGGGGTGAGGTGTGGGTAGGGGGTAGCGGGGAGCTGCAGGAGTTGGGCCTTGTTTCTCAGCTGTGATGGAAGAAACAAATGAAGCTGTTGCCTATATCGGGCTTATACTGGAGGAAGGTGTGTTATTAGCATGTTTTCATCATATAATTTCAAGCAGTTATGTCTTAAGCAGAAAAGGTGACAAAGGATGACAGTAAGCACTACTCCGATGACACAGTGAAGGGCGCACCCCCCACAAGCCCTAATATGGTCCCCACAACATGTTAAAAACATGCTTATTTTGCTCAGCATCTACAGTTCCTGACAGGCGAGGATTTAATCATCTTGTTCATTCATTGGTCCCCAGGGTCCAGAACAGGGTCAAGTCCTCAGTTAGTGCTAAAATCTATTATCTGGGAAGCATAGGAATTCTGTGTGCTCATGAAGTCTTTGGAAAAAGCAGGAGTTTCTATGACTGCATCCAGGCTACAGAATGGGAGGATATAAGATTTTCCCATACTTAAACAGAATGCACACCAAGAGTGATGCTTTTAATCCCAGCACTTGAGAGGCAGAAGCAGGAGAATCTTTGTGAGTTCAAGGTTAGCATGGTCTAGAAAGTTCCAGGCCAACAGGACTATACAGTCAGACCCTGCCTGTATGAAAAGAAGAGAAAAGAAAACAGAATAGAGCTTTGCTATGTATGTAAATTGAATAAGACTATATATTTTACAAGGGAGATTTTTATTGTGGAATAAAAGTTTAAAGACTTTTTTTTTTCTTTTGAAATAACTTTTAACTTGGAGGAATCTGAACCAGCAGAACTGTACTGTTTCCACAGTGACACTGCTACGTCACCACACATCAGCCATCACCCCAGGGCATGACCACACTGAACGCTGTTAACTGACAGGCTTCAATTCTGTCCTGTGTGCCATTAGCGATCTTTCCCCGACCCGGGATTCTGTACTGCATTTAGCTGTCAAATCTCCTCCAATCGATAACAGCTTCTCTGCCATGACCCTGGCAGACCTGATGAATATTCATTAGTTATGCTGGAGTTCTGTTCCTCAACTGGACTGTTCAGTGTTCCAAGACCAAATTAAGTATATGTGATTTTGCCAACAACAACACAGAGGTACCAGACAGTATGTTTTATCATTGCTGTCAACTTGGACCCCTTGATGGGAATGTCTGCCACCCACCAATGACTCTGCTGGCATCAGTTATTACAGTGGTATTGGCTTAACAGTGATTTAATAGTGATTTTTTATCTCCATCATTCTTTCTACATTTATTAATTAGAATTCTACTGTAAAGAAGAGCTTTCCTTGTATTAAAAAATTTAATTGATGATTCTAAAATCTTTCAAAGGTAATTAAAAAAAAAGATAGCTTGCAATGCAGAGATCTGGCTGACATCACCTTGATCAAACTTATTACACTGCTAAAGAATTTTCTCTAAACCAAAAAGAAAAAGAAAAAAAGAAAAACTTTGAAGGTGGTCTTTTCCTTTAGAGTTTTAGTTTTGCAGTTAAGCAAGAATGCATTATAACAGTGTCTGATGTGCTCTGGATATATGTGGAAGAAATAAAAGTATTATAAGTAGGGGAAGAAGACAACATCTAGAAAGATAAGGTGTCTAAACATTAAGTGTTGACAACAGAAGACTGTGACAAACATTTGTTCTATCTATACTAACCATTTTAAAAGCCATATTTTTAAATACTATGTTCAGTTTTACTTAAGAAGGTAGGTTCTGGGCTGGAGAGATGGCTCAGCGGTTAAGAGAACTGGCTGTTCTTCCAAAGGTCCTAAGTTCAATTCCCAGCAACCACATGGTGGCTCACAGATACCTATAATGAGATCTGGTGCCCTCTTCTGGCCTGCAGGCATACATGCAGACAGAACACTATACATAATAACTAAATTAATTTTAAAAAAAGGAAAATTGAATTTAAGGTGGTATATAGTTAGGGCAAGAAGGACCATATGATTGTGGTAGGAGGAAAATAGATCAAAAGAAGATAATGCAGAACCCAGAAAGAGTCTCACACAAATATGCCCAATTGGATTTGTATAAAGGTACAACAATTCAGTGGAAGAAAACAGTCGGTTAAAGAAATGGTGCTGGAGCACTTGGTGCTGTATAAATAAAGAAAGAAACCTCAACTTCAGTCTCATACCACAAACAAAACAGAAACAGCAACAACAAAAACCCCCTGAACTTAACATATAAATCAGAAAGCTACGAAACTTAGAAACCATCTCTCTGGCCCTGAAGCTGACTTCACACACCTTTATGCATACTGTCTTCACCCGTGTACAGAGACTGAGGAAGTGTTATAAACTGTTAAAACATGAGTCATAAAAGTGATCAAACTAACTTTACAAAAATTAAAAACATTCTGCAAAAGCACCTAGGTGGCTAAAACGACAATTAAGTGGGAAAGGATATCATAGGATACATATGTGACAAGGGCTACTATCTAGAACATATTTTTAAAAAACTTTTTAAAAATGTAGTCCCCAAAAAGTAAAAAATAAATAAACCAGTCAGAAAACAGACAGAAGATAGGAACAGATATTTATTTCACTGAAGAGAATACACAGACAAAAAATAAGCACACAAAGCAATGGCAAACATCATTAGCCACTAAGGGATTCCAAAGTAAAACCATGATGAAATACTACTAAACGGCTAAAACAAAGGGACAACCGCAAATACTAGTGAAGCTACAGAGAAAGGGCAAGAATGTACTGCACTTCAGAAAATGGTTTTCTATTAAAGCTAAGCATGCAGTTACCACACAAACCAATAATTTGTACTTCTGGGTATGTATCCCAAATTAATGAAGACATGGCCTGTACATGAAGCCAGGCATGATGATACATGCCTGCAACTCCAGCATGAGGCTGAGGCAGGATAGAGTTTAAACTTGGCTTGGACTATACAGTGAAGCCCTGTCCCAAAAAACATTAACTATGTAACAACTTGGGTGAATCTCCAGAGAATTTTATGCTGAGTAAGAAAAGGCCAATCACAAATGTTTAGGTTTACCTAAATGTCTGTGCCCTTCCCTTCCCATATGTGTACCCCCACAGGGGGGAAATTAGAAAGCAGACCTTTGGGAAGTTGCTAGGTCTAGATGGGATATAAGGGTGGAGTGCCTATAATGGATTAGTGGCTTCAAGAGAGATAAGCACTTTCTCTGCTATGTCAAGACACAGCCAGAGGGCAGTCTTCTCCAGGCCTGGAAGAAGCAAGTCTATCAACACTTTGGCCTAGGACATCCAAACCTCTGGAACAATGGGTGAAACAGTAGGTGAAAATAAACACCTATTGTTTAAGCTCCTCCTAGCCTATTTAAGTTTGGTAAAGCTGCCTTAACTGATGTCTATGTATTGTATGATTCCATTTATGGAACACAGGGATCCTTATGGTGACAGGAATATTCTCTATCTTGATTGTATCAATATCAACATAGCACTTGTGATATTGTATTGTGGTTTTCAGACGGTATCATAGGAAAAGTCAGGTAAAAACAGGATTTCTCCTATTACTCCATGTGAGTACAGTTGTCCTAAAAGACTTTAGCATGAAAGACTAATGTATACATATATTTATGTTTATGAGAAGCTTTGGTGGTGGGCACACATGTGGAAGGTCAGGGGACAATTTCTGGAGTCAGTTCTCTTCTTCCACTTTTAGGTGGACTTGAGGGACAAAATCTAGGCCATCAGGGTTGCCTCCTGAGCCATCTCAATACCCCTATTTTTTAAAATTATTTATCTTTGTGCATACATGTTTGTGTGCTTGAGTGTGGTTCCACATGTCAGAGGATAATTTTTCAGGAGTTAGTTCTTGTTTTCTAACTTGTTTTGAGGCAGGATTTCTCTTTGTAATTTTTTGTTTTAGCAGTTTCTGTTTAAACTTTATTATTGTGTCAGTGTAGGTACCAGAACATACCATGCCACAGAGCATTGTGGATATCAAAGCAAGCACTTTTACCTACTCAGCCATCTCTCTGGCCCCTGACATTTACTTAATAAACACCTCTATGCATACTGTATGTTCATATGAGAGAGTGATACACACACACACACACACACACACACACACACACACACACACACACACACACTTATATATGTAGAAGGAGCAGCGGGCTGCATTCCTGCCGCCTGGCTAGCTTATGCCCCGAAATAACAACACACAAATTATATTCTTTTAAACACTTCCTGGCCTGTTAGTTCTAGCCTCTTATTGGCTAACTCTCACATCTTTGTTAACCCATTTCTAATAATCTGTGTAGCACCACGAGGTGGTGTCTTACCGGGAAAGATTCAGCATGTCTGACCTGGCAGCTGGCTCCATGGTGTCTGACCTACTATGCTTTCTTTCTCCCAGCATTCTGTCCTGTCTACTCCACCTATCTAAATCCTGCCCTATCAAAAAGCCAAAGCAGTTTCTTTATTAACCAATGAGAGTAACACATAGACAGATGACCCTCCTCCATCATATATACAGATGAAAGAAGTGTTATAAAATGTTAGTAATAGCTGATTCTGTATATACTAGTCTTTTAATTTTTCTGTAAGTTTAGCAGTTTAGAAAGGAAAATACTCATAGTTTAGAAACAAAATAGACTATAGTGTCTCCACTGACCCCAGTTCTATTTGAAATACTCAATATCTAGAGTAGTTCCTCCTGACTGAGCTCTGTGTATCCATCAGCTCTGGTATCCTGAAGAAAAGGGCAACCCGGCCTGTAGTAGTGAACTTAAGAGATCTGGCCTAATGTATTAAAACCTACCCTGACAACTGGAAACACAGGAATAAAATAGTAAAATGTAACTGCAAAAAACAGTTACCACTCCACTCAGCATTTTTGGAAAGTGGGATGCTTAATGTCTATATACGTACAGGAAACTGGTTTTCTTCCCATTTTTAATTTTTAAAACTTTATTATTTAAAAACTTTGCATATAAACTATATATCACACACCAAAATTAACCAGACCCAAAGTCTATCATCTCAGTGAACTTTTTTTTATTCCAAGACAGGGTTTCTCTGTAGCTCTGGAGCTTGTCCTGGAACTAGCTCTTTTAGACCAGGCTGGTCTCAAACTCACAGAGATCCGCCTGCCTCTGCCTCCCGAGTGCTGGGATTAAAAGCGTGCACCACCACCGCCCAACTCTCAGTGAACTTCTATACACTTAGAATAGCTATTCTGAAGATGTGGAGTTTACATTGGATTTTATACTTTTCTTTCTCTCATGAGTGATACTACTCCACCATTAAGCAGCTCTTTCAATTACTGTAGTGTGCTTTGGGTGAAGTGAGAGGTGTGCCTGGCATTAGGAGCACTGTTGTGGAGTAGCACAGATAAAGGTCCACATCGCTGTGAGCTGTAAGAACAGTCTAGACCTCAGTGAGAAACATGGTGCTGATAAAAGGATTAGTGTGGGGTCTTCTGTGACTATTTAATGGTACAATGAAAGTAAATGGCTTAGTGAAACACAAGAAGTCAATAACTCTGCCATTATGATTAGGTACCAAACATTCCCTTTGTAAAGCAAAGAAACCAAAGCTTTACCTTCATAAGTTACCATTGAAGAGATACCATTCACATTAGAAACATGAGACAGCAGTTATATAACATCATAAAAACTGTACAAATTTAGGAGTATTGATTTGGTTAGGTTAGAGATAGCATGATATAGGGAAATGAACCTGGAATCTAAATTCTGAAGCATTAGCCATCACTCATCCCCTTTCCTGGTTATGCCATCTCAAGCAGTTCACTGAGTGCTTCTTTTTACATGTTTACAATAAAACGATAATCTTGTAATGATGGGGCACAGGGATTAAATGGGAAACCCACAAAACAACACTGTCTAAAATTAAGCACCACATGCCATTAACAAACACATGGCTTCACATCACCTGTATGAAATGTCCTTGGTCCTAATGAAACCTGTCAAATTAAACAGATTTCTAAAGATAACATTAAGAAAATTTAAAGATTTAAAAAATTAAAGCCACTAACACTAAATTTATAATGGTTCGTGTTTATGTAAAGTTCAAATATTCATCAAAGTATTTCCCTAAAGAGTTCTACAGAGACAGGCTGAGACTGCATAGAGAGGACCAAGAGGAGCCCCCACACACTGGGGCATCCCACTCTCTAGTCCCTCAGTACGGGGGGGGGGGACCCTGGGCCCCTCCTCCACCTGCCTCAGCCTCTCTAGTCAGTCAGCAGGCAAGCTTCCTGCAGGTAAGCTGCTCCAACACCCTCACCCCATTGATTGGACCCTGTAAGCTACAAGTCCAACTCGGCCCTCAAACCCTTCTATCCCCTGTGACCTCAGAGGAACTCTGAAGCACAGACTGTGACTACACAGAGCAGAACAAGAGAGTATGGGCCAAGAGAGACCTCAGTGGCTCCCTGAGGCACAGACAGTGATAGTACAGACCAGGCTAAGAAGGGGTCCCAAAGACACAGACAGCAACTGCAAGGATTGTACCAAGAGGCAAAGACATTACCGGTACCAATTGGAGGAAGAGATGGGTAGGCGCCAATGCAAGAATTCATTCAACAACCTAAAAAGCAACACGGTCACATCAGAATCCAGTGGTCATACAACAGTAAGACTTGAACATCCTAACCAAGAAGCAGCAGAAGAAAAATAATTTTAAATGCAACTTTATGAGGATGGTAGAGACCTTTAAAGAAGAAATGAAAAACTCCCTTAAAGAAATGGAGGAAAAGACAAGCAAAAAAAAAAATTGAAGAAACGAATAAATCTCTTAAAGAAACTCATAAAGCCAAGAAAAAAAATAAACAGGCAAAGCAAACAGTTCAAACAGTTAAAGACTTGAAAATGGAAATAGAAGCAATAAAGAAGACACAAACCAAGGGAATTCTGGAAATGAAAAAGCTGGATAAACGAAAGCGAACTACAGATGCAAGTATAACCAACAGAATACAAGAGATAGAAAAGAGAATCTCAGGTGTGGAAGATACTATAAAGGAAATAGATTTATCGGTCAAAGAAAGTGTTAAATCCAACAGATTCTTAACTTAAAACATTCAGGAAATCTGGGACACCATGAAAAGACCAAACCTAAGAATAATAGGATAGAAGAAGGAGAGGAACTCCAGCTCAAAGGCATAGAAAATATATTCAACAAAATCATAGAAAAACTTTCCCAACCTAAGTAACATATAAAAGCAGACTTATCAGAATTACACCCAACTTCTCAATGGAAACCATGAAAGCCAGAAGGTCCCGGACAGATGTGCTGCAGATACTAAAAGACCATGGATGCAAGCCCAGAATACTATACCCAGCAACGGAAAAAACTAGATATTCTATGATAGAACATATCCACAAATCCAGCCCTACAAAAAGTACTAGAAGGAAAACTCCAACCCATGGAAGCTAGCTGTACCCACAAAAACACGGGCAACAGATAACTTCCCACCAGAAAACCCACAAACACTACCACCAAAAAATAACAGGAATTAACAGTCACTGATCATTAATATCTCTTAATATCAATGGACTCAATTCACCTATAAAAAGACACAGACTAAGAGAATGGATATGAAAGCAGGATTCATCCTTCTGCTGTATACAAGAAATACACCTCAACCTCAAAGACAGACACTACCTCAGAGTAAAGGAATTTTCCAATCAAATGAACCTAAGAAACAAGTGGATATAGCTATCCTAAATATCTAACAAAATAGACTTCAAACTAAAATCAATCAGAAGAGATGGAGAAGGACTCTTTATACTCGTAACAGGAACAATCCATCATGAGGAAGTCTCAATCCTGAACATCTGTGCCCCAAATACAAGAGCACCCACATATGTAAAGAAATAATACTAAAGCTTAAATTGCACATCAAACCCCACACACTAATAGTAGGATACTTCAACATCCCACTCTCCCCAATGGACAGGTCAACATAACAGAGAAATAAGAGAACTAACAGATGTCATGACTCAAATGGACTTAACAGACATCTATAGAACATTTCACCCAAACACAAAAGAATATACCTACTCAGCACCTCATGGAACCTTCTCTAAAACTGACCACATACTCAGTAACGAAGCAAACCTTAACAGATACAAAAAAATTGGAATAACCCCCTAAATCTTATCAAATCACCATGACTTAAAGTTTGAATTCTACAACAACACTAATTGCAGAAAACCTACAAACTCATGAAAATTGAATAGTGCTCAATTGAATCACCCCGTCTCAAGGAAGAAATAAAGAAATTAAGACTTCCTAGAATTCAACGAAAATGAAGGTACAACATACCCAAACTTATGGGACACTATAAAAGCAGTGCTAAAAGGAAAGTTCATAGCACTAAGTGCCTACATAAAGAAGGTAGAGAAATTTTACACTAGCAACTTAACAACATACCTAAAAGCTCTAAAACAAAAAGAAGCAAACTCACTCAGGAGGAGGAGATGACAGGAAATAATCAAATTGAGGGCTGAATCAATAAAACAGAAACAAAGAAAGCAACACAAAGAATCAATGAAACAAAGAGCGTTTTTTGAGAAAATCAACAAGATAAACAAACCCTTACACAAACTAATCAAAAGGCAGAAAGAGAACATCCAAATTAACAAAATCAGAAATGAAAAGGGGGACATAACAACAGACAAGGAGAAAATCCACAGAATCATTAGGTCATACTACAAAAACCTATACTCTACAAAAATTGGAAAATGAAAAAAAAATGGACAATTTTCTGGATAGGTACCAAATACCAAAATTAAATCAAGACCAGGTGAACAATTTAAATAGACCTATAACCTGCAAGGAAATAGAAGCAGTCATCAAAAGCTTCCCCCATCAAAAAAAAAAAAAGTCCAGGGCAAGATGGTTTCAGTGTAGAATTCCAACAGAACTTCAAAGAAGAGCTAATATCTATACTCCTCAAAGTGTTCCACATAATAGAAACTGAAGGAACATTGCCAAACTCTTTTTATGAGGCTACAGTTACCCTGATACCTAAACCACACAAAGATTCAGCCACGAGAGAGAATTATAGACCAATCTCCCTCATGAACACTGATACAAAAATACTCGAAATCAAATCCAAGAACACATCAAAAAAAGTCATCCACCATGATCAAGTTGGCTTCATTCCAGAGATGCAAGGATGGTTCAACATAAGAAAATCTATCAATGTAATCCACCATATAAATAAACTGAAAGAAAAAATCATATGATCTTCTCATTAGATGCTGAAAAAGTATTCAACAGAATCTAACACCCCTTCATGATAAAGGTCTTAGAAAGATCAGGGACACAAGGAATGTATCTAAACATAATAAAGGCAATATACAGCAAGCCAACAGCCAACATCAAACTAAATGGAGAGAAACTCAAAGTGATGCCACTAAAATTAGGAATAAGACAAGGGTGTCCACAATCTCCATATCTATTCAACATAGAGCAATAAGAAAACAAAAGGAGATCAAAGGGATACAAATTGGAAAGAAAGAAGTCAAACTTTCGCTATTTGCAGTTGATATGATAGTATACATAAGTGACCCCAAAAACTCTACCAGAGAACTCCTACAGCTGATAAATACCTTCAGTGATGTGGCAGGATACAAGATCAACTCAAAAAATCAGTAGCCCTCCTATATACAAATGAAACTGAGAGAGAAATCAGAGAAACATCTCCCTTCACAATAGCCACAAATAATACAAAATATCTTGGGGTAACATTAACCAAAGAAGTCAAAGACTTGTTCAACAAGAACTTTTAAGTCTTTGACAAAAGAAACTGAAGAAGATACCAGAAAATTAAAGATCTCCCATGCTCTTGGATAGGCAGGATCAACATAGTAAAAATGGCAATCTTACCAAAAGCAATCTATAGATTCAATGAAATCCCCATCAAAATCCCAACACAATTCTTCACAAACCTTGAAAGAATACTCAACTTCACATGGAAAAACAAAAAACTCAGGATAGCCAAAACAATCCTGTACAATAAAGAAACTTCCGGAGGCATCACAATCCCTTACATCAAACTCTATTATAGAGCTACAGTAATGAAATCATCCTAGTACGGGCATAAAAACAGACAAGTTGACCAACAGAAACAAATCAAAGACCTGGATATTAATCCACACACCTATGAACACCTGATTCTTGACAATAAAGCTAAAATTATAGAATGGAAAAAAGAAAGCATCTTCAACAAATGGTGCTGGCATAACTGGATGTCAACATGTAGAAGAATGAAAATAGAGCCATATCTATTGTCATGCACAAAACTCAAGTCCAAATGGATTAAAGACCTCAATATAAATCCGACCATATTGAACCTGATAGAAGAGAAAGTGGGAAGCAGCCTTCAATGCATGGGCACAGGAGACCACTTCCTAAATATAACACCAGTAGCACAGACACTGAGACCAAAAGAAAATAACTAAATAAATGGGACCTCCTGAAACTGAGAAGCTTCTATAAAGCAACAGACACAGTCAATAAGACAAAAAGACAGTCTACTGAATAAGAAAAGATTTTCATCAACCCCACATCAGTCAAAGATCTCCAAAACATATAAAGAACTCAAGAAATTAGACATCAAAATACCAAACAATCCAATTAAAAAATGGGGTACAGATCTAAACAGAGAATTTTCAACAGAAGAATCTCAAATGGCCGAAAGACACTTAAGGAAATATTCAACATCCTTAGCCATCAGAGAAATGCAAATCAAAACAACTCTGAGATACCATATTACACCTGTAAGAATGACTAAGATCAAAAACACCAATGATAGCTTATGCTGAAGAGGATGCGGAATAAGGAGAACACTCCTCCATTGCTGGTGGGAATGCAAACTTGTACAACCACTCTGGAAATCAGTATGGCAGTTTCTCAAAAATTTGGCAATCAACCTACCTATGGATCCAGAAATACCACTCTTGGGCATATACCCAAAGTATGTTCAATCATACTACAAGGACATTGGTTCAAATATGCTCATAGAAGCATTATTTTAATAGCCAGAACCTGGAAACAATCTAGATGCCCCTCAACTGAAGAATGGATAAAGAAAATGTATTACATTTATACAATGGAGTACTACTCAGTGGTAAAAGACAATGACATCTTGAAATTTGTATGCAAATGGATAGAACTAGAAAAATACATCCTGAGTGAGTTAACCCAGATCCAGAAAGATGCTCATGGTATATGTACCTGCTCATAAGTGGATACTAACTGTAAAGCAAAGGATAGCGAGTCTATAGTCCACAATCCCAGAGAAGCTAAGTAATAAGGAGAACCCTTCAAGAAACAGATATAGGTCCCCCTGAGAAGGGGAAATAGACAAGATCTCCTGAGAAAATTGGAAGCATGGGGGTGGGGTGAGAAGGGAGGGAAGAAGAGAAGGAGAAGGGAAGAAGCGGAAGGGGGAGGAGAACTTGAGGGAATGGGATAGTCAAGATGGCAGAAGGTCAGAGACTGAGAGCAAGGAAAGAGATATATTGATTGAGGGAGCCATTATGGGGCTAACAAGAAACCTGGCACTACAGAAATTCCCAGGAATCCACAAGGATGACACCAGCTAAGACCTTAAGCAATAGTGGAGAGAGTGCCCAAACTGACCTTGCCCTGTAATCAGACTGATACTATCTTAAATGTCACCATAGAGCCTTCATCCAGCAACTGATGGAAGTAGAGGCAGAGAGCGACAGTGGAGCACTGGGCTGAGCTCCCAAAGTCCAGTCCAAGAGTGGGAGGAGTGAGAATATGAGCAAAGAGATCAAGACCATGATGGGGATACCCCTGAAATATCTTACCTGAGCTAATGGTAGCTCATCAACTCTGGCTGGACAGGGAAGGAACCAGCATTAAACCCCTGGAATGTGGGTGACAGTTGTATGGCTGGGGCAGACTGTGGGGATACTGGCAGTGGGACCATGATTTACTGGCTTTTGGGAACCCATTCTCTTTGGAGGGATACCTTACTCAGACTAGATATAGTAGAGAGAGCCTTGGTTCTTCCTCAAAGCAATGTGCCTTACGTTCTCTGAGGAGTGGACTGGGGCGGGGGAGGTAGGAGAGAAGGTGGAAGGGATGGGAAGTGGGGAGGGAGTGGGAAATGGTATCGGTATGTAAAAAAAAAAAAAGAGTTGTTTTTAATAAAAAAAAATGGTAAAAAAAAAAGTTGTACAGAGTTTTGGGTAATCTCAGGTACATACAGAGCTTTACATCTTCCTAGCTTTCCTTCTTTTTTCCTATATAAACCAGAGGAAAATGCCACTTCCAGAAGTTAAGTCAAGGGTCCTGAGTTTAGGTCACTGACATGGTCATTCCTCCCATTCCTCTGCTGACCAGTCTCCCTGTCGGCCAGAAGAACCTGCCTCCTCCTTGAGTCTCCTGTACACTCTAAGTGCTGGATGGTGTCCTCGGTGGCAGTATTTCATTAACTTGCTGTCAGTACCACAGTTTAGGCTCCCTTTATTTTCCATCTCAATTGCCAGAATCATCTCCCTGCTGGTTTCCTCACTGCCAGCCCCTCTGCTCTTACAGTCTATCCTGTTCATCTCTACTAACTTAAAAATCCTAAACTGTTGCTTTTGCTGCATCACTCCCTATTCAAGGCTTTCTCCAGAGCACAAAATCCTCTGCCTGGATGCTCAATAATTCTCACTAGAAAATCCAGACACAGCCTTGCTGTTGCAGGAACATGACATGGCACCCCTGAAGCCCCAGCACAGAGAAAGGGTTAAGACTAAGTCCACTGGGAACCTCTGTCCACTCAGATGGAAGTGGATGTTACAAAGGTGATGGAGGTACAAATAAAAAAAGAGGCAAATAACTCAGACACCATTTTTATGTACTTTAAATACATGGGCAATATTAGACTCGACACCTGAAACAAACAATAATTGGGAAGCATTTGTTACAAATGAAAGAGAACTTACCTGGTAAAGGCAGGCTGCTGTTCCAAGGAAAAATGCAATGATGTAATTGAGATCCTCACCATCACTCTGCACAAAAACAAACAAACAAACAAAAAAAAAAAACAAAGAAAGATTACCTTTTTGCTGGCAGCATCTACTTCAACAAATGATCTACCAAGATAGGCTATGACAATGTTTATGCATAGTCAAACATTTTGCAGAGCAGTGTATAAAAAATTATGAGTCTTGAAAAGAGAAATATAGAACACATGGTAAGACAGAGGAAGGGAAGGACATTCTGGAGAGATGATTCAGCAGCAGTTAAAAGCACTGACTGTTTTTCCAGAGGACAGGAATTCAATGAGCATCCACATTGACTCATAACCATCTGTAACTCCATGGGATCCAATGCTTCCGGAACCTCCATGTGCTCTGGGCATACAAGTGGTACACAGACGTACATGTAGACAAAACATGCAGACACATAAAGTGAACTTAAATTTAAAAGGCAGAGAAATGGGAAGTTGAGGAAAACACCAAGCATTCTGTGTCTTGGCCTCACCTGTCAATGGCATCTCACCCCAGGAGAAGCACCAGAGAAAAGCTAGCTCCCTCATGACACATAACGTCTCTTCCTTACAGTAAAGCTACATAAACATGCATAACACACCAGCAGGTGACCGACCAGGTTCCTCCTATTCACGAGGGTCAATGATTAAATAAACTGACAAACTTTACTACCCAGACGCACATCAACGAATTGTCCAATAAAGTAACTTGACATGATAAATAAAATGGTGGCAACTGAAAAGCTTCTGTCCACTAGAGTGTGCTAAATCCCACAGAGAAAGATCAGGACTGGCTCTAGGGTCACTGTGCTAGCACACAGCAGCCAGGAAGAACAGCCAAGGCCTGTGCAAAACACACACATAACCACTCATGCTGCCCCTGGTGTCCTGCAAAGTGTCAGCATGCGTGTGTGAGCAGCACAGAAAGCCCAGGCAGGAGGAGGAAGTGTGTTTTCTATGCAGGCACATTATACGAGGCCCCTTTTTCTTATTTTAGAACAAATAATTTTCTTTTTCCTACAAAGTCTTATTATGTAGCCCAGGACAGCTTCAAAGGCTCAATCCCCTTACCTCAGCTTCCTAAATGCTGGGATTTCAGGAAGCGGGGGAGCATTTTATAATAGAAATAAATTGTTTTAGTGCAGTGGATTGCGTAAAGAACAGTCCACAAGGCAGAAGAAAGTGGCTTATCCTAGTGAGATCTTAAAACAGGAGCATTAATCTTCTTAGGTCAGTTCTCCCCTAGAGGCAGGAAGGGCCAACTTGAAGCCTTTCCATGTCTATAATTCAAAGACTTTAAATAAGCTCTGATTATTTTTTAGTCCTTTTTCCTGATTATAAAAGTTTATGTTCATTGTAGAAAATTGTAGAAGACACAGATTTTACAAAAAAAAGCCCATGTAGTTCATAATCTCACATATGGGGAAAACTATTGTTAACCCTTTCATGTATTTCTGGTCCTTGGTCTCCACCTCTCCCCACCCTCCATCCTCTGGCATGCTGCTCTTTTGTTGCTATACTTTGGTTGCATCATTTCCCAACATAGTCAATATCCCTCAGCCACAGGCTATGTAGAAGAATGTATAGCCTTTCCCTATGTAGTAGGACTTCACTACTGCCCTATACAGTAAGGTTGGTTTTTCTCTAAATTTGCACTGCCATTTGAAACCTCTCTTCATTTTCCTTAGCTCTAAACACATGTTCCAGAGTCCTGTGCTAAAATCTTTATTTACAAGCTATGTTTTTGATTGTTTAGTGTGTTTCTTTTTTAGAAAACAGAAGTAGATCATTTCTGCTATGTAGTAACTATTCCAAACACTTTAGAGAATCACTGGTGCTTGTTAGCCCTTAGGCCCATGGAGTCTAAGCCTTCATCCCACACAGTGGGAAGATGACACCCACAGCAACTGCTTAAGGTCATTCATTGCGAGGAGATTGCAGGTCTCCTGACCTCTAGGGCAGAATTTCTACTGCTAACACAGGACTTCTAATATACCACATGAAAATTACTTCTGGGTTGGCATCAGCCTAATTATTATTGTTTCAAAACTGATCCTTAGAAGAAGCCATGCAATAAAAAACAATGTGATAAAAGCATACGCATTCCTAAGATATCAACTCACAACAACCTTATTAACATCCCTAAACTCAGAACAAAGCTAGGAAGCAAGTGCAAACAATCTAATTTACACATTACTGTGAACATAAAATCAAATTATCAACTTAAAAATATATATACACACAGACCCAACAAAGAAAACCTTCAGTGCCACATTATTTTAATAAATCCCTCTCACACTAAGAAGTAGTTACTAATTTAGCATAAGCGAATTTGTGCCAAATCTTTTTTTCATTTTCTACACATTTTATTTGTATGTGTGTATGAACATGCATATAGGCATACACATACACATGCCACAGCACATATATGGAGGCCAAGGAAAGCCTGCAGGAGTCATTTTCTCCTTCCGTCTTGTGGGTCCAGGGATTAAACCCAGGTTATTAGACTTGGCAGCAAGTGCCTTTCCCAGAAGAGTCATCATATCAGTGCATTTATCCTGAATTTGAAACAATGACAATACACAGGAATGCTGATTCGTTGAGTCTTCTAATTTAATGTGCCACAAGCACAAGGTAACATAGTAGAAGATAAATGCTGCAACCATTTTTAGTATTTATAAATCAAGGTTATAAAACTGTTACTTTAAATTACCACCTATATACTATTCAAAATCAGGAAAATACAATATAATATTCTCTAGATCTAAAATTAAAATTTCCAAATAAATCCTTTGTTTTTCCTTTTTTTTCCTTAAAGACAGGGTCTCACTGTGTAGTCCTGTCTGGTGTGGAACTTGCTGGGGAGCTCAGGCTGACCTAGAACTCACAGAGATCTCTTGCCTCGGTACCGCCAGTGCTGAGATTAAAGGCATGTGCCACTACACCCAACCAAATCCTTTACTTTAATCAAGTTTTATAGAAATATGGAGGCTGTTGGTTCTGGGACTGTCTTTTCTCCTCTTTCATCACCAAGATCTGAATAACTCCACTTAGGTAGGATTTGTACAAAATTCTACAGGGAAGACACCGTCAGTAAGATCTATTTAACTTGTGATTTAAAGAGGTTATTCCTAACATAAAATGCACTGATAACCTAGAGGAGCCTAGGATCAAGTCCAATGGCTATAATGAAGAAAAAATAACTCTTCATCCTATCCAAGCTGTGAACCTAACTCTGAGGGAAAAGAAAAAGTGACTAATATCAGCCCATTGTGCCATAAAAGATTTACCCATACCTGATGTGGGAGTGTCATATATCAATCTGTTGATTTCATTGGTTAAGCAATAAAGAAACTGCTTGGCCCTCGGAGGTTAAAACATAGGTGGGAGGAGTAAACAGAACAGAATGCTGGGAGGAAGAGGAAGTGAGCTCAGACTCGACAGCTCTGCTCTCTGGAGCAGAGACGCCATGCTCCCGGCTCCTGGGCAACCGGGCAGACGCACACGATGAAGCTCCGACCCAGGATGGACTTAGGCTAGAATCTTCCCGGTAAGCGCACCTTGGGGTGCTAGACACATGATTGGAAATGGGCTAGTCCAGGTGTGAGAGTTAGCCGAGAAGAGGCTAGATAGAAATGGGCCAAGCAGTGTTTAAATGAATACAGTTTGTGTGTTGTTATTTCAGGCATAAGCTAGCCAGGCGGCCGGGGTGCTGGGGACGCAGCCCCGCCGCTCCTATTACAACACATACCTGAAATTTTAGTACTTGAAAAATCCACCAATTAAACTGGAGTAACAAAAGTTTTTTTTTCTTCTTTCTGCCTAAAAGTATTGTTATTCATTGCTGAGGATAGAACCCTAGGTACAACACATAAAAAAATATGATTTTTTAAAAAAATATTGAAGCCAAAATATAAATAAGTAGTATCCTCCTAGCCAAGCCCTTGTTTTGATGAGCAATATTTATACGGTTCAAAGTAAAGACAATTTATGAAGAGGCACTTAGTGAAGCCTTGCAACCACTCTGTTCCCCACCCATCATTTCCCAGCATGTTTGTTACTTTCTTATCCTTACAGAGTTTATGCAAATGAAACACGCTGTTATTCTATCAGACAATCCTGCGCGGGGGTGGGATGTCTGTGTGTGGTGGGGTAAGCTGACAGGGTCTACTGGGTACAAGGTCAATACATCTGGCCTGAATTCCACCGGCATTCTCAAAATGCCCATTACTTTGAGGGCACAAAATTATAAAAATGAACTTTAAGACACAGATCAGATTCCTGAACCAGGCTCCATTCTAACTGGGACATCAAGGTCCTCAAATGATCAATGCAGGGGGAAGGCTCAGCCCCCCCCCCACAGAGAAGCCTAATTCACACTTATAAGAGCAGTCTGGGTTCAACAGGTTGTACTTTTAACTACTGCCAAGTAGAGCTGCACCTCACTGAAGAACATCAAAACATCAAAGTTCAGGGTAAGAATACGCCTATCTTTCTAGTTTCCCTTGGACTTAACATCAAAGAGAAGGCCTTTGTTCTACTGTTGACTTTGAAAATACTTTTTTTTTTTAAAGACATGGTCTCACTATGTAGCTATGACTGACCTGGAACACGAGAGATGCACCTGCTTCTGCCTCCCAAATGCTGTATTAAAGGAGTGTGCCATGGGCCCAACTAAAATAGATTTAATTTTTTACATTAGCCTTAGGCATACAGAAAATTGAGCAGAGACTCTCCAGATGCGCCCCCCTCCCCCCTCCCCCCGCTCCCTGCTCAACTGGAATCAGCGTGGTACATTTATCACATATGCTGAGCTAGTCTTGACACACTGTTGCTTCTAAAGCTCACTCTTCCGGTTTGGACACATGGACAATAGCAGGCACCCACCATTACAGTCACACAAGACCACTTCACAACTCTGATAATCTCAGACAGCTGCCTCTCTTCCCAGTCCAGCAACTACAGGTCTATAGGTCTGCCTCTTGCAGAAAGTGTCCACTGTGTAGTTTCTCGGGCTAGCTGCTTTCATCAGGCAATATGCACCTAAGGAGGTTTCCATGCACCTAAGAGGACAGCCATTTCTTCTATTACTAAATGTTAGTCCACTGTATGAATTACTACCATTTACCATTCATCTTCCAGAATTGCTTCCTTGAAATTATGATTAAGTTGATATAAATATTCACATGTTGAAAGTGCTCTACTCACCTGGTGAGAGACACTTAAGAGCACTATTGCTACATGATAGAGTAAAGCTAAGTTTAGCTGTGAGAAACAGCCCAACTGTTTTCCAGAGTGGCCGTAACATTTTGTACTCCCAACTTAGCAGCAAATGACAATTCCTTATTCCATATCCCCATCAGCATTGGGAAGTGTTAGCTAGCTGGGCAGGTTCTAACAGGTGTTTAGTGGCATCATCTTATAAACTTGTGGTTCCTTGATGGCATAAGAGATCAGCATTTTTTTTTTACAAGCCTGTCATCTGCAGCATCTTCTGTGGTGAGGTTGTTTACTGATCTTTAGACCATTGTCAGTGGGTTGATTTGCATTTTTAGTTTTGAGTTTGAGGTGTTCTTTGTGTGTTTTAGAATGATCATCTCCCCTTCTTAAAGATTTCTTTCCATTTATGTGTGAATGAATGTATATTACGAGCGTGCAGGTGTTCTTGGAGGCCATAAGAGGGTGTCAGAGCCCTTGGAGCTGGAGTTATAGTTGTGAGACACCCAGGATAGGTGCTGGGAACTCCTGAACAGAGGCAGTAATAGGCACTCTTCACTGGAGCCGTCTCCAGCCTTACAAAGTCAAGGCCTTTATCAGAGATGCTCGCAAAGCATCTTTTCCTAGCCTGTGGCTTTTTTCATTTTCTTGATTCACAGAACAGACTTTGTTAGGTTTTAATGACATTTAGCAGCCTATTTTTCTTTCCAACACTTTTGGTGCTATGCTTAAAAACTCATTTTCAGACTCTAGGATCACACAGGTTTTCCGTTCTGCTATTTTTTAAGCTTTGTTCTTTTCGTTTAGTTCCATGACCCATTCTGATTTCCTATTTATTCCTTGGCATGTGGTTTTCCAGTTGTTCCAGAACCATGTTAAAATGACTGATTTGTCTCCATTGATTTGCTTTTGTTTCTTTATCAAAGATCAGGGAGCTCTATGGATGTAAGTTTATCTCTAGGTTCTTAATTCTGCCACAGTAATCTACTGTTTATTCCTTTGTCAATATCATACTGTCTTAATTACTGTAGTTTATAGTAAGTCTTAAACTTGGACAATGTGAGTTCCCGCTTTTGTTCTTCATCAGTACTGTGTAGAACATTCTGGGTATGAAATAGTAACAAACAGTCTGCTCCTCACACAGGGTTCCTAAAACCCTTATAAAGGTGCTAGAAAAATCTTTTGCTCCGATTAGTCTTTGACAGCAGTCTTGTCACAGATCCCCTAAGATCTTTTAATTTCTTGAGTTATAGAAGGATTTGACCCAGAATTACCACCTCTTGGAATTTCTTGTGTACGGAGGACAGCTTTTGTTTTGAAGCAACTCTAGTCCTAGATCAGTGCTAGATACCAGAAAAGACCACAGCTGGATTTCTGGGATTTCTATCTCCATTCCAATCTTCCAGGGAGGAGAAGAGAGATAAGAAGGTTAATAACCAATCATATCCACCCCACCCCCCCAAATCTTTAAAACACAGAGTTTGGAGAACTTCTAAGTTGGTGAACATCTCAACATGTGAGGAAATGAGGGCAAACCCAGCCCCACAGGGACAGAAACCCATATCCAGAGCTTTCCCAACCTCTCCCTATGTAGTTCTTAATCCATCTGTATCCTTTAAAATACTCTTTATAATTAACCAGAGCTGATCCAAAAACTATTCTACCAAATCTTGCTCCAAGAGAGAGTTGTACAAACCTCCAACTTATAGCCAGCTAGTCATCCTTACAATCTGGTCCTACGACTGACACTTGAAGGAAGGGTAGGCCCATAAAACCAAGCCCTTAGCATGTGAGTTCTGTCCTAACTCTAAGTAGACAGTATTAAAACTGAACTAAATTGGCCAGGCAGTGGTGGCACACGCCTTTAATCCCAGCACTCGGGAGGCAGAGGTGGGCGGATCTCTGTAAATTCGAGGCCAGCCTGGTCTACAAGAGCTAGTTCCAGAACAGGCACCAAAACTACACAGAGAAACCTGGTCAAAAAAAATCTGAACTAAATTGTAGGACACCTAGATGCAATTGGAGAATTGCTTGCTATGGAAAGACCTACCACTCCTCTGGTGGCAGAAGTGAAATTTTGAGTTTTGTTGATGAGAATACAGAACAAAAGCATTTTGTTCTTTTCTACATACTGGGTCTTTTGTTTTTCCATATAAACTTTGCAATCACTTTATAGAATCCACAGAGTAACTTTCTGGGATTTTGACAGGGACTGTGTTTAATCTATGCATTAGGGCAGAAAGAACCAACAGCTCAACAACACCGAGTTTTCCTCTCTAATGTGGAATCTCTCTCCATTTATTTAATCTTCTATTTCTTTGGTCAGAGTTTATAATCTACTTTATATCAGTCCTGTGAGTGTTTTATATTTATTTGTAAGTACTTCTTTTTTAGTACTTTCAATTCTCAATTGTGTGCTGCTGGAATTTAAGAATTTTTTATACAGTACAAGCTCCCTCCAGTATACAACTATACTCCCATCAGTTTCAGGAGCTGGTTGTTGTTCTTGGGAGTTACATTAGTTCCACAGCTAATCATGCCATCTGCAAACTTATCTTTTCCTTCCATATGTATTTTTTCCTTTTCACCTTAATGCATCAGCTAGGATTTCCAGTGCAATGTTAACTAGAAGAGGTCAGAGGAGGTGCCTTCATCCTATTTCTGTCTTAGGGGAAAAGTATCTATCTAGTTCCTTGTCACTAAAGGTGTTAGTTGTTTGAGATTTGAAAATTCCTGGTTTGCTCCAAGCTGTGTTTTGAGGTTTTTTGTTTTACTTTTTTTTTTTTTTTAAATCATGGATGAAAGACTTTGGGATTTTGTCAAATGCCTTTCTGTATCTACTGATGTGATCATGTGATTATTATTTCTCCTTTAGACTGTTGAAGTGATAGCAGTAACCGATTTCAAATCAGCATTGCACACCTGGGATAAATCCCACTTGGTTGTTATATAATTATTTTTATTTGTTACTATAGTTTGATTTATTAAGATAAATTGTGAAGCTGTCTTTTAAAAATATAAACAAGGTGAGAAATCTTAGCACAAAGCATCAATTACATCTAAGTAGTAAATAGTTTGATCAGATTATTCTTCTAAAACCTAAAATTGCATCACTGCAATTAGACAAGTGTATTACTGATTAGAAAGAGAACACAGAACAATTAGCAATGAAGAGAAGCTTAAGCCAATTGCAGCATTTCAAAAGCATTACAGACTATAGTACACAAAAACTTCCTTTAGTTTTTCAGTTATGAACCAGAAGAGGAAGGAGAGACTCAGCTCCAAAAAAGAAAGGACAAGATAACTGAGAGCATGAAGGAAATCAAAGTCATCTTTGGTAGGCTGTGCCAGAGCTCTAGCCTTGACAGGCTCTGAGCCCAGCTCCTGCAGCTTCCATAATATTCGGTCAGGAAGGATGTAAACAAGGTTTTGTGATGGGAAAGCTTTCTCTACCTAGAGCTACTCTAGCTAGAAAAGCTAACTCTTCACACCATACCCCATGTTTTTTCTATATATCAATAAAATGGTTTCCAAAGATGTCTTTATTTATTATTAGCCTTTTTAGTCAGCAGTTTCCAAAATGCCCATTTCTTGTCATTGACAGCTTATCTGGCTGGCTGAAAACTGAACTGCTGAAATAAATCCAGCCTTGCAGAGGTGTAGCGCACCACGCCCGTCTGCAGTCTATGCGCTACCATACAGTTTGTGAACCAGGCAAGGGGCTGGAGATTGAAACAAAGACTCACAGACACACAGACACGGGTCATCCTTGAAATAAGAATGCCCCCTTTATTGTGTCCAGGGGCAACTTATATAGACATCCTTAACTGATAGCTACACCCCAGCCAAACCCACCAGAAACCACTACCCTGCCATCAGGAACTCCTGAGGGTCTCGTGCTCAGAGCAGCTGCAAGCATTACAAGTTGTTTATCAGAAATTCAGGATCTGGGGGGTTCACAGCTCCCAACACAGAGGGATGGGACAGAAGGCAGAGGAACGACAACCAGCATCCTATGTCTAAAAGGGGGCAGGAGCTTTACCTGTGAGTTAACTGTTTGGAAGAAAATCTTAAGAGGACACCCCAGGCATCCCTTTTAGGAACCATGATGCCATCTCTTTTCAGTTGGCTTTAGGTAGCTGAACACAGAGAACATGGAGAATGGTACCATAAACCATGGTAAGCAGGTTTTTATAGATAGTATCCTGAACTTAATGCTCCACACACACACACACACACAGAGAGAGAGAGAGAGAGACAGAGACAGAGACAGAGAGAGAGAGAGAGAGAGAGAGAGCGAGCGAGCAGGTTTTTATAAATGGATTCCTGAACTTAATGGTGGAGAGACAGACAGGCACGCACACACACACACAGAGAGACAGAGAGAGACAGAGAGAGACAGAGAGAGACAGAGAGAGAGAACTCTGATTTATAATGTGATATATCAAGAACTCTTGGGAAATAGAGAATGGGAACAAAGGAAAAGATAACTGTGCATCTAAAACCTGATGGACTTAGACAGTTTGGTAGCTACAGGCCTGGAATATGAAGTTCCTGAAGAAACCAGTGTCCCTGCTGCTAACCAGGCAGCTCAGGTTTGAAAAGGCCACTGAGCAGAAGGAAAAGCAGCAGCACTTCCTAAGGAACACCCAGGAGCAGTGTCCTACTTTCCTCTCCCTCTTACTCCTCCAAGGCCAGCTCACCGTCTCTTCTCACCTCTTCTGAATCACAGTAATCTCTCTTCTGGCTCTAAGAACTTAGTTATTACTCCCATATGTCTTTGCCTATCAAATTCAACTTTAAGCTGTGAGAATGCAGGGTCCATGCTACATAGCTAGATGTTCCCCAGTGCCTGTCAACAATGCCTCTAAACGAGTGGATGATAAGGGAACATGTCAACCAGAAGTCAGTACTTTTTGGGTGGTGGGTGCTTTTGTGGGTTTTGTTTTTTGTTTTGAGACAGGGTTTCATTACACAACCAAGCTAGCCTAGAACTCACTAAGTGGTTTCAGCTGGCCTCAGATTTATAACCCTCTTGTTTCAGCCTCCCACGGGCCAGGATTACAGGCATGCCCACCAGACCTGCTACTGTAATCGTGCTTTTGAAAGAAGGTATCAAAGGGCAAGTACAAGAACACAGATTTTGAGTTTGTGTTGTAAATTATACTAAGTCCTAATCCAATTCAAATCAACTATGTAACAAGCAGAATGAATAGACAGTCACCTGACACTGCAAAAATAACACAGTACCTGCAGGAGGCTTTCTATGGCGTGAAAGCCTCGAATTAAGTTCAGAGCTCCACATAAGAGACTAAGGATAAACGCCACGATCCCTGACAGAGTTGCTGGTTCCAGTCGCTGATGTGCTGGGAGAGAAAAAAAAATAGTTAGAAATGAATACCAGCATCTCATGCTAGCTAAGCTTATGTCAACCCAAATTCACTGTTCAACTTAGATGTATTCAAAGTAAATAACTTTAAAGAATATACCTTACTAATTAAATAGTTCCCAGTCTCCCAAAGCAGGGTTTCTCTGTGTAGCCCTGGCTGTTCTGGAACTCACTCTGCAGACCTCAACTACAGAGATCTGACTGGCTTCAACCCAGAGATCTACCTGCCTCTGCCTCACTGTGCTGGGATTAAAGGTGTGTGACACCATACCCAGCTGAAATATTCTTTCTAAAATGAAAAATATTTGACAACATAAAAGTCCCATTCTCAAATCAAATGGAATTAATATTGTTTTTCTACATTTTAATAGATGCACCTAACTTCTATTTTCAATAAAAGATGCTATGTATGGAGTACCTACATCTGTCAGTAAATAACTTGGGGGAACTTACTAGCAAAAAAAATGCACAATTTGCAATTTGGTACAAGCATTTTCACAAGATGACTTTGCTTGGAGAGTCAATGTGAAGCTCCTATGCTTTCTGAAAATGCTTAGACAACATTCTTAAAGATAAATATAGCTTGCTTTTAGGCAAAGCCCATGTATTTGGGACAGAAGACTATAGACACCACTGGCTATATGTAAAGCTTATTCATAATCACCACCCAAGCTCTTTAATAGAGTGTACAGTCTTGCAACTAGGAAGACTGTACCCTTGGTCTCTTGAAGGTAAAAGTGACTAAAATAAAACCACACCAGAACCAAACCAGCTGCATATATTGCCATTTCATCTTTAAAAACATTCCCTTAACTTTCAGGCTTCAACAAAGTAAAATATTTTGTTAAACAATCATTTCCCTTCATGATCATTTCACAATTATTAGGATTTACAATTGTGACTAAATGAAATCACAAACTAAACACATAACCAGTAGACTTCAAAAAGGACACTGCCAAAGAGGACATCAGAACCACATTTTCATTACTTTATCTAAACCACTGAAGTGTAAAAACCCAACAATGAAGTTAATGAGGCAGAACATTAATAAAGAAAAAGCTCAGATCTTTGCAAATTATATTCAGCCATCACAGCAGAAAAGATTCCCCAAAGAGTTAATAAAAACCCAAAAACCTACATCTCATGAACTATTCTTTAGGATCAGCAGAAAGTACTAATCTAGAATAACAGTCATAATTTCTTCTTTGCCAGTGTCTAGTCTTTTAATAAACTCTCTTGAGATTCTACCGTGAAAACAGAAAACCAAATATCGCTGTGTGGTATTGATACCATGGTCTTTCAGCAGTGAGAAAAAAGTCACACTAGTCATATTTTGGAGAATCTGTCCCTCTTGGTCCATCCTTTCTCAGAAAGAGGTAAATTGGACTCTCATAAAAAGCAAATGGGCTTTAGGAATAAAACCAACTGACAACTGAGTAATTATCAAATATAGTTTTCAAGTCACACTTTCATGTGAAACAAGGCACCTCATAAAAAAACCAACAGTGAAATTAAAGCTTTACAATTCAGGTGTGTTCAAAGGAAATCTGATACCATTTCATGTGTTGATGGCAATGTATTTAAGAAATAAACAAGCCAATATACATTATTAAGTTTCTTACACCTGCCTTTTAGCCTCAGGACATGTGTTTTATAATAATAGTATACCATTTATGAATTCATCATTTCAAAATGACCACAGGTATTTTTAAAGAGTAAAAGCAAGTGCTAAACCTCTTTTAATGAAGACAAGGAAAGCACTGTGCACAAGGGCAGGCTGGCACAGTGCCCATTTACTGTGGGCAAGAAATTCTAATGTGTTGACTTCCCTGCTTTATCCTCACCCCTTTCCCGGGACCTGTGGCTAGTTTTTCAAGAAGAGTTATCAAGCAAACTTTATTCTACAAACACAAGAGGATGGCATCACAGAAGGGCACTTTCCCGGTTTGAGAAACAAAGGAGGTACTTAACCACATTGTAATGTATTTACTGTGTGCTCTCTGCTATTCAGTGAAACAGATTCTAGATCTGCTGTAACCCAAGAAAAGTTTGCAGCACACTCAGTTTGGCACTAGGCCAGGAACTAGTATATAGCATATATCTGAGCCATGACAAATGAGGGGCTATGCAGGAATAACATGGATTTTTTTGTTTGTTTGTTTCCTGAAGCCAGGTAGCATCACCCAAACGGCTTTCTCATTTTGCTACTGTCAGATGTGCAGAGAACCAAAGGCACCTGCGGTGGGGGTGGAGGTCTAGAAAGAATTATGTGGCTAATGTTACCTACATATAGACCAGAAAACATCTGGATGCAAAAAATGGTATCCAATCTATTGTCTAAGAGATGTTTGTTGACACTGTAAGGCAGTTTCAGAAGCGAAGCTGAAGGCAAAATTCAGACATCAAGAAGTGAAATAACTGGTGATGCTGAGCTAAGAGCATGGGTGTGTGTTTTTGTGTCAAAGTAGATAGTAGGGATGGGAGATTAACACAAAACAGGATTGAGAGAGCCATTCTCACACAATGTGTATAGGGAAGAAAGACAGTTCAGAAAGGCTGAAACAGAGAAAAGAAGAAGAAGAAAAGGAAAGCAGAATAGCATCTATTGTGAAGACTTGCAAAGATGGTGGACTAAACAGTCCCTCTGCTCAACATCGGAGTGTACAAGGTACATCACTGAAGAAAGCATGTCTCTTAGTAAACATAACTTACTCCCTAGAATACAACATAATATACTAACTGGATGACACACCTTCCTAATCACAATGAGTCTCTTTTTTCTTTCCTTCCTTGCCCCTCATTTTTTTATGACTTATTTTATGTACAAGTGCTCTATCACCATGTACAACTTTATTCCAGAAGAGGGCACCAGATTCCACTAGCGATGGTTGTTAGCCACTGTGTGGTTGCTGGGTAATGAACTCAGGACCTCTGAAAGAGCAGTCAATGGTCTTAACCACTGATTCATGTCTCCAGTGCTGCCACCCCCCCACACACACACGCACTTTTTTTTAGAGAGGGATTCACCATGTGGCCCACGCTGGCCTCAAACTCATGATTCCCCTGACTCAATCCAATCTCCTGATTGCTAACATTATAGGCATTTGCTATTTACAATTCCTGGTCAGCCTTGTACTTTTTTTTGTATTATATACTTATTCCCATCTTGAAAGTGTTTACTAATTTCATAAAATGCCTCCACAATGATTAGCACAATAATTCAGAGAAAACTATTGGGCAAAATAGAGTAATATTTTATGGCAACTGATAAGTTGTCTATAAAATTCCCAAAATGGATGAAAATTGAAGGGATGTCAGAAACTGAAGGAATTAGAGACTTTTCAAAAGGAAAAAGTAGGAACAGAATAAATTTTAAAAGACTAACATTAAATATGGTAAGGGTATGGAATGGCCTGCTTTTAGCTCAAATACCCTCTCTGTCCCAGAGATCAGGCCACGCCCCAATGATGTTTTTCATCTCTAGAACAAAGAGTTAAGAGCAAACTATCCTGTAGCCTTGCAGCTCTTTGCTCCAGGTGTAAGTTTTATAGCCCTATCTAGTGCCTGCCTCCATAATACTGCCCCTTGTCAGGGCCCAGCTAGATCACGTGCTATGAAGCTTACCTTTCTGAAAAAGAGTCAAACGTGTTTGTTCTTGGGAACAGAAGAGTATACTTCTCACATCAGGATCCCTATCATGCTATCTATAGCAGACATCTCTCCTAAGGAAACACCTCTCAGGATTTAAAGGGAAATTTCTCTGTCTCCTTCTCTCTCTCCCCCTTAAGGCCCCATTATGCTATCTATGGCCATGATGACACATTTCTCCTAATTCCTATCCTACTTCAAAGCTGAGTCATGGCTGCCCATGGCTGAGGTTCTCCTACTATAGCTCATTCTGAAAGGTATTTCTGTACCAGCTCTTTTCTAAGTTATAACAGTTACTTGTGGGAATGTAAAATGGAACAAATACTTCAAATCCATCAGGTTCTTAAAGATTGAACAACTAACCCTCTGATCCAGAAGTGCTGCTCCTGATATTTACTCAAGGGAAATAAAAACAGGTCAACAAAAATATCTAGCTTTTCTTACAGTAAGCACACCTGAAAACAAGTAATGCCCATCAGCAATAAATATCCTGTAATATATTCACACAAAAAGTATTCAGACATGTTATACATATATGTGACATTACATTAAGAAGCTGTATACAAGAGTCAAATAATAATCCTATTAAATAATATTCTAGAATGAATAAAATTAAGATAAAAAAGTCACAACAGTGATTTCTGGAAAAAGCTAAACTGAGGAAATATTTGAGAGGAAATGGAAATGTTTAAACAATGCATTATCATGTCTTTTTAGTCTGTATTTCTGAAAGTTTAACATTTTGGGACTTTGCTCTCTTAAGACTAAATGACAAACAATTTACTCTAGTGAATCTTTTTCTTGCCAACAACCGATCTTGATCTTCACATCCCACCATCTTCTCTATTTGGCCCTCATATTCAGGGCCACTAATTTCTTGCCCAATCATCCCAGGTTCTGACATCAAGTAGACACAGACTGGGCCCCAATGCCCAGATTATTCAAATTAGCCATTCCCAAACCAGTCTTCTCCAGTCCTTCTCTAGAAAACCACAGCAAAAGTTCCTGCTCATATTTGCCCTTTCCATTCCTTAGGGATAACAATATTTTTAGTGTCTTTTCAATGACAGTCATTCTCAGGATCTGTGGACCACAGCATAGTTGAATAAAATATTAAGACATCTGTTTAAAAATATTTATGCCTATAAAGGAATTTTTTCTTTAAAACAAAAAACTACAGAAATAAATTATCAAGTGACTGAGAATACATAAAGAGCAGATAAAATAAAGATGGAAAAAACATCAATATAGTTGCTTAGTTGCATAAAAGGTACGTGAGGATTGATTACACTAGTCTGCTTAACATCCATATATCTGAAATTTTCCATAGGAAGACATTTTTTAAAAGACAAAGAAAAAGCAAGATTTACTACTTCATTTAACAAGACCACTTACTCCATTATGGACAGATTTCAATAACTATGGCAAGATACATATATATGGCAGTACATTAAGAAGCTGTATACAAGAGCCAGACCATAGGGAGAAAGAATCAAAGGATTTCAAAGAAAAGTCAGGAAATGTTTTTAAAGTGATTTAAAATCACTATTCCAAAGTAGGGGGAAAGCTTGAAAACTAAATAATTTTAGTTAGAGGTTCTCCTCCCCAAATGTTTCAACTTGAGAATTACAGAAAATATTATGTAGACTCAGTCTGAATTAAAATAAATTTAAAAGTTAATTTTAAAGTGAGCTCTAGTTTTAAGTTACTCTTTCTTAAAATAATTTAAACCAATTCCAGTTTCTTATCCCATTCTCCTAGTGTCTGGTGTTGAATGACCACAGCATAGCAATGTGGTCTAAGTCCAGAGAGAACTTCTAGAGGTCAGTAGTACAAAGGGTTTCTAACAGAGTCTACTTTTAGGTAGGCCAAGTTGGAAACCCACCTCAAATTGAGACCATCACCCTAAGTCCTGAGTATATGTATTAATGTGCAGACACCTGAAGCAACAGCTACTGCTGGACCCATCCAGTTAGGATTATCATAGGAGATGGGCCAACAGAAGGAAGTCTTGAAGTTTTTCCATCCAAACACCATTAAGCAACTAATCAGTCTCCTGAGTTAACTGCAATGACTAGTGTTGCCACCTAAGGTTTAAAAACCTATGGTGGTAATCCCAATTAAACAGTGATTTCTGTGTTGGAGAGATTGCTCCGTGGTTAAGTACTAGATGCTCTTGCAGAAGACCAGGGTTTAATTCCCAGCACCCACATGGCAGCTCACACAATCTGTAACTACAGTTCCAGATGCCCCAATACTCTCTTCTGACCTCCTCAGGCACCAGACAGACATGAGGAACACAAATATACATGCAGGTAAAATCCGCATACATATTTTTAAAATAATATTAAAATTAAAAAGCAACCCACTAAAACAGTGATTTCCATTTAACATTCCTGCTTGGGTCTCCACAATGGTTGTCTTAAAGAATGACATTTTTTTATAAGTTCCGATTGTAAGTGCTTTTCACTTTGTAGCTGAGGATGACTCTGAAATTCTGACCGCCCCAACCTCCACTTCTGGTTTATTTGGTGCTGGGGACTCTATCACCTAAGTTAGGGTCCAGCCCTGCAAGAGCTTTTCTAGGTGTGATCTCTCGCTAGTACTCATCAATCCATTCTCTTACAAGTAGACAGTAATTTGGTAAATGTTTTTCTCTGTCCTTATAAACAGAAGAAATAGAAGTATTTTGTTTCTACCTGGCAGTACATTAGCCATGTTGTCATTAGATTAATCTATATCAGGAGTTAGCAAACTATGACCCATAAACCAAATTCGGAACACGTATTTTACATATTATCTATGACTATACAATTTTTATGCATTACACCAGCAGAGTTACATCAGACCTGTACAGCCTTTAGAAATCGAAAATGTGTGGTATATACCCCTTTATAGAAAAAGTTTACTTTTGGCTTACGAAGGTTAGTATCTTAATAACCCATGTGCATTATTTTGGTATATATTATTATTCTCATGGTGATAGTACTTGAAAAACAGACCGTAGTATATGACTTAGGTTAGATACCTTAATACACGTGTGCTAGACAATAGAAAATAACTACAATTATAGAAGGACATCACCTCAGTCAGATGCTGGTGATCAAAGATTTAGAACATGTTGGCAGTAAGAATTAAGTGTATGCACCTGGCAATTGGTACCACTAAGAAAAGATACACTGATTAGTATGCCTTTTTTAGATTTCAAAGACATTTCTACATTTCTGCACATGTATTGAGTCACTGTTTACTGAATGACAACAGTTGAGGGCCCAGAGAAACAGAGGATCTAGAATGCATTACATGACACCATGGGCTCAATGCAATGGTGTGCAAAATAATCCTGGAAGGCAGGAATGATGCTAAGAAAGCCAACAAAATACTATTAAGAAGACCCTGGTTAAAAAGCAATGGATGGCCTTTTGGCAAGGAACTGTTTCCACTTTGAAAACTGTTTCTTAGCTTGCTAGTCATGGTAGAACTCAACTACCCAATGGTGAAATAATAGTTTTATACTATAAAGCCAAAAGCAATCACAAAAACAAATTAAAGCCAGTGAAGAACAGAAAATGATTTCAAAAATGAAGGCAGTTAGAGACAAAGGTAATCAAAACTGATATGACAAAAGGAAAATATCAAGAGATGGCTTAATAGTAACTAGTAATTCCTGTACCTCCAAAGGGTCCACACTGAGCAGATCACTAATTAACTGCCTATAGCTCTAGTTCCTAGGAATCTGACACCTCTTCTGGACTCTCAAATACCACATACATGTGAAGTTATTCAGAGACACATAAATAAAAATAAAATAAAAGTTGTCAAAATGATAGATTAAAACCCAACAGTTTCAATAATGACATTAACTGTAAATGACCTAAATATCTAATTTTTAAAAAGCCAAGATTATAAAATTAGATTTTTTAAGGATGCAACCAAATGATACCTATAAATACCATCTTATTTCCCTACCCTATGAGAAAAAAAAGTTTATTTGATTAAACAAAAATAAAACGTACATAGGAACAATTTCTATTTTTTTTTTTTTTTGAGACAGGGTTTCTCTGTAGCTTTGGAGCCTGTCCTGGAACTAGCTCTTGTAGACCAGGCTGGGCTCGAACTCACAGAGATCTGCTTGCCTTTGCCTCCCAAGTGCTGGGATTAAAGGCACTACCACTGCCCAGTTAAAATAAAATGTGCACCGGAACAATTTCTAAGTCCAAAGAAAAACTGGTTTTATCCTAAGGCACCAACCAGGAGCTGATACTGCATCTCTTAGCTACTTCCCCAGTCCTCTCTGTGGACCACAGTGATATATGCAGAGGTCTGTTAGGTTCGAAACACTTTAATACTGCCTCTTTACCTGCTCACTGCTCGCCATGCTTGTGGACAGCACTAGTAACATTAAAGGTTTGAAAGATAAACACCACCAAACAGGGGAAGGGGCTTACAAAAAAAATCAAAACAAAACACTTTTGCCTTGAAGTTCGGGGGAAATTCCCCAGTCACCGTTCATTGCATCGACAAGCTCTGAAATGCACAGCAATCCCAGAACCCAGGCGGGTTTGCAGGGACGGCTCTGCTGCCAGGGAGCCATGCTGAGGGTACGCTCCTTCAATCAGCTTGCTGTGAGAGAATAGTAATAGAGATGCAACTTAGTCCCTCTAACAGCAGGCCACACGTCTCTATGAATTCCACCTGGATCATACTCACTAAAAAATAAATAAAGAAAGAAGAAAAACTCAACTGAGCCATGAATTATATACTTCCTTAAAAATTAAAGCTTTTTTTTTTTTTAGCTGAAAAGGCGTAAGAACCAATGGATAGCATTAAACAAGATCCATTAAAACAAAACCTAACAACACTCCCACCCACAACTACATGTAACATGCTAGCTAAACACTGATAAACCATCCACCCTCACCTCCAATGACATTAAGGGAAAAAGACATTTACCACCCTAAAAGCAAAAAAGTTCCATACATGTGAACAGTTTACCTCTAAAGGAGGACAATTAAACAGGTTTCTAGAAACATGAAAACCACTGCAGAATGGTTAAAGAATATGTTGTGCTCTGAGATAGCCTTAAGATAGGATTTGTAAGTTAATACAAACATTAAAAGGAGGTCTAAGACCATGCGGAATCACAAAAACACTTAGAATCATTGCTGGTTAAATGATGATCAAACACTGTTCACTAGGCTGCTTGTTAACCCATAAGACCAGTTTTAAAAGTAGACATTATTAAGGTATTTCTTCACTGTGACATTTATAAACTCAACTCCTGGTTATTCCAGTGGCCTTCAGGGTACTCTCATCCAGGTAGACCAGAAGGTTACTAAGGAAGTACAGAGGTAGAAAGACCTAACAGTATAGTATTTCCTGATAATGTGCTTCCCAAACTTATCAATTGTTTAACAAACAAGAAATGGGGCACACAACAAATGTCAAAGTGTTGCTTCTAGTAGGAAGAACAAATCAAATTAGAGCAATGTACATGTCCCCAGTCACTGTAGAAAAGTGATGGCTGCACCATGGTGACTGATATCCTGCTGGGTGCAGGCAGCTTCATATACAAGCAAGAAGTCAGATTCTAATTGCCTTCAAGTACCTGATACTCCTCACTAGACCTTTAGGATTCCCACTGAAAAGGCACTAAACCACCACATAAACATAAGGACACAGAGAAAAACAGACAACAGATGGAACTCTAATATGAATTTTAATGTAGTATCTATATTATAAAGATTTCAAAGTGTAATATATTCCTTGGTATGAAGAATTTCAAAATGATAAAGGAACGAATGCTTCAAACTACAAGCTTTAAAATACATTAATATAGGGGGCTGGAGAGATGGCTCAGTAGTTATGAGCATTTGTTGCTCTTGCAGAGGAAGCAGGTTCAGTTCCCAGCACCCACATGGAGGCTCACAACCATCTATAACTCCAGTTCTCAGGGATCCAATGTTGTCCTCTGTGGGTAATAAGTATGCACATGGTGCACAAACATACATACAGGCAAATAATACATACATATAATACAAAGAAATAAATCTTTAAAAACACATAATATGAAAACTGATCATCCTAAAATAAGATATACATTCAGAAGAGATTGCAATAACCATTTCTCAAAGGATGGATGAAGCAAACAGCAAGTCAGAAGAGACACAACAGATTTCAACAATATCAGCTATCTTGATCTAAGTAACACAGAATACACCACTAACAACAGAGTATGCACTTTAAGCAGAAAAGAATGATTAACAATGGACTATTTTCTTGGGAATAAATCACGTCTCAATAAATTTTAAAATATCCAAATCAAATAAAGTTTGTTCCCTGAACACAATGTAATTAAGTTAAAAATCAATAAAGATCTGAAAATGCCTAAATAAAACTATACATTTCTAAATAATTCAGGAATCAAAAAAGTCAAAAGGAAATTTTAAAAAAGTATTTTAAGCAGAATGAAAAAAATGCAGTATGTTAAAAATCTATGGATGTAGCTACAGCAATACTGAGAACGAGATAGGTAGCAGCAGGTGCTTGTTTTAGAAAAGACGATCTCAAATAAATTGCTCCAAATCTCAGAAAACAAGAGCATAGGAACCCAAGGTAAGCAGAAAATGGGAGAATAAGCAGAACATGTCAATAATATAGAAAATAATACATCAATGAAAGTAAAATGCTGATTCTTTAAAAAAAACTCAATAAAAGTGATCAGTTTTTATGTGCTAGGAGAAAATAGCAAAAGAAAAATCACCAATATCAGAAATGAGAAAGATGACATAATTCTAATTCTATGGAAAATAAAGGGATAAAGAAACATGGATTATACATCAAAAATCCATAACCTGAAAAAAATAAATAGATTTCTTTAAAATAAGCTGCAAATGCTCACTAAGAAAAACAGACAAGCTGAGCAGCCCTGGCCCTAGTAAAGAAACTGATTTAAATCTTCCCCAGACAAAGGTATTTGAGGTTTCATTGCTGGGTCCTACAGAACACTTTCGAAAAACATAAAAGAGGAAAGAGCACCCTCCAGTGTATTTTCTCATGTTGGCTTTGCCAAGATAGTCAAACCAAGCATAAATAAAAATGAAAAACTAGAAATCAACTCCCTCAGTGAGACACATATAAAATATCAAAACTTTAGCAAATTGAATCTGATAGCATATAAAAAGCATAACACATCATGGGGAATTTAACATAGATATTAAAAATTTGTTTAAAAACTGAAAAGAAATTAATGCAATTTTCCAGAAAACAAATTGAAAAATCACATGAACAATGCAATTAAGACATCCAACAGACAGTAGTGGACGGTCTGTCGTCCCCTCAAATTCTGTAGAGTCTCTATTTTAAGTTGTGAGGTTGTCTTTTAAATTAATTCTGATAGAGCCTTTTGAATGTATATTAAATAAGTACATTTTGATTTTTAAATTTTAAATGAAATTTATGTGTGTGGGTATTTTGTCTGTCATTTACATGCCTGGTTCCCAAGGAGGTCAGAAAAGGGCATCTGATCCACTGGAGTTACAGATGGTTGTGAGTCGCCATGTGGTTGTTGGGAATCAAAACCAGGTCTTCTGGAAGTGCAACCAGTGCTCTTAAATGCTGAGCCACCTCTCAAACCCATTTTGATTGTTTTTGTACCAAAAGGAAGAGGAAGAAGAGAAGAAGGCGAAAAAAGCAAATTCAAATCTTTTCTGTTTATATATCGGATTGCTTCATTATTGCTGAATTACAAATTACTTAAATATTTTAGATACTAATCTCTTATGCACAAATGACTCATGAATATTTTTTTCATTTTGTGGGGTTTCATTCTGATTGTGAGTTTTAATTTGATAAATTTCATTTTGTATATTTTGTCTTTTCTCACTGTGACTTTTTTCATATATAATTTATTTTCATTTAATGTTCATTGGTGTTTTGTCTGCTTGTATGTCGGTGTGAGGATATCAGAAGCCCTGGAACTGCAGTTACAGACAGATGTGAGATGCCATGTGGGTAGTGGGACTTGAACCTGGGGTCTCTAGAAGAGCAACCACTAAGCCATCTCTTCAGCCCTTACAGTGATTTTTTTAAAATCAAATCTGAAAAACTTAACACAAGATCATGAAGAGTCACACCTATGTTTTCTACTAAGAGTTCTGAGTTTAGAGCTGGTAAATTTAGGGCTTTGCACTGTGTTAATTTTTGTGCTGTGGCTATGCAGTAGTCTAATTTCTTTCTTTTACATGTGGATACGTGGCTGTCCCAACACTGTATGACCTTCCACCATTGTCTTAGAATCACTGTGTGAATTGGCCACACTGAAAGGGTTTACTTCTGTGATCTCAATTCTACTACCCTGATCTACATGCTAGCCTTAAAGCAGAACCACTCCATATAGATACTATAACTTGGCAATACCTTTGAAGTTTGAATTTTTCAACTTTTCCAAGATTATTTTGCATATATATGTATATATTCCTTACATTTATATATGAATTTTAGAATCAACTTGTCAATTTCTATTTTAAAAAAAGCAGCTCAGAGTATGCTGAGTCTCTATTTACTTAGGAGTACAGCTATCTTAGTAAGATTGTCTGCTAACCCTTAAATGTGGATCTGCTTCCCACTAATTTTTGTCTTAACTTCGTTTAAAAATATTTTGCTGGTCTCCAATAAATGGGCTTTCCATTTCATCTTCAGATTGCTTACTGCTAGTGTACAGTGTAGAGGTCTTAGGCACTAACACCTAAGGTATCATGCAGCCTCTCTGAAGTCATGCACTTGTTCTAATAGTTTTCTAGAGGAATCCTTAGAATTTTCTACAGAAAAAAAAAAATCACACATGAATGGAATTATCTATTTTCTTTGCAATTTGAATGCCATTTTATTTCTTGTCCTTATTTACTTGTTTATTGACTGACTGGATTATTGAAGTGAAAGGTTTTCCCTTTCTCCCATATTTATATAATTAAATTACATGTGAAATGTCATATTCAGTCCACATTTAAAGAATACTAGCAAACTAAAGCAAATATAGGGTTAGGGAAGGTGTCAAAATGACAGAAAAGTCTTAAGGAATTGAAGATGCTTTACATGAAAAATATTAGGCTAGAAGCATAGAAAAAAATGGAACTGCCTTCTGCTTCAGCTGAGGGAGGTGACAGAACCTCAGACCACACCAGTAGGTATTAATATGGAATCAGACATTAGCTTGATCTACAAGGAAATGTTTAAGTAGTAGTCCAGCAATAGCACATCTACTTTTGTAAAATAGTGGGGTTTCCATTTTACAGAGAAGTTTCATCCTGACCCCTGCTAAGCCTTGTGTACTTTCTGTGGAAGGGGAGATCTGAGTAGTCAGTCACTACAACTTTTAGTTTCTGTTACAGTCAAAACTCCTATACTGAATATTGCTATTTGATATAATAGACATTTCTAGAAAAAAATGTTTAAAAGAAATCGAATGCTTTTTAGCAAAGATACCTTCTGAGATTATCATTTGGAAGTAATTTCCAAAATATCAAGCCTTCAGTAGCCTACTTTATAACAACTGAGAAAATGGATTACTTTGACTTCCATATTCTCTCATAAGTTGATTTAAAACACTAAAATAAAGCAATTGATTTTCAAGAGTTCCTCTGTTACTTTTTAAAAAGTTAATAAAGTAATTAAGATCCAAAACTCACCAGAAGAAATCTTACCAGCACCTTTATAGTCAACAGAAAATGCAGATGTGACTCCATTGGCTGATCCCAGTTCACACATTGGGATTTGATAAGGGGGCCTCAGCTTGATTTCCATCTGCATGTCTGACAGATTTATTTTTGTTGAAAGAGACCTGGGATTATTATAACGCTGCTTGGTCCTCTGAATGAAGTTATCTATGTAAAATAAAAAATAAATTTCCTTGCAGTTATTTGTTAATTAAATCATTTGAGAGTGTGATGTTTATGAGTATAAATTATATAAAGTTTGTTATTCAAAACTCCTCAGTTTGTCAAGGGATTTCCAGTATTATGTTTAACAGGATGTTGTATCATGGAGTCATCAGTTTTACACTCTAAATATTAAACTCTATAATGAAGTTACTATAACGTAAATATAGACTTTTAGGAATTGTAGTAACAAAAAGAAACCAGTTTTAATTGTCAACCAATGACTTAATTTTTATATCCTTATCTCACAAAATATTCAATTTGTAATTAGCTGTAATTACATACAAATTATACCATAAGCAATGTGTTTTTATAAATCTTCTTTCTTATTTACTATTTATACCATTAGATAGTATGTTCTAAAGAATAAGTTTAGTGGAATCAAAAGAAATTTTCTAAATTATCTTCCAAGCAAAATTTTATCTTTACTATTTCCCTCTTTCTATGTAAAGAAATCCATAACTTTGACCAGATTTTTCTGGTTGAGAAAACTACCGCCCATAGGCCAAATCTAAATTGCTTTATTTGTAAATAAAGTTTTATTAGACAATAACCTTGCTCATTCATTTATGTATTGCCTGTGGCTGCTTTCAAGCTGCGATATCAGAGCTGAGTAGTTGTGGCAGAGACTAGACGGCCCTTAAAGCCTGAAATACGCACTCTCTGATCTTTTCCAGCAAGTATTTGCCAACCCCTGTTCTACATTAAGCAGACTATAAAAGATTACTACATAAACACTAAACAGAGTCTGGGGCTTATAAACTTCTCACTGAGAATCTGTCCTCTGGGATTCGTTCTTTGGACTAATGATCACAATCTCCTTCACTGCTCAAACACATTTTTTTCCTAATAGACATCCAAATTAAGAACTATAGATCCTTTGCCAATTATTCTATCAAAATCAAGGCTGAAGAAGTTTCTCCACTACTCCCCAATATTAGATGATAAACTGTTTGACAGACAGAATATTAAAAAGTACAGAAAAGAACAAAACAAAACAAACCAGGCCCTTACCAAATTCAATGAAACAGTATGGTCTGACAGCAGTATTTGTCTTCATCATGTTATAAGTAGTAATGAACTCCTTCTGAAGCTCATCCAGGAAAGAGAAGGCCAGAACATTTGGGTAATTTTCAGTGCACAACATCATGTAGCTCACTCCCAGAGAGCTAATAAAACTACAGTGTAAAAAACATTGGGTTTAAAATTTCAAATTAAATCAAGGTAATTTGTTGTTTCACAAGACTGGTTCTATATACCATAAACTGCTGCTACAGTAGCAATGAAGACATTAACATTTATTATATATTCCAGCAATAACTTTAAAAGAACCAAGATACACTACTATCTAAAGTTGTGGATGTGTAAGAAAGGGAGACACACTACACTTCTGGAATTGCAGCTAGTCATCACAGAGCAGAAAGCAAGGGAAAGAACATACAAACATGTAAGTATCCAAGTAGCTTAAAGGTCAACCCTTCACAAAACCAGGTGAAAATTATACACTCAAATCAAGAACTGTTCAGAAAAATCTGGCCAAAGTTATGGACACTAACCCTGGAAAGATATATAGAACTTAACATAAAAGTTCAGGGTGGCCACTAATCTCTTGAAGTCATCATTGACCCAAGAATCAAATCTTTTACATTAGAACACTGAGGGAAAAGAAATTATATGTATCACAGGAGGGTTTTTTTTTCATTCATAATAATGACAAATACATAAAAAAAGAAAGAAAGGAGTATGGCTTATAGCAAAATGCTAGGAACTGCCTAGCTGGAGGAAGTAGTACTACAGGCAGGGGAAAAAAATAAACAAAACACCTTTTTAAAGTCACCATAATAAAAACTGGATCAGGCACAATGATTACGAATATTAATCCAGGAAGAAATTTTGAAGTATAACAACATATTTGTATGGTGTGGTTCTTGACCTTCCTAATGCTATGACCCTTTAATACAGGTCCTCATGTTATGGTGCTCCCCAACCATAAAATTACTTTCATTGGTACATTTTAACTGTAATTTTGCTACTGTTATAAATCGTAACATAAATATTTGTGTTTTCCTTTGGCTTGTGTTTTCCGATGGCTTTAAGCAACCCCTGTGAAAGGATCACTTGCACTTCCCCACTAACTGTGGTCTCAACCCACAGGCTGCTTTTAAGATGTTTTCCAATAGACTGTTGGTATAGGTGGTCCTTCTGTCTTTGCATTGCTTTCATTGGTTAATAAAGAAACTGCTTTAGGCCTGTTGATAGGGCAGAACTTAGGCAGATAGGGAAATCTAAATGGCATTCAGGAAGAAAGGAGGAGAGAGAGATGCCATGGATCCACGGGAGACAGAGGCTGGGAATTTTACCTGGTATGCCACTGCCACGTGGCAATACACAGATTAATAGAAATTAAAGTTAAATTAAGATGTAAGAATTGGCCAATAAGAAACTAGAACTAATGGGCCAAGCAGTGATTTAATTAATACAGTTTCTGTGTGGTTATTTCAGGACTAAGCTAGCTGGATGGCCAGGACGAACAAGCAGCCTCTCCTTGCAACAGACTGTTTATTAGCTGCAAGAGGAAATTCTATAGTAGAAACCAGAGAACTTGTTGACCAAGTTATTCTAATACCAGTAATGAGGGGCAGGCAGACAGCATGCATTTCCAAGTGTGGCACTCTAAGGAAAGACATCACTTGTCAGTATTCCCAACTGGAATGTATAACCAGAATCTAATAGTGAAGAAACAGCAAAATAGGCAACACTCCAATTTTTAGGTAGGGAGGCATATTCTTTGGGGGAGTGGGGGGAAGGAAAGGTTTTACTTGGAAGTGTACTTCCACATCATTGAAAGAAGTCAGGACAGGAACTCAAACAGGGCAGAAACTTGGAGGCAAGAGCTAATGCAGACAGAGGCATGGAGGGGTGTTGGTTATTGACTTCCTCACCATGGCTTTCTCAGTCTGCTTCCTTATAGAACCCAGAACTACCAGCCTAGGGATGGCACCACCCACAATGGGCTGGGCCCTCCCCAATCAATCACTAATTATAACTGGATATTATAGAGGCACTTTCTCAATTGAATCTCCCTCCATTCAGATAACTCTAGTGTAGCAAGTTTTCTTGTCAGACTATCTTTGGATCACCAGCCCCCATATAATGACATGGAAACAGTATTAATTATGAAACCTTGGCCTTAAAATTAGGCTTTTTCCTAACTAGCTCTTATAACTTAATTATCCTGCTTTTATTTTTTATTAAATTTTCTTATTTATTTTACATACCTAACACAGTTTTCCCTCCCTTCTCCAATTCCCTCCCCCTCCACCTCCTTTACACCCACCACCACCACTCCTCAGAAAGGGTAAGGCTTCCCATGGGAGTCAACAAAGCATGGCATATCAAGTTGAGGCAGGACCAAGCTCCTCCACCCTGCACCAAGATTGAGTGAGGCATCCCATCATAGAGAATAGGTTCCAAAAAGCAGTAGTAGCGCATGCCTTTAATCCCAGCACTTGGGAGGCAGAGGTAGGGGGATCTCTATGAGTCCAAGGCCAACCTGGTCTACAGTGAGTTCCAGGATAGTCAGACTGTTTATGTCTTGAGAATACATATATTTGGCAGTTCATGTGCCAGGGAGAGATCCTGGTCCCACTACTAGGGATCCCAGGGAGGTATATTCTTTTAAAACAAAACAAACAAAAACCCCTCAATGCTTGAAAAATAAAGATTATAGAAATGCTCCCAATCAAAGAAGTCTAAAGAATCATGCCAACCACATATGATAATACCTAACCCCAGTCTGGATCCTGAGCAGAGAGGGCTGTGCTGCTGTAATGAATATTTCTAGGATTAAATGACAAAAAAAAAAAAAGAAAGAAAGACAGAAAGGATAGCAGTATTACAGAAGCAAGATTAATTTACTATAGCTGATTATGGTATGCAGTTAAAGTAAAAACCCATTTCCAATTTTAGAAAATATTCTTTGCAATAGTTAAGAAGGCCTGGGTTAGATATGTAGCTCAGTGTTTGCCTAGCATGAACAAGTCTAGGGTTTGAACAACTCTTGAACTTAATAGCTCAGGGTGGCCTCAGACTTCTGGTCCTCCTATCTCAAGACTCGCAAGTGCTGGGAATGCAATCATGTGCTACCAAGGTAGTCTAAAATATATTTTCCCAAGTGATTTTCTTGTCTCAAAAAACATTCTGTCATTATTAAAATTCTTTGCCATGTCATTAGCATTTGAATGTACTCCACAATAGTTTGAATAGCATGGACACAATTAGCAATTGGCTTCCATCCATTCAGAACTCTCAACTAGTGAAACAAAAGTAATTTCATTATTGTTTAATAATGTGACTGAAGATTTTGGTCATTTCCTGTGTTACGTCCGGGTTTTGCTGTACCTCTACATTAATAGTTCAGTAAGCCACAGACATCTAACTCAGTTTATGGCAAGTCTTTTTTGTGCTAAATTAAGATGGAAGATTGAGTTAGAAATACAGAAAACCCAATTTTTTAAAATATTATATTCTGGCATTTTCAGAAAGTCATCTACTTGTATGATGCTCTCTGAAAAGGCTATAAACCATTAAACATTTGACTTTCAGAGTAAATTTAGCCTTATAATTCTTTCTCTCAAATAAAAACAGCTTCCTAACAGTACATGCAAGGTCTGTTAATTTACATTTGCAATAAGAATAATAATTGCTTTTTCAATTATTGTTGATCCAGACAGAGATTCTTACCATCTCACTGAAGACTTCTTGTGAAACAGTCTAACATCACTACAAGCATGCTATCTGCACGTATCCATCGTACTTGGTTCATGTTTATATGTAGACACTATGCCTTAAGGAAGGTAAGAGTAGCAAGAGTAACAACATGCTGACGTGATGACTGCTCTGCTGAATATTTTGCATAAATTTTTTATTTATCCTCACAATAAAAGGCTACTAACTAGGTCATTCTGCAAATAAAGAGCCTCAGAGAGGTCAAGTAACTTACCCAAGGCCACACTATTAATAAACAGAGATGGTGCACCTGGGGACATACTTCAGTTGGTAGAGTACTTGTCTATGCTTTACAAAGTCCTGTGTTTGATCCCCAGCACAACAAACCAAGAGCTGAGATAAACAGCTTATTCCAGAGCCTATAATCTTTTTACAACACACCAACTTGCATGTTGTATAGATTTTAATCTTTTTTCACTTTTTTTTCAGCCACAGATCAATCTGTTTTGTTTTGTTGTTCTTCAACTACATGAAGAACAATGAGATTTAGTGATCTGGAAGTTGTATTAATATGTATATCCCCATGCCAGGAAAGCCTTCCAATTTTTCCACTTCATCTTCTTCTCTGCATCCCACAGAGGCCTGTTTTAGAGCTTCAAGTGTGCCAAAACACTCCCAGCCCCGTCACTCCCACCCCAAGAAGCTTCCAGAATACTGTCTTTTCCACTCTCCATGTGCACCAATCCTGACCTGGCTAAAGTCCACTCACCTATATGTTCTTTTTTAAAATATATTATGTATACGATATTCTGTCTGTGTGTATGCCTGCAGGCCAGAAGAGGGCACCAGACCCCATTACAGATGGTTGTGAGCCACCATGTGGTTTGCTGGGAATTGAACTCAGAACCTTTGGAAGAACAGGCAATGCTCATAACCTCTGAGCCATCTCTCCAGCCCCACCTATCTGTTCTTATGCCTTTGAAAAGTGCATGATCTACAGAAGTGATTCTCAATCTGTGGATTGTGACCCCTTTGGAGGTCACATATCACATATCCTATATACCAGATATTTACACTACAATTCATAACAGCTGTAAAATTACAGTTATGAACTAGTAACAAAAATAATTTTATGGTTGGGGTCACCACAACATGAGGAACTGTATTAACTGTATTAACGATGAGGAAGGTTGAGAACCACTGATCTAAGTGATCTCACCCTTGTGGTTATAAAACAGCAGCTGCTATTAATCATGAACTAGCTCAAGTTGCAAGTATACATTTACATATTTGCATTCTGCAATGCCTTTTTAATTAACAACTGTACTCTATGAGAGCATGGATGGTTTCTGTATTGCCCACTATTGTACTCTTAGCTCCTAGAATAGTGGGATCTAGTACATAATAGGTGTTCAATAACTGAACAAATAAAGAAATACCAAATGGGTATCACTCACTTGCTTACAGTCCAGTAGTGTCTACACAAAGTAAAATCTCAATGACTAAAACACAGAAAGAATACTATTTCACCTACTCTTCCAGTCACTGCTGTTTCAGTTCAATTTATCTTCAGTATATCCTGAAGCTAAGGGTGTTCGCAGAGGTCACTGAAGGTAACTGTGAAGATGTGGTGCTCTGTAGTGAGTATCCACACATGGCTTCCTAAATGTGTAGTGATGCCTCCGCTCCCTTTATCATTATTTTTACATATGCATGTTTGTACTGCCAATGGACATAGTCTCTTTTCTCTAATTTAATCACAATGGGTTTTTTGTTTTGTTGTTTTTAGACAGGTTGTCCTATTTCCAGGATATCCTTAAATTCTTATGTAGCTAAGAACTTTTGATCTTCTTGCCTCGACTTCTTTGAGTACCTGGTTTATGTGGTGCTGAGGATCAAACCTAGAGCTTCAGCTAGACCCTCAGAATATTCAATATAATTTTTTAAAGATTTATTTGTGTATGTATGTGTCTCTGTGAGTCTATGTACACATGTTCATGTGTGCATGCTTACACACAGAGGCCAGAGAAGGGACTCATTTCCCTCAGATTTGTTTAGAGTTACGGGTATTTGGGGGATGCCTGGCAAATTATTTTTAAATGTCATGATTAATTTATATTACATATACTATTTTCATTCTTTCATTATTTTAATTCAATTATGCCATCACACAGAGAAATTCTGCTTATCCTTCGTAGCCACATTCCCCAGTTATTTATAGCTTTCCTGGGTACAGAAAAAGTGTCTAGTAGCATGTACTCTCTGTTAAAGTTGCTAAGTATTAGAAAAAATAGTACTTTTGAAATAGATGGAGGTGGGTGGTCCTTGGGCTTCCCACAGGGCAGGGAACCCTGATTGCTCTTTGGGCTGACGAGGGAGGGGGACTTGACTGGGGGAGGAAGAGGGAAATGGGAAGCGGTGGTGGGGAAGAGACAGAAATCTTTAATAAATAAATAAATTTTTTTAAAAAAAATAGAACTTTTGAAATAGAACCTTTCACAAAAATTTTACTAAAATGAGTATACCAAGCAATGTCAACTTAGAAAGATAAAGAAGTCTGAGGATTTTAAGGAGCCCAAAGTGATCACACTGTCAGAGTTCTGAATATTATTTTCCCATGGAAACCATAATAATTTGCTTCCTAGGCCAGATCACGAGTTTATTCAACATGCATAGTATGTCTAAACTGATGAGAGTTGTGAGCCTGCACCCACGGTGGAGAAGCTCTCCTCTAACCAAGCGTGCTCAGAGCTACTGCAGAGTTCAGTGGTACCGTTGAGTAAAGTGCCTGCCCATTGCAGGTGGTGAATAACTAGGCTACTGTTCTGGCTACAACTCCTGTCATCAGAAAATAGCACCGAAGAGTGAAAGGAAAGTCCTGCTACTGACTGAAACTAACAGACAGGAGGCCTAAAATAGAATTTTAGTTGAAAGTAGTTTAGGGACAAATACAAAATGACAGCATCTCCAGGCAAGGAGAGAGTCTAGAAGGCCTGCAGCCTGGCTGACTTCAAATGAACTCCAGTGAAAGAACCAATGAATTACACTGTTCCATTAAAATTCACAGTGGGAAAACTGGCCCCCACAGGGTATATGCCTTTTCATAAGATCAATGTCTCAAAATTAAAAGAGATCTCACAGACACAATCTGATTTTTTAACTCCAAAGTCAACCACAGAGTGTTAAGGCCTCACAGGACACAATTTAATTTTCATAATGATTGCTGTAGCCATTTTTAAAGTAATAAAGTAAGTTTATTCATTAGATATTTATTACAGCACAAGGGAAGTACATCATTTAATTTATGAAACAATAATTCCTTAAAAATTACTATACTCATTGTCTCAGTGTGTGGGTGCACCCCTCGCGCTCCTGAGTTCCTTGCTCATGCTCTCTCTCCTTCTGCTCCTGATTTGGACCTTGAGATTTCTGTCCAGTGCTCCAATGTGGGTCTCTGTCTCCTTTCCTCGCCTGATGAAGGTTAATATTCAGGAGGATGCCTATATGTTTTTCTTTGGGTTCTCCTTCTTATTTAGCTTCTCTAGGATTACTAATTATAGGCTCAAAGTCCTTTATTTATGGCTAGAAACCAAATATGAGTGAGTACATCCCATGTTCCTCTTTTTGGGGGATGTTCTATAGGGAACTCACCAAGGCCAGCTGGCCTGGGTCTGAAAAAGCCTGGGATAAAACCGGACTCTGTGAACATAGCGGACAATGAGGACTACTGAGAACTCAAGAACAATGGCAATGGGTTTTTGATCCTACTGCATGTACTGGCTTTGTGGGAGCCTAGGCAGTTTGGATGCTCACCTTACTAGACCTGGATGGAGGTGGGTGGTCCTTGGACTTCCCACAGGGCAGGGAACCCTGATTGCTCTTGGGGCTGACGAGGGAGGAGGACTTGATTGGGGAAGGGGGAGGGAAGTGGGAGGCAGTGGCAGGAAGAGACAGAAATCTTTAATAAATAAATAAATAAATAAGAAAGAAAAAAATTACTATACTATCATTGTGGGATGCAAAATTATACACATGGCTACTCTCACACTCTTCCCTGCTCTGCTCAATCAACAACCCTTTTGGAGAAAATAGACTTATTTTCCCAACCATGGTTGGGAACACTGTGAATTCCTAAAATATCTGTCATAGCTAGTGTCACTGTCTACTTGACACACCAGGGAAGAGGGAACCTTAACTGGGGAACTGCTTTCATCAGACTGGCCACCCCTAAGCAGAGGACCCTGGTCCTATGAAAAAGGACAGCTGACCATGATCCTGGGAGAAGCCAGTAAGCAGGGCTCCTTCTGGTCCTTGACTGTGCCCCTACTGGAGTTCCTGCCCTGCCTTCCCCAATAATGGACTGTGTCAGAAAATGTGAGGCAAATAAACCCTTCCCTCCTCAAGTTGTTTCTGATCATGGTGTTTATCACAGCGACAGAAAGCAAACAAGGGCCCCTCTCGCTTTAGCTGCTGCTATGACATGTGCAAGACACTGCACTAATGTGAGCCGTACTCCGAGGAATGTGCTTTACCAGCAAAATGGCCTTCAGGCCACTGCAGTCGCGGAAAACCCATTGTTTCCCCCATACAGAGAGGGAGAAAATTAAAAGAGCTCTCCTAATTTTAAACCTTACTATTCTCATATTTCCCCCTCCAAACTCTAGTCTTTCTCTGCCAAGTCAACTAGACGTCAATGTGAGGAACTAAGTGGCTTAGCCAACATTTACAACTTAGTTACTCTGACACTCAGTTTCTATACAGATATGAAAAGCATTATACTAGAAGATGAAGAATTAAAATAGTTAGGCTGGGTTGGAGAGGTGGATCTATGATTAGGAGCATGTACTACTTGCAGAGAGTCTGAGTTCTGTTCCAAGCACCCACCTCGGGTGGCTCATTACAGCCTCAAACTCCAACCCCCAGGGAGCTGGCCCCCTCTTCAGGACTCCAAGGGTACCTGCATTCACATGTGCACAAATCCACATGTATGCAGCACCCCCCCACACACAGACATTCAATTAAAAATAAATATTTAAAAATAGGTTAGGCTGTGGTGGGTCAATTACCTCAAGGAGTTACAATCCAGTTACAGAGAGCAAATTAGAGAATTTAATATTTAAATGGTGAAGAAGAGCAGTTGAACAAGTTCTACATGAAACCTATGAAGACAGTGAGATCATCAGGAAAATGAAATACTAGTAATAGGAAAGGAGGTACTCAAAACAAGCAGGCTATAAACTGGGCTTTGACAGAAAGAGATACTTAGTATGTAGCGCGGCCAGGACAAAAAGGGGTGGCCTGTTGGCAGCTGCAGGCTGTGTGCCACGTTACTACTGCAAAGCCCTTAAGTTTCATCTAACTCACAGCAGGGAGAAAAAAAGGTCATAAAAAATGTTAAGTCAAGGTGACGCGCCAAAGATGGCAGCGCCCAGTGAGGTGGCGTGAAAGTTGTGGGAAGTTGGTGTGGCGGGGTGCGTGAATCAGAAGCTTGGAGGACCTGGGAGCCATGTCGCGACTGATTGTGAAGAACCTCCCTAATGGGGATATCTGATACACATCCCACAAAGGGGGTTGCAACCGGCACTTTGAGAACCACTGCCCTTGAGCCACACCCGGAAGTCTGGCCTGTTGAGAATAAAGCATCCAGCTGTCTACACCGTGGGACATTTCAGCCACATTATAGTAATAACATGTTAATTTCCCATCACTTCCTTGATAAAGTGGTTGAAACAAAAAAAATGTTAAGTCAAGTAATACAAATAAACTGCCATTTTATATCAGACTGAATTCGCTGCTACATACTGTGAATACCCCTAACAGTCTAGAAGCCAACCAACAGAATCTCTTATTAATGAAAAAAATACATGATACTCTGCAACCACAGTTAAAAGTTCTCTTCTCCAGCCCCTTTTAAAAGCTTGACTACAAAAACAACATGCAGAGATGTTTTTTATGCCTGGTTATAAAAGTTATGCAATTTATGCATTTAAATATATCTGAACCATATTCTTGGATCAGGCTAGATTGGACCCTTATTGACTTATCCCATTCCTAACCTCTGTCATTTTTGTTTTGCCAGGCACAATGCCTGTAATTCTAGCACTCAAGAGGCAGAAACAGGAGGATCATCACAAATTTAAAGTAAGCTAAGGCACACAGTAAGATACTGTCTGAAGTTGGGTGGTGGTGGTGCATGCCTTTAATCGCAGCACTAGGGAGGAAGAGGTGGCGGATCTCTGTGAGTTTGACACCAGTCTGGTCTACAAGAGCAAGTTTCAGGACAGGCTCCAAAGCTACAGAGAACTCCCCCCCCTCCAAAAAAAAAATCATGTGCAATCAAAAAGCGAGATGGCTTAGCGGGTGAAGACACTTGGCTCCACGCCTGATGACCTGAATTGGATCCCTGAAAGACACATGGTGGAAGGAGAGAGCCAACTCCCAACAGTACTCTGACCTTTGAATGTGGTATATGCCATGCTGGCAACAGTGAACACACCATCTATGAGCACACACACCCATTCACTAAGTAAATATAAAAGAAAATTTTAAAGCCATAATGCAACCAAATCAATGAACCAATCTAAAAAATAAATTTCATATCATGTCATGTCCTTATACCAAGGAATATAAGAAAAGAGTCACAAAAGGCTCACTACCATATCTACTTGAGAAATGCTAGCCAAATGCTGCCCCTTTTATGGGCATCAGGTCTCAGAAACAGGAAACTGAATCCATGACTGTCTACTGACTGGATCTCCTACCTTGCCTTGGACACAAGGAATTCAGAACAGCACTTGCAGGTCTGTTCTAACAAATGCACAGGCCATGTGTTTGCATCTCCAGAAAGGGTTACCTCTGTTTTTATTCTCCTAAATCTAGTCCTTGAGTCTGATTCTTCATCTGGCCTCCTGAATTAATGTATTTGAAAATTGTCCCAAATCCTTTGTGGTAGAATAAGATAGGGTTAAAATAACTGATAGAAAATCTAAAATTCATAATTAAATAGAATTGGGACATAGTAAAAAATTTAGTGCATTTAAATTGCTTTTAAGAAAATAGAGCAAAACAAAAACAAAAAGATTTATTTTTTAATACCAGGTAGTTTCCAGTGTTAACATATACTTCAAGCCAATCTCCAATAACTTTGACATGTTTATCCCACTGCCTGAAAACAAATGGAACTGAAAGTGACAGCAGGCACTATAAAGGCCTGCTACCTAAATGCTTCATGTTTCAAGTCCTTGTCTTTCTCTAAGTAGAAGCAGGCTAAAGCATCATTTTGGATACAATTTAACCACTACCATCAATATGTTATTTTATAGGTAAATCCTCAAAACTCCAATTAAATGTAACATCCGATTATTTTACAGTTCTTAAGTGATTCAAATAATTGTGGACATTCTCTAAAGTTCTATTCCAGCCCTCTCTATATTCAGGGGACATTTCTACCCTCAAACTTTGAACTGGATCTATGCAAATGGTTCTAAAATCCCTATCACCCTTCCACTAGATTCTCTCAATTGGAAAGATCTCATAAAAGCCAGGTATGGTGGCCTGCACCTTTAATCCCAGCACTGGGAAGTCAGAAACAGACAGATCTCTGAGTTCCAGGCCAGGCTGTTCTACAGAGTGAGTTCAAGGCTAACCAGGACTACACTGTGAGACCCTGCCTCAAAAAACAAAACAAAACAAAACAAAAAAAAAAACCAACTTACATGGGACTTCATCTCCTCTCCTCACATCCTAAACAATCCTTCTCCAAGGGCTGTTCGATTCTACAGCTTCATCTCCAGTATTCCACCTCAGCAGGCTTGACCATTATTCCTGTTCAACATTTTCTTTCTCAATTGTACATTTATTTTCCTACTTCACACTGTAGTACCAAGTTGACCTCTGAGCCTTATTTCTCTTAAACTTTCTGTTTTACTCCATGTTCTATGGTCTTAGGTTTTTGTTTTGTTGGTTGGTTTTGTTTTTGAGACACAGCCTCACTATGTAGTCCTGGCTGGTCTGAAACTTATAGATCTGCTAGCTCTGCTTCCTGAGTGCAGAGTGAAGACATAAGCCACTTCCCACCTTTGCTTGCTTGTTTTTTAACCAAGTGACTTTCTTCCTTCAAACCTGTAGCACTAAGCTACATACAACCTACTATATCAAAAAAACTTCCCTCAATCTGAACTTTCAGAGCAATCCAGGATCTGGTCCCACACTAGGTATCAAACCTGTCTCATAGCTACCTGCAATCTTCATCCCCTAGCACCACGTCAGACAACTTAGCACACTTGCAAGCCATGCAGCAGCACATACTGCTGCTTCTGCCTCCCTTCCCTAAACTTGGATGTCCTGCTTTAGGTGAATTTTAATTCTTCAAAACATAAGAGTCTTATCTTAATAATAATAAAACACTTTGCTCATATAGCCTACATGGACCATGCCATTATCTGGCTTCCTTCTATGTTCAAATTAGCATCACAGACCCCCAAGTTAACTGATCTCTAATTGTTTCATATGGATGCTGTTCAAAGCGATCTCATTTGTTTTCACATAATTACAAATCATAAACTGGCTTCCAAATCTAAATCTCCCACATCTGTCCTCTTTCAGGACAAGCTTCAGGATCACACATTCAGCCAACTGTGCCCCTGGAATGGCTAATGGGAATCTCAGATTTAACATGTCCAAACAGAACTTTTATCAATGAAATGCAATTAACCTCTCTAGTCTTCTAATTTTAGCCTCATTATACATGCAGTTTCTAAGGCCAAAAATCTACATATGATTCTTTTCTTTTCCCTTCACATTCTTAAAGTCTATAAGGACCATGTATGGGTGTTAGGCCCAAAATGTAACCCAAATCCAACTACTCCTCTTTATTATCACCCCAGTCAAGCTGTAGTCATCATTTCTAACAGTCTCTCCTACCCATCACTCTATTTCTACACAGTCTCCCTTACACTCTTGAAAGTGGCTAGTACAACCTACTCAGAGCTAAAACCAGATCATACAATTCTCCAGCATAAAACTCCCCAATAAGTTCCTGCTGCATTAGGATTAATAAAGTAACAGATTCATCATGGCCTAGAGGACCCTAAAAGACCTGTCCCAATTCTATCTTTCTGACCCCAAGTTCTGCTATTTGACCAATTCCCCACAATGCTTCAGCACCACTGGCTTTACTTCTATCTTTTAAGATGTATTAAAGGGCTTCTCCACTAGCTGTTGCTCCAGCCTTACTCCTTATTCATAGAACCCTTCATGTAACTGCCTTCCTTTTCATTTTTATAATTTCTGGTCAAATCTCACTCTTCCTGGAGGACTCAATCACCACAGTCACACTCTATCCTATCACCCCCTTTTTTTTTTGGTTTTTCGAAACAGGGTTTCTCTGTGGCTTTGGAGCCTGTCCTGGAACTAGCTCTGTAGACCCGGCTGGTCTCGAACTCAGAGATCCTCCTGCCTCTGCCTCCCGAGTGCTGGGATTAAAGGCGTGCGCGACCACCGCCCGGCCACCCAGTCTTAAAGGATAGACAGATGGATAATCTGCCCTTCCAAGAGGATAAAACTTTACTTATTAGCATTTTCCCAAACAATTTGCCTGCTACAATCTTGAGCACGTAAGAATACTCTAATACTTAGTGGACAATTTATAAGAAGCATTATGTGCAAAAATAAAGTTTTCTAAAGCCAGAATCAAATCCAGAGAATCTGCAAAAAGGTTGCTAACATCAGGACTTCTACTTAGTGTAAATTCAGAATATGACTGTTGACTTGCAAGTTCTCCTGAGTTAATAAAACATGTATTTCTATTGCAACCACTTAAATTTCATTAAAGTAACAACCTCTAGGCAAGTGACTAATGACAAAAACTTCCATAACATTCTTACTTGATGTTATAATGTCCAGTTTTCAGTGTACATCTATCAGGAAGTTGTGCAAGTTTCCTGGAGAGCATCTTAAAGTACTTTCTGCATTCCTGCACTCCTGTGCCCTGCTCATAATCAGTAGATGCAGACAGCGGCAGTCCATCTCTGACACGAATGACGGAGGCAGATAAAATCATAGACATTTCAATCCACAGAAGACCTAAAAAAAAAAAATAAAAAAAAATAAAAATCAAGGCCAACAAAGCACTTATAAAACTTTCTAAATTAGTCATAATAGTACTTTCAAAACTTCCTAAATTAGTAGTAATGAGAGTATTCATAAAAATAAGGATACAATATACTTCAAAAACCTTTTACTTTAACAAGCTTTTAAAAAAATATATATATATATGGGCTGGAGAGATGGCTCAGAGGTTAAGAGCATTGCCTGCTCTTCCAAAGGTCCCGAGTTCAATTCCCAGCAACTACATGGTGGCTCACAACCATCTGTAATGGGGTCTGGTGCCCTCTTCTGGCCTTCAGGAATACACACAGACAGAATATTGTATACATAATAAATAAATAAATATTAAAAATATATATATATATATATGAATGTTTGCCTACACATGTGTTATGTGCACTATGTGCATGTCTGGTGCCCTTAGAAAACAGAGAGGGCATTGGATATGTTGGAACTGGAGTTACAAATAGTTGTGAGCAGCTACATGGGTACTGGGATCTTCTGTAAGAACAACAAGCGCTCTTAACCACTGAGCCATCTCGCCAGGCCCCAAACAAGCTTTTGAAAATAACGTTTTCACTCTGGGGAGATTGCTGAGTGGGTAATACTTGTAGGCCAAGCCATCTGATGACATGAGTTTGGCTTCCAGAAAACATGAAAAATCAAGACATGGTTATAAAGTAAATACCTATAGACCCTGAGGGCTGCTACAGGTAAATGGGAGGTGGAGACAGCAGAGTTCCCAGAAGCTCTGAGGCCAGCTAGCCTAGTATATACAGCAGTGAGCAAGAGACCGTCTCAAGGTGGGAATGCAAGAACCAATACCTTAAGTCAGTGATTTCCAACCTTCCTAATGCTATGACCCTCTAATACAGTTCCTCATATGGTGACCCCAACCATAAATTATTTTCATTGCTACTTCATAACGGTAATTTTGGTATTGTTATGAATTGTAATGTAATATCTGTGTTTTCTGGCGGTCTTAGGCAACTTCTGTGAACGGGTTCTTTGATCCCCACAGGTTGTGAACCATTGCCTTAGGTTATCCTTTGACCTCCACACATACACTGTGACACACACATGCTTCACCCCTACTGGTCAGTGTTCATAGTGCTAGAAAGTGCTATAAAGACTACTGGAGAAAGGTAATAGTAAATTTCACCTAGCTTGCAATCTTGCAAACTCTAATAATGATCTGCCTACAGGTTATGACCAGAGGGGCAATAGTAGCAGAATATTATGGAAGTAATCAATCTTTTTTTCATTGAATTTAAGGTCCACTCCATGAAATGGAACCTACCTGACAGTGTTAATGAGGACAAGAACCTGAGACAGATAGGTCATGGGGCCTATGGGAAAACCTACTATTATTATTCTGTTAGATGGATACTGAAGTAAAACAACCTCTATACCCATAGAGTGCACAATTCAACCCCTATCAGAGAAGCTGCTTCTTAGAGCAGATGGCAATTAACACAGGCCCACAACTGGACAATGTGTAGAAAATGAGAAGCTTTGGTGCACTCAGCCCTAAATGGGCGCCATTTGTTGTAGTCGGAGACTGCTTGTTCATTCCTTGTCACCCAGACCAGAAATAGTTACACAGAAACAATATTAATTACAACACTGGCCAATAGCTTAGGCATATTTCTAGCTAACTCTTATATCTTAAATTAATCCATTTCTATTAATTTATGTATCACCATGAGGCTCATGGTTTACCAGTAAGGTTCTCCAGTGTCTGTCTCCTTCGATAGCTACATGGTGTCTTTCCAACTCCACCTTCTTTTCTCCTCTATCTCTGCTTGGAATTCCCACCTTGCTCTATTCTGCCCTGCCATAGGCCCAAGCAGCTTCTTTATTCATTAACCAATAAAAGCAACACATATACAGAAGGACTTCCCACATTGTTACCTGTTCCCTCAAAGCTCAGGGAACTATGTAGGAGAGGATGGGGGTGGAGGATGACTTCAAGGAACAGATGCAACAGAGGAGATATACATATGGAGCTCAAAAAGACTGTGATAGCATACACAAGAAGTGCACAAACTCAAGCCAGACAAAATCCAGCCAAGAAGCTAACAGCAATCAATAGTTGCTGATAGAAGATTAACCTAGTTCTCTTCAATAGGGGTGACACTGAGCGTAGTATCAACCATACTCCAGGCAAGCCCCATGCTCAAGAACACAAATGGTACTCCTTGTTTTTTTTTTATGTTGTTTTGGTTTTAGTGGGCCTTTTGTCTTTTGAGAAACTCAGTGTGATGGTGCACACATTAATCCCAACACTCAGGAGGCAGAGGCAGGCAGATCTCTGAATGTAAGGCCAGCCTGAACTACAGATCAAGTTCTAGGACAGTCAGGGATCCACAGAGAAACCCTATCTTGAAAAGAGAGACAGAAGGAAGAGACAGAAAACATGAAGTTGGGAGAGTAAGGAAGTGGAGGAGGAAAAGGGAGAGGAGCAGGGAAAGAATATGGTCAAAATATACTGCATGAAATTCTCACAGAATAAATTCAAAATAAAATAAATCTGTTAAAAAATAAAAGTATTAATAGTAATTATAGGTGACTGATTTAGAGACTTATTTTGCTACATAGCCCTGGCCGACCTGGAACTCACTATGTAGCCCAGGCTGAATCAAACCCACAATAGGTCTCCTGACTCAGCCTCCTGGATACTGAGTTTACAGGTGTGCACCACTATGCTCAGTAGAAAATTTAACCTTACCTCAAGGAAGATAATCATATAGTCAGATAAAAATGTAAATGGATACCCTTACAATCAAATAATTTAAAATAATCTAAAAATCCAATATAGAATGACAATTAAGTAAATAAATTATAGTATACCCATATGACAGAATACAACAATATAAAGATTTCTAAAAATAAAAGTTTAACAATATGTTAAATCCTGATGTGATGAGCTAAAAAAAATTTGAAGCAGGATAAAAACTTATTTTTACCAAGTGACACATAACTACAATCTTAACACTTAGGAAGGCAGAAAAAGAAGGATCATGAGTTGGAGAGCAGATTGGGTTATATCACAAGGTCCTGTGCTGTGGGACAATGGTCTGTACCCTGTCACTTGTATTATTTTTAATAAAATGCTAACTGGCCAGTAGCCAGGCAGGAAGTATAGGCGGGGTGATGGTGACCAGACAGGATGTAGAGGCATGGCAATAGGAATTATGGGAAGAGGAAAGTTTCAGTCTGCAGTCGTCACCCAGACACAGAGAAAGCCAGACACAGAACAAGCAAGATGTGACTGCCTTGCCAAAGAAAGGTACCAAGCCACGTGGCTAACACAGACAAGAATTATGGGCTAATATAAGTTATAAGAGTTAGTAAGAAACCTGAGCTACTAGATGAACCAGGTTTATAATCAATGTAGACCTCTGTGTGTTTTCTTTGGGACTGAAACTGAGGAACTGGGTGGGACAGAAACCTTGGTCAACAGTCCTGTCTTAAAAACCATTTTTAGCCGGGCAGTGGTGGCGCATGCCTTTAATCCCAGCACTCGGGAGGCAGAGGCAGGCGGATCTCTGTGAGTTCGAGACCAGCCTGGTCTACAGAGCTAGTTCCAGGGCAGGCTCCAAAACTATAGAGAAACCCTGTCTCAAAAAAACCAAAAAACAAAACAAAACAAAAAAACAAAAAAACCTTTTTTAGACAAACATATATTCAGAGATTCCTAATAAACCAAATAAATAGATTTCTAGTAAACAGATGTAGAACACAGCTGTCAAAGCCCTAAAAGGTTGTCAGAGGGCTGTTTTTATTTATCAGTAGATAAAAATTGTTTTCTATGGAGAAAAAGTTAACCTCTCTCCCCCAGCCCAGAGTGATTTTTATCATCCAAACCAATTAAAGAGATAAAAGATCAATACCACCACCACCACCACCACCAAGAAACAACTAGGATAAATATCCAATAAACAATGAAGCTTTAACTAATTTATAGACACTCTAATCACCTTAGGATAAATGGTCTCTTTCAACTTAAAAATCATACCGCCCTTTAAAAAAAAAAAGTTTTACTTTGGATTCTTATGGGAGTATATTACAAAACAAAAAAAAAAAAACAAAAAAAAACCAAAAACAAAAAACCAGAAATATGCCTGTATGGAGGCCAAGCAAGGGCTAGTGTGAGGCAGATCTGAGTTCGAGGTCAGGCTGATCTAAGGAGCTAGTTCTAGGACAACTAGGGTTGTTACACAGAGAAACCTTGTCTCGAAAAACAATGAAAAGATAACAGAAACCTCACAGGAAGTCCAAGGAGTGCTCAGCATTTCCTTCCAGCAGCAATTGTAGAGGAAAGAGTTGAAATTAGAATCTAGGGAGACCCGCAAAGACTAAGGGAAGTCCCCAAACATCAACCAACAGGACACTATCAGCCTCTTAAGCAGACCCCTCCTTCAGAAGACTGTCAGGCAATGACCCGAGGCTCAAAATGTCAGGAAGATATTTCCAAAACAATAGAATTCAAACAATAGTTTTCACACATACATTGTAACCAAATGCCCTCACTATCTTTTTAAAGACAAAGATGCTTTATGCTGGGGTCACTCATCTTTTATTTGAGTTAATCAAGTCTCAAGCATTAGCACTCAAGTATCACTTTCAGGATGCTTACCTTATCTGGATCTCACCTGTACTATTTCTTATTTGTCAAATATCAGTCTCTCAACTGGCTGCCTGTATTTTTAATAATAACATCTACAAAATCAGTTTTGAGACATTAGGGTTTTTTCCCCCAAAATCTAAGTTAAAACAAGTAAATTTTTGCTCTATTTATATATATATTAAATAGTTCGGAGGATTGCTTTTTAAACGGTCCTCTGCTTATCAAATCATCTTATACTAATGATAGCACCAAAGTTTAGGAAAACTAACTTGTTACATGTCATTTTGTTAACTTGATAATTGCTGAAATCTGTGAGAATTAGAAGGGAGTAATTTGAGAATTGGCTGCATAATTGTGATGCTAAAGGTAGAGTCAGATTGATTGAACTTAATTGACCATATTAATTGCAATGCTCAGACAGGAGACTGAATGAAAAGGAAGGAAAAGAGTACAAAGGACTACCAGAATTTGTTGTGATGCTTTGCCAGGTCTATCTTCCTCACTAGCAGTCTTTGCTGCTTGCTTCATTGTGAGCACCCGCATGCACACTATGTGTAAAACCTCAAGCTCCACAAGAGACTATGCCCATAACTAGAGACAGGGGTCCTAACACATGCGCAGACGTCAGTAACGTAAGTTCAGATAGGTGAGTATAACTTCCATCTCATAGATGAGAAAACTGAACTCACTTGCTCAAGTTCACCCTAGTACAACAGGACTGATACTTAAGCCTCACATCTCTTCATCACTGGGCTATAACCAGGAAAGCAACAAACAGCAAAAAATAAGTCATACATTTAAAATTTGATTTTCAGTTTAGACAAAGTTTTATAAAGTCCCAGCCTAATTTGAGCTCACTATGTAGTCAAGGCTTACCTTGAATTCCTGATCCTCCTGTCTCCGCCTCCCAAGTGCTGGGATTACGGGCTTCAGTCATAACATGGCTCAGCTATCATTTTAAAATAATAATAAATGGGGACATTTTCTTTGAAAGGCAACACAATATGTTAATGAGAAAGTCAAATCAGGCTGGGGAGATGGCTCAGTGTCTGAAACACTTACTATGCAATCCTGAGGACTCATGCTCAGATCTTAAATTCAGATCACTAGAACTTAAGTGAAGACTATGCAAACCTGGTAATCCCAAAAGAGATGAGTTCTCCCAGGCAGGTCGGGAGATGTGAAAGTTCCAGGTTTCAAAAAGACCCCATCTCAATTAAGTGGAGGGCAATCAGAGAAGACACTGGAAATCAACACCCAACCTTCATCCACACCTGCACACACCAGTGTGCCAACACACATTTTAAAGTACACACAGGCATACTCATGCACTAACGCAATGTGCAAAATAAACAAACAAATAAGTAAACAAGTAAATAAAAAGAAGTCATATTCTCAAGACTTAAATCCAGGCTCTACTACATGCCTGACACATTATCTTGACTTAAGCTTTGCTTTCCAAACCTCAAGTCCCTCAGCTCTGAACTACGGCACGAGTAGACCCTATCTTAGGTGGTTCTCTTTAAGATCTAATAGCCTTCTCCTCCTACACTCATGAAAAGCACCTGGCACTGCCTGTAATTTAAGTATTTTGCTGGGCTTACTATGGACAGGTTACCTACATTCTACAGACCAGGTACATCACACACCTCATGTATGTCTTCCAGGAACCTGTGAGGTTAGGGATTACTTTCACTTTGCTCTGGAGGAAACACAAGTCCCAAAAGTTTAAGTCATCTGTTCAACTCCTAGACGAAGAAGTAGGGGGTGTGGTTCTAACAACTCCATGAAACATTGCCTCTAAACATACCCACACTTCTTAACTGCGCGGAGAGGAAAGTCACAGGAATCTTTGACAGAAGTTTTTCATACACCAACCTAAAAATACTTAAACCTGAGGCAGTCTTTAAAGTACTAAACTGATGTGATCGTCTTGGAAAAGCCCAATGTCTCAATAACTTTGGACACGGTCACGGGTGTCAGGTTCAGTTCCCAACCTTCCTCTACACGCCAGAAGCTAAGTAATGTTTAAGACCCAAGGACGCCGGGCTCTGCCCTAAGTTAAGCACAGGTGGGGCGGGTTCTGAAGAGTTCCACCTGCCCCGAGTGCTGCTGATCCCGGAAGCTAAGCAGCAGGCGACCAAGTCTTACGCAGCTTTTACTAACAAGAGATTCTCAGGCAAGCTACAGTTTGGCCTCCTCCGGAGATCCCCACTTGTGGAGCCAATTGTTCAGATCTCTTTTCTGCCACATAGTGTCGCAAAATACCATTAAACAGGGCCTCAAGGGGTTTCCCAGAGCCAACGTGGGCGATCTCCAACCTCAGTGCCCATTCAGACTCCACAAATAGCAGGGTACGCCACTGGTACAAGCTACCCCGCCCAAAAGGAACCAAGAATGCCACCTCAAGCTCTCTCGGGCCACCTACAAGACCGGGTGAATTCGTGTGCTTCTGACGCCTGGGGCCAAGGAGTCCGCTCACTGGCGGCCCGGGGTGCCCGCACTCCCCATCAGTCGCCCCTACTCCGGCCGCCCATCCTGGGACAGGCCTGCCAAACAGCAACCGCCGCCCGCGCGGCTAGCAGCCTCAGGTCGCAGGGACCCGGGACGCGCACACCCGCCCTCTAAGCTCCGCGGCCAGCGCCGCCCAGCTCCAGCTCGGGCAGTACCGGTTAGGACGAGATGGAACGCCGAGAGAGGCGCGAGCGGCCGGTCAGAGCTCCCGGAGACCCCGAGGAAGCTAGAAAGAGGGGCCGGGCAGTACCTGTCGCGCTGGGACCCGCCGCTCCGAGTGACGTGCCACGCAGTGCATTCTGGGGCTGGGAGTGGCCTCCCCGCGGGGTTGCCCAACGTGGCTGGTGCGGGCGGAGCTCGCGCGGACCAATCGGGCTCTGTGGGAAGCACCCAATGATCCGCCCCCTTCCGAGGCCCGCCCCCGTCCCCGCCCTCTCCAGCGGAGATTGGCAGGTTCTTGTACACCTGCACCCAGAGAATGCCTAGTCTCCTGAGAACAGAATTATGCTGTCCCTCGGAAATAAGGCTAATCTCCTTCACCTGCTCTTTTGTGTCTGGAAGCAGTTTAGTGCGCCACACGGGACAGAGGAAAAGCTCTCTCTGGTGAACAGAGAAAGGACGTTCCCCCGTCAGCCACGACACAAAGAAACTTTTCAAGACAGACGAATGCCCAGTAGCCTCTCCTAGCCTTCTCGAGGTCATGTGTTATTGAACAATACTGCCTGTCTATCAAGTGGCAAGCAGCATGTTAAGCATGTTATACAGGAATGTACACAGTACTCCTTTTAAGGTGTAATAGGAGCAAGAGGCATTAGACTAACATTGTTACAGAAATATACATTGTGATTGGTACAGTGAAGAAAAAATTAATAGGCACAATGATGAATTAATTGAGGAGTGTCAGGGAAGAACTCCCCGAATAAGTGCCTTTTAAGGACAAGGCGTATTAAGGTACCTTTAAGAATGTTCTAGGCCCAGGAAACATGGTTTCTTAGAGTTTGGATTGTTCTAGGAAGATGTGCTGATTGGTATCTGTCAACTAGATACAAACCTTAACATAGACGGAAGAGGGAATCTTAATTGAGAAAATGCCCCCCTAAAATTGGCTTGGGGGCAAGTCTGTAGGAAGTTTCTTTGATTGGTGATTGATGTAGGAGGGCCCAGCTCATTGTGGGTGGTGCCACACCAGGGCAGTTGGTCCTGGCTTGTACAAGAAAGCAGGCTGGGTGCTGGAGAGATGGCTCAGTGCTTAGGAGCACTGGCTGTTCTCCCAGAGGACCTGGGTTCAATTCCCAGCACCCACATGGCCGCTCACAACTGTCTGTAATTCCAGCTCCAGGGGATATGGCATCTTCACACAGACACACATGTAGGCAAAACACCAATACACATAAAATAAAATAAGTAAGTCTTTAAGAAAGAAAAAGGAAAAAAAAGGAAAGCAGACTGAGCAAGAGATGGGAGGAAGCCTGTATCAGCACCCTCCATGGCTTCTACTTGAGTTCTTTCCTCCAGACCCCTCCCTGCCTTCAGTTCCTGCCCTCACTTCCTTTCACAAATGAAATAAGCTTTTTCCATCCCAAGTTTCTTTGGTCACCGTGTTTAAGCTCAGCAATAGAAATCCCAAAACAGGGATGTAGGAACAAGAAGTTTAGGCTGAGATAAAGCAAGGGCTAAACTCTCTTTGGCTACTTTATACACAGTTCAGACTGTACTCAGCAGCAAACTCTAAGAACAATGAGGAGCTAATAAAGACTGTTAAGTGGGATCTTATTTACATACTTTAAAGCTCATTCTACTGTTTCTGAGGAATAGATTGTTGGGGGGCAAGGAGGGTTACAGATGGGCCAGTTTGGAGGCAGTTGTATTGGTCAAGGCCACAAATGATGGCATCTTAAATTAAGATAATGGCAGTAGAGGCAGAAAGAGATGGATACTTTCAAGATATGAATAAATCATAGATGGAATTCATGGGACTTAATGGACTGATTTTTGGAGCAGGTCAAAAAAAGAGGAATATTAAAGATGGTTTCTGAGGTAACTAGATTGGTTCAAAGGCCATTTAGATTCACAAAGAGTAGCAAATGTGTGGGGCTGTGTTAAATTTGAGAGACCTATAAATGGGAATGTCAAGAAGCAGTTTTGGATAAGTATGCCTAGGGCTCAGAGGGAAGATCTGAACTAATTATGCATTTGCCAGTTCTTAGTATGAATTAACATAGAATTCCACTCTGAGATATACTTTCAACAGAAATGGATTCGTGTGTGTGTGTGTGTGTGTGTGTGTGTGTGTGTGTTTAGAATAAATATGTGATAGACTATTCACATAATATAAAGAAAAAGAACAAACAATCCACAGCTATATACAAATCATAAGACTGGCCTAAGCCAGACATAGAAACACATATTACATGACTCACTTATATAATACTTTAAAACCACTATATAGTTATCAAAGACAGGATGTTGGTTACCTTCGGGTGGTATTACTATTAAGATGAAAATTGGTGTTCTTCTTGATCTGGACACTGTTATTCATTGTGACCAATTAACAAAACTTCCTTAAGTTTTTGGTGTATAAAGTTGATGTCTTTAAAGTGTTAGTGGCAATTCAGACACACATATGCCACTATTATCAAACTAAGTCTTGAAGCATGATCATAAGAAAACAAGACCGTGTCTGAGAAACAAGGGCTTGCAGGCATTTTCCAACTCCAACATCGTCACACTGTGTTCATAGAAAGAAGTCAACAAAATCAGGAGCAGAAGAAGAGAGAGCACGAGCAAGGAACTCAAAACAACGAGGGGTGCACCCACACACTGAGACAATGGGGATGTTCTGTAGGGAACTCACCACGGCCAGCTGGCCTGGGTCTGAAAAAGCCTGGGATAAAACCGGACTCTCTGAACATAGCGGACAATGAGGACTACTGAGAACTCAAGAACAATGGCAATGGGTTTTTGATCCTACTGCACGTACTGGCTTTGGGGGAGCCTAGGCAGTTTGGATGCTCACCTTACTAGACCTGGATGGAGGTGGGTGGTCCTTGGACTTCCCACAGGGCAGGGAACCCTGATTGCTCTTTGGGCTGACGAGGGAGGGGGACTTGATTGGGGGAGGGGGAGGGAAATGGGAGGCGGTGGTGGGGAGGAGGCAGAAATCTTTAATAAATAGATCAAAATAAATAAATAATAATTTAAAAAAGAAAAGAAAAGAAGGAAGTCAACAGTCTGATCCTCCAGATTTCCCCAGATTGCTTCCTGGGGTTAATTATGGAAGCACAGGCTAGAAGGGCACCAAGCAGAGTTACAGCCTCACAGTAAGGAGGGGTGGAAATTAGAATTAAAAGAGCTTTAAATTGAGAGCAGAATACCAGGGAAAGAGGGCCGGAAGTACACATGAAGGTTCCCTTGGGCCTGCGTGTGGGCTTAAGGCGCACCTCTGAGACTGGCAAAGAGCAGCTACTAAGAAATTTAAACTGAAACAACCACTAGAGTTTCGGAGGATTCAGAAACATGCAAGATCTGACTAATGAGGCCAGGAAAAGAAAAAACTCATTAGAAACGTAAAGCGTTTGGTAGAGAGACCGGAGACAAGCCACACTTTGGAAATAAGGCTAATTATCCCCCAAATAACACTGAAAAACTGCTCCTCAAATCATTCAAGTACTTGTCTACAAGAAATTTAAGTCTTAAAAGAAAGACGGGATGGAGAGGTGACTCAGCAGCTAAAGGCAATCTGCTCTTGCAGAGGACCTGGGTTTTGGTTCCCAGCACATACACGGTAGTTTTTCTTTTAAGCAGTTTAGACACTGCTGAAAGTCAAAAAAACAAAACAAAACAACAATAACAACAAAACAGTGCAAAAATTATCTCTATTTCCACACAAAATTGGAGAGATGGCGCAATCAGCATAGGCTCTTGCTGTGAAGGCTTGATGGGATGAATTAGAATCCTGGGACCCATGTAAAGATGGAAGGAGAGAACTGATCCACAAGTTGCCCTTCGACCTACACGCGTGCATATGCGCGCGCGCACACACACACACACACACACACACACAGTATACATATAGACTAATGTTAGCTGGGCCTGGTGGCACATTCTTTTAATCCCAGCACTTGGGAGGCAGAGTTAGACACATCTTTCTCGGTTTCAGAGCCTGGTCTAAATAGTGAATTCCAGACCAGCTTGGACTACATAGTGAAATTTTGTCTTGAAACAAAGAAGCAAATAAATAGCACAAGAAACTAACAAAGAAATAGATCTATACTGCAAATAGAATCCAAAGATAACAAGTAATACTGACTTCACACTTCACATCAGAAAGAAAGCCAAACAGCAGAACAAAGTCTAAAGTTCTGAAAAACACTGTCAACCTCAAATTTTCTGTCTGACAAAATTCCCTCAAAAAAATGAATAGAAGGGCTGGAGAGATGGCTCAGTGGTTAAGAGCATTGCCTGCTCTTCCAAAGGTCCTGAGTTCAATTCCCAGCAACCACATGGTGGCTCACAACCATCTGTAGGGAGGTCTGGCGCCCTCTTCTGGCCTTCAGGCATACAGACAAAATATTGTATACAGAATAAATAAATAAATAATTTTTAAAAAATGAATAGGAAATAATGACGTCTGGCAAACAAAGAAAAATGAGAGAATTTGTTGTTGCAATACCTGAAATTCAATGAATGTTAACATTGTCCAGACTAGGCATGGTGGCACATACTGTTAATCACAGTACCTAAGAGGTGGAGACAGGAGGATTGGGAGTTCCTGGTCAGTTTCAGTTACATACCCACCAACTTTTTATAAAAAAAAAAAAAAAGAAAGAAAAGCTTTCAATTTAAATAAAAATGATTCTAAGCAGAAACTCAAAAAGAACCCAAAATAGGACTGGAGAGAAGGCTCAGTAGTGAAGAGAACTTGTTGTTGCAGAGGACCGGGTTCAGTTCCCAGCACTCACATGGCAGTTTTCAGCCATCCATAAATCCAGTCCAGGGAATCCAGTGCCCTCTTTACACCCCCACAGGCACCAGGCATGAGCATGGTGCACAGACAAACACGTGAACAAAATACTCATACACAAAATAAATCAAGACAAATAAGAACCAAAAATAATCATGTGAAACTAACAATTATTATGAAATTATTATAGAAATCTACATAAAGGTTCTTTAGAATTTTTTCTAATATAATCAGCCATTTAAATTAAATATATGTCAGCATCCTTACAAAGGAATGGGTAAGATACTTGTAGCTCAGCATCTATGGAGACTAGTGATGAGACCACCAGGGCCCTGTAACCCAAAGATGCTCAAGTCCTTTATGTAAAACGTGCATATCCTCTTTACACTTTAAATATCTCTAGTTTACTTACAATAACTTATACAGAAAGGTCACATGGCTAGCTACTAAAACTTGTTGTTTGGAGAATAAAACTATACATACTTAGTATGATGAAATTTCCACCTAAATATCTCAACTTTGCGATTGGTTGAATCCATGGGTGCAGGGTCTACAAGTATGGAAACTTGAGTGATACAAAATTCTTATGATACACATAAAGTGATACAATATTATTTGAATATGGACTATAATACAAGTAAAATAGAGGTACCCAAAAGCTTATTAGTTGTTAAATGAAGTTCCAGAGACTAGAGATATAGTGCAGAGGTTAAGAGTACTTGTTGCTCTTGTATAGGACCTTCTATAGAACACGAGTTTATATGGCAGCTGGCAATCATATAAACTCCTGTTTCATGGGCTCTGATGCCCTTTTCTGGCCTCCTAGACAATATGTGCATGTGGTACACAAACACAAAGACAAAATACCTTTACACATAAAATAAGAATAAATCCTTGTTTTAATAGAGTACCATAAATAACTCAGAAGAAGACAAGAATGTTGGTCATGGTGGTTCATGCTTGTAATTCCAGCACACAGGAGGCTGAGCAGAAAGGTTGTCACAAGTTCAAGGTCAACCTGAGCTGTACAGTGAGGTCTAGGCCACCCTAAGATACACAATGCAACCCTGCCCCATTCCTCCCAAAAACAAAATAGGGGAAACTGGAGTAAAACCCAATTCGAGCAGATATAAATCTGATATACTCAATCTCAACCACATAGACAGTTTATATGAAATATAAAAGCTCTCAACACTACAAGTAAAAAGGAAATGTTACTACGTTGTATTTTTAAAGGCACAACTCAACTTATACTATATAAGAGATCTGCTTTAACAATGACAGCATAGCTATGCTAACAATGAAAACTTTTTTTGTGTGTTTTTTTTGGGACAGGGTTTCTCTGTGGTTTTGGAGCCTGTCCTGGAACTAGCTCTTGTAGACCAGGCTGGTCTCGAACTCACAGAGATCCGCCTGCCTCTGCGTCCAGAGAACTTTTTTTTTATTGAAAGAAAAAAAAAGAGAAATTCCCGCCTCCTCCCCCCTCCTCCCACTCTTCTCCTCCTCCCCCTACTCCTCTCCCCCTCCCTCTCCAGTCCAGAGAGCAGTCAGGGTTCCCTGCCCTGTGGAAAGTCCAAGGTCCTCCCCACTCCATCCAGGTCTAGGAAGGTGAACATCCAGACTGGTTAGGCTCCCACAAAGCCAGAACAAGAAGTAGGATCAAAATCCAGTGCCATTGTCTTTGGCTTCTCATCAGCCCTCATTGTCCGCCACGTTCAAAGAGTCTGGTTTTATTCCATGCTTTTTCAGTCACAGTCCAGCTGGCCTTGGTGAGCTTCCAATAGATCAGCCCCACTGTCTCCGTGGGTGGGTGCACCCCTCGTGAACTCTTTTTAAGAAAGGAAAACCCAATAGCTAAACAAAATAAAGTGAAATTAGCCATGTTAATATCAAAGGGAACATGCACGAGAACTGAGAACACCAGGTCGAAGAGTGAAAAGAAAAGCGCATAGAACAGACACCCATAAACTAAAAGGAGAAACTAACACCAGATTATCAACGGAGATTTCAGTATGAATCCTTCTCTAGTGATGGAGGAAGTAGATGAAAGTCAGTAAGGATGTTAAAAATGAACAATTTACTGTGGTGGCGTCTGTGGAATACTTCACTAGACAGCAGCCAAACTCAAGTTCCTTTCAAGTGCACTTACAATATTTCCCTTGGTGATCACATTCAGGGACACAAAAATAATTTTAAGAAACATGTGAAAGGCACATTCCCTGCCAGGAGTTTGGGATAATGCAAGTATATGAATCTTTTAGCGGGTATTGAATGACCCAGTGACTTTTTTTTTAAAAAAAAAATTTAATCGTATTGTGTGTGAGTGTGAGCCACAGTGAAGACTTAGAGAAGCTGGTCTTCTCTTTCCACCACATGGGGCTTGGGATTGAATTCAGTTTTGATGTCGGGCACCTTTACCCACTGAGCCATCTCACCACCCATAGCGTAGAGATTTTCTTCCCAGTTCATTGTTTTTTAATTTTACCTCAAAGGGAAAATGAAAAGACTTATAATTACTGAATTCTACTTAGAAATTCTGGAACTCTTCTCTGTATTTTCTTGGACTAAGCAAATGAGTACACACATGGGGGAAATAGCTGGGTCTCTTGTGTTAGGAAAAAGAATTAAAAATAAGTTTTTTTTAAATGCCACCTTCGGTTAAAAATAAAAAAAAAATTTAAAAACACTAACAGAAATTAGAGGTGGTGCCATACTCTCAGGGCTAGGGCAGAGAAAGGACCATGTGAGTCTAGGTCATTGTGTGTCAAAAGTAAGGAAATGACAAGAGACAAGAGATGATGGGGACGTCCCAGAGGACATGACCTTTCGCAGCTCAGTTCTTAGACAATGTGAACATTTCCTTAAATAACAGTTGCAATGTTTACAAACCAGCAAAGGGGGCAAATACCATAACTATCACAGTGAACTCTGGGAGGTGCTTCAACTCACTTCTCCGGGAATGAAGTGGCCCTCTCTTCCAAAGGGGAGGTAGCAAGATGGATTACAGCGAACACAGGCAGTACACTCTGAAGACTCACCTGACTTGAAAGTCTACATCCTCCAGACTCACATTCTGAAGTTCTGATCCCCCTGTGAGGGGGGGGTGGCGACTGTATCTTTGGGAGGTAACGGAGGTTAGGGTAGGTTTTGAGGATGGAACCTGTCTCAGGGTTTTCTATTGCTGGGAAGAGATGCCATGATCACAGTAACTCTTAGAAAGGAAACATTTAATTGAGGATTCTCATTCACACTTTCGGAGGTTCAGTCCATTATCATCATGACAGAGAGCGTGATGGTGTGCAGGCAGAAATGCAGACAAAACATGGATACACGTAAAGTAAAATAAATCGATATAAAATAAACATGTTCTATAACTGTAGAAAAATTCAACCAGAAAACAATTATAAAGAAAATAAAGAAGAATTGGCTTTGGACAAAGAAGGGGCATGAATGAAATGAAAAAAATAAAAGCTCTTAAAAAATAAGATAATACCTCAGAGGAAATAAAAGTATAAAACATGTTTACATTTTTTTAAAAAGCTGAGCAATGGCATCGCATGTCTTTAATTCCAGCACTTGGAAGACAGAGTCAGACAGATCTCTGTGAATTCTAGGCCAGTCTGGTCTCAAAGCAAGTTACAGGACAGCCAGAACTGTTATACAGAGAAACCCTATCTTGAAAAAGAAAAAGAAAAAAGATGAGCTCAATTAAAATTTAGACTACAAACTGAGGGAATAGATGTGAAATGTGACAAGAAATGCCAACATGTCAATAAGAATGGAGAACACTCTCATTGCAATAGACAAGGGACTTGGAGAGAGCTTTTACAAACGAACTTTAAGTGGCCAACAAATATTTAATGAGAATTAAAGGAAAATTAAATGTCTTTCCTTTCCAGTGGAAGTTGTGTTTCAGAATAAACAATCCTTGAGGAGGGACCGCTGTACTTAACAGAACAATGGTATGTACCATACCCGGAAATAGAGAATGGGAAAATCATCATTTCTGAGCTAGTTAGAAACAAACCTAAGCTATTAGTCGAGCTTTCATAATCAATAATAAGTTTATGTGTCATTTTTTGGGGGTGGGTGGGGAAGCTGGCTGGCAGGACAGAGAAAAGCTCCCTGCCCACTCATGTACCTGAACATGCGCAGTCACATACACAGGTAAACACAAAAACTCCCCAGACAAGAACAGAGAACCTAAATGAAAAAGTTGGCCTAATGCAGTGGGGGGTGGAGTAGGGTGAGAAAGACCGAGTTGTAAAAGTCTGTCTCTATAAAATTACATGCTGTGCTAACAACAGGAGCTATTTGGGATCGCTATAAAAAATTATAATGTAGAAGCATATAAAGTCAAAACAGAGAAGCCATCTCTCATCTCTTGCAATTTCCCTTTTACTGGTTTAGTGAGTATTTTTCCATACCCAGCTTTCTTGGAAAAGGAGATCAAATTCCACCTATTATCCTACAACTTCTCTTAACAATATTTTGTGCACAATCCTTTCTACCCCATCTGTCAGCATGGGGTTTGTTTTATTCTTCTTAACAGCGGCAGATGGTGACACGGATGATCCGTAAGTTATTCCATTATTTCTATTAATATATGTTTAGGTTCTTCCTCGTGCTGTTCTAAACATCACAGACGCTCTTTGATCAATGTATTTAGCTAGGACAGCTTTTGGGCCTGGCAGTTGTTTTGGGTCTAAAGCTGTGATTCCCAACCTGTGGGTCATGACCCCTGGTGGGTTCAATAACCCTTTCATAGGAGTCGCTAAGATCATCAGAAAATACAGATATTTACATTATGATTCATAACGGTAGCAAAATTACAGTTATGAAGTAGCAATGAAAATAATTTTATAGTTGGGGGTCACCATGACATGAGGAACTGTATTAAGGGACCACAGCACAAGGAAGGTTGAGAACCACTGGTCTAAGGGTATGTAGAGTTAAAATTTAAAACCACACCAATTGCTCTAAAAACTCCTATGCTGATTTCACTGTCATTAGATTGCTCTCATTTCCCCATCCTCATCAGCTTAGACGCCTGTCATCGGGTTTTTAATCCCCTCCACACACTTAACCAATTAGAGTACTTGCCTAACAGACACTAGGCCCTGGGTTCGATCCCCAGCATAACTCTATCCAATGTGCCCAAAGTGTAGTTCTTACATGATTAATGAGGTTGGTAATGTTAAAGTATGTCTATTGAACAAATGTGTTTCCCATTTTATAACTTACCTCTTGCCCCATCCCTTTGCTCAGGCATCGCAGAGTACCATATGTTTCTTCTCCTGTTTCTGAACTAGTGTGTCAGAAGCTGCTAGGAGAAAGGGTTCACCCAGCTCACATCTCCAGGTTCAGGGGAACAGGTCACAGACCATCTGCAGCCACTACAGAGCAAACCCCAGTGCTCAGCTCCCTCCTCATCTTCATCCAGTCCAGGACCTTGTCCTTGAAATGATGCCACCTTCTGTGGGCGGCTCTCCCTACCTCCATTAACAAAACCAAGATATTTTCCCGAAGTCAGGCCAAGACGCCTGTCTCCTGGGTGATTCTAAATTCTGCCAACTGAACAGTTAACACTAAGGATTGCAAGTGCTATTAATCTGAAGAAACCCAAAATTTAAAATAGCTTCTTTAGGCTGAACCTGGTGGTGCAGTTTTGCAATTCTAGCTACTTGAGAATTTGAGGTAGGAGGACTATGAGTTCAAGGCATGCCTAGACTAGTCAGCCATGAGTAATTTACCAAGATATCTCTCTCTCTCTCTCTCTCTGACACACACACACACACACACACACACACACACACACACACACACACTTGCTTGTCTTCAGATATTACAAGTTCTGTTAACAAAGGATAAAATAGATTTATTCTAATTTCTTAGACTGTTGTTTTGATATGTACCTATTTAGATTTAAAAATCCCAAAGACACATTGATGCTCGCTTATGTTTTAAAAACAGAAGCTCACACCATACTTCCCAGAGAATCTTATTGTCATAATTTTCCAGGTGAGAAACCAGAGCACGAAGCCTTGTGTTAGTTAGCCACAAAATGACCCAGCAGTAGACATGCATCTAAGGTTCACCGCTCCATCTTATTTTTCAATTATGTGCCGCGCACTTCCCTCCTCCAGTTCACTCCCCACCGCAGTCTCATTTGCTGGAATAAAGAGCCAGTTAGTATTCATAGGTTTTATTCAAACACATAAATATGGAAGTTCATGAAAGAGGGAACTGATTGTACTTTGGCTATAAGTTATTTCTTGTTCCAAATATTTACAAATAAGGCTTTAATTATTGTATACTTCTTGGCTAGAGGAAAAATGACCTAGAAATAATTTTCCCTTCAACCGAAATTCAGTGAGAAATATATTTTAATACAATGGCATTTGTGCAGAGAGAAAACCTGCAATGTGACATTGCTGCTGTAGTTTAAGAAAAAAATAAGGCAGACTGCAGGGAAAGACTTTAAACTTTTATTACAGGAAAGGGTTTGAGGTGGGGGAAGTTCTCCAAATCCCAAGTATGCTTTCCTTAGCTGCTATAAATATAGCCATCATTTCTTCACCACCCCCATGCGACAATGACCTTGGAGGATGGATGAAGTGGAGACAAAAGCCTTTTTCTCAGAAAGGATGAGTTGAATGCCTGGCACACCAAAATCTCCTTGTCCCCCCTAGCACTTCCCAGGGGTTGGAAAATATTATTACTAGCACCGTTAAAAATTATCTTTAAGAATAAGCATCAATACTACATGCTAGTTGTTTTTGCACTTGTTCAGTTTTCTTAGCAGCTCTGTGCCTTAAGTATAATTATTACTTTATTTTGTAGGACTAAGACTCGGAAAATTTGGTCGAGCTCCCCACAGCTAATAAATGGAAAAGCCAGAATTCAAACCCAGCCCTGAAAGTGCTCGTGTTTTCTCCATGATACGACTTACCCTGCAGTGTGTCTGTGGCAGATCAATTCTAGAGTGTTCCTGGATACCAAAATCTGAGGATGTTCAAGTCCCTTAGATAAAATGATTTGTTTCATGTAAACTACTAGAAATCCTCTGGCTTCTTTTACATCACCTCCAGAGTATTTGTAACGCCTAATATAATGTAAATGCTAAGTAAATAGTTGTTGCAGGTACTCTTTAGGGAATGAAGGCCTGGCTATGTTCAGCGCAGACACAGTTTCTAATCTTCAGGTGACTGAATGTGTGGATGTGAAAGCTGCAGATAGGGAGAGCAGAGTGTGGCTGTGAAGGAGCAGGTAGACCAGTTGTTTCAGGTCTGTCCTCACAGGGTACTTCATGACTTACACGCTCAGCTATTTCTGTAGCTGTTTTTCAGCTTTACAAGTTCAAAGCCAATGTTTTGAATTGGCTCATGCAAGAGTGAAATATTATAGAGCAGGAACCTGCCAGAGGGATGCTGGGGGAAATGTGAGTCCAACACATTTCTGTGCAAGAATGGGGAGCCAAGGTCCAAGAAAGACACAGTATGGAGAGGCTGTAGATACAAAGAGCCAGACCATAAGAAATGTCCAGACCATTCTAGAAACCATGCAGGTCTCCACTGACCAACCAATGGCAATAGAGGACCCTGCAGAAGTAAAGAAACAGAAAGGTATGTGGGATTATTGCCATTTCTTGATGAGAAGCTCTCTTTGTATATCTGAAGACTTGCTGAATATCAGGATCAACTTTGGGCCTTTCGAGGTGGGAAGGATACAGAAGTCAGACAGCTCTCTGAGGTGCACTGATTTGACCCAGCCAAGCAAGCATACTAGAAACTAGGCTATCGTTTACTTAGCCTTCTTTACCCACTTTGCCTGTGAGTTAGTGCTTGATTTATATTCCTGGCATCAGTCCATTAAACATGCAGTTCATTCCCACTCAGCCACAGCAGATTAGACCACCTGACTCGAGGAGCTGGTCACCAACCATTCACCATCTATTCAGAATTTGACCTAAGAAGTCATGTGTTGGTAGTTCGTGCTTGGAATCTCAGCAGTAGCCAGAGGCAGGAGCATGACAGCAAGTTGAAGGCCCAACCTGTTCTACATAGTGAGATTCAGGCCATCCAGAGCCACCTACGGAGACTGTTTCAAAGACTCAGTGATCCTATCATAATGTTATTCAACATGTATTATAGCTGTATTGCTATGCATAAAATAAAGTATGGTTTTAAAAATTTAAAAGAGAGGGACAGAAGGGATTTAGCACGGTGGCTCTCAGCCTTCCTAACGCTGCGACCCTTTGATACACTTCCTCATGTTGTGGTGACTCCCAACCACAGTCATTTCATTGTTGCTTCATAGCTGTAACTTTGTTACTGGTATGGATCATAAGGTAATGTGACCTCAAGGGATCACACCCCACATGTTGAGAATCACTGGCTTAGAAGTCAACAACGATTCTGGTCCTTACGTGAACACCCATATCAGGTAGCTCACATCCCCCTGTAACTCCAGTTCCGTGAAGTCTGACTCTTCTGACTCCCCAAAGTATCAGCATGCATGTGCGTACACACACACACACACACACACACACACACACACACACACACACTTAAAAAGAGTCAAAGGGGTGAAAATGAGTTTAGTAAAATGCCAAATTTGTGTAGCTATTGAGTAGGCCGGAAAGTCTCTACGATGCTGCGTGTGGCCCAGATTATAAAGGGTGGGCTATTTAGAACCCAGCAAATGAAAGTCAAGAGAAAGGAGTGTGACTGTGGTTTCTCATGGAGTAACAGAAACAGGTAACTTGCTTTGTGGTGTCTGGTGCAGATAGGTTATTTCCCACAATTAGGCCTTTATGAGACTCCCCTGTCACCACTTCCAATCTTGATAACAAACTCTCTTTTAGAGAGTGTTGACTTCTTTTCTTATTAATAATTTCTAACTCAGACACTGATTTATGAATAGGGATACAGTCATATTCACAAACAATGGATGGATCCTTTCCAGTGGGAATTCCTATGTCTCTTACGTGGGTAATGGGATTTGTAAGCAGAATGTCACTTTGTGAGCCAAGGGTTGGACCATCTCATAGGAAGTTTGATTCAAATAAAACAGAAGTTTCCGGACCCCTCTGTCTAGAAGCAGAAGGAAATAATTATTCAGTAGTTATAAGGGGAGCCTTACATTTATATTATATCATCTAATTCTCAAACTCCTTTGTTTCATTGAAGACAGAATCTGAGGTTGCAAGAGTTTACACTGCCCCCAAACTAGGAAAGAACAGGCATGGAACCCAACATCAAGCCACTTTTTCCTCTCTAACAGAGACTAACGCAACAGCTAATCACTTCAGCCTCTTCTCACCTAGGGCTGAGTGAAGATTTAGTGTGTGTACTAACTTGGCTGATCCACCATGCCCAAAGAGATGGCCAAACGTGAATGAGATAATATTTAAAGTGGTAGACTCTGAGAAAAGCTTCCAAGGCTTGAAGTGAATAAAGGCTGACCCCTAATCTTATGCACCAGTTCATTAAGATAATATTCTCTCTCTCTCTCTCTCTCTCTCTCTCTCTCTCTCTCTCTCTGTGTGTGTGTGTGTGTGTGTGTGTGTGTGACAGAGAGAGAGAGAGACAGAGACAGAGAGACAGAGACAGAGACAGAGAGCGAGAACGCTGCTCTGTCTCGTTGGAGAACCTTGACCACACAGTTAGTGATGGATAAATGGATAACCTATTACCACTTATGGCTTGTTCTTCAGTCTGTCTGAGTCAGGGCCATCGCTCCTAACAACTCAGTCTCACAGACAACAACCCTCAACACTACAAAGTAGAATGTTATAAAAACTCCCTTCCTGTGTGTATTAAGTGTCACTGGATTCCATTTTAGAGTAACCTTCCTGACCTTGTCTTTAGACTCCAGCCTAGCTCAGTGTTCCAGGTAGTGGGCGTGTATAAATTAGCCAGGAGATTACTTGTCATGCTTTAACACCAGCAATAATAAGTACTGATTCTGGACCTGTATTCTCCAGCAAATCACAAATCTCCATAACCTCTCTCTGCACACAAATGTCACTGGTATCTGCAAGTGCCAGAGAGGAGATGCTAATTTGAAAACTTTTATTGGCTGCAATTTGTCTGGAGATGGTGAACGGAATCGCAAATCAAGCTGAGGGGTGTGTTTTAGTACTCCCCGTTAGTCCACAAAGTTGTGGAAAGATGTGGCGAGGGTGTGCCAAGGATGGAGCCTCAGGTCAGTCACTCAGTCACACAGTCAGTTTAGGACCTTTTACTTATTTCAGGCAATAACTCTTTGTGGGAGGAGAGAGAAGAGGAGGAAATGGGCGGCACATATTAAAATTGTACTGTGAATCTTGTGGCAAATGACAAGGACGCTATGCAGACCACAGAGGATCCATGTTTTTATACAATGAAATTAGGATCAATTACAACAAAATAAGAGAAAGTTTCATGTACTCAAAATAAAAAGGCAAGCATAATAATCTGTAGGTCAAAAGGTTAGACTATGCCAAAAAACAATCACCCTTAAATCTGCATAATGAAAAGTCTACATTCTGAAACTTGCTTGATGTAGCCAAATGAAACTAGATGAAATAATTGTATCATTGTGACTGCCCACATTAGGAAATAAAAAGATACCCAATGAATGAGCAAATAATTCAGCTTAAGAACTGAAAAAAGTAATAGAAATAGACACAGAGAGAGAGAAAGAAGAAAAAATGAAAATTAAATTAGTGCTTGCCCAAAGTAGAAAACAGTGAGATGAATGTCCAAGCCAAAGCAGATTCCTTGAACAAGACAAAACTCTCACAGTCCTTACCAAAGGAGCAAATGGAGGAAGAGATGCACAAATGAGTCACTTTTATTATGAAAGGGATGACGTAACCATAACTGCAGCAGAATTCAGGGCTTAGTGGAGAATAATAAAGATGAGAATCACACCAAATCCTGAAAATACAATTGAAATGGAAAACCACAACTGTCTAGAGACTGCATGGAAAGCTCAGACAGCCAATCACAGCATAGCAATTGAACCAGTGATTGATAATGGACTGTTTCAAGGAGCATCAGGCCCAGATTTTAAAGTATATTTTATTTTAAAGTAATTATAGAATTCAGGGTCACAAAAATAGCACTGAACATGTAATCTTCACCAGCTACCTATACTACTGTTTTATATAACTGCTCTCCAATAATCAGAACCTGAATGTTACCATTGGAACCATAACCAGGAACACTACAAGCTTAAACATTTTATTTGCTTTTCTACTAATACCCTCTAGGGCAGTGGTTCTCAACCTTCCTAATGGTGTGATCCTTTAAGACAGTTCCTCATATTGTGGTGAACACCTGATGTGGGATGTCCTTCTGTATATGTGTTGCTTTATTGGTTAATGCATAAAGCTGCTTTGGCCTATAGCAGGGCAGAATAAAGTCAGGTGGCAAATCTGAACAGAGAAATAGAGAGAGAGAGAGAGAGAGAGAGAGAGAGAGAGAGAGAGAGAGCGAGCGAGCAGAGTGAGGGAGATTCCATGTAGCTGCCAAAAGAAAAAGGCATGCCAGAACCTTAGGAACCTTACCGGTAGGCCACAACCTCATAACAATATGCAGATTGATAGAAACAGGTTGTTTTAAGATGTGAGAGTGAGCTAGGAATATGCTAGACTCATTGGACAAACAGTGCTGTAATTAATATAGTTTCTGTGATTATTTGGGTCTGGGTAGCTGGGAAACCAATGAGCAGCCTCCATCTACAAAATGGTGCTCCAGTGTGGGGATCACTGCATCCACATAAAACCTGAGATCTTATGTTTTACCACGAGGTTCATAGTTTACTGGTAAGGTTCTGGGCTGTCTGTCTCCTTTGGCAGCTACATGGTGTCTTCCTGACTCTGCCTTCTTTTCTCCCCATCTCTGCTTGAAATTCCCACCTTGCTCTATGCTGCACTGCCATAGGCCCAACGCAGATACTTTATTAACCATACAGAGGGAATCCTACATCACCTCCCCTTTTCTGTCTAAATAAAAAAGAACTATAGACTATGGCATTTAAATAACTTAGGGTTCTGTTGATGTTAGACACAAATTGCTCCTGGCAGCACCGATCAATTCCCAAGAGAATGTTGGGCACTGAAAACACTCTACTTGGAGCTTGTTTTCTTTTTGGCAAAACTTGCCTTTGGGCAAAGAGCTGCCCATCAACCTCTCTGATGTAATTGGTACTGCCAGAAGCAGGCATGTCTCACTGACAAAAAAGGTCCAAGTTCTTAAAACATTTTAAATGCCATATTCTATACATCTTTGAAAAATTTGAAGAATACCTATCCATCTGCAATATTTCTTTGCAACCTAGAAAACCTATCTAACACGTTTAACTGTTATAAATGACTATCTATTGATCTGTATTTTTAACTGTACATTACATTTTTAGATGAGCTGCACAAACACAATACCTTTAAGGAGAGCAGAAATCCATACCAAAAAAAAATTGACCCTAACTTTGTATCAATAGACCAAAATCCATATCAATGTAAAGTATTCATCTCTATATCAGTCCATGCCTACATATTCCTATGACTTTCTAGAGTCCTGTGGGCAATGACTAAGGAGACAAAGCACGCAGGAAGCAGTCCTGGAAGAAGAAAAAAAATGTATCTTACTATAGGTGACTTATTACTTACTAGTGCTGGTCTAATTAGCTCTGGCTTCTGAACCTCCTTTGGGCTGTAGGGTGTGACACAAATCACATCATGTTCCCATTCTCTGGGAAGAAGGGAACTTTGGCCTTAAAGTCATAAGACAAGATCATTTTGGAAAAGAAACAAACACTTGAGTGCTGCAAGTTAGTCATATTTTTTAATTCATAGCCGTTTGTCATTATTAGTGAACATATATTTTATATTTATATATATTTTATTTGTGACTAGACACTCATGTTTTCCAAGCTAATAGGCATGTATCTTTATAAATATGTGTTGGGTTGTGGTATGTGTGTAATTTTTGCTGCTTCTCTGTAGGTGTTAAATGACATTGTACAGTACCTGATGTCAAAGCCGAGGTTAGTGTCTGGGGTATTAAGTAGATCCCTCTTTCCATAGGACTTCAGGATAATGTGCTGATGAATAGAGCATGAGACTTTATTACATTTATATGGGTTTCTGTGCCCTTTGAAATGTGATTAGTTCTTTTAAGGATCATGGACCCTTATAATACTGAGCTCATAAATAATTAAATCCAATTAATACTCCAGATTGAACTAAACCTAATTCATTTCAAGTTCTGGCTCTCAGCAGAGGATGCCTCAGTTCACTACTTCCGAAATGATATCGCACCTTTTTCCAGCTTCCCTTCTGTTCATTTTGCTAGTAAAATACAGGGACAAAAGAGAGAGAAAGAATTGCGCATGCAGGATTTACACTAAAATATGCTACTTTATTATTTAGAGAGATTTAAGAAGAGTAGAATGACAAGACAAAGTATATGCTTCTAAAGTTTTTCTCTAAAAACAATTTCTGAAATGTGAAATAATGTTTGAAAGGCACTGGGATAGTATAAAGCACACTGAATATGTGTCTCTCTGAAGGCCGTTCCCTACTCTATCCCCTTCCACCTCTCAAGCCACCGTTTTCCTTGGTTCTGTGTTTCTCATCCTCATGTCAGCCCCTGTGTTTCTTTCTGTTCATGTGTGCAGCCAAAATGACTGCATTGTTCTGGAAATGTGGGCTCTATATAAACGGCCACATACTTTCAGCCACTTTTAATTTGGAAACTTACAAGTATTTTCTTATCAATGTGCGTGACTCTGATTCATTCATTCCCCTGTACTTTTTTTCTCCTGTGGCTGAGTATTTTGGCCAGGAGTAATAGTGCGGTTTCAGACAATGTTCCTTAACCTGCTGTGTGCATGGGAGGGACTTTCCCTTGAACGTGTGACCGTTGGTTGATAGGCAAGCCATTCAAATAAATAATCTCGACTTTCAGCTTGATCTTAAGAGAAAAATATCGGCTTAGAAAAGAGCACGAGGGGCGGAAGAAATGGATCATTAGTTAAGAACTCTGGTTATTCTACCAAAAGACCTGGGCTTGATTCCCAGCATCCACAGGGTGGCTCACAACTGTCTGTAACTCCAGTCCCAGAGGATCCAATGTTTCTGTCCTCCACAGGCATTGCATGCACATGGTGCAGAGGCATATATTCAGGAAAACACCCATATACATAAAATAAAGATAAAGGTTAATTAAAAATTAGAACAACAATCTATCCTAATTTTTCTCTAGTTATTGTATAAGAACCCAGTAAAATTGTAGAGTGTTGGATGTTTCTAATAGGACAGTCTTGATAGTGATAAAGTTTAAATTCCATTAAGGTTACTTATTTTGTATCTTACATATAATTTTTGAATCCAAAATAATTTCAATAATGTGATGGTATACAGCTTTAATCCCAGCACTCAGAGACAGACAGAGACAACTCTCTGAGTTCAAGGCCAGCCTGGTCTACAGAATAAGTTCCAGGACAGCTAAGACTAAGTAGAGAGACCCTGTCTCAAAAAGAAAAGAATCTAAATTTGTTAATTCATTTTTGGTGGAATTTTAAAAAGAAGATATAAAGCAAAAGAAAGTAACTATAAATAGCAGCAAAACAGGAAGAAATGCTTTCCTTACTGGCCTCCACAGAGCACACAGAAAGAGTCAGAACTAGAAACTAAAGAGATGCTTCATCCAACATTTTCTGCAAAATATCTGGGAGTTGAGAGGTGTCCACCCTGCTCATCTCATTTCCAATCAACCGACTTGCAGGACAGGCTGTAGGTAGAGCGTTTTGTGACTGGATTGTTGTCCCAGTCCCACCGCCGGGAGCCTAGCCTGTTCAGAAGATGGTTCAGCTTCATATCCCCCATTACTAGGACTCCTAGCTAGGGTCACCCTCATAGGTTCCAGGTGATTTCCACTGTACCAGTTTTTCACATCCCCCCAAATGTCCCTGCATTCCTCTCATCTCTCTCTGTACTCTCTCCCCCAACCCCTCCCTTCTCCACCTGGTCCCTCCTGTTCCCATTCCCAAGTGCCCTCAGTCCACTCAAAAAATCTATTCTATTTCCCCTTCCCAGGGAAATTCACGTGTCCCCCTACCCCTGAGCCCTCCTTGTTACTTAGCCCCTCTGGGTCTGTGGATTGCAGTGTGATTATTCTTTACTTAACAGTTGATATCCACTTATAAGTGAGTTCATACCATGTTTGTCTTTCTGGGTCTGGGTAGCCTTGCTCATGGTGATTTTTTTCCAGTTCCATCTAATGCCTGCAAATTTCCTATTGACTCTATAAATATAGATTCATATTTAATCACCCTGCACAAAACTCAAGTCCAAGTGGATCAAAGACCTCAACGTAAACCCAGATACACTGAACCTGATAGAAGAAAAAGTGGGGAATAGCTTTGAACGCATTGGCACAGGAGACAGCTTCCTAAACAGAACACTGATAGCTCAGGCACTTAGATTGACAATTAATAAATGGGACTTCATGAAACTGAGAAGCTTCTGTAAAGCAAAGGCCACTGTCGATATGACAAAATGGCAACTTTCACTTGCTTGGTTAGAGTTACACCAAGATATTTTGTATTATTTGTGGCGACTGTGATTGGTGTTGTTTCCCAGATTTCTTTCTCAGTCTGTTTGTCATTTGTATATAGGAGGCTTACTGATTTCCAAGTGTTATATTGAATAGATATGAAAAGAGTGGACAGCCTTGCCTTGCTGCTGGTTTTAGTAGAATTGCTTTGAGTTTCTCTCCATTGAATTGATGTTGGCTATAGGCCTGCTGTACATTGCCTTTATTATATTTAGGTATTCCTTGTATCCCTGCTCTCTCTAAGACTTGCAGCAGGCATTCTTAACACTTAGCCATCTGGCCAGCTGCTGTTGTCTCATTGAGATGAGATCTTCTTACACACTCACAGCTGAGCTGTTTCTCACGCTATAGCCCACGGTGGTCTGAACTCAGAGCAATCCTCTTTCCTTAGTCTCCCACGTGTCTAGATTTATAAGGGTGTGTCATAACACCTAGCCACCCCTCCTTTTTCTTTTTTCTTACAGTTGGGTGAAAATATAGGTATCATTTTTTTAAAATGCTTTAGTAAAATATAGTTCTCAAACTCTATAATTCACCCATTTAAGACATATGAACTCAGTGATTTTGATACTTTGTAGAATTTCATAACCATCACTGTAATCAATTTTGGAATGCCATCTGGGGGTGTAGCGCAATGGTAGAGCATGTGTTTAACGTGCATAAGGCAGTGGGTTCCAACGGGAAGGAGTGTTGCATGCCTTTAATACCAGCACTCTAGAGTAGTTCAGGTGCATCTCTGTGAGTCCACGGCCACCCTGGTCTACACAGTGAGTTTCAGGACAGCCAGAGTGACGTAGAAAACAGGCAAACAAGCAAGCAAACAAACAAATGACAATGGGTTCAATCACAGGTCCTACCCACAAACAAAGCGACAAGAACAAAAACAAACAAAAAACTTGTCCAAAAAATGTTAGACTATTTCTGTTATTCCCCCCAAACAGCCCCTTGACCAAACATTACCCTCGGACTTCTGGCTCTAAGTAACTTCACCTATGTTCTGTCTCTATAGACTTTTATGTTCTCAACATCTTGCATAGACAAGTCACACAGAATGTGGTATTTGTGGCCAGTTTCATAGACTCAGCATGCTTTCAGAGCATGTGTGAAGACTCCATTCCACACACTATTCTCCTTATATGGATAGAATATTTTGCCAGCCGTTCTTTTGTTGATGGACACTGGGGTGTTTTCTGCTTTGGGACTGAGAGTGTAACCATTTGTGTATATATTTTGGGGTGGGCATATGTTTTCGTTCTCCCAGAAATGCATGCTGACTCATATCATAATTGTATGTTTAACTTGTTGAAGAACCACCAGACTGGTTTCCAAGGCAGTTGCGTTCTGGTGACATTTGTGCCAGTGATGTGTGCGGTTCGGACATCTCTCCATTCTTGTAACTCTAGCTGATGCCTGCCATTTGGTCACTGCTCTGCTTTGCACCTCCCTGAGTATTTCCTGGGATCGTCTGCCATTTGTATACCTTTGAGGAAACGTCTAAACACATTGATTTTAAATGCTGGGTCAGCGTGGAGGTATACACCTTTTATTAAACACTGGAGGAAGGATGATCTCTATGATTTCCAGGCCAGATTGGTCTACATAGGGAATTCCAGGCCAGTCAAGGCTATGTAAAGAGACCTTGTCTCAACAAAACAACAAAGCTCCAACAACCAATAAATACATAGATGAATAATTAAAATTGAGCTTTTTACTGTTGAGCTTTGTGTGTGTGTGTGTGTGTGTGTGTGTGTGTGTGTTCTGGATACAAGTCAGTATCTGTCTTCTGGCTGACAAGTATTTTCACCCACTCTGTAGGTCAGCTCTTCATTTTTTTTTTTTTTGTTTCCTTTGAAGCATAAAAGGTTTCAATTGTGATGCAGTTCAGGTCATTGTGTTTTTGTCTTTGATTCTTATGCTTTTAGACTCATGTCTCAGAAAGGCCAAGCCTTATCTTCAACAACATGCTTTAAAGACATTAAAATCATATAAAAACAATTAGTATTTCAGTTTTTCATATCAGTTCATCACGGACAACATCTAACCTATAAATTTCCTCCCAGTTTTTACTTTAAATTGTCTGGCTTTTTCCAGCCTTTAGAGACTTGGCAACATTAGAAAAGAAGGCAAAGAAACATTGCCTAAAAAACCTCCAAGACAGAGAGAACTTCAGAGATGGCTCAGCAGTTGAGAGCAATGACTGCTCATTTAGAGAAGTCTGGTTTGGTGCCCAGCACCCAGTGGGAGGCCCATGATAAGCTGAATTTACCATTTCAGAGCGTCCGACTCCCTTTCCTGACCTCTGTGGGCACCAATACACACATGATGCACAGACATATATGCAGTTTTTTTAAATTTGCACTGATTAGAAAAAAACCAACTAAAAATAAAAAACAACAAAACTTCAAGCAAATACTCTATCCCCCAAATAGATTATATTTCCATTTTAAAAGCAAAATAGTTACATTACAAAATATAGACAGTAGAGAAAAAGGACAAAGTTCCCGTGATCATTACCCTAAATGTCATCATTATCTTTTCATGTATTTTCTTCTAGTACTTAAAAAAAAAGTCTGTCTTTGAAGATTGCAATAATAGATATGGCAATTTTTTTTGTTGTTGTTGTCCTGACTGCTCTTTCAGAAGACCAGGCTTCAACTCCTAGCACCCACACAGTGGATCACACTATCTGTAACTGCAGTCCCAAGGGATATGACGCCCTCTTTTGGCCTCTTAGGACACTGCATGCATGTGGTGTACAGACACAGGCATGCAAGGCAAAACACCCACACACAAAATGAAAACATTTTTAAAAATTATATTGTTACAGTTTTTCCCACGGTAGGGCATCCTATGTTTTTCTCCAGTTTCCCCACTGTTATTTATACCAACTGCAGAATATATCAAATGAATGTATTATAGCATACTTCTATTAAATAGTTGGATATTTTGCAGGGTCCTCGGCTTTCCTCTTTTTCTATTATGAATAAAGCATAGATAATTTTTTTCTTAATTGCAGTTGTTTTCTTGTTTGACAATATTTCTTTCCTTCAATTAAATTGCTACATTAAAATTACAAACTTATCTGTGCCTCCTAACCTACACTGCCAACTTACTTTTCAAAATGTCTGCATTGTTTTAATACGCTATTGCTGATGATTGCTGACGATTTCTCATTCAGGGAAGATTAGGGATGTAGTCTGCCATGCCACAGAATATACAGTCCAGTTTCCCTTATTTGGAAAAACCATAGAGGTCAGCACATCCCGCGTGCAATGGGTGTGCCTTGCCCTGGGAAAGCTACCTTAATGATCATGATGTCTCTCCTGCCAGAAAAATATGATGGGAACATTTTGATTATCCTCACTTTGAAAATACCGTGCTAGCCAGGCAATGGTGGTGCATGCCTTTAATCCCAGCTCTCGGGAGGCAGAGGCAGGGAGATCTCTAAATCCAAGGCCAGCCTGATCAACAGTGTGACCAGGACACGCCCAGGGCTGTGTTTTGTCTCAAAAACACAAAGAAATCTTGTTTTGTCTCAAAAACAAACAAACAAACAAAATAACAACAAAAACCTTACTAACTTGATTGAGAATAAGAGGGCTTCTTGTGTTTTAATCTGTATTTTATTTTATCACTACTTAGATCACATTTAAGGCATCTCTTCTTAGCTGGACCGTGTAGCTTTATTTCCTTTTAACTATTATTGTGAGAATCACTCAGACTTGTCATACATTAAATATGTAGCTATCTATATCTAGGCATTAATATTTCAGGGGATCCATTTCTTCAAAGTTTCATTTCAACATGGAATTTATGTTTGTAACTTTGCCATAGAGATATAACTCCAATAAATTCTTTTCTGTACCTGCTAAACCAAGGCCTATTGGGTAAGGGAGAATTTCCTCTACTGTAGACAAAAGAAGGGCAAGTGAGGTGAAAAGACAGATTAGCAAAAAGGCATGTTCATGAAGACAAGGTACTATTATGCCTTGATATTGTTCATGCTAACATTTTATAGCCAAGTTCTCATCATTTTATATTCATCTTTCGGTATGTAATTATTTTAAATATAGACTATTATTTTAATTATCTCTAATTAAAAGCACTTTCATATGTCAATGTATATTCTAACAAAAAGGAGCTTTGAATGCATTCCATTTTATAAGATGGTCTCCAGTTCTCTGAAGTAATTTTATATGTAGGCAGTAACTCTTGGGGTATTCCTTTAGATAAGCTATGAATTTTAAAACTAACTCACATTTTTATTTTATTGTCCTACAAATATAAATGCTAGAGGACTTTTCACTAAGTGTTCCGGGCCTTCATTAAGTACTTTTCTTTTATCTGATCTTGTGCATGCTGCTTTCAATGAATACTAACTACTCCTATTTGGCATTCTATTTCATAGTGAGAAGGTAGATTCACCACAGCCTCATTATCATTATTATTCCATTAGCCAGGTAGTCCTCTGAGACCACAGAATGGGTCCTGCTATTTTCAGTTGTGGTCAATCATCAATCCAGGGGATTAATGCACAATTAAGTCAAGTCATGAATATCCCTATTCAGAGGGCTCATTTGGAAAAAAAACTAGAATTAAGAAAGCATTTAGGGAAATTCCAGAATGTAGATTTTCTTCATTCCTTTGGAAAGAAACATAACAGAAGCACATAGCAATATCTAGTATAAGTGTGACCACCCCACACTCCCCTTGGCATCCTCACAAGGGAATATTCTAGCACTTAGAGGGCTCTATTTGGACAAAGATGAGGGTAAGTCCATCTTACTTTCTCAGCTTCACGTCTCCTCCATTGTTACATTTTCCTTCCCTGTGACCTGATCTAATCTCGGGAATTCACATGGTAGAAGGAAGAGCAATGATTCTTGTGAGTTGTCATTTGACCCTACCAGCATGTCACAGCATGTGTGGGACTGCATGCATGCTTGCGCACGTGCGCGCGCGCGTGCGCACACACACACACACACACACACACTCACTCACTCACAAGTGCACACAGAGATTTTTAAAAAACAGAGACAATTGAAAACTCGGAAGAAATAGTAGAGCATAGGCTTCACATATTTTGTGAAATAACATTCTTTGGGTACAGAAAGTCTTCATTGTCTTCAGGCTCCATAGCCATGGACTCAAGCAACCAAAAACTCAAAATACTTTAAAAAAATATTTTGTAAACATGTATAAACTCTTTTGGCCATTGTTTGTTCAGTGGTGAGTTCAGCATTTACACAGCAGTAGGTATTATAAGCAATCCAGAGGTGGCTTAAAATGTAAACACTATGCCTCTTCATGTGAGTGACTGGAATATCTGAAGACTTTGGTATTCTCTATGGATGGGGATGGCTCTTGGAATCAATTCTCTACCCACAGTGATGGAGTAATATATTTACCACATTGAGTTTGGGGGCAAAATAACAAACTGGAAAGAAAAGGCCTTTGTCCTCTAGATCTTATAGTTTAGTGGGGAGAAAGATTAAGAGCAAACAAATAGGATCAATAGATACTGATACCACAGCCTTTGGATAAAGCAGGAAAGGGATGGAGGTGGACACAGAGGGTGCTAGCTTTTTGTGTGGGTAGATTGGTAGAGGGAGCCCTCAGTGAAAAGTAATTCTACACAAAAGCACTGCGTTTTTTTTTTCCTGGAATTTGTGTTATTAGGAGTACATTTCAGCGTTGTGTTTAACATACAAGTTTTTTTCCCTTCTAAATTTATATTTTATACTTATGTTATTTCTAATTTTTTTCTTCCCTCTTCCTTCTCCTCCTCTTCCTCATCATTTTTCTGCTCTTTTCTTCCTCTTTTGGGAGATGGTCTTATTCTGTAGCCCTAGCTGGCTTGGTACTCATTATAAGCTCATACATATGGCAGTCTTCCTGCCTTGGCTCCTGAGTAGGGGATTACACACCACCATGCCAGGCGCATGTCACTTTTCTTTAAAGAGTTCCTAAATGATATTGCTTCAGACCTCAGGAATAACTGTCTGTTGTAGGGAGAGGCCTGCTTGTTCTTCTCAGCCGCACAGCTAGTTTATCCCCGAAGAAACCACACAGAAATTATATTAATTAAATCACTGCTTGGCCCATTAGCTCTAGCCACTTATTGGCTAACTCTCACATCTTGATTTAACCCAATTTTACTAATTTGTATATTGCCACATGGCAATGGTTTACCAGGAAAGATTCTAACCAGGGTCCGTCTCAGGAGGAGGATCCATGGCTTCTCTGACTCTGCTTTCTTCCTCACAGAATTCAATTCTGTCTTCTCCACCTACCTAAGTTCTGCCCTATCAAGGGCCCAAAGCAGTTTTCTTTATTAATTAACCAATACAAGCAACACATAGAAAGAAGGACCTCCTACACCAACTATCCACTGACAGATTGGCTGTAAGTGGGAACAAGAGATGAAGCTTACCAAAGAGAGTTGAGTGGGTGGATAGTCAGTCACCAGCTCTGCCAACCAGAAATCCAGTCTTGCCCACATACCACAGAGCTCTAAGAAAGTTTAGAATCTGGAGGTCCTCTTAGGTACACGTAAAAGCAGGAAGAGGAATGGGAACTGGGCTGAATATGTGTATAATAAGATGTTATATTCCAGGTCCCGGTATCTTCAGTACATGCCAGAAACCTGCCCTGCCCCTCCCCACCCTGGAAGCTTGGTTTCCGGAGCCCTATTTTGTAAGCTATCATTATCAATAATTTCCCTTCTTCTGACACCTCTTTTATTTCCCAACAAGTCAGAGACTTTTGAAAATAAAATGTCTGCTTGCCTTCAGATAAGCCCCTAGTATGCGACCACACACTAGTTTATTTCTGAACTTAAAAAATTTTGAAAGCAGACCAATTTCTGCAGAAAGTAGATGATGGGAAGGCAGTCAGGAGATGACAAGAATTAAAGTGTGGGTCCCGCTGAGTCCTAACATTCTGTTAGAGGAGATGTTTGCTTGGCAGACTCCCAGCCCGGATGCTAGGCTGAACACCCAACGATGTGGCGGCATCCGAAACACTAACAGGATGCTCGTTTGCTGATCCAGACAAATAGAGATGGACTTAGCATCACTTGTTTCGCTGCTTTTGAGTCTTACGGCTGAGATCTTTGGCGCTGCATGGATCCTATCTTGCACTGATAATCTGAATGGCTTCCTAGAGCATCCTACTGAACATCCTCTAGAGACAGTTTTCAGGAGAGTTAAGAGTGACAATAGATCAGAAGCAATATATTGCTTCATCATAAAGCATTTCTAGTGCTTTAGAGAATTATGCTCCAAATTTAGAGAAAATGTCTCCGCCTTGATTTTTTATTTCTAAGTATTTTTCTAGCCTTGCTCCCATATATATATAAACACTCAATGCTCAGTAACCTTGGTTGGGTCCAGGCAGTCTCCTAAGATATGGCATCTCTTACATGTCCAGTCTCTTACATAGAATGACACAGTCTTTGTATATAGCCTAGGCACGCCCTCCCATATACTTGGTGAAATGACAGCCAGGACTGAGAGCCACATACCTGGGAGATGAATAAAGTTGGTTAGCCATTCTTTCCCCAGTGGATGATGCCGTGGAAAGCACTCCTGTGACTAGGGAGCTTCTAGCTCCTGGAGTTTCTAGCTGCTGCTGCTGTTGGCATCTAATATGCTATTGCCGATGCTGTTGGCATCCCTTCCTTCCATTCCTTTAATGTCAAGGACTTAGAGCTTGAGATAGAAGGGCATGAGCATCTGTGGGCAGAGAGGAGACGGAAGGGTTGTCCTCTAACCTAGGATGTCAGGAACTGCGTGTTCGCACATGAGTTATTAACAAGAATGGCCCAGAAAATAATGTTCTTTGTTCTTGATATTTGAGGCTTGCAGAAGTGGGGAGTATACGGTGACCGTGCAGTTCGGGCCAAATGTGCCTCATGCAGTCCTCCCACTAGAAGACATTTGTCAGTTTGCAGCTATGCCACTAGTTGTGAGAAGACCCCCGCGTGTCTGGGACCCTCCATCCACTGCCCATATAAACCATACAATGAATGAAGCTGCTTTAATGGAAGTTGGAGAACTCTTGTTCAAAGTCCATGTTGTTGAGAACCTGGTTTAATCAGCTTGTCTCAAGAGTTTGTGTCGTGAGTTTATTGGACCATCATGTGAGCAGCCAGACTTGTCTGGTGACAAAAGTTCAAGATGTGACCCTCAAGGATGAGGAAGTTCTCCAAAATGTGTCTTTAAACTTTGTGACGGAAAGTGACCTCAGTCAAAAGAAAAGGACGGTGCACACAGAGTTTGAAACAGTTTGGTAGGCTAAAATAAAGATGGGAAACAAGATAAAATGTAAGTGGAGTAGGCTCAGTAGTTAAGAGCATTGATTGGCTGCTCTTTCAGTGGACCCATGATGTATGAGGCCACTTGTTCGTTCCCAGCTGCCCAAACTCAAAATAACCACTTAGAAACTATATTATTTAAATCACTGCTTGGCCAATCACTTAAGCATATTGCTAGCCAGCTCTTATATCTTTGGTTAACCCATTTCTGTTAATTTGTGTATCGCCATATGACAAGTTCTGTCTAGTCTTAGGCAGGACTACATGGCTTCTCTTGACTCTGCCTTCTTTCCCCCAGCATTCAGTTTAGTCCCCCCCAACCTAGCTCTACTCTGCCCTATCACAGGTCAAGGCAGCTTCTTTATTCATTAACCAATAAAAGCAAAACACATACAGAAGGACCTCCCACACCAGACAAAGGTTCAATTCCTAGCACCCACATGAAGGTTCACAACTGTATATAATTCCAGTTCCAGGAAATCTAATACCTTCTGGTTTCTGCCTCCACCAGGCAAGCAAGTGGTGCACAGACAGCACACGTGAATACAAAAACACTCCCACATATAAAATTTTAAATTGTGCCATATAATTATTTACCAAATAAAGCTTGCTAAGATTTTTTTTAAGAAAACCGTAATTTCCAAATTTAATGTATTTAAAAAGCGAGGAAATTTCACATACTAGGGATACAAATAGACATATTTCTAAACAAAATCTCACAAGGTGATTAATTACAAGCCTTACAAATAAGATTTAATTCACAAAGTTCCTTCTGAAAATGTGTAAAGTAACTCAACCAGGAATGTCCTTCCCAGTATTATATATGACTGAAAAAATACTGTAACACAGGGTCAGTGGCATGAATTTGCAAGTAAATATTTACCCACAGAGAAGCTGCCGACATCCAGGGATGCCACTAAAGATCTTATAATGGCTAGAAAATGCTTAAAAGCAAATAGTCACCTGACCTACAATAAAATATATATTCAACAGCTACTGATGAATACTGGGCTATGCATGGTTTAAATTTTTTTATGCTTTTCTATACTTTTCAAGATTTCTTATAATACATGCATTACTTTGAAAAATCAAAGAAATACATTCCATGAAAATGAACTATAAAGGACTGATCTGTTCTGTAAACAGTGCCCAAAGGTTTTTGATAGGTTTTACTGACAGGGAGCCTATAGTCTTATATGAGATGAACTGAGATATAATATCTAGAATGACTGACTCATGGTCCTATTTCTCTGTGTGGACTAGGTCCTATGTAGGTTCTCATGTCCAGGACCCTGAGTTTAACAGGAGGAGGAATAACATAAAGCTATGCAAGGGGTATGTGCTGTAAGATCTCCAGTTACTACCAGATACAGAACAATATATATGTATACACACATATGATTCTGTATTATTACGGCATATAGAGTATACATAGATACATGGTTCTATATCTGGTAATAACTAGAGATATTTATATATGTGTATACATACATACACATCTATATATCAGGTATTCCGGACATATTCATATATATGTATAGATACGTGTGTCCTGAATAAGACACAGAATCTTACATACGTGTTGTGAATATTTGATACAGAATCTTAATATTTGTTTCTATGTACATACCTGAGTGTATTAGTCAGGGTTCTCTGGAGTAACAGAACTTATAGAATTAATCTCTCTCTCTCTCTCTCTCTCTCTCTCTCTCTCTCTCTCTCTCTCTCTCTCTCTCCCCCCATGTGTGTGTGTGTGTGTATGTCTGTATGTATGTGCACGCACGTATGTATGAAAGGAACTTATTGGAATGACTTACAGGCTAACCCAACAATGGTTGTCTTTGTGGACCGTCCAAGAATCCAGCAGTTGTTCAGCCCACGAGGCTGGATGTCTCAGCTTGTCTTCAGTATATGTCAAAACCCTTAAGAAGTAGGCTCTAATGCCAGCAAATGAATGGACTTGCTAGTGAGTACTAGAGATGCAGGCAAAGACCAAATTTCCTTCTTCCATGTCCTTTATATGGGTTGCCAGCAGGTGTGGTCCATATTAAAGGTGGATCTTCCCACCTCAGACAATCTGGATTAAAGGTTTATCTTTCCACCTCAAAGATCCAGATTAAAAGTGGATGTTTTCAAGTCAAAAGATTGAACTAAGAAAAATATCTCTCACAGGTATATCCAGTAATTTGGGTTTTAGTTAATTCCAGATATAGACAAGTTGACAACCAAGGATTGCCACCACAGTTAGGAAAATTTAATTTACAAATTGGGTATAATATGGGACTAGTAATAAAGTAATCAAAACAATACTATAATAAGTTATTTGACTGCCTCTGCTACTCTCAATACACCTTATTCTTATCATACTGTACTTACCCTTCATGTGAGATGAGATAGCAACAATGCCTGTAAGAAGCTTGATGGAGGCCCTGTCATGGAGCACTAGGCTACTGTTTATAATTCTCCATCATAGCATGCAAAATGCCAATGGCTAATCTGATAATGCTCAAGATAGGGTCTGTTGACTGCTGAGGTTCTATCGTGAAAGGAGGTGGTGGGAGGGTCACCTGAGATTCTGACTGTTCCCTCCCACACTTCCCCACCAGGTATATAAAATTTTACCCAATCTCTGTGACCTCATGGTCCAGAGAGGTGCTAGAGTATACAGTGTAGGTGACGCTAATGGAAGTTAATGGGGAGGGGGGCTACTTCTATGCAGCTATGGGGACGTCATCACCCACGCTGGAGGCTTACCTGTGATGTGGGGGGCTTTGGAGTCACCATGCTCTTGTCACTCCTCACCGAGCTCTGTAAGGAGCCCAACACACTCACTGGCTCCCAAGGTTGGACTTTGGCAGAATAGTATTTTGGTTTGTCATGGGTACCCTTTAAAGAGGGGGCAGACTGTTGTTTACATCTCTCTGGGGGAAAGAGTTCCCACAACAATCCCTTAAGAGGAAGATGGTTCAAATAGAATGTTGCTTCGCAAAAAAAAAAAAAAAAAAAAAAAAAAAAAAGTAAAAAGACTAACTATACAACAACTTTAGTGGATCTCAAGGACACTATGCAGAATGATAAAGGGCAATCTTGATTATTACATAGTATATGATTTCAGTCATGTAGTATTCTCTAAGTGATAACATTATGGAGATGGAAAACAGGCTAGTGGCTGCCATAGTTTTAGGGGGAGAAGTAGCAGAGAGAGACGTTTGGCAAAGGACAAACACAGTTCGTACTTTGATAGTAGTGGGTTATGCAAATCCACACCCAAGGTAAATGGCAGTCAACACAGAGTTCCAAGGTAGCCCCAACAACAACCATCCTAGGAAGAATAAAGGTGAAGGCCTTGCGATTTCAAAGTTTACAAAACTATAGGGAGACAGGGAGGCACCAGCATAAAGGTAGCATATGGGGGAAAGGAACAGAAAAGAGAGCCCACGTATACAACCAAGTGGTTTTCAACTGGGCTATCAGGACCACCTGAAAAGTATGATATTTTCAACAAACGGTCCTGGGAAAACTGCATATCCACATGCAAAATAACAAAGCAGACGCTTTCAGGACATGCAAAAATTAACTAAAAATGGACAAACCCCTCTAAAGATTAAAACTATGGAACTCTTAGATGAATACATATGGGGGAAGACACGAAATCTGACAATGTTTTTTATACATGACACCAAAAGCACTAGCAGCAAAGGGAAAAAATAGCGGAGTAGTGTATTTGTTCTCATTATGGAACAGGCCACCACCAGTGCCTTGTGGTCTCTCTGCTTGCTCTCTAGTGACTGAACTGGGACCCCATATCCTCGCCACCCTCCAGGACCTTTCTGCAGGTGGTGCTGGATGGATCCCGCCTCTCAGGGAGGGTAGAGAACAGGTCTCCATCTCACACAATCCGGTTAGTACAGGCCCTGTGAAAAACAAAGCTCTACCACTGAATAAATGGTTTAATTTTATTTCAAAATTGTACAAAAGGCCGTAAGTGGCTATAAAAAACTTTGTCTTCAGAACACATGGAAATTCAGAAAGAACAAAATAGGCATCGTTCACAGTGTAAAGGAAGGGCTCTCTCGGAGGAGGCGGGTTACAGCTCCTCCCTCCTCTTCTCTAGTCTCTTGAGGTCTCCCTCCCTGAGGGTTCGGATGAAACTAGTGAATCCCAATTCCTGCAGGGTAGGAAGGGAGAAAAAAAAAAAAAGACAGACTTAAACTCCTGAGTGATGCACACCCTCCCGCCCCCTCTACCCCCACCAACTCCTGGGCTGATCCACCAGGAGGCACTGTTGGCTGTGACATAACCCACAGGTTCCCAGCAGGGTGAAGATGCGTCCCATACTGTACGCATGGAGCGTCCTTCTGACAGCTGGGGCTCCTGTCCACCTCCCTTCCCCGCCCTCTGCAGTGGCGACTCCCGGGACCACTTCACTCACCGTGCGATCACTTTCGTACTTTTCTACAAGTTTCCCGTAGTGGTAGTAGTGGAAAGTGGGGTAGGCCTTCACGGCCTCCTGCTGACACAGGTCCTGATTTCCGTCCTTGACACAGTCCACGGCAGCACAGGCGATCTAAGGGGTGAGGTGGGGAGGGTCAGCGGGGACGTCGCCAGTCGCTAGTCTGCCAGGGGCAGCGCTGGACTGAGAAGACACCATCGCAGCCCAGTTTTCTAAGGGTAAATCTGTTTGCTGGCACATTAAGACTCATGGAAAGTAACTAGCCACTTGGTACCTCAATTTCCTCGAATAATGACCAAACTGAAGTCATCAGAATGTCTCAAAGACCGAGAGGATTCAAATGAGGCCTGTCATTACATGACCAGTGGTTAGCAAGTGTGGACGCCACACCCATACACTGCCCCTGCAGGAGCCAAGAGCCTGGGCAGGACATCGGATAAGGAACATTCTCAACCTTGTGTGATCTGAGCTATCATGGGGGTGGCCCAGTATGCCAGTGGACCAAAGGCACTCTGCACCATTCACCATCCGAGCCAGGTCCTAAGGATGCAGAATGCCAAAGAGTACATCCCGGATCTGTTACGGAGTTCAGTCTCACGATGGGAATTGGGTTGTGGTAAGAAAGTTCTTCAAGCAGACTCTGGCCTCTTCCTGTCTACCGTAGCAAGTTGCATATGCCGGCATCTTTTCCTTATTTTCCTTTCAAAGTAAGAGAGTATAAAATAGAAGCTGTGTGTATGTTGGGTGGGGCCGAGTTTATTTTGCTGAAAGCCACACATTGGAGAAGGAGGAGACAGAATCAGCTAGAGGCAATACACAAAGCAACATCCCGGGAAAGCTGGAATGGCAGGCTTGGATGGCAAGCGAGTCTTCATCTTATGTGCCAAGCCTGTTCCAGATGCTGGGCAGGGGGTGATCAGATGCACACAGGTGACCTTGACAAAGTCCAGCCACTGAGCACCTGCTATGTAACAAACGAGATCAATTTAGAGCCTGCTGTCTACTGTGCTGACATCTCTGAGACCAAAGACTGTTGAAGAACCGCGGTTCACAGTTCTGCCTGCTGGCTCATCACACCAGGCAGGGGTCTCTTTCCATAGAAGACGGCTCTGCGGGCCACAGCAGTCATGGCCACTGGCCACTGACTATGTGCCTAGGCAAGTGGCTACTGCCCTCTGCGTTGACACCAAAGTAATCAGGAGGGTACAGTCCCGCTCCCCTGCCTCTAGAGCACCACCCCGCGCTCCCTTACCTCAGGCTTCCCTTTGCATCGTCAGTCTGACTGTTTTAGACAACAAGACTTTTGCAGCGAAGTTTGCAAACTCACTGAACACAATCCATAGCTGGCTCTTAGGCCCGTTCTATTTGGCCCACATAGAACTTAAAAAGAAAATAAATTTGAATTAGCTGCCAATGTGGAAGGAGCCAGAAGATTTAATATAAAAATTTGGCTCCGAGCTCCTCTATAAACATCAAAAGATTGGATGGTACTTGCCCTGTGTTCCCACAGGCAGCGACTGGCTGAGCGGGCGAGCATCTGTCTCCTTATGGGAGGTTAACCCTACCCTTCACCAGCACCCACAAGGAGCTCAATTCGCTTAGGCCAGCATCTGGCCACAGTGGGTTCCTTGAGAACCCCGGTCATCTTCTAAATTGTATTCTGAATTATTTAGAAACAAGAGGCAGATGCTCCTGTGGTCACGCAAGTGCAGGGTGTTCTTCTCCAGGACAAGCACATCCAGCTCCACACGGCCAGCAGCACAGGGCCCGCAGCAGCCAGCCCTGGGCCAGGGGCCACCGCTTCTCTGCTCAGGGTTTGATGAACACTGCTCCGGGCCGCTGTACTCCCTGCATCCACTTTAAATTATAAATTCAATTTGTATACATGCCCTGGAGCTGTTGGAGATGTAGTGTATGGTTTTATAAATCTGCTAAATTAAAAATGTATACTTGTGAATCCTTCACACTAGCTGTCAGCTATGAACTCGGAATGTGGCTTCTAGCTATGAAGGGAATCCATGCTCCGTGGCTACAGGAGACAAGTGTGGCTAACGCTCTTCAAACAGACCCTGTTCTCAGAGCTCCCATCTCACCTTTCTCAACTCCTGTCCCATCAGGACCTACTTGTGATCTCCACTGGTCACCTGCATTCAACGCACCTACAGCATCTAGCCTTGTTCTCCTGTAGCTACTACTGTGGATTCCTGGGCTCTGTGTCTGTGCCCTGAAGGATCCCCAGCCAAGGACTTGTCCTGGTACCTAAAGTCTGACCTGACAGCTCCATCAAGCCCTCAACTTGCAGAACTAAGGGTAATAATGAATAAGGGGTCAAGGACAGTACCCTGGCTTCAAGGACCTTTGAGTGGGACAACTCTGTGGCTCAGGTCCTAGGAGGTCTCCCAAGGGACAGAGATGCAGCTACCCACAGTCACCTGCTCATGTCATCCCTCCTGTGGCTTCGTCCCCTTTCATATCACGTTCTCAACCCTCTGTGGTACTTCCTGAGATCTCCCAAATACACGGCCCTCACAGGAGTCCCAGCCAGCACAGGACCTGCTTTCAGGAAACGCTGGCTGGCAGTGTTTGTGTTCAGATTCTGATGCGGCTCCTTCCCAGCAAAGGAGCTTGTTTCGGGGCTCCCATTTGACTCCTCGTGAACTTCAGACTCCATACCAGTAAAATGAGGACTGCAGTAATACCTAATCCATCAAGCTTCTGCGAGGACCACAGGACTCCTTGCTGATCAGGGGATAAAAGCCTCCATCAATCTCATTAGCATTCTGCCATTTAGTCAACATTCACTGGGTCTAAAGCAGCAAGAGTTTTGGGAGATCTAGAACAAATGAGGCTCATGGGCTAAGGAGTGTCCACTCCGGATGGACAGGAGTGCTCGCTAGTGTCCAGGTCAGAATGGTGACGTGTGCCAGTCAGAGCGGGGCACCGGCAGCCTTGTGACCTCCTTTGGAATGACCTTCAGACTTTCACGGGCCCTGGCCCTAGCCCCATGCCCGAGGTGGGCATACTTTAAAGTACAGTGAGAGGTGAGCCCCTCCTAGCCAGTTCAGCAGTCCCTGGCCTCTGCTCTGGTCCACCTGCCTACCACCGTGGGTCCCTGTCCTCTGGGCCATTCAAAAACACCATCTATTCCAACACTCACGGTCTGTAGCCCTTCTCCACCAGCGTGTCAACTGATAAGGTCCCCAGCTAAGCTCCCGGGAGGGGATTTAGGCTCCCTGGCTAAAACATGAGCTGCCTCACACAGCTTTATTGATTCAGTAAAATAAATCTCTGCAGGAGCTAATATTGACTTTGGCTATGAAAATGGAAGTGAAAAACCAACTGCATATTGATTGGGGAAGGAACAGAGACTGGCTGTTGGGTGGGAAGCAAAATACAATTCCAGCTGAGAGGTGGCAGCAAGGGTGTGAGGGAGAAGAGGGAGTCAGGAGAGACCCAGCTCTGGCTAGCAATAGCCCGTAGGGCATCCTTGCGCCAAGGACATAGCTCCTTTCTAGGCCATAGTCCCTCCAAAATAAAAGCAAATGGGATGAGCCAATGGTCCCCAAACACCAGTGTATGGCCAGCGTAAGGACCAGCTTGTGTAAGTCACCAATTTCTGGAAGCATGCTCCAGAGCCTTCCATCTGATGGTTAAAGTATGGCACCCTGCTTTGGGCACAGAATGGGTACCATTCACCTTAGTTCCCAGACCACACATCGACTCTGGGAGCTGTTATTATTGCTGCTGAGTATGCTAGAAACCTCAGGTGAGTCAGCTTCTCAGACAGACAGACGGAGATGTGGAATGAAGGAGGTTGGACGGAGGGGCAGAGGAAGTGGGGTGAGGCTGTGAACCGATCATCTGTCAGATGATGAAGCAAAGATGATCAGTACTGAGGAGAGCTGCAGGAAACGGGGCCTGTATACCAAAGTGAATGGGGAGGAGAGAGGCTAGCTCTAGGTGGCCTATGTGGACCTCACAGGCCTAGCTTCAGAAGGCCCTTGCAGTGGTCTAATAGAAAAAGATGTCATGGCAATGTGGGCCATGCTGCAAGACTTTTCTGGTCACCTTGGTCCCTTAGTAGACCTCCCCCCAACCCTGCCTACCACACCATATGTACCAGAAGAGCAAGTCCAAGCTCCGGGCATCACAGAGGGATCAGAATCCCTTCGAGGATCTCCTAGAGCATACAGACACCTGGGCAGCCTCAGGGTAGGGAGGCCACCGACTTTACTCGTTCTCCAATTAGCCTGGATCCCTCAGTATTCTAGCACAGAGGGGATGGACTTGGAGCAACAATGATCATGACTTTGAGTGACATCTATTCCCGCGTTGAGGTAGGCAGTCATGCTATGGTGGACATCATTGGAGCTTCCAGTGCAGAAGCAACCACCAGGTTAGGTGATATGCAAAAAAATAAAGAAAGAAAAGAAAAACGGGGTGTGACCCTTATACTCCCTCCTGGAAGAATAAGGGGGACCTCAAGGATATAGACAGGGTTTATGGGGAACAGTCAGACTTTGAATACAGGGAAAGGTTTCAAAGTCTAAGTAGGAATCTTGTCCTCCAGGACCTCACTGCCCAGACATGTGCCTGCTCTCGGCCTGTCTTCCTAGACTGTTCTCACCACCCTTTCTCTGTTGCTCCCTCAGGGTGCACCGAGGTGTCCTAGCACCTGTATCTCTGCCTCCATCATCCCGGAGGGACCTGCAGGCCTACCTTCCTTTTGCCTTTGGACAAACCCTCACCATCCCCAGGACAGTGAGCTGTGTGCTCACCTGTGCTGCATCACCTGCTCTTCAGGATCAGCCAATTTATTGTGGGAAATCTGCTTAGCTTGTGTCTGGAGCAGCTGAAGGATTTTACAGGGAATAGGGAGCCGTCATAGCAGCACCATGACTCCGGGTCCAGCGTGTGTGTGTGTGTGTGTGTGTAAGTCCCCATATAAACCCAGTGAGGCCTGGTGTGACCGAGTCTAAGGGCTGGGAACCATCTTTGCAACCATCTCTACCAGTCCCCAGATTAATAAGGTGATAAGAGACTTCAAGGGCTGGGGATATAGTTCAGTGGGAGATTGCTTGCCTAGCAAGAGGTCGGCCTTCAACCCTGCCCCCAATAAACAACAAAAACCTAAGAGAAAGGAACTTGAGGACTGGAGGTTGAGAGGATTTCCTGAATTCTGGGGTCCATCCCTGCTTCAAGGGCCACATACCCACCCTTGCCAGTGATGGCTCTGCTCCCTGCTGCAGGAAGAGGCCTGGCACCCACTCCTTAATCCACTCTGCAGCTCCAGTTTGTTAATTTTATGCTCCATCAGCTGGTGGCTGCAGGAGCCTTTAGCTCAGGCAGGACGAGGATCCTCTGGCATGGTCCGGTTCTCCCCCACTGCAGCCTCCTCCATTTGACTTTTGTGGGGTTCTTATTTGTATTTTTAATTATCTAAGTAACGCATGACTACGATCCTACTGTAAAAATGTTTGAGCACTAAAGGAAAATGAACACATGGCTCCTTTTACACCCCCTCCTCCACAGAAGGGCTGCTAGGCTTCAGTTTATACCTCCAGTTGGTTTTGCAGCAGAAATCCATTCTGGCTGCCTGGCGAAGAGAAAGAATGTTCTGCTTCTGAGAATGACCCTGCTCACAGGTCTGGGCAGAACTGCACACAGGGTCGGGGAATGTAATCAGAAGAGAAGAAGGTGTAGGAACCAGTGCAAGGCAAACTGGGGATGGAATGGGGGGGGGTACCCTTACCTTGCGGTCATCTTTGAAGGCATCAGCTGTGGCAGTGAAGTGTGGGATGACCTTCTTACAGTGTGGGCACCCTGGGTGAGAAGGGACAGAGTGTCACATAATGTCTGAAGATGGCAGAGCTGGGGCCACTCTGGAACTCTGGATAGCCCCTTCCCAGAGCCCCACATCCTGCTCACCCTGTCAGGGTTCATTTGTTAACCTTGACATTCAAATGTCTCCCATATCTTGTCTGTGGGCATGGGGCTTTGCAGGAGTCAATGCCATTGAGTCTGGGAACACTCCTGCTCTAGAATTCTTCCCCTGCCACCTGGCCTAAAGGGAAGCCTGCAGAGGCTGCCCTGGAGACCACCAGGGCTGGAGCTACAGTGCATAGGGTCTTGGAGTGGACCACATGCGCTCAGGACTCAAGTCTACCACACTGCTCTCTTGCCCTAACTATTATGGCGGGTCACCTCTCCTGAGGAAGTGGTACTGGAAAGATGGGGTCGGAGGCAGCAACTCTGCCCAGGTTCCCAAGGTTCCTGTGTTGCTGATAGCTTCCTCCCCTTCAACACCCTCTGCCCCTTTCTACAATCTTAATCTGGAAGGCAACAGTGGACGCCCTTGAGTGAGGCTGGGAGGAAGAAGAGCTACTGCGTCATCAGCACCCAGTCCTCGCCCCAGGGAAGAGGCCCTGAGTGGAGCAAGGGCTGTGGCATTCCACTTATGGTTGTTCCTTGCCTATGCATCACTTTGAGCCCGCCTGCTGGAGAGTACTACAGGAACTTATCTGTGAGCCATTTTCTGCTCGGGTCACGGAAGCTGGGGAAGCCACAGGCCCCACTGGGTGAATGGATAAGAACCCAAACCTGCCCTTTCTCACATTCGTTCGGCAGATATGAGTGAACAGAACTGCCATGGATAGACAGCTTTGACCCTGACTGTGGCAGTAATCAAGTCTGATGAAAACCGGTGGGAGAGGCCACAGGCCCGCTGGGAGACCTGGGTCCAGCGTCAGCTTCCTGACAAAGGCCTGTGCACTCCACTTCGGGAGGTAGACAGGGCTGACTCTGTGGGAACGAAAATGGCTCTGCCCTTCTGCTTTCTCCTCTTGAGAATGAGATAATAGTGACTGGCATTTCAAAGGGTTTTGTGAAACTAAATTAAGGCTAAGCTACAAATTTAATCTGAATTTAGCATTTGAGTTGGTTCCTGAGATGGGTGGGACCACCCATATGGTCAGACTTGGGGAGCAGCCAGCTGGCCCTAGAAGAGAGGGGGGATGAGGGGGAGGGACTCGGGGATTTCCCAACATCTGATGCAGGAACAGAAGAGAGACCTGGAATGGCAATGGGTTAATTCGGAATAAATGAGCCCATGAGGCAGCTAACGGACAGATGACTTCTCAACCACCTAAAACGGCATTTCTCAGTAACACCATTAATTTGGCCTAACAGAGACACAGAGTCAAATTCATGAAAATGTCATAGTACAGAGGAGTGATGTTACATAATTTCAAAACATTTAAAGAGCACAGTCTATTGGTAGACTCATCTCGTGGGCAGCCACAGGCCCTGTGAAGGGCATGGGCCTACTAATAGCACGCTTACAGGGTGGGCTGAAAATAATCTACCCCAGGTCTCACAATCCGGTTTCATTATTAATTTTCCCTTTTTAACCTCCACTTATCGAAAGCATAAAAGCCAACTGTCAGCTCAGCGCGAGTTCCTACGCCATCGATTTTAAAATATCGAGGCCTCAGATGCATGGCTTCTCGCATCTCATTTTCTCATTAGCTAAAGGGTGCACGGCAGATGACTAACTGGTGGGGTGGCTGGGCCAGAAAGTGCACAGGATGTTTCTGACAGGTCGAGGGGGACCAGAGTGTGCCATGGCTTCTTCAGATTTGGGAGAGGACAGAGGCAAAGCCAGAGTACTAGAGAATGTGCTGAGTTGGTCCAGGAAAGGCAGTTCCTATGAGCAGATCATGCAGGATGGAGTGGGTATAAAGAGAAGCGGGGAGTAAAGAGAGGCCTGGGGAGGCAGATCTGGGGGAGGAGGACAGTGGCAGGGAGGCCGGATGGGTAAGGCCAGCCTTTTTACTTGAAAATTTTATCTGGTACTTGACATTTCTGCAGTATTTAGAGTATTTATATATAAATGTGTGTGTGTGTGTGTGTGTGTGTGTGTGTGTGTGTGTGTAGCTTACAAGTAAGTGTATTACCATCACAATGCACAAAAAGACAGACTTCTTTGTCCTTAAGATTCCACACAGTTCCCGAGGAGTGCTGGGGCAAGATCTGAAGACAGGAAACTAGTAGGAAATGGGGAGCTCTGAGGACTAAGACCTTCATCAGCAGCGGAGTTATTCCATGGCCCCACTGTGGCCATGAACTGGCATGGAAGAATGTTCTCAGAGAAGGCTGGGAACCCCTGAGGCCGGGCAGGGATAATGCTCCTTCCCCCATATCCTGGGTGCAGTCTGGAGAAGGGAGGCAGACTAGTCTCACCTGGCTAGCATGGGAGGATCCCTGGAGACACAGAAACCTCTAGGTCCTCAGTGAGGAACAAGGAGTGGCCTGGGCTAAAGAGAGGGGGCATTTCTGGGGAAGCACTGTGTCTAGTCTATGTGAAGTTTACTTGGTGGCTGTTCACAGAGATCACTCTTGATGAACTGTGCCTGTGGCAGAGACAAAGCTGCCTGGGCTGCAGGAAGGGCCTGCCATGAACTTGCCACAAAGCCTAGAGCAAAAATCCCATGTCTCGGCCCTCCAACCTCTTCTACTCTGAAGGAGCGGGCAAGGTCTCTGAGGATCTCAGTGAGGGCCTTTGAGAGCAAACCAGAGAAGAGGTCAAGGTTGAAGGGGAGGGAGGCTGCCCGGGTGTGCTGGCTGCTGGAGGGGTGGGGTCTCTCAGACAGTGACGGTGATGATAAGAGCCATCAGTAGGCTTCTGACACTGAACAGTGGGGACGAGAGCAGAGCAAACAGGAGGTCCTGCCACAACCGAGTGGGTTTACGACTAGACGGAGTGCCTGGCTTCCCTGTAGACAGAGACTTTTATTATCCTCACTCCATTAAGCTGAGCTGTAACCTGGGGGAGAGAGAGAAGGGCAGGAGAAGAGTGGGACACGCTAAGACGCTTTCCCTCCAAGTGTCAATTAACAACTTCAAAACGGGAATGCACGAGAACCCGAGGTCACAAACACCCCTGTTAGCAGACATGTCACTTCCTCAACTTGTACTCTGATTAAAATGAGAATCATGGGGCTTGCAGGTGAATCTGCCTTCCCTGTACTACAGTGTCAGACTCAAGAATAGATCAAAGCCTTTACAAAAGGTCAGTGGGAGTCCTAAGGCTTTGAAGACAAGGTCAGTACCAGGAGAAAGAACAGGAGCAGAGGGGGGGGGGGAAGAATGGAGTTCGTGTGTGTGGTGTGTGTGCAGTGGGAGGGGGTGCAAACAGGGGAGCACAGGCAGCATGGAAAAACCCGGAGACTGGGACTGGAGAGATGGCTCAGTGGTTAAGGGCACCGGCTGCTCATCCAGAGGACCTAGGTTCAATTCCCAGCACCCACATGGCAGCTCATTGTTATTTCACTTCTGGTCCCTATGCCCTCACACAGACATACATGTAAGCAAAACACCAGTGCACATAAAATAAAAAAATAAATCTTTTCTTTTAAAAGGGGAAGAAAAACAAAAAAATCCAGGGACTTTGGGAGACCTAGGAAGCTGGTTCCTACCACAAACAGAGTCTGTAAGCCTGAGCAGAGAAAGACCACCCCAATGAGGACAAAACTCTGATGGGGGCTGACAGAAGGAAGCAATGAAGTCTCCAGGCCTTCTCAGCCTTTGCTGAGACTGGGAGTCCTGCTTCAGGCACACACGGTTTCAGGGTTGGCCAGGAGCTGCACTGGTATCTGGGGTAGGGACCCTTTCTGTTGTGGTAGCGCCAAGCCCTCTCACCTCCCTCCTTACGAACACAAAGCTACTCACAAGGCGCATAGAACATGACCAAGGTGTGCTTCTTCTTCTTCAGGGTATCCCGGAAGTTATCCCCCACCAGATGTAACACATTTGTCTGTTGCTCTTCCCATGTGGGTTCTGGAGGTGGGGGAGCCTCAGGGCTGTGGAAGTTGGGGGGAGGGGCAGGCATGAGGAACGGCTGACAGACAGGTGCAAACCCCACCCCACACCCAGCCACTGTGGAACACAAACGAACAAACAACTTTGCATTTCTTCTGAGATTTCATTTTAAAACGTTGGCTTCAACACCAACAAATGTGCACCATCCACAAAGAGGTGGGAGACCTGGGCCCATCTGAACCAGGCACCCCCCAGGTGTTGGTCACCAATCCTACGGAAGACACAGAACCTCCTCCACCTGGCTCCTTCTATCATCTTCTTTGAAGTGTTTGTTCTGGCAGAGAGAGCACCAGCCAAGCAGTGAGGGAGACCCGGGCTCCAGTCCAGATTACTTGCAGGACCTGTGACTTTATGGAATGTGACCAAACCTGAGTCACCATTTGCTTTTGTTACATGGGATAGTGGTACCCAGGGTAGAAGCACACAGGGAGTATCTGTGAAGCTCCTGCTTGGCCCAGCCTAGAGAAGCTAGGAGTGCTAATAAACCTCAGGCACTGGATTCATGTTAACCGACTTCTAGTTTCTGCTTGCCCACTGGTCCCCCATCCCATCCTGCCTCACACCAGGATAAAGCCTGCTGTAGTTCAGATCTGAATGTCCCCCAAAAGTCTATGTGTTTTCAGAGTGGCACTGTTGGGAGGTAGCAGAAACCAAGGTGGGATGTCATATCTTTAAGATCACTACCAAGTAGCCATAAAACGACACTCACCAAACTGAGGCAAAACAAACTTTTCTCTTTGAAGTCAATCATCTCAGGTATTCGGTACAGTAAGGGAAAGCTGACTAATGCTGAGTCTGATTTGTTTATTTATTTTAGAGACAACATCTTGTCATGCGGCTGGCCTAGAACTTGTAATTTTCGGATTTAGCACTGTGAGTGCTGGGGTAACAGGCAAATATCAACACATCCAGCTCCCAGGTCTTTCAGAAGTCTTTGCCATCCTTGTGTCCCCTCTCTGCAAACCCCGTGACTCTTGGTAAGGAAGGCTATGCCAAACTGCCCCTCCCGCTACACTTCTGCCACAACCCTAGGATTCAGTTCCGAGAACCATGGGGCCTCTCTGACCTGTCACTTTCCACAGACCTTCTAATAGCACTTCCTAACTTCAGCGTCCCATGTCTCCCATAGCTTTCTCTTCCTCCAGTTCTACTCCAAGCCTCTGCAATTCTCACGAGACTTTATGTGAGGATCTTCAGTGGCTTCCGCAGCTGTGGTAACCATGAACTTTCTCTCTCATCTGAGCCTGCTTCCAGCCGGATGCCCCACTGTGACCTTAAACCCACCCAGACTTGGGACATGTGATTTTTCTTCATGCACAAAGAAAAGGGAAGGGTTGGGTCTTGTCACCACCACAGGAGTGCCTTGACGGCATGGAGAATCTGGGGGAGGCAGAGGGACTGGGGAGAAAAATAACATGTGGCCACATGGTTGACAGCACCAACTTGTCTTTTCTGCTTGCCTGCTCCCTGCACGATGTTTCGCTGGCCATATACTGATGGACACATCTCAGCAACCCAGGGCTTGGCTACCTGTACACCCAGTGGGGTAAGTACCATGCGGCTTGCCTGACGCTGTCTTCTTGCCCTGCTTCTGAATGAGACCTCCACCTTCCTTCCCAGACTCATCTGCTGTCCGACACCAGAACGCTCTCTTCTAAATGCCTCAAAGAGCTATTGCTTTTTGTCTTATCTCTGGGTGGTGATCCTAACCTCTCTGAACTTAAATGTCTTCTCGATGAAACCGGAATAAAAAATCCTGGCCTTGGGAGGATTTGTGGATGAAGAGAAGCACAGTTAAACAGGGCTGGGATTTGGTTCAGGAGCAGAACCCTTCCCTACCAGGTGTGGACCCTGAGTTTACTGCCTTCCTAGTGAGGCTGAGACAGCAGGCAGGATTAAGTCCCCTGCTTCAGAAACGAGAAGGGAAACGGAACACTCTGTCTCTCTTAGAACCCTCGAGAGTCGAGGCGTGGCTACTCAGGCTCCTTTTGGGGAGCAGCTGAGGGTGGAACTTGGCCACTTCCTTTTCTCTTTCAAGAGGCATCTCCAGGGTCTCATACCATCTGCGCTCCTAGTCCATACACCAGGGTTTCTCCAAACGCCATGGCAGGAAGACCCACTCACGGCCACTGTGTCTACGCTCAGGAATACGAGTTTCAGAATCTGCACGTCTTTGCACACCCTTGCCACACCTGGTGTATACTGGACGCACATCCAGGTTCAAAGAACAATGCTGTAAGGAAAGGACTCCAATCCAGCTGCTGTCATTCTGCCTGCTTTCCTTGTTGCTCTGGGACTTCAGTCTTGCCTCACACACCGGCATCATTACCTCTGTGAAGGCCAGGATACGGCTTCTTTCACTTTCGTTTCCCTCCTGTTGCTGAAATGAGGACACAGCCTCGAATATTAAAATTGTGTATGGTCACTGGTGTGCAGCAGCAGTAGGCAGGGCCAGGCTATGGCAACGCTATTGTGATAACAGCTTTTGCTTCTCTAGCATGCCTGGAGGCTTCTCCAGGCTGGGGCATCAGCGTCACAGGCCAACTTCCTCCACTCCCAGAGGGGAATACTGATAACTGAGGCTCAAATTCCTCTGGGTCTTTGGGTCAGCTATGGTAGAGCCTCTCTCTCTATTTGCAAGTGGATTGGGCTAAGTTGCGTCCTGCAGACTCACACGTCCTTAGGCCCCAGGATCCCAGATGGTAACCGGATCTGGAGGTACTAAGATGAAGTCACTACAACAGGTCCTTCATACAGTGGGGACTGGTGGTCTTGGTATGTGGAGGTGAGGTCACAGTGCCACACACAGAAGGAAAGAATCGGTGAAGACAGGCAGAAGATGGCCACTACCATGATGAGTTTTGTCAACTTGTCACAACCCAGAATCACCTGGGAAGTCTCAACAAGGGACAGTCTATCAGGCTGGCCTGTGGGCATGTCTGCGGGATTGTCCTGACCACTCTGGTGGATGTGGGAAGACCCATGTCAGCACTATCCCTTGGTGTTGGGCCCTAGACTGTACAAAGCAGAGGAAGAGAGGCATGCCCAAATTCCTGTCTATGTTCTCTACTGTGGGTGAGACACGTCCCGATGCTTCAAGATCTTACCTTGACCTTCCTACAGTGAGGGGCTGGGATGACAAGCTAAACAAACTCTTTCTCCCCGCAAAGTTGCTCGTTGAGATATTTTATCACAGCAACAGATACCTCGAGCCCAGGAAAGGCCTCCAAATAACCAACCCCACCAACATCATGAATCGCCACTTCTGGCTTCCAGAAAGCTAAAAAAACAATAAACCTCTGACGTTCTGTCAACTAGATGCTCACGCTTGTTATGGGAATCTAGAAAACTAACACACAGCCTGGGGGCTCTGAGAAATCTTTGTCTGGAATCCTGACTCCTGGAAGCCAGCACTAAGGGCATTCCAAGACATCCAGCTGACTACCAATGAACCTGGGGCAGAATGAGTTCAGTTCTGTGATGACAAGCAGGTGTACCCTTCCTGTATTCACAGATGATGAACCCTGGGACAGCAAAGGCAACTGACTGAAGCCGATGGAGCCATCTAGAATGGCGACTGTTGCCTTTGGACGCGCACAGCATGGTGACTTTAGATTGAGGGAGTCAAATCTCTTGGCTCCTTGGGCCCCAATTCAAGGATGGGGCTTCTGTGGTGGTTTGAATGAAAACAGCCTCCACAGGCTCACAGGGAGTGGCGTTATTTGATAGGATTAGGACCTGTGGCCTTGTTGGAGGAACTATGTCATTGGGGGTGGGCTTTAGGTTTCAGAAGCTCAAGTAGGTCCCAGTGTCTCCTCTCTTCCTGCTGATCCAGATGCAGAACTCGCAGCTACCTCTCCAGCACCATGTCTGCCTGCACGGCGTCATGCTCCCCACCATGATGATAACGGACCAAACCTCTGAAACTGTAAGCCAGCCCCAATTAAATATTTTCCTTTACGGTCATGGTGTCTCTTCACAGCTAAGACAACGTCTCTTCCTCGAGGCCGTCTCCAGGGGCTGGCAGTTGGTTAACTAGGTCACACTATCAAAGCCCAAACACTTACTTCTGCATCCACTCAATAAACTTCTTCTTTGTTCTGAGTGCAGGTACAGCCTGCTGCTCGCCGTTCTTGAAATACTTCAGTGTAGGGAATGCGGAGATGTGAAATCTTCCTGCCAGGGCCTCGTTGACGGTGGCATCGACAGCTGCAAGGACACCAGAGCTCTGGGATGGGGGAAAGGCCAACCATGCATTACAGCCTCAGAAGTGGTGCTGCTGGAAAGAGGAGCCCAGGGGCCGGACCGACCCTCCCCCAGGCCTGGCCACGATCTAATGGTGCCTGGATCTCTGCACCTACATACCACAGGGAACAATGAAACCCTGGCACATCTCTGTCTTTTTAGTGATGGGCTAAGATGAGGCTTCTGAGTCTGCCTCACCAACCATGCTGGGCAGAACAGGGCCTTCTCCCAACAGTCAAGGTCCCAGAAAACATAGGGAAATAGGCAGAGGTCCCCCCTAATTAGCTACAGGAACATGGTCTCATAGGCTGTCTGCCCTGTTCTGTACCTGGGAGGGGACCCACCTGCCTGACAGAATATATTTCCTAGGGGACACGGAGGCACTGTAGCCTCCAGGGACAGGGAGAGCCACTTTGGGGCTTATAGAAAATCACAATGACTCTAGGAGCTGGTGACTCTTCCGAGGGAACGGCGAGGACTCAGGAAAGGAAGCTTACATCCGCGTCTGCATGGAGGACTTCAGCGGCACTCTCAAACTCTGGCTTCATTTTCTTACAGTGTCCACACCCTGTGGAGAGAGCGCAAGGAGGGTATTTTTGTGGCACGGAGGCCCTGATGTCCTCATGCTGCCCCCCCCAACCGAGTTAGCATCTCTCCAGGAATCTGGGCAGTGAGAGACAACAAGGAATGCTGTGTAAACAATCATCTAAACGTCACAGGCACTGCATATCCAGTCCCCGGAAGCTGGCCCTGGGGTAGGGCAGGTGCCTGTCCCTTCCGTGAGTCCTGCAAGGCAGGCACTGACACGGTCACTATTTTATATGTTGAGAAACTGAAGCAACAAGACGGTGGTGGATGGCTGCCTAAGAATGACCAGACAAGCATAGTCAGAGGTGTGCTACAGCCCCCAGCAATCTGGCAGGAGCCCTGCTGAGATGGCACAGACCTCCTGGGATTGTGTTGCAATTGCGAATCATCTTCTCTGGACTGCAGGGTGGGAATAAGAAGCCACAGAAGCAAAAACATCGGTGATGTTAAGTTTTGAATCCCGACAGGAGAAAGCACAGGCACGGGATCTACGTATGTCCAAACTAATGGCGTTCCTTGGTATAGAACCTGCTCTGCCCTTGCCTTATAAGCATATGATGTCATGAAGAACAGAATCTGATACATTACAAAGCAAACAGGGGCCGGTGAGAGGGCTCAGTGGGTAAAGACACTGCCACCAGGACTGATGACTTCAGTTGGATCCCTGGGCCCCACATGGGAGCAGGAGAGAACCAACCTCTATAAGCTTTCCTTTGACCTCTAGTACACACATAGGCATACACACATGCATGCAATACACAAAGAAATAAATGCAAAAAAGTTAAAGACATTAAAAACCCAACAACAAAGCCCAGTCACTTTGTGGGTATCATTAGGGGATAAGAGAACTCTTCCATTTGCATTGAAAGAGAGGATTCTGACTTTGGACGCTAAAGAGGCTGAGAGGTATGGAGGGCTCAACAGCTGCAGGATGCTCTCAAAGGGAGCCCAGCTGCATAGGAACCTGACAGAAACGAGGCTCGGAACCTGATGAGAAATGACAACCTTCTTGGGGGTGTGCTAATTGTGATGGATTCTGGCTGTTAGGAAAAATAAAGACAAAAAGAAAGGAAGACAGAAAATCACTATTAGCAGGAGACCTCCCACATCTTCCCTTCCCGGAAGCCACCTGAGCACCTCAACTGACTTTCCTACCTCCATGGCAGTCTTGCCTAGGATAGGGTGTCTGCGTCCTGTACAGCACCACAGAGCCCAGCGCCAGGAGGCACAGTGACAGAAGACCCTCTCCATCCCACTCTTGTCTTCTTCAACCCACTGTCACCCTGTCCCTCGGGGGGGGCAAATGGCTGTCAGGGTGGCCATTCCGCTTCCTGATAGAATCCTAGCTAAGCTCCATGCTCCTCTGCGGAGCACTGGGGACAGGACTCCGTGCAGGAAAGTGATGCTGACGGAGTCCAGCTCAGGCAGTAGCTGCCACTTGTGTCAACGTGCTGGCTCTTCCCAGAAGGCCTTCTGGCAGGGATATCACAAACCTGGAGGATCCAAAGTACCCAACCAACAGGCAAAAGGAGGAAATAAGGACCCTGCGACTTCCCGTTTGGTGGCTTGCCCTCCTGCTGGGTTAAACCAACAGGGAAGAGAAAGGTTTCAGGTATCAGGCTCTTCCTGGCTGGAGACAGAGAGGAACATGGCCTGCGAGACAGTTTAGTGTTCACAGGATGCTTTGAGGAGATGGACCAGAGGAAGAGAATCCCTATGACTCCTTCCTCTGTGCTGTGTGTTTAACTGCACACTGCTGGACTCTAGCCTTGGAGCCCGACTCCTCCAAGGCAGGACCTGGGAATGTTGTACACGGTGCCTCCACACGAAGCAAAGTGACCATCATTTATTTAATTGACACAGTAAGTAGTTACTGGACAGCACCAAGAAGAAAAGGCTAGTTAATCTGAGGAGAAGGGGAGTGACCAGGGGCTTGGGAAGATCATCGGAGGGCACGTATGAATGGACACATACCAAATAAAATAAGCAGCAGGGACACAAGGACCCGAACTCCAGAGGAAGGACAGCCTCAGAACAGATATCCCCAGGCCCCACTCAGGAGGACCCGAACTCCAGAGGAAGGACAGCCTCAGAACAGATATTCCCAGGCCCCACTCAGGAGGGCAGAGTTCTGCTGCAAGGCAAGGAAGACCACTGGCCCAGAAATTGTCTCCAAAGGTTCCTCTGCAACACTGAGTTCTGGTCCCCAGGGCTGCTTCTGGACAGGGTAGGGGGTCATCTGACTCTACTGAGCCCCATCAACTGTAGAAGTGTCAACCCATTCTTATTCTGAATTATAAAAACATACTTTGCAGAAATAAACATTTTAGCATCATTATAAACCATCCATCTATTTTTTTTTTTTGCTTTCTAAGAATTAGGTTTAGGGGTTATGGTGTGTGAAGGTTGCTTGGTTCGTTTTTCACACACAAACATCTGTGCTTTCGGATTACAAGCAGATCCCCAAGAATGACCACAAAAGCTCCTCTGACAAAGCACAGTTGAAGCACACAGAGTAGGCAGTGCTATTTTCCTGTCCCTGCTCCTTCCCCAGGTAGACACGTGCAACCTGCCATCAGCTGGGGGACTCCAAGCTAGCCTCTCTTCCAGGATAGCTGTGAGACAGCGATAGGAGACAGGAGAGGTGGCCTGGAAGGTTGAGTCTTGGGTGCTAACAACTCTACAATAAGTTCTTCTTCCTCATGATGCATCAACCCCCAAATTCACGAGTAACTTCTAAGGGATCCCGGGCCCCGTGACCTTGTGTCCTAGACTAAACGGTTAGGAGGGAGAAGTGGTCCCTTTCCCATAAGAGGTGGGTGGAGCAATGTGGGGGGCCCTACAGATGTCTGGACTCAGGTCACCTTCCATTCTACAAGATAGGTTAGGAGCAGAAGAGGATACTCTGTGGGAAGCTCCACTGACTTAGCGTGAAATAGACTGTGATTTAAAAGCATTTGCTCGAACTAAAAAGAGAAGAAGAGCTCCTTTGAGGTTTATGGTCCGTCAGAATGGAGAAGTTCCACAGTGCTTACAGGAACCTCGCAGGGCTACCTCCAGCCACATCCCTCTTATGCTTTGCTCAAAGCTCACCCCATTCTCCTGCCCGAGGCCAACCTCCTCTCAATAGACAGAGTGAATTCACGCTGTACAAGAAGTCTTGGAGAAAAGTGAGTCCAGAGACACTCCTGCTGTTGGGGGCTGGGCCTCTCACCCCAGAGCCCAGCCCGGCCTGGAGAGAAGGCAGGGAGTGACGGCCGCCCAGCCCTGAAATGAGCTGGCTCAGAAGAAGGTCCCCCGACACTCTGTCCCCTGAATGTGATGTGAGTGGCGCTGCTGGTAGGGCCTGGACAGTGGGGGGATTGCAACTGAGGTCGGTGGATGGAAAGGGGAAAGCCTACAAAAGGAAAATTCAGCTTCTTTCTCAAGGACCTAGCTGGTGCAGCAGGATCCTTGAGGGTGAGGGAATTCACCTTGCACTACCTTCATGCCGTTATCAGGTTTCTGTCCTTTGATGCCACTGCCCCGCTGGGGTGGAAAATGGGCTCTATACCACCTGCCAGCTTCTATCAACAGAGGGCCAGAGGCGGCTCAGAGACTGAGAATTGGCTCACTGGGCAGAGGGGCTGTGATCAGCCACAGTGTCTGTGCTGGGCATGAAGATGGCTAAAAACCTCTAGATTCTTCTGCTTGCGTGCACGGCTCTCTCCTGTACTCCCGGCCTCGTCTCTTGGGGCTGAGGAAGGAGGAGTTTGTTTTCTGTACACAACCATTTAAATCAATCCTAGCAGCCCCATGACACAAATGACAGAGATCAGAGGGTCCATTTTACTGTCGGAGCTTGTGGCTCTAGCAGATGAAATGTAAGTCCTCTTGGGGTCTTATCTTCATCTTAGCCCCGCCCTGATGGATAAGCACCCCTCCAGGCCACCCTTGTGGTGCCCCTTGACTTGGGCCCCACTTTGAGTCTTTCCAGCTCCATTGATGGAGCTGTTCTTCCAGTCATAAAATGCTTCTTATTCAGATATTCCCACGGCATTTAATTTTCAGTTGCCTTGTGATGGATCAGTGCTAAGTCCTGATATTTATGAGCAGCCAGGGTCTCTTTCCACAATATAAATCATATCACATCCCCCTTGCTTAAAACTTTCCAAGGGCTTTCTGCCACAGGTGGTAGACTGAAATCTAAGCTCCTTATTATTACCGCCAGCCAATGCCATCTGGCTCCCACCTGCCCAGCAGCCTCGGCTCAGCTCACTTCCTCCCGTCCTTCATGATGCAGCCTCTCCCCCATCCTTAGGTCTCCCTCAGGATCCTTGAATGTGCTCCTGCCCCACCTCAAATACAACACCCCTACCCCATCCCAGTTTATGGGTAACCCCTTCTTCTTGAATTCCGATCTTACCCCCTCCGACCCTCCAACCCAAAGAGACCTTCTGACAGTAGGCATCCTCCCCTAATTTTATTCAATGTGCCCCGAGCCAGCTGTTTATCTGGGTCCTGTCTCCTCAGCTGGACAGTCGGGTCATACAGGCAGGAGCTCACCTGTCCATCTGACTGACTCTGATGTCAAGCAGCATGCTTTCCTCACTGCTCAGGTTTATACCTATGGACCAAAGTGCCATACCTGGGGTAAGTGTCCCCCAAAGGTGAAGCCCCAGTTTGTGGCACTGTTACCAAGTTGGAAAACCTTGAAGACGTGGGGTCTGCAGGAGGAAGTTAGAAGCTAGATCTCTGGCACTGTGCCCTCAAAAGGAACAATGGACTACAGCCAGTTCTTCTTCCTCCGTTTCCCAGGTAACCATGAGGAAAGTCGTCTCCTGCACTACACATTCCAGCCACCATGTCCTGCCCCACCACAGCCTAAAAGTAATGGGGCCAACGGATCGTGGACAGAAACTTCTGAACCGTGAGCCAACATATAGAGCTCCTCAATTTTTAAGTTGATTACCCAGGCATTTTGGCACAATGACAGACAACTAACACAAAAGGCTTAACCAGATGGAACGTTTTATCAACAGGGGCACAAATCGTTAACGTGACTAAAGGCTCTTTCTTTGCAAACGTTGTGGTCAAGGTACTCACTGTGCACACACATTCTCTCCCTTCTACCAGAGGACACTTTCCTTGCCCTTCCCAGTCTTGGCAACTGTCTGGAGAGATCGCCAGTCTTCTAGGTGCTGATCTAGTGTATCTCGACGCCACAGTAGCGCTCACTAGAAATCACTAAGATTTTTCATTCTAGCATCTTTCCTTCTGCTTTTCGAAAGAGATGTCAAGGCTAGGCGCTGAACTTCTTCAGACAGAGTTTATGATGAGAGGTCCACGCAGGCCCAGACAAAGGGAAAGGTCTGGCTGAGCAATGTCTTCCTCCTGAACAGCATCTTGGAGGAGCTGGGGTGGTACATAGCGTCTGTGCTGCCCCAAGGCCCAGCTCCTGTGCCTTGCCTTCTGGGTGTCCCTGGCTATGTGAGCTGCAGGACAGTCAGGAGTGTCAGATGTGGGGAGCAGGGCTTTAGCCTGCTGCATTAGTGTCCGCACTGTAATTTGACAGGCCGTTAAGTTTTATGGCCAAACTTCACTTCCTTGTCAGGTTTTTTTTTTTTTTTTTTTTTTTTAAATCGTGGGTGTAAGTGAGCTAGTTGCTGACTCTGTGATCCATGGAGTTCTGACGCAAACACCTCTATCCCAATCTCCCCTGGTCCCAGGGGTGTTGGCCTCCTATCACCCCAAAGCCCTCAGACTCCTTTGGATTATACTGACCTCACCTCTACTGACAACTGTATTATAAACTAGCCACATGCTTTCCTGGATGCTGAAAGCAGAATTCTCTGGGAGGTCAAATTCATCTGCAAGACCCTCGGTAGCTCAGTTCAGAGGGTGTCCTACTAATGCGAGTAGAACAGCTGATGTCTGGGTACCATCAAGGGTCAGAACTGACCTGCTGACCCCTTGGGAATGACTCACACCCTGATCTACCCGTCTATTCATCACAGCCCTTCATCCCGCAGAGGTCTCCCTATCTTTTATGTTATTGTAAAATGCGGATAACAAGCTTTTAAAATTTTATTTGCAGGTTTCAATCCTGAGGAAATAATCTGACGTGTGGATAAATATTTATGCATGGAAGCATTCTCGGCAGTGTGACTTACAATGGGAAATTCAGTAAACAACTCAAAGTCTCAACATTATGCCACTGGTTAAGCAATTTGCAGTTCCATTATATGATAAAACATCATGTGGCCACCAAAAGCAACACAAAGGTGTTTTTAGTAACATAAGAAAACATCAAGAAGACAATGTACAGGAAAACAATATATAGGTTTAAAAAAGTGGAGGTAAAGTCCTTTCACTAGGCCAAGAATAAAATAAAATAAGAAGTTTAGAAGAGAATGAAATGAAAAAACAAACGTTACAAGAAAGACGAGACAGTGTTGCCACGTTCTGGGGTGGAGCTCCTAAGCAAAACACAAGCTGATGACGGGAAAGGCCGGCTTGCAGAATGGCTCAGTGCTGAGGTGCAGCTTCCGTGACTGCCTAGGTTAATTTCAATCCCTACTGCACCGGTTTGGCCGTATGACCTTGGGCAAGTTCGCTGGCCTGCAGGTGCCCTCTTTGCTTTTTATAAAACTGGAATAATGACACAGGATTTGTGGTAAAGGTGAAACGAAGTAACACGTGTCTAGAATTAATATATGACTGTAGCAATTACTCAGTAAAGACTACAGTGTGGCTACAAAAACAAAGCTTTGTACAAGGAGATGCACCCACAAAGTTAAAGCAAGCTACAGACTAAGAGAGAGCATCAGGGATATAGGCGGAGACACCTGGACAGCTAAAGACAATACCCATAATGACAGAGCTCTGGGTAAAAGGAAAATGACAGCCCAGGGAGAAGTGAGCAAAGAGTGTGGTCAGGTGGCTTTCGTGGATCAAGCTTGAAAGACTGGAAAACTGGTGTGGCTCTTCAATGCCTTCCCCAAAAGCTCATGTGTCCAGTAGGTGGTGGTGTTGGGAGGCGAAGACACTTCTGGAGGGAAGGAAGGTCACTGGAGGTCACTGTTCCTTTTAAGGGTACAGTCCCTTCCTTTTTCTCTGACCGCCTTGGCGTTCTCCACCATGGGCACCCTGCCATGATGATCTGCTTTGGCAAAGGCCCAAAGGCGACAGGGCCAAGTGACCATGGAGCATCACCACTGAAACTGTGAGCCAAAAATAAGTCTCCCCTCATTTTCACCTGGCTTTTCTCGGGAAAGTTTCCAGCGATGGAAAGCTGGCTAACAAGGCAGGTCACTGCCCCAAAGGATGTTTTGTTTCTTCAGTGTTAGGAAAGCTGCAGGCAAGGAAAAGCTGACAGTGTGTGTGTTTGTATCTGTTACCTCTGCAGCAATGACCTTAATTTGTAACAGGAAACCACCTAAAGGACGGAAGATTTCTTTTGGGTCATGGTTTTCAAAAATTTTGGCCCACTGTGGCAGGGAAGGCGCGGCAGAGCTGCTTCACAGATGGCAGTGGGAACATGGGAAGGAGGCCATTCATGTCATGATGGACCAGGAGGCCAGAATGAAGGACCTGATGGTAACTTTCAAAAGCTCATCCTCAGTGGCTTGTTTCTGCCTGCTACACCCCATCTTCCTAAACCTTCCACAGCCTTCCCCAATTGGTCATTGGTTGGGGAATAAGCACTCGAAACGTGAGTTGTTTCAGGCTCAGTCCATGTCCTCGCTCCTTCCCTATTGCTGTGATAAAACACCACGATCAAGACAACATACAGAAGGAAGGGTTTATGTGGGCTTGTGGTTCCAGACGGTCAGAGCCCTTCACCATCAAGGTGAGGAAGGGAGACAGCAGGAAGGGCAGCTCACACAGCACAGAGCTCAGCTTTCAAACCACAAGCAGGAAACAAAGAGCAAACTGGGAATGGTGGCTTTTAAAACCTCAAAGTCCCACCTCCAGTGACAGACTTCCTCCAGGAAGGCCACACCTCCTAAACCTACCAACTAGGGACCATGCTGACTTCTTCTGGGCCCACAGAGGACAATTCTCATTCAAGCCACCACAAACCCTAACACCAAAGTTGCCATGGTACTGACTCTGTCACATACAGAAAATTTCTGGGTGTTCCTTAGATAAGTTTCAAAACAATGAGTCCATCCACAGCATGCAACTCCGCTTTGGCAATTAATCCTAAATATTTAGACATGGCTCCCAATATATGTCTAGAAATGTTTCCTGTACTGTTGGAGTAGTGAAAAGCTGGGACACATGTCTATCAGTAGGGGATTTGTTTAAAATTTATGGCATATCCAAATTATAACACACTACGCAGTGGTTAGATTTATATGTCAACACTTACATCTACATGAAAACATCAGATCCTACTGGTAAGTGAAAAAAGTCAAATCCTAGGAAATGGATAAAATGAATAAGAATGTCCCTGCTCATACTAAAATAGGAGGAGGAGAAGAAATGGAGATGCTGGCTTTAGTAGTGTCCAACCCTGGGGTGGACAGTGTGCCCGGGAGAGGGGCTTCTGCCTGTTTATTCTGTATTCTTACATAGCCTAAAACTACGGTCTCTCTCTTCCATTACGCAGCATTCACGTCAAATTCCTCATGGAGGCCCAGGGAGGTCAGACACGAGACTTGGCCAACAGAGGGGCAGAGGCCATTCTAGGGCTGCAAAGCCAGGTTCTGCCACACAACACAACTGTGTGCACAAAGCCTCTCTCAGCCCTTTGCTTACATTTGCGCTGTACTCCCCAGGGGGCCCAGCCTACTGCCTGGAGAGCAGGACCCAGGGACAAGCCTGGCTGTAAACCAGGTGACTGAGCTAGTCTACGCAAAGGGTCTCAATCGATCTGCCAATACTTCGCCACCCAGTGACTACCCAGGCACCAGCTGTACCAGAGTCTGGATGGCTTACCGGGAAGGAAAGCCATGGGCAAGCCGAGGCAAAAAGAAGGTGAAGAAGCGGGGGACCAACAGAGGTTTCAAGGTCAGCCTGACGACAGAGGACTGAAAACAGACTGTGAGAGCCAAAGTTACATTTTAAGTCTTAGTTACTATGCCTTAGAGATCCATGAAACAAAAACGCCTCTGATCTGCGAGTCCCTTGCCCAAGGACAGAGAGTTCCTGGAATGCTGGCGACTATTGTTTGTGAGAGACAAGCCACAAGTTTTCATTCCCCCAAACAAGTTTGTTTGACCCATCTGCACACATGTGAGTGGGAGGCACACAGGCAGGAAATAGGTCCGGAGGGTACTTGTCCCTGATGGGGGCTGACGGGAAATGGCATGGGTTATGTAGGAATTAAGCTCCTAAGAGGGCTCCACGTGGACCCCACCTTGAGCTCTGGCTCCCCTTGACACCATGAGACTTCAGCCCTCCCCCAGGCTGAAAGGCACAGTTCCCGGCAAGGAAAGGGACCACTGCCATCTACGGGGACGTTAGCGGGCAGTTCATCCAGAGGTAAACCTCATGCTGTTGCTTGCATCCCTCACTCTGCAGTGACAAACACATGTGCCGGCCCACAGACAGACAGACAGAAGGAGAACATGCTGGGGCATCTTCCAGCATCTGCCAGTATTCGCCTCTACAGCTGGGATGGGGATGCAAACAGGACGACTTCAGCTCTGAATCCAGCATAATAACTTCCTGCAAGACTTGCTTCCATCCACAACCCTGAGACGGACTAGGAAAGTGCATTGTAGCTTGGAGGTGGGTGGGGGTGGGTACGGTGCTGCTCGCAGCCCAGGCAGTCGGTGTCTCTAAGGTCTCACTAACCTTGGGAGACCCATTCACTAAGGACATCCCCTGTCTGCCCTGCCCGGAGAACACCACACCTCACAGGCCCTGTCATTAATCTTCTTTGCCTTGTTTTTGAGCTAAGTTCTCCCTCTGTAGCCTCGGCTGGCCTCAAACTCAGTGGTTCTCCCACCCCCAGGGCTGGAATCACAGGTGTTCCCATCTTGCTTTGTCCCTCTGACGCTGTCCTTAATCAGCAGGTCTTACTCCCAAGTCTAAAGGGTCTCTGGGGGAAAAATGTTCCTGAACTCTTTGTTTTCTAGAACTAGAAACAAAACCACAGGAAATGCTTTTCCTCTGGATTCCCAAGAATTTAGCACTTTTAAGAAAAAAACAAAGTTAGGGAAATTCGTAGTAGCAGCTCCCTAAGAGGGGTCAAGCTAGACCTTGCTCCCCCTCGCCCCTCCCACTCCCATGCACTGGCCACCAGAGACAGAAAGTAGCACAGTGAACAATCTGTGACAATCTTATCTGCAAGGCAGTGCTAATCACACCCACTCAGTGGCACTGCGGGTGAGATGGAAGATGACCCTTCTGAAGCCACTCTGTCAGCAAGAGGACCTTGTGCTGACAGGATTAATCAGCGGTGCATCCTCCTCCTCCTCTGGGAGTGTCTCTATGGCTCTCCATCCTCTCTCCCTCTCACACAGGCATTTGTAAAGCACGGAATTCCTGCCATTTTCTTTTCTTCTCTGTAATTTTTCACTCTAATCACTGGGCCAAACCGGTGGCAGGAGGCTATGAGAAGAGAGGACCTCACAAACGCATAGTTTATCCCAGGCCGGTTAGTTCATCACCAACTGGGAGTGGCCAGCCCTTCCCAGCAGCCCCTGGCAGCTCCACGCAGGGCTGCCATCTTTTGCTCTCACGTGACATTGCTCTCCCTTCAAGGACAGCCCTCTCCTCCTGAAGCCGCCTAATCAACCTTCTGTTCTCCACAGTACAGAGAGGACACAGGCTCAGAAAGATGTTATCTGCCTTCCTGTCACTCCCTGTCACTCTTGAGAGCACCAGGGACTGTGATTCTCTGCGGTCATCTCGGGTTGAGATTGAATGCGGTGAAGTAGCAGGGTGGTACTCTAGCTGCTGGCCTCACTGCCTGCCCAGCTACCGAGCAGGGGCAGGCCCTCTCTCCACATGGTTCCCACCCTCAGTAAGGAGGACCAGTACTGCCTTGCCAGAACCCAGTCTGACTCCTCAGCCCTTACTGGCTTGGAGGATGCTCAGGCCTGGCCTGACCAGGACTTTTATGCAGTTCCGACGGAGACACAAGGCAGGCGTGTGAGCTGAGGATGGGCACCATGCCAGCTCCCATTATGTCCCCATCCAAAGAGTCCCAAGGTGGTGTCCTACTCTGAGGAAGGGGGAGGTAGGGGCAGCGGAGTTCCACTCACATGGGGCGTGGAACATGACGAGGACAGAGGAGTGCTCCTTCACAAACTGGTCAAAGTCTTCATCGGTCAGGTGATAAACGGAGCCGCCCTCATCTGCCCAGGGAGTCTCGGGGACCTGGGGCTGTGGCGGCTGTGGACTGGAAGACCAAAAACAGGCAGAGCTCAGAGAAAGCCCTGGGGCCTGAACAGCCCGTGCAAAATCCAGCCCCCTGGACACATAGCTCCCACACCAAGGCCTTTTATACACTGGAAACTGGACCTAAGGAAGAGTCCTGGACGGCAAGGGCCTGCCCTGCCCATCTCCACCTGCTCCTCAAAATAGCAGAGATACTTAGCTGACTCTAGTGAGTGCTACAACTTTCTAAGACAGCTCAGGAAATCTCACTTTTCCCAGAAACATGAGGGCCTGTTAGCCTTTTCAAGGCTTGCAAACTTCCAGCAAGCTGGCAAGGACCAAGAGCAACGGTGCAGAGTGCCCGCTGGGGAAGCTGGATGTCCTGCTCTTTGCCACCCACTGGCAGGGCATAGGAAGAAGAAGGTGTGAGGCCAGAGGCTGAGCAGAAAGAAGCTGTGAAGGGGGCAGGGGTGACCACTGAGCCTGAGGAAAACCAGGTACCAACCAGGTCCTGCCAGAATCTTCGACACTTTTACTAATCCTTCCAGAGGCTAAGAACAGACATGGCTGCCACCCAGAGCCCTCATCTACTCCATCACTCACCAGCTGCAAACCCCAGGGGCTGCCTCCTCCGTGGAGAAGCACAGGCTGGTGACTGTAGGCCCTGGAGCTATATGAAGAGAAGGTTCCCAGCTACCCACTTCCTGCCCAGGAGGAGATGCCTGGTGACATAAGATCCCTGCCGCTCTACTGCCGAGCACCTTTGCCAAAACACCTTAACTGCAGTTTTGAAAAAACCCTTTGGATGACAAATGTGAAAGGGGCAACCATTGTTCCCCACCAGTAGGTGCTTCCAGCAGGGACAGGGCTGGAGACAGCCATTCTTCCCCTCCTGTAAGTGCCTACAGCACTTACAGTTTATAGAGTTCAGGAAGTCGGGGCTGGAGAGGAGCAAAGCGGCTCACACAGCAGGACTTGCCGTCTCCCAACCCCACAGAAGCAAAGCTGGTTCAGAGCCTATGAGCCCATGTTGGCTTTGTGGACTGAGCTGCCCTGGTGGCCTCAGTCTCACTGGTCTGGTGTTGCAGGGACCACAACAGTCAGAGAAACAGAAAGTGGCAAAGCCTTTGGCCCCCGCTTACCGGTGTCAGGCTGTAACAGGCCTGGCAGGATGGGCAATTTCTAAAGAAACCACATGAGTCTCTCAGTCTATCAGACTTGAACAATGCCCCAAAGAAACAAGAACTTCTCTGGAATCTCATGCTGGAAAGGAAAGGGTACCAGCTAGAGGGGGAACTGGTCTCCCCGAAAGAGATTTCACACAGTTCTACAACTGAAGCTCATAATGATGGGTCAAAAGTGGGCAGGACCACACCTTGACCAGAACAGCTCTCTACTCAAACATCCGGATATCTCACATCAAGACCCCAAAGATGGACTTGGGGATCGCTGGATCCCTTTGTCCATCTTCCCAATGGGATCCCATTGAAAACAAATACCTCCCTTTCTTGCTTTCCACCTATCTTCAGGAGGGTCTCACTACGTAGATCTGGCTGTCCTGGAATTCGCTATGTAGACCAGGCTGGCCTCAAACTCACAGAGCTCTACCTGCCTCTGCTGGGATTAAAGGCGTGTGCCGCTATACCCAGTTGCTTTCCACTTTTGATAATGGCTCTTTAATTGGCTGACTGAGGATGGGAGGTTGGACCTGATTGGGACACAGGATGTGACCCCGATATTCTATAACAAGATGGTTCTGGTGGCACATTCAAGCTTTGAGGAATCACCGGCCAGACACCAGTTCCATGAAATCTAGCTTCTTGTATTTGGGCTCAAGCCACTAACCTTTCACACCATCAATCCCATTAGAGAATTCATCTGCACAGTATATGCCTACTGCAGCTGGCTGTGGTAGCACACACCTTTAACCCCAGCAGAGGCAGGCAGATCATTATGAATTCGAGGCCAGCCTGGTCTACACAGCAAGTTCCCGCCAGCCAAGTTTCCATAGTGAGATTCTATTTCAAAATAATAATGATGATAATGATGACAAGGCTAATTTTTAAAAGATATCTATAGCAGGTGATTTGCCAGGCAGCAACCAGGGGTCAGTCAGCAGGCATCAGTAGGGACAGGCTGGATACACCATGAACCATCTCTCTTAGTGGAGGGCTGAACACTGAAGAACAATGCGTACTCTTTGCCCAGCAGCATGGACAGACTTCTGGAGACGAACACAGCAATCTATAATTTACCAGCTCTTGTATAAGAAAGCAGATAAATGTTCTTGTTTGTGTCTGCTATGAAAAAGAGTTTGCAACCATACAAGAAATGAGTTGAAGTGGCAGGGAGAACAGGAAGGGAGAAGAAGTAAGGCTTTTCAATGCATACTAAAGTACCTTAAATCGTTAAAAAATTATATGAATGTAGTCTATTAAAAATCAAAGTAAGCTGGGCAGTGGTGGAACATGCCTTTAATCCCAGCACTGGGGGGAAAAGGGGGTGGCAGAGGCAGGTGAATCTCGAGTTCAAGGCCAGCCTGGTCTACCGAGTGAGTTCCAGGATAGCTAGAGATACACAGAGAAACCCTGTCTTGAAAAACCAAACAACAAAAATCAAAGTAATTTTAAGAACTCAGCAAGAGCATCAACATAGATGCAAAAGCCAAGTCCTGGCAGAGTATTAAGAAGGAGCCCGAGAAGCTTCCAGTTTAGAGACTACCCTAAAACCACAATGAGGTTTAGGTCATTTCTTTTGAATGTATAATCCACCAAAATGAAAACAACCGGACAGACAAAGCGGGAGGAAAAGTCAGCACAATTTCAGGAGTAAGAAAAAAAAATCACCACAGTTACAGGAGCCACACCCTTGAAGCGGGTCGGTGTCACTGCAAGCCCGTGCCACAGACAACTGGGGGATTACCTTCTAGAGAGAGCTTCTAGAGGAAGGACACAGCTGTAGGAGCATGGCTGAAAGGGAGCAAGCAGAAGGCTGTGCACAGGGCCCTGGACTGTGCTTTTCACTGTCTGCCACCCATGCAGCTAGCGCTCTGCAGACTGGGGCTCCCTCTTGCCCTCCTATCTCTTGCACCCAACACACACCAGGCAACTAATGCAAGCTCACTGAGAAATGAGTGAAGAAACCTGACTTAAGGACACAGAGGCGAGCAGATGTCTGTGGGTTCCAGGCCAGCCTGGTCGATTACACAGTGAGACCCTGTCTCCAAAACTCAGAATAAACAAGTGAAAATTTAAAATGGTATTTCAGACTGCTTGGAAAAGAGAACCCATACTTTACTTTCTGTATCTCTGAGGAGATCTAATGCCAGCCAGTAGAGGCTCCAGAGAAGAAGCGAGCACTGCTTAAGTCTACACTCAGCGGACAACAGAACCAGGGCATAAAGGCACCTAGACCTTTGACCTTTGCCTTTGACCGCAGGAGCCCAGGTAAGCAACTTCAACTTAAAATATCTGCTGGACAACTTATGGGAGCAGATGCAGAGACCCACAGCCAAACATTAGGTCAAGGACACCATGAGAAAACCCACAGAATAACTAACCTAGGCTCATTGGGTGCACCGAGACTGAACCAACCATCAGGGACCCTGCATGGAGCTGGGCCCTCTGCACATAAGGTTGTGGGGCCTGGTGTTCTAGAGGGGCTCCTAAGAGTGGGAGTGGGGGTGTCTCTGACTCTTTTGCCTGTTTTTGGGACCTTTTTTCCCTCCTACTGGGTTGCCCCGTCCAGCCCTAATACAAGGGGAGGTGCCTAGTCTTATTGCAACCTGACATGGCATATTTAGTTGATATCCCTGGGAGACCTGTCCTTTTCTGAAGGAAAACCGAGGAAGAAGTGAATCTCGGGGAGAGGGAATTGGGAGGGGGGACTGCGAGGAGAAGAGGATGGGAAACTGTGGTCGGGATGTAATGTGAGAGAAGAATTTAAAAATTAGACAATGGACCACTCGCTGGCCTTTTATGGCTACTTCTCAGGTTCTCACTGACAAGCACACACAATGAGCAGGGGCTGCTCTGTAAATGTTCAAGGATTAACCAGACATTCCTAGATAATCAGCCTAACTTGAACTCAAAAAGAAGCAAAGAGCTGGGGCGATAGTTCAGCGGATAAAAGTCCTTACCATGCAAGTATGAAGACCTGGGTCCAAATCCCCAGAGCCCACATAAAAAGTCAGGCATGGTCTCCTGTATCTAACCCCAGTACTGTGGAAGGCAGACACAGGAAGATCACCCGGACTTGCTAGCTGCCAGCCTAGCTCTAGATGCAAGGGAATAAAGCAGAGAGTGATAGAGCAAGACACTCAACATCTCCTCTGGCCTCTGCATGGGTGCATGTCCACGTGAACCTGCACACTCTAACACGCACAGACAGACCGCACACATACACCACACTCTTACAAATATACATGGTTAAAAAAAAATCGAGGTAAAGGACGCTGTGGGTTATTGCTAGGGTGTGCTTACTGACTCTTCAGTACCCTTCCATGTGCTCTGCAGGCTAGATGGAGTCCAGGACTGGAAAGGTGGGAGATGTGTGAGCCACAGACAGAGAAAGGCAACCGGAGCAGCAGGAGGCAGGAACACTGGGCATCTGTTAAGTCAGTTTACCTCTGGTTCACAGAGATAGGCAGAAGCGGGCAGCGAGGCCAAAACGGACTGCTGTTTACTTACCCCTCTACTTGTCTGTCACCCCAGCTCCGCAGAGGTGACAAGGCCCTTAGAATCACGAGGGGGTACAGCTACTATGATGTTTGTCTACTCCAGAGCCTGTGTGCGCTGAGACACCAGGACTGGGTTCTAGGAAGGGCAGGTTTTCTCGGGGGCTTTATACATCACTGGGAGAAACAGCCAGGATGGGAGCACCCCAGTCTTCACACTTGGCTTACAGAGACCCCAGAGAACAGCTCAGGGCCAGGGCAGTGGTAAGGCGAGGTCCTGTACTGCCCACTAAGATTGGAAAAACTGGTAAAGACTTAAAATGCATGACACAAGGAGAAACCACACACAGAGATGGGTGTGCGCGGTGGAAAATCTGGAAGGAAATTCACACGACTGTCTCTGGGTAAAAGGGTACAGAAGTGTTTTTCCTCATACTTTAAAAAGTTTTCTACGAGAAAACATCTTTCTTGAAAACCCATAAACTCAGAATTCAAGGTAGCTGACAACACAGCAATGTGGCTAACTCTTGCTGGGGCCTGAGGTCAGGCAGCTCACTGTCAGCCTGTAAGAGGTGAGGCTTATCTAGTCCTACTTTGATGGGGGGAGCACAGCAATGTGCCCCAACCCTGAGTGCTCACATCTGCCTAGAGTGTGGCTGCAGGGAGCCCAAGTTTTCCTTCTCAGAGGTTCCCAGCTCCTCTCTCATCTTTGAGGCTGCAGATGTACTAGGCTGACGGCAGGGGCTCCTTCTGAGAGGTGGGAAGACCTGGCATGCATGGCCAGGATAGTGTTCCTTAGCAGGCAGCCCTGGGCTTCAGCAGATCAGGTCGGCAGGGGAGAGGCAGGCTCCAGTGGAGACAGCCACCCGTCACAAACCTCCACCAAGCAAACCCCATCCCCACCCCCCGCCCCAGACAAAACCCTATCCTTCTAGAAAGAGATGAGGGTGTTCTGAAATGAGAAAGGGTTGGAGAAGGGGGAGGGACGCAGGCAGATTTTATGCTCTGGTGACAAACGAGATTGCTGTTTGCTGAAACCTTTTCCCAAAGCGGACCGAGATATGTCAGACTGGAGGAGAGTACACGCTTATTATCAAATGAAAAAGGGAAACAGGGGAGTGAAGGCCCGGGTTAAGACAGTGAACACATGGTAATAGGGAACAGCCTTCCCAGGCAGGGCTTGAAAATGAGGTAGCCGATGGGGACAGAGATGTGGGAATGCTTCCAAAAAAATATGCGTCTCTATGCAAACACAGGTGGACTGGTGTTTCATCTCCTGGGCCCCCGGGAGTTAGGGAGACAGGGCTTCAACATTCAGAAATCCATCAGTGTGTTCCTTCGAGTTTTGTTTTTTTAATACAAAATTCATTCTTACCACAATTTCTGAAAAGTCACATCCTGAACCTCTATATCTTTGGATAACTAGTTCTTTAACCCTAGGGTTTGCACTTGGGGTCCCTAAAGTAAAGATGCCAATATATATTAATGAGCTGGCGACGGGGGGGGGGGGGGGGGGAGGTGAGGCTGAGGGCCTATGCTGAGCTCTGAGTGGGACTCCAGGGGGCCTCCTGGGGAATGGGGTCAATGGTCTCGCTACCTATCATCAGTTCTATAGTCTTGGGCAAGTTACTTTGTCCCTCAACCTATGTTAACATTAACTCGACCATGAAACAAGAATAAAAACACCTTCCCGCCAGTGCTACTGTGAGTACTGGACGAGAAACTCTATCAGGTGCTTACAACGGTGTTAGCCACAAAACAGAAGGCCCCATCGGTAGCTCCTATTCCTTGATGTATGCACAAATGACCACACGTGAGAGCCGGGTGGGCACTGGGGAAGGGGTGGCCTGGGGGCTCCAGGAGAGAACACTGAGCTCTGTGAGGGCCCTAGCAAGGCTTAGGAAGAGTAGAATGTTCAGTGGGATGATGGACAAGACACAGCAGTTGGCCTGGTTCGTGCTGGCTAAGAAGAGGGATGGGGCCAGCAGAACTGTGGAATCTGATGTCCAGAGATCTTATCATATTATAAAGCAGGGATTGAAGGTTGCCATGGAGCAGGGTTGGGAGTGTGTGTGTGTGTGTGTGTGTGTGTGTGTGAGAGAGAGAGAGAGAGAGAGAGAGAGAGAGAGAGAGAGAGAGAGAGTCGAAGAAGGCATTAGGATGTTCCCGAATAGCTTCACAGCATCTAATACAGTGTTGTTTTTTTAATAAGCACTCAAGTGACGGACCTATTTTCAGAGAGAGAGACTTCTATAGAACGCTCTCAAACATGATATCCTGGGTGAGAAATACTTCCATCCATCATCATTGGGTGTGTGTGTGTGTGTGTATGGGGGGGGGGATTCAATCTGCATGGGAAGATTTCAGAAAACTCCTGACTATGCCAAGAGAGTTGACAGGTTAGATAGCCTCTCCCCACCTCCATGCCATGAAGAAAGAGAGGAAAGGGCAAACTCTAGACAGGTCCTGTCACCACAGGTCAACAGCTCAGCAAATCCTCATAGCTCCTGCAGCCCCTATCACAGAGCTGCAAGGGGGGACCAGCCACACAGGCAGTGTGAACGTATTTTCTCTCCTTGACCTCTTTTCCAGCACAGCCCTGTGAGTGAGCGGCTGCCCTTAGCACAGCAGATGCCCCCAAACCCTGATGAACCCAGACACAAATGCCCCTGACTTACTTCTTCAGCCACTCCACGATGTCCTCAGCCGTGGACCCGTAGTTCTCATACTGGAACAGAAACCGCCCTTTCCTGTGAAATGACAAACTGGCTCAGCTAGGGACACCAATGCCATCGGGGAGGTATGTACTCTAGAAGGGATCAGGAGACTTACTCAAAATAGCAGATGGTAGGGTAGCCGCGTACATTGTACTCTTCCTTGATGGTTTCAAACTCTGAGGGGTAGATGTTCATCCCAGCCAGCACCTGAAAGGATGGAGAAGAGACCGGTCCACTATCTGCCCCTATCTATGCCTGGCCTGGCCAGGTGGACCGCTGGAAGAAGACGCTCGGGACAAAGTCTTGCTAGCTGGTGTGTAACCAGGGGAACAAGGCTGTCTGAACCAGCCCAGACAACAATAGAGAGCTTTGGAAAAGCCAGACATCTGAGTTCCAGGGCCGCCCTCCAAACAGCTGTTCCACAAGAAGGAGCATTTGGAACAAAAACAGAGTTCTGAGGGCTGAGCTTAAGAGAGCCTGGACCAAGGCCACAGCCACCAAAGCACACAATGTGTTCAAGCAAGGGCTCGTCTTTCTAAGTGGCGGGACCAGTGGTTGGACACACGGAGCATCTGTGTAAGGGTCTTGGGCACCTCATGTCCTGTCCTCAGGCTGCCCACCGAGGCTTGATACAGTCATTTCACACTACATGTCTCACGCGTGGCTAAGGAGACCATGGTTCTTACAGTGCATGAGAGATGAGATGTCCACAGGCTTGCTTAACCTCTCCCCACGCCTGACCTAACCATGGGGCCCCTCTATTTCTTCCTGCTAGTGACCCTTGCACTCAGTCTGGTTTGACTATAATTATAAAAGTCTGACAGCATTCTAGTTCTGGGGCCTCCATGGTCCACACCCATGAACTGGAACTTGAGCAGCTGTGTCGCTGCTATGTAGCTAAACCCTAAGAACCATCCAGAATGTGCTGTCTCCTGAGATGGGCCTTCCTTCTCCCATGGGGCTGGATTAGGGGCTACAACTTCGAGTCTGTTCTCATGGGAGAAAGTTGTAGAATGGTGAGCACAGGAAGGCTGGTCATGCTCACAGAGCAGAGTAACACAAAAGTGAACGGGAGAACATTAAGAGACAATGCAGGAAGCTCAACACTAGATTCTAACAGAGATGGACACGAGGAAAGAGAATAAGGAACACAGTGACTCTGGTGGGCAGTGAACTTGATCCTAGCATCTGTGTCCACCTATGAGCTATGTGGTCTTTGCAAAGTCACCCTCCCCGAGGCTCCTTGTTTGGAAATGTAGGGGATGTGACTATTGCAGGTCTCTTACAAGAACAGAATGTGACAACCTTGGTCAAAGATTTTAAGCCCAAACTGGGTGCTCGGTGACCTCCGGATCCTTCTTTCCTATAAGCCCCGATGGTCCTGATGTGTTGTCTGTGCCGTCAGCCCCTTTAGCCCAGAAGCATCTTTCCAATTGTTTTAAATACCCAGCACAGTGCCTGGCAAACAAAACGCATAACATGGGCTTGCTAAACCAACAGGGTTTCCCCCATCCCATTTTAGGATGTTGTGAAGAATATGGGGGAATAAGCCTGAAACAGATTTGACTAGGAGTCCTGGAGCCCCCTATAGGCCACCTGGCTCAGTCCCCAGAGTGATTCAATCTGTTGCAGTGATATCTATCTACCTGGAGGTTCCTTTCTCCGGGCTAATGGATCTCCCTCACGTCGGTGCACACTGGCCACAAGATGAATCGCACACACCGTCTTCTCCCATCATATCCCTTCTCTGCACTCAATTTTACAATCCTGCTGAATACAGGCGGAAATCCAATCTGTACTCAGCCCATATGGTCTCTGTCTCAGTTCTGAATCCTTCTTTCTTACAAATCTCTTAATTGTACACCTGCTAAGGCCTAGAGTTTTTTTTCTGCTTTCTTTTCTTTTCATTTTTTTTAAAGCAAGGAAAGAGACAGTCTAAGACTTCTGCACAGGAAGGAAATTGGCATGTCTGCTTCTCAGACACCTTGGTGTGTATCATCTTCCTCATCTTCCTCCCCCACTCCTACCACCAGTAGAGTATGCACTCTGAACTCCAGACAGACACCTGGACTGCTGTCCGACTCCCCACCTAGCAAATGCATTTTCTTTGACAAGGCTCTTGTCCTCCAGTTTCCTCATCTGCAGCAAGTCGTGTGCTTTGATGTTTAAGTGATAACACACGTAAAATCTGTTTACACTCAAGATAAATTGGGTATTCTTGTTAATACCACAAGGTTGATAATCTACTCACATTTCTAAAGCATGTGTTGTCTTTGCTTCTGGTCCCTCACTTTGGGCATTCTGGTTCCCCTGCTGAAGATGTCTAGCCTATTCCCCACCATGTGGCAACCACTAAAGACTCATTCATCTATTTAGGCAAAACCCAAAATCTCTCATCTCCAGAATAGCCTTTTCAAAACACCTATACTTGGGTGTTTCTGTAGCACTTCTGGGCCATTTGGGGGACAATGACTGGTTAAGTATGGTGTGTGTGTGTGTGTGTGTGTGCGTGTGTGTGTGTGTGTGTGTGTGTGTGCGTGTGTGTAAGTTTTAAGACAGGGTTTTGCTATGTAGCTCTGGCTGTCCTGCAACTTCGTCCTGCAACCAGACTGGACTTGCACTCAAAGATTCTCCTGCCTCTGACTCCCCAGGCCTGGGATTAAAGGTGTGTGCTCCTGCATCCAGCGAGATATGTATTTTTTTTTTGAGCAACTTGTAGAAATGGATGCCCAACAGGCACTTCTTCATATTTAACCCTTGGCAGGAACGGTCATGGATGTTGCACAGTGGGGAGAGTTCATAAGCTGCTGCTCCAAGCAGGGTCAGACTGCCAAGACATTCAGGAAGGGAAATGAAACAAGGTCTACAGCAGGAAGAGTGTGTGTCCCCCCAAAATGGAGAGTGTGTCTACTCCAGCTGCACTATGGGATACATAGAATTGGAGGAGAGAAGGCTACAAGCAAGTTAGCCAAAGTCACTTTGGAAAAGAGTTTAGTTGTCAATGCATTTGGTGCTCCATTCAGGTATGGTAGAAAACTACTGGGGTCAAAGAAAATATTACTATCCAGGGGCGTTTCTTTGAAACACAGTCATTCCCTAGTATCCACTGGAATTGGGGAAAACACCAGGATACTGAAATCCTGGGATTCTCATCTCTTCTATGAGATGGGGTAGTATTTGCATATACTCTACAGAAACTCTCTCATATGCTCCAAATCACCTCACATTATCCCCAAACAGAAGATGATATAGATGGTAAATAGTTGTGATAGTTATGACTGAAGGGATAAACTCAGTCTGCACATGTTCAATATAGAACAGCTCCCCCTAAATATCTTAGATTCACTGTTGGCTGAATTCACAGATGCAGAGTTCTGGAACACACAAGGTGTATGCACAGGATAGGGCAGGTTGTCAAGGGAGAGTTGTAGGTCAGGGAACAAGTGAGTAGTCTCCAACAAATACCTATGTGGCCAAGCAGAACAAGGTCCAGAATTGTGGATATAGACAAGATGGGGGATGTAGACAAGATGGGGGATGTAGACAAGATGGGGATGTAGACAAGATGGGGGATGTAGACAAGATGGGGATGTAGACAAGATGGGGATGTAGACAAGATGGGGATGTAGACAAGATGGGGATGTAGACAAGATGGGGGATGTAGACAAGATGGGGATGTAGACAAGATGGGGATGTAGACAAGATGGGGGATGTAGACAAGATGGGGATGTAGACAAGATGGGGGATGTAGAGAAGATGGGGGATGGAGACAAGATGGGGATGGAGACAAGATGGGGGATGTAGAGAAGATGGGGGATGTAGACAAGATGGGGATGGAGACAAGATGGGGGATGTAGAGAAGATGGGGGATGTAGAGAAGATGGGGGATGTAGACAAGATGGGGATGTAGACAAGATGGGGGATGTAGAGAAGATGGGGGATGTAGACAAGATGGGGATGGAGACAAGATGGGGGATGGAGATAAGATGGGGGATGGAGACAAGATGGGAGATGGAGACAAGATGGGGATGTAGACAAGATGGCGGATGGAGACAAGATGGGGATGTAGACAAGATGGCGGATGGAGACAAGATGGCAGATGCAGACAAGATGGGGGATGGAGACAAGGGGGTGAATGTGAAAAGAGGTGTTTGTCAAGATACAGGACACACTGCCAAGGATCCAGGCAGCTCAGTAAGGGGCTTGAAGGAAGTCTACAGGTGGAGGGAACAGTCTGCCACATGGCAAGAAGCTGTTTTTAAACACTGCATTAATAATAAGAGGGGGAAATCCTGACTGTAATGTGTAAGCTATCAGATATGTGGTACCAGAGCTTAGGAAATGAGTTTGGGCAGAAACAGGGGCACAGAGATCATGAAGGGGTGGACTATGGCAGGACAAAGAAAGCACAGTGCCAGGCATGTTCTGCACTACAGAGAGAATGCAGGCTTCAGAGGCACCTCCCCCTAGTGAACCTGATGAAGGGACACAGGTAGTCAGGAGGTGGAGGGCATTACACCTACAAAGTGCACCATCGCTTACACATTTGTGCCTCTCAACCCAGAGGGCCAGCATCATCATCCCCATTTCATAGCTAGAGCAATGGAGGATCCAAGGCTCAGCACCTCGCTGCTCAAGAACTCCCAGCTGGGCAGTGAGTGAGCGCCAGCACCAAGCCTGACCTTTACAAGTCTGTAAAGGTCATCAGGACCTTTTACCAGGACCATCACACTTCCATTTTACATCCACTCTGTCCAATCGTGGTCGAGTCTAACGAGAGACTGGCGATGCTCAAAGGCCCAGTGTGGAAGGGGCCAGGGCCAGGAAGGCGAGCACATGGAGGCACAGCTCTTTCTAATGCTGCTGACCCAGGGAGCAGCTTGGCTGCGGACAAGGATGCCAATTAGTTAGCAGCAGAGAGGACAGATGCCCATGACTCACCACTGGCCAATGTCAGTGCCAAGGGGGCAGATTTGAGTTTAGAAAATGGCAAAGGCCACATATCCCTGACCTGACCCGACTTCCTGTATGACATCATCAGGTCGGACACCTCCCACGCTCCGGAGCAGAAGACAACTTCTGACCCTTGTACAGGCACAGCCAGACAAAAAAAAAAAAAAAAAGAAAAGGCCTCAAAGATGACAATGATGAAGAGGAGGCTGGCTGCTCGCTGCTCTAGGCAAGCTGGGTTTTAGCAGAGGGTAGGGCAAGCTTCTGATGCCTGGGGAAAAGAGTCCACGTCAACCCTACTGTGCTCTGTGTGCAAAGGCAGAAAGCAATCAACACCTCTGGGTTGTCCAGCCCTTCCGTCCTGTCCCTGGTTTCTGGGAAGGTACCAGTGCACACTGAGTCCCAGACCAGAAACCAGGGATCTAGCACAAGTACAAAACATTACAAAAGCCGCTTTCCTAAGAAACTAAACTGGAAATGGAAGGAAGCAAACCTCAAGCCAGGAAAAATGTGAGTTACAGACACAGACGCCCTGGGTGGAGGTAACTCACACTTGGCCTTTACTGTGCTGTTTCAAGCTTCCTGGCTTTTCTATAATGTCACTGGTGGAGCCAGAAAGGGCAACTTTTAGGTCTCCAGATTAGGCCCAGAAAGGAAGCGCAGGTTCTCTGAACACAAGTATGCTTCAGAGCCAACTTCATGAAACATCCCGGAATAAGCCCTTGGCCAAGGGCAAAGTCCCTGCCTTACAAACCTCCTTCTCACTGTGTTTCTGAGCTCAATAACTCATACTCTGGATTCCTATAGGAGGGGGGAATGTCATTCTAACCCAGGAGTGATACACTCCAAGCTCCCCATCTGTCAACACAGACCGGGTACCTTCTACGCCCCTGCTGAAGAAACATACTTGACTTGCATGCAGCAGCTGCTTCCAGGAAGGCCACAGATCATGAGTGCATGAAATTGTAAAGTGATAAGACACAAAAGCAAAGGTGAGTGGCCCTGTGCGCGGGCACAGACAGGTCCTGTGTCTGTGGCAGGGTGATAGGACTCTGGGGGAACACTGAAGTGGACAATGTGGCAATGGCGGAGAACGGCCCAGAAAGTGCATATGGCTGGGGCTGGCTGGGGTCATTTGTATTCTGATTTGAGGCGTGAGTTACTTGACAGTTCTATAGAGTTTGGAAGTTGAGCTGAGTAGTTTCGAAGTGTACACAGGCACAGGCAAGGAGAATGTGGAGGGTAATTAAGTCTTTTCTTCAGGCTAAATAATCTTAAAATATGGTTATCTTTTGAGGCCCCAAAAATGAGCAGTGAATGTCCCCAGAGTGATGTATATGTACCTGAAGGGCAAACGTCTTCAGGCAAACTACTAAAAATTCACTGGTGAGAAGCAGGAGGGACCCTGGTGTTGCCCGAGAATGAGGTCAGCAGAGAAAACACTGGTTCCTGTAAGCCAATCTTGCAGCGGGCTATTCCCCGTCTACACGATAGCGCTTGTGTTGACTTTGAACTAATCCCCACTTAATTTGATCCATAAAGATTGTGATGCTGTTTCAAGGCTTCAGATCTCCCATAATGGGACGTGGGCCAGACTCAGTGAGATGGCTCCTGTGATACAGCCTTCTGTGAGTGGTGTATGGATTTTTCCACGCTCCTAAAAGCAGCAGATGCTTTTCTGTTGCCACCAAAAATGCTTCTGCTACTTATGGGTAAGCGCAGAAATGGACAAACATACCAGAGACGCAGTCAAAGCAGGAACTCAACGAGACATCTGCTCACCCACGTTCACAGCCTCTTTCGTAACAGCCAAGAGCTAGAAGCAACTCAAATGTCCAGAGAGATAAATAGAGAAGTGGCAGGGGTGTGTGTGTGTACATGTGTGCATATTATACAGCTTTAAAAGAAAAAAACATTGTGTCACATGTTACAACATGAGTGGGCATAGAGGACAACATGCTAAGCAAAATAAGCCAGTTAACAAATCACAAATACTGTATGATCCCACTTTAATGAGGGATCTAACCTCAAAATCATGGAAAGGCATAGACCAAGGCTAGGGGCAGGGAGCAAAGCGGAAATTCACAGTGAGCAAAGCAGAAATTCACAGTGAGCTAGCTGACCTGGAGATCTGTTTCGCAACAATGTAAACATACTCAGATCTGTATGTTAATATGTAGTTGAGGTGGTAGGCATAACAAGTGTGCTCCTGACTCAGCCTAAGGAACCGACAGATCTATGGCAAAGAAGACGGCTCTAAACAGGGCAGAGGGCAGGCAGGCTGCAGGCAGCCCTCCAAGGTGGACCTCAGCCCAGCAGAGGGTAGGCAGGAGGCAGGTAGCCCTCCGAGGTAGACTTCAGCCCAGCTCCTCCTCTCTGAGTGTCTGCCTCAGTATGTTGCTGTACCATGCTGCTTGCTCTGGCTTCTCGAAAGAACTGCTTCCCCAGATGCAGAGATCCACAAGTAACTGATGTAGGAAGTCCTACTGTATATATGTTGCTTTTATTGGTTAATGAATAAAGAATCTGCATTGGCCTGTGATAGGGCAGAGTAGAGCAAGGCTGGGGGTGGGGAACTAAACTGAATGCTGGGAGAAAGAAGGTGGAGTCAAGAGACGCCATGGAGCCACCAGAGGAGAAAGATGTAAGCTGCCAGTTGGAACCTTGCCGGCAGGCCACAAATCTCATGATAAAATATAAAATAATAGAAATGGGTTAATTTAAAAGATAAGAATGAGCTAGAAATATGCATAAGCTAATAGACTAAGCAGTGTTGTAATTAATACAGTTTCTGTGTGATTATTTACGTTCTGGGCAGCTGGGAACAAACAAACAGCCTCCATACAACAAGTAACCACTAGGCTGAGCTCCCAGAGTCTAGTCAAAGTGAGGGAGGAGCGATAATATGAGCAAGGGGTCAAGACCATGGTGGGGAAATGCACAGGAACTACCTCACCAATTCCAGACTGATAGCTGCAGAACCTGCATAGGACCAAACTAAACCCCCTGAATGTAGGAGACAGTGGGTGGATTGGGTAGTTTATGGGGCCACGGGCAGTACATCCAGGATCTATCCCTAGTACATGAACTGGCTTTTGGGAGTCCGTTTCCTATGGAAAGATACCTTGATCAGCCTAGACACAGGGGGAGGGCCTCAACATAGGAGGTCACACCTTCTCTGAGGAGCAGATGGGGGATGGGGTGGTAGGAGCTGGATGAGGTGAGGGAAGAACTGGGTTTGATACATAAAATAATAAAATAAAAATGCTTCCCTGATGGTTTCTCTTCATTGTGTTCCCTAAAAGTAGGCTTTCTGGAACCCACTGGCTTCTTCTCTACCTCCCTACATGTTTTTCCTTTCTTCTTTTGGGGGATTATCTACAGTCTTGGTTCTATAGCTCTCCTGTCTAGGCCTGCTTGCTTCCCTCCCCACCCCCTCACACAGAGCCCAAAGAGGTGGGGCAAGCCTGATTTCGGGGAGCATGCTCTGAGTTTCCAGTGTACCCCTAGTACCACCAACCCCTTTCCCTCCCAGCAACTGCTAATCCACTTTTGAACCTGTGGTGGTCTAAATAGGAGGGGTGTCATTACTAGTAAGTGTGGCCTTTTGCAGTAGATGTAGCCTTGTTGGGGTAGGTGTGGCCTTGTGGGAGGAAGAGTGTCACCGTGGGGGCGGGCTTTGAGGTCATACATGCTCAAGCACATACGTGGCACACAGCCTTCTGCTGCCTGCAGTTCAAGACGTAGAACTCTCAGCTCCTTCTCCAGCATGACTGGCTGCATGCCTCCACACTTCTCGCTATGATGATGACGGACTAAACTTCTAAATTGTAAACCAGCACCAATTAAATGTTTTCCTTTTTAATAGTTGCCATGGTGTCTCTTCACAGAAATAGAAACCCTAGCTAAGACAGACCCCAATACCCAAAACACTAGACTTCAGATGCGCTGCCCTGGCTCCTTGGCCCTGGTTTGCTGTCTCCTTGATGTGTTATCACTGGCCTTTGACAGGTGTCAATCACTCCTGCCCTGCAAACGCTGCAGTTAGTTCTCCCCCTTCAGAGAACAGGTCTCATCTCAGAAGTAACCTGGGCAGTGCGGACTGGCAGCGTCACTGTTTGGAACCTACCCTCTCCAGCCCATCCCAGACCCAAGTGAGAACCACTAGTTCTGCTGGCCCCCAGGCCGTACTTACAAAGTGGCCTCGCACTTGGGTGGCAGCCTTCTGGAAATGTGGCATGATTCTCTTGCACATGCTGCACCCTGTTAGAGGCAGAAGAAGAACCACACCTAGTTAGAGTGATGACTATAGGGCCTGTGCTCCCCTCCCAACCCCCACACCAGGCCAGCAGCCACCCACAAACATCTACACCATCCCCTCACACATTAGAAAGCTCAGGCCCTGTGGAACCCAAAGTACAGGAAGCAAAGGCCTGGCTGCCAAAGAATTTACAGGCACATTAGTTCCTCCATGGATCTTGGATGGGATAAGCGAAGGTGCCAAAGAGACAGCAAAGCCCACAGTGTTCCAGCGTGCCTGGCCTGCTCCATAGCAACATGGGGAGGCAGGACAGATGTCGAGAGCAGCCTCCGACACGCACAGCTAAAAGCTGCCCTCCTTACCCAGTCAGGGATGGCAAATGAGAGAGTCAAATGCCACTAGGAAGGAAAATTTGTGACTATGAGTACAATGACTTTGGGGATTTTCGTGCCTCTTCTCTCTCCCATTTACAAGCATAATTAAGCAATAAACTGGAGGCAGTCGGCATGAAAGGTGCTGGCTCTCGCAGGTGGGAAGGCATGAAAAGTGCTGGCTCTCACAGGTGGGAAGCGCACTGGGCCAGGACTGAGGAGTTCCTACTCTTTACTCTGCTCGCTGATGGCCTTGGCCAGCTTAACTCCTTTCTGGGCTGTCTCTCCTTCTGGCAAAAGGAGGAAAACAGACCCCCAGCCCTCCCAGCCCTGCACAGGAGCCAGTGGCTTCTGCCCTCTCAGGTTTCTGTGGTCTGAATAGTCATGCTCCTCTCTTGGGGTGGTAATGCCCCCCCCCAGCAATGGTATACTTGTGGCAAACATCTATTATTACTTCGGAGCAAGCCTGACATAAACCTGCTCCTTCATCTACACCTAATCGGAAGAGGCCATATTTCTGCGCTGACCCCACTGGGCATGAGGTCCAGCTCGCTCAGTCACGAGGAATTGTAACATGCCAAGCTGTTACCGTTTCTGACAGCTTCTCTGCTGCAAAGAAAGCCTTGAGAGGCGTATCTGAGGGTCAAAGGCTCCAGGGCTGCCTGGAACTACATGTCAGCTGGGTTCTCATCTCAAAGAGCAAGCCATGCTTCAATCAGTGGCAAGCCAACACACTCACGCCCTGAAAGGCTGTGAGCAAAGAATCCAGGTGGGAGGGGCTTCTCACCTTCCAAGGGCAGAAAGAGGCATGGAGTGTGTGAGTGTGTGTGTGTGTGTGTGTGTGTGTCTGTCTGTCTGTCTGTCTGTCCTCTTCCTGGGACTAGCCAACCCTTCCTGGTAACAAGTCTACTAGGAGAGACAGATGCAGGAAACTGACACAGACTATCACCAATGCCCTACAGCCTTCTCCCCAACATTCCTGCCTGACAGATGGGTACCCAGACGCACACCTCGACCACACGCTACCAACCCTGAGCTGGTGAAAGGATGCAGCACCTGTCCTGGAAAGTCAAGTGGCTCTCTTTTGCTGGCTGGTCACCCTGGCCTGGGCACAAGCAGTGGCGAAAAGCTAGGAAGATGACATTGCCCTCACTGTGGGAACTCCCCGAGGAGATGGAAACAGGGCAGTGCTCTAGGGGAAATACACAAGCCAAGACCACGGCAGGGAAAGCAGCAGACTGCAGAGAGAGACGCTACGTTCCAGGGACTACGGTCCCCATCTGCATCTGTCTGCCCTTGACCCTTGAGGGATAGGGGATGTTGGGCAGGTGAATATCAGTGTCCTTGAGGGTTATGGGACTCTGGTTATGTGAATCTCAGTGTCCCCGTCTGTGAAGACAGTGCCTGCCCCATGGGTTCTATGCAGAGATATCCAAGACAGCGGGAGTCACTGGATGCCCAGGATGCATCTCAGCTCAACACAGGGTATGAGTCAGCTCCTTATCCGCAGTGGGAGAAGTACTTTCACAGGAGGAAGGGGATGCCACACCATTCCAGGAGGAAAGGAAGGAGGACATAAGTGTTTCTCTTGCACTTCACTGCCTTTCTCAGCCAGGAAGTGTGCTTGCCCACCAGCCCAGCCATCCCTCAGGAGCAATGCGCCCCCTGTCTCCTCGGGTGCAGCCTCCCTGTAGCCTGCAGCAAAAGCACTCCCCAGCCGTCCCAGGGGCAGGGGCTAACAGTTCTGCGTAGAGAAGGTCCTGGGGGAGTGAGAAAGGACAGGAAAGCCCAGACTAACCCCATTTCCAACCTCACTACAAAACAGAGCTGGTGCCACGCTTCCTATGTAAGCTCCTCTTTGGGGGATTCAACTGTGAGGTAGGAAAGAGGTAAGATTAATTATCACTCTCGCAGCCCCAAAGCCCGAGCAGACAGTCTTTTTATTTTCTCATTAATTCAGTGAACAAACATTTACTAAGAGAGCAGGGCCTGGGGACCCAGATGCCTCGTCACAGCTAAGGCTCCCACTGTCTCTGGGTTTATTCATCTACAAGCAATCATAGGATCAGAGTCCTGACAGATTGTCGGGGTAGGAGATGGCTGTGAATCCCAGGAGTGGGGCCACAGCAGCTGGGTTGGTCGAGGCATACTAAAAGCCTGAGTTTCTTTCAGTAAACACACGCATGCACACATTACAAAAAGACCAGGAGTCTCTGGGACCTTGGCCACTGTCCAATCAGACCCTCCACGGGAAGATGAACTTAGCGAGTCAGTTTTCTTCCTCCCTTCCCACCACTAATATGATCTGTGACACCTTTGAGGCTCCCCACTCCTCCAGCCTCAGCTTTCTATTAACAAAAGACAGTCTCTGCAGCCATGAGCAGCACAGGCCCACTGCCAGGAAGCCTGGGAGTGGGTGGGGCAGACGGCACGAACATCAGGCTGCAAGTGCTAGCGGATGTGCTTTTAACATGACTGATGGCGGTCCAGGGAACCTTGGGTGGCTAGGCTAGTAACTGGCCCTGCCTCCCGAATGCACCACCTAAACACACACACACACACACACACACACACACACACACACACACACACACACACACACACAGAGTTCTACAGCTTCATTTCACCAGTGTGCTGACTCCTGGAGGTAGAGACAACTCAAAGGAGACCCGCTCCTCCGGGTGCCAAGGAGGGTGACTTCTGGACCAATCTGCAGCCAAATGACTAATAAGGTCCTCAGCAAAGGGAAAAACCTGCTGCGACCAGCTCGTGAGCATTACCAGAGTGAGCCATGGTGAAACTTCAGACATGGGGCAACTGGGCTCCTCCTGCCGTCACCAACACCTCTGAAGGCAAGGAGGCTGGGCAAGAACTGTTGTCATGAACAAACTACAGGCTCAGTCAGGCAAAGCCAGCAGAACCCCAAAGGGGCATGTGGCCCGAGGTGTACACCAACACACAGGGAACAGGGGAAGGGACTCTAGGCAAGAAGCTTCCAGAAAGGTGAAAGTAAGACAGGCTTTCAAGAGTCAACAGCAGTCTGGTGCCACAGACTGTGCTGGTCACCCCCACCATGCATACTCCTGGGCACCACCTCCTCCTACAGCTGACAAACGCCTCTGGTTTCTAGAAGGGTATGTGTAGTCCCAGGGTCAGAGTTCAGAGCCTTAAAAGGTTCCAACTGTGTTGAGTTGGGACTATGAGACCGCAGGAGTGGTTAGAAAGATTGTATCTCTGCTACTAGTACTCAGCTGTCCAGCAGCCATAGATACTGGATCAATGTACATAGCAGAGTTCCAATAAAACTTTATTACAAAAACAGTGAACCACGGGGCCATAATTTGCTGATCCATATCAGAGGCTTATGAAGCAGCAGGCAGAGCACACAGTTTTCCGATAAAACAGAATACAGTAATCATCTGGTACGGGACACAGCACGCGGTGAGGGTACGTATGGTTTTGTGACACAGAAGTGACTTATTTACATGTAATTTACATAGAGTTACAGTACAGGGTGGTGATGGGAAATCTTTTCAAGTCTGTGAAATGCAGTTAAAAGGTGGGAAGCCTGTTCTCTGAAAAGTGTGGAAACTGAGCCCAGAGAGGTGGAGTATTTGGCCAAGCTCATCTAGCTCACTGGGAGCCAGCTGGCCCCAGATCTGGGTCTTCCCGCTGCCACCTCAACTGTTCTTCTGCCATTTCCCACAGCCTCGGGCTTCACACAGCTACGGAGCCCAAATCCCCAGGTCCCACTTGGCCTCACCCTGGTCCCCTGGTCCCCTGGTCCTGCCAGCTGACACCAGCAGTGTTGAGGGAGCTGGTGTCGCCGAGGCAGACGGGCTTGGGGTGGTGAGGAGTGGCAAGTCCAGGGGCTGGTGGGAAGCAGCAGAGCTACAGCAAGCACACAAGAGGGGGGCATGCCCTGAAAACTCCAGGTCCAGAGGCAGGAGAATGCACAGCTAACTAGAGGAGACACCCTGGAGCGTCCAGGGTGGAAGAGGGCAGGAGCGAGAGGAAGAGGACAGCAGGAAGATGGGAGCCAGTCAGAATGGCCAAGGGGAAGGAAGGAAGGTAAAGAGACAGGACCCCAGGCAGCCCTGGCTGCCCATCACCAGCAGTTTGAATGGACTGTGGTCCAAGGAGCATTCACTTACAGGGAGCGTAAAACATCATGAGGAGTGGCTTCTCTTCTTTCTTCAGGAGCCGTCTGAAGTCCTGAGGCATAAAGAGAAAACCCCAGGAGGTCACATGCAAGGAGACAACATGGGAGCTTTTGGCCACCTTTGCCCCAGAATGCAGTGATGGGAGGTATGGTGGCGAATGCTTCAGAATTCACATGAGACTCAGTCATAGCCCAACAGGAACTGGAAGAACCTAGGGCTGCCCTATTCTAGACAACTCTGCCATCAGAGAGGATGAAACACAGGGTCTGAGGGGATAAATGGTTCTTCCAAGTCACTGGGCGAGGTGACGAAGCCGGAGTCAGCTCCTAACTTTCAGTTCTACCTATAAAACCCAAAGACATCAAGGAGCCATTTTTCTACAAGACTACTAAAAAGACCAGCCCTCCACGTGATTTTACGAGTGACTGTCTCAGTGAGGATAACAGTTTTCATGACTGCTCTTTGTGACCCCGGGGATCTCCTGACTGAATTACTGGGTGATGATGAGTCCACACCAGCTAATTCTTCTCTGGCTTCAGGTCTACCACCACCACGGGTCCACAGACCCACAGTGCCCCGCGGGACAATCCAGGGCATCGTAAACAGATCATCTGTATTTGTGAAACAGTTAGATCACTGCCTGGCACATTATTAGGTAATATAAAATGACCCGTTAAATAACCGTGGCCAATAGAAAAAGGAAAATGAGTGTCACAATGCTCTGACGACTGGTCCAAGAGGGAGCCAATGAAGGAGAGAAGCGAGCCCGCTGAGGGCTGCAGAGAAGCCCCGCCACAGAGCATATTTTGATTACAGTTAAGTTCCTCCAACCAGCTTTCTCAGAAGAAAATTAGAGGCCTTTTCTTTTTGAATAATAAGGAAAATAAGAGAAAATTTCAAAAGGCAGCTTTCTGACAGCAACATGGCAGGGAGTAATAAATGACGGCAGGCCCGCACGATGGGACACAACTGCGGCATTGAAGAGCGGGGTGGAATCGTTAATGTCACACTAAGATGTGCATGTTAATCTGGGGGGGGGGGCAGGTATAGAACAGCATATAAATGCAATGACGTGCTTCTGAGTAAAAATATTTATATATGCATTACCTTAAAAGCCTGGAAGCCTCCACAAATATCAGTAGTGAGCCATCTCTCAATGAAGAGAGGGAGTGATTTGTGGTTTTCTTTTATGCATAAGCTACACTTTCTAAATATTCAACAGGGAATGTGTATTACTTAGACTTTTTTCAGCTAGATAAAACAAGATTGTAATTTTTGTGGGAATCTAAAACACTCTGTAAAAAAAAAAAACCTGAAAAAAAGCTAACCTTTATTTACAGTCACAATTGTAATCGGATGTTTACCTCAAAAACAACCAAAGAGGGAGGCTTTAAGAAATGCGGTATTAGGGATATATAGCTCGGAGGGAGGAAGTCTGCTCGGCACCCAGACCCTGGGCTGGAGTCTCAACACTGGGAGTGAAAATCATGGCATTTGAGAGTAGTTAGATGCTGAGTCTGCAAGCTGGGGAACCAAAGGCATACAGAGCAGCTTTCAAAGGTGAATGAAGATGAAGTGAGTTCGGTATTGGAGCTCAGTAATGAGATGCAGTCAGTACCAGGTAGACGGCCACCTCTGCAGAAATGCCTGAGGAAGGCTGCGGGGGCTCTCAGGAGTTCTGGTCACTAGCTCTTGGTATCAGGCAAGTACGTAAGCGAACCCTCCTTCACAGTTTCATCTAAGTTTTAATTTTTTTTCTGAGGAGGGGTTAGGGCTTAAAGCATGATTACATTTCGATCCTAACAACCTTCCCACAGATATCTGGCCCTAACTGGGGATAACAGAAGCAGAGGGAACAGATTACCTTCTCAGTATCAATGTGGACAACATCTTTGGCTTCAGGATCTTCTTCCCACAGCGGGGGACCCTTGGGGTCCTTCAGAAAGGCCACTATGGACTGAGGGGAGAAAAAGGAAAAGAAACCAGGACTTTGGTCAGGAAATGGGTGAGTTGGCAGACCCAGAGACCTACTCTGCTACCTGTCTAAATATCCAGGCACACCAAGTGCCAGTCTTGGAACTGCATGGGGTACTGGCTGGAAGAGGGAAATATTTCTTGTCCATGGACATCACCACTAAGTGACCAGAATTTATTCCCAGCACGTCCCCCAGGCCTTTTCAATCACATGGCACCACTGGTCAGCTGATGTGGACATGTTTCTCTAGCTTCTCTACCTTGTACCTTGAGACAATAAGCAGGTTTCTTCAGCCAGAGACACTCCAGGGCTTCAACTACAAATCTTCCCCCAGGAAGCCTTTCTGCTCAACTGAACAAAGGCCTCCAGGCTGCTGCGAAACACATCCTCCCACATCCCTAAGCCCCTTTCCTGTCAACTTCTAGGCATGTAACCGCAGCGCTTATTGCCTGCTGGGGAGTTCGCGTTCTACACTGCTGATGAGCCTCGGAGCCTGGCGTGTGAGTTAGTGGGGCTAGGGATGGGAAGCACCAAGCCAAACTATCCACCCCAGTGGCCTGGTACAGGCTGGGGCACTTCTTTCCATGGACCCTCTGTATCAGGGCAACGAGGCTGGGCTTTTTTTGGGTGAAGAGTTGGCTCCAATCGGAGAAGGATAATGTCCAGTTGCCCTCCATCCTCACCACCCATAACACTTCACTGGTGTAGACAGAAATGACACCTCAGTCTGGGGACATGTTCAAGGTGGGTGAGAACCAGGAAAGGTGCTTCAACCTCCTCTCAGTCCACTCGCGGCTGAGGGGGACAGCCACAAGGATCTTCAGAGTCCCTATTTGATAAAGCAAGATTGCTTATTTTGGGGAGTTGGAGAGCGGGCTCATTAATTAAGAACACTGGCTGCTCTTCCAGGTTGATTTCCAACAACCACACGATGATAAATAACCCTCTAAAACTCCAGTTCCAGGGAATCCAGCACCTTTCTCTGACCTCCACAGGCACTACCTGCATGGGGTGCACACATAGGAGGACATGCAAGCAAAATACTCATACACATTTAAAAAAAAAAAGATTTCTTATTTCAGTCAATTTTATCAAGTGTCAGCGAGCAAATGCCAAGCTGAGGGCTGGGGAGGAGGGTGAGAGTAAGGACAGAAAAAAGGAAAGCTGGGGGGAGAAGGGGAAACAGCGTTTAATGATGTTGTGCCATAGCAGAGGACCTTGGTGGGTCTATTGTTTCTGGAACCTCCTATGTGGGAGGGGCTACTAAGGAACAAGGAGCCACACTTTTAGAAGGTCTCTTTCCGATAGCACTGCCTGTCTGCCCAGATGGAATGGTGAAGTCCCTCCTAGCAAGGGAAGGACAGCCATTTTGCAAAAGTTAGACCTACCCTTCCTTGATAGCCTGTCAACACTTCATCAGGACAACATACGTCAAACGGCACGGACAGTGCCTTTCTGGAGCCTACACTTACCACAGCCACAGAGGCAGCGCCCCATCTAACACGGGAAACAGATGCTAGTGGGTGTCCACCTGCCTGCTATTCCACAAATACCTAGTATGGTGTTTTCAATCGAGAGCGCACAAAATTAAGACTCTAGTTTGGAAAGTCTGGACCACCTTGCTATGTGCATATACACTATTTGGTCCCTAATTCAGTAGTCATGGGGATCAGGAACATAGGACTGGTCCGCAGTTACTGCTTCAGAGGACTTGGGGGGAGTCCTGTCTCCAGACTCAGCATGAGCTGAGCTTCAGAGTTCCCACAACCTGCTCATCTCACCTCTACCCAGAATCCAGAGGAAACAAAAACAAACAAAACAAAAAGGAAACAATTAAAACAGTCATGTTAGAATCCTGCTGTTTGTGTGGGCGTCATTTTCATTTAACTAAGGCTCAACACCACCCACGGGTTCTTTCCAACTTTTAATGAGACACCATGGGAGTCGGCACCTGGGAGCCCACTCAGTTCCTGGAGCACCATTAGGAGGATGCTCAGTATCCAGACAACCAAGAGAATGTTATGCCTTCTTCTGCCCTATTCTCTCTTGACCCTCTGAGCTGGGAGATTCTACGACTGTGGCTGCCCATTCTGAAACCAAAGACCCTGCCCAATGCTCATCCTGACACAGTCTTTGATGCAGAAAGAGATATATCCAGGAGTGTGACAGAGACCACTCTTTCCCCTTCACCAGCCTGTCCCTGGGCTTCTGGCTGCCTCCCTGACACAGAGTTCTTTCTGGGCAGCACCATTCCTGCTCAGTGACTCCAGGGCAGACCTTCCAGAGGTCCAATCACAAGTCAGCCAATCCTTCATCGATGTGTAAACAATTCACCCATCCTGCTTCCCAATCACACTTTGCTCCCGGGGAACATGTGTTCTCTCTCCAAGGACATTAGTCGATGTCACGACACAGAACACGGAAAGCCAAGCAACTCTAGTTGGAAATAGATCGCCAAACCTCAAAATGGATGTTAAGAGAGTATAGAAATAAGCAGAGAGCCCTTAAAGCAGAACCTGTGGGTCGTGATCCCTTTGGGGGAGTCACATATCAGATCATTTACACGCATTATCAGACATTTACATCACCATTCATTACAGTAGCAAAGTTACAGTTACAAAGTAGCAACAAAAATCATTTTATCATCACATGAGGAATTGTATTCAGGGTCGTAACATTAGGAATGCCAAGAGCCAGTGCCATGGAGGGTACAGCTGTAGCAACTTCAATACAGAGGTTTGGGTAAATAAGGAATGACCTGTGAGAAGGGCCAAGGGAGCCGAGCACTGACAGCTATACACACAGCTGAACAGACAGGAACAACTGGAAAGGGATGGAAGAAAGAGAGACAGGGCAGAGGGTGTTAACACAGTGGAAGAGCACCTGCCGAGCAGGTACGAGGCCCTAGGTGCATTCTCCTGTGTGGTAAAAGCAAATAAATGGGACGGGGGACAAACAGGTGCTCAGAAATGAACCCTGCCTGAGCTCAGCTCAGGTTAGAACTGGATGAAATGCATGGCCAAGGCAGGTGATGACCCTGGACCAGAAGCGTGATGCTGGCGTGAGGCAGAAGATGCTTAAGCTGAAGGAGAGCTGAGAGCGGCGGAAAGGCAGCTCCTCTGGGAAAGCCAGGCGGCACCTGCAGGCTCAGGACTACACTTATCCTTTTATAAGTAGGCTTTCCACCTACTTATAGACTGGAAAGTAGCAGGGACACTTGGTGGTATCTACGTCTCACCTGGGAGGAGCCACATCAGCTTGAAGTTGCCGATCTGCCCCAACGTTTACCATGCTTACCCAAACACCGGGCACTTCATGCCCTTCGGTCTACAGATAGCCCCTGTGGGTACCCTCACTGATGAGGAGATGGTTTTGAAGCCAGAGCAAAAGGAGACCATGACCTCTGGAGGGGGGGAGGGGTCACAATATCACCTGCCCCAGTAGGTGAGTCCTAGGCATTCACTGACAAGGCCCGGGTGTCCCCTGTGTCAACAGCAATAACCCTGGCTGGATCCTCTGCTGACATCAAAATTAATGATAAGGACCCTCAGGTGGTCAGGAGGGGCCTTTGTGCAACCTGCCCTTTCTCCTTTCAGGGAGACCTGCCAAGCATCTGGTGTCCATTCAGGCTCCACCCCACTGAGAGGGAGGGAGGCAAATTCACCTTCAGCGTCACAGCTCGGTCGTATTCCATGTGAAATGCACCGTCTCTGTCAAATAAGGAAAAGGCGTTAACTTTAATATGCTTCAGCTAACGGACACTGGAACTCTGTGTGTATGTGTGTGTGTGTGGTGCACGTGTGTGCGTGCGTGCATGTGTCAGTCTGTCTGTCTCTTTCCTCTTAACTTTAATATGCTTCAGCTAACAGACACTGTGTGTGTGTGTGTGTGTGTGTGTGTGGTGCACGTGTGTGCTTGCGTGCATGTGTCAGTCAGTCTGTCTCTTTCCTCTTGTCTTTCTTTCTAATAAATAATGGTAAATACACTGGAAAAATCATTCTAAAATAAACTAAATCCAACTGAAACCTGGTGTTCATTGAGACTACCAATAAAACTCTCAGCACTTACTCTGAAATTGGGAATGTGCAGGGTCACTTACTGGTAATGGAATAATTCAATCTTCTTGTCCTTTGGGCTGAGGTCAACTTTCATCTTCTTGCACAATTTTCTACTCTCTGCGTCACTGAAAGACAGAAATGTCGGGCACCATTTGTTACCTGGAGTCGTCACATAGGTGTTGACAGCAGAATCTGCTAGAGATCTGAGAAACAAGGCAGGTGACCTAGAATTCTCAGGTGCAGATGAAGACGGTGGCTCTGGGGGACCTGGAGAGTAACGGACAGGGTGTGTACTCTGCGGTGGTCAGGGGAGGGGCAAGCAGGAAGGGAGAGACCTCAGGGGTGAGTCCAGTCAGGGGAAGTAAAGCACTGGGAAAGTGAGGGGGCGGGAAGCTCACTGTGGTAATAAATATAAGCCTAAAGCCAGGGACCATAGGCCCAGTTGCTCAGGAAGCTGAAGCAGGAGAATCACTTGAGCCCAGGAGATCACGACTATGGCGGGGGGAGTGAACGCCCTACAACATGGCCTGTCACCTGGGGAAGTTTAAAACAGCCTGGCCTTCTGCTTCAGAATCTGTGGAAGCGGCACCACAGCAAGATTCTGCTTCTGAGGCTCTGAACGTGTGCCACCTGCTACAGGCCATCTGTCTGGGAAAAGATAATGCCCTGCCATGTTGGAGAAGAGCTGGGGTTTGTTAAAAAGCCAGGAAGAAGAGCAGTGCTTTGGTTAGAGAAGCCTCTCTCTCCCTTGTCTGCGACTATACTAGGAATCCTCCCGGTACGCACGGCCTGTCCGTCGGGTACCCCATCACTGTTCAGAAAGCACCCGTGTAGGACCTGATCTAACTGTGGTATCCTTCCAGAGGGGCTAATAAAACCTCCGAGTGTGGATGCTTACACCAGCATTACCCAGGAACGCATTAGAAACACAAAGGCCCTAGTCCATACCCCCTATACAACTACTCTCGGGAACTTGAGCAAATGCATCCTAACACCACTTCTAGGCACCTGCTATGTGCTGTTGACAGTGGTTCTCAAGCTTTCTAATGCTGCCACCCTTTAATACACTTCTTCATGTTGTGGTGACCCCCTCTACCCCCATCCATATGATTGTTTCCATTGCTACTTCATAATTGTAATTTTGCTACCGTTTTGAATCATCTGTAAATATCTGATGCGCAGCCCCTGCAAAAGGATCATTCGACACCAAAGGGATCATGACCCACAGGTTGAGAACCACTGTGCTGTGGGAACTATTGAGTGAGACTACTGGTCTGCACAGGTCCTTCTTCCTCAGTTCCCTGTCTCAGTCCCCTAGAGACCCCCTACTCTGACTGTTCCCTTTGCACTCTGACCCAGGAACCAGCCAAAGGCAGCCAGCTGTTCCATCGACCCAGCATCCTGGCTGTCCTGTAAGGACCATGTCTCCAGGTCTAAATGGGATCAGTGAGAACATTCTGGCCATCAGACAGCCACTCCATGGATACCTGGCCACACAGCAGCAGTCTCCGGGGAAACTGTGCTTCCGGGTATGGCAGCCGCCTGTGGGAAGTTATCTCCCCCACCTGTCTGCACACCTCACTCCACATACAGACGCCAGCGTCACACAGCTGGGTTGGGGCTCCAGAGCAGATGGGCTCATTCAGCCCCCCAGCTCAATTCTCCAAGCAATATCATGAGCAGACAAACAAAACTGCAGGCACCAATGTAAGGGAGAGATTTTCAGATTAAGAAAACATGTCTGGAGCCGGGCGGTGGTGGTACATGTCTTTAATCACAGCAATCTCAAGAGGCAGAGGCAGATGGATCTCTATCTCTGTGAGTTCAAGGCCAGCCTGGTCTATAGGAGCTAGTTCCAGGACAGTTAGGGTTGTTACACAGAGAAACCCTGTCTCGAAAAAACAATACAAAAAACAAAAAACAAAAAACAGAGGTGGGGGAAACATGTCTGGCTGGGTGGTGGTGGCACCACCTTTAATCCCAGCACTCAGAAAGCAGAGTCAGGACTTTTGAGTGTGAGGCCAGCCTGGTCTAAAGAGTGAGTTCCAGAACAGCCAGGGCTACACAGAGGAACACTGTCTTGAAAAACCTAAAACAGAAAAGAAAAAAAGGAAGGAAGGAAGGTCGGTCATCTGGATGAAGAGGGTGCAGGTGGATGCAGATGGCACCATGCCCCTCCTCACCCAGGTCTCCAGCATCCCTCTCTCTATAGTCCCGGATGTTTGGTGACCATTGTGGCCATTACCTCTTCTGATCACTGGACTGTGAACTGTTATGGGATATTATTTTAAGATGTGTCACATTCTTTTATGCTGTGGAACGTTTGTTTAATGATGTAAAGGTGTATTGCATTCTTCTATGTTGCATTTGTTTACCTCTCTGAAGCTGTGATACTTTGTCTACCTAAACACCTGATGATCTAATAAAGAGCTGAACAACCAAGAGTGAGGCAGGAGAAAGGATACGTGGACCTGGCAGGCAGAGAGAATAAACAGGAGGAAAAAAATCTGAGAAAAGGAAGATCTAGGGGCAAAAAAAATGGGGGTGCCAGCCACCCACCCAGCCAGAGTCAGAGTGAAAGTAAGATCACAGAAGTAAGAAAAGGGAAAAGCCCAGTGGCAGAAGGAAGCCGGGATAATTTAAGAAGAGCTGGCTATAAACAAGCCAAGCTAAGGCCGGGCATTTATAAGTAATAAGCCTCTGTGTGTGATTTATTTGGGAGCTGGGTGGCAGGACCCCAAAAGAGTAAAGAGCTGAAGAGTAAAAACAACAATGGCAAACAGTGGAGACTCAAGAATGACATGAGGAACACACAGAGGAAGGGCAGGGAGCAGCGATATCACAGGGCGACAGAAGACAGCAAAGGACAGGAAACAGAGTGTTAAGAGAGATGAGCCGGGTTTGGGACAAAGAGGTGAGCTGGACAGGCTGAAAGAAGGCATCCGAAGGCGACACACAGCATCTAGCCTAAACCCTCTCACCCTAAAGCCTGGAGCCGGCCACATACAAGGCTCTTCTGACAGCAGCTGTCTGGGTCTGGATTTACCCCTATCTTTGGGGAGTCTATTGTGAATCTGAACTGCCGAGGCCTGTGTGTCAAACAGCAGCCAACGAGGCCCCCTTCCCTGTCCTGAGTTAAGGACCTGGAGAAAGAGCCACGCTCAGGATATTTACTACCAACCCCGACACTTTCTTCACCCACCCTGCCATGTTCTGCTCTGTTCAGCAAATCCTCTGATCACCTTCCCATCATCAAGAACAACAACAATCGGTGCAGGAACTTAGCTTTGGCTGCCGTGTGACCTCCCCAGGTCCCATCCAGTCTGGCAGCCAAAACCTAGGCCATGGGAGAGTCCCAGAAATGAAGCCTCAGCTCTCCTTCAGCAGCAAAACGTCACGCTAAGCAATGTGGGTGGTGGAACACAGGAACACCCAGTCTCTTCCTTGGGGTGGTCCTGCAGCCTAGCCCAGCTTGCAGGGATGGAATTCGCCCATCTCTATCCCCGGCTTCCATGTTGCAGACTATATAACCCTCTTCCTCAGGTTATAGGACACTGCCTAAAGTCCTCAACTCTCCCCTGCCTCCTACACACTCTGTCACGGGGATGGAACAAGATGTGGCTCCCTTCCTATCAAATCTCTCCCAACCTCCCTTCTCCCCCGTCTCTCTCCACTTGTCTCTGCCTGCTCCGTCCCATCAGAAAAGCTTGCCCCCTGAAGGCATGCCTTCATTCACAGCTGCTCCTTAGGGTCACCAGAGGAGCTGGCACACGGCGGCATTCAAACAATAACTTGACTGGACAGGTGAATTAGCGGAATGAGAGATGAATGTAAGATGCTATCTTGGAGCTGCTAGGACAGGGCCCTGAACTTCTGGCTTCCTGGGCACCAGGAATCCTGCCAGGTGACAAATCCCAAGGGGGCCCCCTCAGCTCTCTGCCCTCTCTCCCAACAATCCTGTCTAAGTACGCACGTGCGCACGTGCGCGGGTACTAATTGTGCGGCTCAGACAGTCAAAGTCGTAAGAGTTCAGGAAGGGAAGAAAATTACCCATGCTCCTTAGCACTTAAAAGGATCTGAGTTGAGAGATTAAGAACAATTAATTGATCCACTGCCTCCCTCCCTCCTGCAGCTCGTGACTGAGACTCTAGGGGAAAAGGAGACAAAGGCAGAGAAATGAGCTTTGCCAGAAGTCCCAGAGAGCCAGGCTCTCCTCTGACTGGCAGGAACTACACACCAGTCTGCCAGGAGGCATCAAGGCCATAACCACCCCCTCTCTACTTTATTTTCTCCTCCACCTTCGCTACAAAGAACGAGGAGGGAAAGATCTCGGAGGCCTCTGCACATTCCATACCCTGCACCCCAAGAGACAGGTACAAGTGGGGACGAGGTTGCCAGTCTAGGGTGGCTGCTGCGGGGTACAGAGTGCTTAAACTCCGAGGAGTCAGATCCAGGACTGAGAGTGGGGTGAGAGGAAGGAGAGACGGAGAAGATGCGGAGGCTAAGAGGAGGAGCTACTGGGTCTTTCTAGACCTGCGGCCTGAGCCTGTCCTAGGAGATGGCTTCTCAGCCAGCTGGCATACGGGTTCCAGACCTGGCGCCACCACCAGCAGATAGGACCTTCAGGGAAGCCTGAGCTGTAAAACACAGGACAGGATGACAGTGGCTGCTCGGTGCCAAACAAGGACAGTGTGACTGGAAGATATGATGAGGAGACAGCTGAGAGCAGTCCTGGAGAAGTTAAACCTTAAGTCCCTGAAGGGATGCTGGCAGAACGATGCCCGGTTGGCTAGTCTCCTTGGTGCCTACCTCTGAAGTAGGCGACGAGGTATGCGTTGGATACTGCGGTAAGAGGCCCGTGGCCTCTCCTTTCTGGTGGTAAAGGCCCCCTTCTCCTCCTACCTGTCCGGACCAGCGTCTATCTAAGGCAGCAGTTCTCAACCTGCAGGTCACAACCCCTCTGGGGGCTGAATGACCCTTTCACAGGGGTCGCATATCAGATATTTACATTAAAATCCATAATGGTTGAAAAATATAGTTATGAAGTAGCAGTGGAACAGTTGGGGTCACCCCAGAATAAGGGGCTGTATTAAAGGGCCACAGCATTAGGAAGGTTGAGAACCACTGGTCTAAGGCTTTGCTTCTCAGTTGGAACTTATTCCTCAAATGCATGCCATATGCCAGAAGATATCTAAAGCCACAGAACAAGCAAGATGCTTCTTAGAGGAGTCTATTTTCTCTCATGGGAAGTAACATTTGCCTTGCTTAGGCAAGAAGGAGGAAATGCAAAATTCAAATTAATTCTTAGAAGAAAACATAAGACCTCAAAATACATTACACCTGTCCTGGCAGGCCCCTAATCTTGCATCTGGGGAGCCATTACTGCTTCAGGGAAATCAAGCAGATGGGAAAAGGGAAAGAAGGGAATATGGTTAGGCAGTGGCCTTGCACTCCAGGGAAAGCAAGCAGCCAGCAGCTGAGGGGAGCTCTGCTCACAGAACTAGTGTACCAGGCCTGGTTCAGCCTCCTAGGTGGCAGTACCACACAGGCCCATCCCAGTGCCACACCAGGGAGCTACCAATGCCATCACACGTGGCCCAGTGCATAGCCACCCCCAGTCTGTAGAGGTCGGAGCTGGGAGAGAGTGGGAAAAAGGAGAACTGGAACTTCTGCAGACAGAATCCATGTGCTCAAGAGATAGCCAGGGACTCGGGGAAAAGTCAGTAGACAGACACATGAGGGTCAGCAGGTGTGCATATGGAAAAGACAGGGAAAGAGACAGAAAACCAAAGAAAACTTAGAGACATCTTTGGGAGAATAAAGGAGAAAAGAAGACCAACGAACTGCAGTAGCAGAGACTCGGCTCCTCTCTGGGAGTAAACTGCAAAGGAAGAGAAAGGAACATGTCAGGGGAGAGAGGGGACCCCAGACTGCGAGGAAGCCCCACAAACCAGACTCTAGCACTGGAAGGCACATGCCTACCAGACAGTTAAGCACAGCAGGCTGGCAGCTTTGGGAATTCTCTGAAGCAGATCATTTAGGGACGGGAGCAATTTGGAAGGTCCTGCTGCTCAGGTCACACATGTCAGACTGCGGTCCAGAAAGCCAAATGTCCCACAGTACAAACTCAAAGCCAGGCCCCCTGCCCTGCAGCAGTACAAAACCCACTACATGCCATGGCTGGCCTCCAACACACTCCTCCTGCCTCAGCGGGCTGAGTACTGAGATTACAGATGGGTGCCACCATGTCAAGCTTGCGTCACACATCTTGAGAGCAAGTAAAGCAAGGATGGTCATTTAAAAAAGAAAAAAAAGAAACCTTACCAAACAAACAAATTCCATTTCCCCCCATATCCAGCTAGGTAAGAAATGATGGTAACAGAATAGAACCTCCCATTTAAACCCTGTTTCGATTCTAGAACTTTCACTTATCTCTTCTTCACCACAGAAACTGGGAAAAGACAGAACATGCAGCCTTTTCACGTTTTGCAGATAAGGAAACAGACTTAGGTTAAATGGCTCCCCTTAATCACGGGGCTAGGAACTGGAGTGCCTGGTCCTCCAGCCTGGAGTCCTCCTATGTCCCAGACTGTGTCTGTCACTCCACACATCTACAAAGATGACCCAACACCGTAGCAGCATCTTCTCTTTCCCCGTTCCCTTTAAAGAGGAAAATCTCAGTGGCCTGGTCCTTGCTGACCCTCCTGGTTACCCCAGCAAAACCACAGCACCCCCATTCTGGCTGCCATCTACTGATGGCATGGCAGGAAGTAGTCTAGCTGGGGAGACTGAGATGGAACCTTAGCAGAACTTACTGTGTGGTGGCTAGCTGACCATCTGTTGCTTCCTAGCAGGAGGCGAAAAAAGCAACACTGGTTCCAGGCCACTTCCTCCTTCCTCCGCAGACAGTACCAGAAAACCACTCCATACACTCTTGTCAATAATGTGAGGGTCTCATCCCAAGCTCAGGGACACAGACAGGTGGCATGTGAGACTAAGCTGATTTCTAGAATGCCATGGAGTCCCCATGGTTAAGTGCCTTTAGGATTCACAGGAAGAGGAATGAGAGGGCAGACGCCAGCTCATCTCTTGGGATCTCTTTGTGGTCCCTGAGCTCTATCACTCAGGGTGGTTTACAGGGACCAGAAGCCATCAGTCAGCAGTATTTTGCCTCTGATCCTAAACCCAGACCCAAATCCACCTACTTGGCTAAACTCCACTAAAGCTCTTTAACGTTTGAGACTGTACTTCCTCTTACAAGGATAAACCTGATAAACCGAGAGGCACTGTTGGCCTCTTGAACAAGGAACCTCTTCAAGGCTCTAACCTACCTCCGCCTAGAGTTTAATTCTAGCATTATCAACGTCACAGGATTCTCCCACTGGCACCAGCCCCAGACATTAAGACTGTAAATTAATCCTAATCCCTAATCTAATCTCCCTTTACCCATTGATCCCAGGCCCCACTAGCTCAGGTATCCTGCTCTGGAGGTTCCATAGCCCCTCTGAAAGCAGTTTGCTCATCCTCACAGGCAGTACTTGGGAGCTAAGCCACAGGGAGCTCAGGCAGGAAAAGCCAGGGCACGAGCAGTGCATGGCCATCTCAGGTCTTCGTCCTTTTCCTGGAACTTCACTGCCTCTGCAAAGTTTTCTTGACCTCTCCAGGCCATATACACAGACTGTCTCTTAGATCTGGAGCCTGTTTAGAGCACGCCTCACTTGGCAGCATCTGCCCTGGCGTGATGTCTGCTCCTTCCTCACACACTGAGCTCCTGGAAGGCACGACTATTTATCTGGGAGTCCTCAAAGCACAGAGTAAGTGCTCGGTAATAAGCTGATGGGTAAAGCTGGAGGGAAGAGCCGCTACGTCGAAGCCCTTCTGCTCACTCCTGGCACCCGTGACCCTCTTAAGGATGCTCCAGCAGCTTGGCAGAACTGCTGTCATCTTCAGATATGGAAATTCCAAAGTGTCCTGTCTCCTCTGATAGATTCTGTCATTTGCCCAGTTCCATAGAGCACTGTTGGTAAAATGGAGGTGACAGAAGCGCCTGACAGATAGGAGTACTGTCAACCCAACTGTAAACTACAGTTAACCAGTGCCTAAGACCTCAGCAGCCACCCAGTGAGCAGCCGTTTCTGCTCCGCCAGCGTCGGCATGAATCTAGACGCATGAGGCTAGACACACGCATCCACGCACACACCTCAATGCATGACTCTCCTGTGCTGTTCTCTCTCCCCTCTGCAGCTTACAAATCAGTGTGGACCAACACTCCGCCTCCATCTGTCCTTTAGGACTCACTCAGGCGCAGGGCCCACAAACTCAGGCCCAGGCAGTCTAGTCCGGTGGCCAGCTGAGGACACTGTTTGTGCTGTAGGAGTGAGAAGGGCCTGGATTGGGGGCAAAGCTCATGGCTCATGTCTGCAGACCCATCGCCAGCCAAGTGAGTGGCCCTGAAAAAAAAATCACCTGTGCCTGGAATCAAGGCTCCTCTCTTCCAGTAGGGAAGACGCCTCTGCCTACCGCCCTCTGAGATGATAAATAAGTAACACACAGGACATACGAGAAAGCGCCAGGAAAATGAGAGAAAAGGGGGCAGGGAATGGGAAGACAGGGGCGGGGAGCCAAACGTTCCATCTGCAAGGTACAAGAGATCCCCGTGTCACCTCAAGGATCTCTCCATCATGCTCTCCCTTGCACCCCAGCCACCAGAACCCCCAGCCTTGCACCCTGGGTCCCCAGTACATACCCACAGTCTACCCAGCAGATGGTGCCCTGTCCTTTCACTGCCTGGGCCACAGTGGACAGTAGCTTGAGATGACTTTCGGCTGCTGCCTCTGAAAAAAAATGAAAGAAGAAACATTTGAGTCCAAGGGCTCCGGACCATGGGCAGGGTGGGGTCTGGGCGACAATTCCTGAGGATGCAGCCAGAGCTTCCAGGTAATACCGTTGGACAGCAGGGTCCGGTGGACAAGCTTCTGGATTTCAACTCTGTCGGTCTCTAATGGTCTGCCTCATGGTGCCTATGGCTGGTTTTGACACCTGCACCTGGCAGACTCTTAGTTCCCTCCTCCTTATGATCCCATGAATGTAAGTTTCTCAAAGAGCCCATCAGACAGAGCCCGACAAAGAGCAATCTGCTGCCTTCTTCTGCCCGGAACCCCATGATAAACCCAAGGCCAAGCAGAAATGATATCTGAATTATGTGCCTCTGAGGAGCTGCTCCTCCAGGGTGGAAATGGGAGCTGTTTGTGAACACAAAGCATGCTGAAGCCTTTCACAGAGGCGGACAATAAGCATCGCTTAAGAAACATGCTCGGAGTGGTTGAGAAGAGGCATTCCCAAGAAACCCCAACCAGGGCAGCAGGAGGCAGCAAACCACTGAAGCAGGGAAGCCATTGTTCCTCTGCGCTCACCACTGGGGCGAAGAGAGGGTATGGATGAAGTGGAAGAAAAATAGGAAGTACCCCGCCATCGGAAGGGGAGAGCTGCTTGGAAGGATGGGAGGAGGAGGGGATGAAATCCAGTTTCTAAGTGCTCAGAAAACCCACTGGAGGCTAGAATCTGGAGCAGTAAGCACAGGCAAGATGCAGGAGGTGAAGTCATTGCCCAGGCCCCGCCCCCAGCACACTGAGGCAGCATAGGGGCTGTAATTCTGATGAACCGAACAAAGGCGGAGCCAGGTAAGGGGCAAAGCAATGGCTGGATCCTGCCTCCATGGCAGATCTCACTGACCCCAACTTCCCACTCAGGAGGCCTCTGTCTCAGACCTGGGCTGACTCCAAAGCCCCAACATTGCAGAGATAACTCACTTGATCCCATCCTCCATCTGAGGAAGTGAGGTACAGAGATGACACAGGGGACCAGGAATGGCTGGACTCAAGTGTCATGTCCTCTTATCTCGATGACCTCATTTATAAATGGGATACAAGCAGGGCAGTGGTGGTGTACACCTTCGACCCCAGCACTTGGGAGGCAGAGCAGTTGGATGTCTGTGAGTTCGAGGCCAGCCTGGTCCACAAAGCGAGTTCCAGGACAGCCAGAGCTGTTACACAGAGAAACCCTGTCTTGAAAAACCAAAAAAAATAAAAGTAAATGGGATACTATCTGACAATCTGCATTGCCTCCCTTGTGGCAAAGGAGCAAATGAACAGGCTCATAAATGGTCCCAATAACAACACCTGCCCCTGAGAAGACCCAGGAGTTTACAAGGGGGTTACCCCAAGCCCAACCTTCACGAGAAACAAGTTTCCTTTGGTCTCTGTTTCCCTACTCACAGAAAAACATGGTCACACACTGGGCTCCCAACAGGAAACTTGGTGAAAGTACATCCAGACCTTCAGAAGCAGCAAGTGGCAAGAGCAGCCATATGTCGTGAATGCTCAGAGGGCACAGCCTTCAAGAGGGACACACGGCCAAATCATCCATCAGCCCAGAGTGCCAATGAGTGTAGAAGATGAGCTGCCAAGGGGATCTGTGCCCAGAACTGGCCTAGCCACTGGCTGCTGTTCCTCCAGGACACAGAAAACTTGGCATCCTTAGGAGCAGCAAAAACACTTAACTCTGCTGGAACCACATCGACAGCCAGTCTCTTGCCCTTCCCCAAAGTCACTGCCAAGAGTCAAGCAAACTGTCCATTGTACCCTTACCAGCCCAAGGTCAGAGGAGGGGCAGGTGGCTGCTCCCGCTCACAGAGGTTTCTGGGCCTGAACGTAGGCATCCACTCCAAAGTCAGTTTTGTATCTCACCCCACAGCCGAACACCGGGAGTCAGGCAAGACCAGGACTACTGGCGCAGGTAAATGTCCACAGGCCTGGGACCAGTTCAGCTGGCAACAGGCCAGCCTGGTAGTTAATCAACAGCTCCCATGAAGCCTGCCCTAGCAGGGCTGGACCTGTGGCTGGCGGGGAGTCAAGGTGTTCATCCAGGACTCATACGGTCCTCTGCTGGGCTAGGTAGGGATCCCAGAGCCTTCTTCTCCCAGGAAGCTCAGAAAAAGGAACTGAAATGACCCCCAGATTGCAAAAGTAACCCAGTGCCCTAGGTAGCCTCCAAAGGAAGTTAGAATACTAATGTCCCTCTGGTCCTCTCTCCCCCCATCCCATCTCCCCTGATAGGTGATCCCCAAGGTCTGGAAGGGTCACTCACCAGATTTTGAGTAAAGCACCAGCACATTATTGCGGGTCCTGAGAAGTTTCTTCAAGTCCTTAGGGTCGGAGATTCTCTCAATGAGCGAAGAGACCTTTGTGGAGGACAGCCAGGCTGGCAGGACAACCTAGAAACCAAGCCACCAAGACCCATGAGTCCAGCTTCTGGCCCTTTCACGCTGCCCGCAGATGATCCATCCCAAACGTATGTTCTTGCTGGAGGATGGAGCCAAGCAGCCCCTCCCAGAGCACCACACCTGCCTCTATCTCCAGAGATCCCACTTGGCCCCCACCTCACCCTGCCTTCCATGTATGCTGATGAGGGTATCTGGAATATATACATACACAATATAGTGTCGCCCATCAACAAGAACTCTTTGAGAGACCAACGTTTGCATGCAAGGGCACACTGCATCCCTCCTAGAAAACCCCGGGAAGCATGCTCTCTCCCATCCAGGATGGAAAGAATGGGCACGAGGTGAAGGCTTTCTCACTCGGCCAAACAATCACTGAGACCTGGCCAATAGAATATCCCCAAGCTCCTGGGAAGCTGAGGAGCCGGGTGCCTCTGTGGGCAAGATGAAGAGAGGACTGAAAGTAGAGCTGGGTGGTGGGGAAATAGGAGAAAGGAGGAACTGCCAAACAGATGCCCAGGCCTGTTTACAGGAACTGAGAACTTCCTGAATACCACTGACAAAAGGAGAGCCTACAAACAACAGCCCCACCCATGAGAGACCAGAGGCAAAAGCCTGCTTGTTCTGGGATATTTGTACACCGTGTGAAGATGGATTGCTGTGACTGGTTTAATAAAAAGCTGAACGTCCAATCGCTAGTCAGGAGAGAATAGGCAGGACTTCCAGGCAGAGACAGGAACTCTGGGAAGAGGAGAGGGAGATACCAGAGACATATGGAGGGAGTTGGACATACAGAATGGAGGAGAGGTGAAGAGCCACATGGCAGAACATAGATTAATAGAAACAGGTTAATTTAAGCTGTAAGAGCCCGTTAGAAACAAGCCTAAACTAACGGCCAAGCTGTCATAACTAATAATAAATCTCCATGTCATTATTTGGGGGCTGGCGGTCCAAAGAAAGTGCGACAAGAAAGTACAACTACATAGTCAGCAGCTCCACTCATGACAGACCAGAGGCAAGTGACTGCTCCCTGCATAGATGGGAGAGCACTGCCTCCAGAGTTCTCGGAAGTGCATCACTGTGCACCCAGCCATGCGACCTGCCAATCAGAAAGAGTTATTCACACCAGCTGAAGATATCTCAGATGTGCAAAGTGTACCACCAACACACTCTTTCTCAGAAAGTCATGGGAACTCATGTTCTTCCAAAACAAAAAAAAAAAAAAGAAAAGAAAAAGAAAAAAAGAAAGAAATGAAGAATGAGTGTCACAAAACCTAGAAAACTAAGGTCCCAGCACCAGAGAGAGGCAAGAGGAATTTCCATGCTGATAGTGAGGAGAGTGCCCAGGTCCCTGTCAGCAGGTGTGATAGTTTGCATAGGAATAGCCCCCAAAGACTTACTTATATGTTTAAATGCTTGGTTATTAGGAAATGACACTACTTGACGGGGAATAGGAGATATGCTCTTGTTGGAGTAGGGGTGGCCTTGCTGGAGGAAGTGTGTCACTGGGGGCTAACTTTGAGGTGTCAGAAGTTCATGTCAGACGCAGTGTCTCATTCTCTTCCTGTTGTTTGCTGATCGGGTGTAGAACGCTCAGCTACCTCTGCAGCACCATGCCTGCCTGCATGCCACCATGCCTCCTGCCATGCCAATGGACTAAACCTATGAACTGTAAGTCAGCCCCAATTAAATGTTTTCCTTTATACAAGTTGCTGTAGTCATGGTTTCTCTTCACAGCAAAAGAACACTGACTACAACAACAAGCTTCAAAGCAACCAGCAACAAGAACGAAGGTCATGGAGCAAAACCACAGATGCAGAGGCAACTGGAGACCATATGCTATCCTCTTCCACATGGAGAGGAATTTGAATATCTTCCAGGAACATACAAACAAGTCATCTAAATTTCTGATGCATCCCACGCCGGTCATGTCATCTCCTCTTCATAGTCCAATGTCTTGAGCTGTGTCTATGCTTTGCCCCTCAAAGCTAAGGTACCCAGCAATGGCACTTACCCTTTCAGAGGCTCTGTGACTCGCTTGTGCCATGGGGGTAATAATGAATGCCTCTCTGGTGGCACGGCTCTGACAGATGGGGTAACTTCTCGAATATGCTTTACAAATCATAAAACACCATAAAGAGCATTCACTAACATAACGTCTAACACCCATGGCCAGCTCAACAGAGGGAAGAGAGAAACGTGCCCATACCCTAGCGATTTCCAATGGAATCTGCCACCAGAATCGGGGTTCCTTCTCCCCAGAGTAAAGCTTCCCAGAAGTCAGGTTCCTTGACAGCCTGAGGACCCAGTGATTTGTACAGACCATCTTCAAACCTCACAGGAACAGTCCTTCACGGCTGACTGCTGCGCATCACCCCACTGCTCCACAGGGGCTTATGCCCTGAACACTACAAGTCCACGGCTCAGTGCACAAGTGAGGAAACAACTAGACCAGTGTGTTGTAGAAACAATGACTTGGTACCCTCAGAATAGTCAGGAAACTGCCCTGGTCAGGGACCCTCACCCCCAGATCAACCACCCTGGGCTGGCAGGCACCTGCCAGGCAGCCGATGTGCTACTCGCCTCGGGGACACGGTGCCCATCGTTGAAACCGTAGGAATCTGAATCTCCCACAAACCCTGGCTTCCTTTATATAAATCCAGACAGTCCCTTAGGTCATGCAACCAAGGACCACCTGACAACAAACACACTACTTTCCAGCCACCCACTAAAGCCTATGGCCCAATGTTTACTGACACAGTAGCATTAAGCTTCTCTGGAAATACCCTGAACAAATTGACTTTGCCCAAAATCCATCACACAAGGAGAAGCTAGGGCTGGCACCGGGCCTCCCTTACACAAGGCTACACAGAAGTCTCTGTGAAGGGTCTATCTTTTCAGTCTTACTGCGGGTCCTCACCCTTACTTAAGATTAAGAGCTTTGGAGAGCAAGACGCCCTAACTGCTCATTGGAAAGCTTAATAAACATGACAGCCTACAGATACCAGATACCAACCCTCAGAGAGAATGTCACAAAGTGAGTCCTTGGTGGCTTTAAGAGAAAAGAGGCCTAGAAAGGGCCATGAAATCCAGGGAGACCCCAGCACAATGGGTGTCCAGAATGGGACTGATGAGGACAGTTGGTTCCCTGCAGGCCTAGAACTTGACAGTGGTCATGAGGAGTGTCAGGATAGACAATATACTCATCTACCTGGAACCTTAGGATTGGCAGGATAGGGTGACCAGCTGGGTGACTGACCAGGTAAGGGAAAAAGGTCCATGCAGTCACCTCCAACGACTTCACAGCAAGTGGGAAGAGAAGTCTAAAAGGAATACTCTGCCTCCAAGGATGGAACGCAGCCCAACACGGGAGATGGACCAGCAGTAGAAGGCAGCTTCTTTCTTGGACTGAAGAAGATGGCAGTGGGCTAGGATTTCTGGGGTTGTAGCCAACAGACATGTGAAAAAGCACCCATGAACAACACATGTCCTCCAAACTAGAGGATGAGCCGTGAAGCAACTGAAGTTTCCAAGATCTGGAGCCAGAGAAGGGACAAGGAAGAGCCCAGCCCAGGAAGAAGGACAAAATGATAAGAGCAGCCACCAAGTGAGACAGACAAGCAGGCCAGGCTGTGTGGGGAAAGGCTGCTGGTGACATCTGGGAGCATTGGGGGGGGGGACTGCAAACCAGGGTCCTGAGCAATTACACCCAGTGCAGGAGCTGGGTAACACGAGCCAGCAAACAGGTTAGAGGGTGCCCACAGCAGGCAGGGAGCCTTCAGGGTTCTGTGAGCACAGAAGATGTGGACTTTGCCAAGAGGCAGGATTTGAGAGCCTGACAGAGATAGGAAACCCAATCAGAATGGCCAGGCAACAGTGTGGCCATAGTTAAGACTACTAAAGAGAAAGGGATAAAAGGCCTGTGTGAGTCCCAAGGCCTCACCCTCACAGGCACCCACAGGAGCAGCCACCCCTCCCTACCCCATGAGCCACTGAACATTCCATTTTCTCCTCTGCTCCTTTCATGAACATTTCCAGCAGGCTCCTTCCTTTCCTTGACCCGAAGCTGAAGTGAGTCTGCATCGCCTTGTCCAGAACCAGCAGCAGACCAGTCACAACCCACAAGCACGCCTGACAACAGTATCTACAGCCACAATCACAGCTTTAATGACCCACAGATTATCAGCTCCTCTGCTGTGCCCCAGGGAGGAAAAGGTGGCATTGGAGTGCCCCCAAATCCAGCTGCTTCCCAGCCAGCCCTGACATAGTTCCTCTGCTTGGTGGGCCTTCACACTGGCAGCCAAGCATTCTCGAACTGTACTCACTACTCACTCTGGAAACCCCAAAGGATTTCCTGGGAGAGATCAGTGTTTCCCTTTTCTACTGCAGAGGATCCTCCCCTCCACTTCTTGTGCCAGAAAAGTATCACCCCATCCCACCAGAGAAGCACCCTATCCCAATGACGGATCCCCTTCTGCCACCACCAATCCCCTTCACCGGGATGCAAGGCTTTCTTCAGGGCCCTCTGAAACTTCATCCTAGCATGAGACCAAATCCCTTCTCCATCTGCTCCGTCTCTGAGTGGCTCTCCCATCTATGCGGCTGCTTATCTCCCATCACACAGTCCATCCGTTCCTGGGCTTGTCCTCCATCCCCCTCCCTCTGCCACTTTCAAACACCCTGGAAAGAGCGGTGACTCTGGGGTCAGACAGACATGGCACGAATCCAGCTGCCACCATTTACAAGACCCCAGGCTTGTTACTAGACTGCTGAGTGTCATCTCTTGACCCAGAAGTTGAGAGGATAATACCCATGCTCACCTGGTATCTTGGCTAGAGATTAAATAAGGGAGGAGGGGGACATGAACCTAATGCAATACTTGGCAGACGGAAGCACATAACAACTGCTAATTGCCTCTGAGTACTATTAATGAGCAAGGACAAAGGACACCGGGGACCACCTCTTCCTCCCGGAGGCCTCGTCTGCAATCAGGCAGAGCCACAGGTCCAGGCAGGAAAGCATGCGCACTCACGCACATTCAGCACCAGAAAACCTGGCGTCTTTTGCCATCTGCACAATGACCTACTGCAAAGGTCACACAGCACGATTAGAACCCTGCCAGGTTGGTGTGTATGGTGACTAGTTTACCGGTAGGGTAAACCCAACAGAGGGCTATACCTCTCCAGACTTCAACACCAGCAAAATAAATGGTCTTCTTGAGGTCCTACCAAACTAGACCTTCTGGCATACACACGCATTGAACTGAGCGCCCAATTAAACAGCAGCTTCAACAAGAAGGCACCTGAAATACCAGGTGGGTTGTGTCCTTCTGCAGATGAGGGAGAAAAACCAACAGTTAAGTGACCAAGGACAGGTAGTAGACAAGCAGCAGGGCCAGGGCTTCATCTTGCTCATTACACCTGCTCTGAGAGGAATCTCCTTTCACCCCTCGGGATCCTGGCCTAACCAGTCACGGAGAAAAGAAGCCACTTCCCAGCAACAGAACTAACTAACGGCCAGGATGGCTGAGCAGGAGTTTGCTCTGACACTCTGCTTCCTTCAAGCAGGGGATCACGGGATTGACCAGGGCTCTTGGGACCAAGGGTAGAGACATTCTACATGAGGTGGTCACCCTTGATTTGTTCCCAGCAGGGCCTGTGTGTGAGATGCCAAACCGCCCTTTCCACTTCCCCCTGCCTGGTGTCCACTCCCACCTGCCCACAGCACACACAAACCCCCTTTCACTCCACTGAGCCATCCGGCAGTGCCACCATCCTACACACCTGGAAAACAACCAGGAATAAGAGTCCTTGTCCCATCACTCCCCCTCCGCCACCTTAAAAAAACAATGCTGTCTCCAGGGCACGTGCCAGCATCCTCCCCATTCCCTGCAGCTGGCGGCGGCTGTCATTGCAGGCTCACTATGCTCTGCAAATCCTAGAGCCAGAGCCAGTCTATTACGTAAAAGTGGCTTGCCGAAGAAGGAAGATCTGGGGACCGAAGTTTAACATTTAGGAGGAAGGATGGAGGTGGGACACAAGCCTTTTTCCTCTGTCACCTGAGTGAAAATTCCCTTCTTGTGTTGGGAGCCGTGAAGAAAGCGGCTTAATTTAGTTTAACCCACATTTTGCTCAAAATAGCTTTGAAATGTCAGAATCTGGAAGTCTAGACACTGAGGAACCTGGTGGTAACGGGACTGAGGGGTAAAACCAGACAAGGGTCTCAACTGGATGTTGGAGGAACGGAGGAACGGGCTGGCTGAGAATTCAGGGCCCAGATCTGGGAGCAGCAGGAATCACAAAGTCAAGCTGGTACCGACCTTGTCAGTTACTGGCTGAGTGACCGTGGGTACATAGGTCACCTCTCTTCAAAGTCTGCTTCTATCTCTGCAAACGGAAGGGGCTAAAGCTTTTTCCAAAGTTCTTCCCAATGGTAGCATTAGATACACCTAATATTGTGACTACCTAGAGGCAAGATTGCCTTCTGAAGAAGTGGCTGGCTTTCCTGTGCTGTGGTCACTGCAATGAAAGCCTTATCTCAAAGACTCCCTGGCACCAAATGGGACCATCTGGTTAAACCCCAGACTGTGGGATGTAAGCATAAGTTATGTGCTAATTATTAAGGACAATCCTTAGTAGGTATCTAAACAGGAGACGTTTGTTTTGAGACAGTGTCTCTCTACGTAGATCAGGCTCAGGCCAGCCTCGAACTCACGCGCCACTATGCCTGCCTTGGAAGGAGTCTTCTTAAATCAGCCAGCTGCAGTTATATAAGGTGGCTAAAACTCTAACAGCCATGCTGAGAAGGATCTCTCACACAACAGAGGGCTATACCTCTCCAGACTCCAACACGAGCCGAATAAATGGTCTTCTTGAGGTCCTACCAAACTAGACCTTCTGGCATACACACGCATAGGACTGAGCGCCCAATTAAACAGCAGCTTCAACAAGAAGGCACCTGAAATACCAGACCTTGCACCCACTTCGGATGGGCAGCTTATGAGGAAGGTGGGAGAGGGACTGTGGAGGGATGCACGTGCTATGCCTCTCCTGACCAATGGCACCTTCGCTGGGTGTTACCTTCAAAGGTAACCACCAGCTGGGACCTCTCCAGTTCCCCTCTCTGGCCCTTTGCTCTTCAGGAGGCCAGCTCATCCCTTACACGGGTCCGGACAAGATGGGTGAGACAGAAGACGACTGTGGGATCTCACCACACGAACACCCTCCGGGAAGTCCATGTCCCCTGGCCTGCCTGTATCACCCTGAACAATGCCAATCATGGGAGGTTTAAGCTCCTCCCCTCCCAGGTTAACTACAGCCATCACACACTGAAGCCCACCATCCCCTCTAGAGAGCTCAGGTTAAACACCCCAAGTCTTCACCCGTGATCTCAAGTCGCCCCTCCTTCTGAAGCATCTTCCTGAGACATGCGACATCAGAGCTTAGACCGATGCTAAATGCTGTGCCGCCTGAGAAAAGTAATGCACTCCCTGGCACTGTGATTTATTTTTGGAAAGAAGTACCCTGCTTTCATAACTCAAAACACAGGTTATTAATCACACAACCCTTTGCTGGTGGGCCACAGTTGAAAGAGAGAGACAAAGACTGGGGCACCATTAGCCCAGCCTTAAAATATAGAGCCTGACCGTTCCAGGGCTGGCAGGAGCCTAACACAGCCAATTTTTCTGGCAAGCTGCTTGGCATGAGGTAGCGGGTCTCTTGAAAGTGCTTGTGCCCTTTGACTCGGTGGATCCACTTCTGAGGAGCTGTCCTGAGGGGATGAGCGAGCTTTCTGGCACCGACATGACTCACACAGCCCCAACAACCAGCGTCAAATCCGTGCAAACAACCCAAACAGCCGGGAGCAGGGGAACGGCTGCACACAGCGGCACAGAGGAATGAAGGGACAAGGCAAAAACATTTGCCTAGAGGTTAAGTTAAAATAAATAAAATAAGCGAAACACTCATGGCCTGACCACAGCTATGAGCAAACAAAATGACGCTCGGAAAAGACCGGCAGAGACGGAAATGCACCTAGGACTGCCCCTGCACAGCTACATGCTTCTTTCTCTATTTTATAGCTCAACATAGCAAGAATGTTTGATTTCAGTTTTTAAAGAAAAAAAAAAAGACCACCGTTTGGCTACATTATGGAAAGACCTCTCAAAGAGTCTCCCCGTGAAGAAATTCAGCTTTACAGTGGCGAGACATGAAAGTTCCAGAGTCAAGCAAAGGACCAACATTAACAGCACCAGGGACGGGGCAAAGTGAGACAATGGCCCCCTGCTATCTATCACACACTGAACGGAAACATCAGCACTCAAACTGTAGCTCGGGTAATGCTGGCTCACTTCTGTAATCCCACTTCTCGGGAGGCTAAAGCAGGAGGTTTGGGAGTTAGACAACACAGCAAGATTCTGTCAAAACAAAAGAAAAAAAAAAAACAGGGTCAGCAAGATGGTTCAGTGGGTAGAGGAGATTGCTGCCAAGCCTGATGACCCACAGGAGGAAGAAGAGAATAAACTCTCCTAGGTTATCCTCTAACCCCAACTAGCACGCATGGCACACACACAAGCATTCACGCACACATGCACACACACATGCATGCGTGTGCGCACACGCACGTGCACACACACACACCAAATAAATAAATAAACGTAATTTTTAAAGTTATTTTAAAACTTAAAAACAAATGAACAAATAAAAATCTCAAGCTGTACAAAATACTTCAAAAAAAATGCCAAGGTCATAAAAAAAACAAATGAGAAGCCACCCTAGGACAAAGAGAGCTAAAGGACAATTAGGCACGCTGGGGTCGAGCCTGGGCCCTGGAGTTGGCCCTACAAATCTGCAGCTGACACACCTGCAGACTCCATCAACTTCAAATCAAAAGCATTCCCGAGAACTGACCTGTACCGACTCATGGCAATTGTTCTCGCCACAGCCCCAACAGCAGTGTGAGGTTCACACATCATAATGCAGCATACACGGAGCAGGCATCGTAAGCCAGAGATGACTCAGAAGGATTACATACACAGAAGGATTACATACGTGTGAAACCCTGCGCCATTCTAAGGACTCTGAACACTCGTGGCGTTACATAATAGCAGGGTTCTTGGACCTGTTCCCCAGTGGCCACTAAGGGCCATCCGCTCTCATTTCCTGACTTTGATCACTGCATTGTGTTAGGTGAGATAATATTCCCGTGCTTTAAGAAACACAGTCACGCACTGCTTAATGACAGGAACCGGTTAATGCTGGGAAACACAGCTCAACAGGGCTGAAACACACCGCTGGGTCACATGACTGCTCTGAAGCATTTAGGGAGCAAGGGACATCATAATATTCACTCTGTCCATGTAGGGGAAGAGTCTAAACGGGATCGAATGGAGGGCCGAGGAGAAAGAACCTGCTATATTTGTTTTTCATGCAACTCTCCTGTACAGCTTGGCTGGCACTACTTCCACTCGAGAGACAGAAAAACAAAAAGGTTCTTGTGGGGGGTGAAGGAAATCACTCAAGGGCAAAACACTGGAGCAAGTGTGGAGACAGGAGTTCAGGTCCCCAGCTCCCGTGTAAACGCCAGGATGATGTGCGGCTGTCTATAACCCCAGTTCTCTGGAGGAGAGATTTGATCCCAGGAGTAAGATGGCTAGACAGACTAGCCAATCAGTGAGCTCTGGGTTCAGGAGAGACCCTACCTCAATATACAAGATATACTGAGAAAGACACTCAACACCAACCGCTGGCTGCCACACACATGCATTCACACTCACATGCACATGCGAGTGTACACATTCTAACACACACACAAACACACTTGTGCACATACCAAACAAAAGCAACAACCACTGGCTGAGGCTGGGAATGTAGCTCAGTGGTAAAGAATTTACTCAATATGTGAGCCCTGGATTCAATCCCCAGCACTGCAGAAACAAGCCCTAGCCTCCGGCAAAATAAATAAATTAATAAAATAAAATAAACCTGCCCAGTAAAAGAAAGGAAAAAGAGACGGCGCTAAGAGATGGCACAAACGCCTCCCATCACTTCCCACCGGCCTTCTGACCTGCTCGGCCATGGCAATACCAGCACTTTTCCACACACAGCCCGCGCTCACCTGCCCTTCCTTCCTGCTCCTGCACTACAGGCTGGCTGCTCCACCACTTTAGGAACCATGGGTTTTCTGTTCTGTTTTGTTTCATTTGTGGGGAGGTTGGTTGGTTTTTGTTTTCAGTTTTGGGAGTTGTTTGTTTCCTTTACATGAACTCATATATAGAATTTGAAAAACGCTGGGCTGGGGATGTGTGGCTCTGTGGTAGAACACTTGCCCAGCATGCACAAGGCCCTGGGTTCAATTCACAGTCACCATGGGAAAAAAAATTGAAAAATATCCTGCATGTAACACATACCTAGAAAAGTCTTTCTCTCTCTCTCTTTTTGTCTTTCTCTCTCTCTCTCTCTCTTCTCTCTCTCTCTCTCTCTCTCTCTCTCTCTCTCTCTCTCTCTCTCTCTCTTTCTTTCTTTCGGTTTTTTGAGACAGGGTTTGTCTGTGTTGCTTTGGTGCCTGTCCTGGAACTTGCTCTATAGACCAAGCCGACCTTGAAGTCACAGAGATCCACCTGCCTCTGCTTCCCGAGTGCTGGGATTAAAAGCATGCACCACCATCGCCCGGCAATACCTAGCAAATTCTTACAACATGGGTTTGATGAGGCAGCTATACAAAATAACCTGAATTTTTAAATATAAATAACTTATGCTCCTTCAAAGGACGAATTATAAGCATCTATCTCCAACTGCATGGCAGAGCACTGCTCCTAAACCAGGAAGGAAGATGGGACCATAGAGTAAGTTTGGAGATCACACCACCAATTTCTGATGTCATTGTTTATCCAGCAAGGTTTAAAATACAACAAAAGTGTCAAGAGTCCCCGAATGGGGGAGGGGGCATCAACACAAGCACAAACAAGCACCGGCCTCTAGCTGAGGGGTAGGGGGGGAGTATGGGGGGAAGCAGAGACTGGGGTGGGATGAGAGCTTAGTAGTTAAGAGCCCTTGCTGCTCTTGCAGAAGACCCAGGTTCGATTCTCAGCACTTACATAGTGGGGCTCATAACCATCTTCAACTCCAGTTCCAGGGAGACCAAGGTCTCTTCTGACCTCCATGTGGGCCTTTAGGGGGTACTCAGCACTAAGGTTTGCTCGGGGTTACACAGCAAGTAAGTGATCTCTGGTTCAGACACCAGTTAGAAGGACCCTAGCGCACGGGGTAGAACAAAGGCGTCAGTCACTCCTTGTCCTGTGCACACAAAGCTAGCTACGTTCTCAGACAGGTTGACCATCTGGACGCTGACAATCTGAAACAAGGTCTTCGCAGCACAGGCTTGTATTGATCCCCATTGATCAGCCTCCCAAGCGCTGGGGTTACAGATCTGTGCCACTGTGCCTGCATCCAAACACAAAACTTTCCGAGTATCAACGCGATAAGTGGACAATCCCACACCCAAGGACACCTGATGTGCCCCAGTGCAAATGTAGGTATGCTATAAAAAAAATACTCCATAAAATTACCTTCAGGCGACACATATAGGATGCATTTGAAAGGGAAATGATCTTCAGACATGGAATTCATCACCAAGATCTCATTATGTATATGAAAATATTATAAAAAAAAAACAAAACCCTGAAATCTAAAACACTCCTGATCCCATCATTTCTGCTAAGGATTCTCAGCCTGTGTTTTGCCTCCTTGGAGAAATCACTCCTTATACTAAGGACAGCAGAGCATAGTTTCTCCCTGTATTCTGCACAGCACAAGTGTGCCTGTCAACAAGGGACAAGTCAGGGGCAGGACAATTGATCCAGGAGCCTAGAAAAACAGGTTTGCTTAGCCTGAAATTGCAACTGCGGTGCATTTAACCAAGACGTACGTCCCTGAGGCTTTTAATGGTTCGGAAAACCTCTTCTAGGGCCAAGAGGGCTTTGGGTGACTGCCAGCCCAGTGTGCCAGGCCTGCTAACAAGGATGAACTGGTAGAATACACTGAATTGGGAGGGGGGACAGGGAGAGGAGAAGCAGGGGAGGAGGAGGTGAATTCCCACTCTGGAAACCCAATCATGCCTCAAAGCTTCGCTAATTAATAAGAATAAAAGCCAACTCAGGTGCCCCCAGCCCACAGCACACAGCCAGGCTTTCACACGCATTACCACACATTCAGTCCTCTGACACCAAGTCTAAAGCCACCTTTCCAGCCTTCCGGTCTCCACTCAGCAGCAGTCATGAAATCAATCGAGCAGGCGACACCTGCATCTTTTTCAAATGACATGAAACAGGAAGATCAGAGCATCTGAGAGGTGGCGAGACTAAGCATTTGGAGAAACGTAACTGCGGTCTGTGTTGGGTGACAGAGCACTCTACGTCTAACCTGTGAGAGGCCCTGGGTTCAACCCTCAGTACCTCCGCCATGCCCCCCAAAAGGCGAGCACGTGTTCTGGCTGTAAGCCACTTCCCTGGGCACGAAAAGTGAGGCTCAAAGCAGTTAAAAGACTCACCTCATGCCAGGCCTGAGAGGGCGCGTGCAGGGTCTGCCCAGGGTGTGTACAAAGCTCCTATGTTCTCTACACCTGGCCATGGGAGCGCCGCCACAGACTCCTCTGGCGCTCTCTCCCGTTCCCTATAGCTCTAAGAAAAAGAACCAGGAGGCCAGCAAGTTCACTTTTCCTTCTAGCCACTGAGTGTGACGGACCTAAAGGAGCCATGACAGCCTAATCCATCTTCTTCCGCTAACCTGCATGCCTGCAATTCCCTAGAAGTCCTTCACAGAATACTGAAAACTTCATGGGCTCGGGCCAAGTTGCACGGCAGGACACTGGCAATACAACTCAAGACAGTGGCAGAATGGCAGGCCGCACCAGTCAGCGGAGAGCAGTAACCTTGCCTGCCAAGCGACTCTCTGCCACACAAATTAACACTCCCTGCTATAGTTTGGATTTGGAATGTTCCCCAAAGGTCCAAGTATACAACAAAGCTTACTTCCCAACTGCGGTATATTATTGCAAAGTCAGAGAATACCAGGACTCGGGCTCCTTCCTGTCTCTGCTCCACATTTGCCACAAGGTATTCAGGCCTTTTCCACAGGCTGTCCCTGTAACAGATGGTGCTGCTGCAAGCAATGGGGGCCAGAGATCGAGGACTCAAACCCAAGAAACCCTGAGGGGAAATAAGCCGTTCTTCCTCTTAAGCAAATAACCTCAGGAATTTTGTCATAGCCACAAGAAACTGACTCAAGCATTTTTGGATCTCTATCCCACTTGTCCCCCCTTTTTGAGACAAGGTCTCACCGCACAACTCTGGCTGGCCTGGAACTCCCTATGTAGACCAGGCTGACCTCAAACACACTCAAAGGTCTGCCTGCCTCTTGCCAGGGCCTTCTGGAGAGCTAGGATTAAAGGCACCTGCCACACACCATAGTACACAACAGTTAGCTTCCTGTAAACCCAAACTTCTGGGCCTTACTCTTAAAGAGGGTTGTTCTGTGGGTCTTGACAGCCCAGAAATCTGGTTTTTTTATGCACAGATTCATATGTATATGTATACATACATACACACACACACACTAGTTCAAGTTTATTGATCAAACCTTTGCTGGGGGAATCAGCACCTTCTCTTAAAGTGGATTTTAGCCACAGAGCCATAGCCTGACTAGAGAGGCTGCCATTGATGCATCTTTCAAAACCACTCTCTCAGGACCCCCATGTCACTCCCCTCCCCATTCAGTCAGAACTTTCCATCGCTTCCCTGTCCAGTCCTCATCCCTCTGAAATGTGGTCCCTGCCACTGAGATGGCTCAACAATGTCCTGTACCCAACAAACCCTATAAGTATCAGGTTCTCACAGCCGCTTGGGCCTCTGTGGTCCTCCGGCCTCCCCTCTAACTCTCCCGCCATCCTCTCCCTCTCTGTATATACACCACTGAGGCCTCTCTGGGCTCATTCAGTCCCCCTCCTTTGTCCACCGCATGCTTTCTGCAGGAGATCTCTCTCCGTAGAAGAACACTGCTAATGTCCCCAGCCTAGGCTACTCTGTTCCGGGCGACACACTCATTTCCTGCTGTCCTGGTGTGTCTTCTGGTCCTGTGATAAAAACACTCTGACCAAACACAACGTGGGGAGGAAAGGGTTTAGGCTTCATCTTACACTTTCAGTTCACGGTTCCTCATGGAGAGAAGTCTGGGCAGGAACTCAAACAGGGCAGGAGCTTAAAATGTAGAAACCAGAAGAATGCTGCTTACTGGCTGGCTCCCAAATTCACATTCAGCTCCTTTTTTATACAGCCCAGACCCATCTGCCTAGGGACGATGCTGCCCACAGTGAGCAGGGCCTTCCTCAATCAATTAGCAACCAAGAAGACGGCCCCCGCACCCCAACATCCCACAGGCCAGCCTGAAGAATAAACAGAGCTCTCTCCCGCACATGGCTTTCAGAGGGACTTCTTACACTGGAGGCTGAGAGCACTGGCTGCCCTTTCAGAGGATCAAGGTTCAGTTCCCAGCAGCCACGTGATAGCTCACACCTGTCTGTCATTCCCGGTCCAGGGGAGCCAATGCTTTCTTCTGGCTCTGCACATGGTACTCAGATATATGCAGGCAAAGCACCCACACAAAATACAATGAGAATAAAAAAAGTCTAAAAGAGAAAAAAAAATTAAAGTTCACAAACCCTTTTTTACTTCCAAATGTTGGATAATCTTTTTATGTATCTGTATCTATGCATCGGAGCCTGTTCATGGCAAAGAATGTGGAACCCAGGGTTTGTTTATGCTTTCTGCCTCTATCTATACAGGGGCTACATCACATCTCGAGCCCCTAGTATCCTAGAGCAGTGTTTGTGCCTCCTGCCTCCCACACGTTGTTAGATACAGTGCCCGAGAGTCTGTGAATCTGGGTGGAAAAGAGGTCCAGCCTTATTTTTTGTTAATATCGGCGTACTTGTAAATGCACTAATGCTTTCTTCAACTTACGTATGGAGGTGGCACATGACAGTAGTGACTATAGTCACCGACTCCACCAACAAAAATCACCTTTTCTTGCTCCTGGAGCAGATAGCCTCATGTGCTGTTTATGCTAGGACCACCGCTCTAAACAATGGAAATTCTCAAACCTGCCATCCAGATCTTCCATGACTCAGCAACCCAGAAAAATCTATGACCAACAAGTTCTGGCCATCTTACTTAGCATGTATGGCATTTCTGCTTTCCCTTCTAGTCCCATGCACTCTGGATAACAAACAGGGCCCCTGGAGTTTCGGGGAAGTCTTTCCTCAGCGCCCTGCATCAAGGGAGGGAGGGATCGTAAGCGTTCTCTTGCTTCCTCTTCCAGCAGCTCCTATCTAAATGACATCACTAATATTTGACTTGGCCACTGGAGGAAGGGTGGCACTGGTCTGATTCATCAGTACAGCTCAAATGTCTGAGCCCAGGACCCAGCTCATAAAAGTTTTCAAGGAAATAACCATTCTAAAAGAGAAATAACTGTTGAACGGCCAAACTCCTGTCACACCCTTAGGATGCAGGCGCTGGTCCATTTCCTCAATGGGCACATACAATATTCTGCCCAGGAAGCGGCAAGATGGGACCCTTTGATAAAAGGACACCCCTGGGGACCCTTGCCTACTTGGTCTAACAATGGAGGTTCATTCCCTCTGGGTAAGGATTCTGAGTCACCTTGTACGGTTGAACCCTAGCTCGTTGTTCTCAACCTGGACCTTGTGACTGCCAACAAGGACTAAAGGATCTGCTGACAAACAGGATGCTGACGGGCTAGCGGAATGGCGGCACTCTTCAGAGGAGAGGTAGCTCCATCCCTGTTCCAGAAAGCTGTAATGAGCTGAAAACTGCATATACAACCGGAGCCTCAGTGTGACTCTGAGAATAAAAAAGATATAAAAAGGCTATTCTAACCTCACGCCATCTGAGTGTCATTAGCCCCCCAGTGCACAACTGCACAGCTAATGGCTAGCAAAAAGTGCTGGAAGGCTGGCATGTGGCGGAGGGTGGCCAAAGGGGATGCAAACCGAGCTACTTGGAGAGGAGGAAGCCAGCTGGTACCTAGCCAGTTGCTCCTCCCGGGATGCAGCCATCAGTAAGCTACAGGACAAGCGGCACTGCCATTCCAGAAAACAAGGCCAGCTCAGCTGCTTAGACATTCAGGGCAGAAGCTGTGCCTTCACTGGCCGATCCAGGCACCCTCTGTTCTTATGAAACAGTGCTGTCCCCTACCTTAGTTCATAGACTCATCCCTCTCTGGGGTCACAGTATTGAACCAGCTTAGCTCACCACATCAGCACAGGACCTAACGTCACCCTGAAGAAAGGACACTTGGATCAAGCCGGTCAACCCTAGGTACCTCTACAAACATATAAGATCTGTCACAACTCCACTCACTAGAATAGTCAGGGACTTAGTGGGAGCATGCTGTAAGACAGGACCAGCAGAAGGGACAGACCAGGCCACCACAGAGGAACAGCAAGCGAGACGGTGAGGGGCCCAAAATAGAGCAGCAAGAGGTCTGGGCAGTTTACACAGCCTAAAAAAACTTACCCTCTCCTTGCAGCTGTTTCTAACCTGGGTACTTAGTTTCGAAATTAACCACACAGAACAGTCATGCAGAACAAAACCACAAAGCTGGGGTGAAACCCTCTAGGGATTAATGTGGTCTGGTCAGTGTGTCTCGGCCCCAAGAGAGGATCAACTTTCAGAAAGAAGATTTAACCCCTCAGCCTCTTTGTAGGCATCAACCAATCCCCAGGTGTAAAGCAAAAGAGGGAGAAGGCGAGGGTCAGTACCAAGAAGCCCCGAGGGAGAACCCCAGCAGCACAGGCCCCACCACCTGCCACCCATATCACATGGTCCCCTGCTCACACCTGCCAGTCTGGCCCCCCAATGTATATGACCTACTCTCTACCAATGTCCTACACCTCGTATTCAACAGCTTTCAGAGATGCGGAGGCTCCTGCTGATGCTGAGCACTGTGCAGCAGGCTTCTTACATTGTTTCCACCCAGCAAAATGGATACTATTACCATTTTACAGACAAGTAAAGAGGAGGCCCAAGGCCATGCAGTTACAGAGCATCAGCTGGCTGAAAGTCGCTTTCTTTCCAACACATCACACTTGACTGGAAAAGATAACAAGGAAGAAAGCAAGAAGGAAGTGTTCTGGGCAAAGCAAACAACTCAGCCTTTCCCCTCTATCCACTGTCTATGGTGTTGTTAAAGGGACCACTTTCGTCTGTCGTTCTGTGGCCTACAAAATCCAGTCCCGGGCTTGGCAGACATTTCCACTTTTCCATTCTTACTCCCCACCACCAGACTCTTGGTTCTGCTTCCCACCAACTGGACCCCTCTCCTGTCTTGCTCACATCTCAGTCTTGGGAGGCTTCTTTCCCTGTCTGCAGCATTTACTCCTTCCACCAAATGCTCCTCTGTCACCCATATGCCAGGGCCTGGGATATGTGCCCACCACACATCAGTCAGGCAAGGATCCCAACAGCCACAGAGCCTGGAAGCCACCCTCCCTGGGAGAACAACCCTTTCCTGGGGCCTTTTCTGGTCACTCGGTGCCCACTATGTGCCCCTGGCTGAGTCCCCAGCTGTCAGCACTTGGCATCCATGTGGAACTCAACCATAGCTCCACCTAAGTACCCCACACATCTGTTTTAAGACTTCCTCGGTAATGCATTTATTTCTGTAGGAACAGTGCACTCTAAGCTCCAAGGAGCATTATCAATGGCAATTAGGTTCCCAGGCCAGCCCACAAAGGCCTATTAAATATACAACGGTGTCAGGGAAAAAGACAACCCGCCTGAGTGTACCTCAAAAGCTCTGCAGGAGAGGTCATGGGACACATATGCCTTCTGAACCTGCACACCCTGTCTCCTGGGCTCTGAGCTCTCCAGTCACCGCAGGGGCAAGGGCACCGCAAGCAAGCTGGAGAAGGGACTGGGAGGAACGCAATTCACAATTCAGCAGACCTGGCTCTTCTTTTGGCTCTGCTGAAGGCTGGGGGGTGGGGGTGTAGTTCATGGGTAGAGTGCTTTGTCTAGCATGCATGGAGCTCAGGGTTCAATTCCCAGCACTACAAAATAAAGAGCAAATGTCTCGAGCTCATGGACTTTTTTAAAAAAATATTTGCAAATAGATACATTGTCTATTTTTATATAAATTTTTATCAAGATTGGGCTTTTTGATGTGAAAAATCAATATACTACCACTGGGTTCAGTTTCAAAGACACAAAACATCACATCTAAAATACAGACGTGAGTAGGGCAGTGGTGGTGCATGCCTTTAATTCCCAGCACTCAGGAGCAGAGGCAGGTGGATCACTATGAGTTCGAGGCCAGCCTAGTCTATAAGAGCTAGTTCCAGGGCAGGCTCCAAAGCTACAGAAAAATCTTGTCTCATAAATAAATAAATAAATAACAGACGTGAAAGAAGTACGTGTGTGTGTGTGTGTGTGTGTGTGTGTGTGTGTGTGTGTGTGTTGCTGGGGCGTGAACCCTGGGCCTCCCACATTCTAAGAACTACTCTGCCACTAAGTCACTGCCAAAGCCTCAGGCAAGATTTATTTATCTACTTACTTACTTTGGTTTTTCGAGACAGGGTTTCTCTGTGTAACCTGCCTCTGCCTCCAGAACACTTGAATCAAAGGCATGTGCTACCCACCACTTAGCTCATAGGCAAGTTTTTAACTGGAAATATTTGATTTAATTTTTTTTTAAAAAAAATCCTTTCACTGCCGTTATTTTTGGAATTTGTTTGTACACTATTGAAAATTCCACCACAGCCCAGCAGAGACCTTGGCCTGACATTTGAGGACCATCAGACTTGGAGGCAGCTACTAAGCCCTGACAGGACAGTTCTCATCCTGTGACTGCCCAGACACTTCATAACAAAGCGTGTGGCCCTCAGGGAAGGTTGGGCTGGGCAGGAAGCACCAGCTGGACAGCAGGAAAGCAGGCTGACAGGTTGAGGGGTCCTGCCCTCTGTAGCCCAGGTGCCACTGGGAGCTGTTCTAGAAGACTAAAAAGGGCTGCTAAGAAAACCTTTGAATTTTTAAAAACTTTTCTGATCATAAACACACACACACACATACACACACATATATATATTAGAAAACATAAAAAAATTACAATCAAAGATGTAAACAAAAGTCACCCACCATATCACCTTCTAGAACAACCAGTCTTTCAATGTTCTGGCAGGTTTTTCATCTGTAACTTCATCCACTCTGAAGTCTAGTTCTGTATCTTGGTTTTTACACATGAGCCTTTTTCCTCTTTAGATGGTCTTCATCCACATCTTAGCATATCTGATCAACAAGCACTACTTGTAGTAAGCATATTCTTTACAACTACCGCAATGGACTGAATGTTTGGTGTAGCCTAAAAGTCAAATGTCAAAATTCTAACACCCCCCACAGTGTCAGGTATGAAGAGTTGGAGCCTTGGGAAGGTTATCAGGGCTGAAAGATTAAATATGCATGAATAGGATCAGTGCTTTTAAAGGGGACCCAGAGAGCTCTTGGATCCTCCTCTCTGTCACACAGGATACAAGAAATCAGCAGTCAGCAGCCTGGAAGAGAATCTGCCCTAGAACCTGCCTGAGTCCTGGCATCAGTCATCTGGCATCTGAAACAGTGACAGATTTGTCATTATAAGGACCCAGTCTGTGGTGTGTTTGTTACAGATGCCAAACTAACAAAGAAACACTACTTTCCAAAGTCTGAAAGTGGCCAGAAGGTTTTACACCATGCCACAATTATTGAGTAATTAATTTACTTCCGTATTATGCGTTTATAAAAAGATGTGGTCTATGCACAGCCCTGAACACAAATCTCTGTGAACCCTTCCCATCATGGCTTCCCTTATTTGAAAGGGGTGGCTCCAAAACCTCCAGTGGTTTGCTGGAAACTGCAGACTGTGCAGAACATATAGACTTTTCCTCATACACCCGTACCTGGGATCAAGTTTAAGTTATAAATTAGGCAGAGATTTAAAATAACTAATGAAATATAGCAGTTATTCTTATACTGTGATAAAAAGTAAATGTGGCCTCTCAAAATACCTTCTTATACAATGCTCACCTTTTTTAGGACGTGGTGGCTGGCCTGAAATTCTGAGAATGACCTTGACTTTCTGGTCCAGCTGCCTGACTTTACACCACACCCCATTTACGCGATGCTGAGATCAAACCCAGGGCTTCGCTTTTGCAAAGCAAGCATTCTACCCTCTGATCTGTGTCTTCAGACCCATGGTCCTTCTTACTCGCCACAGATAGCCTAATACTGGACAGTGAGGCCACAGATACCGGGGATACTGAATTATTTTTTTATAAGGTATTAAGAACTGAATCTAGCACATGCTAGGCAGGCATTCTGTCATTGAGTTATACCCCCTCCTCCCCATGTGAGACAAGGTCTGCCCAGACTGCCCTTAAACTTACTCTGTAGTCCAAACAGGACTTTTGATCCTCCTGCCTCCACCTCCTAAGTAGTTGGGATTCCAAGCCTGTGTCATCAGATCCAGTAAGTACTTTTTCATATCCCTTGGGCCACACCCAGGGGCCTTCAGTCACTACAGAGTGAACAAAGAACCCAAAGAGTTCCTAGAGACCTGGGAGTCCCTTATCAGATCCACATAGCTTTTAAACTTATCACAGTAGCCCAACCAGGAGTCCCTTATCGCTGCCTGCTGATTGCAGGCTCTCATCTCTACCTCACACTTGCTTAGGGGAAAAGACATAAAATGCTTTGTTTAGAACTCCCATATGCCAGTGCTTTGAAAAACTCCAGTGCTCTTCCACATTGCCTGTGGGGAGGTACCTGCAGGCCTCTACCTAGGAAGTATCTACAACACATTATTCCTGCACTCTGCTCCCCGCCCACCTTGGGAAGGCCACAGGGACTCTCCCTCAAAGATAATGTATGGCTCTCCTGTGACAGGCAACCAGCAGCAGTAAGAGCATTAGCTCTTAACTGCTCTCGTCCTTCTATCTTTATTTGCTCCTGGATTGACTGCTGTTCAGCCACAGGCAACATCTGACAGCGGGCACAAAGTGTAGTTTGCTCTCCACCCAAAACTCAGGTCGGTGGCAAACACCGTGGTTGATAAATGTTTACAGAGTAAAAGTTCAGACTCCTAAGCCCTTGGTTTTACTGGAGGGAGGGAAAAGGGAAGAAAGCAGAACCCTCCTCCCTCAGAGTTCAAGGACTGACATCCTGATGGGAATCAGACCTACTGGCTCCAGGAAACTGATGGCAAACATCAAGCAACACCACCGGCAGCACCACCCTTACAGGGTCCCTCCTGGAGGGAGGACACAGAGCAGGGCACAGGGAGCTTCCTTCGCCACCTACTTCCACACAAGAGAAAACTCGAGGCTACTCCTTACTGGTGACCCCCAAAAGGACAGGACCCTGGGAAGAGAAAGTGTTTAAGGCCACTCACCCCTCTTCTCCACCCCCAATCTGCTCAGCATCCTTGCCACACCCAAAGGGAAAACAGTGGAGTGATAGGAGCAGGAAGTCTTCTGGAACTGGTGGAGTGGGAGTGACAAGGATGGACCCAACCGAAGGGAGACAGAAGTTATGGGAGAGATGTGGAAGAAGGCCACAACATCCCATCACACAGTCACAGCAACCCCTCACCCCAGAGGCACACCCATCCCCACTCCTCCGAGGGATGCCCAGGAAAGTCTCCCATCCCCACAGTCTGCACCCCCTTTCACCCTCTCCTCCACTCCTGTATCACTCCGGTATCATTTTGCAGTCGACGGAGCTTGTTCCTCTGACTCCTCAGCCGACCCATCTGACAACCTCGTTAGCGGGTATCTTTACTGTCCCCAGCTCGTGGAAGAAACACAGACACGTTTAAAGATCCGCGGCGTCAGACTGCTCGAAAGTGGCCGGAGCTGAAGCCGGCGTCACATGGGTGTGGGAGCAGAACTCTTGGAGGTGGCGACCCCACCCCAGCCCGCTACGCGCCCTTTCTCCCGGGGTCCAACCCACGAGCAAGGTTTCCTGCTGCACAGGTAGAAGGCATCCTCCACCCCGCACTCACACAGGTGCAGGTGCCGCCCGGGGGATCCTGCCTTGGCTGAGGGCGTCCCGGACCTGCGCCCCCGCAAAGTTGTGCAGGACCGCGAACCCCGAGCAAGGGATCACCCAGCCCGACCCGGGCGGGGAGCAGAGGACCAGGACCCCGCTGCCCCCCGGTGCGCACGCCCCCAACCGCCCCGGACCGCGCGCCCACGGCCACGCTGAGTGCACATGTCGCCGACCCGCAGCCTCACCCCGATCGCCAGTAGCAGCCCCCACGCCCGCGCCATCCCCGCCGCCTCCTGCCGTCTGCGCCCGGCTCCCGCGCACGCCCGCCAGCTCCACGGCGGCCAACAGCAATCGCCACTTCGCAGCCGCTCCCCGCCTCCGAGTTCCCGGTGCCACGTCTGCCAAAGCCTGCGCACTAGGCTGGGAGAGGCGGCCCGGAGAGGTGCCTGCCGGGAGTTGTAGTTCATGAACCACTGAACCGGACTCCTTTGAGATGGACTTTGCTCCGGGGACACGGAGCAGCAGCTGCAGGGATCAGGGGTGGGGAGGGTGAGGAGTAGAGGTAGTGGTTCACTTGGGGACCTTGCTCAGTGCCCGGACCTTCAAAATCAACAAGTCACTCTGCCCACAGAAATTAGTTTACACACTCCGAGGATTAGGAGACAAGTCAGAGAATTCCAGTCATTTGACTGTAGATAACTAATTGTAAAGTCTAGCGTGACCTGTGGAGAATAAGGTAAACCCTCTACTTCCCAGGCTCCGACTTTCCTCTGTTTTTCCCTTGGCAAAATTTTATTGAGAGGTCTGGAAACAATTTAGAGATCCCTAAAAAGTTAAGCATAGATTACCGTATGATTCACTTACTCCTTAGTCATAAACTCAAAAGAATTGAAAAGGGTACTCAACCAGTACTTGCACACACCACTGCTCCTAACAATGCTGTTTACATTAGCCAAAAGATAGGAACAACCCAAATAACCTCAATGGAGAAAATGTGATATCTGCCCGCACAAAGGAATACTATTCAGCCAATAAAAAGAAGTGTCGTCATTTGAACAAATACCAAAATATGATGCTGATTTTTAAAAAGATACATACTGTATGGTTACATTCATATGAAATATCGAAAGTCTGTCAAAGCTACAGAGTGTGAGCAGATTATTGGTTGAGCTCGGGAAAGGGAGAAATAGGAAACGACTATTTAATGGATTCGGGGAATATAGAGGGGTAAGTTGTTCACCGTTGTGAACGCGGTAAATGTCACCAAACTGTGTGCTTTAAAATGGCCAGTGAATGTCAGTTACCTGAAAAAACCTGTAAAATGGGAGCTGGCGAGATGGCTCTGTGGTTAAGACCTCTTTCTGCTCTTAGAGACTAGGGTTTGGTTCCCGGCATCTGCACGTCAACTCACAAGCATCTGTATCCTGAGTTCCAGCTGCTGTGATGCCCTCTTCTGACCTCCAAGGACACTAGGCATGCAAGCAGTACCCATAGACAGATGTAGGCAAAACATTCATATGCATAAAATAAATTTTTAATGTAAAAAAAGTCCTCTTTTAAATCCACTTTGCCATGCATGTCATCAGCCAGCTGTTCATTTAGGAATGTTTGCTGGACACCTACTCTGTCTGCGGATGGAGACGGACAGTGGACGTGCACAGCCAGGACTTGGGCGACCGTCTCTGAATAAACCTTGCCTGCTATCTAGAGGTTCAAGGCCACATCTAGAAGTCACCCTTGCCTTGCCCCTTCCCAAGAGACCCATCTAATTCCTTGCCGTGTCCTGTCTATTCTACCTCCAAAATATAGGCATTTTGCCACCCCCTACTGTCACTGGTGTGTTCCACCCAGGCAAGGGTAGCAGCAGTCTCTAGAGTGTCCCTGCTATTCCTAATGACCCATGTGGTAATGTCACTTGGGTCTTGTGAGTCATTTCTCTAAACCCATTCAATGGTTTCCTGTTGCCCTTAGAACTGTCTTCCCAACCTTCTTAACGCTGCGCCCCTTTAATACAGTTCCTCATGCTGTGGAGACCCCCAACCATAAACTTATTTTAGTTGCTACTTCATAGTGGTAACTTTGCTAGTGTTATGAATCGTAACATAAATATCTGAAATTCAGGATACCTAATAAGCCACCCCTGTGAAAGGGTCAGTTGACCTCCCCACAAATGGCCTCTACCCGCCGGTTGGGAACCACTGCCTTAGAGTAACAAACCTCTCAAGGACCTGCAGTCCTGTGTCTGCCCTCTGAACCTCATCCAGATCCTCATCTCTCTCTGGCCGGTTCCTCTTCTGTCACTCATTCCTGGGACCCCTCCCCTGAGCAGCTCCTACTTCCTGTTCTTTCCAGGCCTTTGTTTGACTGGCACAGTCTAATCCTCCAGGAGCTCTCCTGTGTCCCCATTTACAGGAAACCGTAAAAGGCAATTTCATCCTCCCATCCCTGAGCCCCTAATTCCCTCGCTCTCTGTCTCTGTTTGGCCTTCACTGACCACAGTCTGCCTTTTCATTCTGTCTCTAGCCACGGGTTTACATCCATAAATTCAACTGAGTGTGGTTTTAGAACAGTCTGTACAAAGACCTCCAACAATACTGACCCCTCATAGGATCAGTTATTTCTTGTTATTGTCCCCTCCTAGTGAAGCATCTATTTCCATAGCATTTACATTGCATTAGATATCATAAGTGATGTGGAGACGGTGTGAAGTGGATGAGAGGTCCTCACAGGTTATGTGCGAATACGAAGCTGTTTTACACACGCCACTTGAACAACCCTGTGGTGCATTGTCTGTGAGGACCCTGGGGATGTTCTAGGAAGCAATCCCTGAGGATACCGAGGGGCAGCTGTATTTAGTTGTATTTGTTTTGTGTTGCTCCACCAGGAATATAAATTTCTCTTCCTGTTTACCATCCCACTTCCAGAGCCTGAGACAGGCTCAACCATGGGTGTTTCCCATGTTGCCTGGGTGAATAGTCCTATGAAGTCACCTGGAGGAACATCAGAAATTTCTATAACAGGTGGGGAACACGGCTTCCTCAACACACTCGGCAGCTTCGAACTCACGACCCACATCTGGGAAGGTGAGCCATGCAGCTCTTCTCATGAGTCTATTTCCCATCAGCAAAATGAAGCTTGCGAGAAAAACTAACCCCTCCCGGTGTTGGTGTTGTGTCCTTGTGACAAATGCCCCACAAGAGGGGTGTCTTGAGGAAGGGATTGCTTGTGCTGGTGTGGTGTTTCTGGTGGCGGGGGCAGGAGAGACACGAGGACAGGGACGGAGAAGCAGGAAGCAGAACCAGAGATGCCCACGCCACCTGGCTTGCTTCCTTTCCCCCTATTCAATCTGTGTGCTCGGTCTATGAGACTGTGAAGCCTGCATTCGAGGTGGGTCTCTCTCAGACCCCTTTACTTAACCATCTCTAGAAGAATTCTCACAGATGTGCCTACAAGAGGGCACTCATTACCCAGTTAGCTCTTGCTATCAACTTATCACAAGCTACAATTAAGTAGCTTTATTGAGTTCCCTAGATTCCCTCGGCCTCTGGGCCTGTCTGTGGGAGACTGTCTTCACTGTTAATTAGCATAGGAGGGCCCAGCCCACTGAAGACACCATTCCTTAGGCAGATGGTCCTTGTCTTAGTTAGGGTTCCTACCACTGTGGTAAACACCGTGACCTGAAGCAACTTGGGAGAGGAAGGAGTTTATTTCCTGCATCAGAGGTAACGCGATGTGGAATAGCAACCAGGATTAACTTCAGGGTTTCTGTCTTGACTTCCCTCAGTGATGGACTGTAACCTGGAATTTAAGCTATTAGGGTTTCTATTGCTGTGAAGAGACGCCGTGACCATGGCAACTCTTAAAAAGAAAACATTTAATTGAGGGTGGCTCACTTACAGTTTCAGAGGTTCAGTCCATTGTCATCATGACAGGGAGCGTGGCGGCATGCGGGCAGACCTGGTGCCAGAGTAGCTGCTGAGAGGCCTACATCCTGAAGGCATTAAGAAGTCAACTCAGACAGTGGGTGGTATCCTGAGCCTAGAAAACCTTAAAGCCCACTCCCACAGTGACACGCTTTCTCCAGCAAGACCATACCCACTCCACCAAAGTCACGCCTCCTAATAGTGCCACTCCGATGAGTTTATGGGGGTCGATTATATTCAAACCACCATAAACCAGATAATCCCTTTCCTCATCGGTGTTGCTTTCTGGCAGTTTATTGCAGCAACGGAAATGAAACTAGAACACTAAACTTTCTGGGTGTTTCTCAAGTCAATCAAGTTGCTATTCAAGATTGACCATCAGGTCTGGGACCATCGCTCAGTTATTATAGTGATTCTCTAGTATGTAACAAGCTTTGGGTTTTGATCCCTAGCATCACAGGAAACTGACTGTGGCAGCAGACACCTATAATCCCAGCCCTCAGGAGGAGGCAGGAGGATCAGAAGTTCAAGGTCATCCATGACTAGATAGAGAGTTTGAGACTATGAGTAAAAGTCTGTCCAAAAAAAAAATTAATCATCAATCTCATGTGTATATACCAACTATACTTTAAAGTGTTTGCTACAACTTTATTCTTAGTAGCTATCATGGGCTGAAATATGTCCCCTCCCGAATCATATGTTGAAGTCCTATCTCAATACCTCAAAATGTCATTGGCTTTGGAGACTTTAAAGAAATAATTAATAAAGGCTAAATGAGGTTATTGAGGTAGGCTCTGCCCTATGAGAAAGAAGCAGTTAGGACACAAATACACACAGAGAAAAGGCCGTGTGAAGATACTGAGAGAAGATAGTATTGCTAGAGAGAGAGAGACCCTCAGAAGAGCTCAACCCTGCCAGCACCTTGACCTTGAACATGTAGACTTCTAAGCCGTCCTAGTCCCGGAGGCTCTGTTACGGGAGCTCTAGGGAACCAGGACAACAGCCAGACTAACTCTGATGCTCAGGGGAAGCAAACAGACCCAAGGCAATACTCAGTGTCAACCTGGAGTTCAACAGGCAAGGGAGCTCTCTGAAGATGGGAAAAGAGCAAGTGGGAAGAGCGGAGGGGGAAGCAGGAGGAAGCGTTGTGGGAGTGGGAGATACGGAGATTAAATGATGGTTGCCTGCTGACTTATTACATAGAAAGTCATTTATTAATTGAGCTGAATTAATTGCCTGGGCTGTTATAGTAGCAATTGTACAGTGACATTTGAAAGGTCTAAGCAAGGAAAGGCTTGGTGAGGCTTCTAATCATTAGGACTCCTTGTAACTTAAATGTCTTCTAAGACTATATCAAGTTCCTGCTCTATGAAGCCTCGAAACTCAATTGTCAGAGCTAAGAAAGGGGAGGAATAAAGGGAAAGGGGGAGGACAGGATCGTTATATAAACTGTTATATAAACTGCGGGGAGAGCTCACCAAGACTCAGAAAGTTCTAAAGGGCGACCCTTTAAGACTCAGGAAGTAGGCTGGATGGTGGCTGCGCATGCCTTTAATCCCAGCACTCAGGAGACAGAGACAGACAGATCTCTGTGAGTTCAAGCTCAGCCTGGTCTACAGAGTGATTTCCAGGACAGGCTCCAAAAACCACAGAGAAACCCTGGAGAGAGAGAGAGAGAGAGAGAGAGAGAGAGAGAGAGAGAGAGAGAGAGAGAGAGAGAGAGAGAGAGACACTCTCAGGAAGTAAACCCAGAAATATTAATAAGTCCCTAAATCTTAGCAGTTTTACAAGACCCCCTCTTTCACTAAGGTTACATAAACAGTGAAGACAGCTGAGGAGAGGAGACTACAGTCTGTGAAGTTACCTGTAAGTTGTTCAGAAAGTTGCAGGGGTCCAACTTTCATGAATCCTCACCCACGCTGGGGTGGGCTTCCAATGAGATGCAACTGTCTGTAAATGATCCCACATTCCTATGAGTAATCCCAATAAGCTCATTGCTTCACCAAGTTAACCTCTGGCAGTATCGTGACTTTGGTTTGTTGTCAATTATCTGTCTGGAGTGAGTACACCTTAATATTTGTCTCCCCAGGAGCAATGTCACATGGTGGGGAGGAGGATAAGAGGGAGGAAGGAAGGCAACAAGCCAGCCCCGTGTCTGGGAACTGAGAGCCAGGTAACCAGAGGGCAAGAGACTGAAAAGAAAGAATAAAAATCTCCAAGAAAACAGACCATTTCATTCTACAATTGAAACAAGCTGAAATGTGATTTACGGCTCTTCCGGGAATGTTTAGAAATTCTAAGCTTCATTCTCCTTGAAACGTTTGGAAGGGAGCACAGGGCAAGTGCATCCCTCCTCCATTAGGACCTGCAATGGGAGCCATCCGTTTTTTAGCACCAGACCCTTGGGGCCCAGTTAGAGAAACTCCTATCCTGTTCTGGGTTGTGAATCTGACCTCTCCTTACGTTCATGTAGCCAACCCCCTCCATCCTGCCAGCTGGCATGTGGGCCAACAGATTGACCATTTTGTGATGATCAGCATGAGGAGGGAATTCAGGGAGAAGTACTTTCCAGACACAAAGGAATGTGTTCTGCTTGCTTCCATGTATAAAAGGCCCAGAAGGCAAAAGGAACAGACTTTTAATGGAAGAGCACGAGGAATCACTGAAAGGGATCCCTTGGGATACTGGAAAATTCTCTTCACTCTCTGAATTTAGATGCATGGGCATGCTCATACTGGGAAAATACACCACACACATTCGCGGAGTATACTGAACAAATGCTGTGTTTCAATAAAGTTCACAATTTGAAAGAAAAAAGGGGGAATGAAATGGAGAGGTAGGAAAACTTAGCTCTGAATACAGAAATGTAAAAAGACACCAAGTCTCAAAAGAGAAACAGCTCGGAAATCTTTTGGTAGCATCTAGGCCTGGCTGAGAGAGCCAATAGAAGGAATTAGGCTGTTTGACACTGCACAGGGCCCACAGTTCCAGGGGCTGCCTTACAAGGCTTTGACCCCATCCCTCACATCTACCTCGGCTGGCTGATAGCAGACCCTCTCTCCCCATTGTCTTATATTCTACCAGTCCAGGACTCAGTTTCCCCTTCTATAATCCCACAACTTTCTGTATAGACCATGGTCCTTTAGAACAAAGACAGCGATAAAGTCACAGAGACAGAAAGTACATCTTCAGTGTGTTCCAGGGCCAACGGGATTTGTTTAATCCATACAGAGTTTCCAAAAGAGCATTCTGTTACTTTTCCCAGGACAGTGTGAACAATCACTTATTCACTCCAGATATGGCACCAAGGACAGACCAGAGTAACAATTTCAGCCACAGATTAAGGAACAATGAGGTTTTGGGCTTAGTTTTTTGTTTTTGGCGAGGGGTTCATATGGGAGGGGCGTTACTCAGCTACATCACCAAAAGCCTTATCCAGCAGGCATAATGATTCAAAAAGGCCGCAACACTTTAATCTCGTACCCAGTCAGCCCCTCCACCTTCTGTATATTCTAGGGTATATTCTCCAAGATCAAATGCAGCTGGAGCAGAATTGTATGCAGCCAAGGCTGCAGGTGGCTGGAATCTGAGGTGTGGATCTGCTGACCAGTCCCCCCCCGCCCCCCCCACACACTCACTTCTACCGTGGAATGTTCATAGGACCCATATTGTGAGCGTCTCCTGCTGGTAATCATAGATGCTGTGATTTCAAGACGCAAAGGCTATGCCATACCTCTAGATAACACAGTTTCACAGGAAGTGCGTCTCCGTTTCTTTCCCAGACGCTGCGATGGAATACTCTTGTCGAAAGAAATTTAAGAGAGAAGATGTGCACTGAGTTTACAGTTCAGGTTACAATTCGGAGCTGGAAAGAACCGGTCATAGGACAGCCACCGTCAAGCGCAGAGGGCAATGGATCAGAGTGTTTGACAGTGCTCAATTCACTCTTTCCCCCCCGCAGTCCACGAAATGGCGCCACCCATATTCTGGGCATAGGTTCCCACCTCAATAAAGAAAATCCTTCGGAGGCATGCCCTCAGGCCAGCCGAAGCTAGACAACTCCTCACTGAAACGCCCTTCCTGGGTGACTCTACATTGTGCCAACAATCATGCTAATCACCATGACTGGATGACGAAACCCTCTAGAGATGACTAGTGCTGATGATTGCCCAATGCCAGCTGAACTGTGCACTTAAAAATGGCTGCTGAAACTGGAGAGGAACCTCTTCAACAGAATTATGAAAACTGAGTATCTGTGCAAATGAATGGGATTGAACCCACATTTTATAGCACCAATGAAGATGAAATCAAAATGGATCAAAGCCTAAATAAAGGCCAGCAAGATGGCTCAGCAAGTAAGGGAGCTTGCCACCAAGCCAGAAACAAGCATGCATGTCCTGGACACACACACACACACACACACTCGCACGCTAGATATTAATGTAATTTTAAAAAAACATAAGGGAAAGCTTCATAACATTGAATTTAGCAATGATTTTTAAAAAAGATTTATTGATTATGTACACAGTCTCCTGCCTGCATGACAGAAGAGGGCACTAGATCTCATTAGGATGGTTGTGAGCCACCACAAGGTTGATGGGAATTGAACTCAGGACCTCAAGAACAGCAGCCAGTGAGCCTAATCTCTGAGCCCTTTCTCCAGCTCAGCAATGATTTCTTAGATATGAAGTTAAAAGTTCAGACAATTTAAGAGACATTAAACTATGTCAGCTTTCACACTTAGATTTGAGTTGTCTGTCTTGTGCCGGAGCATCCATCTATCCAGATACCTGAATTGAAGTGCTATCATATTATGCCCATGTCATAGGGCCCCCAAAGACCACCATACAGCCAGAGTCTGATGCAAACACACTGAGGTTTATTGGTTATAAGTTAGCTAGCTCAAACCACAATCCAACACACTGTCACAGTACTTAGGGGAAAATGGCCCGAGGCTTTAGGGTAGGGTGGTTTTAAAGGAAAAAAACCCCAAGCAGGGTGGCACAAGTGTTTCAGGATTGGGTAAAAGTATACAACTTTTGAATTCATTGGTAGGGGTATAGGAGAATTTTAAAACAGTGGTTAATCAGGTACCTTACAAGGACGTTTGAAGCAAGCAGATGTAAACAGATGCTGTTTGAACACCCTGGTGGATCACTTTGACCAGGGCAGGCACAGTTTCTTGGGAATGTTTATTATGACTTTGCTGGGCTGCATTCATCCCCGTAGTTAGGGTCTGTCTAAAATGGAGTTCTTTTTCAAAATGGAGTTTGTTCTGCTTCTTCAATATCATTCAATCTATTTACACCGGGGTGTCTCCGAGTTCTGCTAGAAAGAGTTGAGGCCACTATGCAGACCCTGGAATTGGGGAGCTAGAGGACTGAGAACCCCAGCTCAGCACCGTCTCACTTGTCTTGAACCAATCAATGCTCCAAGCCCCACTTCATTCGTTTTCTATGAGAAACTGGGTCTTTATGTCCACCCTGAATCTTCTGCTGTACCACACGGCTAGGATGAACCGGCTGACTCTGGAGCAGTGCCCTGCCCTTCAGGAGATCTGTGAGAAAATGTGTGCTGTCCTCCCATGACAATATATGCCCAACTTTATCCCAAGATAGACTTTGTTTAGACACATTGTGGGGTAGGAGGCAGCTGGAGACTATCTGCTTCACCCCTGACCTTGGATGTTAAAGCACCGAGTGACTGGAGACTGATTCGCATCTCTGTTGCCAGTAAATATGAAAAGGTTGCTTCTGAGTACTGGACCGCTAAGACACAGGGCATGCTCAATGTTGGGGGGAAGGGTGATGCACGAGGTTCATATCAGAGCAGAAAGTAGACATAGGAGTAAGACCACAGGAACAGAGGTCTTGTGGAATCAAAAATACAATTCTGGGGCGCTGGAGTGATAGCTCAGTAGTTAAGAACACCTGCAGCTCTCGCAGAAGAACTAAGATTCCAACACCCATGCCAGGTGGCTCACAACTGTCTGCAACTCCAGCTCTAGGGGTTCTGAACTCTGGGTGCACACACATGTGTGCACGTGTTCATAAACAGACATATGCATAATTTTAAAAGATTTGCGTATATTTATATATAAATAGTTTTTGTTTTGTTTTGTTTTTTTAAGAGAGATGATTCTGGAGGGCTGAAGAGATGACTCAGAAGTTAAGAGCAAAGGCTTCTCTTATAGAAAACCAGAGTTTGGTTCCCAGAAACCATGTTGGGCGGTTCACAACTGAAGAACCAAAGTTGCTCCATTTTGTCCTTCGCCTCCATCTTGTGTCTTGTGTAAACTATTTCCCATAAAACATTCCAGTCTTTAAAAATGGCTAGGGGCAAAAGTAACAGGGTAGCCAACTGGAGAGTACAGATAACCGCAGAATGTCCCCACCTGAAGGTCAGCTGATTAAAAAACTTGACAAGCAACAGGCAAGGTTCAAAAATAAGAATTTCTAAAAAGTCCCTAGATTAGAGCCAATCAGGATTGAACCCCACACCCTGCTAGTGTAGCTTTTCTGGATTTTGCCTTTAAATAATGCCCTCTAGAAGGGTGGGGTACCCCCTTTCGCTGCACTAACGAGGTTCCTGCCGGCTTGTAATTGTGCACAAATAAACCTTGCTTTTGCATTTTGGTGAGTTGGTCTCCCTGGTAGTCTTTTGGGATCCCCATGGACTGGGCATAACAACAAACACCTGTAAGTCTAGCTTCAGGGAATCAGATGTGCTCTTTTGACCTCCATTGATACCTATACTCATGTGCACACACCCGTACAAAGACATATGCACATATATACGCATAATTAAAATATAAAAACAATTCTTTTTTTTTTTTCTTTTTGAGACAGGGCTTCACTGTGTAGACTTGGCCGGCCTGGGAACTTGCTTTGTAGATCTGGCTGACTTTGAACTCATAGACATCCACCTGTCTCTGCCTCTCAAGCACTAGGATTAAAGGGAAGTGCCACCATACCTGGCTAAGAAAATAAATCTTTTTACAAAGAAAAATACATTTTGAATGTCTAAAATTGGGTTCAGGAGCACAAGGGCTTAACCCATTTCATTGTGGTTTGAATGTTAAATGTCTTCCATGGTTCAAGTTTCTGGACATTTGGTCCCCAACTGGTGGTGATATTTTAGAAAATTGCGCCATCTTTAGAGATGGGCCTTCAGGTTTTATAGTCCAGTCCTGCTCTTGTCCATGCTCTGGTTTCTGACTGGCTTAGTTAGTGTTTCTATTGCCGTAAAGAAACACCACAACCAAAAGCAACTTGAGAAGGAAAGAGTATTTGGCTTACATATTGAAACTACCTGGCGTGGGTGTGAAGGAAACATGGAACAAATACACAACAAACTCCCTTAGAAGTTTATTAGAGGGGGTGTGTACAGGCTTGAGGAAGTCAGTGTGCAGAGAGAGAGAAAGGAAGATGGCGCATCCAGCTTTTAAAAGCTGCCTAGTACATGCGCACAGGGGGTTGATGTGACTACATCATACAGATGACAGGGCTCACGCATGCACGCAAGGGCTTAGCTGAGTCATACGTGAATGATGTAATCCATACTGCAAGTGGGCCCTTTAACATCTCCAGGGGGCATGGCCCCTAGAACCTAGTATCTGCCTTATGTGGCTGAAATCATTACACACATCCCTGAGTCACAGTCCACTGAGAGAAACCAAGACAGGAACTCAAACCAGGCAGGATCCTGGAGGCAGCAGCTGACACAGAGGCCAAGGAGGAGTGCTGCTTACTGACTTGCTCCTCATGGCTTGCTCAACCTGCTTTCTGACACTTCCCAGATTCACCAGCCCAGAGAGGTAACATAGGACCCAGCCCCGACTAGCTCAATAGAGGCCCAAGTCTCAGTAGTTTACCCTAAGGCAATACCAGGTTCCAAGAAAGACCACAAACTGGGACTACCCAGGCACTACCTGGGAGCAAACCATCCAAAGGAAATTCCTAGCATTACAACCATTGTGGATAGGATCACCTGCCGCCAGCACACACTCATCTCTTTTCACCAGGACACCCCTAGACAAATGTCAGCCAATCGGGGGTCCTGAACTTTAGAAATCTCTCACCCCTATCTTTGTTATTATAAAAACCCAACCCCAATTGAGCTTGGGTCTCTGATCATACCAATACTTGGGACATGCAGAGAGTTTGAGTTTGCAAACTTGCGTAAGAATAAAGGTTCTTGCCGGGCGGTGGTAGCACACGCCTTTAATCCCAGCACTCGGGAGGCAGAGGCAGGCGGATCTCTGTGAGTTCAAGACCAGCCTGGTCTACAAGAGCTAGTTCCAGGACAGGCTCCAAAACCACAGAGAAACCCTGTCTCAAAAAACCAAAAAAAAAAAAAAAAAAGAATAAAGGTTCTTTGTTTTTACACACAGGACTCAGTCTCTAGTTGGTTTTGGGGGGGACTCTGTGATCTGGGCACAACAGTACCACCCACGATGGGCTGAGCCCTTTGACTTCAATCGCATAGTTATTTTCTCAGTTGGGGTTCCCTCCTCTCAGATGACTCTACCTGGTGTCCAGTGGACATAAAACTAGCCAGCACACTGACTGAAAATGCAATGACCAAATCCCTCATACACCTGTCCCCACAGCTTCCCCATCATGATGGACAGTATCCCTTCAGACTGTAAGCCACCCAAACTCTTCATCCTGAGTCATTTATTGGCAAGAATCCAGTCACGGTAACGAGAAGAGCAGTTCACACTCCCTGTATGGTTGTTGTGTTCACAGTTCTGAACTGGAGCCGTTTTAACCATCCCTTTACATGCTGCTGCAGTCTGGGTGTGTGACAGTCTCAGGGTGTGGCTGTTTAGTGTGTCAATGAGCACAGAGTTGTCCACTGAAAGTGAACAATGCAGACCTGCTGTCCAATAGGAAGAGCTCACCAGAGAATAGCAGAAGGCTGCGATCCAAGGAAAGCCAGGCAACGAGGGACCCAGGTATGCCATCAGAGAGGGCTGGGGTAAAAGCAACGATGAAAAGTAAAGATAAACAGGCTCCAAGCCACATTTCTGTGCAGCCCTGTTCTTGGTGGCTCCCAGCCTTTCGTCGGGCTATCTGTATCACAAAGGCCTCCAACACATGGTAAGCACTTTCCCAGCCTAAGTCGGGGCTTCTTAAGTTTTATACACCTGTGACCCTATTTTCCTCCAACAAATTTTTACAAGCTCAAGTATACAAATTGTGGGAACTCGCAGAAGTGGATCCACTCCACCTTGACTAAGGGTCACAGAGTTCAGATCTATTCTTGCTCCTTCAAGGTTATATCACAGAAGGTCTGGCTGCTACCAGGACGCTTTGACCTAGGATGTGGTTACTTGATGCTTTGGGTATTGAGAAGGTGGTTACTTTGTTTGTTCTTTGTATCTTGGTAAAGAAGCCCCTTGCCTTCCCCCTCCTCTTTGGATTGGAGTCTATAAAGCCTATGAGGAATAAACACAGAGTGAAGCTCAGTATTTACTCGATGCCCTCCCAACTCTATTCATTGTCTCTTGTTTTTTTTCTTTCTTGATCCTCACGCTCTCCTCCAAGTACAGACAAATAAACCTGGCGGGACCCGGCAGTTGTCGCCCGGCCGTGGGATATGACAAATGTCCCTTAATGTGGAGCTTACGGCAACAAATATATAAAACAGGTACACAAATCAAACACTCACCAATAATGAACCTGGAAAAAAAAGAATTTATTTTAAAATAGTTATTTGTTATATATATAATTTTACCTTTTCTTAAAGATTAGTGCAACATTTCATACTAATGAGAGAGACCTAATTATTTATTTTTGCATAAACAAGGCTTGGCTGAAAATTTGTTACTGCAAGCTATAAAGAGTCTTGAACATTTTTCAGGGTTGATCAATATTTTTATTTTAAGATCACCAATGCTGGGAAAGTTGCTTTGCATAAATATATAATATGAAATGGCAGAAGTATCTTTGGGGCCATTTCAGAAATGGATGGAAATTCTGTCCTAATCCCCAGTCAAACGCATTGAATGGTTTTTATGAAATTTAAGTCAATAATTCAAAGAGCAATTTTAAAATGACCATTCTAACACAATATAATTCTAAAAGATATCAACCTACTACTTACATGCTGAGGAATGATAGTAGGAAAATACTAGAAGCCTTGGCTTTCTATAATTAAATCCCTACGTTTCTAGAAGAGCAGAAAACTTTATATGTAAAAACACTGCTCCTTGCCCGGCAGTGGTAGCACACACTTTAAATCACAGCAATAGGGAGGCAGAGACAGGTAGATCTTTGTATTTGAGGCCAGCCTGATCTACAGAGTGAGTTCTAGTATAGCTAGGGCTGTGTACAGAGAGACCTTGTCTTGGAAAAAGAAAGAAAGAAAGAAAGAAAGAAAGAAAGAAAGAAAGAAAGAAAGAAAGAAAGAAAGAAAAAAAGAAAGAACTAGCAAACTGACCAAGTAGTCTCACCAAGAGAGAATCCTGACAGATTCTTCCAAAACCAGCATGCATAAACACACCTCAGGGCATCCCTGCCAGGGTCTTATTTCTTTGGCAGGCCTGAGGGCAGTGTGGCTGGGTATTGAGTAATTAGTAATTCCCTATCGAACATTGATTGGACATTCATCATCAGCCACTTGCAAGGCCTCCATCTGACACTCCATTAAGGAAACATCACATTACAGAGACCAGTTCTCAAGTTGGCAAATGCAGTTGAGATTTGTCCTTGCTGTCTTTGACTTCCAGCTTTCCTGGCCTTGTCTTCCTCTCCACCCTATTCGTCCTGCTTCCTGCCAGGACGTTGGTTCTCACAGTACAATTCTTCGTGTGGTGGTGACCCTCAACCATAAAATCATTTTCATTGCTACTTCATAAGTATAATTCTGCTACTGTTATGAATTGTAATACAAACATCTGTGTTTTCTGATAGCCTCAGGTGACCCTGTGAAAGGGTTGTTTGACCCCCAAAGGGGTCGAGTCTCACAGGTTGAGAACCACTGTGCTCCCGTTCTTTAGCTTTAGGTAGAGATGGTCTTCCTCTTTGACTAGAGTGCCCCCAAACTCTACTCAGTCGTCACCCCTGAGCTGGAGCTGTGGGACCCCAAGTGACCATGAGCGCCTGAGGAAGGTGCGTTCCTTCTGGTTACATCTGTCTTGACAGCTATTTCCACAATGCATCTGTATTCCTCCCCCCACCCCCACTTTTTTCCCAGAATTTCCTTCTCTGGTGACTTTACCTACAAGGCCTCCGGCTCTATCTAGCTCATTAAAAAAAAAAAATCACTGTCTTGCTAAAACTAAATCCAGAACTGACCTGTTTTCTACCTCAATAATACCATTCACATTACTAGGGTGTGCACTTAAAGCCCTGTGTAAGAATCTAAGATATCTCTATAGCCTCCACCTGTGGGGTCACTCCACTGTTACAGTGACATCTAACAACACCAAGCCTCATCCTATATATGATGTGAAACCCAACACCTTGCTCCCACCAAATACTGCAGAAGAGTCTTGGCATTCTCAAAGATGGGCTGCAGGGCCTCGGCTCCTGAATCAGTGTTATCTTGGGTATACAGATGCACTACGCTTCTCGCTGGCACTTTGTGTTTCTCTTTATCCTATGGCACAAACATGATGCAGCTGCTCAACCCACAGGGTCCACACTCCCTCCCAAAGTCAGTGGAATTGAACCATTATAGACACCCAATAGGGAATGTAGAATAAGCCACGAGCCCCTCTGGTGTGGGGAATGCTCTTGAAGTGTGTGTATGCGAGCATGCATGTGTGTATGCTTTGAAGAGATCTCTCTCTCTCTCTCTCTCTCTCTCTCTCTCTCTCTCTCTGTCTCTCTCTCTCTGTGTGTGTGTGTGTGTGTGTGTGTGTGTGTGTTTGAGCTGTGTAGGTCTTGGTGTGAGTCAAGATCTTGCCTTATATTTGGAGAAGTCTCAAAGATCATGCCACTGAGGTGTGGACACAGTGACAACAAATTCATCTAATCAGCTTCTGGGCTGATGACTTTGTGTGTTGGAGCAAGTGTTATACCTGACAAGAAGGTTGCCATGTTGAGCAGCAGAGTTTCCAACATCTTGCCTAACCAGGCAGTTCTTCGGTATGACCTTGGCTGGAGATCTAGCCATGCAACTTCCTGCCTACTTTTTTAAGACTAATTCCTCAACTTTCCTGGGTTGCCTTTAGTTTCTAGAACATGCACACAAACGTACATCATCATCATGGGGTGAGACTTAACTCACCTTCCCCATCAGAGTTAGCTGGACTTAGTGACTCATTCTCACGCACGGACTACAGCGACGCATCCATGCATTGAAGTGTGGCTTGGGAGAGTAGATCCTAGCAGGAATGGCTCTTTCTTCTTCATTCTTCCCCTCACTTTGAGACTATTTACTCTGGAGGAAGCCAACTGCTAAGCCACAAGAATACTCCACAGCATTACAGAAAGACTCATCTATAGGAGAATGAAGCCCCTTGCCCACTGCAAGGTGTCCTGATAACTAACATCCAAGTAAAAGAGGAAATGTTCCTCCGGCCCCAAACTTCTGAAAGTCAAACCCACCCACCACCCGAGAACACCTTAATAAAAAGCCTTCAAGCCAGAACAACTGGGAACAGCTAGCCTGCGGAAACTGGGGCTATAAATGTGTTGTATTTACCCTCTAAATGTTGGGCGAATTTGTTAAGCACCAGTAGTTAATATATTCCTGGGTTCTGTGAGCCATGGAGAGCTTCCCAGTGAATTCTCTCTTTGCCGAAGTTTGCTGGGGTTACGGTTGTTTTCTGTTCCCTTCTTCTCATTCACCTCTCTGTCAATGAGGCTGCGGTCAGCCTCAAGTTCCACCCACAGCCCCCATCTCTCATCCCTAAACCAGGAGGGGCGCCCCAGGCTTCTTACCGTCCCTCCAGCTCTGGAGGCTGCACTTTTCTCATCCAGTAGACAGCCTAGCTCTTCCCTTGCTTGTAAAGCATCCTTGCATTCTCTTGCAGCTGTTCTGACATTACATCACTTCACCCCCTCCCTAGAGACCTTGTCATCTGTCCTCTTCCCTCCTCATTGGCTCACTGCTCCCTGGGAAGTTCTCATAATTTCTGTGAGCTAAATCACCTTGTCTTGGTCCCCTGAGACCTGTCGTTTCTTGATCTGTCTGCCATTCTGAGCACCGTTCCCCATGACCACTTTCTGGAAGGTCTCCCTCCTCCATTTCCTCACTAATGCTGCAGTTCTGCCCTCCTGGACTGCTCTATCTCTACTTCTCAGCTAACTCATTCTCTCCCTTCCTAAATTAAGCTCCCTGCCTTCACCGTTTCTTTCTTTATGCTTTTCCAGAGCTGCCTTGGCCTCCGAGGCTCCAGCTCTGCCTCAGGAGGTTTCCTGCATTTCCTCTCTTGAACACGAGGCCACGGTCCTTTTTGCACAGTTGCTCTAATTAGCTCTGTCATTACCACCATAGCAAGCTTCTCCCCTGACTTTTCGCCATCTAGTAACGGTCTCATCCTTCTGGAAACAAGCTCAGATTCTCAGACATCTCTGACATCCGTCTCCTTCACCCCCACTCTTCTCAAATGCAGAGCCCCACCAACTCCTTATCCTCAGAACCTCCCACTTCCCTTCCCGGTCCTTTAGGTCCTGTTTCCTCCAATCCTGACCTCTGTGAGTACCTCTTTGTTATGGTGTCTGCCTTCTGTGCTCCTTCAACTAATCTCCCCCACATGCAGGCTTCTGAGCAGTATTCTTAAGCAATAGCCTCCATCCTATTTACTGCCTCCCTTAAGAACCTTCCATTATATTCAACAGTTATTGGGTTCCTACTGCGCGTGTATTATTTGTGATTCTTTGCATGTAACCTATTGAGACCAACTTGTGCCAATTTAAACTGAAAAGAAGGAGAGGATTACATGCGTGGGGAGGGCTCCTGGGTTTCAAGGACAGAAAAGCAGACAAGCCTTAGAACCCAGAGCTCTCAGACTATACAGAGAGCTCTTCCTCTCTCTCTCTCTCTCTCTCTCTCTCTCTCTCTCTCTCTCTCTCTCTCTCTCTCCCTCCCTCCCTCCCTCCCTCCCTCCCTCCCTCTCTCTCTCTCTCTCTCTCTCTCTCTATCTCTCTCTATCTCTCTCCTCTTTGCTCTCTCTCATTATGTCTGGTATTCAGTCTCTACTGAGGGGGGGACTCCTTACAGAGACTGAGAAGTGGTCACTTAGGAGACCACCTCAAATGAGACTAGAGTCCTTCCGTTCTGGTTCCTAATGTGTGTGTCTGTGTTCTCATCTGGAATCATCTATCTATAAATGATGGGAATGATATGTGGGTCTTGGAAACAAGCTTTGGGGTGGGTGGGGTGGCAATAAGCCCTCTTGATGAGAAAGTAAAAGGAACTAGATGTCATTCATCTCCCCATCACTCATCTCTAACTATCCTTTCTCTAATAGCTCTGTCCCTGCTACATAGGTGTCAAAGGGTACCTGACAAACTTGGCCAGCCAAGAAGATTGCCTCTTCTCTCTCAAATTAATATTCTGAGATTTGTTTTTATATTTTATTTATTTATTTGGGAGAGCATGAGTGTGAAGATCAGAAGATAAATTCCTTCCACTATGCAGGTCCTAGGGAGTGGATCTCAGGCCACCGGGTTGGACAAATCTCCCTGGCCTCCAAATTCATATTTAGAAAAAAAATCCTTGAGAGCATCTCTAATTGATGTAGCTTAGAACCTGTCTTCAGCCCTCTGAGAGGTGGGAGGACTGTTAGACAGTGGTGCTTGGAGCACTAGCTAGACCTAAATCTGAGCTCTGTTGCTCACTGGAGGTGTGACTATTGGCACTAAGTCTCAGTTTCTGTTTGTATAAAATAGGGACAAACAGGATCAACCTCACAGATAATAGCACAAAGAAAGGACCCACAAGTACGTCAGTGACAAAGACAATGAGAGTGGTGATGACAACCATGGAGGGCAGGAGGGGAGAAGAGAGGAGAGTAGCACTTATTAGTATGATTATTTTTAATTATGTGTGTATGGGTGCTTTGCCTGCATGTGTGTCTGTGCACCACTCGTGTGTCTGGTGCCTGTGGAGGTCAGAAGATGGTGTCTGATCCAATGGAACTGGAGTTACAGAAGGCTGTGAGTCACCATGTGGGTGCTGGGAATTGAACCCAGGTCCTCTAGAGAAGCAGCCAGTGCTATTAACTACTGAGCCATGGAGAGTCACGCTTCTAGAGCCACATTCTTGACAGGAGAGAAGACTTATTAATTTCCTAGGATCTCTCTAGGTGGGTGGCTTGGGGTATCAATTGGTTGTATCACAGGTTTTGTGGCCAGCCATCTAAAGTCAAAAGGTCTGCAGGGCCAGCTCCTTCTAAGGTCTGCCTCTCTCCTAGCTTCTGGTAGTCTTGGGCATCCCTTGGCTTATAAACGTGTCTTCCTTACAATCTCACATCATCTTGTCTTGGTCTGTGTTTATCTCAGTGTCTAGATGATGTCCTTTTCATAAGGACACCAGTCACATTGGATGAGAGCTCACTCTCATGACCTCATCTTAACTGGCCACCTGCAAAGACCAAATAAGGCTATAGTCACATGTGCTAAGGGCTATGATATCGTCATTGTTTGGGTGGGGAACACGGCTTAGTCCAGAATAGATGGATGGGACAGTATTGGCCAAGTCAGTTGTAAATGTCCTCTGTTTAATTCCTGGGACTGAACAGACAGATCAGTCTAGCTCGGTTCAGTTGATGCTCATGCTTAGTTCTTTCAGCGGTGGCTGAGGAGCACAAAATAATTGCAGATGACAGTGGGCACATCTTTAGTGCACAGAATGTCAACAGCTCCCTAGTAGGTTCTTGAAGATGAATGGGAAGGTTCTAGTCAGTGTTGAGACAGAAATCCCCTCCCCCATCCACCTTGATTTACTATTGGCAAAGCAGATTCTTTAGAACAGGTGCTCCGGGGGAGGGGAGAAGCCACTATGGGACCAGGAAAGAAGGCAGAGAAGTTCCATATCAATGGGGAGAGGCTAAAAAGAGCCTTTCTGAGAAAGTGAGAGTTGAGCTCAGTTTAGAGAGAAGAGGAATATTTGGATGTGTTAAGAAGATGTAGGCATGAGAGGGGAGGGAGAAAAATGGGACGCATGGTCCCAGAATGGTGAGGAAGTAGTCCCATGTCTCCATAGTAAAATGAAAATGAGAAGCGACAAGAAATTGTCTGCGAGCCGTTGGCCCTCAAGCACTGTGTCGGGAACCAGGTGTCTGCTCTCTTTACCTGTGACTGAGTACACAGTCTTTGACAGACATGAAGGGGTTTTCATGCTACCTGGAGGCAAGGCACTGCAGGACACAAAGGTAAGAAAGACGCATGCCATGTCCCCCCAATAAGTGCTCGGGATTTATCTGGGAGGGATGAAGGGTGCAGCTGGAAACCAGGTACACAAATGACCTTTAAAGACGCCCATGGGGGCAGGAGTGTGCTATGGATCTCTGAGTGGATATGAGCCCTCCTTGCACACCTCTGAAAAGCTCAGCTCCCTACAAGGGAGAATTCAGAATCAGGCTTAGCAGTGATTGATGATTAACTCTTTACTGCCCAGAGTGAGTGTCTAGGAGTGGGCCAGGAATGGATTTCAGCTTCCTAAATGCTGAACGTGTTGCCTTTGTAGCAATCAATTATCGTATTTCTCCCTCCTGCCCCCACATTTCCAGCAGTTTCAGCAGAAGACACTCTCTTCCTTCCCATCAGGCTGAGCCCTGGGAGACAGAGGAAGGCCATGCTTACTGCTTGGTGACTCTGCCATGGACGCCTAGAATGCAAGTGAGCTGCCAGTTCTTCGTCTTCTCTCCCGTGGACATCCTAGGCATCTTCTATGCTTGCCAGGCTCCAGGTGGGCAGCACGGCAGGGGAAACTAGTGTTTTCTGGGCCATCAGAATCCTGCTTCAAAGCACGGGGTTACCAAGAGGAGGAGGATGGCTGGGTCTGCAGAGCAGAAGCCCTGAACTCTGATCCACCTTTTATCAGACTGGAACCTTTCGCTATGCCTGTACTTCTTGATGCTACAGCTACTCTGTTTGTAAAATGATAATAACACCGGCCTGACTCACCTCAGAACAGACAGTGCAGGTACCTTTAGATCTGCAGTGTGCTACACTATAGGGGATTGCTAGATGATTTATTTAGTTTTAAGACAGGGTCTCACTCTGTATCCCTGCCTGGCCTAGAACTCTCTATGTAGACCAGGCTGGCCTAGAATTTACAGAGATCTGCCTGACTCTGCCATGGCAGTGCTGGGATTAAATATGTTTATCATCACACCCAGCAAGACACAAAGCCATGTACAGATCTTCCCCTGCTTACTGTCAGATCCTCAGATGTTCATCATAAATTGCAGAGATGGGACAGTGAGCAAGAACATGCCTATGCAAACCTGAGGGCCTGTGTTTGAATCCTTAGCACCCACATAAAAAAAGCCCAGCATGACTATGGGTGTCTGCAACCGCAGCATTGAGACAAGACAGGTGGATCCTGGGAGCTAGTTGGCCAGCTAGCCTAGTCAAAACAGTAAGCTTTCCATGCAGTGAGAGACCCTGTCTCAAGCAAGAGTCCCATGCAGTGAGAGACCCTGTCTCAAGCAAGAGTCCCATGCAGTGAGAGACCCTGTCTTACAGGAATAAGATAGAGGAAACCATCCAACGTCTTTCTCTAGCCTCTGGATGAGTGTGTGTTGGCATTTGCACCTACACACTCATGTACACAACACACCCATATACCTATAACACACATGGGTGAGGAAGAAAGAGAGAGACACACGCAATGTACCCCCACTAATCAAGCTTTGTAACTTACAACACTGTGTGTAGTTCCTTCCAAGACACCGAGGCTTAATGGGAGCTGCCACTGCCAAGCCTCCCAAGGGAGTACAACACTACAACTTGCTATCTTGCTCCAAAGTTCCATGTCTTCCCAATGCATGCTGCCTTCATGTCGTAGTAAAGTTGAAAACTCACAAGTCAAGCCATCCAATGTCAAAGACATCCATCTGCACCACTCTTTGAAAAATAAAATCATAAAAGCAGCACGTGACTGGGTGTGGTACAACTCAGGAGGTAGAGACAAGAAGAGGAAAGGTTAATGACCAGTCTGGGCGAAGTAGTGAAAAACAAGTAAGTTTTTAAAAAGCAAACAAGCTTTAGCTAAAAAGATCACTCAGTGGATGAAAGTGGTTGATATTCTTGCAGAGGACCTGGATTCAGGTCCCAGCACCTACATGGTGGCTCACAAGTATCTGTAATTCCGGTTTCAGGGGATCCGATGATCTCTCCTGGCCTCCACATGCACTAGGCACACATGTACTTCACAGATATGCATGCTGGCAAAACACTTAGACCCATACAATTTGAAAATTAAGCAAACAAACAAAACCACATGTCAGAGGCACAGGAGCCACAGAGAAGGGCATGGAAAAATGATTTCAGGTCCCCTTCCTTCTTCCGAGCTGCCTGGCCACAAAGATATGCTTCTTGAAGTGGTCATAGTTCTTTGTCCCTACGGGATTTCCAGATACCTTCTGTGTACAGAGAAGCGAATATGTAATAGGGTTCTTTTCACCCAAACGTAATGCATTTCATTCTTGTACCTGGTCTTCTTCATTCAGCATTTTGAAGAGCTTTCCATTTTTAGCACAAATAAACTCTTTTAAATGGTTGTATGAGATGCTAGAACAGTGGTTCTCAACCTATGGGTCGCAACCCCTTTAACAAACCTCTATCTCCAGAAAAAATATTTGCATTACAGTTCATAACAACAGCAAAATTACAGTTATGAAGCAACAACAAAAATAATTTTATGTTTGGGGGTCACTGCAACATGAGGCTGTATTAAAGGCTCACAGCATTAGGAAGACTGAGAACCACTGCTCTAGGAATGGACGTGTTGTGAAGGGTTTACCAATTCCCTCCAGTTGAACATGAGATTGTCATTCTCTTAAATCCCAAGTAGGCAGCTCAGAGACTCCATAGTCATCCCTGACTTTTCTCACGTCCTCATTTGGTCCTCTTAGGAATCCTTGGAACTCCAAACTCTGGGACCGTGGGAGCCGGATGGAGCCGACATTTCTGGTCTCAGGATGGGAGGAGCAGGGAGACTTGTTGGCACCCACGGGCTGAGGTCTCCCGGAGCACAGGAAGCTTAGAAGGAAACAAACCCAGGGAAGTCATCAAGAGTCTTTGTGTCTTGAAATCGGCAGCCTCTCGACCCATGCAGGGGTGTTCAACCTGCGTCCCATAGAAGCACCTGGGGAATGTCTCCAATCTCAGAGCCAGACCACATTCAGGGCCCATCTAATTAAACCGGAACCTCTGGGGGCAGCCCTGGGTCTCCACTGTCTGACAGTATTGGAGTTATTTTCTTGCACTGCCAGAAGAAACCACAGCACTGAAGCTTGGAAGTAATAAGAGCACAGCCAGCCTGCGGCCCTTTATTTTCCTCTTCTTTTCAACCCCGTGAGAGAGAGCTCTGGTGTCCCCACGGCCTACAAGTCAGAATGCGTTTAACCACCCTGCCTACAAGACCAAGTATATGGAGCGGTTCTTATTTAATTCCTGGCTAAGTTTTTATTTGGTCACCTTTTTTGACTCTTATTCAAAATTGTTTATGTAAATTGGTAAGAAGCTTTTAGCAGGCAATTTGGCAATCTGTTTCAAGAGCCATAAAATGGCTCAGGATTGTTGGCTTAGATATTCCATTTTTGGAAGCTAGCCTAAAGAAATAACATAAATATGGAGAGACTACTATATGTGTAAGATGTTCATTGTACCATTATTTATGTTAATTGAAAATTGTAGGAATCCAGTGTCCAATGTTAACCGGAGTGGGTAAGCTGTAATACATCTTTTTGGTAGAATATTAAGTAATCATCACCATTACAATCATGAAGACAAAGTAATAATATGGAAAATGCTTGCATTATAAAACGAAATGAAAACACAGGACCTAAGACTGTGTGAATTGACTACAATCTGAAGTGCATGCATAGGAAACAAAATATAAAGGAAAACTCAGAAGAGCTAAACGCTCATGTAGATTATTCTAGGACAACAGGCTCTTCTTTGTCTTATTTTTAGAGGTTTTATAATATAGTGGTACAACTATTTAGGTGAAACAAATGGTAAAATAAATCTCCATATCTGCCTGAGACTGGGGATGCCTCAGTGATGTTAAAATTACTATATGCAGTACCGAGGCCACTCTACGGGGCCCCGTGTCTCAGGCTGCCCACAAAAGGCTTGTTAATAACGTTCCAAATCAGACTGTCTTTGGCCTCTGCTCCGCCCTCATAGCATGGTACCAAACAACTCATTCCTCCTTCGCTTGCTTCTCTATTTCCCTTTGATGACACTGGGAACCGAACCTTGTGTATGTAACAAAGGTGTTCTACAACTGAGATAATCTCTGGCCCCCGTCGTCTTTTTGATGGGGGAAGAGGGGAAAGGGCTCTTGATAGAGGGTCTCACTGTAGCGTGGGGCTGTTCCAGAACTCACTATGTTAACCAGACCCAGTGCAAATTCTCAGGAATCCTCCGACTGAGCCTGCTGAAGGCTGGGATTACAGGTGTGAGCCACCAGCCTCAGCTTACCTCTCCTTTCTAAACCTCACTTCCCTCATTTGAGACGTAGTGGACTCACTGGGCAGACATGCAGGAACCTTCCAGTACTAACACAGGAGACCATGATATTGATGACAACTCTAGTGACAAGTGTGCTCAGATCCCCTGACTGGGAGACTGAGGTAGCAATTCCCCGTTGGGCCATGTGTGTGGGCAGGCTGCTTTCACTCCTCATTTCTCCATTCAGAGCTGCAGCATCTCATCCTGTAAATCCTGAAAAGCAAAACTGAATGAGTGCGAGGCAAATCACACCTCTGGTGATTCCTCGGTGTCTCTCCCATGCAGTCCCGATAATGCTGCAGAGATATGCAGGAGGGCCATTCGCAGCCAAAGGGGAAATCCGGCTCCACCCCCACCCACTTTTCATCTTGATAAAGTGATTTTCCTCAACAGGCAGAGGATGAAGAGTCATAAATCAGTGACAACATAGCTCCTTGGGGTCTGAGCAGCCCTCTGCTAGAGAGCGGTCGGTGGATGCTCCAGGCCCGGAGCTAGAGAATTACGGGGGAAGGCCAGGGTGGTGAGAAGCAACGATGGCTCTAATGGGAAGGAAAATTGAAACCCCAGGGTTTAAAGAGAGCAATAAAGGTGATGATGGGAGCTGAAGTCTACAATCCACAGAGCGCCCTCAGTCATCTGGCAGGAGGCGGAGAGAGGCTAGGCTTAGTGCATTTTCCACATCACTGAAGCTAACTGTTGCTATGCAGGGACCTGACCTTTGAAACCTATTAAAATGCGTTTTCATCTTCATAAGTGTCTATGCGGGACGTATTTCAGTCCTTCAGGGAAAGGAACTGAGAGATTTCTCATTATATATTTATTTGAGTGATTATTTGTGTGATACTGGCATTCCCCGCTGCACCGTATGTTCGGCGAGGGCAGGGACGTCGTACGAGCTCCACCAACTTGTCCGAGAAGGCACATGAGGAGTGAAGAGAGGCCCCCGGCTGTAACACACTGGATTCGTTTGCTCAGAAACAGTTTGCTAAGCTACACAGAAATGGAGCTGCACCTGAGGGCTGCAGTTTTGAGTGTGGGGAGTCGTAGGACTGCGGATCGACCAGGATGAGAGCCTGGAAGCCCAGGAGGTGTCTCACCTCTGCTTTGGACATTCCCATCTTTTTCCTCGTTTTTATTTTATTTATTTGTTATTGTTTGTTTGTTTTTGTCTTTGTTTTCTCGAGACAGGACTTTTCTGTATAGCAGCCCAGGCTGCCCAGGAACTTGCTTTGTTGACTAGGCTGGCCTCAAACTCACAGAGATCTGCCTGCCTCTGCCTCCTGGGATTAAAGGCATGCACAATCACCACCCAGCAACCCTTCCCTTTTTATTGCCTCTCCATGCTGGGCACCATCTCCTGCTCTGCAGAACAGAGCTGACTTCATCTTTCAGCTTGCTGGTTCTCAGTGTCTGGAGACTGCCCCTTGTCCCCTGTTGTTTCAACCTCTGTGCTCCCAAGGACAGGACTCCAATCAGCATAAACTGGGACCAATCAGGTCCCAGTCCTGGAAACTATAGCGGTGTAGTGGAAGGAGTGCCCTGGATACAGACACTTTGTTGCCTTTACATACGACTAACAGCCTTGAGGGGCAGATGGGCCTCTGCAGACAGAAAGCAGGATGAGGAAGGCACGTGTATAGATAGCAAGGGGGAGGCAGGAGCAGTGGGTGACGTGGGCTTTGGCATCGGCATCCACAGTGGCAGCCGTGTCTTGGCACTACAGTAATGGCATCAGACAGGACGACCCATGGGACTGAGTGATCGGTGACCCCAGGAAACGCCTGTAAATTGCTCTTTTGGAAAAGCCCCAAAGTCAGCTTTGCGTTTGGCTATGTGTTTCTCTCCAGCGGAGCTGGGTGAAGGTCATGGCCTGCCTGCTCTTGGGGGCAATGTTCTGCAGGTTGCCTTTCTGCAAAATTAATCAGCGAATCAAAGGTCAGAGCTGCCTTCTCCCTGGCAATTGCGGCTCCTCCAGAGGAGCTTTTTCTTCTCCACCGTGGCAACGTGTCTTAACTCTTCCACAGCCTGAGGACCCACATCGGTTCCTGCTGCGCTTCTGCCCCTGGTGACTAGACCGGGAGCTCCTATGCCTACCAAAACACCAGGTGTGTGTTTCTTTTGCTGTTGCCAAGATGGTGTACAGATCTATTTTGAGCCAATTTTATTGCATCACAGACAGCCTCTCTTCCTCAGCAAGAGACACATGTCTTCATACATGATCCTGGTCAGGATTTCCTCGGGTTCATTTTAATGTTTGACTTTGAACAACCTCTCAGGCACAAGCATTATGAAAGCCCTATCTGTAATATTGTCACAAGACTAAATAAAAAAAAATCCTCCATAGTGTCTACATGATAGAGCAGCCAACTCATGACATTTGTTTTGTGATAATACTTCATATTCGGAATATTCCCCTGGTCCATAGGTCGGACGAGCAGAGTAACTCAGAGCAGGCAGGCAGGCGAGGGAGGAGGGCAGGGAGATGGGAAGATGCTGTGAGGCCACAGCCTCGGGGAGCAGTTCATAATTATCTAAGTAATAAGCTGTTCTGCTTACCTAGAGAGGTCCACAGTTCTCAAATAATCATTTTGACAGGTTCAAAAGAATGTTAAGCCCAGTTAGGAAAAGTATCTTTGCCGCCTCATGACCAGCCGTACAGATATGAAAGAGTCCTTTAGGGGAATTTCTAGAATGCATTGGGAACTACCAAATGGAAAAGGCTTTCATAAAACAATACAAACCATCAATAAAATGATTGAAGAAATGAATAGACTTACCGCTAATTCATATAACAAGAAACAAAGACCTAAGACAGTTTAGGAACTCTTCATTTTTTTTTTTTTTTTGGCTTAACAATGTCACTAAAGAGCAAGTTCTATCCTGTCTCATTCTTTTCCATCTTCAGTTCACTAGCCTGCATTGCTCATAGCCAGCAAAAGCTGCACTATCTCTGGGCACCACATACTCCACACATCAGCTTCCAGAGACAGAAAAAGTACAGTATTCTCCTTGTATCTTATTTAAGACTAAAAAAAAAATTCTTATTATGGTGTGGTGGTTTGAATTAGAACGCCCCCCCCCAGGTACATTCATTTGAATGTTTGAATGCTTAGTTTGCAGTTAGTGGAACTGTTTGGAAAAGATTAGGAGGTGTGGCCTTGTTGGAAGAGGTGTGTCCCTGGGAGTGGGCTTTGAGATTTCAAAAGTCCAAGCCATTGCCCATCCAGTTAGTATTCTCTCTCTCTCTCTCTCTCTCTCTCTCTCTCTCTCTCTCTCTCTCTCTCTCTCTGGAATCTTTAGAAATGGGGCTTAGAGGGAGGAAGAAGGTTGCAATAAGGCAGATCTTGAGGGCTATAGCTCACCCAGCTTCCGACTTGGCTTTCCAGGCTTCTTGAGCCATGAGGTTGAGACCAGCTCTTCAGCAAGCTGCCCCTGCAGGTGTGCTCCCAGGCACACAACAACAGCTGTCCTGGGCTGTGTCCCTTTGAACTGCGAGTCAGAGCAAACCTCTCTCCCTGAGGCTGTTCTTTCCTACAGTGTTTTGTCATAGATAAATGGAAAGTAAGTGTCTCATGTCCCACCAAGCAAATGGCTGTTAGTGACTCTCTGAAATTAAGTCAAGTGTCTTTCCCCAAACTAATTACTAACAAATTAAGTAGTATTCTGAATGAACTAAGATTGTTGATTAGGTTGGGGCAATCCACCCCTAAAATATAGATTTGTGTCTGAATAGTATACACCATTATACTAGCAAGGAGATAGTAGAGGAGGAGGGCTACTGGTTAGAGAAGCAACAATGCCTGAAGCAGAAACAAATACATAAGTGTGTGTGAGGGAGGGTGGGAGAGGGAGGGTGTGGGGGGGGAGGGAGTGTGTGTGGGTGCTTGACACAGGGAATTGAACTTAACACCTCACACATTGCAGCTAAATATAATACCACCAAGCTAAATTTCCAGCCCTCAATACAGAACTCTTGATTCTAATCTATTTTATTCTGCTTGAACCCCAGGACATTTGATTCACTGACTTCTACTGAGATAAACATCATTAAGCCAGACATAATAAAAACCCAGTTTCAATACATAAAACTGCTCAAGAGAGACCGTAGACAACGAAGAGTTTCTGGAAGGAGCTACAAAATCGGTCCATCGCTTCAGGATGAAGTGACTTTTTTTTTTATGAACTCCATCTAACTGTGTCCTACATGGAAACAGCACAGCAGAACTTCGGGACCTCAGGCTCCATCAACTGCATGTGATGTGCGGACTCCACTCAGCTTTTCAATTGGCACCAGGCCACAGAGAGAACGACCGTATGCTATTAGAAGGAAAAATGCATGCACCTTTACCTATACATCTGTCTATCTGCCCACCTTTTGTAACTGTCCACCCTCCACGGGAGCTGTGATGTGCTCTGTGACACTTCTATTAGAGGAATGCAGGACTCCCTCCCCGGGGATAACGTTTGTCACATTGCCAGCTCTGTTCTGCCACATATGTTTCCCCTCCAGTTTGACAAGCAGGATCTCTCTATTGCAAGAAGCAAAAACCACTTACAGCTAATGCATGAAGAAAGGGAATGTCTTTGGAGTAACCATAGAATCAAGGTACGTTCCGCGGTTCTGGGCACAGGGATTAATGGCGGCTCCTGGGAGTAATTAATTCTGTATGATGACACCCCTGCTGTCAGGGTTCATGAGTCTTGTAAGAAATTCTCATTGGCTGAGCTTAGATACAGGACTCTCCTTCTAGCCACATGTGAGAGAGAATGGCCGAGTTGTACTGAACGTACAATGAGGGCGCTCATTCCTTGGATGAAATTGGGATCTCCCATCAGCTTGGGGTAGTTGTTAGGTAGACAGATACTCCCCACCCACCCTCTCACCCTCAACCATACCGCCCACCCCCAACTCTACCCTCACCCCCGCAAAACAACAGCAAAGCAATGACTGCTGGAGCTGGGAGCCATACACAATCAACACATTGAGCAAGCGCAGACTCAGAGAATGCGATAATAAAACATTTATTTTATTTCTCATGTCTTTCTAAAATTACTTGATGGAGCTGACATGGTGATACATACCTGTGGTCCTGGCACTTAGGAAACTGAGGCAGGAGGATTATGAGAAGGGCTAGACTGGACTACATAGCCAGACCTGGTCTCAAAAAAAAAATCAATCAGTAATAAGCAAATAATTAGATAAACCTGCTCATTGGAAGAAATCTACAGTCCTGTTTCAGGATGTAAAACTCTAGTCATTTCTCCTTAACAAAACAGCCTGTAATCACTCTAAGGTGCAAGCTCAATCCTACATTCAGTCATAGAATTACAGCAGGTAATCCTGTTAGCGTTTTGCTCCTCATTCAAAGATGGCTCCTCCTCCATTCCCCAAGTGGGATGAGCCAGGCAGCAAGCTGTCTGCCTTGGCTCCCATCACGAAAGGGAAAAATGGAAGGGAGGAGAGAGTGTTTATTTGACTGGTACTGTCCTAAAATGGCCTCGGGTTCTCATAACACAGTGGATACTCGAACCTGGCTCTCTTGTGGACACCGTCATGCACTTGGAACCATTTTTATTTTTCACTAACGTGTAATAATTATACATGTGTGTGAGACAAAAAGTGAATGCCACACATACCCTATTTAAAGCGTAACGACCAAATCAGAGTAATGGCCATAGCCACCTTCTCAGCCACTTCTCTTTTCTTACTGCGAACACTCAGTCCTCCCTTCCAGCTGTTTTGTAGACCCTTGAATGTTTCAATGGCGCTGGTTCTCACATGTGCTCACAGTGGATTCTCGGTATTTGTTAAGACACCATAGCCTCTCTGCTCGGCTGTCAGCTCGTTTCAACTCATGGCTCATTAGAATTTGTTCATTTACTCTTTTGAAAGGGTTCCATTTAGTCCTCAACAGTCATCTTCCTGCCTGTTTCCCAAGTGCTGGGATTGCAGATGCGCACGGCCACATCCAGCTCTCCCAGCTTTGTGAAAAAGTCACCCTACTGTGCTAAGGAATACTAGGGTGTGCTCCATTTATTAACCTGTGACAACCCAGTGCCCAATAAGCAACCTTTCTCTGTTCCCTCTTTCCCCTTACCTTTCTCAGCCTACCCATTCTCTACGCCTGTGCTATCAACTTTTTTAACTCTTATGACTGATATCACTTTATCTGGGCCTGGTTTATTTCATTTAACATGGTGTTCTACAGGCTCATCCATGTTGCTGCAAATGACAGACTTTTACTCTTCTCATGGTCGCATGGTAGTCCACCGAGTATGTACTTCACATTTTCCTTATCCACCCCTTGGCTGATGGTCATTTAGGTTGCTTCCGTATCTTGGCTATTGGAGTAATGTTGCAGCGAGAGTGGCAGTGAGGATGTCTTTTGACACTCCAATGTCGCATCCATGGGCTGTACACCTGTGAGTGTGATGGATGCCCCTTATGCTTGTTTTTTATTTTTCGAGGAATGTCCATACGGCTTTCTGTGATGGCTTTACTAATTCTGCTGGTGTGTGCAAGCTGTCTCTCTCCATCTTTGCTGTTGGTTCTTGGCTTTTGTCCTTTTGATGGCTATCGTCCTTACTGAGGTGACATGATACCTTGCTGCAATTTTGCTTTGCTTTCCCTGGATGATTAGCGGTGCTTAGCATTTTCCATCTACCTGTTGGCCATTTGTGTGTTTTCTTTTCGTGATACCTATTCTGATCGTTTGCCCATTGTTTAATTGGATTGTTTGCTTTCTAACTGTTGAGATGTTTGAGTTGCTTATATATTCTAGATATTAATCCCTTGCTGGATGAACAGTTTGCAAATATTTCCTCCTGTTCTGTGGGCTGTGTCTTCACTCTGCTGATCATTCCCTTCGCTGTGAAGAAGCTTTGTCATTTGATGTAAGCTCATTTGTCTGCTTTGACTCTTGTCACTTGTATTCTTTGGGTCATATCAAAAACAGCTTTGCCCATTCCATTGTTTTGAAATGTCCCCCGTGTCTCCCTCGTTGTGACTCCCCTGCTATGTCTTGGACCACAGCACCCTCAGGCTCCTGCTCACCACTCCCGTTCTTCAGCTGTAGGGGGTGGCATATTGACTTTTCTGAGAGATCCTAATGAACGCCTCTTCCTAGGCTTAAGCTGAACATAGGTCATAATGGAGAGTGTGTGTGCACATGTGTGTGTGTGTGTGTGTGTGTGTGTGTGTGTGTGTGTGTGTGAGAGAGAGAGAGAAAGAGAGAGAGAGAGAGAGAGAGAGAGAGAGAGAGAGAGAGAGAGACTCTTGGCCCAACTGTCCCTAAAGAAATCATCTTAAGGGCTGCAGAGATGGCTCAGCAGTTAGGAGAACTGACTGTTCTTCCAGAGGACCCAGGTTCAATTCCCAGCACCCACATGGAAGCTCACACTTGTCTGTAATTTCATTTCCAGAGGATCTGACGCCCTCATACAGACGTATATGAGGGTAAAAACACCAATGCACATGAAATAAAAATAAATAAATATTTTAATTAATTTTATTTTTTGCTTTTACTTTTTATAAAGAAATATTTTTTTAAAAATCATCTTAAAATAATTCTCTCTTTCCATTTGATATTCACTTTTGTATCCCATAGGATGGAAACAGTTCAAGAACTGCAGGTTTTTAAAAACATTTTGGCCAATAAATGACAATAGTTTTTGTATTCATTCTTTATTTCTTTAATTTTAAATGAGAATATACATTTTCAAGTGTCTCGTCAATGTGTACAATAATGAAAATGATTGATGGAGTTCTGGGCTGGGGATGTGGCTCAGTAACAGAGCACCAGCCTCACACAGGCAAGACCCTGGGTTCTGTTCCCAGCATAGTAAACAACATCAAAGCAAATCAAAAGTAAACACAGATGGTGCATATGACAGTTCCTTAATCCTCCGTGGATCCTCTGTTATAGGTATTATCATTATTCATCATTATTATGAGTGTCGTCATCGTTATTAATACTATTATCTCACTTGCCAGGTGAGCCCCAGAAAGATAAATTGAGGTGTCCTAGGTGATCAGTAGTGGGTGTGGCTCCTGCCAGGGTCTTCCTCCTCTGTTCATTTGGCATTGCCTTGCTGCCTTCCCTCCGTTTTTCCTTCCTCTCCTCTCCCTCTTCTTGTAGTTTTCATTTTCCCAGGGAGCACTCCAATTTTACTAGCTATTGTCAACCTGTTCAGTTCAGTTCTACCTACACACACAGTAACAAATATTCAGCAAATGGTGAACAGACAACGGCAAGGGTCAAGACTCAAATGTAACTCTGCCTGAGTCCCAAAAGAGTCTTATATGATAGAGAAGTAACAACTAACACCCCCACAGGGCAAATGATGTTTCAGGCATCCTCATAGTTCTCTTGTTATAGTTCTTGATCTCAGGTTAAATGATGTGCCCAAGGTCACACAGCTGAGATGGGGTGGAAGAGAGAAGAGATAAATAAGGACTTACAACACGGAAGTCAGCCAGCTTCTAAGTGTGTGCTATGTGCCCTTTTCTCTGCACCATCTTCATTACTGTCCCAGATTTGAGGCATTCTCAGCACAAGAAGGAGCTTTCAGCTTCTGTTTAGCTTCTTTTCAGGCCTCCTGAAGCTGGGTGCTCATAGAAGGAGCCTCTCTGGTTAACTGAAGTGTAACTATAGCAACAACAACACTGAAAACCAGAACGGGATGTTACACCCACAGACTCAGGTGTACAAACATGTAACTTTATTTTCTTATAACTCAAGTTAACATTTGACCTCAGGCCTTTATTCTGCCTAATTCAAGAAATGTTATATTCCTGGCACAGTTAAGCACATTCAACAAAATTCAGTCTTTCTCAGACCGTTTTGATTTAAAAGTTACTAACTCGGGATGGTCTTACCTTTCCAAGAATGGGTCATAAGATGACGGGTGGTATAGGGCTGAAGTTCTTTGGACCTTAGAGGCTGGCTGTGGTGGTTTGAAAGAAAATGACCCCCAAAGGGAGTGACACTATTAAGAGGAGTGACTTTGTTGAAGTAGATATAACCTTGTTGGAGAAAGTGTGTCACTGTAGGGACAGGCTTTGAGGTCTCTATTGCTCAAGCTTCTCTCAGTGCGGCACTCAGACCACTTCCTGTTGCCTGTGGGATCCTTTTCCATTCTCAACTCCTCTCCAGCACCATATCTGCCTGCATGCCACCATGTCCCACAATGATGATAATGGACTTAACCTCTGAACTGGTAAGCCATCCAGTTAAATGTCTTTTAAACTTTATAGGAGTTTCCATGGTCATGGTATCCTTCATAGCAATGGAACCCTGACTAAGACAGTGATGTACAAGATGTCCTTGAATAGAGCCTTCACTGTCCTGGTGCTGAGTTGTGGTCATATCCCAACAAGATTCCTTGTGGGGACAGTCCTTACCATGTTTCTCTTGGTTTGCTCTTCTCATCCATCCTAATCTGAGCTCTGACTTTTTCCTCAATTTTCTTGCTCAATTCATAAGCACAAGAAGTACCTCCCACACCACTCTCGGAGTAGAAAAAAAAACCAGAAGTTTTTATCTTTCTATCGCCTTGATTTTAGACCAAAATAAGATAGAAGGAAACCAATATTCAAGATCTGAAACACCAGGCCAAGGAGATGTAACTTTATTTTCTTTACTCTTCTCACGGTCGCATGGTAGTCCACCGAGTATGTACATCACATTTTCACATCAGTGTGCAAAGGTGCTTGCCACCAAGACTGATGACCAGAGTTCAATCCTCATGACCTTCACAACAGAAGGAAAGAACCAATTCTAGTAAGCTGTCATATTTATGACCTCCACAAATGTGGTATGGCATAAAAATAGATAAACAATCATAATCTTTTTTAGAGGTCTCAAGTATTGCTTTGTGTGATGGTTAGCCACTTCACTAGATTGAGAGCTACCTAGGGGATTAATGAAGCACACTTCTGGGTCTGTCTGTGGTGGCATTTACACAGATAGCTTGCCTACAGAACAGAAACTGACAGATGAAAGCCTTGTCTGAATGTAGATGGCACCATGAAATGTAAGTGGAGTTTTTCTGTGCTGTCCCACCCTCTCCCAAATTTCTGGTGACTGCTTCCCAAATAATTGCCTTAGAGGCTTAATATTACTTATAAATGCTTTGCTGATAGCTCAGGCTTGTTACTAGCTAACTCTTACATTTTAAATCAATCCATAGTTCTTATTTACATTCTGTAACATGGTGGTACTTCTATTAGCAGGCATGTGTATATCCTGCTCCTTCTGCATCTGACTGATGTGACTCTGCCCTTCCTTTTCCTCTTCCCATCATCCTTAGTTTGGTCATCCCACTTATACTTCCCTCCTGGCTACTGACCAATCAACATTTTATTGAACCAATTCAAGTGACAGATCTGTACAAAAGGATTAATTCAAAGCAGTGAAGTAAGGGAGAAGTCTGCTAATGTGATCTCTCTCTCTCTCTCTCTTTCTCTCTCTGCTTCCTGACCACCACTAGGGAGCAGCTTACTCTTCCATCTGCTCTTGGCTGCCAATGCCCATCACAGGCTAACAGCAACGGAGTCAGTCCGCTGATCATGGGATGGAACTGTAAATCCAAAGAAATCCTTTTGCCTTTTCAATTGCTTCACTCTACTCCAATATTTTGTCACAGCAATGAAAAGCTAACACATACATTATATCAGTATATCTTGTCTTCCTCAAAGCAATGCTCTTTCTCATTTCCAAATTTAAATACATCTGCATGCCTATCTGGTTATCTTCTCGCTTTATTAGAATGATCAAACACTGAGAACGTTCTCCTCACCTAGGAACTTCACAGGTGTACACCTTTGGACTCCATCATGAATAGGCCAACCTGTAACCAGGTCATTCACTGCCAACCATCTTGATCCACCTCAACCATAGCCTACTGCCACCAGAGCCTGTGATTCTTGTCATGGACCATCTCAGCCTCTGCCTGGCCCCAAGGTTTACTTCTTTCATTCTTGAATCCATCAAACCCACCAACTAGCTGGTGCCTCATTTGTTTTTGTTTGCTTGCTTTTTGTACTTAAATGTCTGTTTGTTTAAAAACTTGTTTGACTTGCCTTGAATCCTTTTTGGAAATAGTGAGGCCTATAGTAAAATTGTAACAAAGGACACTATTATAGTCTTTTCTGTTTCAGTGGCTAGAACAACATATTATGCAAGCTGTGAATGCACCATGGTCTCTCCAGATTGCTTTCATTTGGATGCCTTCCTTGTTTAAAGTCTCTATGTCTGCCTGCCCCTCTTAGGCAGTTATCCTAGTTAGGCAAAAGAAAGAAAAAAGAATAATAGCATTGGGTTTTCTATTACAGCCCAGGCTCTGTGTCGAACCTGTGTCTACATCATCTCTTTGGGACATCCCAGGTGTATAGGGTCCTAGATGGAAGTCAAGCCATGTTCACCCTAAGACGACCAAAGAACGTTCAACAAGAATATAGGGATTGGTTTCAACCTCCTGTAGAGGGGAATTACTTTTCTGTACTTGAGGTGAGAATCCACCTGGAAAAGAGGAATTTTCCACTAATTCATTCAACAAATATTTGTTGAACTTTACACTGTATGCAGCTCGGCGCTATGCACAGGAGGTACAATGGCTGCCGGGATGCGGCTGGTAAGAATTATAGCGAGGAATTTGGGGAGAGCGTCGGTTCCCACTAGTTAAGAGAGGAAAGCCCAAGAAATCAGCTTTGTGATTTTTAAGTCTCTCCTTTTCCCCCTAAGCTAATGAGGCTGAGAGAGGGTGAAGTCGTCTCACACTGGTCTCAGGGGAGGTAAGACACTGCTCGAAGTTCACTGACTTAGTAATGAGTTTTCCCCACAGACCTCTCTGCTCCAGCTCACCCTGTGTAGTAAAAGAGCCTTGGGATTCTTGTGTTCTGCTGTCAACACTCAGGGCCTTGGTATTTATCACCTTTTAAAAATCTTTTAGAAGGGGTTGGGTGAAAGGGATTACAACCCCATGGGATTCTTGGACTATCTGCAGTCCCCCACTATTGGTTCTGAATATCTTAAAAATCTGATTTTAGTCTTGCATACAAATTCCCTTTCTGGACTGCTGGCTTTGGCCAAGCCAGTAACCCCTGCATCCCTGAAGGCAGCAGACCAACAGCATTCGGTTCTGCAGTCTGTATCCGGCTCTTCACTGTTGAGGGGCCACGCTCACTGCCTTCTTCATTGCCGACCTTCTAGGTGGACATATGTCAGCCTCCCTGGGTAGCCGTTTCCAACTCTGACATTCCTCTTTCCAGACCCTGTGTGAATTCATTTATATTTCCCTCAGGTCCTACATCTTGAAGTAATGTGCTCCAGGAGTTTATTACCCATTTCTTTTATTTGTTCTAGCTGTTCCTTGATCATCTTCCCCTCCAGCGAGTACTTGGCTTGTGTGAGTCCATGTTCACCTTCTCCCCGGTTATTGATGAGCGTGATGAGTCCCACCCTGCCCTTGTCCAGTCTCGGGGTGTTCTTAACCTTTGCAGCTTGTCTTCTCCAGTCGCACTACTAGCTTGTTTTTCTCTCTTCCTCCACCAGGAACAGGGATGTGCATGGGTGCACTTATTTTGAATGTGTCCCTCCCCTTGCTGACAATGGCATGTTTTCTGAGAATTTGGAACTGAGGAGTACTTGAAACTCATATACTGGGAGCTGGGAATAATTTCAGACATTCATTTCAGACATATCATTCATTGATAGCAACTCCACAGGGTTTGGATTTATTTGTTTGTTCGAGACAGGTTTTCTCTGTATAACAGCTCTAACTGTCTTGGAACTCACTTTGTAGACCAGTCTGGCCTCAGACTCACAGAGATCCATCTGCGTCTGCCTCCAAAATGTTGGAATTAAAGATTTGCACCACCACCTGGCAGATTTGTTTATTCTTTTCCTTCCTTCCTTCCTTCCTTCCTTCCTTCCTTCCTTCCTTCCTTCCTTCCTTCCTTCCTTTCTTTTTAATGTGCACTGGTGTTTGGCCTGAATTTATGTCTGTGAGGGTATTGGTTACCCCGGAAATGGAGTTACAGACAGTTGTGAACGGTCATGTGGGCGCTGGGAATTGAACCTGGGTCTTCTTGGAAGAAAAACCAGTGTTCTTAACCCCTGAGCCACCTCTCCAGCACCCAGATTTGTTTATTCTTAAGCATACTGTATGCACCATGTTAAACTTATCTGCCCTCTTTCAGCTGATTTACACAAACTGGGCTGATAACAATAAAAATGAATGTTTAGTGCAATTTTTAAATGTCCCGAGTGGAACTTGTGGTGTCTCTCTTAATCTTTTCTTTCTGCAACTTAACGGTTTATTAGCACCAAATTTTGGAGCCGTGGACATAAGGAAACAGAGATTAAGTAGCTTGATCAGCACACGGCTGGCAAACGGCGGTGCCTAGATGGAACCCCAGGCAAACGAGTATTTTCAGCCTTGGTGCTCCGAGCACTCAACCCTAGTTCTGTGTGAGGATCATGTGGAAACTTTGGAAAAGGTGAAAAACTTCCTCATCTGCACATTTGCAAAGGGGTCCATCGCCCCTCTAAACCCGTAATCCGTGCACCCAGAGAGACTGTGGGGCTCACCTGGACAACATAGCAAAATCTTATCTTAAAAAAATAAAAAATGTAAGCCAGGCATCAGTGGCTTGTGCCTTTAATCCCAGCACTCAGGAAGGCAGAGGCAGGCAGATATCTGCTGGTTCAAGGTCAGCCTGGTCTGCAGAGTGAGTTCCAGGACAACCAGAGATACACAAAGAATCCTGTCTCTAAAAAATAAAACAAAACAAAAGGTAACTTTTAAATATATGAACTGCATCATTCTATTTATATTAATTTCCTACTTTGCTTAAGTTCCGGAGTCACCGCCATAGTTCTTGTGTTTGGTTACAGGAGAATTTGTTTGCTGTAAATCTTCCTCTGTATCAAGGCTGAGTCACTCAGAGCACACTGCCACAGCTCACCTTGGATGTGTGCCTCTCCTGGCAGCCTCCTAAGAGTTGAGCCACCATGCCTGCCTCGTGGTAGTGAGTTTTAAACACACAGTTCCGTGTGGCATTGGACACATTCACATCGTGCCCCTGTCACGCCTCCATCCCCGGGCCTCTTGCATCGTTCCCAATAGAAATCTCTATTTGCTAAACCATAGCTCCCCCTTTTTCCTTCCCCCAGACAAAGGCATGTTTACATGCTCGTATGTGAACACATGTAAGCTTGTGGGTGCATTGTGCATGTGGAAGCCCACTGATCATGCTGGGATTTATCCTTGATTGCTCTTCTCTCTTATTCACTGAAGTAAGATCTCTCAGTCAAACCCAGAGCTTCCTGAGATGGCCAGTCTCAACAGCCAGGTAGTTCAGGGATTCTAGTGTTTGCCTTCAGAGGCAGGGATGATTGGCAGGAAAACCATTTTGTTGTTGCTCGTATCTAAGATAGTTAGCCCAGCAAGGACTCATCTCACCTTTCCCTTGGGTCTTGGTCTATCCTTCTTGTAGAAAAGACTACCTTGCCGATCTGCCTTTGCTTTGGATGTAAGTTCCTTTGTGTAACACAAGAGTCTCCTTTGTTTTTAACATTAGTAAGCATCTACAACGCACCTAACATTTGTGTGGGTTCTGGGCCTTACACTTTTGCGTGCAGAATGCTTCCCATCTCCCCGACCCCTCACTTCTTCTATGAGTAGGATGCCATATACATGCAGCAGTGCAGTATTTGCCCTGCTGTGTCTGGTTTTTTCACTTCATCTCATCTCTTCAAAGTCTATTCTTATTGAAGCACCGATGAGGACAGCCTTTGTTGTTAAGGTTGAACACTACTCCATTGTGTGTCTATATTATATTGTTTATTGATTTTGTTTTCTTTCTAAGCTCAAATTGGCCTTGAACTTTCTATGGGATGTAAACTTCACAATATTCCTACCTCAGTCTCCCAAATGCCACACACCCAGTCATCCTTGTGTGGATTCTTGCATGAAAGAACTTTCCGTTTATCTTCTAGAGGAGGCTAAACTTGCATTGCTCTTCGTTTTCTGTCATTGAGTTTTCTTTCTGTCTGTCTGTCTTTTCTTTTTCATCTTTTTCCTTCCTTCCTTCCTTCCTTCCTTCCTTCCTTCCTTCCTTCCTTCCTTTCTTTCTTTTTAATAGGGACAGAGTTTCTCTGTGTAACAGCCTTGGTTATCTTGGAACTCAGTCTGTAGACCAAGCTGGCCTCGAACTCACAGAGATCCACCTGTCTCTGCCTCCTGAGAGCTGGGATGAAAGGTGCACCACCACAGACTGGTGAATCTCTTATTCTTTTCTCTTCTTCTCCATCTTATTTTGGACTTGTCTGTCTTCTGCAAGCCACTGGACAGTCACTGGGGCTGTCACACCAGCCTTATAACTGTTCCTCTTCCTCTAGTCTGCACGCTGTCACCTGTCTCACATGATCAGCCTCTGCCCCAAACCTCGAGGCTTCTGTCATCTCAGCCATTCATGACCCAGCAGCAGCCCCTCTCATCCTTCTGTGTACCCAGTCAGTACCACTGTTGTGAAAGCTCCCTCTCTGAAGGTTGGGAACTAGGTCCCTGTATCATCATGTATGAGTTACCTTGTCCAGCTAAGGCATTTTGCCTGCCTCTTGTTTCCCCAGTGTGAGAATCCAGCGTCATGGAACAGCAGAGAGGAGTCATTTGATTCTGAGACTGGAATTTTTCTGGACCTCTCAACCACTTGGGGGATGGGGTCCATCCATCTTGGCAGGAGGTTTCCCCTTATTCTCTGTGACCTCTAAGCAGAGGTGCAAACCCTTCTTGATGACAATCTGGGACCCTCTTAGTCAGATGTACCTCTCTGGGTAACCTCCAGCCACATTCATCCTATCCTAAGCCAGTTCTGGAAAGTTATCACAGATACTGGAGAGCACTGAGCAGCTTTCTCTGGGCCCAAATGCATGTAAGAGACCCCGGGTCCTGGTCTGTCACTGAGTGCTCCCCTTTGTCCTGAGTGCCAGGAAGTCTGGTGTGACCCCTAATTCAGTCATGCTTTCAGCCTGTCTTCTGGCCTTGACACCTCTCCCTTGCTCCTGATTTACACTCAGCCCAAATCTACATCCTGTACCAGGACAGTGGGAAAGAGCAAGGGAGAGAGGTGCTTGGGAGGGCCCGAGGAGAGAAATGATACCCTGGTATCAGCCCATGGGCAAGACTGCAATCAACACTCCACATTTCTGCTGTAAGGTCCATCTTCTATTACAACCCACTTAAAGTACCAGTGTAGGCGTTATCTAAGAGTAAACCAGTGATTTCACAATGAAACATCTGGATCCAAGTCTGAGCTCTAAGAGGACCAGCCCTATCACCGTGCCTCAGTTTCCCTACTTGCAAAATGGGGACAGTTAATTCTTACACACACTAAAACAGTATTCTGAGCTTCTTCTGTTAAGTACTTTTCTGTGGGTGGGAGCTGCAGCTTTGCTGAGGCCGATTCTGCCTTCACGGCGCGTAGATTCAGGTGAAATGTCAGGTGGCAATAGTCAATAGCGGAAGCTGAAGTGAGGAAATGACCCGTGTGGGCATTTGGCAGGAGAGCTGTCCAGATGGAAAACGTCAAACACAAAGGCTCTCTGGCTAGAACCTCTGATCTTTGAGAAACAGCGGAGAAACAGTGGTGGTGTGGCTGAAGAGAAGCTGGGGAGGGGACATGGGGAGTGCATGGTGTCAGAAGGAGCCGCACATACCTGGGTCTGGAAAGAACACGGCCTACGTGGGGATCCACAGAAGGGTTTGGAGCAGAATGATGGGACGTGACTTAGGAGGGCTTCTGTATTAAAAGTGGCCCAAGACACAAAGATGAAAACAGGAAAAGCAAACGTCAGGGCAGAGGAGAATGGCAGGAACCGGAAGCTGGTAGAGATGGTGGTAAAAGTGGTGAGCGGAAGACAGGCCTGCAGACACAGCAGGGGTTCCTGATGGCTTGCCTGCGGGTTACTTTGGCCTTGAGGAATTAGAAGAATGGAGGGCTTTGTTGGTTGGTTGTTTTCTGGGGCTCTGCATGTGCTGAGCAAGTTCTCTCCCCCTGAGCCACAACCCCAGTCCTAAGTTTTTATTTGCTACAGTGGAGTCTCAGGGAAGCACTCATCTGATGCTAGGTGTCACTCAGGGTGAGCGTGGGAACTCAGCAGGCATTCCTAGAGAGCAGTGGTTTTCCTTCTCAATGCTGCGACCCTCTGATACAGTTCTTCATGTTGTGTCCCCAACTGTAAGATTATTTTCATTGCTACTTCATAACTGTAATTTTGCTACTGTTATGAACTGTAATGTAAATATCTGTGTTTGACAGAGGTTTCTGTCCTGCCTGGCCTAGTAGCCATTCAGTCCCAAAGAAAAACATAGAGGCCTACATTAATTATAAGCTGGTTGGACTATTAGCTCAGGATCTCTTATTAACTAACTCTTACATCTTAAATTAACCCATAATTCTTGTCTGTGTTAGCCACGTGGCTTGGTACCTTTAATCAGTGAGGCATTCTCATCTTGCTTCCTCTGTGTCTGGGTGACGACAGCAGACTGAGGATTTCTTCTTCTATTCTTGTTGTCCCACCTATACTGCCTGGCTACTACTCATCAATCAGTACTTTATTAAACCAATACAAGTGACAAATCTTTATAGGGTACAAGACCATTGGCCCACCGTATGTGTTTTCTAGTAATCTTAGGTGAACCTTATGAAAGGGTCATCCGAACCCCAAAGGGTAGCAACTCACAAGTTGGGAACCATTTCTGTAGAGGGAGGAACAGCAGTTAGTTATATTTTTGTGTGAGATCAGAGCTGCAGGCATGAGCCTGAGTGTTAGCAACACAGAGATGGTGTTTATAGACAGGTGACGAGAAAGATCAGCTCCAGTATGCCTGTCTCCTTCATATGCACATGAAGGTCAAAGAGACAGCAGATAGAAGACGCCTTTTTAAACTATAAAGTGCTATGCACATTGCAAGAACAAATTATGACCATGGCCAAGGGCATCATATAGAGCAGGACTGAAAGAAGTATGGGCAAATGAAGGGAGCATCATGGAATCCTGTGGACCTAAGAAACCAGTTATCAACCCTTTCACCTTAGCCACAAGGCACTGAGGTCCAGGAGGTCATAAAAGGCTTGTTCAAGGTCACCCAGCTCCTCAATGACCTAGCCACCCTGGAGCCAAGAAGGCTGAACTGCTGCCGTCATGCTGTTTTCACCACACAACGCACCTGCTCACGTTTACTGCCTCAGCTCTCTCGGAATCTGTTAACCAGGACCAAGTAATTCTTCAAACACAAATCTAATTATATCGCCTTGCGCTTTTACACATGCTATTTCCTCCGCCTGGAATACTCTGCTTCCTCCCACTTCTCAGTCTGGCAAATCCCTGCCCTATCTTTCGTTCCCAGTTAGAATGGCCCTTTTCAGGGAAGATGTCCTTAGCTTGCCTGGTAGAGCCGGACATTGGCCCTCTCAGTGCCAGCCGAGCCCTTGTCCTGTGGTTTCTCTTGCATTGACTAGAATTTTACCTTCTTCCCGGCCTGCCTGGGAGGGTCTTCCCATGAACTCTGCACCTCACATAGTGAGTGGCACTTAAATTTAGGGGGAAGGAAGAAAGGAAGGAAGGAAGATCCCTCACGGTGGTTGAGGACAATGGCAGAGCTGTCATTTAGTGACACTTCAGTTCCTCTGACCTGAGTGTGTTTTTGGTTCACAAAGTGACAGTGACTTCTGAGATGGGAATTTGCTTTTTTTTTTCCCTTTGTCATCTCACTGCACAATGAGTAGGCAATCCTGGGACCAGGAAACTATTTGGACGTTATAAGTGATCTCTGCTTTTTTGTTTTGTTTTCAATTTTCTTTCTCCTATCAGTATATTGCTGGCTGTTGTTTGCCTTTTGCTGTAAGACAAGATTTGTGCTAGTGCTAAGGCTATGCACAGGCATTTACACACACACACACCACACATACACACACACATAAGGCATGTGGGTGATACACATGTGTCTCTTGGGAGAAGCTGCACTATATTCTTTTTCAGAGAGAGTTCTGTCACCCAGGAGGGAGGAAAGGGGACAGCCTTGTCCTCCCCTCAGCTCTGTCACCCAGGAACCTGAAAATGTGTACTCTTCAGTCTCTTAGAATCTCAGTGCTAGGTAACACTGGAATTTCCCCATCAAGAGTGAACGCTAAGACTCAGCTCACCCCCTGTGTTCACAGCTCTTTGACTTGTTTGTTTGGGATAATTCGGTATTAATTACTGTATTTACATTCAGTTTAATTAACAGTGTTTGAGTAGGTGGAGGATGGCTTCTACCAGAGGTGATTATCGCAGAGGTGATTGCAAAGGTCTAAGGAAGTGGCAGAAGCTGCCGATGATGGGACCAAGACTTGGGATTTTGTTCCAAGTAAATAATTCTAAGATTCTCTCCAGGATGGGTTTGCCAATCACTAGGGAATGCCTGGAGTAGGTGGTGAGGCAGGCTCATAAGGAAACTAGCCCTTCTTTATAGTGTCCAGCTTCTGGAACTCTCTGATATTGAGAGCCCTTGAGTAATCACTGATAATCAATACAACACAGTAGGATGCAATTAGGATTAATTAGCTCAGGGTTGCACGCAGGCTTGCTCCCCACCCTGTGCCTCCGAGCGTCTCTCCTTTGCTCTTCCTTGAAGAGGATGGTTTCCTTTCCTGTTTTCCCAGACACGCGTGTCATCTCTTCTCTTCCTGCCCCAGAAATGGGTATCATCTCTTCTCTTCCTGCGCCACCCACACCCAGCTCATTCATAAGATGTAGATGAAAGCTAGGAGGGAATTAGGGATGACAGTGGGAAGAGAAAACAATCCAGACAGTGGGAAGAGAGAAGGCTGGTGAGAGGCTGTGTGAAGGACAGAGGCTTTGAATGCTTTTAAGAGAGAGTTGTAGCACACAGAACCATCCAGAAGGCATTTGTCTACTCTCTCCTAGTCAAACAAATGAGAGGTTCTCTTCATTCCATGCAGTTAATGAAACTAATTTTTTTTTATTTTAATCAAAATATATTTCTAGGGGTTGGAGCGGTGGCTCAGCAGTTAAGAGCCCTTGCTGTTCTTGCAGAGGAGCTGAGTGTGGTTCCCAGCACCCACATCAGGTGACTTGCAACTGTCTCTAACTCCAGTTCTGGCGATCTAACACCCTCTCCTTGTCTCCATGGGTACCTGAATACATAAGGCATTCACTCACACAGACACACAAACATACATATAAAATAAAACCAAGTCTTAAAAAGAGACATTTTATGTCCCACGTACTTGTATCTTTTCAATGGCAGAAACAACGCTCTAGGGCAGTGGTTGATCCTAACACTGTGACCCTTTAATACACCTCTTCATGGTGTGGTGTCCCCCAACCATAAAATTATCTTCATTGCTGCTTCATAACTGTAATTTTGCTACTGTTATGAATCATAATGCAAATATCTGTGTTTTCTGGTGGCCTTAGGTGACCCCTGTGAAAGGGTTGCTTGACCCCAAAGAGGGTAGAGACCCACAGGTTCAGAACCACTGCTCTAGAGGTTGAGAGTGTGTGGGAGGGTTGGGGCAGCGCTTACAGTATGGAAAAGGTCCAGATTGGGCATCAGGAGAACTGACCACCCGCCCTCCCCGGAGATTCTGCCAAGTGGCTTCCACTGCTGACCTTTTTGTCTTCGCGAGGTTTGATCTGTGTTCCACCGCATTGCTTCTTCTGAGCTGATCTCTGCATTAGACCTGTCTCTGCCCAGGCGAAGCTCTCTCCCCTCCCCTTCTTTGCATCTCTCTCTGGGCCCAGAATAGGCTTTATCTTTGTGAGTTCCTCTTTATTCAGCACATTATGAGTTTCAGCATTTCTGTTGCCCTAGAAAGTCTTTATCTCTGCGATCTGGCACCGGTTCCCGTTTCACAGCACCTCACAAAGGGCTTTCTTAGAGCACAGCCTTTCTGTTCCATCACCCTGGGGGTGCTGGGCGGGGTACTTCCCGCTGCCTCCATCCTTCGGCTTTATCCAGGGCTTCCTTTACCCAGCATTTTGTGACATGAAGTGCTTCACCTGGAGTTTATTCTAGTCCTCCAAGGCATTCCAGAAAGTCTTCTAATGTTTTTATTTCCCCAAAGTATTATTATTTCGCGGTCCTCTCTGATTCTCTCTTAGAAGCACACTTCTCTTGTTTTTAATTTTTCTGGTCCTTTGTCTTTCCCACTGTTTCACTTCCTTAGGTCACCTTATTTGATAATTAAAGTACCCTTTTCGTTCAGCAGAGGGCTCCCTTTCCATCCGTGCTTGCAGCGGTGGCAGCTAGGGCTTGAGGCTTGCTCTCCACGACTTTTCCCTGCCGACTTCCAGCCACCAGAAACACGAGATCGCTGAAACTTGGAAACAATCCCACCCCGCTTGGCGAGGTTGTGCTAAGGGTCTCTCTGCTGTGGAGATTACTCCGCCCCTCGTGGGTTCGTGTAACCCATGGACACCTTCCCAGTGTCCCTGAGGCAATTTCACTCCCTAGATCCGCTGCTGGTTCTTCTTTTTAAGGTTCGGTAGGGTGCACGACACCAGCTCCAGTTTACAGCTGAGGAAACTGAGGCTTGAAGAGGCTCTCCCAAGGTCGTGTAGCGTGTGAGGCTGACCAACAACTCGCCAGTTCTGGCTTTTCGGTCCTACTCAGCAACCTAACATCTGTTACTGGAGTTTATTACAAATCTACCGGGTTTGGTACGCGGTCCTTTTCTCATTCAAATTTCAATCCACAGGCAGGAAAATGTTTTTCCCTAGCTAAAAGGGCTGGAAAATTGAGCAACCCTACGTGTGTGTGTGTTGGGGGGGGGGCGGCGGGGGTTCTCAGGCTCCAAGTTGGTGTTGGTTTGAGATGGGGTGGCAGAGCACGGTAAAGGTAGACAAAAGATGGCAAGGGCTCAGAGACCTAGGACAGAGGCAGCTTCTGTCCACCCTTCCGGGTACCAAGGAGATCTGGGGCCCGAGCCCTGCTAGGGGGAAATGGGGGTGCAGGGCGCCCCCTCGCGCTCTCCCGAGCTCCTCGGGGCTGGCCGGTGAAGCTCTCGCAGTGGCAGGTCCTCTCCATCCCCCTCCTCCTTTTCTCTCCCGCTCCCCTCCTTCTCTCCTCTGGCTTCCAACTCCTCCCCCACCGCTTTTCCCCCCTCCCCTCTGCTCCCTCGCTCTCCTCCTCGCGGCTCTCTCAGGCGCGCGGGGTCTGGAGCTAGTTGGAGCGCGGGGGTTGGTGCTGGAGCCCAGCTCCGCCGAGCCCGGTGGGTCGGCGGCGCATCCAGCGGCTGTTGGAGCAGCCGGAGTGCAGCGGGCCCAACCGGAGTCGGGGACTGCAACGAATCGCTGAGCCCTTAGCTGGAATCCTTCCTGTTCGGGCGCCCCATTCCCAGACGGGCCGCCAGCACTCGGGTTCGTCACCGTGGTCTGCACCGCCCGGAGCCCAGGGCCGCGAGGAACCCCGCACCTGCGCGTGCTGCTGCGGGGAGGTGAGTCCGGGACCTCCCGGCGCTTTTCCCTCGCCGGCTGGGGCTGCAAGTTGCAAACTTCAGCAACTAGGGTGGGTTGAGGGGTGGGAGTCCGGGGCCGCTGGTAAGTTGGAGGCAGGTTGGAAAGGCTGCAGGGGGCAGGAGAGCGGGTTCCTGGGCTTCAACGCTGTCCAGGGCCACCTCAGCTGGGGCGCCTTTGGTGCTGCTGCGCTCCTGCCACCCATCCTGCTCCGGGTTCTCGCTCTGCTGGGCTGCAACAGTGGCGGAGACCCAGAGCTTCGGCCTGGGGTGGGAGACCGACGACGGAATGCCTGGGACAGGGGCGCGGAGACTGGGCCGAGATGGAGGCTCAGCAGAGGGCGGGCGGGTAAACCTGGCAAAGGGAGAGTGAGGGAGGCGAGGCGCGTGGGAACGCGTGGCCGGCTCAGAGTGTGAAATCTCCCGCGCAGGGACGTCCCCGCGCTACCGCCACTAACTCGGCCCTCACCGGATTCTCCCCCCCCCCCACCATAGGATACTCCAGCCTTGACTGGGTCCTACGTAGCCCAAGGCCCTGGATGGAGAAGCCCGGGGACCCTCGCTCCCGCCTTGGCCAGTGAAGTGGGTGCGGCGGCGGGAATCCGGGACTAGAGGAGCGATTTCTTGATTTATTTTTCTCATGGTAATTTGTCTTTGTGATTGGGGCTGCCCATTCACTTTCTGCTCACGTCGTGCGGGAGATCCAGCGCGGAGGGAGGGAGCAGGGGGCGCTTGGGCACAGTGAGGGATGCGGACTGGAAAGGGGATACGGGGACCCGAGTCGGGCGGGAGCGGAGGTAGAAGTAGCCGGAGGACCGGCAGAGAAAGAAAGCGAGGCTGGAGAGGATCGGCCAGACGCTGTGGGTTTCCGCTGCCTGCCTCAAACTTTAAAGAACCAGACGACCACCTGAAGCGCCAATTTCACCCCTCCTGGTCCCCTTTCCCAAGCCTGGTTCTAAGTCGTCTCGCCCTGCTTGCGCCAGACAAGAGTGGGCCTTGTGTTTGGATCCAAAGTGGTGGCCTCGGGATCTTGCCCCCAGGCCTGCGGTCCTCTCCAGGTTTTCGGTGGGAGAGGAAGAGAACCCGCAAAGCTCATCTGGGCAGCCCACCTTCGTGGGCCGCGCGTTCTACATCAAGCAAATAGGACTAGGGTGCTTGAAGTTTACCTGTGTCTAGAACCTACAAGATCCTACCTTCTCTGGCCCCAACTGCGTTCTGTTTCCTCAGCCCTTCTCTCTTCTCCCATTGCCCGCCCCCACCGTGTACCAACTTCCATCTTCCCCATCCTCACCGTTCCCCAGGCTTTTTAGCCCACCCTTTTCAATCTTAACCCTTCTCGCCTTTTTCTTGGCATTTATAATTGGTTTCCCTTCTTCCGGAGCCCACGACCTTGAGGAAGGGGCAGAGGAGAACTCGACTTTAGAATGGGATCTAGTTAGTACGAGTGGGGGGATGGTTGCGAGGGGAGCAAAATAAGAGGCTTGAGGGGAAAAAAAAACACCCTGACTCAAATCGAGCTTCTTCCAAGTGCAGGGGGACGAAGGATATAATGAGAGTAAAATGGGGGCGGGGTTGTGTCTGAGCAGCAAGAACCTTCTGACCTTTATAGGAGGAAAGAACACCTGTACTGTAACAAATCATGCAAGGTATGTGTACCAGGTAGAGTGTGTGTGTGTGTGTATGTGTGTGTGTGTGTGTCCCTTCTGCTTATCACCAGCTACCACCACCAGTTTGGGAAGGAATGGCAGATCTTTCATCTCTATATCTCCTTCAATGCAAGCCTCAGGCATTTTTAAAGCACCTATGGTGTGCAAAACTCAGTACTAGGTGCTGATTAAAACAAACCAACAAGTCACGAGCATGCCTAGGGCAGAATTTCTGTCCAGTGAGACTTGGTGCCCAGGGATGGACATAGGCTCTCCTAGGAGAAGCCGACTCCTGGGCACAGGATTGGGGCCCTTCCTCACAGCTCTCTGTATACAAGGAGGGTCCTGTGGGTAAGGGCCTGATGGGAGGTGTTCCCTTATTTCAAGAGCCAGACTGAAAGGCAGAGAAACTGAGAGGCCATCTGATTCTTCTTTCACATTGGGGTTGGAAGAATCCTGACTTGAAAGTCCTTCCGTCTACTGCTGCTGCTTCTTCTTCTTCTTCTTCTTCTTCTTCTTCTTCTTCTTCTTCTTCTTCTTCTTCTTCTTCTTCTTCTTCTTCTTCTTCCTCCTCCTCTCCTTCTCCTTCTCCTCCTCTTTTTCTTCCTTCTTCATTTTTTAAAAAATTTGGTTAGTCTTAAATTTTCTTTTAGATTTATTTTACTTTATTTGTATGAGTGTTTTACCTTCATGCATGTATGTGTACCATGTGTGTGCCTGTTGGGTCCCCTGGAACTAAGATTATAAATGGTTGAGGATGCTGGTAATTGAATCCAGGTTCTCTGCCCTTAACCCCTGAGCCATCTCTCCAGCCCCCCTCCCAGACCCTTTGAGACAAGATCTTAGTAACTTAGGCTGACCTCCTCTCGTACTCCTCCTGCCTCGGCCTCCTGATTGTTGGGATTATAGATATGAGTCACCATGACTGGCTTCATCTCTTACTTCTTACCAAGGTTCAAAGATGGGAGAAAGTTCAGAGATTGGTGTTGGGGAGATCAGAAACTTAGACCCTGCAGAATGTAAGGCAGGTAGCAACATGCTGATCAGGCAGGCAATTAGAATAGATTGGTCCAAGGACAACTGTATGTTTAAGTCAAACTGTTTGAATGAAATGATCCAAACAAACCCAACTTATAACTTTGGAGCTATTTGACTCTATATCTACAGGTCAAAAAGAAAAATTTGCCAGATGGTGGAGGAGCATGCCTATAATTCCAGCACTTGGGAGGCAGAGGCAGGCGGATTTCTGTGAGTTCGAGGCCAGCCCTGGTCTACAAGAGCTAGTTGCAGGACAGGCTCCAAAACTACAGTGAAACCATATCTCAAAAAACCAAAAGAAAAAAAATTAAGATTCCAAGATATGAGAGTATCTGCTCTGGAAGGGCTTGCTATTATGTTTCTCTGTACCTTGGGGTCCACTGGAATAGTTCTTAGCCTGCTCTAATTTGGATCCCAGCTTCCTCTCGCTTTCAAGGCCTATAAACGATCTTCTGAGATATGATAATTCCTAGGTCAGGGACTCTGAGCACTGTGCACCCATTGTTACGGTTCCAGATATGGAGCTGAGGCTTGGACTCAAGCTCCTTTGTCAATCTTCCCACTGTAATCTAGCAGATGTAAACTAATTGTATACTTTACTGGGGAAAAATAACTATGGCATTCCCCCACTTTCTAATATAGAAAAACCTTCAGAAGTATGAAGAGGGAAAGCTGGAAATTCATGTTAATTCTTCAGGACTCCAAGGGATAGCCAGAAAACCTTGAGCCCCGGGTATGGTTCTCAAAGAGGGGAGGGAGTCCCTAGAAGAAGTGGGGAGAATGCTAGCCTTTGTAGAAAGTCACACTAACAAGGCTGAAGAAAGGTTGCTCTGTGGAGTGTGTGGATTTGGAAAGAAAATGGTATTCGTCTAGTTCTTTGGTACTTTGACCGTAAAACTCCTTTCCTTGGGTCAGTTCTCCTTCTATCCCATAGGGGGTCAATTAGATACTATGGCCAACCAATTCATTGCTTTCACTGAGGTCTGAGGTGAGAGAGTTGACATAGAAGATGAGAGATCAAAGTTTGTGACCAGAAGCCATCTTCTATATATACTTCCTCCAAGGACCCAGAGCCAAAGTCTAAAATCTACCACTCACGCCTGCTTCAGTAGCCAAATGGGTCTCATGATCCTCAAATGTTGATTTCATTATTGTCTGGGTACAGGGCAACAGAAGAAGAGAAGTAGGCAATACACTCCTCTTCTCTAATTACCTGCCACCCACCCTGTGCCAGGCACTGTGCTGGGAGCTGTAGATACAATAGTGAGCAAGTCTTGTCTTTAGTCACCCTTGTGGGTGTGAATCAGCATCCCCAGGAGAACGCCTACATTGCCTCGATGCCGGTGCTAGGATTTACTGTGTCTGTGCTTCCTCCCTGTACATTTGTCTAGGTGACCTGACATCTAAAGTCAACTTGTCTGAGGGATTTGGGAGCCCAGAGTTTCAAATGAGAAGGCTAGGATTCCACTTTCTCAGCTGATACTACAATTGCTTCCAGTGACTTCAGACTTGTTCTTAATTTGTCGTGTGACTGGGCATCTCCCTTCTACCTGGGATGTGGACAAAGGCAAAGCCAGGCCTCTGGCGATGACAACTGTTGGAAGGGGATATTGGTTGGTAATGTACACTTCAGGGTTTGAATGTCCCTGCTCCTGGCAACATCTCTGTCTTATCCAGCTACCCGATCAGTGCTTCCATTTCTTATGACGTGTGGGATGGATGTGTGCACGGTAGTTACCTCTATAGAAGGAGTTTTCTTTGAATTCGCTGTTTTCCATTTGAGTTCAATCATCACTTAGGATGGTCTTGCATTTCTGACAGTGTTTAACTCGCTTGGTTTTCAATGTATGACAAGATCCCAAAGTGCGTGTCTTAGCTAACATGGATTCATTGAATAGACAGAGCAGAGCTCTCTTTTAGCTTGTATGGGCAGCACCTTTTTAGAAGCAGAAGGCTACTCTTTCCAAACCTCCCTCTCTGTGGCTGGGGTTTGATGACATCTGCTCAGCTGAGGGTGTTTGTGTCATTCTCTACATTGGACAGAATTCCTTCGTGGGCTCTTCTGAGGAAACCTTCCTTCAACCAGCTTGTTTGCTAGAAAGTGGCAGCCTGAGACGTTCCAACTGGAAGCAGAGTTCTGGAAGGAATGGGAGAGAAGGAAGCTGTGTGCTCCGTGCCTCTGCCATGCCCCTTCTCTTCTTTTCTGCTTTGGTGTCTTTGCCTTCCTGTGCTGAGAGATATAAGCCAGACCTTGAAGAGCACACACTTTAATCTTGACAGGAGCAGGGAGCTTACTGACAAGAAATTATTAGAGTTGATGACTTGAAAGTGGAGGGAAAGGATGGTAATTTCCCGTCCTCTTTGCTATTGGGTATCCTAGAGAAAGGAGGAGGGATCCAGGACTAGGAACAGCATGTGAGTATTTGATCTTGAGTTAAGAACTCACAGTTGGTCCATGTCTCGTTCTCCACTGTCTGGATTGAAACTGGGGGATTGAGGATTCTACCTGGCCTTCCCAGAGTGTACGGACAGAAGGCTTCAATCTGCATATGCTGAGTCCCGCCATGAGCTGCCTCATTGATCTGGCTTTAATAAGGACGACTTAATCAGACTCGTACATAGAACTTGCTTGAATTTGAAGCCCTGTCGATAGCATCGGAATATCTGTGCATCTGAACCAGCACTTCTCTGGCTGACTAGCGTCTTTTGTGATGGGAAAGGTTGGTTCTTGGAGGACAGCTAGTAACCATCTGTTCCACCCATCCCCGGAGGATCAAATGAGAAGAGATTGGTTTCAAATAGTGAGGAGGCTGGGTTAGCACTGGGGGCGCTCTCTGAGTTGTCTGCAAAACTATCAGATTCCGCCTCTAGAAAAAGGCCATCTCTGACATTTCAGTCACCAGTTTTGAACAGAGACTGCTGTAGCTTCTTGACCTCCCAGGGGTCCTGCCTTGACTCTTTCGGATTCTTTGTGGGGGATGTTTTCTTTAGGCCAGTTTCTAACCCCCCCACCCCCCCACCCCCCGTTGGTAACTCACCTGACAGCCAGTCTCTGACTTCACAGAAAGCAAGCATTCCCCTTTAAACCTCAGCCTAAGCTGAAAGTCCCATGGAACTGAGTGTGCTGTTGAGGTGTGGGGTATGTGTGTGTGTGTGTGCACACTTGCATATGTGCAGTGTGAGTGTGTGTGTGTATGTGATGAACACATGTAAAGTACATTGCACGGCTGTGCACTATGGTTTTGACCGCTAGATTTATTGTTTTGTAGATTTAGTTTTTGTAGCTTCTTCCTTCCCTAGAGCTGACATGCGGCCACCAAAGGGACAACTTCACAGAAACTGCTTGTGGAATGGCAACGAAGGGCCCGTATCCCCTTTCCAGCCCAGCTGTCTACCTGAGCCAGACACCGCCCCGACGCCCCCCCCCCCCGCACTGTTGTGATGACTTTCCTAAGGACCCTTCTGGATCCAAGCTGCAGGGAGAACAAAAGAGCTGCAGTTGGTTCTTGATTATTCAGGAATGGATGGATCCTGTGCTCAAAGCGCAGCAACCAGAGGCCTCTTCCTCTTCTTCGGGTGTCTTCAGTAATTCTATATCTGGAGCGAGAAGCTGGGAGATCTTATCAGTTAGTACCAACCTTTGTTTCTAGCGTCCTGTCTCTTCTCTTTCTCCAAGGCACCTGGAAGAGACAAGAAGCCTCCGAGAGGCCTCATCCGCCTAAAGCAGACTACTTTCAGGGGCCACAAATTTGCTTTGCTGACTGACAGAGTATGTTTCTGCCCAAAAGCAGGGCAGAAGAGGAAAATACCACTGGGGCCATGCTCTGGTAGATACCCCCAAATCCTGGCATCTTCTCATCCTGCCAGCTTTTGTTAAGCTTGTAGTTTGTTTTCGGAGTCAGTTGGTACGCTGGGTCTCATCAGGATCTGTAAGCACACTGCAGTGTCCTTGAGCAAAAGCCTCCAAACCGACCAAGACCTGATGAGTGCCTCTGCTGATGTCCCCAAGATGGAAGGTAATTTTCTTGCATAAGGCAGGTGCTTTAGGCTGTAGCTCTCTAGAGGCTTGGCGTGCTAGGTCCAGGGGACAGAAGGCTGTATACTACTGCATCCTGGGAGCACAGACTTGGTCCTCTGAATCCTGGGAGCACAGACTTGGTCCTCTGAATCCTGGGAGCACTGGCCTGGTCCACTGCCTCCTGGAAGCACTGGCTTGGTCCAGGCTAGTGTTGAACTTGCCAGTTCCTATAAGAGCCACCTGAGGAGCTTTGGATATAAATGTAATGGGGGTAGGAAGACGGATCGGTGGTAAGAATGTTTATTTCACAAGACTGACCATCTGAGTTCAATCCCCAGAATCCATATAAAAATCCAGTGGCTGTGAGGTATATCTTTAACCCCTGCACTCTTACTGCAAGCTGAGAGCTGGAGACAGGAGACTCACCTGGACGTTCATGGGCCAGCTGGCTTTCAGTATGCTGTGCAGTGGTGGACACTGAGAACCAGCTACTGAGAGCTGTCCTCTGACCTACACACACACACACACACACACACACACTATAGCATGTGCATGCATACACTCACATATACACACACAGTAAAGCAGAATGTGTAACTGAGCATGGTAGCACATGCCTTGAATTCCAACACTAGGGAGGCAGAAGCAGGTGAATCTCCAAGTTCGAGGGGCAGCCTATCGCTGTCCACATAACTGATTACTGTAGGCAGAGACTGTTGCTCGTTTTCTAGCCACCCAGACCTGAAATAATCACACAGAAACTGTATCAATTAAAACACTGTTTGGCCAATAGCTTAAACTCTTTATTAAGTAACTCTTCCATCTTAAACTAACACATTTCTATTAATCTAAATATTATCACAAGGCTGTGGCCTGTGTGTAGGTGTCTCTTTGACTCTGCCTTCTTTTTTTCCTCTATCTCTGTTTGGAATTCCTGCCTTGTCCTATTCTGCGCTGCCATAGGTCCAAAGCTGTTTCTTTATTAACCAATGGTAATAAAACACATTCACAGCATACAGAGGAGAATCAGAGTACAGACCAGCCAAGGCTATATGGTGAGACCCTGTCTCAAAACAAAACAAAAATCTGAAATATATATATATGTGTGTGTGTAATATATTTTATATATATGACAATGTATATGAAAATGATAATTATACATGACTGTTCTATCCTATACCTCAATTAAGTTAGAATTAAGTACAGCCTGGGCATCGGTGTGTGTGTGTCTCCCATACGCAGTCCTGGTTGGGAGCCACTGACCTAAATCTTTCCTAGATTCCACCTGGCCTCACGCCAAAGGCATGCAGCGTTTCTTCGCCCTGGCTCTTCTAAACGGTCCACTACTTTTTCATCAGCACCAGCTCCTGGCATTCAGTCCCGGCCACTGCTTATGCTCCTGTATTCTGAATTTAATGACTTTTTATTACAAACTGATTATAGGAGCTCTTCTTAATATAATTTTTGGCCATTTTTTTCTTGGAAAGCATTTATAAAAATAACACATCTAGCCAACACTTTAGCATATTTTCTGTAGAGTGGTATGTACTCAACTGTGGTCATATGTCTGGGATATTTTGCATCCAGCTCTTTCACTTAACAACATATTGTGATAATTTTCCCACGTCTTATTTGTTTTTTTTAAACGGACTTCTTAATGGCTGCCTGTATTTCATCATATAGATGCACCATAATTTATTTAGCAAATGCTCTGTGGTTGGACATTTAGACTGTAAGCCATTTTTCACCATTATAAATAATGCTGCAGTGAACATCCTTGGACATAAATCTTCAGGCTATTGATGATTATTTCCTCAGGACAGATTTCCTGAAGTGGAATATTTATGCTCTTTTTAACATGGTCCATTAAGACCATTTCTGACTGATTTCCTATAGCAGTAATAAGTTCTTGAATTCAGAGCTAAAAAAGCCAAGCTTTTCAGTGAATTCTGGGGCTGCAGAATGACCGCTTTGCCCTTCCTGACATGGGACCAAACTCCCTTGACCGCTAGATTCTTCTAGGTTCACCCTCCAGATGAATTTTATATAAAGCTGCCTTGGCCTTTAGATGTACACTCGGTGTCTTCTACCTCTGACCTTTCACCTTCTCAGCCCTTGCTCTTCCACATCTGATCCTTGAACTCTGCATTCAGAGCCTTGATGCAGTTATTCTATAATAGCCACTATCATTTATTGAGCTGTTCCTATGTATCAGGCAGGGTGCTAAACATTTTAAATGCATTGTCTCCTTTCACGCTCATGTGCTCTATGTACAGATATTATTTTTATCTCCACTTTCCACATCAGGAAATTGAAACCTTGGAAGATAAAACAATTTGGCCAAGGTTACACAGCCAATAAGATGTGATTTAGACCCAGAATCTTCATGCTTAATGACTGCATATACATTTCTTCAGTCTTTTTAGTAACTTTGGCTTGTGATCTCAACAGTAAATGTTCCACCAACATCCTATGGGTATGTGTTGTGCCTTTCTCTAGCAGAAGAGGGGAAGCTGCTCACATATGAATGGCAGAAGAGTAGGTGTGTTAGACATTCTTTCCTTTATTCATTTGTGTTTTTGAGACAGTCTCACTATTTACTTCAGGCTGACCTTGAACTTCTGATCCTCTTGTTTCTGCCTCTGGAGTGCTAGGATTGTAGGCGTACATCTCAACTCCCTTCCTGTTTACTGCCTGGATTATGTCCTTGTTCCGTCTTCCCGAAGAGTCTGCACTAGGAGACACTCTTTACCTCCTCACCAACCACTGCCAAGTTCCCAGCATACCTTGTAGCAGAGCAGATCCAAGTATGACACACCTCTATTACAGCTTCTCCTGCAAGTTGGGAGGAGTGAGCTGCCACTTTCTCGGGGTGGGTTATCAAGCTGCCAGGGAGGTATGCTCTGATATTACGGAGGAGAAGAGACCTCATTTTGTTGGAAGTCAAATATTGCTTCACGTACAAGATTGGGTATATTCTTACATCTGTAACATGTCATTGCTGAGAAGGCTGCAAAGGGGTAACCACGTCTGTCTATTCTGATTGCATCCTGGCTATGACCAAGCACCAGGTAGAAACGTGACACAAAGCTCAGATGAAAGAGAACATATCGACTGGTGGTTACAATGTCCACGGAAAGAAGTGACACGTCAAGAGACCTTTCTTGGGCTGTAGGGAATCTGATTTGGGGATTCCAAAAGAAAAGCTGCTTTGTGGCAAGCGAGCTTCCAGAAAGTGAAGTTTCCCATTTTTAGCCAGGATTTGGATAAGACTGGAGTAATTGAGCTTATCAAATTTGTTGATGACAAGGCCATAATGGGCAGCTTCTATAAAAGACAGAATAAAGATTCAAAAATGATCTCAACAGACTGGAATGCTGGGTTTAAACTAACAGAATGAAATTTAACAGGGGCAGATGGAAAGTCGCATTTAGATCACAGAAATTAATTACTGAAGTTCTTGAGGGGGCTGGGAGTGGGGGCAGACCTGATTTGGCTGGGAGCCTGAGAAGCAGATCTGAGGGGTTTGATGCTGCACAGACTTCAAAGGAACCCCACAAGGTGATTAGATCACTCAAAACAGCACCATCTTAAATGTCACAAAGAGAGGAGAGAGGCAAGACCTGGGGCGTGTTCTCCCTGGTCATCTGGGATCATCTCTAGACTTGGATTCTCAAGGAGACCTTAGCCAAGTCAGTGGAAAGCACTTGGCTTGAGGAGGGCGTTGGAACACTCAGCCATGGAAGCATGGGTAATAGCAGTGACTGTGCAAAGAGACGGGGAAATACCTGTGGTCGCTATCATGGTGGCCGACTAAGGGAGGAGTAGGTGTGCACTAGGAGAGAATATAGAGCTCTTCAGCCTGGGGGAAGCAGAGGACTGTGGAATGGAGAAGTTCTAGAACTCAGGATTTCTAGAAGGCACCAGACGGCTTCAGTGAGGTAACTGTCTATTCAGTGAAGTGGTATTCCCTCTGTATGCTGTGAATATTATTGGTTAATAAAGGAACTGCTTTAGGCCTATAGCAGAGCTATAGGGGATCAGAGTTAGGTGGGGAAAACAAAACGGAATCCTGGGAGAAAGGAGGCGGAGTACAGGAGAAGCCAGAGACAGACACCGGAACTTTAGCCGGTAAGCCACAGACACATGGCGATACACAGATTAATAGAAATGGGTTAAATTAATATGTAAGAGTTAGCCAATAAGAAGCTAGAGCTAATGGGCCAATAAGTGATTTAAATAATACATTTTCTGTATAATTATTTTGGGGCTAAGTGGCCAGGAACAAACAAGCGGCCCCTCCTCCAACAAATTCTCTTCCTCCTTTAATTCAGTTCTGCCTGGGAACTCCCGTCCTGGAGACAGATGACGGCCCAGCCCCAGGCTGGAGCATTCAGTTCCCTTCTGATACCTTCTGAATCAGCAGTTTCTGTCACCTAGCTCTTTAAACCTCTAGGGCCTTGTACTTCTTGTTGGGGTTGGAGGCACCGCTTTGGATCTTGCTCCTTCTGTTGCTGGATGCTGGTGACACTTATTTGGAACTCCTCCTACAACTGGTTGTTAGGGGAGCTGGGGAGAGCCTTGGAATGAGTGTAAACTGAAGGGTTGAGACAGATGGGATCAAAAGCAGGGTGACTATTTTTTGGCAGTGGGTTTTATACAAATTCTTAGCCCCCTCCCCTGCCCCACACTTTATGATTAAGGATGATGGGTTTAACAGAAGATGACAGGATGTGGTCAGCTTCCCACTACTATAACACCTCAGATAGTCATAAACACCAAAGATCTGTTTTGGTTCATTGTTTCTGAGGTTTCAGCCCATGACTGGTTGGATCGCTGCTTTTGAGCCTACAATAAGGCAATATATGTTGGCAGCAGTATAAGACCAAACCATTTATCTCACAGCCAGGACATGAGAAAGGAAAAAGGAAGAGGCCAGGGTTTCACAGTCCCTTTCATGGGCATACCCACAATGGCCCAAAGACCTAAGCTCCATCTTTTAAAGAGTCCGTCACTTGTCAGTAGTGCCATGCTGGGGAACAAGCATGAGCCTCTTGGGGACATTGCAGACCCGAACTCTATCTGTGCCTCTCGTGGATTCTCACCATTGGAATCAGACTGGGCTGGAAGGTTTTCTCCCCATCGGCATCATAATCGCCCGTCTGTATGAGTGATCCTGGAATCCTGCAAAGAGAAGCCTCGGGCATGTGCTCCCCTACTCCCCTCACAGCCCACAATAGTGTGGGGCTCCCTCAAGTTGGATTTATTAACTTCTTTTTACTTTGAGGTGAGGGGCCTTGTGCACACCAGACAAGTGTTCTCTCACAGAACTTTATCTGCAGCCTCTTTACTCTAAGGTACCAACTCCCAGCTCTGAATAGAGAGAGCCAGGGCTGCGATCCTCATCCCGTATGCCCCCGAGTGCTCCTGAGAGCACCAGCAGCTTCCTCCTCCTAGCTCACCAAATCTCATCTGAGTCTTGCCCTTAGTCCACAGTTCAACCTGCTAAAGCTGACTAGGAAAAGCCTTGAGGGTAAAACGTCTATCTCACGGTGGCCTCTAAGCTTCAATAGGTAAGAAGCCTACATTGGTGGCATGCCAGGCAGGAAGGGGAATGGCCCCTTCTTGGAGTTATTAAAAGGTGTGAATCTTGAGCCCTTCAGAAATAGAAAGCTTGTTTTTCCTAATACGCACAAGGTATTTGGTTTATTATGTATTTACTTATTTGCGATAGCCCCTAGTAGAAAGCTCTTGTCTGTTTCTCTCCCTATGAGCTGCCGTGCTGTCTCCATGAGCTTGCTCCTAGCAAGTTCAGGCCCTCTCGTCTCCTCCCCTCTTCCAAACAACGTTAATCCTCTGATGCATCTCTTTATATCTGGAGCCAGGACTCTGAGATTCCCCCATCACCCAAGGCTTTGAGACAAGATTGGGGATACGAGTGTTCTGAGGGTGGGGGTAGCGGTGGGGCTGACCAGTCCAGGTACCACACCTTCTGTTAGGGTAACTTCAGTTTTGATCAGATGCTTTGAGCAGTCACACTGTTGTTTTTTGGTTGGCCTTACAGTCAACCATCGACCACTTCCAGGTCCTTTTAACATAAACTGTTACAGTCCATCTTCCTGATTTTGTCGTGATGCTTCAGGAGCTTGCTAGGCCTGCCATGGCAAAGTTCTATCAGCAGGTGGACCACACAGCAGGTATGTGCTGTCTCATAGGCTGAGAAGTTGGAAGTCCAATACGGGCGGGGTTGGTGCCCTCAAAGGGATGTGATGGAGGATTTTACTGGTGCTGCTGGTATTGACTGGCAGTCTTGAGTGTTTCTTCACTTATAGATTTAATCTATTTCTGCCTTGGTCTCCACTTGTAGCATCTGTCTCCAGATTCCCCTCTGCATAAGGACACCATTCACAATGGGTGAGGGGTTCACACTTCTCCTGAATGACTCCATCTAATTCGATCTGCAAGAACCCTATTTCCAAATAAAGTTCTTCTGAGATATCAGGGGACTAAGATATTGATAGGTGATTTTGTGGGGGACATGATTCACCCTGTGAGTGTGTTGTAGCTTTTTGGTGTCCTGGTTGGGACTTTGCTGTTTTCCCTAAATCGTTTTCTCTAGTTGAGTTCCATCTATCTCTCCAGCTGATTGGAATCTTGCAGGCCGTGTTTCTGGCATCCAGTATCTCTGCTGTTGCTCCTGGCTTGCACTGCTTCCTGTGTGTTGATCCAAGAGACTGATAAGACATTGAAGTAGGTTGGAGCCCTACAGCAGGCCTCCTCGTTCCTTCCAAGGCCACTTGGGAAGCACTCCCAGGGTATGATCGTGCAGCAGGGACACGTTTTGCCAACTTCCCACCTTCCAGCTTCCTTGTCTAACTTGGACACATGATTTTGTGAAGAGCTCAGATGTTTTGCTCGAGATCAGCGCTGTGAGTAAACCCCATTTCCCTCGTCTGCAGTGTGGTGACCCCGTCAGTGGGAGAGATGGGCTCCGCCTGACAGAACTTTATTACAGCGCACGAGCTGTCTGCCTGTGATCTCAGGGTCCTGTCCAAGTGCCCGCCACCCTCTATTAACAGTCTCCACAGGACTTTTTCTCAGGCGGCACACTGGCTTTTCTGCTCCGTGGTTTGCAAAAACAGCCTCAGACCCGTCTGGAAATGAGGGCTGCAGTGGCCTGTCAGAGCCTCCCCACACCCCTGAGGTTTGCCAAGATCCTGTCAGGACTCCTGTAAGACCCCCACAGCTGTTTGGAACCTCATCTGCATGTTCCCTCTTCCTGGGGCCAAGTGGCTTGCCTGCATTCAGAGCAGCTCAGACTGTGGCCTTCCTGGCAGCCTCTGGGGGCCCTCGGGTGCCTGAACTGTTGTTCTCTTGTTCCCCTTCCTGGGGAGGCTCATATCCTCCCAGATAAGATGAAGCGGAGGATAACTCAGGACCCGACCCAGAAGCCACTGGATCTGTCGCTGCCATCTTAGTTCCTGTCTTCCCCTCAGATGTGAAGGTCGGGCACCTACCAAGGTGTGCTCTTTGGAAGCTGAGTTGGGGCAGAGAGAGGTACCGGTGGGAAGATCTCACCTCTGCTGAGGCAGCTAGACTAGAAGCAGCATGAATGACAGAAAGAGCCAGCAGCCATGTAGACCAGGGTTCGAATCCCCTCTCAGCCATTTACCCCTAGGGTGACTTAGGTCAAATCATTTCTCTTCCCAAAGACTCAGTTTCCCCACCTGCAAAATGGCCATGGTACTTGCTTCAGGACTGCTGTGGAACTGAACAAAATATGTTCCTTTTTGTAAAGCAGGTGACCTGCAAGAGAGCCTGATGAACCTCAGTTTTCTCAATAAGCCAGTGTGTCTGCAGCGCGCAGGAGGGAGCTGTAGTCTGACCCGGCTGGGGAGGGGAGGCCCGGTAAAGCAGGGTCCAGTGTGAGGGGCTGAGTGCCTGCTGTGTCTGCCTTGAGAGCACTGACAGAGAAAGTGTGATTCTGAGAGAGGCCAGGAACTCCAAGCAGTTCCAGTAAGGGATGCACAGTGCGGGAGCTCATACTGAATGAAGCACATCTCTTAAAAAGCTGTATGCATTTCAGTTCATAAGTCCCTAAGGGTAGATGTGGCTTTATTACCCCATCTTACAGATGGGGCTACTGAGGCACGCCAGGCTGGGGAGATGTTAAGCTGTCTGTGACGGAACACTGGGCTCTTCCTGTGCGCCTTGGCTGCCTCCAGCTCTCTCCTCTTTCTGCTTCCTTTCCCGTCATCTGTCATGTCACCTGCCTCCTTGGTTCCACCTACAGGATTTTGTATTGAAACAAATCATCAGACTATCTCCTTCTTGGAGATGGGCTCGCAGCTCTGCTCCAATCTAAGGACCAGGACGCATATGGGGCCTCACGCTGACCCTGTCCCTTCCCCCACTCCTCATTCACTATGCTTGAAGGGAGGATTTGAGGCCACTCTGACTATCCTGGTGTGGCTTAAGGGGAACTCTTTAGCATTGGGGTAGTGGGTGGAGAAGGAAGAGGAGGGAGGTGGTCCATGTCGGCTCCCATAGTCCTAGATCTCAGGGACTCCAAGGATGAGAGGGGGAGGCAGCTAGATGGCTGCTACTACTAATTAATCCGTGATTTTAATTACACTTCACTGCCCTGTCCTGCTGTGAGGAGGGATTACTCAGAGATTGTCACACCGGGCTAAATGTCTGGAACCTTTCCACTTCAGAAACTCCTTTCCTTGTGAGGGCAAGCCTGGGTCTGAGGTGGGGTAGAGATGGAGGGGACATGCTGGTAACTTACTCATAGCCTGGTCATCTGCGGGGAAGACCTTCCTGATGGTGACTGAAATTCTCTGTTGGTGGTTTGGTGCTGTGGCCACCTCCAGGGGTTCTAATTGGAGGGAAATGAGGGCGGGGGGACACAGAGGGAGAAGGGAGAGGTAACCTTATGGTGGATGAATGCCTCCAACTACAAGAAATAATTCTGGTGAGACCTGAATTATATTCCCAAATAAAAGCCACCTTGTGTGAGAATCTACTGTGAGCTAATCTCAACTCCTCAAGAAGGACTGGGAGAGGAGAGAGAGAGGAGGAGGAGGAAGAAGAGGAGGGGAGGAGGAGGAGCAAGAGGAGGACAAGGAGAAGGAGAAGAAGAGAGGGAGGGAGCGAGGAAAGAGGGAGAGAGAGGGGAGAGAGAGAGGAGAGGGAGGAGGAGAAAGAGAGAGAGCTTGTCTTGTAAGTGTAGGAAATGACTTCCATCCCCAGAACCCGATAACAATGCCCGGCATGGTGATATGATGGTATACACTTGTAATACCCATGCTAGAATGCTGGAGACAGAAAGATCTCTGGGGCCTGCTGGCCAGCCAGTGTAACCTAACTGGTGAGCGCAAGGCTAATGAGAAACCCCGCTTCTAAGAAGGTAGACAGTTTCTTGGGGAATGACACTCAGGGTTCCACTCTCGTCTCCATATCTGTGCACAGCACTCACATGAATGTGCACATATATGGACGTGCACATACACACAGGCACATTTAAAAACATTACCTGCCATCCCATGACCAGGCTACAGGCTGGTCTTCTTTGGTTGCTGGGCCTCTTGGGAGGAGGAGACAGCCCGCAGTCTCCCAGTGAGTGAGGTTAGAATGAGGTCCCGAACAGAGTGCTGCTCTTGAGATGGAGGAGAGGTTGAGAGCCTCTTCTGGCAGGAGAGGCTCAAGTATTTAAGGGATGCAGCATTTTCCAGTGAGGATTTGTTCCTGGGAATCAGGGTGACTAGGGAATGGTCTAGGTCCTTCTGTGTCTTGGCAGGTGATGGGTTTCACAAAACCCACTCTGCCCTTTCACCATAGGAAATGCTTCCTCCACCAGCACAGACCCAGGCTTTTTTCTCTCCTACCCTTGTCTCTCACCTCTCTGTCTTCTCCTTCTCAGGCTCCAGAACTGGTTCTCTCCCAATAGCCTCCCCAAGACAGCATCCTTGATTTCGTCCTGAACCCTCTAGCAAGTTGGTCCTTCTAGTTGAGTGACCATGGACACTGACGGAAGTTGGTGCGAGGAGGCCACAGCATCCTCAGGGTTTGCTGAGAAGGCCTGTGAGCTCCCAGTGTTTCCCCTGTTTGCTGGTAGTATTTGCATCTCGGAATGAGTCATCAGGAACCAGGGTCTCTGGTCACAGTCAGGTGTGTTGGGGAAGAGGATGGGAATGTGGAGAAATGAGCACCTTTCTATGTGGTCACTGCAGCCTACAACAGCCTCTGAATATGAAGGAGCCTACATGGGGAAGCAGACACTGCTGCCCAGGATCGTGATTGGCTGTAGGGATCTGACAGCTCTCAGTCAGCATAGTGCTCCACGGAATGTTATTGATTAATGAAGATCCCTAGGCTTTCCCATCTCCAAGTCCCCCTTCAAAGCCTGGCACACACTTCCTGACATTTTATTAGCCAGATCTTGTCATGAGCACACCCATGTCCCAGGACTGCTGGGCTTTGGGGAGATGGGTTGAATACAGTGTAGCTCTAGCCTCTGTTCCCCTTTGCCCAGGCCACTGCTAGGTGACGAGGCCTCGGTCACTATGCGCTGAATTCTTAGCACTAACTGAATTCGTAAGCACCCAACCCCCACTACTCCTGAACCATAAGTCTGTTTGCTTCCCAGAGACCCCTGGTTTTATATTTCCGTGTAGGCCCAGGGGTAGATGCTTTGCACCCCCAGGACCTTAAGGTGACTTTCTGAGTGTTTCTCTCTGTATCTCTCTCTTTGTTTTGAGACAGGGTCTCTCTACATGGCCCTGGCTGTCCTGGAACTCACTATGTAGACCAGGCTAGCCTCAAAGTCTCATAGATCCGCTTACCTCTGTCTCTTAAAGGCATGTGCTGCCACCCTAGCTTCAACTTTGTGATTCTCAGTACCAGGAGGCAGAGTAGGGAACCCAGGACTCTGTCCCGTCCTTTGTGGGGCAGTCATAGAACACACACAACAAATTCTCTCTCCTCTTTCCCTCCCCCATCTCTCCATCACCCACTCCCTTCTGCTCACAACTTTGCTAAGGAGACAGTAAATCTCTAAATGCAGAGGTGGGACTGGTGTTGCAAGGGTTGCACTGTGCACTTAGGCATAATGTCTGTGGGACTTGCAAGGGAAGCTGGTAATTAGAACCTGCAGAAAGAATATAGACTCTTCCTCAGCCTTGGTCCCTTTCTTGTTTTGTTTTTGTTTTTCAAAACAGGGTTTCTCTGTAGCTTTGGGGCCTGACCTGAAACTAGCTCCCTTAGACCAGGTTGGCCTCGAACTCACAGAGATCCGCCTGCCTCTGCTTCCCGAGTGCTGGGATTAAAGGCGTGCGCCACCAGCACCCAGCATTCAGTCCCCTTTCTTTAACTCACCAGAGGGATGTGAGGACGTGTGAAGGGAAGGGAAGCAGGAGAGTCTCTAAGCTGGCTCCCCAAGGAGTGGAGCCCTGAGTGTAGGTGCACTTGACAGGAGTGGGGTGAAATGCCCTTTTATCTCCAGCTGAACTGCTGAACCTTGATTTCCTGCTAGCAGCTCTGCCTGCAAAGCGATGGCCCTGTCACAGGCTCACCGGCTCAAGTTTTCCACAGCCTCACTGGAAACTGGGTGGCATTGATGGAGCGGGCTACCTGGATTAGCTCTGGCTCCCCCTGCCCAATTGCCAGAGGACCTAAGGTCTTGTCCTAGCGACTGTTCCTGGGTGACATCCAACTCAGGGCAAATGCAGCCCTCCTAACTCCTGCCGAAGTCTGAGTCACCACCTTTCAATATGAAATGAGGATCCAGGAGAGACCACTGCCATATTCTGCTGCTTGAATGATCATCATTCTACCCTACCTCCAGCCAGACCCACTGGCCCTTCTCCACAAGGAGAGCCTCCTCTGGCCCGGTAGGCTCGAGCTTCTATTGTCTGCCAGGTTTTCCAAGGTGTGCTGTACACCACCGCATTATATAGCTACACAGAGTCCACGCTGCTAAAAACCCTTCCTAGTGCAAGGTAGAGGTTGGTACTTAACACCTGAGGGGCCCTGGGTTCGAGTCCTAGCATTGGAAATAAAGAAAAGAAAACCCAGTCCTTCCTGGTGTCCTTTACACCTCGTCTTCATGGACCACCCCTGCTTTGGGTTCCCCTGCCCCTGGGTTTCCAGCCAAGGTGGATACAGTGTTCCTATTTTGTTGGGTGCAGTCAGACACCTACTCTGCACTCACAGGAACCAGTGCTTCCCTAGTGCTGGGGAGGGGAAAGAATTGACAAGAAGCCCTGCCCTGTGAAGCTGTTTTCTGAGCAGGAAAGACAGAATTAGTAGTGAACTCAGTGGATCGTTTGATGAGCCCCATAAATCCTGTCAGTGTGAGATGTTGATAAACATGCTAAGATGTTGTCTTGGTTTGGCCATCCACATGAAAGCAGAGAAGGAAATTCGAATTCCCATATAACGCTCTCCATACTTCAACCCTCATTGGACCCATTTCCCCGATTTTCCCCAAGAGGTTTATTTTTCCCTATCATCTTTTATAAAGGTTATTGAATTACAGCTGTGTCCCTGTCGTGTGTAGGTGTGTGCATATGCGCCATAGCTCAGGAGTAGAGGCCAGAGGACAATCGGCAGGAGCTGTTCCTCTCTCTACACCCCATGGGTCCCAGGGACTGAGCTCAGTTGCTGAGGCTTGGTGGCAGATGTCTCCATCTCTCCAGCCCCTCTCTGGCATATTTGAAAGCACATTTCAGATATCACAAAATTTTGTCTATAGCTACTTCAATGTGCATCTCGACTGATAAGGATAGATTCCGCTAACAAAAGAAAAAGAAACAGACTTGCCTCACTCCATGTATTAAAAGCACCTTGAGGGGAAAGACAAGAGGTTGAGAAAAAGTATCGGGGCTTGGGAGTGAAGCAAGGGGCTGACTGTGTGCCTAGCAACATGCCCAGCTCCACCCTGCGCTTGTTTGGTTAGAGGCAGGACGCTCCTTGGATACTCAGTTTGTGACTGATTAGGACCAGACCTTAGGAAGTGAGACATTAGCTTGTAGATCAGTGATTTTCAAGGCTCAGAGCATACAACAAGTGTGTGTTTCACCTAATAGAGACACGGATGATTTCTATGCCAAAGAAAAGATAGCTCCATACATCATGATTTCACTGCCCTGGAGCATGTCGGCCAGTTCCGTCTCTGTCCCGGACTAATTTCTGCATACTTTTTCTACGTGATTGTCCAGACCCCCCCCCCCAAAAAAAAGACATCATTCTTAGAATCCTCTTTCAAATCAGCTTTGCTCTTCCTCATCTGGGAGTTGGGTAGCTGTACTCACAGGACCGTTCTGATCTTTACACTAGAGACAGGCTTTTACGTGGCCTGTGTCTTTCCTTAATCAGATGCCTACCTGGACTGTGCATTGGTGGATTTCTGGTGGAATGGACTTGCAGTCTATGAGGGAGGAATCCAAGTGGGGGTCGCCTAAAGAGAGGGCCTGGCTCTGCCATGTGGTGTCTCATCGTCGTGAGGGAGAACTGTGGTATGGCAGAGATGTTCCGGGAGGCTACACAGAGAGCCTTTGACTGTCCTTGATTCCTGGGAGCAAGGTCTTAAGAGTTGAGTAGTAGAAGGAAGAGGGCAAGAGCAAGATGTGTGTGTGTGTGTGTGTGTGTGTGTGTGTGTGCATGCACGTTCACGAACATGCACTTGTGCGTGTGTACGTTAGAGGTTAGGAGAGATGTGCCCAAGAGGGTGTACTGGTTTGCCAATTTGTCCCGTGCTTAGAGGGCAAGGGTGGCATGATGGGAACGTTCTTTTATGTCTAAAAATTACCAGCCTCATGCTCCTCTGGGTGGGAAGTTCTCTTTTATATCTTATTCCAATTATTCCATTATAGTTCAGGCCCCGGGATGCAGAGAGAGGCGGGGAATATCTGGAAATGCAGCTGCGGCTGGGCTGTGGGAGGGCTTGTTTGTAGCTCTGAGCAGCTGCCCTTTTCATCCTGAGAGGCAGTGTTTCTGTGCTGAGAGCCCTGGGGGAGGGGCAGAGTCTTACTTGAAATCTTGCTGACTACGGTTGGGGCTTCCCTGGGTTTCCAAGTCTGGGATGCTTAACAAAGAGCCCACAACTTCCCTTTGTTTAAAGATATGTATTTTCCGATCCCAGCCTTCTCAACCTTCTGGGAACCTGGGGATTAAAAGTAGGTTTACCCTCTAGGGTCCTGCCCTAAGGGGAGCATCCAGTCTCCAGTTTCCAGTCTCAGCCTCAAAGGTACAACAGCAGTCATGCAAAGCGGATACCCTAGCAGGCTGGAAAGGGGAAACGCTACTGTGCGTAAACACTGACTGTTTTCAATATTTAAAATGGCCTGGAGTAGCTTTAATGACATCCTTTTCTGTGGAGCGAGGATGACTTTTGAAAGTTACGCTGTCAGAGGCTGGGAAACTGGCTCAGGATCTACCTGAGTTTGGATCTCCAACATCCACGTAAAACATTGGGCATGATAGCATGCGTGTAATTGCAGTGCCAGGGGAGTAGAGGCAGGAAGATTGCTGGGGCTGCTGGTCAGCCTGTTGATGAGCTCCAGGTTCCATGGGAGACCCTGTAGAAGGGTTGGAGAGATGGCTCAGCAGTTGAGAGCACTTACTGTTCTTGCCAAGGACCTGAATTTGGTTCCCAGCATCCGTACCAATGCCTCACGATTGCCTGTAACTCCAGCTTCAGGGATGCAATGTCCTCTTCAAGTCTCCATGGCACAAACAAACCTGGACACACACATACATAAATAAAAACAACCAGAAGAAGAGGAGGAAGAAGAAAGTAGAGAGTGACAGGGGAAGAGACCCAAACTGATCTTTGGCTTCCACATGTGTGCAAGTGTGCACAGACCACCCCTCCCAATAACATTGTACATGCATGCCCAAACACAACAAACATGAACACGTACACTCACGCAACCCTCACACAATTTTTAAAAATATTTTTTTTATTTTTTTGTGTATGAGTGCCTTGCCTGTATGTGTCTATGTGTACCACACATGTGTCTGGTGCCAATGGAAGTCCGAGAGGACTTTGCATCATCTGGAACTGGGATTACCGGTGGTTGTGACCTACATGTGAGTGCTGGGGACTCAGCTCAAGTCCTCTGCAAGAGCAGCAAGTGCTCTTAACCACCCAGCCATCTCTCTCTGGTGCTGCATCCTCTCCACGAATTTTAAAAATATCTAAAATGTAGTTGCCTCGTTAGCAGTGTGTGGGGGGGTGCTCATTAGTATCTGACCCCCATTGGGAGACAGTAAGGGGACTTTTTTCTCCTCCTTGACCATCCATCATCACTCCATCATCTTGCCTCCTGTCCGTCACTGCTCCCTTCTTTATCTCTTCCCATTTCTGCTATCCCATGGGTCACATCTAATAACACCAGGCAGTGGAAACACCAACACGGACGGCCCATTCTTACAACTGTACCCAGTGCACGGTGGTCCTTTGGGAGGGACAGTACTGTCTGGCTGATGGATCAGTCACATTGGTTGTGAGCCTGGAAAGAACTGAGGTGGTGAACTCAGGGAGCTGACGGGGGAAAGTGCCAATGAAGCCAAAACCTGGCTACCTCTGCTGGACGAGACTCAGGAGTCGGGACTCCCTGGTAGGAGTGTCTCAGGGGCAAGCACTGCTTTCTTCCTTGCCTAGAAAGAAGTAAAGAATACAGTCTTCTAGGGCTGGAGAGATGGCTCAGAGGTTAAGAGCACTGACTGCTCTTTCAGAGGTCCTGAGTTTATTTCCCAACAACCACATGGTGGCTCACAGCCATCTATAATGAGATCTGGTGTTCTCTTCTGACATGCAAGCACACATTGAAGGAATGTTGTACACATAATACATAAATAAATCTTTAAAAAAAAATAAACCAGTATTTAGAAAAAAAAAGAATACAGTCTTCCCTCAAGGCCAACCTCTATTTTATCCTTGGGACAGCTGCTGTTCCCCAAGGAGTCCTGTGTCCTAATTCATTTCCTCTTCTCACCTCTCTGACCCCCAACATTAGTACTAAACATAAAGTGAGCAACTTATTAAAGATGGAGTCGGGATGGCATGGGAAATCAACTGCAACAGGAACCTATGAAGCGGAAATTGGCACAATGCCATATAATAAGAGGCTGTGCCCTTTTTGGCTGTGATGGGACCAGGTCTGTCACTCTTGGTTTTCCCAATGACCCAGATGCTGTCACAGGTGGACGAGGTCTCCAAGTAGGGGAATGTGGGAAGGGGAACAGTGGGGTCTGCCTGCAGGTCATGCTTTTGAGCATGAGGCACTGAGTGGATGGGCTTTACCAGACTCAAGGGACAGAACTGTGCCTGTCTCCAGAGCCCCCTCATTTTATGCTGACCTTCCCAAAGGCAGAAGAGAGAGTTCCATGTGGCTCTGGCTTTCCCTTCCAGAGAGCTTTTCCTACAGAATATCCTGGCTCCTCAGGAAGGTAATGGTAGGGTTGATCATCAGATTTACTAGAGCAACGTTCATAAAAGACAGACTTCTGGTCCTCCCATGCTGTTTGGGTCTGCTAGGTCTAGGTAGAGCAGGGAGTCCCTGTGTTCTGAAAGAGCAGCAACGTGAAACAGATGCCCACTACTCCCGCAGCATCCGGAATCAGCTGCCTGACCCAGCGAGGAGGTGCAATCCATTTCCTTCACAGGACAGAGCCTGTGAGGAGTCTAGCAGTTGACGCATTGTTGCCCTGGGTATCATATTTGCAGTCTGCACCAAATTCCAGCTCTCCAGAGAGGCTGGGTTAGGTCCTTCCTGACTTCGAAGTTGTCTAGCTCCACATTTACCCCTTAAAGCAGCAACACTTTGACATTATTAGCCACTACGTCTGTGCTTTATAAAATAGATTGTGTGTACCCTGCCTTTTTAAACAGAGTAATGCAAGCATAAACATAACCTTTTCTGGATGCCCCAAGGGATGTTAAAAACCTTAATTAATGTACTAGGCTATAATTCACTGGGGCGTGTGGGACAATTTGCTTATACCAAATGGCCCCCTGAGGTTCAGGGATTTGGTTCCTGCTTTTTAGTTTTTTAGCTGTACTTCCTGCTGATGGATGTCCCTTCCTGCTAGATATGGTGTAGCTGCCTAAAGCCCGTTTGTCTTCACTTTTAATTTGCATTTATTACACAGGTTTAGAAAGTAGATAACTCGGGCCAAGAGATGGCTCAGTATGCAAGTGTTCTTATTTGGAAAGCCCAACAGCTTGAGTTTGATCAGATGTGAGCCGGGCGGTGGTGGTGACGCACACCTTTAATCTCAGTTCTTAGTAGGCAGAGGCAGGTAGATCTCTGAGTTCGAGGTCTAGCCTGGTCTACAGAACAAGTTCCAGGACTTCCAAGGATACACAGAGAAATCCATTCTCGAAAACAACAACAAAAAGGACGTAGTGGTGTGCGCATGTGATCCCAGCGCCCTATGGCAACCAGGCAACTGGAGATAGGAAGCTCATGGACCTCAATGTACGCAGCATAGAGGCAGAACAGTGAGGCCCTGCCGCTATACACACACACACACACACACACACACACGCACGCACGCACGCACACACGCACGCACCAAGCACTTTCGCATGCCCCTAGAAACAAATGATCTAAAAGAGTAAACGGGTAACCAGAAGTTCTTGTGAGTCAGTAGGACCGAGTTCTGTGCTTAACTTCCCTCTCTTATGCCACAGTCATTTTGAATGCCGCGTGACCTCAGCCTAAGGAGGCAGTTCTGATGGGCTCGAGAGCAGGGCTTGCTCAGAGATGTAATTTCAACTGAAGAGATTGGAGGAGAGGGTTTGGACTGGTTTCTAGGAAAGCTCTTCCTCTCTGGCAGCAGAACCGCCGGAAGTCACTCTCCAAGTATCCAAATCATCCAGGCTGCCCTGATTGCCCCTGGGAATCAAATCATGACCTCGGCAGCTTCCATGGGAAGAGGCCTCCTGGGGACAGAAGGGCGGGGTGTGGGATTCTAGCAGCTGGCAGAGGGGAGCAATGGAGAACCCAAACTGCAGGAATTTTTTGAGCCTCTGAACTCCTCACTTGTAAGTTACTCTGTTTGCTTTGGCTTAGGGCACTTTGCAGGGAATTGGGCTTTAGGGTGTGTGTTTGAAGCACATTCAGTGGTGAGTCCCGAGGCTTTGTGGTGCGTGCGTGTGTGTGTGTGTGCCTGTGCACATGTGTGTGAGTTTGGAGGCCAGAGACTGACACTGGGTATCTTTCTCAATTGTTCTCCACCTTATTCTTTATATATAAATAAATAATTTATTATACTATATAAAATAATAATATATTATTTATTGAGACAGTCTATCACTAGTCCTGGAGATTGCCTGATTTGGCTAGACCAGCTGGCAAGCAAGCCAGGAGGTTTCTCCTGTCTCCACTCCCCAGGAATGGGGTAACAGATTCCATTACCACATTACCACCCCTGGCTTTTACATAGGTGTTAGTGGTCCACCCTGTGCTCACATGGCAAGCACGTTACTAATGGAGCCATCTCCCTGGTTCCAGGTGTTACATTTTGATCGTGAAATGAGGCTTATCTCTTGGTGAGATTTTTCAGATGGGAAGTGGCTACTCCTGCCTCTGGCTCCTTTGGCAGCACCCAGCCCTGTCTGGGCAGCCACTGGACAGATGGATTTGAATTCAGCCATCTGCATTCATCTGCAGTCTGCCTTTTTCCTGGGTTGCATTTATGCTGGCTGCTCTTTCCCGAGACAGGTTTATTAGGATGTTAAAGACATACTACAAGCTATCAGGGCTAGCAGTAATGTCTCGGGGGTTCTGGGATTGTGTTCACTGGTCTGTCGCCGTACACTGGGAATGACAATGGCCGGATCCAGCCCTAACTTTCTGTTTGGTTTTATTTTAGACAGTGCTTCCTAACTTATAGAGTGCTGCCTCATTCTCATCATAGGGCTGGGGTTATTACCACTTTACAGATAAAGGGCCAAAGGTCTTCAGATTTACATTTCATAACTGGGTTTAACACGTTAAATTTTAAACCGACATCCCAAATCCTTTCTTTTGAAATAAATGATCCTGTGTTCAAAAAGGAGCCTTTCTTTTAATACTTCCGAAACAAACACTCCAATGTTCTCTCGGAGACATAAATAACTCCTCAGATCACAGGTCAGGGCGGCAGGAGGCCCCTCCCACTGGGGCTGCCTCTGTCCATGTGTGCCCCCCCCCCCCCCCGTCCCCATGCTCCCTTCTCCTCCTAGGAACTGCAATTTGCCATCAGGTTAAGGCGCTTCAGGATTCACAGCCAGTGCTTCTCACTTAACTAATTGGTGCTTGTTCTTCCAATCGGGTGGAAGCGGTGTTTGCCTCTGTCTGTCTGCTCAGGCAGGCTTTGCAGCTAAAAATGAACTGTGAAACCAGGGGGGTTCTTATTTCAGACGTGTCCACACGGTGGTTAGCTGCACAGCAGGACTCAGGCAGGTCCGTTTCCGAGGAGGAGACACCTCCTCCTGACTCTGTCAAGAGTGTAAAGAGCTTCTTGGCAATACCGTGCGCCAGATTCATGGGGAAATGAGCTTTTCTTGCATTCCTCATCTTGATACCATGCCTGTGCTCCCTGACTCCAGCATTCAGCTCCAAGCCGTACTCACAGTCTCTTGCCTTGCTCTCTCCCCATTGCTCCGTGGGTGTGATTCATTCACATTTCCTTGCCCTTCGGTGTCCCCATTCCTGTGATCCACGGGTGTCTGGATAGTTGGGCAACTCAGCTGCGCACCCTGTTCAGCATCCAGCACCTCTGGTTATCAGGCTGATCTTTCTCACTTTAAAACATATGGAAAAATTATCGTGTGGAACACTCTGACGTTGTTCTGAAGATGGCATTGCGTGTCTCTTTGTCCCTTGGAGCACAAGCACCGTGTTCTGTGGTGCTTTTGTAGGATTCATCCCATCTAGCATTCACCTCGAGTAGAATTTTAGAAATGTCATCAGTTTGTTTCCCAATAAATACCCGAGGAATGTCTTCACTTTTCTCTGCTTCATGCATTCTCAATGCTCGCTTCTCCGGACAGTAAGTACCTTACCCGGCTCCTCAGTGTGAAGCTGAGAGCAGCGTGTGTCATCTGAGTAGAACTTTAAAGGGAAGGAGTGGGTGTGGATTCAGCTCTTATTGTCTGAATGCATTCTTCAGTGTGTTGAGAGTACACTATGGTTTTGCATCTTGAAGGGAGACAAGTGGGAAGGGAGGAGCTAGAGGGGAACAGGGTTGGGTGGTTGAGTACGAAGAGAGGAAGATTTGAAGGCTCCTCCACAGGCCTGCCAGCATATCAGATGAGAGATGGATGGGTTTCCCCAGGCAGGGGACAGAGGCTCTCCTAGTCTAGGTGTGGCTTTGCGGCTCTGTGAATTTTCTGCTGCTACCCAAGGTTGGAAAACATGGTGTGGGTAGTGTCTTCCTCAGAGCCCACAGATCTTGGTTCTCTGGCTTCGTTTACATCTTTATAAAGTTCTGGATGCTGCCCAGCTTTGCTGGAAAGCTCACACTCAGAGATTCTGAGCTGTGGCCAGGCGCTGCTTTCCACTGAGTGAGAGATGCAAAAGTGCGGGGTGGCTGGTAGGAGGGGAACCCCACATTCCCAGTCACCTGGGGTCACCCTCGGGAACTCTGAGTGCTCAAGTTTCTCATTCCTTCCCCCAGGTATCACTTCCATCTCCTTCCTGCTGTAGCTCAGCACTCTGGAATTTAAGGGGCTCTTGGACACAGAATATACCTCGTTCCTCCCTGATATACCTTCCAATGGTCCAGCCTGCTCATTTCCAGCCATTAGGCCCTGGGGACTAGTGCGCCAGCCAGTCCCTTCTTGTCTCTCACCTGACACAGTTCTCCACCATCACCTCAGACACTGTATCCAGAAGTTATCAGAGTCACTTTGCCAAACCCAAACCATACAATAAAACTGGGAAGCGATGGAGGAGATTTCATATGTGTAAGAGACAATAAGAACTGTTCTTAGAGACTCTTTTGGAGCCACAACCTTGCATAAAGGCCATTGCAAAGTTACAAAAGGGTACTCCTGCAAAAATCTATTCAATAGCTGTGCAACCTTGGACTGGTGCCATCCTTGCTATCGAACCTGAACAACCTTGATTTTAATCCTGTGGCTGAGGATTATTACAAACTATTTTATGTAATCTTCCTTATTTTACTTAAAAACAAAAAATGGCAAAGGCTCTCCCTTGCATTAAGCTCACCGAGTGTGCACACTGCCATTGTTTTTCAAAAAGAAACGCCTTCAGTCTTTTGAGAAACTATTTGTCACTGAGTTTGACAGTGTCAAGGTGACTGGAGAACTCTAGCAATAGTCTGGTGGCTGGGATTACTAAGGTCATTCCTTGGCTGGTGCCTCCCCTTTACTGTCCAGCAACCCCTCAGTAGTTCAGGTGAGCGACAGGCTTAGTGTCGGGGAGAGTTGGGGGAAGCTCTAGTAGGTCTGAGACTTGGGTTCCTGCTCTGTCACTTCCTGGCTCTGTGACTTTAGTTTGCTGACTTCTGTGTCCTCATTTTTCACATAGTTAGGTTTGTTTGGAGGTGCAAAGCACTTGGGATGGTGCTGCGTGTGTGCTAAGAGCTCTAAGGCATTTTGAAAAATTGATTTTTTTTTTAAGACAGGGTTTCTCTGTAGCTTTGGGGCCTGTTCTGGAACTAGCTCTCATAGACCAGGCTGGCCTCGAACTCACAGAGATCTTCCTGTCTCTGCCTTCTGAGTGCTGGGAATAAAGGCGAGCACCACCACTATCCGGCTTAAAAATTGATTTTTATTTGTATGTGTTTGTAGGCATGTACATGCGCACACACTGGTTGCCCTCAAGGGTCAAAAGAGGACATTGGATCTGGGGCTGGAGTTATAGGCAACTCTGAGCAACCTAACGTGGGGAACCAAACTCAGGTCCTCTGCAAGCAATATCAGTATGTGCTTTTGGCCACTGGGCCATCTCTCTGCCCCCCCCAAAGCCCTGGCTGTTCTAGAACTCACTTTAGGGGCCTCGAACTCCCAGAGATCTGCTTGCCTCTGCCTCCCGAGTGCTAGGATTAAAGGCATGCACTACCAGCCGACTAAGCATTTTCTATTATTTGGTTTTGTAAGGACTAATTCTTCCTGAGGCTGCCCACTAGCCTCAAGTGAGACTTGTCCTGGCAGACACTTGCCTCATGAGCAACAGGTCCTTGGCCAAGAGACTGAGAACCTTGATCCCACACCCACCACATGCACCTGCCCATCCTGGCCTCTTCCCTCAGCCTAGCTCCTCCATCCTGCCCTTCCTCCATTGGGTCTTCTGGAAGGCAGCTCATCTGTTTATTTCATTCTTTCTTCCTCTGCCCTCAGAGTTAGCGAAGGTGTTTACTGCCTTCTTTCAGATCATAGTACTTGAAAGCCAGATTCTGGGTGCCATTCCAGAGATCCTGCTCCAGGGTGTCCAGGTAGGGGCCAAGAACGTGTGTGCCACCTGATGCTGGTGGCATAGCCCACTCATTAGCTCCATGGGTTCTATCTGGCTGCTCAGGCTCAGGAAGGGAAGGGGAAAGGCTTGCTGACCTTACTCTCAGGAGGCCCGGGGCTCATTAGCTCGTTCTGCAGCTGGGCACCATCTGGCTCAGGTACACACGTCATCATCCGTGGTGGGTTCTTAGAAATTTGCTTAGCATTTCACTCATGTTTTCTTGTGTGCCTCAGCTTAGAAGGGCTCCTTTGGAGAGTGGTTGGTCCTGGAAGCTGAGGGGTGGCATTGCCTTCCTTTGGGAAAGCAGTGAAATGGGAAGGGGCCCTGGGCTCGATCTCCTGGACCTCTGTTGTGAGCTTCAAGCCTAGACGCCACACACAGCCAGCCGCTGTGTGACCTCGCTCGAGTCACTCGCCATCTTTTGACTTCACTTCTCTGGTCTGTAACACGGAGGGCTACCCAGGTATAAAGCTGTCTTTCTTCTTTAAAGTCTGGAAGTCCATGAGCCTATTTAATTGTGCTGACAGCTTTAGAACAGCTAATTAATGAGAGTTTAGTGGAAACACAATTAAGTGATAATGAAGGCCTTAGAAGTACATCTCTACTTCTTGTAATGAGTTGAGCCTATGAGACTACAGAGTGTGTTTTCACTGAGTGAGCCCCCGAGAAGAGAAACAAAGAGCCACAGGCTCCCACCCTCCTACCTGGGGACAGAAGGAGGCCAGGAGTCAGGAACGAAGTCACTTGCCGGAGGAAGTAAAGTGACAGACTGTCCTACATGAATGAATCCATTGACAGACAGGAAAGGGTTAGGAACTGTGTGGGTGGAACAATATTTCTGCAGGGGTGGATGTCTTCCCCGGTGGTCTCCTAACATCCACAATACCATGTTCTATGCTCTTCCATCCAGTGAGATCGATAAGCCCAGAAGTGTGCGTGCGTGTGTGCATGTGTGCATTGCATGTATGTGTGCATGTGTCTCTCTTTGTGTGTGTGTGTGTGTGTGTGTGTGTGTTACTCGCACTGAACATTAGGCCTTGTTCATACTAGGTGAGCACTCTCCCACTGAGTAGCATCCCCATTCCTCTTTTTATTTTTGTTTTGAGAGAGGACTTCATCAAGTCGCCCAGTTTGGCCTTAAACTTATTGGTGTAGCCTAAAATGGCCCTGACCATTGCATCGTCAGACCCCAGGCTGCCAAGTTTCTGGGATTATAGGCCTGTACCACCGGTCTGAATTTAGAACTTTCTGATCAGTCTGATGATGAGAAATGGAGTCTTGAAGCAGTGTCTATCCTGAGCCAACAATAATAAGAGACTGGGATTCTTTTGGGCTTCTGAGTTCTGCATGGCGTCAGGGAAGGGCAGGGTCCCCTGCTCCTAAAGACTCTGATCCCATGAACTTCTCAAAGATTCTCAAAGACAGCTTGTAACTTTGGCTGCAGAGACTTTCTCTGGGAAATGGGGCATAAGCATTATGCAGAAATGCAGTCTCTTTGCTGCAGAGGGAGGGAGGAGGAGAGAGCATTTGTCTGGGTCCTGCCCTAGAAATGCTTCAAGTAATAAAATCAGGATGGCTTAAGAATCCATTACCCCTCTGGGCCTCCCACAGCCAGCCTCGAAGCCGAGGGGGAAGAGGCCTGGGGACTGGCCAGATCGTGTGGCTCCAGACTCCTCACCTGTACTGCAGAGAGTGAGGTGAGGCGATCTGAGGCTCCACCAGCTCTGACCTCAAGTGGGTCTGGAGGACATCATTGGTGGAGGTAGGGGCAGAGCCGCGACTGAGAAGAGATGCCAGAAAGTCAGTGGGGGAAGGATGCAGATAGAGAGGAGCTAGGAGATAAAGGGAAGAGTCCAGCGGGAAGTGAGAAGCCATGATGCCCCTGATCTTGCCCAGTCAGTCACCTGGCTGTGACCTTAGTCCACTTAGGACCTAGGGACCCTGGCTCCTACACCTAAAGATGGAGGTGCTAACCTCCATGTGGTGAAGCTGGGATCGATAGAATGTCATACAGGTATATAGGGACTTTAAAAGGGGCTGGGACTTGTTAGAGGGGAAATGCTACTTTTCCTGCCAGTGTAAACAAAGGAAGAGTTTGGAGTAGGGAATGAATGACCTGAAGGTATACGAGGAAAAAAACGGAACCCTCCCTTGGTGAGGCATTTGCCTGCCCTCCAAGAGTCAATGATTCGGGGCCCGCCTCCGTAGCCCATTTCTACATCTCTGGCTGAGGAGGCTTTACCAGGCAAGCTAGGAAGGCCGATGGCACTCAGATCCCCTCCCATGGGCACACATCAGGCAAAGAGCGGCCTTGGTGTACTGGATGGCTCTTAGAAGAACAGACACATAGAATGAAAATGTATCTTAAAAGAATTTCTTAAATCAGCTGATGTCAAAATAGTACTAACAGTTGCCTCATGCCTGAATGGCTGAGAACCCCATAGTTGCTGCTGCTTCATCCACAAGGCTGGTGTCTCAGGGATCCCAGTCTGGTACCTGAAGCCTAGAGGCTCCTGAGAGCCGCTGGTCCTTCATCCACACTGGAAAGTGGGAATGCTGCCTCCGAAGTGACGGGAGGAGTCAGCAGCAGCAGAGTCTATCCAGAGGGAAGGGCAAGCAAGCACACCTTCCTTCCGTCACACCCAGTCCAAGTCTGAACTGCTACAGAAGGAGCTGCCCATGTTTGGGGTGGGTCTCCCCACATCACTTAAGGCAACGGGGGCAATGAGGTAGGCGAGGCTTCCTACTCAGGCAATTCTAAGTCGCTTGAGAGTAAAGCCAACCATCATTACATTTAGGCTTTTGGTGCCTGGAGAATTTCTCAGTGCCTGTCAGACCTAGAACACTTGAATGATTGAGAAAGCTGGTGTAAGAGGCTGGGGGAGGGAGGGTGTTAGCCATGTTCTCGTACCACGACAAAACACATGATGACCACAACTCAAGCAAGGAAGGGTTTGTTTGGCTCCCACTTTGAGGGTACAGGCCACCGTAGTGGGGGACATCATGGCAGCTGCAGTCAGCATCCAGAGAGAGAGAGAGAGAGAGAGAGAGAGAGAGAGAGAGAGAGAGAGAGGAATTCTGGTGCCTCGCTCACTCTCTCTCCTTTTTGTTCAGTGCAGGTCATGGGATGATGGCATCCACATCCAGGGTTAGTCTTCCCTGGTCCGTGGAACCTTTCTAGAAACACGCTGACAGACACACAAGAAGTGTTTTCCATGGTGATGCTGAGTCCCGTCAAGGTCCCACAGAGGCTGTGGTAAAACCTGTAACAGAATCTCAGACCAAGGGAAGAAGGGATGGGAAAGTAAAAGGAGAGAAATCTGGGTGAAGAACATTCTGGAAAGCCTAGACAGGCCCCTAGTCCAGACATGTCTGGCCTTCCAGGCCTTCCATGGGCCATTCGTGCCTACATCTCATCTTGGCATGAGGCAAGGCCAAGGTGGGGAGGCACAGGGCTGGGGTCAGGGCAGCCGACTCCCCTGGCAGACTAGATTTATGATTTGGCTGAGCTGGGGAGAGACGGAGCCTGCAGCCATCCGGGCCATGAAAAGCAGCCCAGTGTTTCTTGGAGGAGCCTCGGTGCCAAAGGCGGGGGCATCCATCTGGCCTCTCTGTGTAGTACATTTGTCACCCTGGAGCTCAGGGCCTGGCTGGCCTTCCTCCGGCCTGCTAAACCCATTGAGGCCAGCTCCCTCCTTCAGAGGCCCTTGCTATGGGACCTGCGGTCCCAGGAGGAGCTGCAAATAGACATGGGGCTGATGCCTACCTGGAGACCTTTTATGATTTCCATGGAAGCCTGTGTCTGACTGTCACCCCCTGGGATTTGAAAGCCTGGTGTGAGAGAGGTGCAAAGCCTTCGGGGACGGCCAGGCCTGTGGTCTCTCACTGCATTCCACTGCTGCTGGGGAAAAGAATTGAAGTCTACACATCTGATCTTCTCAATTCAAAGAGCGAGAGAGACAGGGTCTGAGAAGACCAGCAGGCCAACCAGTCATTGGTAGCGTGGGAACTAGAACTCTGGCTTCCTGGCTCCCCAGCATGATCTCCCCATGACTTGCTCATCGTCCACCCCTCTTCCCCATCTCAGGCCTGCTGCTACCCTGTTTCAGCCTTACCTCTTTGGGAGAAGCTTCAGGATGGGTCACATGTGGCCCAGGCTTGACGTAAGCCTCTGTGGTCACCTGCCCAGGGTGACCTCTATACCCAGGTGCTCAGGCGGTGGCTGCTCTTCTCTCCCAGGACATTTGGGGTTCCAGAGAGTTTCTTGTGGGATACAAGCTCTTTCCTTTCCTCCACTTCACTCTCAAAAGCCCTGGTCTCTTGAAGCCATGGTCTGTCTGTGTTGGTTCTGGTTGTATATGCCCTCTTGACACCTGGTCTGTTCCAGAAAAATCCAGACTAATGCATCTTAGGGTAAGGGGCTCCCTCCACCTCAGAACTCCATTCCCTTGCTCACAGAACCCCCAAATCCCCCGGTTCTCTTTCCCAGCTTCATCTGCCCAGTTCTATCTTCCACTTGGTCTCTTCTCTCACTGGATATATAAAAGTGTCTCTGCTTTTTTTTAACTACCGGAACTTCCTAGAGCTGGGTCTTTACACATTTGTTTGTTTAAGAGAGTCATACGTAGCCCAGGCTGGCCTGGAGCTCCCTATGTAGCTAAGGATGATTTTGAACTCCCTGATCCTACTACCTCTCCAGTTCCCAAGCTGAGATTACAGTCAGGTAACACCGTGCCTGGTCTCATGTGCTGCTGGGGAATTAAGCCCAGGGCTTCGTGTGTGTTAGACAACATCTCTACCATCCGAGCTGCTTGTACAGTCTCACTACTTTGCTTGTAGCCTCCCTGAAGGCCTCCTTCCCACAGTCTAGCTGCACGTGGGCTCTGGTGTTGTCTGAGGCCAGATCTGCTGGGTCGGTGGCACCTTGACTCTTGAATCCCATTTGCTCATCTGACAAACTAGATACTTAAGAATCTATGCAGTTGGCTTTCTGTTTACTTGACACAACTGGGTTATCTGGAAAGAGGGAACCTTAATTGAAAAAAAAATGCCTTCACCAGATTGGCCAGTAGTCAAAACATCGGAGCATTTTCTTGATTAATGATTGACGTGGGAGGGCCCAGTCCACTGTGGGTGGTGCCATCCCTAGGCAAGTAGTTTTGAGTTGTATAAAAAAAAGCATACTGAGCAAGCCATAGGGAGCAAGGCGGTAAGCAGTGCTCCTCCGCGGCCTCTGCATCAGCGCCTGCCTCCAGGTTCAAGTCCCTTCATGACGAACTGTAAGCCCTTCCCTGCCTCCCTCTGATCTCCCCTCCCACACACAAAGTTGCTTTCGGTCTTGGTCTTTACCATAGCAACAAGCAAACTAGGAGGGGTTCCCAGTCTCCATACAACAAAACTAACAGAGACTCAGCACCTCATTCAAGGACATGCAGAGTGTATATACAGTGCTAGCTATGCCTAGCTGGTGAGCATAGGCAATTCCCTGTGCGGAGCTGCCTGGTCTAGCTCGTGACCTTTAGACCCTGGCTGACACTGAAGATGGTGGTGATCTGTTCTAGGACACTCATGCCCAAATTGAAGATGTCACCCCATTGCTGCCTCCTTGCCCATTTTTCCCTTCAAATCCAGCAACACAAACCAAGCATGAGGTGTGGGAGGGGGTGGGGAGATAGATGGAAGATAGGCAGGAGCCTGCTGCTGGTTTCCGGGCCATGCGGGACTAAGTACGGAGGCAAGCCATGGTCATTTTCCAAGGATGTTAGAGCCACAGATGGAATTCTGAGCTTTGTCATGCTAGCCAAGATTGGAAGGTGGCCATTCTCACAGGAGAGGGTGAAAGTAAGGGCTGCATAGCATTTCCTCCCTTGGCTTTCCCCAGGCCTGCCTTTTTCAGCAGGCATTGTGTGCACAGCTGAAGTCCCATTCACTTTTTCCTAGGGTCACCAGGGCCTGGGGCCAGGTAAGGTAGTGGAGGAGGAAGCCCTAGGCTCTGCTCCTCCCCTGACCCAGGACTCTCAGCAACTAGAGAAGAGGCCTATGGCTCTGGATGGGAGCAGGTACTAAGACGTTCTGGACTGTCCCAGAATGGGCATGGGGCTAGGGGCAGCGTGTGTAAAGTGAAACAGGAAAGCACCGGACTGGAGCAAGGGAGGTCCAAACTGCTGGTTTCCCAGAAATGTGGCTTCTTTCCAAGTTGTTCCCTGAGAATATTTGGCAGCATCCGCTGTGGGGGAGACAGGAGCAGAGCAGTGGCTTTATCACCCACCCTTCCCAGCGGGCAGAGGAGGCATAGCATTGTCTGCTCGTTCTGGAACCTGGCATCTAAGGGAGCTGTTTGCTGGGCTCAAAACCAGGAGAGAAGTCTGGGGAGATTAGAGTGAGGCCACAGACTCGCTCTGCTTCTCATCCTCTTCTCTAGTACACACACAGACACAGACAGATGCACACACATACACACACACTCACACATACAGACATATACAGATACCCACATACAAACTCACCCACAGACAGATACACACAGACACACATACACACACTCAAGCTCACACACATACAGACACATACACACAGACATACATGCTCACACACTCAAACTCACACACAGACATACACATAAACTCACAGAGGCACACAGACACAAAGACACATACACACATATGTATACACAGACACACCCCACACAGACACACACGGACACAAACACACACACAAACCCAGACACACAGAGACAGAGAGATACACACACACACACAGACAAACTAACACACACACACAGACAGACAGACATACAAATAGACACAGACAAACCGACACACACAGATAGGCAGATAGACATGTATCAAATAGACATGTAGACAAACACAAAAACTCATACACACAGACACAGATAGATACACACAGAAACAAACTCCTCTCTCTCTCTCTCTCTCTCTCTCTCTCTCTCTCTCTCTCTCTCTCTCACACACACACACACACACACACACACACACACACACACACACAGATAAACTCAGGTCACACTCTTTCTGCCTGTGTATCCTACCACTACTTCCTTGTGCAGAAAAAACTGCAATCTTTTCTGGAATGAACTAACCAATCTGAGAGAATAAATCATCTTTAATCACCCCTGGGCTGCCTTTGAGGAAACTCCAGAGAAGGAGGCCAGCCCTTGGTGCTGTGGCCCTGGGCCCAGCCAGCCAGGAGGACAGTCCAGGAGCTGGTGATTGGTGTCCCACCATTGAGATTTGAGAGCTGCTCACAGCACTTTTGTCTAGTACTGGGAGCAAGGCCGGGCAGTGCGAGAGACAATTGGAGCTGTTTAGGCCTGGCTCCAGAGCTGTGTCTTGCTTTCCCTAGGGCTGGACTCATCCACCCAGAGCTGCCAGGGAGGATGGAGATGTTGTTTTCTTGCTGATCCCACTTGAGTACAGCAACCAGGATCGATTTTTACAGGCAAATGTTTTCCCTCTGATCAGCAGACCCGTCCTAGCTCCCCTGGGCTGAGGCACGTTGGCAGAAGCCTGAAGCTCTGGTCCCTCATCTGCTGCTCTCTGGGACCTGGGGGCCTATGTGGTCAAAGCCCTGCTCTGCCTCTAGGCTTGAGCTGGATTCTGAGCTCTGCTTCTGGGGGTGGGTGAGTGGCCATCCAGGCTGTTGTGTTAGGAGATCATCTCCTGCCTGCCGTCTCTGTCCCCCACACCCCGTCTAAGCTGCTTATGGTGAGTACTGGCACGGATGTCCCTTCTACCTTTGTTGGCTGTGCCTATCTGAATCACACTTCTGAGAAGTTCTGAGGCATTGGAGACTGCATTGTTCCTTGGCTTTGTGCTGTCTGCAGGGGGGGATCCTAGGGAGGGGAGTCCGCATGGGGTGAGGAGGTAGGATGCTGGGGGTGGGGTCTGCAACTAGTTATCTCAGGAGTAAGGATCCGGAAGAAGTTTCTTACACTTCTCTCTCTCCTGGTTGATAAAAACACACCTTAAGAGTTTGTGGAAGGAGCTGGGAAGACGGCTCAGTGGTTAAGGGTGCTTGACTGCTTTCCTAGAGGACCTGGGTTCATGTCTCAGCACCTACATGGAAACTCATTAACTGTCAGTAGCTCCAATTCCATATGGACCAGGCAGGCATGTGGTGCATATACATACACGAAGGCAGAACACTCATACACATAGATAACTACATGTAAATAAAATGACTACATGCTAATAAAAGTGCATGGAGTGATGGCCATGCCAACACGCCTGTTCTCACAGGGGCTTCAGGTTTCAGAGCCAATGGGTCTTTCCCAACAAAACGATGCTGGCTGAAAGTGAGAAGGGCCGCATGAGATTTAGCACTTTCTCAGGCTGTGGCTCTCTACCCTCCTCCGTGATGTCACCACCGGTGAAGGTTTCTGCCCTCCTGGTCACTTCCTCAGGGGTCCCTGTCCCTCAGGCTGCAAGGACAGCCATCAAAATCATCATTTTTTTTCTAACAATGACAAATCCCATCTGGAATGTGTATAAAATAAGACAAACTATGGCTGGGAGTGCTACAGCTTTGGGACTTGGGGACCTTTTTACAGCTGTGCCTTTTGGTGGGCTTGCTGTTTCCAGGTTGGGTTTCCTCTAGATGGAGGTCGCAAGGTTGCTATGCTGAGTGAGTTTAGCTTCCTGTATCCTTCCGTGGGCTCTCCTGTCTCTCGCCTTCACGGCTAGAAGGGCAGGCTGTCTAGCTTTCTGTGTGTACCTCTGACCCTGTCTTGTCTGGTGACTGCGAGGGCTTTGCACGTCTCGCTGGCAGTTTCATAGGATGAGTGTTTTGGACAAGATAACCTCGAGGTCCTGTTGGGAACATCTCCAACTTTCCAGAGTGTTGTTGAGGGGTCAAAGCTGAAGGATACCTTGACCCCGTTCTCAATAAATCTCAATCACCCTGTCCGAAAATATGAGGCAAGACTGGAGGGCCGTGATTCTGACTCCTTGGAGGACCCTTTCCTTGCCGCTCAACACTGATGGCAGGGACACTATTTTGTGGGAAGGGTTTCTCGAAACGAGATCCAGCGGCATCCCCCGCCTCTGTCTGCTAGATACCAGTAGCATCTTGATTTGTGGCAACCAAACTGACTCTAGACATTGCCAGAGGACCTCTTAAGGCAAAAGTACCCCTAGAGGAGAATGGGGGGTCTACACTTACCCTGCTGCCGGGCATCTGTTCCCCCTAGATCTTTATATGCCCTTGGCCCTCATGACACTGGGTCTGTCAGAGACAGGTGAAGCATGGTATCTGTGACACCAGTGCTCTGGGCTTTGGGGAATCTTGTTCATGATCTTACCCATTCTAGGCTGAAGAGTTATTTCTGGTCTTCCCCGTGGTCACTAGGCTGCAGACTTCCCAGTGGAAATGTGGAGGAGTGGCTTCGGGTGCTGGCCGGGAGTCTCCTCCTAGGAAGTGTGAAGTCTGGCAGGACAGCCCATCTCAAGGCTACCTCTATTCCTGCCTGTCCCTTCCAGAAGCCAAAGTGTCACCAAGGCCAGGACAGGTACAGAGCTGCGTCAATGGTGTGGAGCTCTGCCTGCACAGCTGGCTGAATGAGCCAAACACCCTCTTACGCACAATGAAGTACCAATTGAACCAGGGGTGGAAGCACATGCCTGGAATATCAGCATGTGGGAGGTAGAGGCTGTAGAGTTGGGAGTTCAAAGCTAGCATTGGCTACTTAGCAAGTTCAAGATGAGCACTGGTTACACGAGACCCTGTCTCAAAAAACAGCAAAGAGATAGATAGAAGGAGAAGAGGAATAAGAAGGAGAAAAGAGAAGGAGGCTGAGACAAGGACAGTCACCAATCGAGGGGATTTCTCTTGCTTTCCTCGGATTGTGTTACCCTTTCATACAAAATACTTCCGAGGAAGCATAAACAAGGGCCAAGTAACCTTTTGACTCTCCAGGAGGACTCCACAGAGATGTTCAGATGCTGTAATCCAAGGCATAGGGAGCCGTGTAGTGCACATGCATGCATGTGTGCATGCACAACTATTTCAAATGCTGTAATTCAAGGCACAGGGAGCATGTGGCACGTGTACATGCATGTGCATGCACAACTTGAACATACTGTGAAAAACTTGGATTTTTTTTCTTATTTGGTAGTGCATTTGAGAGGCAGGAAGGATAGGTGGCTCACGGGTCCCCTTTTCCCCGTCTTCCATCCACTGCCCTCAAATGTGTCTCCAGAGCTGACACATTAGCACCAAGGAAGGACTTACAGACAGCCCCCAATTGCAGGAAACTTACAGCCAGGCTCTGATTTGTGGAATGAGGCTGAGAGGTGCTTCAGGTGCCAGAGAGGAACAAATCATCTGCTAATCAGCCCGCTGGGCTTCTCGGTGCCCATGGGATCCACTTGGGCACAGTTGATTGCGAGGATGCCTGATTCTGGCAGGTGAGAATCCTAAACAAACAGCTGCTAAAGATCTGGACCAGAAGTGATGGGACAGTGCTTCTGGAGTCTAGGCAACTCTGAGGAGCACAGCATACTGTCCAGACAGCTCAGGTCTGTATGGCCTGTGCCCAACTTCATGGGGTCTGTCCCCCGCAACAGTTACTTCAGGGCCTCACCCCTTTCTCTGGTTTTCTTTCTCCCTCAGTGAGCTGATTTTCTCCAGACAGCTTGAGGGGAATGGGAACAGGGAGAGAAATCTCACCAGATGGGCAGCTTCAGGGCCATATACAGCTCCCCTTTTCTCAGCTTTCAGCTTGTGGGGTGAGGGTGTGCTGAGGTGAGGGTTTGCAGACCCCTGTGCCGGGGACAGAGCTGGTCTCCACTGGGGCTTTGAGTGCTTTGGAACTGCTCTTGGTAACTTCTTGGACTGGTGTGAGACTTGCTCAAAGTGATCCAAAGTTCAAGAGGTTTTCTTGAGGCCCAGAGGCCCAGAGTGCTCCCACAGAGGATAGACACAGGAAGTGCACTCAGAACTCCTGATAGGCCGGTCTAGAACCCACCCAGGTTCCGAGTGAGGACGATGCCTCTGCAGGCACAGTGCAGCCCTGTGTGGTCCTTCTACACTGAGTTTAGATGACACCAGTTACAGATTCCAAACTCCAAGTCCTTCCTGGTCTGTGTGGCTTCTGGGAAGCAGCGGAGAAATGAACCCTTCCATTCAAAACTAGATGGGACTGAGGAACCATGAAGCAGGCAGTCAGCAGGTGTTCTGGTCAGATGCCAAAGGGTTTCTTCCTTGATTGGAACAGGGAGAGGGATGTGCCAGGGTGAGGGCAACATGGGGCCGAGGGATTTGGGCCCATGCTGTGCCACTTAGTAGAGGCCTGCTGTCTTTCCCAGCCAGGAGGTCTTAGGTAGAAAGCTTGCCCAGGTGCAGTTTCTCATAGGAGGTACGGGAAGGAAGGTCTGTTACCTGGGGGACAGGATGCTGTGTTCATTGCTGAATTTCTTTCTTTCTTCAATTCGCAGTGAGTGCTTACTAGTCCTATGTGGGGTGATGTTGTCTCCATGGACACTGAAGACAAAGACAGAGCCATGTGGCAGGTGGGGTGGGGGGATATGTGGGCATGCACCCTTACATCACAAATCCAGATATGAGATAAATTGGTTTTCTGGCTTTCCTCCAAACAGAGCTCTCTGAGCCCTACCCCCAAGGCCTTCAGCAGATAACAGATGTAGGGGGTCAAGTCACAGCTGGAAGCAACATTGCCCCTGGCTCCCAAGTCCTATGGAGGCTTGCTGATCTCTGCCCCACTGCCCTGATTGTTTACTCTGGGTTAATTGCTTTCCATAATCCGTTAACTCCCCCCATCTTCTACTCTTTTCTACTGCTTCACTTGGGGGCAAACCTCTCCTCGGTGTCTTTTGGGACCCTCCAGTGAGACTCCCGTGGGTCCTTGCCTCTGGGTTCACCCTACACTGGGGTTTCATGCTAGAGCTGGGACCAGGCCGTCCTGTGTCCCTGGGAAGGAGGCTACCAGGGCCTGGGTCTGCCATCAGATCCCCATCACTTCAGCTTCTTTGTGTAGAAAATGAGGAGTTTTCTAGAGTGGCTGATCCCACAGCGAGGACCCTGGAACTGCAGCAGCAGCATGGGGGGATTTGTTAGAGAGTTCAGGGGTCAAAGTAGAAGTGGGAGTACCTGCCTGTACTCTTAGCCCTAGGGAGGCTGAGACGGGAGGATTGCCCCAAGTTAGAGGCTACCCTAGAGCTACATAGCAAATCCTAGCTCATAAAGATAGATAGACAGACAGACAGAGAAATAGATAAATAGATAGATAGATAGATAGATAGATAGATAGATAGATAGATAGACAGACAGACAGACAGACAGACAGACATCTGGGCTCAGGTTCAGCAAGCAGGCGTCCCTCTGGTGATGCAGAGACAGCTGGGGTTGGACTGCCTGGTCCCCTCTGGGGTCCCCTACGATCTTAGTTCCCCTTTCCATCCTCTCATCCTCTTCCAGCGTGCAACTCTGATGACTCACAGAAGTCCTGTGACTATATCCTAGACTGCTGACAGTTATCTTAAGGGAGCCATTAAATTCTCATATGCTCTCAAAAACCCCACCATGCCCTTGCTCATGTCTCTCACCTACTCAGCTCCTCGAGGCCTGGCCTGCTCCCTAGATGGCCTCCCAACCTCTTGTTTTATATAGGACCATTCCCATTCTCACAGACAGTGCCACCAAGTTTGGGGAACAATGTCACAGGGCTTTTGAAGAGGGTGGAGCAGATACAGGGGTTAATCTTGGCTGGGAGTTTTTCCAGGGCTAGTTTATGTCCCTCTCAGTCTTTTTCTAGAGGAGGCTGCTGAGGTGCCCTCTCCCCACCCCCGCACGTGCAACCAAATGAGCAATTGGGAGTATCCAGTGCTCGCAGCCCCCTGAGAAGTGTGTAGCCTCCCAGGATGCTGTAACATAAACACTCCTGCCCTTTCAGTGCCTGTGGTAAGAGCTAGGCAGGGATTTTCATGCTGTCTCACCTGGGTTCCCAGAGGGACAGAATGCCCTAACATCTTTCTCCTGCTGCTGGCATTTAGCCCATCGCTGAGTTAATCCAAGCAATCCGAATAACAGGTTTGCAGGAAGAAGACCTCTTGAGACCCTCAAATCCTACTCTCTGGGGCCCTGATAACAAACTAAAAATCCTGTCTGGCCCCCCTGCAACCATTCAAACATGGTACGTTCAAGCCAGTGTGGCTGAATTCTGCAAAGACACCCAAAGAAACAGAACACTCGTGTGTATCCCCTGAGAACAGGCATCCAGGAGGAGGAACTGGTCTGTGGTTTCAGGTTTAGAAGAGCTCCTCTCTCCTACTGCCCACCCCACAAGGCTTCCCCTTCCTGAGTCTTCAGTCTCTTTCTTCCCCTGTTAGGTGGAGGGGCCTCAGTCTCCCGCAGGTCGTGAAACGCCAGCCCCAGCTGGCTCTATAAGCTCAGGCTCCCTGTTCCTTTTCTGCTGCTTCTGCGAGGGCCTGGGCCCCAGTGGAGACCTCTCCGGGCCTCTGTGCGGTCTCCAAGGAGCCTGGAAGAAATGCAGTGTGAGAAAACAGCCTCCCTGCCCTTCCCCCACCGTGCTCTTCTTGTCCACGTCTCCCACCCACTCAGCTCCTTGAGGCCTGGCCTGCTCCCTCGCTGCCCTCCCAGACTCATGTTTATGCAGGAACGGTCCCATTCTCATGGGAAGTGCATCAAAGTTTGGGAAAGAATGTCAAACCGCTTTTGAAGAGGGTGGAGCGAATGCAGGGTTATAGGGTTAACTTCAGCTGAGAGATTTTCCTGGCTGAGTGGATGCCCCTCGTGTGTGTGTGTGTGTGTGTGTGTGTGTGTGTGTGTGTGTGTGTGCGCGCGCGCGCCTTCAACATGGGAAGAGAGAGAAGGCAAACACTCAAGACTCACTCCCTCTCTCTCTATACCCCTCTGGAGCTCACTTCAGCTCCAGTGACCTTTATACCTTATCTGGGGACACCAGCAGGGGCTTACATTGGATTTAAACATTCATTCTGGTTCATGGGTGAAACGAAGCATATTTTTTTGTTTTCATATATTAGAAAAAATGAAAATATGTGTGAGATTCTGGCCTGAAGAACTTTCACAAGCGCGGGGATCCCTTTGCTTTTGAAACATGAAACTGGGTGAATATCATTGATTTAAATAAAACCTGGAGTCATAGTTGTTGGATGTGTCAAACTGCACGTTACAGGTTGCTCCGTTAGTAATTCCGAGAGCACCTGTCCCTTCCAAAGTGTGGCGGGTCCCTCCCTCCCTTCTGACAGTTTGTGAGTAGTGGCCAAAACCTTGAAGAGAAAAATCCGTCAGAAGCACGTTCTTGTGTAGGACAAAAGACAGCCTTATGTTTTCTGGTGAAGACAGACAAGTCCTTGTTGCCAGCCCAGGAATTGTGGGAAGCGGAGGAAAACTTCAGACTGCGGTGCCCACAATTTGCTCACTAGAACAGTCAGCTAATCACATTCACTCCCTCAGCCCTTACCTGGACTCATCGCTGATTGTTCTTCTTCTTTTTATTGTCCTGAAGACTGAAGAGTTGCCTACCCCAACGCAAGCTTCCCTTTCTTTTCACGTGTTAATTTATTCCTTGGTTTGTAGCATGTTTTTCCAAATGTGAGCCCGTGTCTTTCACGTGTAGCAGGGGTCTGAGGAGACAAAACAGAACTCTAGAGTCGTGTGACCACCTCGGGAGGGGATCTGGAGGGGACTGGCTTGACAGACACCCTAGGCTTCTCAGGGCCCAAACCACTGCTGCAACTTTGCAATGCTGGGCACCTGTGGACTTGGAGGATGACCTCCCAAATGTCACAGACACCCTCCCCCCTCCCGCCCTGTGATCTTCATTCCCTGGTCCAGTACTTTCACAATGATTTCAATGGCTGAGGACAAAACTTTCCCTTTTTTTTTTCATTGAAGTAATCGCTTTATTTTCTTCTATACTGATGAGTGGAAATGTACTGTGATTCCCGGGAACAATCGATTCTGTAGGTCATTTAGAAAGGAATGTCAAACAAGTTGCATCCTCACGCACACACAGGAAGATTGATGGAGGCTGCCTGCTTTTAAATCCTATGGTGTGCTTTTTAGAAAGAGTTTGGGCTCATTAAAACACCCTATTCTAAGCACTGCGTTCATTCTAAAACAGTTTTAGGATCCAGAATTGTAACTGAAATCATATAATTCAAAGAAGTCTTAGGGACCAAACAAAGAAGAAAATAATATATTTTCCTCCCTTCTGTATTTTTCCTATGCCTTCTTCACATTTTCATCCACGTCCCTGGGGGAATCCCGTGCTGGGCAAATTTAGAATAAAATCTACTTTGCGCTCTCCTGCTCAGTGGCTTCCCTTGTCGTTATTCTCGAAGAAAAACATGTGCATGTGCCTGGAATCCCACCATGGGTTTCTGCTGCAGGAGAGATGCCCAAGAGCTGCAGAGACCTAGCTGTGGGCCCAAACCAACCCTGGATAGACACCAAGCGATCCTTAGGTCAGCAGCTTCTGATTGACAGAGGGGAGGAAATAATGGCCTGGGAGGCCCTTCTCACAATGACTCCACCCCTCCCAGCCACACTGGGAGTCCTGGGGGCTCCCAAGCGCTTTGTCTACAGTAGCTACCAGGATGGAGAGGTTGAGCACATGGAGGTGGTGTAGGGGTTTAGAGCCTTTAGAACATGTCTGCAGCCCTCAAAGGGTCCCTCCCTGAGCCTTTAGACCATGCCTGTGGCCCCAAACCCTGGAGATTGGCCCAGGGTTTGGAATGGGTTTACAGGTCTGCTTGGGAGAGTCAGTAGCAGAGAAAATCCCTCTCGTGGTTCCTGTAGGAGGGAGAGGGTGGCCTCCTTCAGCCCTGCCTGCTGCTTGTTTGCTGCTCTACACAGTAAACCAGAGTGCAAGGCTGATGAGTTAATTTCCTACCAAAGCCAAACTGGGGGCGACCTTCCCTCCTTCTCTGTCCTTCCCCCTCTCCTTGCTGCTTCCCTTTCTTGCCTCCACAGCAGGCAAGGAAGCCAAGGGAGCAGTCTATTGTGCAGTTACTAGTGTTAGGCTGAGGAAACGCTGGCAACAGCTCCTGTCTGACTCCATTGTTGTCTGAGTAACTTCAGGAGCCTTAGCCTCCTTGTTTTGCTCAATTGCTGTGACAGCCCACATCGTCAAGTCGAACCCCACAACTCTCCACACCCAGCACAACACAATCTTGCAAGCTGTTGTTCTGGAAGCTCACGGAAGCCCCAGCTCCCTGTCCTTCCATGTGCTCCCGATGTACCTAAAAAGTATTCTAAAAAGTTACCTTGAGCAGGGACCATGACAACAGGCTTTGGCCAGCCAGACACAGCAGGGTTCAGAGCCTTACGAGGGACACTAAAGGAGTTTGGTTGTTCACCCCAAAGAAGAGCCCCAAGGAGAAGGGACCAGAAAGACAACGTGAGTGAATGGATGCTGTTAAAGCTTGGCTTTAATTTTTCTTTTCATTTTTAAGCTTTGAAATATTGTTAAGAGCAAAACAGAAAGGCATCCAAAGTAGGCATCTTGGTAATGGAGCATGCACAAGCTTAGCCTCTTTTCACCCATATCCAGGTCAAGTCAAGAGAGAATCCTGGCAGCTAGTTCTAGAAGTTTCTCTGAGCTCCTATCTCTACCTTCTCCCGCCCCAAGGTTGCTAGACCTCCATGTGTGTCTTTCCAGGTTGGTTTGTTCATCTTAACCATCTTAACATAGAGAAGGCAAAACTTCATGTCCACAGCTCAGAACAGCACACGCCACGGCACACCTACAACAGAAAAGATTCAAGTTAGACCATTAAAGGAATTTCTAGCATTTAAAAGGCCTAGAAATTGGTGACCTAGTGACAGAAAAAAAATGAAGGGAAACCTCCATACCCTTGAGATGACCCAGGTGTGGTTTTACCAGGGGTCAGAGATGAAGAAAGGTTCCTAAGAGGTCATCCAGGGGCTGCCTTCCAAGAATGAGGCTGGTTATGCAGCTGAGAGGTCCGTAATTGAGTGGGGAATGGAGACCCATGGTCACTTCATCCTGCAGTAGCTCTGTCTGGCCAGCCTGAGCCTGCCTGGGTCTGGAACCCCTCCTTCTGTGGTTGGAGGCATGCTCTCACTCCCGAAGCCTTTAATCCTGCCTGAGACTCTCAGAGAGAGTGATTCTCCAGAGAGAATGACCGGCTGGTGGACAGGCCTGGGATCCGAGCCCACCCCATTCCCGGGTGACCAGGGCAGCCGAACAAACACAGTCTGGCCTCAGGCCCAAGAGACACCAGGCAAGGTGCCTGGAGGAAATGGGGCAGTGGAATACGAAGAAAGTGAATGGTCTCCCCGCTTTCTTTCCATTCAGTGTGTGGTTTCCATGGGGCCCCAAATGTGTTTATAGGCAGGAGACCCCGGGGGTGGAGGACTCTGGGGGATCTGGGCTGCAAGGGAATAAGAAAGGGGAGGTTGGGAGGGGAGGGAGAAGCCTGGGGCACTTAAAAAAAACAAGTAAAAAGTTGGCTGTTGAATGCTTTTTGCTAACCGTAGTCAATTCTTAATCACCCTCGTAATGGGAGGCAGCAGTGGCCAGAATGATTCAAAGCACCAAATAATCCCAAACCATTTAAAGGACATGATTTTTAAGAGAGAGAGAAGGAGGTTTTCCTTCCTAATGATGTCTGGCTCGGGCTCATGTTCAATGAGGGAAGTATTAACAGCGAGCTCCCCAGGGGCCAGGGCTTATTTAACATGTTTATAAATTATTTAGGGTTCACGTTTTCTGATTTTGTGAATGGGTGCTGGGACGGAGGCTGTCAGGCCTCTCAAGGACTGGGTACTCCTTAGAGGAAGCCCCTGAGAAGGAGATAAAGGCGACATAGAGATGAGAGATTAACCAGTATTGGCCCTGGGATGGGGGAAGGGGTCCCCACCTGTGTCCCCAAATCTGTGACTCAAAGGAACTGTGATGTCCGCGCTAAGGTGGGTGTCTCATGGCTCCCAGCATCTCCTGGATTAAGTGCACTCCAGGCCCCAGCAGTAGGGTCCCTGCCCGCACACCTGTCGCTCCTGCCATGCTCCTGATGTGACCTGTCACACTCTCCAGCTAAGACAAAGCCTGAGACCAGGCTTCTGGCTTGAGTTTCTCCATCTGTTTATGCCACACTGAATCCTGGCTGCCACCCAAACTTGCCTCTTGCCACCTTCTGCAGTGTGATTTCTAGCCATGGCCAGGGTTCTGTGATTTCCGGTGGGTTCTCTCCTCCTTCCCGGGAGCCTTCCCTAGGCACTGCACTGCTAGAGCATCCTGGCTGGGAGCCTCTCCCGGTTTGGATCAAGCTCTGCTGAGCGACAGCCAAGGTGTTCCTGTCTCCCTCTGGCTCAGATGCCTCCGGAGCCTCCAGAGCCTCCAGACACAGCCTGTCTGTGATGTGGGCTGTCCAGGTGTTAGCTGAGACAAGTGGAAACTTCCTCTGGAGGAGGTAGCTCAGCTTGGATCTAACTTTCAGGGTCAGTCAGGTCTGGTGGCTCACACCTGCAGATTCCAACTGCAGATTCAAGGTCAGCCTTGCCTTAAAAACGGGACGGTAACAATCACAGTAGCAACAATTCGGTGACTCTTACTACACGGGTGAAACGCTCAAAAAGGCATTTATTCATTTCTTTTAAATTTTATGAGTGTAGGTGTGCATATCTATGTGAGTATTTGCCACATAAGTGTGGTTGCCCACAGAAGCCAGAGGAGGGTGTTGGAGCTCCTGAAACCAGAGTTCCAGGCAGTTGTGAGTTTCCTGACGTGGATAGTGGGAACTGAACTTGGGTCCTCTAGGAGAGCAGTGAGTGCGCTTAACCACTGGGTCGTCTCTCCAGCTCCAATCTTCATTTTTAGTTTTTAATGTATGTGTTTTTGCCTGGATATATGTATATGCACCAAGTGCGTGCAATGCCTACAGAGTCCAGAAGGGGGCATGGGATCCCCTGGAACTGGAGTTAGAGGTGATTGTGAGCTTCCAGGTGCTGGTGGGACCCAAACTTGGGTTCTCTACAAAAGCAGTAAGCGCTCTTAGCTCTGAGCCATCTCCCCAGCTCCAACATGAGGACCTTATGCTGAGAGAAATAGTACAGTCACAAAAGGACACATGCTGCATGATCCCGCTGGAATGCACAATCAACGACAGAAATAGAACGGCGCTTCATAGAAGCGGGGGAGGTGGAGTGTGGAGTTGCAGTTTCATGGGCATAGGGATTCAGCTCGAGAAAAACGAAAAACTCTAGAGAAGGGCAGTGTGCTCAGTGCCACCGAACTGTGGCCGAAAAAGAGAGTGAAATGGTTGCTTTTGTGTTCTTTATATTTTGCCACAATAAAAAACAATAACAGTGATTTGACCCATTGCCCTGCTTGTAGGAGGAACACTGCTTGTGGGAATGATGGGCATTGACCTTGCAGCCATCAGAGAAGGTGGATTACTCTGTTTAGCCTATAATCCCACACACTCAAAATCAGAGAAAGCATCTATAGGCCTTGAGGACCACACCATAGTGAGTCTCTTTGGACTTGAGATGGCTTTTGTGTCATGAGTCATGTGCCATGGCTTAAGGAGGAAATGGGCTGGGAACCACTGGCATGACACATTGGATAAACATGAGGGCCTGAGTTCAGATTCCAGAACTCATGTAAAACTGGGTACGGTATCCATAATCCCAGTGCGGAGGGGAGGCAGAGGCAGGAGAATCCCTGGAAAGTCACAAGCCCCCTAGTCTGGTATAGACAGCTGTAAAGAGCCAAGAGGATCTCTCTCAAATAAGGTCGGAGGCTGGGATGGATCCAAGGCTTTCCTCCAACCTCCACCCTCGTGCATACTGCAAATGTAAAAGAAGAAAATCGGAGCAATAGGGCAGAGCTGGCCCCCATCAGAGACCACTCTGGACATCCACCCGACAGGCTCCATCTAGAGGGACTACAGACGCCCATCACACAACCCAGCATCCCTGACCGCCCACCATGGCCGCCATCCCCCGGCTGCTTCCACAGCATCCCTGAACCTAGTCCTATATTTAGCTTATACCAGCTCTGGGGGTTACAAGCTCCATATAAGTTAACTACCTGCTGTGTAAATAGCACTTGCTTTCATTTGTGCTAATGCTGCCTTTTGTCTGCTTCTGGGGCCGCCCTTCCCCCTCTCTCTGATTGCAAGCAGGCACTCACAGGTCAAAACCACATGTCTCTCAGCCTCAGCTTCAAGAGCAGAATTCACAGTCGGGACATCCCCCTCCTATGTCCTTCCTGAATGGAGTCAAAATGTTCACTCTTGCCCCAGAGAGGCAATCCCTTTCAGGGAGAACAGGCTATACACACAACCTGGAGAGAACCATGTTTCACAGGGTCCGGCTACCTGACTGGTCAGTTTGACAAACCCAGGGGGTAAGGCCAGAGCTTTCCGGGGGGGGGGGCATTCTGGATGCTTAGCCATGATTATGGCTTCACTTATTTTCCCCCAAATATGTGTCCTCACATATGCAGGGTACTGCAAAGCTGGCACTATTATTGCGGGGCGGGGGGAGTTGTTTGTCTACCGCATACACAGCTGACTAATATTTTGTCATTTGGGAGGCTTTGATGTCATCCCCATAGCCTGCTAGATCCTACTATCCCTTCCACCATTCACAAAAGACCAGTTCATTATTTCCTTCTTCTTTGAGGTGGGGGCAGGGGTGCGTGTCAAGACAGGGTTTCTCTGTGTAGTCCTGGCTGTCCTGGAACTCGCTCTGTAGACCAAGCTGGCCTTGAAATCACAGAGATCAATACTGCATACTTTTTTTCTTTAGGAAAAAAAACAAAACAAGCAAAAAGCAATAGGAGGGGACACTCTTGCCACAAAATACTTGTGGAGGTCAAAGGACAATTAGAAGAAACTGGTTGGTTGGGGTATTTCTTCTTGGTGGGCTTGCCTTACTTTGCCATTAGAGTGATAAGGAGTCCCTGCTCGTGTCCTCGATCTATAGCTCTTCAAAGACCTGGGGACATGAGTTCTTCCTGTCCTAACGTCTAACCTGTTTTATCTCATTGTCTGTCCTTCAGGCTGTGGATTCTAGTCCACTGTGATTTCTTTTCTTTCTTTCTGTCTATTTTTCCTTTTTCCTTTATTACTTTATTGTTTTGCAAGGTTGAGGGGTTGTCTGCATGTACTGTATATCATGTGTGTGTGGTGCTCTTGGAAATCGGAAGATGGCATCAGAGCCCCTGGAACTGAAGTTAAAGTCCTGAGAGACCATGTGGGTGCTGGGGATTGAACTCATGACCTCTGGAAGAGTAACCAGCACTCTAACCACTGGGCCACAGCTCCAGCCCCTCTATCCTTTATTTGCAGAGAGTTCTTTACCTCTGACCACCTGATCTCTGGAGCCCCTCCCCTGCTGCTGTGTAAGCGGATGAAGGCTGGGCAAGAGCTGGGCAGGACTGGGTGAAGAAAGTCCAAGGAGTGTTTGCGGTCACATGGGAGGGTGGCTACAGAGCATCTCAGAGCTGGGGGTCCATCAGCAAGTGACTGGAGCTGCCAGAAGGAGCCACCTGCCGCCATTTCTTACTTGAGTGTCCCCCTTCACTGGGGTAAACAGAGCACACATTTTTGAGCACCTTCACCTTGCATCAGGTGCTAAAGGTGACATGTCTCTGGAGAGACCTTGCTCTGACCTCTGCCCTGTAGAGGGCTTGGCAGGAATCTCACCATCCCTGGCTGATGCCTCTGTCCGCTGCTGCCCTTGTTCTTTCCAGGTGATTAACAGTGCTGGTGCTGGGACCTAAGCAACGGCCCAGTTTCTGGTTGAGTCATCCCCTTTCCATTCCCATTTGGTACCCAAGCGGCCGTTAGATTTTTGTTGTCATTGTTGTTTTTTCAAGGGGTGACATAATTTTGACCCATGGACCACAGCCATACATTAAAAATCAAGCTGTGTCATAACAGGCTTTTACTGCCTTGGATCGATTTTTCTTCCTTTCTGAAGGTGCTTGGGATGCGGTGCGGGTCCCCCACAGCCCTGTGCCCTGCCTCCCCAGCTGGCCTGTGTGCATTCAGCTGCTGGCTTCCCTTCCCCAGCTGAGTGAGCGCTTCTTTTCAGGAGTAGCCTAGTGCATGCAGCTTCCCAAGCCATGATCTCATCGGTGTGTGAGGCCAAGCACGTCCACGCTACCACCCCACCAACACACACAGAAGACTGCCCGAGGGCTGGTTTGGGGTGGTTTCGGGGACACCTGTAGCTCTGCTTGCTGTTTGTCTGCAACCTCACCTGCCGATCCTCACCTGGGACCAGACTGTGGGCTGGTTCCCCAGTACTCGGAGCCCCAGGGACACAGTCTGGCTGGAGATGCCTTCCTGCCTACGCTCTTACCTCCAGCGTTCCTTTAGTGAGTGCCAACCGCACAACCTCCCAAAGAGGGCGGATGGGAACCATCTGGAGTGATGCTGAGAGTGTTGGCTGCTGGGCTCTTTGCCAGACCTGAGGCATCGGAATTGCGGTGGGGTGGGGGGTGGGGAAGGCATCTGCATTTTAAGGAGTTCTCCCAAGTGATAACCCTGGGGTCTTAATGTTGAGATACGATGATTGTCATTGTTAGTTTTATATGTGTATTAGGCTGGGCCACGGTGAAGCCTGGATGTTTGGGTATTTCTGTGTAGGTATTTTGTTTAGATGAGATTTAACGTTTAAATCCTTGGAACATGAGAGGCTACTTGACCCAGGCAAGTCCCTGTCTCCTAGCCCTGGCTTTTCCCTAGGTGGAGGGTTTCACACCTACTGCCTATCACAGAATAACACTTAATTTTAGGATCACCAGACTTTGCAAGCACAAATATAGACTGTCCAATTAGCTGGATGTGGTGGTACATGCTTTGAACCCCAGCTCTTGGGAGGCGGAGACAGAAGGATCGCTGTGAGTACCAGGCCAGTCAAGGATACAAAATTAAAAAAGTAAAATTAAAAAAAGAAAGAGAAGAAAACGAGGAACGAATGGATTCCAGAAAGCAATAATATTTCAGTTAAGTGTGTTTCATTCAATACTTGGAATATACTCACCACTGAAAACATGTCATTTATCTATGATTTAAATTTTATCTGGCAGTTACAGCTCTGGCCACTTGCTCTGTAGCCTGGAATCGGAGCTTGCTTCCTGACTCATGGCCTTTTTCAAAAGGTTTTCTCCTGCGCGGTTCCCTTGCATCCTTTTGTGGAAGGGATGGGGAGGCAGAGCATCACCACCGTCACCATCACCTTCATCCCCATCCCCATCCCCAGTGCACAGCGGGAGCTGAGGCTTGGAGGCTGTCAGAGCTTCCCAGCTGGGATCAGAGCAGCCCTGGCTGCACAGTGTAACCACCTGGAGGGCTTTTAAATCACTCACATGTTTGTGCGATGTGTATGATGTCTGCAACCTACTTTGAAATGCATCAAAAAATGAAATGGATGAATGCACGGTAGAGGGATGATGGATAGATATGATAGAGGAAACATAGCAAAATGTTGATGATAGAATCTGGGTGGTGACGGTACAGGGCTCACTCTGCTATCTTTTAACTGCTTTGTGGGCTTAGAAATATTTCTAATATAATGTTAGAAGGAAGAAAGGGAGGGGGAGGAAACACCAAAAAGCAAATGAATTTGTATGCATGACTCCCTTCCCATGCCAATTAAATCCAAATCTCTGCAGGTCAGGCTGGGGCAGCTTTATTTTTTCAGCTGCCCAGGTGATCTGATTGGGCTCCGTATACTCAGTGCCACTTGTGGGGTATAAGTACCTTTCATCAGTGATCCCCCAAATGAGGGTGAGGTTGGTTGAGGCAGATTCTGCTAGCCTATCTCCAGAGTTCGGATGCAGTAGGTCTGGGTCTGGGACTAATTTGCATTTTAAACAGTTGCCAGGGAATGCAAATGTTGCTGGTGCTAGTACCACGCTTTGAGAAGAGCTGCCCACCTGTGCTGGGAGCAGGTAAGCCACATGCTGCACCTGTTGGCAGAGGGAGCCAGATTTCAAGAGAGGCTGGCATCTGTCGGAGCCTTGGAGGACAGGGGTTCTCATTGGAGGAGAGCCATTCTAGTCAGACAGCTAGGTCTGTTTGTGATGGGGAGGTAAGGACAGAGGGAGAAGAGGAGACAGGTTTGTGCCAGATGGAAAGGGCCTTGCTATTCAGGGCATTTGGATTTGATGGTGTCAGCAGTAGGGAGCTGGTGGGGGTTTTTCAGCAGCCGAGTAATGTGCCTGAATTGTCACTGGCTCGTTGTCCTGGCAGCTCTGTGTACAATGGGATGGAGAAGCGAGAGGAAAGATAGAAAGTAGACCGAGGAGGCTATTGTGAACGTCTGGAGTGAGAGATGGAGGACCCACGTTGTCACAACACTAATAAGGATGATAAAATAATAGCTGACATTTATTGAGTGTTCTCTAGATGCCAGACAGTGCTGTGTGCTTTTGCAAACATTATCCTTGCATCTTCGAAACTGCTCAGCGTTCTCTTCCAGATGAGGAAACTAACTCAGAGAAGTAAAAACGGATAGCTGGGCTAGGATTTGGGCCAAGTGTATCTTGAGTCTTCAGTGATGACCCAAGCTGAGCCTGGGAAGAGAGAGAGGTAGTGAGAACGAGGTCTCAGCATCCTTTCGTTGTTGTTATTGTTGTTTGGTTTTTTGAGACAGGGTTTTTCTGTGTATCTCTGGCTGTCCTGGAACTTGCTCTGTAGACCAGGCTGGCCTCGAATTCAGAGAGATCCGCCTGCCTCTGCCTCCCAAGTGCTGGGATTAAAGGCGTGCCCTACCATGCCCGGTGGTCTTTGCATCCTTAGAGAAGCATGGCTCAGGGTTGGTGTCCTTCCTTTCCCTGTCCAGGCTGAGGCTTGATCTGAGAGAGGTACAACTAACAGTGAGCATCTTCTGCCTTCTCCGTTCACGCACGGTGGCAGTGGCTCCAGTCACACAGGCAGGAGCCAGCAAGGCTGCCTTCCACCCTGCCTCAGCCCAGCGGGAGCCCTCCTCTTCACCTCTCCTGCTGTCCAGCACTTCCCAGGGCTGCCCACACGCCACACCTGCAGCCACTCGCCTGAAGCTTCCAGGAGGATGTGGCATGGCTTCTCTTCTAGCTTCCAGGCCCCTGCTTTCCTGGGGACTAAGCAGAGACCATTTGCAGGCACTATGGACTTTCTTCCAGCAGATCTCTCTAAAGGCTCTTCTGTCCCCAGGCTGCCCCAGCAAGGCAAAGGGGAGCGGAGTGGGCATAGATGCAGGCCTGCACATAGAGAGCCTGTTGGCTTTCTTACAACTGAGCTTCATGGATGTGGTGCCAGATTGGAAGAGAGGCATTCAGTAAGTACTGGGGGGGGGGGGGCTTTGTCATCCCTTGCCCATCGTTCTGTCTCAAAGAAGGGCGCTTTGACACCCAGTCAGAAAGCGTCTCACTGTACTTCTCGTCAATCCTCTTTTGCTACTTGTAGTTCCGTTATCTGGGCTTAGGGCTCCCTGCTCTGCCCTTACCAAGCCTTATAACCTGCTGGCCTTCTAGGCACTTCTACTTGAAGGGTCTGTGGGCTGGAGCTCTGTCAAGTGCACATCTATGTGTTTAGGGATGTGTTTGGGACAGCAGTGGGGTGCAGCCCCAGACCTAGCCTTCATTCAAACCTGTCTCTTACCTCTCCATGCAGGACGTAAGGGGTCCCTTGGGTCAGAGGCCTGGGATGGGAGCCATTCCCAGAAAGATTGGTGAACAATGGGCTGGACTAGGCTCTGTCCAGGACTAGGCTGTCCTTCCCAGCCTGTCCTCATCAACCAGCCACCTGCAGCCTCCCCACTCCCAGTCTGTGGCACGTGGCATGTGTTGGGAACAGATGGGGAGGGTGCATGGGCTCCATCTCCCAGCTGCCCTCAGCCAACCATTTGCTCTCCAGATGGACCTGGGCACTGTGGGGGTGGAAACCCATCACCAGCCAGCCCAAAGCCGTGCCCTGATGAGCTGGGACACAATTATGCTTTAGTTCAGGAATCTGAGTTTATAGCTTTATCCCCACCTCCAGACCAGGAATTCTGCTTTGTAAAGAAAGTCACCTGGCCTCCGGGAGAAGATCTCTGCAGTGTTTGTTTTCTCTTCCACTCCCACACCACTCTGCCTGGGTTCTACATGGTCTCCCTTCCCAGGACCCTGCTGCCCATGATGTTCAAGCATCACCCAGCTCCATTGCAGGCTGATGATTGCAGCCAACGCCACCCTAACAGCAATAACATAAAGTCCAAAGGAAGAAGCTCCGTTTCACATCCTTCGCAGTTCATCTTGCTTTCTGGTCCCCATCCATATTCCACCCACATCCATGTCCCTACAGATATCCATGTCCCCACCCATGTCTGTGTCCATGCCCTTAGCCACAAGTAACTCTCAACTAATCCAAGGTGCACCCTCAAAGTGGGACTTGGGGCACAGGAAGGAGACAGGGGCCAAGGACAGACCAGAGGATCTGGATCTGTGGGCTCCAACTTCTCATCTGTCAAATGGGAGTCATGGAAACCCACCTGCAGCTTTCACAGGACCCCGGTGGCCTCATAACTGTGAAGATGTGTGACAACCCATGCAAAGGAGGGACACAAGGATTCTTCATGAGAGCACACTGCAGGGTCACCTATGTGCCAATCAGCCTTAACATTCAGATGAGGCTCTCCCCTCTAAATCTGTGGGATCCTTTGGATCAATCAGTAATAGAGAAAAAGGAAAACCCGGTGTGATCCAAAGGCAATTTTTATTTGACTCAAACTCTGGGGGTGACTGACCCAGGTTGTTTTGCCCACAAAACTGGGTGTAGGGCTAGAATTTGAGTGTGATGGATGTCAGGGGAAAGAGCGTGCGTGCATCATGTGGGACAGTAGAACCATTCATGTTACCCTTGCGTGGTGGTTTGAAGAAGAGTGGCCCCCACAGACTCAGGTTTGAATGCTTGGTCATTAGGGAATGGTGCTACTGGACCAGTATTAGGAGGTGTGGCCTTGTAGGAAGTGTGTCATTAGGGGTGGGCTTTGCGGTTTAAGATGCTTAAGCCAAGCCCAGTGTTGCTCTCTGTCCTTCCTGCTGCCTGTGGATCTTGGTGTAGAACTCTAAGTTCCTCCAGCACCGTGTCTGCCTGCGTGCCACCATGCTTCCCACCATGATGATAATGGACTAAACCTTTAAACTGTAAGCCGGTCCCAATTAAACGCTTTTCTTGGTAAGAGTTGCTGTGGTCATGGAATCTCTTCACAGCAATAGAACAGTGACTAAGATACCATGGCTATAATCTGCACTGGTTTGCACATACCAAAGTTAGAGTGTGTTCCTAAGCATTAGTGTGGGGCCTCGGGGAGCATATTGCTGGGCTCCTGGAAAGGCAAAAGAAACAAGTACTTAGAGACTTACTTAGAGAAGCACCATCACTGGCTGGCCTATCTCTGGGTGCCGCGGGCAGTGGGATCAGAGGACTTATGCTGTAGTATGAGAAAAGCAGGCAGTGGAAGAACTTCCTGCTAGAGTATAAGCATTCTCCATCCCATCCAGCTATAAGTGGCCGGGCCATGGAGGAGCTATTGAGAAGCACCTGCTGAGTGTGGCTCCTGTTCACAAGTACTTCATCTTTGCTGCCAGTGTGTGAGGTCTTTACCCTGACTACATGATGCTGTCACAAAGAGAAGTGAGGCACTCAGCCCAGATAACTAAGAGTATCCTATGAGACTGGAGAGATGGCTCAGTGGTTAAGAGCACTTATTGCTCTTTCAGAGGCCCTAGTTCAATATTCAGCACCCATGTTGGGCAGCTCACCCCTGTCTCTAACTCCAGCGCCAGGGTATCTGACACCCTCTGGTAGTCTCCAGGGGCACTTGCATATACCTGGCATACATACCCATGGGAATTCACACAGATACATAAATGAAAAATATTAAAATGCATGAAAGAGCACCATGGCCAGTATGGGTCCTGTCAGGGCAGTGTCTTTTGACTAGTTTAGGGTGGCTTGCCTCAGGGCTTCTCGCTCACAGTCATGCTGTTCCTCTCACACCCCATCTTCCTTCTTGAAAGTTCCTTGGACGACTTCCTGTGTAGAGGCGCACCACCACCCACACAGCAGCATGTGACACCTTTTGCATTGGGCATTCAGAGTGAGAGACACATTCATTCATTCAGCAGACATGGAGCTGGGGATCCCAAGATGAATAAAACGAAATTCTTGCCAGCTTTCTGCAGGCCTATTAATATCTTGGCTCCTCGGTCCGTGATGGATTTGCAAAACATTCCTGATCAATTACCTTGAACAGAATATCACCTGCCACATCTCTCTTCTCGAGGCCGACTGCTTTATGGATGTCTATACTTTCAGTTATGAGTGGCCACATTTTCCAGAGTCCCTTTGGCTGACAGCAAATTCCTTACTCTTTGTTCTGCCTTCTTCTCATCTCTCATTCAACAAATCAATCTCAGGGTGAATGACACATTGGGTGCTGGCTTAGCAGCCATCCAGGCAGCTCTCCTGCCCACATAGACCCCCTACCAGACTGTTCTCTCTTGCTCTGATGCAGGCCCTGGGATTCAGGAGTTGTCTTTGGACATAATATTTTGTGTGGCGATGTTGCCCCAAGGCTAGGCAACCTGTTTTCTTTCACAGGCCAAAAGATTAGCACCCAGGGACCACATCTTGGCTGAGCCTTCTCTTTAGAAGGAGGTAAAGAACTCTCCCCTATTTCTCACCTGGCCATCTACCCTTCCTGTGAGAGTGGCTGCTAATGACTGTAATCTAGAAAGGCCCCTAAATAGGAGGCCATTCTGCTCAGCACCATGATTGGGCATTGCTTCTCTGTTGAGTGTGGTAGCTGAAGAAGCCATACCAGCGGAGTCACACTGGTCACGATCTTAGTTCCATAGCTGGTGAGCTCTTTGCCCTACAATTTCAGTTGGACAAGTCATGAACATAGCTGGGCCTTGGATCCTCTGGAGTAAAAATAGGGCAATGGTACCGCCTTGCAGCAGTGCTTTGGTAGTTAGATAAGATGTTGTGATATTCCTTTATCCTGCAGCCAGCTTCCACCCTGAGAAGCATCCCTTGGGAACTTACTAGAAATGTACATTTCGGCCCCTATCCTAGTCCTGCCCAATGAGAAAACAGAAAGGAACCCGGTGATGTGTAAGCAAGCATGGCTGTAGATTCTAATGTCCACAGCAGGCAGAAACCACCAGGCCGGAGACTACAGAGCAGTTGACAGTGGGCCAAATCTTCCACAGATGTGTTTTGTTGGCTTCTGTCATCAGCTGGAGCAGAGGAGCAGCTGTCCCCGGGGCTGCCATGCCTCCCGAAGAAGCACACAGTTGTCACCCTGTCCCTGCTCTGGGTTCCACCAGCTGGCCTCGCTCACTGGCTCTCTTGTCACTCTGGGCATCTGTGTCTGCAGCCTGGGCTCCAGGTCAGGGTCGCAGGTGATCCGTCCCCAGGCAAGGAGAGCTCTGTGTGTGCTGGCCCCGACGCAGATCCACAGGAAATAGGAACAGGGTGGACCACATCCAACAATCGGGTCCTGCAGTTTTCCTTCAGTATTTTGTTTGAAGTGTTGTGAAATCCCAGCCCATCACACACACCCACATTCAACTGTAAGTCCAAAAATACCCTCCCTAGCCAAGCAGATGATTTTTTTTACATTCTCACTACCTCGGATTATCTGCCTCGCCGATCTCGGCCACCCCCGCCGCTGGCACAGCTAATGAGCGGTGATATTCCCTGTGCTGGTAATGGTGGAGGAACAGAAAGGGCTGATGGCTCCAGAGCTCACAGTAGTGACCCGCTCAGTGGGTTACCACAGGGACTTGACAGGGCACTGGAACTCCTAAGGACCTGGAGACTGTGATGTCTGGGAGGCCAGACTAGATGGAAGCTGCCTGTGGTCTCACTGGAGAAGCTAAAATAGGCCAGCAGCAGCAGCAGCAGAAATTCTGACCATGTTGAAGAACATGGGTTCAGATGCCAGCATGGGATAGGACATGAGGACAGGACTCTGGGGAAGGGAATGTGAGCTTAGCTGGACCCAGCCTGGGATCTCAAAGGAGAAGACACCTGAGAGACAAGCAGCTCTACTCCAGTTCTCCAGCCTGGAAAGAGCCCTGGCCTTCCTGGCTTCTGCCCCTTAGGGAAGCCTGTTAAGAGCCTCCCTGGAAGCAGCCTAAAGAGCCTGGACCTGTGCGTCCAACAAAGCCTTGCTTTGTCACTGCCTTGAGCCCTGGCAAGTCATCTGGTCCTGCAGTCATTCAGTCCTAAAGAAAACACACAAAGGTCTACATTAATTATAAACTGATTGGTCCGTTAGTTCAGGCTTCTTATTAACTTTTTTGTTTGTTTGTTTGTTTTTGTTTTGAGACAAGGTTTCTTTGTAGCTTTGGTGCCTGTCCTGGAACTGGCTTTTGTAGACTACACTGGCCTTGAACTCACAGTTCAACTCAAGTGCTGGGATTAAAGGTGTGTGCCACCACTGCCTGGCTTCTTATTAACTCTTATAGCTTATATTAGTCCATAATTCTTGTCTGTGTTAGCCATGTGGCTTGGTGCCTTTTTCAGCGAGGCAGTTACATCTTGGTTGCTTTGTGTCCGGCTTCCTCTCTGTCTGGGTCACAGACTGCAGACTGAAACTTCCCTCTTCCCAGAATTCTTGTTCTCATTGCCCTACCTCTACTTCCTGCCTTGTCTCCTTGCCTATACTTCCTGCCTGGCTACTGGCCAGTCAGCATTTTATTAAAAATAATACAAGTGGCAGGATAAAAGACCATTGTCCCATAGCAACCCAGCTTCTCTGAACCTCAGGTTCCTCATTTTGGAGACCACACCCCTACACCCCCACACCCAAACATGTGATTTTTTTTTGAGACAGGGTTTTTCTGTGTAGCCCTGGCTGTTCTGGAGCTCACTTTGTAGACCAGACTGGCCTTGAACTCAGGGATCTGCCTGTCTCTGCATTCCAAGTGCTGGAATTAAAGGCATGTGCCATCACACCCTGCTAGAAAAATCTGCTTTATTGGCATATAGAGAAAATAAAAGAAGATCCCATTTGTAGACCAATTACTACATCCTCTCCCACAGAACAAAGGACACAATAAAACGTAGATGTAATTATAGTTATTAGGAGGTACACACTGTGTGTTTTTGTCAGAAGACCTAGTATCTGGGATTTGATGAGTCGAGGATCACTTGTTAGGAAAAATGTAATTAAATATAAGCATTAATTATGACCAGAAGGTCATAGAATACTCAAAAGAATGGTTCCCCTGGGAACCTATAATCCCAGCACTGAAAGATAGGAGGACTGCAATTTTGAGGTCAGTCTGCAACTTTGTGAGACCTTGTCTCAAAATAGAAAGTTAAAAAAGCGCAAATTTTTGGGTGTAGCTCAGAGTCAAGAGCAATTACTTAGCATATGTAAGGTCTTCGGTCATCCCTAGTAACACACGCACGTGCACGCGCGCACACACACACCCACACACAGTGGATTTCCTAAAAGATTTACAAAGACACATACCATTCCCTATGGTCCCTCCTAAATGTTTCAGTAGCAGAGAAACATGCAAGGTTGCTCTGAGAGTGGTAGGTGCCGTACACTACTGAGGTCACCGAAGAGTAGCTGCAGTGAGGTGGTCCTTCCTTTCCTTAACCCAGATGCCTTGGATGGAAGGAAGAGCTGTCTTGCCTGGAGTAAGGACAGAATGACCTCAGAGCGTGCCCACACAAAGCATATTGTAGGGAGACACATACGGTAGGGAGATCAGAATTGAACTGAGGTCCCTGCCCCTTCTTACCGAGAAATGCAATTCCAACTGTCAGGGGTTGGGGTGGGCTTCATAACAGCAGACCACCTCTCCTTTTACTTTTCAATCAAAGAAGCACAGCAGTTGGGGTAGGACCCTCTAATCACACCCCATTGCTAGGGGATAAGATCACCTTCCCTTTTCTGGCTCAAGTTCATCGTCCCTCGGGCAACCAAAGCCAAAAAAAAAAAAAAATGGGCCCTGAGTGAGAGATTAACACTCATGCCTGACTCTTTGAAGCTTTGTCAATGGTTTAGAGGAGAAGAGCGCAGACCACAATGACCAGAGGAATAATGAAGAGGCATAGATGAAGAAGCCAAATTAAACTGTAAAGGGCTGTCCCATTCCCTCCTAAGGCCTTTTCTAGGTTAATACTTATGAATCTATGAGCCAGTGTTGCTGGGGCTTGTCTGGATGATCTGGTAACCTGGAGGCCAATTGAGTTTGGCGTTTGCAGCTCTCTGGAGAAATGTTTCTTCGCCTTGGAGAGGATCTGTAGTTTCCTTGGAGAGAAGGGGTTTGGAAAGTCAAGAGAGCAGGAAGGATACTTGGTGATGGGATGGGTGCCTGGACCCGGGATGGGAGCTCAGCTGACTCAACACCAGCCTTTCTCCCAGTTCTGAGAGAGCTTTAGAGGCCATTAGGGAGGTGACTAGAGGGAGAAATATTAAGTTTTTTTTCATCCAAGGCAGTCTACAGGATCATACTCAAAAGTGCATAATTGCTGAGATAAATCTTCTAAGGCAAATCATGTTTAAACACTTTGGTTGTATTACCTTATTATAATAAACATTCTTAATTGAACTTTCATGCTGACTTGATTCTCATAACGGTACATGAAATATAACTTCTGGTGACTTCCCCTATTCAAAATGGTTGCTTGGAGTGGCTGAGTGTTTGCCTGAGGCAACTCACCTAGTCAAAGTAATCCATGGCTAGTAGTAAACTTTCAGATAGTACTCCTGACATCTGGGAGAGAGAGATAGTACTCCTGACATCTGGGAGAGATGATAGTACTCCTGACATCTGGGAGAGAGAGAGATAGTACTCCTGACATCTGGGAGAGAGAGATAGTACTACTGACATCCGGGAGAGAGAGATAGTACTCCTGACATCTGGGAGAGAGAGATAGTACTCCTGACATCTGGGAGAGATGATAGTACTCCTGACATCTGGGAGAGAGAGATAGTACTCCTGACATCTGGGGGAGAGAGATAGTACTCCTGACATCTGGGGGAGAGAGATAGTACTCCTGACATCTGGGAGAGAGAGATAGTACTCCTGACATCTGGGAGAGAGAGATAGTACTCCTGGCATCTGGGAGAGAGAGATAGTACTCCTGACATCTGGAAGAGAGAGATAGTACTCCTGACATCTGGGAGAGAGAGATAGTACTCCTGACATCTGGGAGGGGGCCAGTATATTTAGGACAACCACTCTGTTGTCAGTCTTTTAGTATTCATTCTAAATGTGAATCTCAAATGAAAATATTTTTCACTTGTCTTCAGTGCTGGTTCTGGGGGCTTAGAAAGGTTGATGCTATCTATCCCAGCAGTCTGGGAACCCTACAAGGGAGCCAGATTAGGAGCAAGTGGGGAGGTCTGATTAAGTGCTGGTTAAGAAGGTAGATGGGCACTTTTGGGACTAGTAAGGGGGTGGGTACTTACGCAGGGAAGACGGTCTAGGTTGGCCTTCTTGGAAGAATGGATCTTGAATCAGCTGGAGTCGGGCTAGCTGCTAGAGCCTTTCCTGCCAGCTGGTTGTGATTGGGGAAGCCGTGCCAAGAAGTGGTACATCCATCCATTCATGACTTCATTTACAGAGAAGTCCTCGTTGGCTGAACTCCCATGTTGGGGCAGGCTCTGTACTTTGCTCTTGGGAGACAGAGAGGAGAGAGTTCCTCAGAATTCCCATCCAAGGCAGACGACCATCATTGGTGTTGGTGTCTACTCTAGTTCCTAAACCCAAGGCTTAGGCCATTCAGAGTTGGAGTACAAGATGCCTGCTGGTGACTTCACCCTTATTAAATGATGCTCACTTATCTTCTTGGAGAGAAGGTGTTAGGGGAGGGAGTGTACCATGTAAGAATGCTTTGGGTTTCCGCTAATAGAAAAATACCCACAATAACTTTAAACCAAGGGATTTAAAATCACTTTACAAGAGGTCTAGGTCTTTTCCCGGTGGCTCATCAGTATCAGAATATTCTCTTGCCCCTCAGTTTGTCTCCTGCCTTGTCTCAGTTAAACCCTGCTTGCTCTAGTTGAAGCTATCACACACATGTACTAGACAGAGGGTAGAGGCAGGAAAGAGGTTGATATCTATCTTTTCTTTCCTTAAGAACTTCAGCATCTCCCCAGGACTTGTAGCAGGCTTCTGTTTAGGCTCCTCTGGCCAGTTGCATGCCCCTCACTGAAAGGCAAGCATCTGATCTGGGCTAGGAACATTACCACTCTGTGCAATGAAGGGCAGAGGTGTTGGGGGATGGGGAGGAAACATCAGACCGGGGTGTTCTTCAAGTAATGAGACCGACTGTGTGTTTGTTTGTTTTTGGTAGGTGTGTGTGTGTGTGTGTGTGTGTGTGTGTGTGTGTGTGGTGTGTGTGTGTAAAATGCATGGGCTATCAGGTGCCCTAGGAGGCTAGAAGCATTGGGTTCTCCTTGGAGCTGGAGTTTCAAGATGTTGTGAACCACCTGATGTGGGTGCTAGAAACAAAACTTGGGTCCTCTGCGAGAACACCACGAGCTCGTGTGTTCTGAAAATAGGATTGACACTTGACTTTTCATTAAATATTAGAGAGTCAGGGACTAAACCCCAGCCCCTCTGGTTCTCTCTCCAACTCAGCCAGGAGCCGGCTTTCCTGCTTTCTCTTCAGCTTCACCCACCACAGAGGCCCTCTGGGAAAGTTAAAGGGAAAGCGATTGAAGGCAGAGAGGGTGTTAATTAAACACCAGATGTTTAGCTGCGTTAATTAATGGCTCTGTCACCCTGAGTGGCACCAGCCTTCACCCTGGTGCCTCTGACCGCCTCTGGACTCAGAGTCTAAAGCTGACGAGCTCATGCTGTCCGGTGAGGCCCGAGGACAGGAGAGGACTATCAGACCAGGAGAGAGATGTCAGACATTCTGGTCTATCTGAGTGACAGAGAAGAAAAGCCCGGAGGTGACAGACATGTTTTGTTTGCAAATGTAGACATGTCAAAAAATACAAGCGGTTGACATCATTTAAACACGAGGGAATTGAACATACATCAAGATGTGTAGATTTTCTTTAAAATGGATAAATCTGGACCAGCATCCTCAAGGCAGCAAGCAGTTGAAAGCAATGGGCTGGAAGGTAGCTGTCTGCCCCACCCCACCCACTCTGCCAGACCTGCAAATGTCTGCAGTGGAATCTGCTGTCCAGGTTCAAGACCTAGACTTGGCGATGAATTCAATACGGTAGATTGGAGAGAGGAATCTGAGGATGCTGCAGTACGAGGTGAGATGTCTGGAAGGATTGCAGGACCATGATACAATTGGGGAACAGTCCATCTGTTGGTCATACCATCAAGGTGGAGCCGGTTAAGGAGAAAGATAGAAGTCCAAGGCAATAATGAGAGAGAGCTGTCCCTGTAGTCAACAGCCCAGAAGAGAGCACCTGGAGCTTTAGGAAGCTGATGCCCTTCGGGGAGGGGCTGAGACCACCCAGGAGCAGCCAATAGTGATGGGAGAGGAGATTCAGACTCCAATCTTGAGAGACATTAGGTCTGGCTCTCCAGTGAGACTGAAAATCAGCCACCGTGTCTTGGTGCCTTATCCTCTTTCAGGAGCGTTATCACGGATACCTTCAGAACCAAAGGCTTTAGTCCCAGACGGAAGTGTGGATGCCGCTGCAGAAATGGCCCAGTAGGTAACCATGGCTGAGGAGCCTCTGTTCAGCTTCGGTTACTGACGGTCTCTGAAAATCTTTCCTTTCGGTGGAGAGGCCAAAAAGGCAGAGCTTCAGGGCCAGGAGCCCCCGGGCCAGCCCTGGGCTTTCCACTCCCCTGACATTAGTGGCCGTGCATGGGGTGGAGGAGTCTGAGCCTGCCTTCCCTGCTCGGTGGGTCTTCCCATCTGCTGGTGTCACCAGCAGCACAGAAGGCAATCGGCAGATGTTCCTGGTCTCACTTCATTTCCATAGATTTACAAGCATCCTCGTACGTGTTACTGAGAAATCGGGTGTAAATCCTATTTTAAGAATATAGAAAAGCCTGCTTGTCTACTTGAAGAATGCTTAGGAAAGTCCTTTTGGGAACCCTTCCTGTAACTCTTGTGTCGGTGTTCATGAATTTCTGTGGCAATGCCTGTCACCTATGCTGTCACTCCCATAGCCTCCTGTTTGTATCTCGTGGACACCCTCTTCCTCACGGACAGACATTGTCACCCTGGCCAGAGCCTGTCCCTTCTCTCCTTCCTCTTTGCTGCACACTCATGGGCCCCGATTGTTCCTTTCTGACACTGGAGCTCTGGCTTACTGCTGACATTTACTGGCAACTCCTCCCCTGTCCTAGAAGTCAGGACAGATGACTCTCTGGGTACCAGGAATGCGATGGCTGGGTGGGAATACCTGTGGTGGGTGTGACAGATAATGTCCACCAAAGGTGTCCCTGGCTTGATCTCAGAAACAATGAGATATCACCTTACCTAGGAAACAGGACTTAACAGAAGCGATTCAGTTTAAGGCTTGGGAGTGAGGAGTCTTGTGGGATTCCCTGGGTGGGCCTTATATAATCTGAGTCCATGGAAGTAGAGGGCCTTTCCAGGCTATGACTCAAAGCAGTAGTAACAGGGCAAGAGTGGGTAGGGGGATGTGAAGTTCCTGGCTCTGAAGCTGGAGAGTGGGTAGCTCCTTCGGAGCTGCAAAAGGCCTCCAGATCCAGACTCCAGATCAGGTTACAGCAGGAATTAAGCCCTGTGGGACCTGAGATGGACTCTAACCCATAGAACTATAAGATACTAAGTTCCTAATTCTGTGATGATTTGTCTCGGCCGCAGCAGGAAAGGAATCCGTTGGGCACTTGGCCTCCCGCCATGGCCATGCTAGGGACAGACTTGCTTAGAATTCTCCCCTGCCTTTGTCTCTCGGCTTCACTCCATCTCCTATTATCCCGGCCAGATGGCTAAATTGTGATGGGCAGTGGCGGGGACTAGCTTCATTTATCCAGGGGTGAGTGTGCCCCAGGAGAGGAAGAGTGGATGACAGTAGGCGCCAGACGGAGGGGCGAGCAGAAAAAGAGCTCACTATCCAAAGGGGAGGCCATCTCACACACCTCCAGAAACCTCAAACCAGCATATTTTAGGAATCACAATTTTTTTAATGAAAAAATATCATTTTATTTCATATGTATGGGTATTTTGCCTGAATGATGTCTGTGCACCAAGTGCATGCCTGGTGCCCATGGAGACCAGAAGGGGCACAGATTCCCTTGAATTGAAGTTACAGATGATTGTGAGCTGACTTGTAGGTACTAAGAATTGAACCTGGGTCCTCTGGAAGAGCAGCCAGTGCTTTTACCTACTGAGTGGTTCCCTCCAGAGCCAGAAGCTAATATTTTTAAGAAATTATTGTAACAGATATAGAACATAAAATTTATTACCTTAATCATTTTTAAGCCTGGGGTCCACGGTATTAATGCCACTCTCCCTCACCACCATCCATCTCCAGAACCCCCTTCCTTCTTGTAAACGCTCCCCACTTAGGGCGCACTAGGTCTCCTTTCCTCTCAGCCCGTGGCGGCCACCTTCCTTCTCCCCGTCTCCATGAATTTGACTGTTGTAGGACCCTCGTGTAAGTGGAGTCATGCGGTCTTTGTCTTTTTATCTTAGCTCATCTCACTCAGCATCATGTCTCAAGGCTCGTTCAGGCTAATGAGTTTCCTTCAGCACCTTTCTTTTTAAGGCTGAAGATGAGCCCAGTTTGTACCGATCGTAGTTTGTCTAGACATTCATCTATCTAATGATGGGCGCTCGAGCTGCTTCTCCATTGTGGCTGTGGTGACTAATGCTGCTCCTAACGTGTTGCGACAGACAGACAGACATATACTCTTAATTTGTACAGATACTCTAATCCTGTTTCCAACTCTCTCAGGAGATACCCAAAAGTGGACTTGCTTGGTCATATGATAATTCTATACTTAGTACTTAAAACAACAGTTCTCACAGGGTCACCTATCAGATACCCTGCCTATCAGTTATTTACATTACAATTCATATCAAAAGCAAAATTACAGTTATGAAGTAGCAATGAAGTAATTTTATGGTTGGGGATCACCACAACATGAGGAACTTTATCAAAGTTGTTTATTTATTAAAGGAAGGTTGGAAACCACTGACTTAGAAGAAAGAATCTGGCTGTCCCTTTCTCTTCCCACCCCCTCATCTCAACCATAGGTAAGGGTCCAGCTTCAGGGGCATCCACATTGTTGTGCCATAGCCAACACCCATCTGTTGGAGTTCTTTCAATGACAGAAGCAACCCTGGCCTTGGAGGGGAAGGAGGAGTGGGCTCTGTCTGCTAAGGTCTGTGTTCAACAGATGAATCCGTGCTGGGGAACCCAGCAAAGTCCAGGCTTTCTGCTGCATTCGAATCTGTTTTTGAGCAGTGGGCATGTTTTCAAATGCAGTTCCCATTTTCTTCAGCCTCGGAACATCTGATAGCAAAATGTTTTCACAGAGGGTGCTTGCCCATAGGGAGGGGACAGGCGGCTGCTCTAATGAGTAGATAAGCGGGATGCGTGTTTGGCAATGTCCTTAGCATTTAATTCCAGTAATTAAAGTAGGCAAGCCTCCTTTGTTTTCTTTTTCCTTGCAAAAACAATGAAATATTACAGGCCATTTGGGGAGCAGGGAATGAAACCCCACTCCGCATCATCTTGTCACAGTGCCACCATCATTGTCCCACTTGTGATACTGATCCATGCAAGGCACAAACCCAACCCGCTCTCCAGCTGATCCCCCTAAGCCGTGCTTCACCCCCATGAGGTGCCTTGACCCATGACCTTCTCCCTCCTACGACTGAACCGTGCATCTGGTCCACCTTCATCCCCCCTCTAGGCTTTCGCTACAGGGCTTCCTCAAGATGATCACACTTGAAGCATGGCGCTACACGCCTGCAATCCTAGCAATAGGAAGGTAGAAACAGGAGGATAAGGAATTCTAGGTTATCCTTGCCTACATAGCAAGTAAAGGACAGCCTGGGCTACATAGGTCTGTCTCAAAACAAAGAAACAAACAAGCTTTTCCCTCCTTTGTTTTCCTAAATGATGTAGACACTTTCTGCGGCTCTTGTTTTCAGGTCTGACCTGTAGTTGACTCATTCAGAGAAGTAAGTCCAGGGTCCACATTCACAGGGTAAATGAACTTCAGAACATGTTGAGGAGGGTACCCCTGGAGTGGCCTGGGCTCCACTCACGGGGCTCCAGCAAATGCCGTACCCGAACACCTGTGCTGTGTGCTGAGGGCCAGCTGTAAAGCCTGGCTGTCTGAGTTTGTATCCGCTTTCTCCTGGTTTGGCATTTTCCAAATTACTCGTCTGTGCCTCTGTTTCCGCATCCAGGCAATGGGAATAAACATTAATCTGTCTGGTCCATAAAGTTATGTGGATTAAATGGTGCGTCATCGAGAGCATGGTTACATAACACTGTCGTGGTGGTTTGTTTTTCTGAGTCTTGGTTCTGCCACTAGCTCTCTACCTAGTCTTGGAGGGCTGGACATGCCCTCAGTTTCCTCCAAAGCCTCAGTTTTCTCTGAGCTAAAGCCCCGCGTTGAAGCCAGTGACCTGTGAGAGCTTCATACGCTAAGCAGTGTGAACTCTGTTCCGTTGGGGTGTTTGATGGCAGTTGGGAGGTATGGGGAGGACTGCACAGATGACTCTGAAGTTCACGCGGGACAAATGGACAACTTGGAGGTTTCTAGAACCCTGGGAGAGAAATGCAGCTGCAACCTTGCAGCTCCTCATGCTGCTGAATGCAGAGGGGATGCTGAGGTCAGTCAAGGAGCTTGCTATTGGGAGCATGTTAGAGGCAAGGAGGGAACGCTCCCCAGACCCTCACTCCCTCGGTTCAGAGTTGTAAAATGCTGTGGGCCCTCCCAGCCTTCAGCAGCTGTTCTTTGCCTATGTGGACCAACCTTCCCTCTGGGCCACTGGGGCCCAGAGGGCCCAATTGAGAAGAAAGGAGAAAATCCGTATCCAATCTGTTCTATTCAGAGCAATGGATGGAATCTGCATCCCAATGTTACCTTTGTGTGAGTTTGGCCAAACTGGGCCCCCCAAGTGGTGAGCGATGTGTGGGTGGAGAGATGCCTCCCATGTCTGGCAGAGAAGCACACAGCTGAGTATTTGGTGGCCTGCGCAGGGTGTGGGAATGAGGGGCAACCTCACACCTTTGCCTGCTGCCAAACCACAGGCCAAGGGACGTCTCCTTTGCTCTTGCTCCACCCCGTCTTCCCCTGCCCCGTTTCCTCTTTTCCTTTCCTTCTCTTTTTCTCCTCCTTTCTGGGGCAGACAGCCAAGTGAAGATTTTGAGTGGTAGCAGAGCGAGGGGTGGAGATGGATGTTGGGCCGGAACTCCTCCTGGACAGGTCTTAGTGGAGCTGAGGGGGCAAACATCTCTTTAGCTGATCCCTTAGCTTGGCCCCTGGCTTGAGGCCTGGGCTGGGGGAGGCATCCAGGTGGCTGTCAGCCCTGGCTGGAGATCTGCACTCTGCCCCGTCCATCTGGCACCCCTGGCATTTGTTCCTCCTCCCATGCTCAGGACCTGGATAAACGGGCTCCTGCAGCCCGAACTCGCAGGAGGCTGATTTGTAGCAGGAATCAGCTTAATAATTTATAGCTAGAAAATGCTCTCCTTGGGAAAAAAAAAGAAAGAAAAGCCAACTCAGGAAACCAAATTAGACTCTGCAGGCTGCTGAGAGCACGTGAAACCAGGGCTGCAGAGTGTGCCCACAGGCCTGGTGGGACTGTGTCATGGAGGGAGGTTGACCAGGACTCCCAGTTCCGTTGTTAACAGTGATGGGACCTTGGGCAGGTTCTTCGGCCTCGGTAACTTCTTTTCTCCCAGCCAGCTGAGCAATGGGCATCTTGCAGCAATCTGACAAAGTTGCCATACGATCTTACACGCTATGAGCTCCGTATATTCTCTCTGAACATGGTCTGTACACTCTAGCCATTTTGGTTCAAGTCCTTATCTTTTGGGTTGAGAACTGTTTTTTTTTCTTCTTTGATTTTACTCCCCTGCCCCATTCAATGAAAAAAAAGTCCTTGCTTAGTCTGTGAAGTTTCTGCACCCCATAAGTCTTTCCGCCGACCCAGCAATCTAAATCAGACCAAATCAAGCCAAATTAGAAAAAGCCCAGGTTTAATGGATAAAATGCTCCCGATGATTTTCCAGCCCCTCCCCCTGCCCCGAGAGGCGACAGGAAAGAATAACGTGAAAACCACAGATCTGTTTTCTGGGGGGCAGTTTAAATTTCCTATGGGAATGTCCCCTTTTTGTCTAAATAAGACAGAACTAAACCAAATACAACTATACACAATAGTAACAAATAAATATAACAATCAATATTGAGCAAGAAACATATAACAAAAGTTTTGCTAAACATTCTATCTCAAGGAGTCTAAATAAGGTAGAGAGTAACTACAATTATCTAATCTTTAACTCCGCCAAAGATCTGAGAAGGGAATTAATATTACTTAACAAACGAGAGATATCCAAGATGTGCAACAAATGACAGAGACAACTGACTACCTGAGCAACCACCCAAAGTCTCGTTTGCAATGTTGAGTCAACCAACTTTGGCTAAGGCCTAACATAACTGACATACCATTATTAAAGGCAAGGAACTTTCTTAGAATTATCTTATCCTGTCTTGGCAAGATAAGACAATCCTGTTTTATCCACTTATGGATATTTTGTATCTTTGTCAGTAGTTGAGGTATGGGCTTTTCTTAACCCAAAGGCCAGTTCTGCCAAGAAGACAAGCTCCCAGTGGAGTGTCTTTGGTGCTCAACGTTCTCTTAGGAGTAGAGTGGTGTTGTCAGGAGCGATTGTGAAGGGGGGTCATCATTTGGCAGGCTTTCTGAGATGCAACAGGATTTGGAGAGAGATAGGGGAAGGGGCTTGGAGTAGAACTTCCACCAGAACATTCCAGACTCTTTGGGTATATGGACGCCAGGGGCTGGGGTGAAGCTTCCCCCAGAACAGTCTGGGAACCCCTCCTCAGCAGCAGCCATTTGAGGGTTCCCAGTGCTACTGTTTGGGGGCAACTCTGTGGTCATTGTGCCTGTCAAGGCCTCTGGCCTGAGCTTTCAGCTTCATTTCCCTTGTCTCTGGTGGGTGTGGGAGGCCCCAGATTCAGCAGTCCTCCAGGCCTGGGCTCTTTAGGGGGCAAGATGCTAATTCTTAGAGTTGTCTGTGACAATGGCCTAACCCAACTCCCCTCCACCTGTTCCCTGGCTTTCTGAAGTGCCAACATGACCACATGCTTGCATTGTCCCCAACCTGTAAGCACAGGACCCTCCTGTGATTAGGGTTACCCTCAAGAACTGTCACGATGGCCTCTGACTTCCTTTCCAGACTCCTCTCCCTCTGTCCGCGTCTCCAGCCTCAGTGGCTTATCTGAGGATGTCTGGAATCAAGTCTTTACCTGTGCTGTCCCCACTGGTGTCTTCTTGGCTCCTGGTGACTGAGGCGCTCTGCCCTGTGTTCCTCCAGGCCCCACTGAGCTCAGCTTTTCGTGTTGGGTATTACAGCATCCCCTGCTTTAAGTGTCCCAGGGTATCTTGTACTTCATGGACATCCTAAGCTGCTTCTGCACGCTGACCGTCTGTCTACCCATGCTCTGGCCTCCTATGTAAATGGTGGAAGATGATTGGGACCCATTTGCTCCCCTCTTCATTTCCAGTGGAGCCAGGGATGAACTTTGCTCCTCCGATGGTCTGGGTAGATGGCTATAGCAAGCTGAGAAAGGCAGAAAATACCTACTGGGGTTCTGTCTACATTCTGTGGGAGCCCTAGTGGAAATGCATGCTCTGTCCTTTTCCCTCCCCTCCTTCACCCTGCACTAAGGGCAGAGGTCCATCTAACTAAGCTCCCAATGGCGCTGGCCATGGCCCTCTGCCCTTCCCACTATCCCTGTGAGAGTCCATCCTTCCTTTGTTCTAACTCATCTTTTACACAGGCACTGCCCAAATCCTGAAAAAGTGGGTGCTTGCGTGGGTGTGTGTTCTCTCTCATACACTCCGGCCACTACTTACCTCCAGGTACCATCAGAGTGACCCCATAGAGAGCCCCCATGGGAAATGGGGGCATCTGTGCGAGTAAAGGCAAGAGAGACACTGGCCAAGAATGGGAAAATGCTTTCTTCCTGGCTCAGGGTTTCCCAAAATAGAAGGAGTCAGATGATGCGGTACCTCCGTCCCCCACTCCTAGAGCACCATCTCCTAGACACCATGCAAGTCCAACCTGGGGACAGAGTGGAGACCAGCTTCTGTGTCCCCTTCTCCATCTGGCTGTCAGGCCATAGTCACTGTCTCCACTTTTTGGGGACATCTTTCGTTTCTCCTGCCGTGTCATGTGGCCTCTCTCACCCTCATGACCCAACCATACAGGGCCTGGCACATAGGAAATGTTTGGTCACACTCAGTGGAGTACCAGGTACACAAATGGCAACTAACTAAATGTTCTAGACCTGCGGTTCTGAATTGTCCTAATGCTGCAACCCTTTAAGACAGTTCCCCATGTTGTGGTACCCCAAAACCAAAAAAAAATTATTTTCGTTGCTACTTCATAACTCTAACTTTGCTACTGTTATGAATCGTAATGTAAATATCTGATATGTGGGATATCTGATATGTGTGTGACCCCAAAGGGGTCGTGCCCACCACTCTGCTCTGGAGTCTGTAGAAGTGTTTCATAAGAGGCCTGCCCGGGGCTAACCTTCATTCTTGGTGCTCTCTAAGGCGAGGCATGTTTACCCTTATTTACAAGTAATGAATTTAGATCCACACCTAGAGCTGGCAGCTTTCCAAGCTCAGGGATTTCCGTAGTGCTGTGCAACCTGCAGAAAAATTAGGCGGCCTCTTGCTACGCTCTACTGGAAAAATCTCCGTTATCCTTTTACCATCAGATCAGATGCGTATTAGAAGTGGAAATTCCTATCTGTTCTGAAAACTTTGGATTTTAAGCTTAGGGAGCCAAATTGTATTTGGGTGGTAATGGTGTTTATCGAATGCTAATTGAGACCTGGAAAGCAAGCTCTTGAACAATCTCACCTCTAATAACAATACTGGTAAGACTCGCCACTTACACAGCACTTACTCTGTGGCAAGTGCCCATTAGATGGAGTAATGCATTTAACATGTGCAATGATTCTGAGGGATAGATGTTACCTTTCCCCATTTGACAGGTAAAAAAAGCAAGAGGCACAGAAATGCAAGGTCAGGACAGAGCAGGTGCAGAGCTTGCATGTGGCCTTGGGTACGACCCCCAGAACCTGCGGAAGAGGCCTGGAGGTCAGCAGAGGGGGCTGATCCTTTGCCATCCACCTGGCTTCCACTTCCAACACCACCCTCCTTGGCATGAGGTTAAGAGGTGCTAAGCAGCTGTAGGTGGCTCCAGGAGCTCTGTGCATCCTGTATGAGCCAGGTGGGAAGAAGTGGTCCCCACATGCCCATCAGTGACTACCTCTTCTTCATCATTGGTCACCTATCTGCAGGACTGTGCCCCAGTCCCACAGCCACCCAGAAACTATGCTGGAAAGGAAGTAGACACAATGGGCCATGTCTGTGACCAGTTTAAGTGAAAAACAGCAGGACTTCGGACAGGAGAGATGGCTCAGTAGTTAAGAGCACTAATTACTTTTCCAGAGGACCCATGTTCAATTCCCAGCATCTACATAGAGGCTCACAACTGTCTGTAACTCCAGGCCCAGGGGATTGGAAGCCCTTTTCTGATCTCCTCTGACATGTGCATGGTACACATGCCTACATGTAGGCAAAACACCCTCACATAAAAATAAATCTTTAAAACTGGGGTATAGCAAGGGGTGGGTCATGAAAGTAGAATGTCATCAGGTCTCAGGAAGGGGCTAGAACCGGGCACTGGGAGGCTGCTGGCATCTCCAGGAGTCTCTACTCTCTGTGTCTCCTGTCACTTTAGTGTCTTCAGACTGTGCTCACCTACAAGTGAGGCAGAAGGTGGCCACACTTTCAGGACCACATTTCAGGTTCCTCTGTCAAGACTGACTTGACCCAGTTACCAAATTGCTATAGGAGAGTTCCTTATTGGTCTGTTTGGATCACATGACTGCTTTTGCATGAGCAGCTGTGGCTAGGGTGAGGGCCACATGGTTCATGTCAGGCTGGGGGAGGGTCTCCCTTTAGCTGTAGGGATAATTTCCAAATATAAGAAAGTTGCCTCCACCAACCCCCAAAGTATCTAGATCTCAGCTCCAAAGGTCTGACGGGGGAGCAGTCTGTGCTGTGCCCACTACTCCCCCCTTTTGGTATGGTACCCTATTCTGCTGTAGCTTATAAAGCCCTTGTTTGCTGCACTCTGCTTTGGCTCAGTACCCCATATTCCAGCCCTTTCCTCTTTGCCCCTCAGATCCTGGACTGCACCCCTCTCGGGCTCTACAGGCCCCCTAAAACAGGGAAAGAAGGCCAAGGTAGAAAAGGCTTGTGCAGGAGCCCCTGTGAGCCCCAGGGTCAGGCCCAGGCTTTCCTGTAGCCTCCTGATGTGTTTCTGTGTGCCTCTGAGTGACCTGGATATGTCCTGTGTACTTCTGAGTGCTGGATATGTGCCACAGGCCTCCCTCTCTGTCTCCTCCTTCTCTGGAGGCCTAGCCTCTTCCGTTCCATTCCTCCATTGTGTCCTGCCCCTGAATTACAGGTGGATTGTGCCGGGCCCAGGTGAACAGTGTGACTTTGATCTAGCAGTCATTCATTCAGGAAAGACTTAAAGAATAAATGTACATAAAAATCATAATGAGAATGCAACTTCTGCTATAGAATTTGGGGACTTTAGGGCCTGAGGACTAGAGCAAAGAAGAACCCAGGATATGTTTCTAACCTAGTCCCTTTGGAAACAAAATCTGGCCACAGAGAACGCCAGGCCTGGAGCTGAGGGTGTGATCTGACCTGGGCCTGAGGCAGAGGTGTGTAGGAGGGGATTGGGGCTGGCAAGGGTGACTGTGTTACTTAGATTCCTCCATGTGCCCAAATACCCAACAAAGGCTTTCTTCTGCCACACAGTTCACGGGCTACAGCGTGCTGTGGCGGAGGAGACACGAGGCAGCTCAAGCATGAGAAGGCTGCCTGCCTGCGTTGGCCATGAGGGAACAGAGAGCCAGACAGGAGGCAGGATTTCACATTCAAACCCTAACAGTGGGATTAGGATGGGTCTGGTCACGCTGTCTTAGACAACCTTACGAGTTGATGGGAGGAAACGCGTGTGGGCTGAGAACTGGGTATCCCTAGTTAGCAGCCCCCTCACGCCCAGAAAACAGGTGGCACCATCCAGCAGGGGAAAGGGATGGCATCTTAGCCAAACCACTGCTTGCAGAGGTGTGGGAAGAGGTTTAGGAAGCCGGGGATAGACCCATAACCAAGGCTGTGGTTCCCCTTTGGTTCTGAGGGGAGAGGGCAGCCATGGTTTAGAAACCCAGAGGCAGAGGAACAGGGCGGGTGCCTGATCTGGGTGGCAGGAGTGGGTGAGAGGGAGGGAAGGGAGGTTGCAGACACATCCACTGCCTTCTCCTTCTTGTGCCTTGGCCAGACTCACTTGGCAATGGGGTGCCCTGGATGGAGTCCCTGCAGTGCCCAGTGTGCACGGAGAGAGAGGAGGGGTGGCAGGGAGGAAGAGAGAGTAGATTTGGAGGTGACAGCCGTGGGTATCGCGACAGTGTCAGAGGGCAGAAAGGGTTCTCCGTGCTTTCCCGCCTCCAGACACATCACATCATGCTGGTTTACTGTTGGCTCTGTTGCAGCCAGGCCTTTGAGAATGCTGTCTCACTAATCCTCGCTAATCCTCACAGTGCTGGTAAAGCTGATATTGTCACCGCCATCCCCAATCTGGGGAAACCAAGGCAGAGAGGGGCTAAGGTTTATTTTTCCCCTCCAATCACTGGTATTTGACCCTGGCATTTTGCTTCCTGGGAGTGGGCCCTACACCTTGATAACTGTTTCTAGACTATGTGACCTGTTGGAAGGACTGAGTGAGGACCAGTGTGGGGAATGGGTACAGCAGGCACCAGTGATGGAACAGCCCTGAACTGAACACCTAGGAAACCCACCTAGTTTAGCACTAAGGAGAATGGTCTTGTGACTGCAGGAGGAAAGATGAAGAACTTCCTCCCTCCCCCAGGGTCTCTGCTGGAAGCTAAGAAAGTGCATCTGTGTGTGCCAGAGGGGGACGGGATCCGGAAGAGCTATGAAGCCAGTTCTCCCTGGGGTATGGAACCGGCAGTGCCAGCAGGCACCTCCTGGGTCTTTGTTGCTTCCCTCCAGCCGTGCAACAGTTCAGCCATGATGTACTCTGTTCATCAGTGTCTGCAAATAGTCAGGAAGAATATTATCCTACCTGAGCTGGGAGCAAAGGTCCCAGGGCAGAAGGAGCCCCAGGAACCCCTCTCCTCCAACATCCACCTGCTCAGACAGTTACCTTCAGGATCCCTCACCTAGGTTGGTCCAGGGGAAGTGATGCTAAGCCACTGCCTTCCTGGTCAGCGGTCCAACCTAATTCATTTCACTCTTTTCCACAGCTTCATAGTACTCCACCACAGACACATAGACAACTTGTTTAAAAAGTGCCTATTTCTATTTGCTTGTTTGTTGTTGTTGGGGTTTTTTTTGCTGTTTTTTTTTTTGTCCTTTTGTTGTTTCTGAGAATGCCACGGAGAACTATCTTGTACTTTGTGCTCATACAGATGCCTCTGTGGTCTATTTTCTCTCCTCAGCTATGTGTTGCGAGGGAGCAGGTTTGACTTCTCAATTTACAATCTGTTGCAGATGGATGCTTACCTACAATTCAATAACAGTAAATTACTAGAGAAATGAATTGAAAAGCAACATGCAAAATACAAGCCTAAATGTCTTTGTCTTTTCTCTTTGTTTTATGGCGCCGGGATGGTTGGCTAGGGCCCCGCATGTGAATGCCATAACTCTACCACTGAGCCATACTCCCAGAGGCAGACATTCGATTATTAGAGTTGACGTCCATAAAAATTACTCCCATTGCCATTTGGGATTTTAAACACTAACTTCTAAATGTCTGCATCTGTCTTACCATGGAGTTATTGCTGTGTGAGACTCAACGCTTTGAGGACCAAGAGCCTAGAGTCCTGTATTAGGCTAGAGGGTCAGGGCAAATGTGGGGCTCTTTTACCAGTTACCCAGGTTCCCCTCCAGAGGGGTTGTGCCATTTGACACACACCAGGTAGAATAGGTTAGGGTGCTTTGTTTCCTCACAGCCTCTTGAGGAGGAAAAGCTGTCTGGCTTGAATCTCTGCTGACCGTGGAGAAGGGCTATCTATGCCAGGCTGAGTGTTAATTTGCATTGGTTTGGGGGTGTGAGAAAGAGTGTTATTCAGATTTTAAGCCCTATTTGGATTTATGTCCTTTACCCATTTTTCTACGGGAGTTGCTGATCATTCCCTTCTAGATTCCTAGGCGTTTTTTGCATATTTGGGAATATTATCTCCTTGTCTGTTATCAGAATCACAGATATTTTTTCAAAAGTTTGTCAGTTGCCTTGTGTGTGTTCATGTGTGTGCACGAGCACTCATGTTCATGTATGTGTGTAGAGGCCACAGACTGACCTTGGTGTCTTTTCGAAGGAGCTGTCCACCCTGTCTTTTCAAAGTGTTTTATTTGTCCTACATCTTCCCATGTAGATTATGTCTATTATCCAGCAAGCCCCAGGGATTGGCCTGTCTCTGACGTCCCAGCATGAGAAATACAAGCCTTCAGCCTTTCTTATTTGGGGTCCTTGAATCCATCTCAGGTCTGCAGGCACTTTACAGACTGAGCTATCCCCACCCCTTAAGAGATAAGATCTCACTATGTAGCCCAGGCTAGCCACAGATCTTCAATCTTCCTGCCTCAGCCTCCTGAGATTGCAGATGTGACCACCATGAGTGCTTTCTGTCATCAGCCTTTTGATGTTATCTTTAGTGGCAAGGGGATTACACTCCCCTGCAGATGCTTGCACTTTCAGTGACTTCAAGTTCGTCAAGATTTTCTCTGACGATATCTGGATTTTGTTGTAGGTTTTCACTCCAAGGTCCAAAGGAATCTGTTCAAATTTTCTTCTAGTATTTTCATGACTTTACCCTTAACACTCAAACCTTGAATTCAATTTGAAATTTTCCTGATACAAAATGTGAGGTCAGAATTGGACTTGAGAGGCTGGAGAGATGGCTCAGCATTTAAGAGCATTGGCTGCGCTTCCAGAAGACCTGGCTTCAATTTCCAGCACCCACATGGAGGCTCACAACTGTCTATAACTCAAGTTCCAGAGGATCTGACACCTTCGCACCAATGCACATAAAATAAATTATAAAAAAAATTGGACTTGAACCTGAGCTTTTCTTTATCCACATGATTACCCACTGGCCCCAGGTCCATTTATTAAATGGATCCCACCTTTATCATTAAAGCTAATTTTAAAGCGTTTGGAATCATAACAGAAAAGGTTCTATAATTTGTCAATTTTGTCCAGAATACCATTACAAGGGAAATTAGCTTTCAAGATATGATCTATAACTTTGCATTATTAGAGCAGAGTAACATAAATACAATATAAATGTATTTTTAAAAAACCCTCTGGGGCCGTTGACAACCCTGAGGAAACAGAGAGAAGCAGGCATTGATGGAAGGAGCACTTGATGAGACTGAGTTTTTCCCTGCAGGTCTTTCCCCTGGCCGGCCTCCAGGAGCTAAGGTGGCAGAGGGGCCCACCATGGTTGTCCCAGGACCCCTGGCTGTCTCGCTGTTGCTGCCCAGCCTCGCCTTGCTGGTGTCTCACCTCTCCAGCTCCCAGGATATCTCCAGTGAACTCAACAGTGAACAGCAGCTGTGTGCCCAGAAGGAGCACCCCATCGTGGCCTTTGAAGGTGAGAGCGCCCCCACTGTCCTGGAGGACTTGGGTCAGTCCTTGGGAGTGCCTTCCAGGTTGTCTGAAGCCCTTCCTGTAGGTCCTGAGACCCTTCTTCGGATAGCTGTCTTAAGGCCAGGCAGCAGTGGGCTGGAGAGCTCTGATGTCTCCAGATAACATAGATGATTTACTCGGGTCTTTCACCCACGCCTACCCCAGAGCAGTTATTGGCTTTCAGTGAGCTCTTTGGATGGATTATGAAGTTAATGGATGTCCTAGTGGGAGTGACTCAGATTTGCTTGGTGGTCTCAGCTTGGGAGATTCTCAGAGCACAGGCGCCTATTCCTGGCTTCTCTGAGGGCAGGAGGAAGATGACTCACTCATGAGGAAGAGCCTAGAAAATTTCAGGGGGCCTCCTTCTTGCTCTAAGCTGGCTGCAGAGATGCCTGTCGTTGGAGCCCTGGGAACCCCCAGCAGAAGGGGCCCTGGTGACTCATAACTCCTTCGCTTGTCAAGGGAGACCGTGGGAGTGTCCTACTAAAGGGTTTCCCAATCTTGGATGTGCACATCCCTGGATGTATTCCATGGGGTCCGCAAGTTCTCCAAAATTTCTAAAATTAGGACAGCTAAACTTGATGATAACCAGAAAATAAAATACCAATCCCAGAGAGGCCCGGATGATCTCACATGACCTGGTAAGCCCTGGTCACAGTCATACTCTGGGAACTGCCTACGTGGGCTCACACTGGAATCTGCACACGAGATGACAGGGCCCCCTGGTTCTTAATACTGACTGACAGTGGCTTGGTCCTTCCTTATACTAACACTTATGGGGTAGGGTGGGCAGGAAGAGCCAGGCTTGGGTACTGACGGGACTTGTCAGAGCCAGGCCTCAAGGCCAATCACCTGATGTCACTACTGCTGAAAAGCCACCAGACACTCAGCCTCGCAAGATCTGGCCTGTCATGTGGAGGAAGCAGTATGGAAACTGGAGGGGAACTTCAGCCCCTGAGTCCACAGCTGGGATGGGATTTGACGGGTAGGATGGGGCTCGTGGACGGGAGGAGAGGCTGGGGCGTTCTAGATGTACAGGCTCGCAGCTGTGTGCTGACTCCCTTCTCGAAGAGGAAAACTTCCAGCTGTCTCCTCCACGCTGACTTGTTTGAGCTGGGATCCTGGCTTTGAAGGCTTAAGTGGATTATAGTAAATTAGCAATGTCTTCAGTGTACAAACCGTGCGCACACCCTCAGACTTCTGATGGCTCCTGGTGGCTCTGAAGGGAAGGAAGGACCAAGTGAGGCTGCAGAAACTGAAGGGATTCATGTTCCTAGGGCTGTTGTCATGCCAGGAGATGCCTGTGACAACTCTTAATGTAACATTTCCTGTCAGGGACTTTGCTCGGATGATAGGGGTCCAGCTGACCCAGAAGGGTCCCACTCCTCCCCCTTGTCAGCTGGTCTGTATGGGGCACTGGGCTGAAGAGGAGATAGGAAAAGTGGAGTTGTGTTCTGAGTTCCTGAGTTTCCAGTGAGCAATTTTAATCACTGTGTGGGAATTGAATGCACCTGACTGTCCACCCCACCTTCTTACAGAATGAGGGACTCGGCAATATCGCCACTATCCTAACAGCTTTGGGTTGTCACATCCATTCACAAAATTAGTGTGTGAGTGTGTGTGTGTGTGTGTGTGTGTGTGTGTGTGTGTGTGTGTGTGTGTATGCACGTGCTTGTGAGTATTTGTATGTATGTTTTCCTGGGGACCGGGACCAGGGACTCGGGCATGGGAGGCACACCATATTTTAATGACCCTGCTTGGTGCCAGGCCATGAACAGTTGCTATGGGGCCTCAGAGGCGAGCACATGTTTTCCCTTGGTGCTCAGTAATTTTCTATTATTCCTCAAAGGTCAGTGCCTCTGTTCCACCAATCCAGCTGAACCCTTAGGAGTTGTGGTTCCTGGGTCTCCTCACATCCGTGGTATACCAAGTAGACAGTAGGTCCCATGGGTCAGGAGTTGCTCCAGGGAAGTTGTCCGAATCTGGCTTAGTCCCAGCCACTTCCAAGACCCCAGACTTCATACTGCGTATCTGAGTGAGCCACGGGCCTCCCACCTTGCAGCTGTGAACTGCCTTCTCCAATCCCCAGACACCTGACAGATCTGTGAATAACCCCTGAGCATCCACAGGCATCGGGCAGTTGCAGGAGCCGACTGGAGGCTTTTTGTTTTATACGGTTCAATTTCCTTCTGTGGGTTCCTTTTAAGGAGGCCCACCTGGGTTTCTCTTTGGCCTGCGTATTATTCCGTTTGCCACAGCATGTCCTTTCTAGATGGCAGGGAGAAGCCAGCCTGGAATTAACACTGGCAGTGGTTAATCCACAAAGTGGGTAATTGAATTGACTATAATTAAAATCATAGGCGCGTCATGGAGAATGTCATTTTTCTCTTAAAGTCGCCGTCCAAAGCCTCCGCTGCACACGGAGCTCAGAACGTGCTTGGTGTTTTAAAGCCTTCTCTCTGGTCCCCTTTGCCTGTTTAATAAGAAGAGGCTGGCTCTCTTTCTAAGGCCTCCCCAGGATCGCGGCACCGCGCCCAGTCGGTTCCCCTCAACTTGACTGTGTGAGTTCCTTCAGGGCTGGGGGAGAGGGACACAAACTGAAAGAGGCCCCCACCGTCACATCATCAGTGTCATAGAAGCCTAGACTGTTTTCTCCTTACCTCTCCCCACTGAGAACAGACCCGAAAGGAGACCCAGCTGAGTCCTCAGGCAGTGTCAGCGACAGGCCCGTCACCCCAACTCCCTCCTATTTTGCTGCCTTCACCTGAAGTGCCCCTGCCCACGGAGAAGTGAGGAGTTAAAGGACACCTGTTTGCTACTATTAGGGGCCACCTGGTCTGGGGAGACGCACCCCTGCAGAGTGACCTTAAAATGCAGTGTGACTCGAACCCGGAGCCTGAATAGGATGTGGAGACAGACCAATCAATCAAGAAGGTCTTCCTGGAGGAGATGTGGAGACAGACCAATCACGGAGGTCCTCCTGGAGGAGATGCACACTCCCTGTGGCCCTGGGTCAGCTGAAAACGAGCCCGCTAGACTTCAGACTCCACTCCTTGCGTGGCCCAGATGCCGGGAGACTGTATGACGATGATTCTTGCCAACACACAGCCACCTGCTGGGGCTTAAAGGGTTCGCTTCATTTTGTTGCAGGATTTCTTCCCCCACCCTTTTTTTTTATCGCGCATATCGCAGTTTTCTGAAAAACATCCAACTCGCAAAACCTCCAGCTCTCCCGGGAGTGATTAAGTGTTTGCCTGTCGTGCAGAAATGAAGGGCCGTTTTTACTCTGTAGTGGAGGGATAATGAGCAATGATTTATATCCCTTGGATCATGCCACACACACACACTGGGCTCTGGGCGTCGTGTGACAGCTGCTCACAGTGGAGAGAAAGCACAGGGCTTCCCTCTCGGCATCCTCCCCTCTCCCCAGTGCTGGCCGGGCAAGAGTAGTTCCAGTGTTTTGGGTCGACCTGGGAGAAGTGTGTCCAGGAGAGGGACTGAGGAAAACTCAATGAGCTTCTACCCATCAGTTAGACCGTGATGCCTGTTCTTTGCCCACCCAGTCCTCATGAAAGGCTTTGGCTTTGACCAAACACTCTCAAAGGAGGAGGTAGACACTGACCATCCAGCTTCTGCCCCTTCCACCTCCGTGGTATCTTATCAGAAAGCCTGCTCCTCTTTCTAGAGAGGAGTTGAGGGGTAGTCAGTCACGTATTCAAACCCTGTAATAAGGGTGGGGCCCAATGGTTCTAGCAGCAAGGTCTTACCTGGAGCCGGGGCAAACTGGTTTGCCAGGCTGAAGACACACTGCCATGAAATAATGATGTCAGGTAGCAGAAGCCTGTAGGTAGTAGTAGGAGCGGCGGGGCTGCGTCCCCGGCACCCGGCCGCCTGCACGGCTAGCTTTACCCGAAATAATTACATGGAAACTATATTCTTTTAAACAATGCTTGGCCCATTATATCTAGCCTTTTCTCAGCTAACTCTCGCACCTGGACTAGCCCATTTCTTATAATCTGCTGTAGCCCACGAGCTGGCTTACCAGGAATGATCTTAACCTGCATCTGCCTGGAGTGGGAGAATCATGGCGACTCTTTGACTCAGCTTCTTTCTCCCAGCCTTCTGTTCTGTTTACTCCACCCACCTATGTTTTAACCTATGAGGGCTAAGCAGTTTCTTTATTGCTTAACCAATGAAATCAACAGATAGAAAGATGACCCTCCTCCATCACCTGTAGGGTCTCTTCAATCCTATTGGGTGGGGTTGGGGAAGTCTTGGGAGAGGTGGGGATGGGGCTGGCATAGCTAACTGTATTATTGAAGGAACCACAGAGGTCAAAGGTCTGTGGCCCTATGGAACGGATTGTAAGTATGAAATGTTTTAGGTTAGCGTGGGTGGGGTGAAGGGTTTGAGCAAATGTCAACTGGTCATTCAATAAGTAAATAATGACTGCCGGGCAGTTAGCTGGGGAAGTCAGTGGGGCCAGAACCCAAGGTTATAGGAGTTGAGACAAGTTTGGGGTTGCTGGGAAGGGATCTGAACCCTGAGACTGGTGTAGCTACGTGGAAATACCACTCTAGTTGCCCTGTGGGAAGTAAACCAGAGGGACAGGTCTGGGAGGCAGGTCCGGAGGCTGTTGGCAGCAGTCTAAGCAAAAAGGTCAGTGGCCTGCACTGGGGTGAGGTCTGGGGTCAGAGAAGCCAAAGAAGGGAGTGGAACCTGGAACCCGGAGGAAGAGCAAACCGATGTGTGTTGAGGTGACCGTTCAGGGTCTACTGGGGGCTGCGACCCTACTCCACCCCAGCTGCCACTGATCTCTGGGTTGATACTGGTGAAGCTGGAAGCTCCCAACAGTAACAGAAGGTCTCTCTTACCAGATTTGAAGCCGTGGGTCTCCAACTTCACCTACCCTGGAGTCCGGGATTTCTCCCAGCTTGCCCTTGACCCCTCCAGGAACCAGCTCATCGTGGGAGCTAGGTAATGGGCTTCAGGAGATGGGGGGAGAGAATAGGAGCACTTGGAATGGGGTAGAGGGAACATTTTTGGGATGAGTGCGCTGTGAACACATTGTTCTCCCAAGTCCCTGTCCTCCGTGCCAGGCCTTGTCTGTGTTAACAGCTGTCTATCATGTAGGGAAGTTGTGAGAGCTGGGGGAAGGGAGCAACCCTCCACCTCGCCATCTCAGCTAGATTCATTCATCAAAAGTTGTTGGGGTAGTAAGAACAAGGACGGCAGCCCTGATGCCAGGATCAGCCCGGTTAGAGGTACCCAGGAGCCCCCTGCTGGCCAAACGGCTGCCTGCACCTAGGGTGCTGTCGTAGGCCCTATGCTTCTTTTATAAAGGGCTTCATTTATGTTGTTGGCCCATCTTTGCCCCCACTGTCCAGATCCAGATTCAGAAGGAAAACCCCATCTTACAGGCTTCCAGGCAGAGTGGGAGGAGCTAACTATCACGAATCATTCATTGCCAGCTTTGGAACCAAGGAGCTTAGAGACAAAGCAGGGTGTCCCTGGGCCAGCTTCACCCATAGCCCCTGGGAACTTGCTGAAAGGTAATACTCGAGTCTTCCCCAGTCTCATGGCCCGGAAACTCTAGGACTAGGTCCCAGCCTTGTTTCAACAAGCTTGGAAATGGTCTGACCCAGCACCACACACAGGAAGACACAAGAAGCTTGGGGCTAGAACCAGGTCTCCTAACTCCAGGGCTATGGTTCTGTATTAGCATGACATTCTGGCTGAGCTTGTGCTGGTGAGAAGGATTTTTCCAGGTGACACTATGGAGCTGGTCGCACCTGCCCTTTGGTTCTCCCCGTTTTGTTTGCTGTTTGAAAAGAAGATGAGTCACCTTCAAAGCTCCGGTCTGCAGTCAGCTGAGCTGGGTCCTTAATCTGGGAAAATTCGACTTTGGAGTCTCAGTTTTCTCTTTTATGGCCAACCTCCCTGAATGCTGGATCTGAGAGCATTTAAAAATGTTCTGAATGAAGTATTAATTTATCATATTGTTACACTGTAACATGCCAGCAACAAAAGAATACTCAGTAAGAACCAAGCCACACTCCGCCCCCCACAAGCAGGCCTCTCTCTCCAGGTGCTCCCAGCATGCTCTGAGAGGTGGTCTGTACAGATGCAGACAGACCAGAGTATGGGGTTTCTTTCCCAGTAAAGATAGTACTTGCTCTGCTTTCTATTTTGAGAAGGTTGCCCACTCATGAGCAGAGATATCTCACATCCTTGCTCCCAGGCCTCACTAGTGTCAGCTACATATATATGTATGTGTGTGTGAATGAATATATATGCACATATACATAATATATACGTATTACAGGAATGTAATCTAGAAACTAGTGTTCATGCCGTCCTTTCTCCTGACTAAGGTTTTAACAGCCAACACTTCTAGCTGAGTATGTCGACTCACATCTATAATCCTAGCATTAGGGAGGCTGAGGCAGGAGGATCACCTTGAGTTCAAGACAAATCCAGGCTACATAGTGAGGCCTTGTCTCCAAAAATTAAAAAGCAAAGCAAATGAATAGGGCTAGTGAAATGGCTCAGCAAGTAAAGGAGCTTGCTGCCAAACCCGACGATCTGAGTTCCATCCCCAGGACCTACATGCTCCCTCATATGCATACCCATACACGTTCACACACACACACAATAAATTAAAATATAATAACTACTAAAACAAACCAAGAAACATACATTTTGTTGTATGCACCCTATTCCAAGACTTCGCTCTGAACCTCAAAAAGGCATTTTGGGAAGAATGTTTGTTTCAGGGCAGCCACATGCATGATTTTATGTAGCATCTGTGTGATGAATGAGAGGACACATGTAGGACATCACGCAGCAGATAATCTAGTATATGTAGTAAGCCTCACATGCAGAAAATAATCCGGGCTCTACTGTCATCACTCCCCAGTTTGTAGATGGAGAAACAGCGACAGAGAGGTCGCCACCTGCCTGTGACCACACTGTCGCGCTTTGGGGCTCCCATGGAAGGGGTGGTTATGTTTCCTTCACATAGCTAGAGGCACAGCTTCTCCTGAGCCTTTTCCTAGCTCTGCCTTTAGATGTAGAGGGTGACATTCCGTCCTGGACTGGTTCCTTCTGCCCCTAGAGCCAGCGTCCTGAATCCTGGACTCTCTCTGATGCTCCACCCTTTTTTTTTCTGAGTGCTTTTTCCCCCCTCTGTCTGATTCTCTGCTCTCTCTCCTCAACACCCTTGGCCCTCCAGAATTCAGGCTGGAGAAATGTTTTTATCCATTTATAGCCCGCCTTATTCCCCATGGGATCGGGAGCTGGGCGGGATACAGCAGTTTCCTGCTCGTGTCTCCCGGCTCCCCTAAGAGCTGACTGAACTGTTCTGATGAATGATTTTTGATGGGATAAAAATGAATCGAGTGATGCGAGGTTCCCTGTAATCTGTTAAAGCTGTGTGCAGATGCCTGCATTACCTGAGCACACAGCTGGGGCAGAGCCACAAGCTGGAGCCCCATCTGTCCCTGGGCCAGGAGTGTGGAGGCCAGGAAGCGCTGCCAAGGACCTGGAGAGGGGGCTGGGAGAGGACAGCGGAGGCCTGGAGCCAAGGTCATGGGCAAGGCCACCCCACCCTAGGCCAGTGGAGAAGCAGCCAAATCATGGAGAAGAATCTTCCAGCCTCAAGTGTCCCATTCCCATCCCTGCCTTCCTTCAGCAGGGCCCCTCCTTCTCTTTCTGGCCCAGTCTCTTCATTTCTTTTCACTACAGCTGAGGTGGCCAGAAGTTCCTAGATTAATTATTCCTAAAAAGTTCAGGAACCCGAAGGGAGATGGCCAAAGGCAGATAGAAAAAAAGGAAAGAACGTTCTTTGGAAAAAACCATGCTACATCTGCTTGTCATCAATAAAGCATTTTAATGTGTCTCCACGGGACCATGAAGAAGTCAGGCATGAACTAGTTCTCCATTTTACAGACATAGACACGGAGGCCCACCAGGCCCTAGGAAACAGTGAAGCTTGGAATCCTACCTCTTTCTGCCATAGGGTATATTCTCAAAGCCTCAACTCTTTGTGCTGATACACTCTGACCCAGTGGGTGTCCCCACCACCCTCGTCACTCTCAAATTCTAAGTCTTGGCCATCTGGCTGCAGAGTTCAAACACAACAGGATCAGTGGTAATGCTGAATTCTCAATGGCATTGGCATCACCACCACCACCACCATCATCACCATCATCACCACCACAACCATCATCATCATTATCATCACAGTAAAGGCTCGTGAGCCACCGGCTGTTATGTGAAAGTGGTGTAGAGGCTGGCAATGCTGTGCTGGATGGGTCCAGGGAGAGCCTGTGAAAAAGGCAAAGCCAGAGTCATTGGCTAGAGATGAGGCTGCACACAGGGCCCTAGGACCTCTGTGGGAGGCCCATCTGCAGCCCTGCAAAAGGTCTTGAGGTTTCAGGTGAACAGAAACAGGCTCCATGAGGTCACAAACTAAACAAAGCCTTTTAGTTGGCAGATAATAACTAACTGTATCTTGATTCTAGAATCAGATGGACATGGCCAAAGAGGTTGGCTTTATAGGCAGAGAAGGGAATGGGTGGATGGAGGAAGGGGAGTGAAAACAGCAGAAAGTAGACCAGTCACTTCCCAATTACCTTCCCTGTGAAGTGGGCACAGCAATAGAAGACGAACTGTCGTAACCTCAGGCAGAGAGAGCAAGCACTTCACTGTCATGGCAATGGAAACTAGCCTGACTGGGAATGTGGCTCTTCTTTTTGTCTAATTTCTCAGAAGGCCAGTTTTGCTTTAGCAATGAGCATTTGACATGAGCATGGGTGACTCCATTTTGATTTCTCAGTCTGGTCAGCTGGGGCCCCTTATGAGAACTTAGTTCAAAACAATGGAATCCCGTTAGTTCCATTCAACAGTGGCTTCAGGCAATTCCTTCCTGGGTCAGGAACAGATACACCATGAAGTCTGCAGGTAACTCCCAGCTCTTTGATTTACCATTTCTGGGACTTGGGCCATTACACAACCTGCCTCCCGTAAAATGGAATTTCTTATAGCTACTGCCCGGCTGGGTGAAGGTTCATTGAACTAATCAAGGTGAAGTTCTTTCTTGAGGTTGGCTCACCCTAGGTCCTGCAGAGGACATATTCCCAGCACTCCATAAGACCCGGGCTGGGAGGTTGCCTCCCACCTTCCTCCCTACAGAGCCAGAGTGACTTGTGATTTCTGTTCTGTTTTCACAGGAACTACCTCTTCAGACTCAGCCTTGCCAATGTTTCCCTCCTTCAGGTACATTTGCTTTTCTTTCCTTCCTGTGTTTTTTCTGTGTGTGGAAACTTGGGGCTGGGCGGTGCAAATAGCAGGATACCTGATAGTCAATTGCAGGAGCCCCTGGTTTTTTCCTGGTCATGAACTAAAACCCTACTATTAAAGCTACCCCTGGGAGGACTCGTGGAAGTGCGGTGCAGAGCACTCTCACATGGAGGTGCACACAGGCCTCCTGCATTGTGTTGAGGAGCTGACAAGGAAAGGAAAAGGGGGCACCAGGCTGGAGTGCCCCCTCCCTGTCAGCTGGGACTGAGGGCTTTGCCAAGATGCAGAACTTTCTACAGGGCAAACAAAACCAGTGAGTCACGCTAAGTACAAAACCAAAGTCCACAGGAGAGGTCCAGAGTTTGGGCCTCAGGGAAAATGGTATCTCTGGCTCCTTTCTTAGCTTGGCCTGAGAGATCCTCGTCTACCTCGGCATTTTCATTGAACTGTGATTGATTTATTATCTGCTGCCAAGCAAGACTCCCCAAGCATAATTCCCTAAGTGCTCTGAGAGGCTTTTTAATGGGACTCCTTGATCCAGAACAGCTATCCCAGATTGAGAAACAGATGCCAAGCCATCTCACCGAGACCGACCATTACAGAGGAAGGACAGCCATTCTTCTTCAAGGAGGAGAGAGCTTCCATTGGCCTGCCCAGGGGCTGTCTTAACAGTCTAGCATCCGCTGGGCACGTATTGGCTACCAGCACTGAGCTGGGAGCTTGGGGCATTAGACAAGCAGAATCTCTGACTCCAGGGAAGGATGATGATGGATGCAAACAGTCTAGTTAGAATTCGGGCGTTAATCAGTGCTGAACTGTTTGGTGTGAGTTTTTGCAGCAGCAATCAGTTGGGGGGGTGGGGAGACCTCCTTGATAAGCTAGTTTGACCTTCTGGTGTCCTTGTATCCAACCTGGTCCATACTCTCAGTGACTGTTGTGCCAGAGGAAATATCTAAGTGTATAAGGGATCTGTCCATTGGAAAGGAGGGGGTCACAGGAACTCAGGGGGAGTTGAAAGGAAGTGCCATGTATCCATTAATGCATACCTTCCCGAAGCCAACCTGCAATGCATCTGATAAACATTTAATGAATATTTCTAAAGGTCAGGTCTAGTCTATGTATACCATGGGGTAAAGGTGACGTGTCTCCCATAGGCTCATGGGTTTTAAACACTTAATGGCTCATTGGTGGCACTGTTTTGGGAGGTTGTGGAACCCTGAGGATATGGAGCCTAGCCGGTAGCTGTAAGTCACCTGGGCCTGGACAGCTATAGCATAGTCTTGATCCTGGCCCCATCTGTTTCCTGATCTATCAAGATGGGAGGAGCCAGGGGCTGGAGAGATGGCTCAGCAGTTAAAAGCATTGCCTGCTCTTCCAAAGGTCCTGAGTTCAATTCCCAGCAACCACATGGTGGCTCACAACCATCTGTAATGAGGTCTGGTGCCCTCTTCTGGCTTTCAGGCATACACGCAGAAAGAATATTGTATAATAAATAAATAATTAAAAAAAAAAGATGGTGGGAGCCTCAGACATAGCTCCAGCCTCCATGTCCTCTGCCCTGCCTTCCCCACCAGGATGCCCTCTGGTAAGGGATCAGGAGCCGCACACACCCCTTCTTCCCTTAAGTTGCTTCTGCCAGGTCTATGGTCACAGTGATGAGGAAAGTCACTACGGCATGGTGCTCGGCATTCACATTGTAAAGGTGAGGCCTCAAGGAACACGCACAAGATGGTATAGCGTTGCTTTTCCTGTAAAGGGACCATGGGTCATGTCCCTGCATGCCAGGCTCAAGGGAGGCATGCCAAGTTCCCAGAGTCAGCAATCCATGCTCACAGTGGACAGCCCAGAGACTGACTTCTAATTGGCATCCGTAGGCAACAAAGCCAAAGCTGACAGGTCGGGACCTGGGGAGCCAGTGCACAGGTTCACAATCAATGTGAAGCGGTAGATCCAGGGTGCCTGCCCTGAGCACCTGGTTTCCCATGGTCTGCAAATGAGAGTCGTCTGGCCCTGGAGAGCGGGTAGAGGCGGAAGAGTGAGATGTAGAGAAATAATGGCAGAGCCCTGAGAAACTGCAAGGGAGGGGTGGCCCGGAGGCAGAAGAAACCCTGCAGGCCCAGCAGGGTCTGAAAAGCTATCCAGAGGTGTTGCTTTTGAGCTGGAACTCAAAGGCTGTGTTTGCCTGGAAGCAAAGGGGAGAACAGAGGGATAACACACGGCCCTGGGGAGGAGGGCAGGATCAGAGAGTAGGAGGCGGGAGGTGAAGCCCTTGGAGACAGTGGGGTCTTCATTGCTGAACTGTGGAGGGGGCAATCCACATATTATTTGGAAGGCAATAGAGATCCATTAATGAGTTTAAGCAGACAAATGACAGGAATAGACTTGTCATTTAGGTCACCTGACCCAGAGCAGGCACTGGAGACATGGAAGAAGCAACCAGAAGACAATTGGAATTGTCCAGTGGAGTGATGGGAAGGTTTGAGGGGGGCAAGGAAGAGGGATGGAGGGCAGGAAGGAAATCCTAGGCGGCAGGTCATACAGGGCCGTAGCCTCACATAACCTGAGAATCGCAGGCACGCTGGCTTCTATATAAAGGTGAGCCCTAGAGGAGTTAGTCATGCTTGGCCCACAGGGGTGACATCTAGGTTTCTGGCTTACACAGCTGGCTACCATAAATTAGGATGAGAATTGTGCTGACACCAGGCCATCCTGTCCCTTGCCTATGCCCCAGAACTCCTAAGGGAGCTTTGACAGGCACCGGTGCCTCAGAGATGCTCATCCGATTGCTCAGGGGTACAGCCTGGACACTGGGGGTTTTAAAAGCTCACAAGTAATTGCAATGGGTAACTAAATTTAGGACCACTGCTGTAGGGGGTCAAGACAGCCTTATCTGGGGTGCCATCATGCTGCCAACGGCCTCCCCTGGCCTCTGCACTAGCTGGTCCACGGGACATAAGTCATGGACCTTTATGGATGTTTAGGCTCCGGCCTGGGCTTTGCTTCATCCAGTTCAGTGCTGATTTAGTTTCAGGATAGACAGACACCTATGGCACCCCCAGAGCTCATTCTTGGAGTAGGGGTTCAGCTTCCATAAGGTTTTCTAAAGTATCCTACACACCAACTCCAAGAACACCAAGAAGCCTCCTTCACCAGCTTATCTCCTAGAGGTTTAACCTTCAAATCCAGGCTGGGTTCTTCTGACGGAACCAAGGAGGGAGATTAACATGTTCATGTCATTGTTAACTACTCTGGGAGGCACTGTCTGGCCACAAAGGCGAGTGAGCAGGGGAGAGGTTCCTCAGACCTCCTAGAGCCTCCTCCGTGACACTGGTGGCAGACCTGGGGCTCTGGTCAGTTGTCTGGCCTGAGTAGAAAGTCTTGGCTTTGGGCTCTAAGTGCCCACTTTGTCATGTGACCTGGCACGCCATTTTTGCAGAACCTCAGACCCTGTCCTGGGTGTTGACTGTGGCGAGCTGCTCAGCAGTATTCGGAGGCTGAAGTGAGCTGTATAATTGCAGTGACAGGGGAGGGGACACCGAGCTGTCCAGTGGACCCCAGAGTGTGATTTAAGTCCAATTAAACCTTAGTGTTTTATTGATAATTTAAATAATTGACATTTGTTTAGAAAGAAATCTAACTGCAAAGAGTTTATGCAAACTAGTGTCCATTAAAGGGACCTCCACAAGCCCTGTGAAACAGTTGATGTCAGGGACTGTTCCCTAAGGAGAATTGAAATCCCCAACTCCTTTCAATCCTCAAGTACTACAGAGAGGGAGTGTGTATGTGTGTGCATGCATGTGTGTGTGCGTGTGTTAGAGTGTGAAAGTGTGTGTGCGTGTCTGTGAGCGTACATATGCGTGCATATGTGTGTGTACATGTGTGTGTAAGTGTGTGCACATCTGTGTGAGTGTGTGGTGGGGGAGTGGGGACAAGTGCTGAGGAGGACGGTGAAGGAGGGAAATCAAATCGTTCAGCTGCTACAGTTATTACCAGCATAACTCAGCCAGTGGTCATAGGACTCTTCAAAAAGGAGATGAGTGAGGTGTGTGACCTGCCTTGATGGGGACTGGGGGCCAGCATGATGCTCGCTTGAATTTGGCAAGTACCTATTCATGAGTGACCTTCATCAGTCCAGTTCCAGGGCCTAATTGCTACAGTGTTATGATCTTGGGCTACCAGAAGGCCTGTAGGAGCAGAAATGATTATGATGGTACCCTACACACCAAAACATGTAATGGGACTTTCAGAGGGTTGGGAAGACATTTGGGGGTGGTCCTAGTTCTCCTCTAGCCTCCCTCACATCCTCCACACTTGGGCTCAGCAGCCTGGAGCTATGGGTAGTTTAGAGTCTGCTCCGTGGTGAACTCAGTGCTCAGATGGTGCTGATGCAGAGCGGTCATCTCTGGTGTGTCTAGGGGAGCTGCCATGTCCACACAGAGACCATCCCGTTCATAGCCTGGTGATCTGCCTGCTCTTCCTCATAGCACAGAAACCACACAGCTCCCCCTGACCTGAGATCATGACCTGGAATTTCCGGGGCAGCACAAGTAGCAAGCATTCGTCGTGCTTCTGATGCTCAGTATGTGCCTAATCTCCATGCCTTCACAGGAACCCACCAAAGGCATCAGGGAGTCGGAATAGGCACACATCCATACAACAGAGAGGGTGAGAAGGCGCATGTCTGTGGAGCAGAAATCCATTCTTTCTGGGAGATGGAAGGGCCTCTATAAAGCAAATTTCTTTGTTATTTCATCACCCAACAATACAGTTGTGTACCAAAGGCAAGATAAGGGTTTGCTAAATGTTTCCCACATTTGCGTATTTTGTTCTTGGGTAGTTTTGACAGGGTTGGGGCATTTAGGAGGTGGGTCCTTGTGGTAAGTGTGAACCACTGGGGGCAGGTCTTGCTGTCTTTTGACCTGTTGTCTGGTTCCTGACCCTTCCAGATGTGAGCAAGCGCCCGCTGTCACTGCCTTGAGACATAAAACACCATGCCAGCAGGGCAGTGGTGGCACACACCTTTAATCCCAGCACTCGGGAGGCAGAGATAGCTGGATCTCTGTGAGTTTGAAGCTAGCCTGGTTTACAGAGTTAGTTTCAGGAAACCTGTTTTGAAAAGCTGATAGATACATAGATGATAGATAGATAGATAGATAGATAGATAGATAGATAGATAGATAGATAGATAGATAGATGATAGAAAAAACACAATTAATGCCTTCCCTGCTATGATGGTCAATTCTCTTTGACACTTGGAGACAAATAAATCTTTCCTCCACTAAGTTGCGTTAGCCAGGCAAGAATACTGAATAGACTATGTTAATATAGACGAGAAAGACATCCCTTGTCCACTCTCTGACTTCTTCTGAGGGTTTTGGCCAAATGCGAACCAAAAGAATACAAGACTGATTAACCAGAGACAGCCATATATGTTTTCATGATCCGCACATACCTGGGGAATCTCTACACAGCAATGAAATCCAAAAAGCTGACCAAAGCAAGAAGCTTTTATACTTTTAAACAAAGAACAACCATGAATTTATCGCAGGCATGGTAGAAGAAATGGACCTTTGAACTAGGGTCTAAATTCTTAGGGATGGTGCTAAGATACATGGGGGTGTATAAAAGCTAGTTGGAGACAAATGCTACACCAGCGAGTTACTGATTTTAATTACTGTTCTAGCCACCACAAGTCTCTGGTAATGAAAGCTATTGTCCTATCCTGGTACAGAGAGGACCCCTCTGCTGTCAGAGTCTTCATGGTTTGCCACCTGTAGGAAAATAAAGCCAAATGGTCCTTTCTCAAGTTTCAATTCCACAGGTAGTTTCAACTGGAAACAGGCAATATACCAACTTGACACACTGTTGCAAGGCATGTCCTGTTCTCTTTCGGTCTTCTGCTGCCGTGTACTGGTTTTCGGATGAAGAGCTGGATCCCTAGTACCTTTCAATTGTGGGTTATCTGTCTGTCTATCCACCGTCTGTCTGTCTGTCTGTCTTTGGAGACAGGGTCTTGTGTATTCCAGGCTGGCCTCAAACTCACTATGTGGCCAAGGATGAGGGTGAAGTGCTGACCCTCCCTGCCTCCATTTCCCGAGAGCTAGGATAATAGCTATGCACCTCCATGCCGGTTTGATGCAGTGCTAGGTCGGGACCAAAGCCAGGACTTTGTGGATGCTAAGCAAGCCCTCGACCCAGTGAGCTGCACCCCAGCCTCTTTCATTTATTATTAATTCCGAGTCATGAATTTGCACTTGTTGATGTGTTTCCGTCTATGGCTGTTGTTATGGTTCATAGCTACCCCATCTGTCACAGTGGGAGGCCTCTTCAAGTCGGCTTCTGGATCCTCTCGGTCCAATTCTATCTGGTTAGTGTGGCATCCTAGCATTCTGGAATGACAAGATGTTCTAGGCTTGCCTTGTGCATTTACTGCCCTGCATGGAACCAGCCATTTCTTCAAGAAGCCTCCGTTCTTTCCCGTGGAAAATGCCTAGTGGCTTTAAAAAAAAAGTGCACAAATAGCCAAAAGCCAGCAACCCAAGGAAAGCCTTAAAGTAAAGGGGAAGACCAAAATAAACATGAGACGGCACAAGCTGCAAGCTGCAGAGAATATACAAGAAACTGAAAACATTTTAAATTCCATTACAAACTAACTTGTATCTCCTTCCATATGAAAAATATTTTTATACAGCAATAAGTTGAAAGTATGACAGCTGACATTGCAATTAGAAAAATAAGAATTGAAGGATTCAAAGATAAAAGTTGAAGAAAAGTCTCCCAAAATTAGAACGACAGGATCAAGATGTGCAAAATGCGAATGCCAGAAAACTAGAGAATGTGTCAAGTTATACGGATCAACCGGGGCTTGAATGAACACACTTTCCAATATAAACAAAAGGAAAGGTGAGAAGGAAAAGGCAAAATATGCAAGAAAATTTGCTACCAAGTCTCCAAGTCAAGAGTTAGCTACGTTTTCAAAAGTAACCCAAACTTACATCAAAAGCACTGCTTTTATGGGGGGAGGAGCATAAAGCTTCCCCTAAAGAAATCATAAAGCAAGGAATAACCAGCCTACAGTCCACAACCTCAGAGAACCTAGACAACGAAGAGGACCCTAAGAGAGATATGCATGGACTCACCTAGGAAGGAGAAAAAGACAAGATCTCCTGAGTAAATTGAGAGCATGGGGGGCAGGAGTGGTGGGTGGAAGAGGTGAGGAAGGAAGGAGAATGGGGGAAAATGTATAGTTAAATTAAAAACAATAAATAAAATAACAATTTAAAAACAAAACAATGAAAGATAACAAAATGGGGTCTTCTGAAAGCTGAAGAGAAGGAATTATTATATCAGATTCTTTGGGTGATCCTGGAATAGAGAAGACAATGGATAAACATTTATCAAACTGGGTGAAGGTTATAGTCAACCTATAATTCTGTATGAAAGCAATTAGTATAAAGAAAGAATAGATCAGACACACGTGAACTTTAAAAATTGATCTACAGCATTTCTTCTTAGGAAGATACTGGGGTTGTATGCCACCAAAGTAAGCAAACAAATCCAGAACCAAGGCAGTGTGGCTTCTGGAAACAGAAGAGGGGCAAGCTGCTGGTTTTAGCCGGCAGGAGGCCTCACAAGCAATGGGTTCACTGGGAGGTTGGAATACAAAGATGAGGAAGGAAACTAAAAGATTATTAGAATCACTGTGCACACAAAAATTATATGGAATGGCATTTCTTTTGGAACGTTTGAGAAAAATCAATGGAGAAGGCTGTTTGAGAAAGGAAATTGCCTCCGATCTTGAGTGTTTGACTGACTTTCAGATAACCATTCCCCCAACTTAATGAGTCTGAAGCCAGGTGTTCTCACAGTGGACAGCACCGTCTCTTATCCACTGTCGGCCACTACTTCGGTCCTGATGTAGCTGCTGTAGCCTGAGCAGGTGGCCATTATCTACGCTGTCTGACTGGACAACAGCCCCTTTGACACGACAGTCATCGTAAGCTCATACAAGAAAGATTGACTCTGGATTGGTCAGAGACCTGTGGACACCTCTGGTGAGATCAAGAGAGCATCACAGCCAAACTTGCAGAACAGGATCAGTGGCTCGGAAGAAAGTCCTGCAGACCAGAGTGAACGGCTCTGAGGATTCTTGCCTTGCTGACGCCAGGGCAGTTCAACCAATGATGTTCTATATAAAAGAAGAGCAACAAAATGAATGGCGACAGCTCCAAATTCGGAAGAGGGGTGCACGGAGTGTAAGAAGGTTAGAGACTCCTGACATTTTCTCCTTTTTAAATGTGTAAGACCAACGTGTGATAGAAATACATCTAAATAAGAGCTCTTCCAATAAGTTTGCATTAGAAAGTTAGGGGATGGATGAAAAGTGTTGGCTGGAAGCACAGTTCCTTCACCGTGGTTTGTGTCACAAGTCAATGGCTCACAGTCAGGGAACTCTGAGGCATTAGCTGTTTGGAGAGAAGAGCCTAGTCTTTACAAGAATGTGAATACCAATGTTGGATCTTTATTAAAATATGAACTGTTGAGGAAGGATGGATAGAAGGGAGTTGTATGTGTGCTCTGGGCTGGAATAAAATGGAGATAGACAATTAGGAAAGCCCTTTTGTATCTAAAGCTCACCAGCAGCAAGGGAGCTACAGATTTGGGACTCTTAGGTTTTGGGTTGTTTTGGTTTGATTTTGGGGTGTGTGTGTGTGTGTGTGTGTGTGTGTGTGTGTGTGTGTGTGCACGCGCGCGCCCGTGCGTGCATGTTGGTGCTCAGAGAGGCCAAAAGAGGACATCAGATGCATTTACAAGTAAATGTGAGCCACTCACTGTGGGTGCTGGGAACTGAACCCCTCCTCTGCAAGAGCAGCAAATGCTCAACTGCTGGGCAGTCTCTCGGGCCTTGGGGTGTGGTTGCTGTAAGGCAAAGCCACCGTAGCATGGAAGGAATGGGTTACTAGGGGTTGTTGATGTTTTATGTTTTTAAAATTTGTGCTTCGTTACTTTGATAAAAATAATTTTCAAATAAAAATGACTCCAGAAAGCCCCTTCTGTGCTGTTACTGTTAGAAACATGCATGTTGTTTTTAAGCCATGTGTTCTAACTTTTGGCTCATGGCATCCGCGTACTGTAACAGGAGGCGGAAGGCTCCTGGGTGCCTGGATCAGGGGTCTGCTTCGCATCCTGTTCCGAATTAGCTTTGTGACCTTGGTCAGATTGTTCAACCTCACTGGCTTTAGTTTTCTCCCTGTTATACCGGAGGTCAAAGAGACATGCACGAGTCCCTGGCATGTGTCTGTGTGTGATGTTGTTGAGTTCCATACGACCTTAGGCTGGTCCCTTCAATGTGCCCCATGCAGGAACCCCAAGGCTCTGTGCAGTTTGCCATCAGTCACCTATTGTCTGTTTCAGTGTTGGGGATTGTTGACCCTTCCTGCCTCCAGAAATCTCAAGAACTCTTCTCTCTTGTGAGGTTCAACTTGATGGGTCTTGAGAGAAACAATACTTAGTCTTTTCCATCCAGATGAGCCCAGACCCTAAAAGTCATCTGCCCTTCTTTAAAGTTAAGGAGAAGCAGGCCTGGAGGGGTAGACGAGGCATGCTTATTGGAGACCAGCTCCTGGGTGCAGGTTCTTGCAGGGGTCAGCCTCTCTCTGCTGCAAGCATCCATGCTTCTCTAGAGGTGTGTGTGCCAGTCTGGAAAGCAAGAAACAGCCCCATGGCTCCCTCCTCGTCCCCTGCTTCCCATTGTCTAGCAAAGAAGCTTAGTGTAGAATTAGAGCAGAGTGTATGCGGGAGGGGTGGGGAGAGTGCGATCTGCTTACTCAGGCCTTCTAGGACAGGTTGTGTGGTTCATGTTTATACATCAGTGCTGTTGACAGTTTCCTGAGTGAGAAGGACCGTCCTTCCCTTCAGTGCTCCTCAACGATGGGGAGGGAATAAACGGGAGCGGGGGATCCTGGCTGGAGACAGCCCTCTCCTAATGCCCTAAGCACAAGAAAGCTGTGTCTCCAGTCCCTTAGCCCATGGCAGCATGAATGATGCCACAAGGGACTCAAAAAGGAAGGTAGACAAAAGCTTGGGTTTGTTCCCGGCACTCTATAAAGTGGGGATCAGAAGTGACCCCAGAAGTCAGTGTCTGGAGAATCCGAGGTCCAAGGTTCTCCTCAGATGATGTCTCAAATAACAAAAAAAGAAAAAAAAATAGAAGAAGGGAATGAGAGACTTCATGAGAGGAGCAAGTGAGGCCAGAAGAAGTCTTCATCCCTGGAGACAGTGGGGTAAAGGGCACAAACATGCATAGCCTGTGAAGACTCCTACCCATGGCCTACCACGCGCCTTAAATTGCCCCCAAGAACCTCAGTGTCTGCAGAGACGGAGGGAGAAAAGCAATGTGTTGCAAGGTGTCAGTGAAAAAGCACAACTCCTATTTCTAAGATTTTTGAAGCCTGACCTGTGGAAAGAGACCCAGGGTAGCCTCCTATTCCTTCGAGGAACATTTCCTTCAAGGCACATTTCCTGTCAAGACCGGGGTGGCACTAAAAACCCTTCTTGGACGCTTGCAGCTTCATAGGTGATGTGGGGAGAAGTCTCAGAAAGCTGTGTGAGGCTTTCAACCTGAAGTTGAAATCAGGTCTCTTAGGTGTCCCCACCCCAATCAAGCGGAGAAGGTGTTAGGCTGAGGGATTACCCTCTAGGTAAAGACCTCTGGGTGATGGTCTCTCACAGCCCCCAAGTACCTCAGGTACTGTGAGAAAAAGCCCTAACCTTTGGGCTACCCAGACCTTGTCATCTGCCCTAATGAACACCAAGACGATGTCCCCATTCCTCCCACAGGCTACAGAGTGGGCCTCCAGTGAGGACACACGCCGCTCCTGTCAGAGCAAAGGGAAGACTGAGGTACATGCCCGAGGCAACATGGGTTCTTCTGGAAGCTTCCGGTCAGATGTTGGGGGTCCCTGTGAAACCTGACTGGGATGAGGGTGAAGGAGTCGGTGAATTCCCATAGACACAAGCTGGACCTCAGAGCAGCTGGGTCCAGGGCAGGGTCTTGTAGGGCATTCATTGGTGTCTGTGATGCAGGGGTATGAAGTAAACATTCCCAGCCATACATGCAGAGCTGTGGTCCTCTGTCTTTCCCTTTCCCACCTCAGGAGGAGTGTCAGAACTATGTGCGAGTCCTGATTGTTTCTGGCCGGAAGGTGTTCCTGTGCGGCACCAATGCCTTTTCCCCAGTGTGCTCCAGCAGACAGGTGGGCCGTTGGGAGGGGCAGGCAGTCTTGGGGTGGGGACTGACAAATGTAGTGGGTGGACGGAGAATTATGTCCATGAAATAATAGGACAAATGTAAAATTCATTCTTAATCTGAAATTCAAATTGAACCTCTCTTCAGTATTTTCTTCATCATTGAAACGTCCGTCTGGTGTCCAGCAGACACTCTTGAAGGACCTCAGCCTTTGTAATGGCTATGGGTACACAGACTGCAAAGTGATGAGAATACTTGAGATGTGGGGTGGAGGAGCACAGGAACCAAGGGTCCCAGAGGAGACGATTCTAAGATGGAAACAAAGATGGTCTCAGGACCCCATGGGAAAGCTCTCTTCTCCCACCATCTCCAGGTGGAGAACCTCAGCCGGACTATCGAGAAAATCAATGGTGTGGCCCGCTGCCCCTACGATCCACGACACAACTCTACAGCCGTCATCTCCTCCCAAGGGGAGCTCTATGCTGCCACCGTCATCGACTTCTCAGGTCGGGACCCAGCCATCTACCGCAGCCTGGGCAGTGGGCCACCGCTTCGTACTGCCCAGTATAACTCCAAATGGCTCAATGGTAAGGTGGCCCAGGCCTGGGTAGGGCCGTCCTGCCTTTGAATCCCCAATGGCCTTTCCTGTCTCAGTTGTTTCATCAATAAAGTGGATGGGGCAGGGAAGATATTCCCCAAAGACTAAGACACACTGGAGCTGAGCCCCAGATATCCCAAGGACCCAGGACAGACAAAGGACAGGCTGTTGGGGGAGAGAGTTAGAAACTGAATAGAATAGTGCTTAAGGGAAGGAAGAAATCAGGAAGGAAAGAGGAGAACAGGGTGAACTTCCTCTTCCTTGAGGTTGAGTACATTTCTTTACTAACTAGCTGTATGGCCTTGAGCAAGAGCCAAGCCGCTCTCTACTGTGATGCTCTCATCTGTAGGGGGGCGGTAGCCCTAGGTCTCTCCTTGTAAATTGTAGTGAGGTTTAAATGCGGGAACCAATAAAGTTCTTATGATGGAGTATTTTATCCAGTGATAAAATGCTATTAACAATGGCATTATTAACAAATACGAGCGCTTCTTTAGAGCCCCTGGGTCAGCAAGGAGGGATTGAAGATGCCTATCCGAGGACACTGAAGCAGTCAAGTCCTTCCTACCCTGCCTTCTTCTTTCCATCCCCACAGAGCCAAATTTTGTGGCCTCGTTTGACATTGGGCTGTTTGCCTATTTCTTCCTGCGGGAGAATGCCGTGGAACATGATTGTGGGCGTACTGTGTACTCTCGGGTGGCTCGAGTGTGCAAGAATGATGTGGGGGGCCGTTTCCTGCTGGAGGACACATGGACCACATTCATGAAGGCCCGGCTCAATTGCTCCCGCCCAGGAGAGGTCCCCTTCTACTATAACGAGCTGCAGAGTGCCTTCCACCTGCCCGAGCAGGACCTCATCTATGGCGTCTTCACCACCAATGTGTGAGTGTCCCAGTCTCTGCTGCCAACCTTGCCTGGCATGCCTGGTGGGCTCAGCAGACCCTTTCTCAGTGTCTGGTGTCTTCATCCATAAAGCAGAGAACTCCTTGCTCCTGCAGCTGGTCGTTTGTGGCTTGCCACCTCTGGAGTGGTAAGCACCGGCTCTGAGTTGCAGGGAAGGGCAGGCCCAGGCCAGATATGCAGAAAGGGAGGGGAGCTGCATGATGGTTCATAGAGGGAGAGCATGCTGGTGAGGACAGTGGCGACGCCTGCATGGGATGAATGGGTGGCAGCCCCAGGAATGGATTCTCTATGTTCCCTTCTAAGAATCCTGCCGCTGCCTCCCTCCTGGCTACACCAGAATGTGTAGGCTGGCATTTGGCACCCCCGTTGTTCCCAGGGATGCCCAGACTCTCCTCTACTGCCCCTTCATGTGGAGGCTAACAAATTGAGGGACCTTCAGGTTAAGAGTGATGAATGGGCACCATTGATACCGAGGAAGGCCTTTGCAGTGGGAAACACTGTGCAGGGTGTTTTGTAAGAATATCAGGAGCTTTGTGAGCCATGGAGTGATTCCAGGTAGCAGGCACTGGGTACCCCAAGTTGTCTACAGAAAGGGTAGTCTGGGGACAGGCAAGGATGTGGGTAAGACTAGCAAGCAGCAGCAGAGAGGCCATCCTGGCCAGGGGATGGATATTCAGTACAGCTCACACAAGCCGTGAGCTGAAAGCCTGCTGACCATGGCTAAGTGTTGCTAACTCTTGATGTGTGTGTGGGGGGGGGTAGGTAATGTGAGCAGAGGGCAAAGAGAGCTGGAGAGACATCAAGGAAACATGACAATATCAGTGTAGACTATAACAGTTTATTGTGTAACCTCTCCATGCCAGAGGCTTGTCCTGCAGTGGGGGTAGACAGCAGTGAACAAAAGCAGTCATGGCAATGCCATTAAAGGGGTGACATTCTAGAGTGGGCAAGGCTATTTCAAGCAATCCATTTTAGCCATGGGAACTCCTACAAAGGGAGAAAGCAGGGTACAGAGTGGAGATCACAGGAGGCTTCTTATGGGAAGGGAAGTTTCTGGAACTAAGCATTCCAACACCTATGCAATAAACTGTGCAAAACTTTGGGTGGAAGAAAAAAAAAAGGTTCATGCCCTGAGAAGAAACTGGTGTGACAGGGGTGCTGAAGGGAGGTGGGAGAGAAGCTAAAGAGTCAGGGCTGTCCCGAGGACCTCGTGGACGGCTCTCAGGGTTTTGATCTTTACCCTGTGGACAAGGAGACATTACTGGGGGATTTGAAACAGGCCAGTGAGCAGCTGGGCGTAAATTTGAAGACTTTCGTGCTGACTGCTTTGTGTAGAACGGATTAGGAACCTATCCCGGCTGTGGGAAGACCAGCAGAAGGACAGGTCAGGACCCAGAGGCATGGAGTGGGGCTCTGGAACCAGGCAGAGGGAGAGGATAGTGAACACATTTGGGAAAGAAACCAAGGCAGAGACTAGAGCTGGACAGGTGGGTGTGACGGTGTCATCTCTGTGAGCGGTTCACGTCACATTCATAGAGACGTATGATTCTGGACCCAGAAGGGTTGTAGAGATTGTCTAGCTCTGAGAAGTTGCAGGTTGCAGCATGAACCAGTGGTTTGCTGCCCATTTATTTAATACATATGTGTAAATGACAGGATAGATTGGAATCAAATATCAAAGTGTAAAATACTTAGCTTGGATAGTATTGTTTCATGAGGCTTCCAAATAGATCTAATATGAAATGTATCTCTTAATGTGGGCCATTGACTGTGTTCCACCCCTCACTGAATAAGGGAAGGGGCTGAAGAAGTGGCACAGAGGGACGCCCCAATGTAGCGTGAATTCAAATCAGTCTTAATAATAAAAACTTGGAGTCAGATATCGGGGTAAATGCTGAAAGATCAGAGAAGTAAAGGAGCCAGGTAAAAGGCATTTTACCTTTACTGAATCCTCAGATTGAAGGGGGCAAGATCCTGTCTCCATGTATCCTCAGACTGAATGCCGTAAGCTTCTGTATCCTCCCGCCTTAGCCTTATATCCCTCTGTCTGCCCAGCCATATCCCTTCCTGTCTCCACTTCCCAAGTGCTGGGATTAAAGGTGTGAGCCACCACCGCCTGACTCTGTTTCTCTTTTAGACTGGATCAATCTTGTGTAGCCCACAGTGGCCTTGAACTCACAGAGATCTGTCTCCCTCTGTCTCCCGAGTGCTGGGATTAAAAGTGTGAGCCACCATTGCCTGACCGCTCTACACTCTGATCTTCAGGCAAGCTTTGTTACAGTGCAAGCAAAATCTCACCACACCCTGGTGTTTCTTGCCAATGGAATCTCCCTGCTGTAGGGTGGGAGAGTGTGAGGATTACATATCCTTCACTGTGCAGAAGACACCAGGTTCATCCTAGCCACTTCCTGACCTAGGGGAATGAGGAATGGTTGTGGTTTGAGGGGCCTCAGAAGAGGATGCTTGATCCACAAGGAGGGCGGAATCTCAAAGGGAGGACCACATTCCACCACCTCTTTCTTTTTAGAAACAGCATCGCTGCTTCTGCCGTCTGCGCCTTCAACCTCAGTGCCATCGCCCGGGCTTTCAATGGCCCGTTTCGTTACCAGGAGAACCCCAGGGCTGCTTGGCTCCCTATCGCCAACCCCATTCCCAATTTCCAGGTACAGTTTTTTTTCCTTTTCCTCTTACTAGCCACAAACTCACTCTCAGCACAGGCTAACATCAGCCCGGTCCTGTGGCTGTAGGCTTGTCTTAGGGGTCTGTGATGGGTCGCCAAGAGAGTATAATCCCCCAGGCTGCTATTAAGGAGATAAGAAGAGGCAGAGCTAGGGAACCTACCCCCATGCCTAGAGAGACTGGGACTTCAACTCTACAGCATAGGAGAGACCAGGAGGGCACTGATAAATTGTGGCTAGACTTTGGGAGTTTTATCTGGAGAGTATTCACAGTGTGTGTAGTGTGGTATGTTCTAATGCCTGTGGAATCTCTGAATACAGCCAGCGGTTAGGGCTATTGTGGTTGATACATGCATCCCCTATCCTGTGATGGGAAAGCATAAGGGGACTGATGACAGACTTCTTTATTTTTCTATTTTATTTTATTTTTGAGGAAAATAATTAATACAAAATATTTATTTTATTTTTTATTTTATTATTTCACTGTGTTGTCGTGGTTGGCCAGGAACTCACTCTGTAGCCAAAAACTCAGAGTCCTCTTACCACTGCCTCCCATATGCTAGGACTGAAGATGCGGGCCACCATGCCCAGCCTAGATGACTGACTTTCATGTCCTTCCAGTTGCCTACTTCAGGGGCCTCAGGAGAGGCTTCGGCTTTCCAGTTCAGCAATTCTGAGCAGATCCAACCCAGTGATGTTGGGCAGGTCACCCAAGTCCCTTGAGCCCTTATTCCTTTGCTGGGACCAGGGCCAGGACTATACTAGGTCATCCCTCCTGGGTCTGTGCAAGGTTGTGATGCACCATAAAAAATGGTTACCATTCGGCTTTAAACTAGGAAACACGAACTTGGAGCTGGTTGGGATATAGGAGAAACAGCTTGGCACGCTACGGGAGTGGGTGCCTATGAAGCAGCTTAAAATTACAAGACATCGTTTACATTCAAATGATTTGTCTGGACAGACCCCTTCGCCCTCCTATTCTCTTCCCAACCCTGGCAGTTCTCTTCTCCTCCACCTTCCCAGCCTCATTTTAAAGAAAACTAACTCATCCTTCCCTGAAAAGGATTCAAAGGTCCACAAAGAATGCTGGGGAGCAGGGGTGTTGGAGAATTAGTGTCTACCCAAGGTCTCCGTGGGTGGGAAGGAGGCCATGGCAGTCCCTGCGTGTGAGGACTGGGCTCCAGTGACTGGGTTCCTTGTGGCAGTGTGGCACCCTGCCTGAGACTGGCCCCAACGAGAACCTCACCGAACGCAGCCTGCAGGATGCGCAGCGGCTCTTCCTGATGAGCGAAGCCGTGCAGCCGGTGACACCAGAGCCCTGTGTCACCCAAGACAGCGTCCGCTTCTCACATCTCGTGGTGGACCTTGTGCAAGCTAAGGACACACTCTACCACGTACTCTACATAGGCACGGGTGAGCTGACTCGGGCCCATTTGCTCTGCAGATGGGGAAGTGGTTGTTGCTGGGTGGGGAATCAGCAGCGAGCTGCCACCGCTTCAAGGCCACTTTCCTCTGACCCCCAGAGTCAGGCACCATCCTGAAAGCGCTGTCCACCGCCAGCCGCAACCTGAGGGGGTGCTACCTGGAGGAGCTGCACGTGCTGCCCCCTGGGCGCCTTGAACCTCTTCGGAGCCTGCGCATCCTGCACAGTGCACGTGCGCTCTTCGTTGGATTGAGCGACCAGGTGTTGCGGGTCCCATTGGAGAGGTGCTTGACCTACCGTAGTCGGGGGTAAGCCAAGGCAAGAGGACAAGAGAAGGGCTCCGGGTGGTTGTGGTGGTTGGTATCCTGCCAATCACTCCTCGGAGGTGGTGCTTAAGGGATGTGTCTTTGGAGTGAGCCACTTGCCCTCGTATCCCTGCATCCCCGTGGGTCTCCAGTTGGGTGGTGCCTTTGGACAAGTCACTTAACCTCTCCAAACATTGGGTTCCTGCTCCTGAAACATCTTGGAAGGATTTTGTTGGTGTTAGTCAGCCGTATCACTGCCTAAGAGAACCATGCACTTAGTGTATTGTGGTGGCTGTTATTTTTGTGGGCAACCCCATAGTTCTGGCCTGCCAGCCATCTCTAGCTCGCTTGATTTGCTCTGGGGCCCTTTAGTTCAGAAAGAAAGATCTTTGCCTTTGAAACCGCAGCACTTCTTGCCCAGGTGTGGGGCAGTGGGGAGATGATGCCTGGATCAGAACAAGTCTTCAGCTTTCTTGAAGGTAGACAAACCAGATGGGCCAGCCGTGTAGAAGAACTGCAATGTCCCATTGCTTTCGGTCACATTAGCTTTAAGTGGCGTCACAAATTTGGCAGCAGTGACACCTGTATTTAAGAAGAGAAGCCAAGGCCAAATGGAAGTGTGTCCCAGACTCCCAGCCCTTGAAGCCACCCTGGCTGCCTCCCTTCCTCTGTGTGGTCATCAAATAGCCACGTGGACTTCATGGCCTTTGCAACAGAGTCTCCTGGCTATGCCATCTGTCCTTGGGATTTGGGAGACAAATGGGATCTATGCTGCCAAGGGTTGCTCTCGGAGAGTGCTAGGAGCTTGGACAGAGGCCTGCAGACTGGGGAGGAGGAGGGACGGATGGCTGTAGGAGGCTGCTGGGGACAGGCAGTCGCTGGAGCTCCTCTCGGCCCCATACGTGGTTCCATCAAAGAAACACACATTTAAAAAGCCCTGCTGGGCACAGGGCGCCTTGCTAAGATGTTGATGTGAAGGAAGGCTGTGTGACAGGGCCTCCATAACTGGTGAGGGAGAGAAACCCTGGCCTGGATCTACCACATGGGGAGAGGCAGAGGGTGTCTTGGGAAGGGGGACCCTACCTCGGCTCCACTCTCCATGAGCTGCGTGAGTTCTCTCGCCAGAAGATGAGGGATTTGATGGCACAGTGATGTTTTATTTTGGCAGAACTGTAAAGATCAGGCCTGGTACTCATGAAGGGCCTAGGCTAGTGAGCCACAAAGGATAGGCAGTATCTTCATTCCTTTTTATTTTCTGCAGTGACTTTTAGGAGGCTCCAACCTCCTGGGCACTCTGGCCTCTGAATCTGTGACACCAAATCTACCACACAGCTCTGTTTAGCGAGAAAGCTGTGGCCACCTGCGGATAGCATTTCCCTCATGTTCTCCTTAAATACTGTGTTGCCATGAAACTTTTAACACAGGCCTAATTCTCCAAGAGGTTATAAATCCTTGAGGGAAAACCCAATAGCCCGGTATTTTTTAGTTCTTCTCTAGTCGACAGGGTGACCTTCCTCCCAGGGCTGGTGCTTCAGTCAACTGATTATTCTGCTTGAGAAAAGGCTGGTGCAGGGGAGGTGTAGGGAATGGGCCTGGAGAGTGGGTCGAGGCCAGCTGAGGACACCAGAGGAAGATTGTGACTTGAATCATGGTGGTGGAACAATGGGCTAGAGTGTCAGAGAGCCGAGAGAGGCGGTCTTTAGGACAGGTCGGACTGTAACCTTGTCACGAGGACATCCGTGATGGGTTAGTGGGGCTAAGCCAGGTCTCCACAGTGGGATGAGAGGGTGGTAAAGGGCGGGAAAACTTCCCCACTCACAGGAGCTGGCAGAGGAGGCCAGGAGCTTGTGTAGTGTCCCCAACACGCTGCCATTCTGCAGTAAGGTGGCAGGAGCTCTGCTCAGAGTCTTGTTTCCTGAGTTTGGCTTACAAGCTGCTGAAGTGTACCATGAAAATCCTATCATAAAGCTACAGGTGTGGGCCTCCACACACATGCCATGGCAAGAGCATGCCTGCCAACTACATAAAATAATAAACATGTGATTAAAAAAACCAGTTTCTAAAACCTAGAAACTGTAGAATCCTATTATTGCAAAGCTAATCAAATGAGACCAGCAAGTATGTGCAGCCAACAAGCTGTGCACTCTATATGTCGGAGCCAAGTGCTCATCACAGCACATCAGAACTAGTGCTAGCACAGGGAGGGGCTTCATTATGTTCTAGGCATTTCGCGTTTATCCCTGTTCCTTTCAAAGTTGGCAGGAAGATGGGTAAGCAGAGACAATACCCAGCCTCCTCCTCTGCCCAGTATCCAGAAGCCTGCCTCTACCCAGCCTCCTCCTCTACCCAGCATCCAGGAGCTTGCCTCCACCTCCTTCAATCAGAGCATTCTCAGTTCACAGCATATAACCAATACTCTGGCTTGGCCAGAGAGTAGCTAAGATGCTCAATCCATAAGTTAGCCCTTTCCTCCGTCCTGTAGCTCTTTCACCTCAACCCTAGCTCACTCACAGATATCCTCTGCCTGGGGTTCAGAGTTAGGCCCCGGGCTCAAGGGCTCAATGGCATCTCTTCTCAACAGGTCCTTGTTCTGGGCAATCTTAAGTAATTGTTACTTTCTTAAAAACTCCACGATGCTCTTTCTACCCTGGACAGCTCCCTCCACCACTATGGCTTCCGGGAGCTACCATTCTTGGGCTTACAATGCCCACCATCCATCTCTGTCCTACTTGTGAGCCAGTGGAATAAACCTGTCCCCTTTTGTAATGGCAGCTTGAGACACTGCAGTAAAAAAGACACGGTGATGTATTGTGGACCTGACGGCTCTTTTCATGGAAGAACTCTAAATCCCCACCACTTTCCACAGTGACAGGCACTTCCATGCTCTTTAGCATGAAGCTTTCATTTTCCAAAGAACATCCCTTGTTCTGTCAGTTTTGAAGTGCCCTTTAGCCCAGAGGCAGTGAGCGTGGCCTTGCCTGAGCCATGGGAGTAGCGATCCCCTTTAGTTACCACCACCAGCAGCAGGAGGCACTGGCCCTGGAGTCTCAAAGGCCTCTCAGACCAATGGGACAGCTCTCGATAGAGAATCTGACATTTTCCTCAGGACCGTAACTAGAAAGGTACAGAAAGTGAGTGGACTTGGGATGAGAAAAGTGGGGCGAATTCCCACTCTGTCTTTCTGTCCTGTCCCCCTGTTCTGTCAGAACCCAGGGAAACAAGATCCCACTTGACTTGGGACCTTGGCAAACATGACCCTGGAACAGAAGTTTTCAACTTCTTCTGTCTCCCTCCCTCCCTCCTTCTCGCTCTCTTCCTTCTCACTCTCCCTCCCCCCCTCTCTGCAAGGCCACTTTTTCTCCCTGGTGCATGACATGATGATCTATTGAATTCACTAAATGTAAAGAACTTACAGGAGCCTAGCATGGTGGCTTATGATTCTAACCTGAACACTTGAGAGGATGGGAAAGGATCACTGTGAGTTTGAAGCCAGCCTGGGCTACATAGTAAGATCCAGGGCAGCCTGGACAATAAAGTGAAACCTTATCTATTAATTAACTAATTTATTAGTCAATCAATTAAGCCATGGCTGACAAATGACTGTCCCTGAAGCTTCAAGAGAAAATAAGAATTCCATTCTTGGGACAGCAAAAGCTGCAAGCTCATGCCTCTTGTGTGTATCCTGTTGGCTCTCAGCATCCTTGGCTCCTTTGATCTCTGGGGAAAATTCTTTTGTAAGCTTGTGTGATGCTGTGAACTCATCCGTCCATCTTCTTATTGCCTTTGTTCCTTCTCAAGGCCTCTCCTATTTCCTCACCTCCATTTTGGGAGCTCCTACCTTTGTGCTCCCTCAATTTTCCCCAGCAGATCTCATCAAAGCAGGGTGAAGCCCTGAGAAACAAGCGAAAGGGATCAAATGTTCCCTGGGGTGGCAGTGAATTCACTGTGGGGCTGAAAGGCCCCCTTCCTCTGCCTCCAGGATCTGGTACTCTTTTCAGTTAGCAGTGAATGGCCCATCTTGACTCCGTAATCCCCACAGACTCTTTTCTTCCTCCTTGAAGTCCTCCTAGCAGATAGTTAACTTTCTTATTTTAAAAAAGGAAAGGGCCATGTTGCCAGAATGAATCAGAGGAAAAGAAAGAACGAACTCCTGGAGTATAAGTGGAGGCACCTGGGGCATGCACTGGGGTGTGAACCACTCTCTTTCCTGGGAAATTGCAGAGGGGCCAGCCCTGTAGCCAGGAAAGGGTGGGGTAACGTCCAGTCCTAGCGGCTCAGCTTGTTCTCCCAATGCTAAAGTGCTAACCGCTGCTCTCTGCCCCCAAACAGCTCAAGCATGGGGAAATACACATAACCCTAGACTACACCAGGTATCCTGTGTTTTGAGAAACAGGTCCACACACCAGTCAGGGTGTGATGGGTAATGGGACTTCTGGCTGGATGGAGGATGAAAGTAAGGGGGATGATGGTCGGGAAGCCTTGGTCCAGTTCCCCAAGATACAATTTTTGTGATCCCTGGGAAACCTCTGCCCTCTTCTTTGCTCCATGCAGTGATGGCTAGCTGTCCTGGTGATTCACAACAGGACTTCTTTTAGCATTGCCCTGGACTTTTAAAAACCACCTGGCCACAGAGACTTGTGTTTGGGAAGACTTGGGTACCAGTGTCTCTCCTAGCTCCTCAGGAATTTTCATATGAGCCAGGCTTAAGAATGTATGCTCTGAGGGTCTGACAGGAAAGGACTTTCTCTTTGCATTTCTGCTGAAGGTCCCAGGTGAGACACAATGGGGACCTTCAGCTTGGGAAAACAGTCCAGTCTCCTTGATAAGTCTGAGTCCTTGCTGAGCTCTCTGGCTGGATGGAACAGTTAGAAGCCTACTTCACTGGGTTATGTACACTAAACTCATTCATGCTTCCGGAAGGAAGGTGACACTTCATGTTTTTTCTCTCAACTTTCTGGTGCTGGGGTTGACTCCACCGCTGAGCTAAATCCCCAACTTTGAACTTTAATCTTTTTCATAGAGGAAATTCAGTAAAGAAAGAGGTGCCCAGGCTGGGGTTGTCAGGTGTTGTGTAGAGACAAAGCTGAGACCTGGAAGCTTGAGTCTCAGGACTTCCATCTGGCAGGGCATGCCTGGGAGCACGGGACCCATACTGCGGCTGGGACGGGAAGCGGCAACATTGCAGCACACTTGAGGATAGTTCCAACATGAGCCTCTGGATCCAGAACATCACAGACTGTCCTGTGAGAACCCTTGTGTGCCCTCCCCTAGCCCTTCCCCTCGACGCCAGCTATGACTCCCCATTGGTATATACCCCGTGTGCCCTGGGATTTCATCCCTCCCCTGCCTGGGCGTTGTGTGACAGGAGTCTTGCCCCTTATATGAGTCTGCAGGTGCGGAATGTGACACGGGATGGGGGCTTTGGCCCATGGTCACCGTGGAAACCGTGTGAGCACTTAGATGGAGACAACTCGGGTTCTTGCCTGTGCCGGGCCAGATCCTGTGACTCCCCAAGGCCCCGCTGTGGGGGCCTGGAATGCCTGGGGCCAGCCATCCATGTTGCCAATTGCTCCAGGTAGGTGAGGACGGGGTTTGTATAGCGTCTGCTTAGGACTCATATGGAGAGAACTGGGGAATGGGGCACCTCACCCAGGGGTTTACACTTCAGTGCAGTGCTGGGCAAGATGCTATTGTCTGAGGCAGGAATTATAAGCACTAGGAGTTTTCACATCAACGGAAGAAGAATCTCTAGCTTGTGGCAGGAAATGCAGAAAGAAAGACTGAACAGACATGGGAGTCACTGCCAGAACTAGCTTTGCTAGAGGGAAGGCAGGAGATGGTGATGCTCCCTGGCTGCACCATCTAGAGGCGTGACCTTGGACAGGCCTCTGGCCACTCTTGAAAACAGCGGATGCCTACCTAAGGGTTGCTGAGAAGGTTAAGAGAGATAATATATGTTAGGAACCATACTGCCTACTACTTGGGAACTGCATAGAATGGTTATTATCACACCTGAGCCATAATTTTAAAGACTCTTAAAATAACTATTTTATCTGTATCCATTAATTTAACCCTCACAGCAACCTAAAGGAGGTCAGAATCCAACCATTAGTCTTATTTTAAAGATAAGGGTACCCAGTTGGCAGGAGAGTCCAGTTTTGATCACTGAGGTCAACTTGGGCATGGATGTCTGAACCGGGGAAAGCTAATGCAAGGGGGAAGCAGGGAGACTGAGGTCTAAGAGGAGGCTTGGGTATCTGAGAAGGGGGAGAGGAAGGTTTCAGGATGCCATGGTAACTGAGACCTCTAAAGAGTGTGTCCTTTTGCCTGTCTGTGTAGGGGCCCGGCCCTATCACTGTGTCCTTGGCCCTGAGCACAGCCTGATATATGGAAGAAGGCTCTCAATACATATTTGAGGCATGAATGAGCAAACGGATGAATGCACGAATCTGCCTGAGCCAGCCTGGTTAGGAGCTGATATTTTCTGTCACTGTCTCGCCAGTCCTGACAACAATACAAAATCCATCTGCCCCAGATGCAGCCCAGATCTATGAAGCTAGGGCTCAGAGGGGCATGTGTCTCTGTCCCCTCCCACTCCACCAGGAATGGGGCGTGGACCACATGGTCATCGTGGGCACAGTGCAGCACGTCCTGTGGGATTGGCTTCCAGGTCCGTCAGCGAAGTTGCAGTAACCCAGCACCCCGCCACGGGGGTCGCATCTGCGTGGGCAAGAGCCGGGAGGAGCGGTGAGCTAGCTGTGGCCGCACAGAGGCGGGGATGGGGCATCCTCCAGCCTGGGGATGACAACCTGGGGATGGCAGTACCTCTCCCTAGGGTGACACGCCTCCTACCTCCTCAGGTTCTGTAATGAAAACACACCTTGCCCGGTGCCCATCTTCTGGGCTTCCTGGGGCTCCTGGAGCAAGTGCAGCAACAACTGTGGAGGTGGCGTGCAGTCGCGCCGTCGGACCTGCGAGAATGGCAACTCTTGCCCCGGCTGCGGCTTGGTGAGCGCCTGGGGAGCTGGGCCTGGTAGCCAGGTGCAGGGAAGTTTGCAGGCCGCGGGGCTCTGAAACCACCCCATCCTGCAGGAGTTCAAGACGTGCAACCCGGAGGCCTGCCCCGAAGTGCGGCGTAACACACCCTGGACGCCCTGGTTGCCAGTGAACGTGACCCAGGGCGGCGCACGCCAGGAGCAGCGCTTCCGCTTCACGTGTCGCGCGCCGCTGCCGGACCCGCACGGCCTGCAGTTCGGCAAGAGGAGGACGGAGACCAGGACCTGCCCCGCCGACGGCACCGGAGCCTGCGACACCGACGGTATAGCCTGGAGCGGTGGGGCGACCAGGAGCGCGGGAGCCGGGGAGGTCTGGGGGAGGAGCAGGGGCCCCCCAGCCCTGGGGTCGCTGAGCCCACCGGCCCTCTGCAGCCCTGGTGGAGGATCTCTTGCGCAGCGGGAGCACGTCTCCGCACTCTCTGAGTGGTGGCTGGGCCGCCTGGGGCCCGTGGTCATCCTGCTCCCGGGACTGCGAGCTGGGTTTCCGCGTTCGCAAGAGAACCTGCACGAACCCGGAACCCCGCAATGGGGGCCTGCCCTGCGTGGGAGACGCTGCGGAGTACCAAGACTGCAACCCGCAGGCTTGCCCAGGTAAGGTTGCGGAAGGAAACTTTAACCTCAGGCAACCTCGTCTCCCCAGGAATTCTGAAGCCTGGGCAAGTGATCTCTCTGTGCCAGTTCTGCAAGGGGGTTCATAGTCTCTCTGTCTCTATCTCTCCCCGCCCCACCACTCAGTAGGCCTGGGTAGCCTGGAACTGGCTTTCTAGAACAGCTTTGACTCACTGGGATCTGAGTTCTGCCCTCAGCATGTACTCACTCGGTGGCTACTGGGGTGGAAGAGAAACGAGGTTTCTCCAGCACTGCCTCGCTTTTTCTTTCCTCTACCGAGCTAGCCAAATAGGGAACTTGTTTGAGATGAAACTGATATGGAGTTGGAGGTGGGGCACCCTTTAATACATTGATCTGTTGATTTGAGGTAGGATGGACGTTGAGAAAATGAGGCTTAAGGTACCCTCTTTCTCTCTCACACACACACCCAACTCACACTTACAGTGAGGGGTGCCTGGTCCTGTTGGACCGCATGGTCCCAGTGCTCAGCATCCTGCGGTGGCGGCCACTATCAACGCACCCGTTCCTGCACCAGCCCTGCACCGTCCCCAGGTGAGGACATCTGCCTCGGGCTGCACACGGAGGAGGCACTATGTGCTACGCAGGCCTGCCCAGGTACTGGGTGCATCTGACTGGGGTTGGGGTGTGTTTGGGAGCCGTTAAGCCTCAACAGGTAGATCTTGACACTTTCAACCTCATCCTAACCCACAACCCACAGAAGGCTGGTCACTGTGGTCAGAGTGGGGTGTCTGTACTGAGGATGGGGCCCAGAGCAGGAGCCGGAGCTGTGAGGAGCTTGTCCCAGGGCCAGGTGCCTGTGATGGCAACAGCAGCCAGAGCCGGCCCTGTCCCTACAGTGAGATTCCTGGTAGGTCCTTTTGTTACTATTTTGCCACCATCTTTCCCTTGGTCCGCATTGCACATACTCCCATTCCCCCATGTCCTTCCCCTTCTAAATGTCAACCCTGGATTGGAGTACAGGATGAAGCATCAGGAATGATACTCTTGTCTCATGCTTGGGGCTGTCCTACTACACACCTATTCAATGGTCTACCCTTCGGGGGATGGAGAGGGTCTACAGAGAAACCCGGGAGAGTGAAGGTCCTAAAGCCATTAACCCACAGGTTCTCTTAGGTGACAGCCAGCCCAAGAGGGGCTCCTCCCTCTTCACGCTCTTCCAACCTTCTCCATTTGTCCCCCTGCAGTCATCCTGCCTGCTTCCAGTGTGGAGGAGACCACCGGCTGTGGAGGTAAAAAAGCCACTCGTGAAGTCGTTGCCCTTCATCCTTGTTACTAGGTTACTCATGTCACAGCTCCTCATCCACCAAGTCTGCCTTCTTCCCAGTTCTACTGCAGATGCCCGGGTGTGGGGAGGGGGGCGGTCCCCACCTGGCTTCAAGGTTGTGTACAGGGTTCCCCTCCAGGGCCTCCCATCTAGGAGGCGATCATCAGCCTGCGTTCAAATCCTTCTGCTGACACTTCTGACTCCACCTGCAGGCTCTCCTGGGAGTGAAGGCCCTGGTGACAGCCTCCCTAACCTATCTCTTTGGTTCTGGCCCCAAAGCCCTTTCCTTTCTCCACACCCTGGAACCTCTTGATGCCCCGTCTGTTCCCAGGACGGCAATCAGAAGGCCTCCTCCTCCACAGCGGCCCTTTCCTTACCCCCCATCTCTCCTCCCTCCAGGGTTCAGTCTCATCCACCTGGTAGCCACTGGTGTATCCTGCTTCCTGGGCTCTGGGCTCTTGACCTTGGCGGTGTACCTGTCTTGCCAGCACTGCCAGCGCCAATCTCAGGAGTCCACGCTTGTCCATCCTGCCACCCCTAACCACTTGCACTACAAGGGTGGGGGCACCCCCAAGAATGAGAAATACACCCCCATGGAATTCAAGGTGAGAACCTGTATGTGGAACAATGAGCAGGGTGAACAGGACTCAGGTCCTGGCTCTATGCTGGGCATCAGCGGATGGGGGAGCAGTGGTCCTGTGGAGGAGCCCTGTATCAATTTTCCTTAATGGCTGGCTTCCAGGACTCCTTGCCCCAGCCCGGCCCCTTCCTTATCTGGTTCATTCTCCTCCCTGCAGACACTGAACAAGAATAACTTGATCCCTGACGACAGAGCCAGTTTCTACCCTCTGCAGCAGACCAATGTGTATACGACTACCTACTACCCCAGCCCACTGAACAAGCCCAGCTTTCGGCCTGAGGCATCACCTGGACAGCGCTGTTTCCCCAACAGCTGATCCTGGAACTTCGGGCTCCTTGCCTTCCCAGGGCACAGAACAGTGGAATGGGACAGTAGAGCCATTTTGTTTTCCCTCTGCCCTGGGCTGAAAACTTGCTTGTCTGGCCTGTGGGGGTCCCATCTGGCTTCAGAAAACTCTCATTAACCATGGGAGAGAGGGCTGGCCTCAGACCAGCACGTGGCCGCGGATCCAGTTTGGCCCAGGTTTCATCGTCTCCTGTGACCCAGCATCACTTTTCCCCGCCATGTCTGACCTGTGAACCTCCTGGGCATGTGAGGAAATTGGGGAGTGGAGATGGCCGGAGAGTTGGCTCCTAGGTTTGGGTTGGAAATGACTTCCAATGGCCATTGCCAAGTCCTCCCCTTTTGAAAGACCCTCCAGAATGCCTGAGCTGCAGTCAACTTGTCAGTGAAAGGAATTCATCAGCTGTCACAGCAGCTTCAGATCCCGGCCAGGACTGGACCACTCTGATGCTGCTTTTAAGTGTCACAGGGGATCAGTGCTGGCCTGGGTTGACCACCTCTGTCAGTCTGTATCTTGACCAGGGGCATCCCTCTGGTTAGGGGCAGTGAGGACTGAGACTGGAGGCTGGACTGTGCTGAGAGACCCTTTAATGTGACTTGGTACGGGCCTTAGTCTTGCCTTCAGAATGCACGCAAGGTGGCCCGGAAGGAAGGAAGACCCAAGACCAGAGGAGGCAGAGTCTGGCCTTCATGCCTATGGAGACTGTTGCTGCTCAAGAGATGTTGGCTGAGAACTGCTTGGGAGTCTCTGCTGGCCCCTCATGTATTCAGGAACACACACACACATGCACACACACATACACACACACACCATCTGCTACAGCAACAAAAAGGATGTTAAGCTGTGGCATTATTAATTAAAGATGATATCCAGTCTCCAAACGGAGCTGTCTTTGTGCATATGTGTGTGGGCCCTCTTGGCACGATGTCGTCCATCAAGAGAATGCTCGAGGTAACAGATGGTGTCTGAAGATGGAGGAAATGACTGGAGTGGAGTTTGACTTTAATAGACGCCATCTTTCTGTGTGTGTGTGTGTGGGGGGGGTTCTGTGCACACACATACTCTTCTTTCAGAAAAGAAGCGGAGTGTGAACAGAGTTCACCAGTGAGGTCACTAGGTTCGGCAAAGGCGACAGCGCAGAGCGGTGTGGGCCTGCCCTGAGCAGCTCCTTCCTGGGGATGGGAAATCCAGCAGGAGGTCAATGGTGAGGATGATTCATGAGATACATTCGAAGCCAAGTTTAACAAAACCAAATTGAGAAATGATGCCTGGGAGGTGGGAAGCCCAATGGGGTTTGTGTTGGATTAAATAAAAATCACCTCAGAGCTTCAGCCGCCAAATCAATGTGCCCATTGTGGATGCGATTGATGGACACGTTAAATTTAGAGAACAATCTCCTAACTTAATTGCATAGATCCATTCTCATAAGGTTCTCAGGAAAATGGAAGGTAGATAGGCTAGGAAGCCTGGACGCTCTGTGGTAGAGGAGTGGAGGGTCTTGGGGAGCAAAGGAAGAAATACCTGAAGCTTGAATGTGTCTGGAGGAAAGGAGAGGTGGAGCCTTCCTGAGACTCTGGTGGTCACACGAGACAGCTCAAATGGCAATGTTTCTGGGCCAAGGGGAATTAGAGTATTATGGCTTTTGTATCCCTGTCTGGTTCTTGTCAGGCCCTGAGCTTCGAGCCTTGGAGGCCTGTGGGGCATTTAGATCCTGGAGTTTCAATTGCCTTGAACCTGGTAGTGCTAATTAACGAAAATCGAAAAGTGTTCCAGGGCCAGTGTGTCTGCCTCACCAGTGTCACTCACCTGTGACCAGGTGAGGGACAGCTCTGTGGGCAGTGGTCAAGGAGACCTGCCAGATAAAGTGCGCCTCTGTTGATTGGAATGACGTCCCTGGGAGGGTACACCCTCGGGGACTGCAGCACACACAACTGGATTCTCTTATTAGAGCATGCATGTGGAGGCTAATCTCAGGATGCACGGAAGGCACCACGCTGCATGCATGCAGAGGAGCTGGCATGCTTAGCAAAGGCTGTTTAGCGAATACCCCCAGCTCGGAGCAAAGGGCCCTAAAAGTCACCCTCTCATGTGCCCTGATGAGGAGGTGTTCTCTGGCAGGTGTCAGGAGGCTGAAGTATTAAAGGAAAGTGGGCTTTCTCCACCCAGCTGGCTCAGTGAGAGTGAGGAAGAGGCAGGAGTAGGTGCTTCTGGCTTTCTTGGGCGGCCCTTTTATGTTTCACTCTGTGTGTAAGCCCACTTTCTTAAAGCCAGACATATTCATTGCAGAACATTTAGAGGCTATGTGAAACAAAAAAAATTTTTTTTTGCAATGATTATACTAAAAACCAAGACAGGGATCTAAACATTTTAATGTTATGTGAATACAGTTCTTCCTCTCGCTCAGAATCAGCCCCCAAAGCAAAGGGAATAAAAAACAGAAGCCCTGGCACCATTTTCAATAAAACTAGGATGTAGTTCTAATCCCAACTCATAATACAGTCTTCCGTCTGTATTCTTGGGGCACTGGTTCCAAGGCACTGCTCCCTGTGGATGCCAAACCTGCGGATGCTCATGGTCCCTCATGCAAAATGGAATGACATTTGCGTGTAGGTGGGGCACACCCTCCTGAACCTTCTCTGGATTATTTCTGATACCTGACGCGATGTGACTGCATTATGAATCACTGTTCCATATTGCTGAGGGAATAATGATGAGAAGAAAAGTTTGGGTGAGCAGTGCAGTATGGATGTGATCTTTTTCCCCAAACGTCTTTCACCTGTGCTTGGCTAATGGCTATGCTATGTGGATAGGGAAGCTATAGAGGAGGTCCTGTCTGTCTACAGCGACAGAAAGCAGGGGAAGTGAGAACGGGATGGGCTTGACATCCAAAAGATGTCGGAAAAAGATCAGAAATGGGGGGAAGGTGAGAAAGAAACTACAAAGAGGGGGTGCTATGAATCAAATCAGCGTGCAAACGTTAGCTAGATCCTCAGGTTTTTATTTATGTTGCATGGTTAAAAACTTTTTTTAAAAAAAAAATAAGGCAGGTACAGAAAAGCGAGGCAAAGCAATAGTATAGCTTAGTAATGGGGCAAGATCTGTACAACAAGGACTCAGATCAAGAAGCAAACTGATGGCAACTGTCTCCGGACCCCTTTTCTTTCATCCTCCTGCCTCACAAATGAGATAGTTATCAGCCCCAGGAAACAGGTAAAAGCACAGGTAAAGAAACGCAACTGCTGCCCACCGTGCGGCTAGACCAGAGCTCCCCCCGTAATGGTGGCCACGGAGACACCATGTGGGCTCACGTATGCCTTTGTCATGTGGCTACTGCAATTTTTTTTCCCTATTACAATGTTTTGGTCGTAGGAGAGGCGGTATTAAAGGGACAAGTCCCTGAGCTCCTGATGCTGACTGAATATAGGGATGAATGTTAGAAGAGAAAGACATGAAAACCTCTTTTATTCTTCCCACCATTACTGTGGTGTGTGTTCCTTAAAGAAAATTTGAGGTCAGAAATACCCACCTGCTCCTAGCCACAGCATATTGCATTTAAGATGGGCCTTTGCTCTGTGCTGTGCTGTTTGAACCTTGTACTTCCAAGATCGTGAGCCTTTGTTTCGAAGTTAAAAGGAAGGAAGGTAATTTGAGGAGGGGATGGGATGTAGCTCGGCTGATAGAGTGCATGCCTTGTATCTGTGAGGCCCTGGGTTTGACTCCCCAAAAATAAACAGTAATCCACTGGGGCTGAGGGTGCTGCTCGGTTGGCAGAATGCTTGCCAAGTGTGCACAGAGACCTGGGCTCAAAACCAACACAGAATAAACTGGGCCTGGTAGCACACGCATGTAACTCCAACCTCTGAAAGATGGAAACGGAAGAATTCTGATGATACAGTGAATTTGAAGCCAGCCTGAGATAAAAGGGACTCTGTCTCAAAAAAGAAAAGTAATTTTGAAATACAAAAAAATTAATAAAATACCAATATCCTACAGAGGCAATCATCAATATCTTAATATGTATTTTCTACATGTTTCTCTGTGGTTCTATGTGTGTTTGGTGGCATTTTAGATATACTAAGTGTGTGAGTTTTATTCTGATTTTTAACACATAACATTATGTCATAATTTTCTTATATTGTTAGAAATTCTTCTGCAAGCCTCAGGGTCCCTTGCAGCCCCTGTCCTGGCAGTGAGGAGGGAGAGGAGAGAGGGCTTTGCTTGCAGAGTCCCACGAGTGTTAAGTCCCCCATTCTACCACTTCAATTAGAGGAAAATCCATTTTTTACACATTTCATTATACCACAGTATACTTTCAAGTGTTTGCATAACAGTTGAAAAATCTGAAACATTCTATCACATGAATTTCATTTTCATTACCTAAATTTGCTCTCCCCACTATATAAATTTATCATTTACTATATAAATTTATCATAATTTGCATTAGCCACACTTCTTTGTTTCACATTTTCCTTTGGCAAAGATTGCTATTCTAGGTCTCCTTGCGCATTTTTCCTACATGCCCCTAGCATACATTCCCAGAAGTGGAGGAAGGTAGGGAATGAGCTTGTCATGTGGCCTTGTGCGTTAGTCATGGTCAAGGGGGAGACAGTGCTGGTCAGGGTGTAACTGGTGGTCAGCCCTTGAAGAAGATGTTGGTCACAGAAGTAGCTGTGTTGCTCAAGGCTATCAACCAGGACAATCAAGCACATTGAGTCCATTGTCCTCGCACTGGAACCTGGGAAAATGTTGTCGTCTCCTTTAAAAAATATTTATTTTATGTGTGTGGTGTTTGGATTATATATATATATGTATATATATATATATATATCTGTATACCACATATGTGCCTGGTGTCTGTGGAGCTCATAGGAGGACATCAGATCCATTGGAACAGGGTTACATATGGTTCTGAGCCACCATTTGGATGCTGAGAACAGAACCTTGGTCTTCTGCAAGAGGAACAAGTGCTCTTTACTGCTGATCCATCTTCCCAGCCCCAAAATCTGTTGCGAGATATTTGATTGCACTGTCTAAAGATATATCACTGTTATTGGTTTAATAAAAAGCTAAACGGTCAGTATCTAGGTGGGGAATATAGCCAGGACTTCTGGCCAGAGAGAGCTCTGCGAAGAAAAAAGGGAGTTGCCAGCTGGACACAAAGGGAGCAAGATATGCAGGAGGAGTGGTAAAAGCCACGAGCTATATGTCAGCGTGTAGATGAATAGGAATGGGTTAATTTAAATTATAAGAGCTAGTTAGAAACAAGCCTAAGCTATAGGCCGAGCTTTCATAATTAATAGTAAGTCTCCGTGTCATTTTTTTTGTGTGTTTGAGCTGGAGGCAGAAAGAAAAAGCCTGCTACAAAAATCTCTGTGTCTGTCTGTCTGTCTCTGTCTCACACACGCACACATTTACCTGTTTATTGTGTGTATTTGGGGGGTACCTGCCATGTGGGAGCCAGAGAATAACTTTGCAGAGTCAATGCACTCCTTCCACCTTATGGGGGTTCTGGAAACTGAACTCAGATCTCTGGGGTTTTACTTCCTGAGCTGCCTCACTGGTCCCAAAAATGCCTTTTTGAGCCAACTAAACAGCTATTGTCTCTCCAAACTGCAGCTCTCTGAGAGGGGAGATCCAGGTGAAAAGATATGCCTTGTGAACAGTACCAGTCAGCCGGTACCGCTGTGCTCTCTGCCTTGACCATCAGCACGACTGTGTCCAGGAGTGCCTAGAGACCTAGACAGACCTCTGCTTGTGCCTGTGATGGCATAGTCAGAGACAATTAAATCATGGGGACAATGACACAATGTATTAATCATTTGATGGATTTACAATACAATGGCTGTGGTGGTGTGAATAGGTATGGCCCTCATAGACTCACGTGCTTGAATGCTTGGACGTAGGGAGTGGCACTGTTAGGAGGTGTGGCCTTGTTGGAGGAAGTGTGTCACTGTGGAGGTCATACATGCTTGAGCTATGCTCAGTGTTACAGACTCCTTTGGTTGCCTGTTGATCAAGATGTAGAACTCTCAGCTCCTTCTTCAACATCATGTCTGCCTGCACACCGCCATGCCCCACCATGATCATAATGGACTAAACCTCTGAACTGTAAGCCAGTACCAATTATATGCTTTCCAAATGAGTTGCATGGTCATGGTGTCTCTTAGAAAGCCTAAGACAATGGTTATTTGGAAAGGTGAAAGTTTGTTGGAGGCAGTGCGGCACTAAGAATGTGTCTCTGGGTGGTGTATCATAGCCTGGCCTCTTCCTATATGCTCCCCCTTCTGTTCTACTGTGAAGAAGGTCTTCCACAATATACTCTTGTCACAATGTTCTGCCTAGTGCATGAGGCCAAGGGATCATGTACCAAACCTCCTCGAACTGTGAGCCAAACCAAATCACTCCTTGGTTAGGTAGTTGGTATAAGATGTTTAGCCATAGCCATTAACAGGAGCTCTAGCACACTCCCCGTGGTCCCAAGCGATCGGCACTCCTGAGTCCTAGTGTAATTCTGAGGAAATGGAAGAGCAACCAGACCATTGCTTTCTGTCCCTGGGCCTCCTCACAGGACTCTGTCTCTTCTACCCTAGCCTGGTCCTCACATCAGATGCCTCTAGCTTCACAGCTACGTTACCTCCGAAGAGGCTCTGCAGAGCTGCACCGCAGCGGGCCCTCCAGTAAAACCTTTCTCCTTGTTGCAAGCTTCCAAATGAGTTACTGTCAGTTCTCAGAGGATGCACTGACTATGATGACTGGATGGGACTGCCCTCTGAAATTGACTAGAAAAGTCATCTGTGACCAGAGGTACTTCCAAATACCACCAAAGGGATCTGGTTTCTCTAGGCTTCGATTTCTCCCAGTACTGAACATTCTCAAACACAAAAATCCACTTTCCCACTGGGTAACTCCCCCTGAGGAGACTCCAGGGCCGTAGGGTTCCTGGGAGCTGCCTGTGGAGATAGGATCTAAGCCTCATTGGGCAGTCTGCAGCCTTGAACACTGCTTTCTTTGAACAACTTTGGTTCCACTCATATTGTTTTAATAATCTATTAAGTGATAATGGCTGATATTGAAAAGAGATAAACTACTGGGATCTCTCCAGTGAGCTGGAGAGATGGCTCAGTGGTTAAGAGTATTTACTGTGCTTGCAGAGGACCAGAGTTCAGTGTCCAGCCACATGATGCCTGTCAACTGCTTCTTACTCCAGTTCCTGGGGTTCTGCTGTCCTCTTCTGGCCTCTGTGGTCATGGCATGCACATGGTATATATAAACTCACGTAACCCCCCCCCCTCATACACACACACACATAAACAAAAATAAATGAATAAATCTTAAGCCTAGGCACAGTGGCACACACCTTTTAATCCCACTACTTGGGGAAGGCAGAGGTTGGCAGATCTCTGTGAATTCAATATGTTTGTCTATATATCCAGTTTCGGGCCAACCAGGGCTGTAAAGTGAGACCCTGTGGGGGGGAGGGGGCAATCAAACAAGGGACAGGCTAAGGTGGTGAAGACACTTGTTGCCAAGGCTGACCACTTGAGTTCAATCCCTGGGACCCACATGGTAGAAGGAGAGAATTGATGTCCATAGACTGCCCTCTGACCTCTATTATGTGTGCGGTGGCAAAGACAGGAGGATCATTGCAAATATAAGGCCAGCACAGTCAATGTGGTGAGTTCTAGGCAGCCAGGGCTACATAATGAGATTTTGTCCCCCTAAACAACAAATGAAACAACACAAAACCCAAAAACAGTACACGGTGAAAGTAAGTCTTTTAAAACTCATTTTAACCGATAACATGAGAAGGTATAGAGTTATAAGTATTACATAATGTTTTGCTGCACATGTATACAATGCTTAAATCAGGATAAGCAGATCCACCTCCCTACTATGGTCAGTGTTAATTCTCATAACACTGTGACATAATCGAGACCCTCCTGGGAAGTGGATGAGTCTCTAGCATACTTGTGAAGGATTTATCTTGATTGCTCTATAGTGGCAAGACCTGCCTTCTGTGGAGGGCACCATTCTCTGGCGGGGATCCTGGGCTGTGTAAGTGGAGAAATGGAACTGGACAGCCACTGCATTTAGCCCTCCTGCTCCTGGTTAGGGATGAGATGTGACCAGTTGCTTCCAGCTACTGCCTTGACTTCTCAGTCATGTCGGACCATCGGACCCTTTATCTGTGAGTTCAGATCAACCCTTCCTTCGTGGTGCGTTGCTTTTGTCCAAGTGTTTGTCACAGCAATAGAAAAAAGAAAACAAGATACTCCTTAAACATGCCATTTCTTTATGGTATAAACACTCCAAATCTTTTAGCTTTTTAATTGCCATTATATAATATTTTACCCTTATACATGTCTCCCAGTCTTAATTCTTAGGCCCCAGGGTTCTCATCCCTGAGAAAGCTGGGATTATAGAAATACATAAATGCTTAGGTTCATGTACGAAGATGCTTCCCCATTTATGAAGGACAGTGTGCCTATAAACCTAAGGTCGCCTGAACATATAAGTCAAAATGCAGCTAAGATGCCCGACGCATCAAACATCACAGCTTACTTTGGCCTATGTCAAACATGCTTGGAACAGCCACATTAACCTGCATTTGGGGAAAAAAAATCAACTAACACAAAACGTGCTTTCTAATGAAGCCCTGAACATAGCACAGGGCTGTGTGGTGGCTCACTGACGCTGTCTAGTATTTTGAGAGTATGGTGCCATATATTGCCAGAAAGGGAAAACAACAAAATTAAAATTGTGAAGTGTGGTTTTAACTGCTTTCTTATTGCTTCCATACAATCTGAAAAGCAGAAAGTGGATGCCATATATGGGAGACTGTCTGCATTTACGCATGAGCTTATCCAAGTTGCCCTGGGAGTCTGGCCCCAGATCTGCAAACCGCCCCTTTGGGAGCTGAGCTTGATGGACAGTTGTGGCTGCAGGAGGTCATGGCTGAGTCTGACCAGCACGTCTGCGGTAGTGACACGCACAAGGCTTGCCTTTGCGTTTATTAATAGAAAACACTGTAAATGTCTAGTCAGATCTCCAGTGAAGATCTCTCTCCTGCTTCCCGTGTGAACGCTCTATTAGTCAGTTAAGCTACGTGTGTGCACGTAGGATTGCAAGATGAAAATGCCATGATAATTAATGCTGATTACAAAAGCAATTAATTTATGTTTGAAAGCAACTCTGCACTTGGAAATAGCAAGTGAATTGGGTAGAATACTGAGAGTTTAGAAGAATATTAGTCAGATAAATTCAAGAAGAACATTATTATAATCTTCCCAAGCCAATATATGTCGAATAGTTTTCAATGATCTAAGGCCGACTAATACAGATTTGATGAAATCATGAGTCTAATATTTGTCAACTGGCTTGATGGCAGTCTCAGATTCATTACATCAAATAAAATTACTTTTAAAAATTATGTTAATTTTGGCTATTTAATCCCATTTAGGTTATGAGTCTTTCAAAAATAAATGTATTTGGGAATTCATCTTACAAAAATTTAATTTAAAAAATAATGTCCGTTTTTCTACTTCGACACTTCATAAGCAGAAAAAAATACTAATATGTCTAATATTCGTAACTAAATCACCTTTGATCCAGAATATGAAGGGATAGAGAGAGACATGAGAAAAGGAAGTGATATTGCACAATGTAATAATACGCAGAAAGCGAAAGGCTTTTGAGCTGGCGCCATGCTTAGCTAACCTGCAATAAGCCCTGTGGTCAAGCCTCAGCATAGAGGAAATCAGGAGGTGATGGCTCACGTCTGTCATCCCAGTACTCAGGGGGTGGAGGAGGGAGGATCAGAACTTGGAGGTCATCTTTGGCTACAGAGCAAGGTTAAAGACAGCCTTGGCTACGTGAGACTCTACTTTTCACTACTGTTTCCAGAGACATCTGTCTCTGATGATGCAGCTGTACTGAAGTGACCGCTGGAGCCACACACCAACTGAGAGCCCTGAGCCATTACTGTTGCTACACCGTAACGCCCAGATAAAAAGCTGACCCTTGCGGATGTTAATCACACAGATGTAAGGAGAATTTCTTACTTCAGAGGGATTTTTAGGATTCATTCTTACATCCCAGAAAGCTTCATTCTGAGATGGCGCATTTGGCTTCAGCCCCAATTGGAACCGCTGGCTGGTTTTTAACATTTGCCCAGGTGTGTGTTCTGAGCCACACGCTTGTATCCATCTGCGAAGCTGCTTGGAGCTTTTCCCATACCGAGCCATCCTCAGGATCTGTCTGTCTCTTCCATGACAACTGGCCTACTGCTTATTTAAACAACCCCCCAACGGAAGACAGATGTCTTCAAACTTTTATTACGGGTATCGAGGTAAAGGCTGTGACAGCAGAATGAATTCTGAACTAGACAGCTGCTCAGAGTGTATGAACTTTAAGTTTTGGTTGACTTGCCCACTTCATGGTTCTTGTTTTGTTCACCTTCTGTGATGTCACGGCATGTCTTGTAGTTTATTCCTACCTGTTCCTCTTGAAGTAAATTTATTACATTTGTGTGTATATGTTTTCTCTCTCTCTCTCATCTCTAATTCACCAGGTACCTACTTTCATAGTTAACCCCCCCCCCCGAAGGACCTCACCACATCTCTGATCCCAATCAAATCTTGTTTTGGTGCCCTACATTTCTTGGGTCTCCGGTTTTTGTTTGTTTGTTTGTTTGTTTTTTTAAGTACTGATTAGATAGCCAGAGTCTGGCTAAGGCATGACTGACTGGCAAGATTTTATTTACTAAAGGCTTCAAGAGCCAGTCCTGAGGAGGTGAGTAGTGGCGTAGTCTTCCAGAATGTAGTGTGGCGGGTGAACCCACATTCTGGACAGGATTCCCAGAGCTCTGGCATGGAAGCTGCCTAGGTTATTACAGAACTTCCCGATCTCAATCCACAGTTCTCCCCATTCCTGCCTACCTCCCCTGACCCTGAACTGCCAGCGCTCTTGGCCTGGGCAAGGAGTCCCTCTCCCCAGCTTAGTCATCATTTTGTCTGTAGAAAATCTCTTTACTTCCTAGAGCTTCACGTTAATGTCCATCTGGGAACATGGTCCCAAAATGGTAAGGGAAAAATTGTACTTCCTCTTGATCTATGGGAGGACCATGAGACAAGAAGAAGGGGGATGGCCACCATTCTGTTAAGGCCGTCATTGCCTCTGCTCAGTTTCAGCACCGCTACTAATCAGGTCCTCTTCTGTTTCAGTCACTTTTCTACTGCTGTGATAAAACACCACACCCAAGGCAGCTTGTAAAAAGAAAGCATTCGGTTTAGCTTACTGATTCAGAGAGCTGGAGTCCATGAAGGAACAGGCGAGATCTCACATTCCCATCAACAACCACTAGGCAGAAAGCACTGGGAATAGCAAACTTTTGAAACCTCAAAGCCCATTCCCAGTGACACGCCTCCTTCATCAAGGCCATACCTCCTAGTCCTTCCCAAGCAGTTCCATCGACTTGGGACCAGGTCTTCAAATGTACAAGCCTGTGAGGTCCATTCTCATTTAAATCATCAGTTTAAAAAGAAGGAATAAATCTATCCAGGTACGCTGAAGAACTCTCTTCCAAAGCCTAGGCTGAAGAATGGAGAGAAGGTGAGGGTGGGGGAGTGAGGGGTGGGGAGGTGGGGGAGCAGGGGTGGAAGAAGAACCTGCATGCCTCCAGCCCATGTGCCAGTCTTCATTCACCTTCATAAAGATGGCTGACATGGTTCCGATCCCTGCAGTCCCAGGAGCACACTGTTTCAAGGATATCTACCCAACCCCATGGCTCAGAATTCACTCTCTGGTCCCTTCTTCCTCCACTCAAATAGCTACTCAGGAGAATCTTTAACCAGAACAGGTAAAATTGGCTCTGCTTAGGATTCTGATGGAGGAGGGTCATCTGTCTATGTGTTACTTTCATTGGTTAATAAAGAAACTGCCTTGGCCCTTTGATAGGACAGAAAATTAGGTAGGCAGTGTAGATAGAACAGAATGCTGGGAAGAAGGCAATGAGGCAGATGCTATAGCTCTCCTCTCCAAGATGGACGCAGGTTAAGATCCTTCCCTGTAAGCCACCACCTCATGGTGCTACACTCATTAATAGAAATGGGTTAATCAAGATGTGAGAGTTAGCCAGTAAGAGGCTAGAGCTAATGGGCCATGCAGTGTTTAAAAGAATACAATTTGTGTTGTTGTTTCAGGGCATAACCTAGCAAGGCAGAGGGAAGCAGCCTGCAGCAACTTCTACAGGATTCTAACCTTCGAACTCCCCTTCAGAGGACAGAGGAAGCTGGCACTCCTCCTGCCTGGCCCCATTTGGAAGGAAGCAGTCCCTGGGGCAGAGGCAGAGCCACTGCCCAAGCACCTCACCTCCCTGCTCAGAAGTGACTGTCAGCTTCCAGGCAGCATCACGCCAACTCCTGCTCTGTCCTTCACGGAAACGCAGTAGAGTTGAGCAAAGGGTGTCTCTTTATTATTGTTATTTTACCCACACATTTTCTGAAATGACTGAAAAAGATTCAGTTACACTTGCTACGGTTTCTCAGTTGACATGTAGAATTTGAAATCACAGTTTAAACGCAATTTCTGGGGCATTGTAAACACTGACATTTTAAAAGCAAAACTATTCTTTTAAATGTAGCCAACAGAATCTTAAAAGGCACAGCAATAAGGAAACACTGGAAGAATTATCAACAACTGCGAGTTTACAGCGCTCCTTCTACTCTCCCAGCTAATATATCATACTTCTTCTCCCACACAATTTTACATAAAATAATATGTTTTTAAGCTTGAATATCTTGTACAATATTTTCTGCCATAGAATATATATATATGAATTATAATGTAAAATTTAAAAATTTCCCATGGCTGTAAGATTTAAATTAAACATTTATGATTACTGATAACAAACATTGTATGGGCATTTGAGCTTGTTAACTAAAAAGGCAAATTTTAGAGAGTAGGTATTTAAGTTAATGAGGTCAGGAGAGAGAGAGGAGAAATATCATTGAAACGCTCAAACACCTTTAGGTTCGGGATTTAAAAGAGCCCCTGGTAACTGTTGCTAACTGAACAGAAGGATTTGCAGTGCTGTTGGTAAGAGCATTGACATTGAAGTCTGAGTCAGAGGTCTGTTTTTAATAGAGAAGTTGGCAATGAAAATGAGACTAGGGACTGAGTTCAGTGGTAGAGCGCTTGCACCACGCTTGTGAAGACCTGGGTTCAACCCTCAGCACTCCAAAACAAGCAACCTAAAGAATGAGAAGACAAGTTCAAGTAAAAGCATCTATAGTGTTCAACCACTTGGCAGACGTTCATAAAAATGAGGAAACTAGAAAAAAACGTAGACGAGGAAGAGGAAAAAGAGGGAAGAAGAAAGCAAAATCTTTAAGACCTTGGGTTAGGCAAAGACCTAATGTGATAACCAATGTGCAATTCCATATTGACAAATAGATGCAAACAAGGTTACTGCTTTTAAAAGACATACTGTTGGTAAATAAGATAGTCCGGCTGCTATGGGGCACTTACTACATGAGCCTGAGGATCCCGAAATCTTGGTCAACGTGGATGAGCAGACCCTGCTCCACAAGCTGTGCTCTGACCTCCTTATGTGTGCACAAGTGCCTGCACACATCCATGTGCACTTTAAAAGAGATCCTGAAAATAGCAAACAGAGGTAATCCATGAGCTAGAAGAAAATAATGGCAAAGCCAGACTACATAACCATTAATGTCTAAGGGGAGCTGGAGAGACGACTCAGTGGTTAAGAGCACTGGCTGCTCTTCTAGAGGTCTTGAGTTCAATTCCCAGCAACCACACGGTGACTCACAACCATCTATAATGAGATCTGATGCCCTCTTCTGGCAAGAAGGCATCCATGCAGTCAGAACACTGTATACGTAATAAAAAAATCTAAAAAAAATCTAACAACAAGATCTAAATTGAAAACAAGGAACATAATAAGACACAAGGAGAAGATCTGAAGAGACCTATTTTAATTAAAAATCTCTTTACAATGTTTTCATCCTATTCTTTCCCTTACCCCCGCTCCACCTGTTTCTCTCCACCTCCCTAACCATCCAACACTTCATGTTCTCTCTCTCAAAAGAGACACAGCCTCCCCAAATGAAAATCAAAACAAAAGACGGTAACAACAACAAAAACCAGTAATGCAAAAACAAAACAAAAGCTGAAACCAAAAACTTAAACCAAGACGAAAGACGAGCCCTTTCTCTGAGGAGATTGGAGGACAGTGAGTAACCTGCGAAGAGACGGTTATTGCTCATGAAGAAGCAAACCCATACAAGATGCTGCAGCTTCTAGTCAACATGGCTACGAGGCAAAGGGCTGGGCTGAGTGTGGAGAGGATCCCCAATGCTGCAGAAACAAAAACAACTCCTCATGGTGAGCATAGTGAGGATGGAGATGTGACTCTCTCACACCGCTGGTGAAAATGACATTATTATGGGGTCTTAAGGCAAAGGTCTCAGCTCCAGGGCTCCCAAAGGATTAGGTTCTTCCAACTGTCCTAAGATACCAATCCAAAGAGACCCAGCCAAGCCAAATGATACATAGTGGAGAAGACAGAAAAGAAGCTTTTATCTGTACAGCTGTGTGGAAAGACAAGGACACCAGCATCTCCAGCCGTGTCTGCAGGGACTTGGGGCTCAAAGATTAAACAGAATAAGAGGGAGGGCAGAACCAAGAGTGTGCACAGGCAAGCAGCCTTGGTCAAACTGTGGTCTGACTGGTTGTTACCATTAGTCTGGCTTTGTGAGGTGGCTCCTCAGTCATCATTGCTTATAGCAGACAATCTGGTTTCCACCATGAAATAATTCCTCCAGTCTCTGTTGGTATCATTGGATGGTCAATCCCCTTTGGAAGGTAGGCTCAGCATGGGTCGGTCATTGTTTTTGAAGGTTCTGGGCCATTTCTAGCACCGCTTCTAGGGTCTGGAACAGGCTGTTGCAAAAGATGACAGTTGACAATGTTGATTATAACGTCCCTGTAAATCTTTAAATCATCCTGGCTCTTCCCTTGGCATCTTCAACCCTTGAGGGAGAGAGGAGAGCCTAGGCAGATATAGGGCTCATCAGCCTTGTGGAATCCATTTGCTGACACACTTCTTAGGTGACCAACTTGCCTATTGTTCATAGCCAAACAGGAATCCAACACAGGGTAGGGTAATTAAGGGACAAACACAAAGTGAAGGCAAAGATGACAAGTTTTATTATGTTTTTAATTCCCCACTGGGCATTAAAAGCCCAGTGTAAAAGCAAGTGCTTCCAGCAAAGCAACCTGGGACCCCCCATTACAGGAGGAAGCAACCACCCTGGGAGGCACCATAGCAGTTGCTGGACAGACAGCCATTCCACTTGTGGGCCAGATGTAAAGCATGAGACTCAGAGGAGGGCTGGGTAGAGAAGCTCACATCTGAGCAAAACAAAGGAGTGTCCTTTCCCGTAAAGAGATCGCGGCTCTGCAGAAAGGGGTCCATCAGATGGGAAAGGTTGTATACATATTCTCTGGCTGTTTATAAACGTGGATTTCCTTTTTAGATATACATTTCTCTAAAAGGAGATTTTCAGAATGGTCCTTTTGATATATGACAAAGAAATATACTTTGGAGGTAGAATATTTTGGGGTCTCACAGCATCTACCCAAGAGGGGAAAAAAGCATAGTATGTACACAAATGTTCAAAATGGTTTCCTTTGTAAGAGTAAAAAACTATTCATGGGCCAAATATTCATCAGCAGATGACTGGAAACACAAATTGTGGTACATCCATACATTGTAATGACACAGAAGTCAGTAATAAAAAAGAGTGAGCCACCAATACATGCATTATAGATATGAAAACACTTACATTGAGTGAAAGAAATCAGACAAAATTAAATACTAATAGTATATATAATAAGATTCCATTTTTATATGATCCCAGAAAAATGGAGCCTACAGTAATAGAAAGTAAATCATGATTGCCTGGATTGGAAGGTGGAGACAGAGAGAAGGGATGAAAGGAGGGTAGTGGGTACTTCATTATCTCAATGGTGATGATGGTTTCATGAGTATGCATGTATCAAAATTTACTTCGCTCCTTAAATATGCAAATTCATAATCATGTACTGTGGCACAGATCTGTAATTCCAGCACTGGGTAGGTGGAAGCAGGTAAACCAAAAGTTCAAGACCACCTCAGGCACCTAGTACTTAAGATAAGCTTACATGAGACTCTGTCTTAAAAGCAAAACATACTGCAACAGAGTTGTTAAGATATGTGGGCTAGTGTGTAAGAGAATGCTGACAACTACCTCACCTCCTAGTGCAAGTGTTCTCAACCTGTGGGTTGTGACCCCTTTTGGAATTGAAAGACCCTTTAACAGGGGTCGCATATCAGATATCCTACATGTCAGATACTTGCATTACAATTCAAAACAGTCTGTTCTAGTTGAGAATGGTCTGATCCAGTCTGGTCTGGTCTGGTCTTGTCTGGACTAGTCAATACAAGTCTGATCCTGTTTGTTCCAGTCAATACTGGTCTGGTCTGGTCAGCACTGGTCTGGTCTGGTAGAATCCTGTCAAGAGCAGTCTGCTCTGGTCTAGACCGGTCATGTCTGGTTTGTCCAGTCATGTCCAGTTTGGTCTGGTCTGATCTGGATGGGTCTGTACTAGTATATTCTCATCTGGTCCAGTCTGGTCCAGTCTGTTCCAGTTGAGACTGGTCTGGTCCAGTCTGTTCTGGTCTGGTCTGGACTGGATTGTTCTGGTCTGGTCTGATCAGAACTTGTCTTGTCAGGACAAGTCAAAACAAGTCTGGTCCTGTCTGTTTTAGTCTATACTGGTCTCATCGGGTCAAGATTGGTCTGGTCTGGTAGAATCCGGTCAAGAGCAGTTTGCTCTGGTCTACACCGGTTGGGTCAGGTCTGGTCCAGTCTTGTCCAGTCTGGTCTGGACCAGTCTGGACCAGTATATTCTTGTCTGGTCCAGTCTGTTCCGGTTGAGACCAGTCTGGTCCAGTTTAGACCAGTCTGTTCCAGTTGAGACTGGTCTGGTCCAGTTTGGACTGGTAGAGACCTGTCTGGAACTGGTCTGGTCTAGTTGAGACTGGTCTCATCTGGTCTGGACTAGTGGAGACCGATCTGGATCAGTCTGTTCCGGTCGATACTGCGCTAGTCCAGTCAAGACTGGTCTTGTCTGGGTTGGTAGAATCCAGTCAAGAGCAGTCTGCTCTGGTCTAGACCGGTCGAATCTGGTCTTGTCTGGTCATGTCCGGACTGGACTGGTCCCATCTGGTCTGGTCCGGTCTGGTCTTTTCTGGGCAAGTCAAAATAAGTCTGGTCCTGTCTGTTCCAGTCTTTACTGTTCTCATCCAACTAAGAGTGGATGCTGGTGACTGGGGGAGACCTGAGAGTGACAGAAAGAGGAAAGCAAACAGTTTCTGCTGGAGAACCACATTCCCCAGGGGCTTGATGCCCGCCACTCTACTCTGCCATCTCAAAACCCACGTGCCTGAACCTAAAGGACAAAGAGAAGTCTCCACAGAGCAGGAGCTCACTCAGCAATGAACACTGTGGTGGGGATGCACATGCCCTACGAACAGACTCAAGGAGGTTAAGGGAAGCGGAAGCATTTGAAGGTAAAATGAGGAAGACTGCATTAATTATTTTGGGAAAAATTATGCTGGCTGTGAGGATCAATAACAAGGGTGGCAACTATCCAAGGCTGAAGAGTTGGGTGCTAGATGATGTCCCCGCAGGAGTACTTTGTGTGCGTGTTTGGTTTTAGAGGCCTTTGTGCAAGGCTGTGACAGAGTGTGTATTTGTGTTTATATGTGTGTGTGTGTATGTATGTATATGTATGTGCGTGTGTATTTGTGTAAGTATATATGCATGTGTGTGTTACTGAGGATCCAGGCTAGGGCCTTGCAGGTTTGTACTTTTTCACTAGCCACCTTTCAGGCCCCTTACAGCCTTCTGATAGTTCTTGTTGTGGGACAATTGTACATGAAGACCCTCTTTTTGTGATTTTCCCTGCTGTTGGCCAAGATTTGACATCAGTGGTGCCATTTTGATTCCGACAATTCACACACATCTGAGGTCAACAAACCATTTTAATTATAATTTTTGGTGGATGAAGGCTAGTGAGCTCTGAAAACAGAAAGAAGGGACTCTCCCACTTCAGGGCTCACCGGTAGAGGAGGAGTTGGAGCTGGCTCGGCTCCTTCTACTTCTAACCCAAGCTTTTCCCACCAAATTTTGCTGCCTGGATGCTCAGAGAGCTTTGGCTCCACTTCTCCTGCCATTTGGAGTTTGATTAAAAACAAAATTCGCGGGCCATGTTATCACAAGTACTTTCAGTACACATTTATTGCAGATCCACAAGCAGACAGCCATAATGTCAACATGACCATATTTCCTAAGTGAGCAGGAAATCACCATCCTGAAGTGCATTTTCCTGAAGACACAGAGGCCCGTTTGCAAGCTTGGCTCGATGAGCGATGACTAGAACCCCTATTCTGAACTAGGCGTTCAAAACCATTAAACATTTAATTACCACTTTGGCAAAGCAATACACATTACCATCTCCACAGTGTAACAGCACAGGGGTTTTAAATGCACCCTTATTTTTCCGAATCTTCACTATTCACAATGTGTAAAACGAAGCAGCATTTTAGGGAAAACGCTCTGCCAAGGTGCAGTTCCTTAAAAAGTCTGATTGAAAGGAAGAAAAATTGCATGTGAACACTACTTATGAGTGCTTACAGTTGACATTAGCTATAGTTTTCTACAAAAATACTCAAGACATCAACATTCCCTTATAAAAGTATACTTGGCCAGAAAATGAAAAATCTAGCAATCCCCAAATATTATAATATATATATATATTATATATATATACAAAAAAAGATGTTTTTATTAAAATGTCATGCAGTCTTTTCAGGGTAGGAATATTTAAAAATACAGAACATTTCAAAGTTACACGCACTATCATGGGATTCATCACTAACACCCCATACTCTGCCACCACGCAGACCCGCCAGGCACCAGGGCTAGGGTCTCTGGATATGAAGCCTCCTCAGGGCGGGCCCTAAGCACCTTCCTTCCGTTACCCCATTTCTCACACTGACCCAGCAGTTTGCCCAGGCACACAGGGTGTTGCCATTTTAAATCAGGGCTGGGACCAATCTAGAGAGCTGATCCCCAAACCTCTGGAATAGTCTTGACCTTTCTCAGGTCCCCTAGGTAGGGAGTCTAATCCAGCTGCTGCATTCTGTGCACTGTTTCACATGGCAACAGCCTCTGCCAAAGCCCGCTCTCAGAATGGACCCAGGTCCCCAGTGGGAAAGGAGTCAGAGACTCCCAGGTGGCCAGGAGTAGGCAGGGAAGGGATGGACTCAAGTGAGGATTAAGGCCCAAGGGAGGCTCAAAGATGAGAGATATTTAGAGATGAGAACGAAGAAGGCTCCCAGGCCACCAGTGTGGAGGGAAGTGGCAGGAGGATGTCACAGGCTCCGTGGCGGTGGCAGCCTCCACTGCCTCTGTGACTACCACCATCCTTGCCCTATCGGTCCTGCCTGCTTCTGTCCTGACTATGATAAACCACTGAGCTATGAAAGCCTGGTAAAGGATGGCATACGATTAGTCCAAGTGCCCTAAGGTTTGAGGACAGAGGGAGAACAAAGTGCCTGGACTACAGGGGAGTGCTCCCTGGTCTACGGGGGAGTGCTCTCCACTAGGCCGGCTTCTTGTTTGCTTCTGAGGGTTTAACTGAGAGGGTGGGGGAGGTGGGAAAGTGTGACATTAGGAGATGGTAAGTCCACCCCTGGACTACGCAAGATCCCTTTCCATCCAAGAGTTGGCCTGAGAGCTAACTAGTGGAGTGCATGGAACACAACACAGAGAGGGAGGGAGGCCTTCGTCACAGGCCGTTCCTTGGCAGGGGGCCTTTTTGAGAATCACAGACCTTTGGAAAAGACGCAGTTCCTCCTAGGCAATGCACACCACCGTCCAGGTGTGGGTGTCTAATCCCTCCCACTGTAACAGCCGTGGGACCTGGAGCCCCCAGATGGTATTCCCACCTCTGAGAGTCCCACCATGCCTCGGTGCCAGCTACTCACACTTAAGGGTGGAAGATGTGTGAATATGGAGACAGGTCCCCACCTGCAGCCACCCTCTGCCCTGACCAAGCTCCTCTGGCACTGTTTGTTCACCCTCTCTCCCATTCTTTGAAGGTTCACACTTCCAGGAACAGCAGCAGATGCCAGAATGAGGCATAGGATCTCCATCAAGGGAGCCACACACGCCCAAGCAGGATGTGCTTGGAAGCAGGAGGCTGGGACAGATGATTCGGTGAAGGAAAAAAAAAGACAGATTTTGGCTCTGTTTCCAGAGCCTGCTTCTACCAGAGCACATGCCTCCAAATTTCCTCCCCAACTTGGGCTGGGTAGACGCCCTAGCAGACATGTCTACATGACTGGTTTATGGTATATTTCGCTAACTTGTGACGCTGTTGGGAATTGAACCCAGGTCCTATGCATGCTAAGCACATACTCCACCACCAAGCTCCTCCCTAACCCATGGGCCTGATTTCTAGCTCAATGACTTCCCCCTGGGGTTTAGGCTCATGGACCCCCTCACACAGTCTCTGCTTCCTCTTGCTAGAAGGCTCTTCTGGCCTTAATCCAATGCCCGAGTGCACACTGAGATCTCTGGAAGCTTTTTAGAATTCCCTCAAATCCTTCCACCTCTTTTCAAACCATGGAAGCAGATTTCTCTGCCTTTCCCTTCCAAAGCCACCCAGGGGCAGTTTTCACTCTATGAAGGTCACACACATTGATTAGTAACAAGCATGGGTTTTTAATGGCTTAAGAAAATGGGATTTAGAATATATTTCCCCAAGAGAGTAATATCTCCTACAGATACCAAGACAGCCAGCTGAGATGAGCCTCCAAGTTTCCAATAGTCCTTTGCAAGTGGCTGTTGGTTTTGAATTACAGTCTTGTTTTGCTTTTAATAGGTTTATTGAAATGAAAATCTCTGCAAGGGCCAGAACACCCCTTGGCTTGTTTGTGTATGCTCAGTGCCTAACCCAGTGGCCAGCATACAGCAGGACCCCAAAATACGCCAAAGTCCTGGATGCGAATTCCTCCATCCTCATGGTTTTCTTTCTTTACACGATCGGCTCCCTGAGCGTTTAACATCGGTGGTGATGAAATCCATGCTCAGCTTTAGAGTGTTCAGTTCTGTGTTATAAAGTAGAGAAAAAAAATCACAGTCTGCTTTAAGATAAAAGTAGTTTGTGTGAGAAACATTAAAAGTTTGAAATCAACAAGCATTGCAGGACCTGGATAACAAAGAACTCACCGGTGCAGGACTATTGATTAGCATATAAGCAAGAGATCCAGCAGCGGCTTCATTAGTGTAACCTTTCCCCCAATTACACAGAAGGACAGTTCCAGGTGACGGAAGGCAGCCCAGTTTCCTGTGGTTTGTGGGGAGGGTCATCTAAATTAAATCCTAGCAAACACGGCGAACGAGGAAGGATGTCTCTATTCTGAGACAGAAGATGATGTAAAGACCGAGACAATAGCTGATTTCCATTTTCTCCTTGAGAAGGGCAAGTGAAGTTACAAGAGTCGTGTTGGGTTTAGAGCTGGGGTTGGGGTCCTTCAGAGCACGGATTCAGGAGTGGATTGACCAAAGGCAGGAAGATATTCGGGAGAGGGACAGTCTGTTGGAGACTCTGTGTCCCTTTATTCTCAGCACTAACTCAGGAAGAGCAACGCGAATTAGCGAGCTCCCAGAAGTGCTGACCCATGCAGCATACCCAGCCAGCGTCAACTGGATTCACCTAGCTCTGACCAAGACAGGGAGGGGTCTTGCTGTGCCTCTCAAGGCTGCCCCCAGGCACTTCTCCAGTCACAGATGGAGACAGATGTTGGCAGTTTTGTATGTAGACTAACCGAGGGACTTGGCTGGGGACTTGTGGGTGTGTTTTAGGAGGGATGGTGACAGAATTTCCCTAATCAGCTACAAAAAGGATATACTTTGGGGAGGGGGGGTAAGCCTGGAATTGGGGATATCTGTGGTACATAATCCTCTGTGGGAACCAACATCTTTCTATCTATCTATCTATCTATCTATCTATCTATCTATCTATCTATCTATCAATCATCTTTTTCTCTATTTTTAAAACATTCTTTATTTTGGCAAAGGGGAAGGAGACGGGGACTTTGGCAGCCATGCATCATGGGTGGAAGGTTCTTTTCAAGGGATTCTGTGGTCTCAGCCCTTCCTATCTGGAGGTTGACATCCTAACCTCTATGGATTAAAACACTCCCTTTCAGTGTGGGCCTTTGTTAAAACTCAAATTCCCCTTAGACACTCCACAGCCATCAGAGCACCTGCTCTTAGTATGTCTGCAGTTAAGATCTGCGGGAACTTCCAGAGAGTGCCAGTAGCTTCCCAGCCTAAGAGTAGCACTGACGTTGAACATCTATAAGAACCTCAAATGGTTGTGAAGAGTTGGAATGTTACAGATCCAAAGCCGAGTTATCTTGGGCTATCTCAGTCACTATAGTCATTGATTAGCTACCTCATCACTTGACCTAACATCTGTCTATTGAGTAAATCCTTCTGGGATGTACTAACAAAGACCTTACTGACCTAAAGGCTAAGAATGTTATCAGATAGCATCTGAAAGTGATGGCTGGAATTTCCCCATGTTGCTCTATTTATAATCTGTCTATTTAATGCTTCCTCCAGTGTATTTAAGAAGTGTCTTGGGGGCTGGTGAGATGGCTCAACAGTGGGGAGCAGAGGAGCTGAGTTTAGCTCGCAACTGCCTGTGACTCCAGCTCCAGGGGATCCAACACGTTCTTCTGGCCTCCATGAACATCTTTTGTGGGAGGATGCCCAGCCCCTGGCCCACCCACACACAAAATTTTTTAATTAAAATATCTTTGAAGTATCTTGATACATGACTCCCTTAGTTACTAGAAAGTTTTGTAAACTCCTTGTACCTCTTTAGCCATGTCCTTCTTTAGGTTAGGAAAAATTTCCTTCTGTGATTTTGTTAAATATATTTTCTGGGTTTTTGAGTTGGGATTCTTCTTCTTTTATTCCTATTATTCTTAGGTTTGGTGTTTTCATAGTGTCTATATTTTCTGGATGTTTTGTGTTATGAGTTTTTTAGATTTAACATTTTCTTTGACCTGTGAATCTATTCCTTCTATTGTATCTTCAATACCTAGGATTCTCCCCTCCATTGCCTGTATTCTGTTGCTGATGCTTCAATACCTAGGATTCTCCCTCCATCTCCTGTATTCTGTTGCTGATGCTTCAATACCTAGGATTCTCCCTCCATCTCCTGTATTCTGTTGCTGATGCTTGCATCTCTAATTCCTGTTCTTTTACCCAGATTTTCCATTTCCAGATTTCCCTCAGGTTGTGTTTTCTTTATTGCTTCTATTTCCATTTTCAGGTCTTGAACAATTTCATTCACCTGCTTGTTTTTTCTTGACTTTTTGGCATTCTTTAAGGGATTTACTGATTTCCTCTAATCTTTTGTTTGTCTCTTCTTCGATTTTTTTAAGATTTTTTTTCATTTCCTCTTTAAAGACCTCTATCATCTTCATAAAACTGGTTTTAAGGTTGTTTTCTTGTGCTTCAGCTGCAGTAGAATACCCAGCGCTTGCTGTGGTGGGATAGCTGGGCTCTGGTGGTACCATGTTGCCCGGCTGTGGCTGATTGTATTCTTACACTACTTGGTTTAGCCATCTGGGTTTGGGATGAGTTTGTCTTTGCCGGATAGGTGTTTTGTTCCTTGTTTTCTCTGTCCTCTTTGGTCTTCTGGTCTTTGTGGTCTAGATTTCTTATGGCCAGAGTGACCTCTGTTCCAGTAGGGAGTCTCTGTCCAAGTTGGGGGCTGGACTGCTGGCAGCTAGCGTGGCCTTTGGTGCAGTAGGGGGAGCCTCTGCCTGGCTTGGGGGTGGGATATGGTGATGATGGGGTGAATGGGAGCTTTAGTGAGCTGAGGAGGTCTGCCTGTGATGGCTGCACCCTGGTCTCCGGTGCAGCAGGGAGTCTCTCCCTGCTTCACCTGGTTTTTTTTGCCTTGCTGAGGAAGTCAGAAATCTGCTGGAGTTGGGGGGTAGGGGCTCCACAGCAGGACGGGTGGTGAGGTGTGTGGGGGGCAGTGGAATGAGTCTTTGGGAACCAAATCTAGGGAGTAGGGCAGGTCAGCTAGCAGGTGGGTCACTCTTGTTACTATAAAGTTACCAAAAACATTTTCTGAAACTGTCATCATATTTTACAGTTTTTGTGGTAACCCAAATCTGTGCTCCTAGGCCAGTGGTTCTCAACTCGTGGGTTGCGACCTCTTTGGAGGTCACATATCAGATAATTACATTACAATTATTAACAGACAAACCAAATTACAGTTATGAAGTAGCAACAAAAGAATTTTATGGTTGGGGGTCACCACAACATGAGGAACTGTATTAAAGAGTCGCAGTATTAGGAAGGTTGAAAACCATTGTGAGGCCATGGTCACTCATGTATCTCCAGAATCAACTATCTCTTGTTTCTTTTTAGATGAGAGCTGAGGTTTTCATGTCCATAAAATTGACAAATTCAATTATGGTTGATAGCAGACAATATTTGGGCTTTGCTAGGCAGATTATGTATTTGGGAAACGCATTATTTTTTGCAATTGTTAGTGCAGGAGAGTAGATGCTTTTGTTTTTCCTTTTCTGTTCCTATTTTAGAGGTTTTGAGAAAGATTTATTTTTATTTCTTTAAGCCTTGTGTTAGCATATGAACTTGTGTATGAGTGAGTGTCTGCAGAGCCCAGAAGAGGGTGCCAGATGCCCTGCAGGTGGAGGATGGGCAGTTGTGAGCTGCCGGGCATGGGTGCTGCAAACTGAACATGGCTTCTCTGTGAGAAGAAGACAAGGCTCTAATTGATGACCTCTCCAGCCTTCTTTCTTTTCTTTGAAAAAAAAAATCTTAGCCGGGCGGTGGTGGCGCACGCCTTTAATCCCAGCACTCGGGAGGCAGAGACAGGCGGATCTCTGTGAGTTTGAGGCCAGCCTGGTCTACAAGAGCTAGTTCCAGGACACCCTCCAAAGCCACAGAGAAACCCTGTCTCAAAACACAACAACAAAAAAAACTTTTGGAAAGGGTCTGGGGTAGAACCATCTTTCCCATTCTCTACTGTCTTCTAGCTATTTACTGTATGCACAAACTCACTTTGTAGACAGAAGGAATAAAAGACCATGCAGACACGGTAACACACTGGTGTTAGCTTCTGGCATCTCTAACAGCCCACAGACAGGGTCTCAAAGGAGTGTTTGGTTTGTCTGAAAACGCAAAGTGCAAATTGGGGTAAAGAAACAAAGGTATCTCCATCGAGCCCGAACTAGGGCATCTATGTCACATGGCTCCGCCCAAACTCAGGGGTCTGTGTGGAAGAGGGGGCAGCGAGCCAGCAGGAGCCAGAGGTGGTGAATGACTTCAAGGAAGCAGATACAGATGCACATATGAATTCAGAGCGATTGCACAGGCCTCTTCAGGCTCAAGTCAGGCTGGAGAAGGGAGAGGGGCAGGAACTCCCAACTCTAGTCAAGGAGCTATTGGCGTTTGATTGCTGCTGGGACGGAAAGAGTCCGCTTTCTTCAACTGACGTGGCCTGTCAACCACACCCCATGTGGGCCCCACATACTGAGTAGTCAACCAGCACAAACTGGACTTGATGGGGGAGGGGAGGAGTTGGCCAGGAAGTTGATGGGTGGGGAGAGATTAGAGGAGGGGGATTAAATATAATCCAGACTAGGCATTATATGAAAGTCCCCAAGAATTAATAAAAACATTCTTTAAAAAGCTGTTAACCTCCAGTGCTTTTTACTTTCTGTGTGTGTGACTCACAGGTATGAACCAGAGGGTTCGACTCACTCTCCCATTCTAGAGGTTGAGAGAGCAGCAACTCAGAGGGAAGAGACCCACTTGTTAAAAGCCTCAAGCATGATAGGCACAAAAGACCTCTCACCTCTCAGCTCGTGAAGCTCAAGGGTCATCTTCAACTAGACTGGAGCCTGTCTGCGAGGGCATTTCCAGACAGGATTGGATAAGAAGAGAGGGCCCATCCTGAGTCCGGATGGTACCAGTGCGTATTGGCTGGGGTCCCAGTGTGAACGAAAAGTAAAAAGAGGCAGGCTGAGTACCAGCCTTCACCTCCCTCTGTGTCCTGACTGCAGGCGTCACGTGACCTTCCAGGCCCGGTGGGCTGCACCCTCAGACTCCAAGCCCACACTCACCCTTCCTTCAAGTCGCTTGTGCCAAGTGTTTTGTTATAGAATTGAGAAAAGTAAACAACACAGAACTTATCCTCCCCCCCCCCCCAGTCATCTTTTGGAAAAGTTCTGGAAGGCAGAAGCATCTTTTTTTTTCCCTACTTTTACTTTTCCCGGATATACACTGACTACCCCAAATTTGGGTTCATATCTGTCCCTGGCAACTAATGTGCCCACCTTAGAGTGGAAGCAGAGCTCCATTTGCTGACACCAGCCTATGGAGCACACCTCACTGTTGACTTGATTAGGAGATTGCAGCCTTTCAGAGGGGTTATCTCTGCCAAGCTCCTTACAGTGACTTGGTACCTGAACCCTAGAGACACATGTCCAGGGACCAGCCTTCCTGTCTGACCTGGCAGTTTGATTTCTGCAACTGGAAGCTCAGGCCATCTCACAATGAATCAAACCAAAGGACAGGAATCTGGCTTGGTCTGACTCCAGTGAGCAAATGCAATACTTCTTTCTACCTGTCTGCCGGAATGCTATCTCAACATCAAGCAGCAGGGTTTCTCTTATTGTGTTTGATAAATTTAATAAATCCTGCATTCATATATAAAGTCCTTTGGGAAGATAAACAGCACCTGAAGCTTATCTTCCACCGCAGACACCAGAAAGCCACCTCTTCTTACTGTAAGTGAAGACAGCACAGTATTTCATGTGTTCAGGGACACGGTACCGGGGGAGAGGGAGGGCGCTGCTTTGCAAATGAACATGAAAGCACCAGGAGGTTCTTTTGGCTACAGACCGAGGCTGCCTCAGTCATTTCCAACACGGCAATATGCATAGATTGGAATTTCTGAAGCGTAAGAAACCCCTGGGAACATCACTGCCTACCCCTCATTTTCGAGGTGTGCATAAACGAGGAATGGATTGCTCAAGGTCAGATAGCGGCAGTCACGAGGCCCCGGGGCCTGTGCCCTGTGTCCTCTCTAGTCTAGGCCATGAGGAAACAGCAAGGCCAGCTCTCTGCTGCTGGTCACCTAGTGTCACACATTTGCTGCCAAGCAGGGTCAGAAATAGTTTTTAAATGAACAGAAAGGAGTGAGCAGGATGGAAGGGAGAGAAAGTCACCCAAGTTGGGTGAATTCATACGAATGTCATCCCAGGAACTTAGAAAGCTGAGGCAGGGGGATTTCAAGTTCAAGGCCAGCTTGAGCAACTTGATGAGATGTTGTCTCAAGGAAAAGCTTAGTGCCACAGCCCTTGCCTAGCATGTGAAGTTCTCCATTTGGCCTGTAGACACACACACACACACACACACACACACACACACACACACACGGATGAAAGGACCAAGAACACTGAATTCTTGTTTTTCTACGGAGCAGGGGCCGCTTGTGCTTCAGGAGCTGGGTGGCTACGGACGGTAACAAGCCAACAGTAAGGATTATCAGAACTGCGGTGAGCTATTATTTTAAAAGCACAAGACACAACACACTTACTCTTTCAGCATCTTGTTCTTGTGCCTCCACAGAGACAGGGGAGCCAGGAAAGCCCCGTGTGGAAGACCAGTTTGGATTCAGGGTTCATTCTCTCTCTCTTGCAGTGTAGGATCTCAGTTGAGGGAGCAATGAACAGAAACGGTCTTCTCAGTAAGGAAACAGGAGCGTGCACATGAGAACTCACACTGCAATCTCAAGAAAGCTACAGCTGGCTGGTACCGAACCAGCCATGTTGAAAGGTCTGGAGAGAGAGGCCATGAGAAACAGTTCCGCAGATGACTGGATACTATGTCCCCGTAAGTATCTATGTAAATGCACCGACAGGGTCTCACTATGGATCCCTGGATGGTCTTCAACTTGCTCTGTAGACCAGGCTGGCCTCTAACTCACAGAGATCTACCTGCCTCTGCCTCCCAAGTACTGGGATCAAAGGTGTGTGCCCACCACACCCTGTTACAGAAATCTTTAAAAGACTGACCCAGATAACCAAACAGACATTATCAATCTATATCCATGTTGTTTGCAATATTTATGACAGGCATTAGTTTTAAGGATGCTCCCAATCTGATTGGTGTTTTCCGGTAAGTGATTATAACAGATTATTAAATTATTAAAAAATACATTATTCTGGGTCAGGGGTATGAAGGGAACATAACCAAAGCTTAAAGCTATGCATTAGCTTAGGTTGTAAAAGCTGATTGCTTAGAAAATCCAAGGCATAGTCAAGTTGGTTATGGTGTTCTCTTAGAGGCAGATTGAACTTAAAACAGGTTTTTACAGAGTAGGACAGCAGATTGAGTACATTGTCTTAAACAGTCTCAAGGCATATTACTAACCTGGTGGCAAGGTCTGCTAAAAATTTTGAGGGGTCAAGATACGTTTTCAGAAAAACATGCCTTGGGTATTTTATTTGTGTTTTCCTCCAAAACTTCAGAAGTGAGAGAAAATTTATTTTAAAAGATTATTTCCAGCCTGGTCTACGGAGTAAGTTCCGGGACACAGCAAAACCCTGTCTGAGGAAAAAAAATTACTTTTTAGACTCTGATCACTGGTGAAAAGAAGTCAGGCCCCGGAGCCCGGGGGTCTGTTAGAATCCATTCATGCCATCTCCCTCAAGAGGCTCTCTGCTTGCTTACTTGAATAAGATCACCGGTTTCATCCCAGAGTCCTCTGAGGAAAGGGAAAGGCAAGCCAAAGCAGACAGACCTCGATTAAAAATGGTAGTTGTTTCAAAGGAGTATTGCTTTCTAAGATTAAGGCAACCCAAAGGGGGCTGGAAGCCCATACACCTGACCATTTTGTCTAGCCAGCAGAAACCTTTATAAATGAGAGGATTTAGAGGGGCAGCTGGGGAGCACACAGCACTGGGGTTTTCTTGTACGCCCCAGCCTTGCAATGTGCCGAACCCACGTTTGGGGCTACACTGTTTTCATTTTTTACACTTGATCTGGTTAAACGGCTGAGAAATAATCATTCTGTTTTTGCATTAACATACACACACAGACACGCACATACATACACACACATACATGCACACTCACACACAGAGACATACACGCACACACACACATTAAGCCTTGTTTAATGGAAAGACCAATTGATGTGTGCTGTTGTTCTGGAAGTGGCTGAGATGGACAGCTGTTATTTGAGGTCTACCTGGTAGTAAGGCACATCCAAAGGACCAATCAAGCAATGAACTCACCGTTTAAACACACACAATGACCGTGAAGCCCCTTTGTAAACCCCCGAAACTCCCAGTTCATGGAGGTGGTCTAGTTTTTAAGACTCTTGCTGTAAATATTGATTTTTCCCTGGCATTCCTTAGGTTCTTCCTGGGTCAGTGTCCTTCTCAGAAGAGATAACAGTAAATGTTGCTTGTCTGCTCCTTAGAGAGGAGACTGCCCTTTCTCCTGAAAGGCTGTGGAAGGGCGTTGGTCAAGAAGTCACAGGAAGTCAGTGTAGGGAAGTGAGGCGTCTTGGGCACAAAGCCAAGGGCACAGTCATCCACGGTGCTGAAAGCTGGGGTACTTCAGGCAAGCCGAACAAGCTGGAACTCCAGGAATCTGTAGGATTTAGTGGAGCTAGGGCTAGCCTCTCTCACTCCCATCTCGCTCCCAGGGGCAGCAGCCTTTGGGTTCCCCCAGTGTCCTGGCACTTATTCCTGGAGCTGTCTCCTGAGTCTGAGATTCCACTTGAGCCAGGAGAGTACTGAGTGGGGATGAGGTCTCAGGATGGCCAAGATGCCTGTCCTGGCAGAGACCTCTGGTCCATGCTCTTGATGGTACAGCAAAACCCACTATAAACTTCTGTTCCAGAACCTCCCATTTTCCTGTACTATCTTTCCTAACAGACTAGCAAACTGCTGTCATAGATAAGATTTATCTCATCCCCTTCTATATGATTATAATAAATTGTATCTTTTTTGTATGTCTAAGCCTGCTCAAATGTTTTTACAGCTTTGCATTTTGACGTGACAGGGTTTTTGTTGTTTTGGTGCCGAGGACTGTACCCAGGGCCTTGTGTACCCTGGGCAAGCGCTCTACCACTGAGCCGCACCCCTAGCCTCATGCACACAGTTTTTACATGATCATAGTAATCCCTGTACTTAGTATTTGAAGAACAAATATGAAATTAATATGAGTTTTAGCATTAACCGAAAGAAAATCTGATATGTATTTTTATTTGATCTTGATTTTTAAAAAAAAAAAACACCTGGTATTTAGGCAGAATGCAAGATGAGTACTCAATTTTAGTAAAAATAAGAGTTTTTAAAAACCAATTAAAAGATAAGTAGATGGGGATTTCATCTCTTCAACTTCAAGTCCCTTAGCCTGGATCCCTCGTTAGACAGGCTTCATTAAAAACAAGCTGTAAACATTTTCAATAATTAAACATGAATATATGATCCAGGATAAGACCTGGCCCTTAGGCCATCCACATTTAAATATGCAAAATTACATGTGTACTCGATTCCCTCTTGTGAATTCCTTCTTCCAGGGAAGTGCGTCTGTGTAATTATCTTGTTCCTACATCTCTACCATGGATCATATTAAAAACACTTCTTCCCATGAACTGTGAAGTATTAATTGATAAGCCACAGGGAGCTTAGAAGGTAGCACATCCTCACCAATTAATAATGCTGTAGGCTCGCTTATGAAGCCTGAATTATTCATCAGAATCTTTGCATAAAGTCCCTGGCAGGAAGACAGGAGAGACGCAAGCACGCCTGTGACATGGCTTAAACTGTATGAAGAACCAGCTGATGCAGTTGCGACCCACAGAGTGGTAGTCAGTGCACTCTGCGGCCCCTCCTGTCTGGACACGTGAATCTTCGTGAATAACCTAAGCATTTTAAATTAAGCTGTAGTGCTGTGAAGTAGAAGGGAAAATGTGAGTTTGAGACTCAGAAAACACTTGGAAAAACCATAAAAATGTTTGTCACTATGGTGTCCCTTCCATGGAAAATACAGGTCTCCATGTGTGGTCACTACTGTGCCCTCTCCACGGAAAATACAGGTCTACATGTGTGGTCACTACTGTGCCCTCTCCACGGAAAATACAGGTCTACATGTGTGGTCACTACTGTGCCCTCTCCACGGAAAATACAGGTCTCCATGTGTGGTCACTACTGTGCCCTCCACGGAAAATACAGGTCTCCATGTGTGGTCACTACTGTGCCCTCCACGGAAAATACAGGTCTACATGTGTGGTCACTACTGTGCCCTCTCCACGGAAAATACAGGTCTATATGTGTGGTCACTACTGTGCCCTCTCCACGGAAAATACAGGTCCCCATGTGTGGTCACTACAGTGCCCTCTCCACGGAAAATACAGGTCTACATGTGTGGTCACTACGGTGTTCCCTCCACTGAAAATACAGGTCTCCATGTGTGGTCACTACGGTGTTCCCTCCACCGAAAATACAGGTCTACATGTGTGGTCACTACGGTGTTCCCTCCACCGAAAATACAGGTCTCCATGTGTGGTCACTACTGTGCCCTCCATGGAAAATACAGGTCTACATGTGTGGTCACTACGGTGTTCCCTCCACGGAAAATACAGGTCTACATGTGTGGTCACTACGGTGTTCCCTCCACCGAAAATACAGGTCTACATGTGTGGTCACTACGGTGTTCCCTCCACCGAAAATACAGGTCTACATGTGTGGTCACTACGGTGTTCCCTCCACCGAAAATACAGGTCTACATGTGTGGTCACTACGGTGTTCCCTCCACCGAAAATACAGGTCTACATGTGTGGTCACTACTGTGCCCTCCACTTCTGCATCTATGGACTCAACCCACCACAGATCTGAAATATTTGAAAGCAAACCCTGCAACTGAACCGAGCATGTCTAGACTTCTTACTTCCTACCAATACAGCATAGCTATTTACACAGATTGAACTAGACAGTTTGAGTATTCTAGAATATGGTTTCAAATACCTTGGAGGTGTCAGGGGGCAGCATGCAAATACTAACTCCTTTTCTAGAGAGGCCTTGAACATCCAAGGGCACCCTGGCATAGAGCCCTGCAGACGCCGGATGATTCTAGTCTTTTGTCAAGGTAATTTATCTTTCTAGGGTCGTTTCTATAAATTCTGCAGAGAGCTGGGACTGGCGGAGGGCTAAGACTTCTTCCAGTGTGAGACAAGGACGAAGCTCGTGTGTGCTGACTACTAGAAACAACAGGATTTGCAGCCCTCAGGTACATGACGTACTGCCCTTCCCTTCCCGCAACCTCACTGGCTGCCCCGTGAAGTTTTCATCACTCAGGAGAATTGGCCCATGAGAAGAGCAGCTGTTTGAGGGAGGCGGCTGGCCTCACCTCAGGCGTGCTGAAGAGAAGAGCTGTTGACCGGTAGGTACAATGCATCCCCTTGGAATGCCTTCAAGTGATTAGCTATTTTAGGCTCTATTCTTAAAGCGTTATTCTGTACTTCGTGTTAAAAGCAGAATTAACCACGAATTAAAATGTTCCTCATCAGAAGTCTTATTATAGCAGACTGGATATAGCACCAGCCAACACTTCACATTTCTTCCCTCTGCTTTCTCTAACCTCCATCAAAAGGAGGTCGCTATCCTGCATGGCCACGGTGACAAGCTTCCCGTCATCTTCACAGTTGTGTCTTCTCTCACACTTTAAGAAGGATGAGGACAAGTTAGTGGAGCTAAGCCTGGCTGAGTCGATTGCTTCTCTTAGCGGGTTCCTCCGTTCGTTCTCGCTGCTAAGGGAGCAGACCGGTTAATGCAGCCGTGACTGAAGGCAGGAGTGGAATCTGGGGGCTCTGCCTTTCTCCCCTCACAATTTAGGGCCTCAGAAGATACTGGGCAACCCCAGACCCCTCCTCCAAGGCCAAGGTAGTTAGTGCATAGTCTTCCACATGAATTTGCGGCGAGAGGATGCACCTGCAGGTGTGTGATGGTGCACAGGGCCGGAGGTGCAGCTGCAGATATGCGATGGTGCACAGGGCCGGAGGTGCAGCTGCAGGTGTGTGATGGTGCACAGGGCCGGAGGTGCAGCTGCAGGTGTGTGATGGTGCACAGGGCCGGAGGTGCAGCTGCAGGTGTGTGATGGTGCACAGGGCCGGAGGTGCAGCTGCAGGTGTGTGATGGTGCACAGGGCCGGAGGTGCAGCTGCAGGTGTGTGATGGCGCACAGGGCCGGAGGTGCAGCTGCAGGTGTGTGATGGTGCACAGGGCCGGAGGTGCAGCTGCAGGTGTGTGATGGTGCACAGGGCCGGAGGTGCGGCTGCAGGTGTGTGATGGTGCACAGGGCCGGAGGTGCGGCTGCAGGTGTGTGATGGTGCACAGGGCTGGAGGTGCAGCTGCAGGTGTGTGATGGTGCACAGGGCCGGAGGTGCGGCTGCAGGTGTGTGATGGTGCACAGGGCCGGAGGTGCGGCTGCAGGTGTGTGATGGTGCACAGGGCCGGAGGTGCACCTGCAGATGTGCAATGGTGCACAGGGCCGGAGGTGCGGCTGCAGGTGTGTGATGGTGCACAGGGCCGGAGGTGCAGCTGCAGGTGTGTGATGGCGCACAGGGCCGGAGGTGCGGCTGCAGGTGTGTGATGGTGCACAGGGCCGGAGGTGCAGCTGCAGGTGTGTGATGGTGCATAGGGCTGGCAGAAGTGAGTACTGCCCAGCCTTCCACCCGGGCTACTGGGAGCTGCCTTCCACCTGCACGGAGAAGGAGCTGTAAGCAGAGCTGGCTGGCAATGGAGCTGCTATTTCATGTGAGGAAAGGGGAAAGAGGAAGCAGACAGTGGAGGCTGCTGCTGCTCCGGAAGTTTGGGGAAGGCTTGCTTCTGTGTGAGAGGAGCTATGGATCCGTGAGCAGTCAGGTGTCACAGGCCCATCACAGAGATGTGTATGACCTCGTGAAAGACAGGTCCAAGAGCCATCCAGCGAGTATTTTTTTTTTTAAAATCCATTATTTATAGAAAGAAATAGGTATTGGGAAAATGCTGTCCAATCAAATACAATGACTTCATTTAGAATTGAGTATTATTACAAGCTAAATTAAAACACAAGGGTTAAATTCGGAAATCACGCACAGATCTGAAACCTTCAAGGTTTTACACTGTTCTTTCCAAATGGGGGTCATTTAAACACAATCTAACCTGGTAATAACAGTGGTTGCTCGACTTCACACTTGTGCTACCACACAGTGCTGCAGACACACATGCTTTGTGTGGCTCTCATTTCATCTTCAACAAAGTGCTAAATCACAATGGAATTACACTTTTCACACAACAGCTAGTGCAGCACTATCGGGCATTTAGTCACCTTGCTGCAGTGACAGACGCTGTATTCACAGAAACAAGGGCAAGTGGGGGTGAGGCAGTGCCTGTGCCCAGAGACAGCAAAAGGCTTCCAACCTGATTAAAAATAAGGAGAGTCATATAAGAAATGGCTTTATTAGAAAAACATGTAGTGTACATGTGGCCAACTTCTATCACTGCTATACGGAGTGGCTATTCTGTAATTAAAACCTGAAATATAGGGTTCAAACGTCTTTAGAAGTTAGTGGCCTTTCTCCTATTCTTCTGTCACGTGCCTGGGAGGAGTCATCTTCAGGGGACCAATACCCTTGCTTCTTCTCCTAATTCAGCTCCTTAGTCGGTTAGCACTGGAACAACACACACAGGGGTGGCCTACATGGGCAGTGCATCCCATGTGAGATGTCACACCTCTACTCCAGAAGCCAGCGCAGGTGTGCAGACAGCACAGGTGTGCCGCCAGCGCAGGTGTGCCGCCAGCGCAGGTGTGCCGTCAGCACAGGTGTGCCGCCAGCGCAGGTGTGCCGTCAGCACAGGTGTGCCGCCAGCGCAGGTGTGCCGCCAGCGCAGGTGTGCCGCCAGCGCAGGTGTGCCGCCAGCGCAGGTGTGCAGACAGCACAGGTGTGCCGCCAGCGCAGGTGTGCCGTCCACAGAGTTTTCAAATCCCCGCGACACTCAAGTCTGCCATTATTATTACCTAGTAGTCATTAAATTAATGTGAGACTCTGTAACCTAGCGAAACCTCGGAAAGAAGTTTCCTCTCCTTTCCTCCCGTGAGATGTGCAAGGCCGATGTCTCGTCCCTCTGTAGTCCTGCGAGTCTGTGGCATTACACAGAGACAACCACATCAAGGTAGAGTCTGTCATAGGATTCCCTGAAGCACAGAATGAGGAGAAGACTGAGCAGACACGACCCGGGAAGGCACCAGTTGAACCAAGACAACTCTGTAAGTTAAAAAAAAAAAAGGCAAGTTTTAAGTATCTTTGCATCCCTCAAGTCTGCTCTGCATTCCAAAGCGCATTTAACAAAGGCACCCAGAAGCCATTTCACTACACACTGACAGTCTGGAGGCTAAGTGATGTGTGTAATACATTACCTGACTTTCATGTGGAATATTTAATCGATGTTGCTAACAACTTTTCATCAGTTTAATATACCTAGACTTTGGTTGCAAAATCAATTTATTAGTTGAAAGGGGGAAAATTGATCACTTTAAGTGTTAGCTTGTTAATTATTTTTTAAGTGCCCTATAACACAGTCACTCTTGTGTCTGTTTAGAAACACCTGGTGAGTTTAGGTAAAGAGAAAATCACCTCATTTTCTTTATATGTACACATGCACATGTGCGCACACGCACACAGGTGTGCACACATCCAGAGGCCAGGAAGGGTTCAGTGGCCTTCTCTATCACACTCTGCCTTAATCCCTCGAGACAAGGTCTCTCACTGAACCTGGAGCTCATGAGGTTTTGTTTTACCAGCTGCACCTGTGGTCAGCAAACTTCAGCAATCCTCCTGTCTCCACCCCATCAGTGCTGGAGTTATAGAAGCATGTCACCATGCCATGCCAAGCTCTTCACATGGGTGCTGAGAATCAAAGTCAGGTCCTCATGTTTGCACAGCAACCCACGAACTGTCTCCCCACCGTCTCAATTGCCTTTTAAGATAACATTTTTGTATTTTTTGATGGAAATATGTACTTCTCAACAAAAATATTAAACAGTAACTACTGCAAAATGAATTAGAATATATGGAAAATAAGGTAAAACATTCACGTTTGAATCATTTCTACTCCTAGAGAGACCACTGTTTTTAACTTTTCACCCCCCACCCCGCATTACCATGGACAGTCATGGATTATGCCAACCATTAGGAAACCTGCAAAAGTGACTTGACTGCTCCCTTGGTTCAATGGCATCAAGAATCAGCTTTGAAAAATACTCCGGTGAACTAGGAGTAACAGGACATTCCCTAGCATTTGCTGTCACTCAGCGGTGCCTGCCCCAGCTGTCCTTCCCTCTGGCCTCACCAGTCCCCAGGCTTGGGAGAGATCAGCTTGTTGGCATGAAGAACTTGTCAGTGGTGGTTGGTGACAACTTCTCTGGTCTAATATCATCAGTTCCAGTGGAAAAAATGAGTATGGATTTTTCCTTCTTTCCTTTCCTTCCACTTTCCTCAAATCACTAATGCTGTCTCAGTCGCAGGGTCATTCTAGAATCCCCACACCACTGCTTACTTTACCCAGAGACCGAGAGCAACCCTGCAGGACGGCGTTGGGACACTGGCTGGTAAAGCAGGTGACCCAGAGACCGAGAGCAACCCTGCTGGACGGCGTCGGGACACTGGCTGGTAAAGCAGGTGACCCAGAGACCGACAGCAACCCTGCTGGACGGCGTCGGGACACTGGCTGGTAAAGCAAGTGACCCAGAGACCGAGAGCAACCCTGCAGGACGGCATCGGGACACTGGCTGGTAAAGCAGGTGACCCAGAGACCGAGAGCAACCCTGCTGGACGGCGTCGGGACACTGGCTGGTAAAGCAGGTGACCCAGAGACCGAGAGCAACCCTGCTGGACGGCGTCGGGACACTGGCTGGTAAAGCAGGTGACCCAGAGACCGAGAGCAACCCTGCTGGACGGCGTCGGGACACTGGCTGGTAAAGCAGGTGACCAAGAGACCGAGAGCAACCCTGCTGGATGGTGTCGGGACACTGGCTGGTAAAGCAGGTGACCCAGAGACCGAGAGCAACCCTGCTGGACGGCGTCGGGACACTGGCTGGTAAAGCAGGTGACCCAGAGACCGAGAGCAACCCTGCAGGACGGCGTGGGGACACTGGCTGGTAAAGCAGGTGCGGTGCCGACTTTCTATGCTGTGCTCACAAGGCACCTCCCTCCCTCTCAGCTCCTGTGGTCAAAGCCAGACTCGCCATCCCAGTGTAAACAGACATAACTCCACCCTCACTTTCTGCCAAGGCGCTCCTGCACTCTGCCTGGATTTCATGGACTCTAAACGCTGAGAGTAAAGCTCTGGTCCTGACCACCCTGCCTTCACTCTCACAGTCCCTGAAAGGACACTGGGGCATTTTCTGTTTTTCTGTTAAGCACAGCCTGGATCTCTGATGACAATATTACTAGGCAGGATGAAGCAGGGAGAGGAGGGACTGACCACGGAAGCACAGGCTGTGCTAACAGAGAGCACGCTGATGTGGAGACCACACTGTAAGCACCAGATAAAAAGAAGTCGATACATGACAACAGCTTCACAAGGGCATCTTCTAACTCTTAGTGACTTTAACTTATGGGAAGCCAAAGCAACACACGCCATGACTGACTTAACCTTGGCTCTCTGTCAGGCGAGGAGTCTGTTCAATATTGTCAAAGCTGAAGATTTATTTCATTAGAGGGTGAAATCATTCCTTCTGTCTAGGTTCGGATGTTTGTTTCATTACTGTGTCTCTCTGAAAAGTCAAATCCACTTTAAGGGATTTCTATTGGTCCAACAGACAGCAAGTAGCAAGTGTTCTTTAAAGAACTTCCCTTTTCAGAAAGTAAAAGGTCAAAGGCAGGGGAGTACCTGCATTTCCCCACTGAAGACTATTCATGGAAACCACAGCTGGGAGGCAGGACTAGGAGAGACCCCCTTAAACATTTAATCTAATTGCTGAGCCAACAAACCACTGACCTTCTGAGCTTGATGTTGCAGGATATAACTGAATAGTGTCCAATCCACCAAACATTTGCATTCTTTTTTTTTTTTTATATATATTTTTTTGGTTTTTCGAGACAGGGTTTCTCTGTGGTTTTGGAGCCTGTCCTGGAACTAGCTCTTGTAGACCAGGCTGGTCTCGAACTCACAGAGATCCGCCTGCCTCTGCCTCCCGAGTGCTGGGATTAAAGGCGTGCGCCACCACCGCCCGGCAAACATTTGCATTCTTAACTTTTTTTTTTTTTTTTTTTTTAAATCTTTTTGGCTTTTTCCTGCAATCGCTCCAGTTCTCCCACTGGAGAAAACAGAAAACTGAGCTGGAAGGCAGAACTACAAGACACCCCTGTAAGAGCTGCTTGCCAATGTCTACCACTCTGCAGCCTCACTGTCAGCCGATCTTCAGCTCTGCAAGGGCTCTGCACAGCACCTCTGCACCAGCCCCGTGCAGCACACCGACTGTGCACAGCACCTCTGCACTGGCCCCGTGCAGCACACCGACTGTGCACAGCACCTCTGCACCGGCCCCGTGCAGCACACCGACTGTGCACAGCACCTCTGCACCGGCCCCGTGCAGCACCTCTGAACTGTTTGCTCATCCTCTCTCCTTTCAGAAGTTGCTAACCTCTTCTCTCCTCTCTCAGTGTTGCCATGTTTACAGTTTGATCACCTCAGATACCATCACCAGGACCTCCAGAGCCCTCTAAACAAAACTGTCTCCATTCTCCTGATGAGCAGCCAAAATGCTGGATTAACGCCTGCTCCCTCCACCCCACAGGGGTTTTAGCACAGCACCTTCCTTAGGTATGACATCATTCCTCACCAGTCCACATCTGCTGAACCTCCCCTTCGTTCTCCCAGGAACGTGCCCACCTCAGCCAGGTCCCAAAACCTTCCTAGTGACTGCACCTTCAAATTCAGTCAGCCACTTCAAAATCTTTATGCATTTAGACGAAACTTACTGCTGAGCTTAGAACCAAAAACTAATAGAGAACACAAACTTCAGAATATAAGCAGAATGCATTTCAGAGTACATAGAAGATGGTAGCATCCCGACTGATCTTTCTGTGATGTTATCGAATAAGGCATCAATGAACTGTCACAACTCGCTGAGGGTCTCAAAGCAAGCGTCCCTTTATAGAAGGGAACAAGCGACTTCCTTCTTAGAAACTGACCTTGAAAACCCCATGTCAGAAGAATGTTAACCAATTCCTGATATGGTTCCACGTGAAAGATTCTGCGGCCCAGAGCTCGCATAAGCTAGTGGCCTTGACTAGTGGACGCAACCACAGGTGGAACCCATCCTTAGGCAAGGCATTCTGATCTGATGTATTCATGTGGGAGAGAGTTGTATAGCCTTGAAAAATTATTCGGCAGAGTCGCTAGACAGCTCAGTGTGGGCGGGAAAGAACCTTCTCAAGGAAGCGGTGTACTTCCTTGAGAGAAACGCTAAAAACCACAGCTCTTTACAGCTCAAAACCCAGGCTTCAGCCAGGCAAGGGGATGCATATCTGTCATTGTTGGTATTCGGGAGGGTGGCTGGGGCCCTGGAGTCTGAGACAAGTCTGGGCAATACAGTAAGACTGTCTCTCTTAAAAACAAAATGAATCAATGAATGAAATCCAGGCTTTCTTAAAGAAAAAAAAAGACAATAAACTCAGGACTTACAAGAGGACAATTAATAGTTGAACCTTCGCAACTATTTCTCAGATGATTTTTCATCTTCAAGTTGTGGAATTATGCCATTTCCACACTGGCTGTATGAAAGCGCATCAAGCCTATTATATAAACTGTTTAGGGCGCTGGGCTGCAGCACTAGGGGTGACCGAAGGAAACTGTTGCGTTGAATTTGTAGATTTCAGTTAATCCTCAAGTCCTAATGCACAGGGCAGTCTGCTACAGGATTTGCGGGGCAGTGTCGGCTAACTGTATGCGAAGGGATTTCAACGACGGTCAAACTAGTAACCTGTGCTCGTGGGCTTCACATACTGACAGGGCTCACTTCTCTAGGACAGAAGCCTGCTCATTCACACGGTAGCATCAGTGAGTCAACTACCAACAAGAACACACGCCTTTGGGGAGTGCACACTGTGCTCTCTCTCACCTACCCACACATCCACTACCCACATGCCAGCAGTTACTCTAAGTTTTCTGTCTGGAAATCATTTTGGTGGATTAAAATTATTTTTTACAAAGGTTTCATTTGTTCATGGCGGCCAAGAGGTTAGGCAGAAACCTTGCACTAGCTGTTCAAATATGCCAAAGACCATACCATCAGCAAGTGACTAACAAAAGGATGGTGCTCTCCTCCCAGCCACATAAAATCCCTGGTAAGGTAGGGATGAGCAGGTCCCACTAGGGCAGGGGTGAGCAGGTCCCACTAGGGCAGGGGTGAGCAGGTCCCACTAGGGCAGGGGTGAGCAGGTCCCACTGGGGCAGGGGTGAGCAGGTCCCACTAGGGTAGGGGTGAGCAGGTCCCACTGGGGCAGGGGTGAGCAGGTCCCACTGGGGCAGGGGTGAGCAGGTCCCACTGGGGCAGGGGTGAGCAGGTACCACTAGGGTAGGGATGAGCAGAAACAGTGCTCGGTGCTTTTCTGCTCACTGTGAATCTGAGGCATAAGCGTTCCGGCTAAGTCGAGCTAGGTGTTAATCTCTGCGGATCTATCAAAAGCTGCTGTAGGTGCTAGAAGAGCCATGGGCACTAAACACTCAGCAGTCTGCTGCAGTAAGGCAGTGCTGAGGTGTGAGAACATGGACTGAGCCTTCAGGGGCCGCAGTGTGCGTCGGGCCTTTGAGAGGTGGGGTCTAGTCCCTGTCAGGTCATCTCGCCCTGTGACCTCTCTCAGCATGCCCTGAGATCTTACCAGACTGATACAGCATCATGCATGGAACCTCCAGGACAATGAGCAAAATAAACCTTTTCTTAACAAAGTATCGAGACTCCAAAAGTACGGGGTAACTGAGTAAAGGAAGCCGTTTCTGGAGTGTCCCTGTCACCGGGCCTGCCCTGCTGTACACTGATCAATATGTATCTGTTATATACTAGAGACCAAGAGAAGAGACTCACGGGGGAATAACACCAGGCGCCATCAACTGCTGTTTTTAAACACCCGAGGAGAAACTCTATTTCTAGTTGACAAGAAAACCATGTTCTGCTAGGCTGCACAGACCACTTAGTAAACCTGGGCCCGTCAGCTGGAAAATTGTTTCTATCATGCTAGGGGAACAAGCTAGCTCTGATGCTTTGCCATGCAAAGAGGTGACAGCCCCTTAATTTCCACTGTGGCACAACTGAAGTGAATTAAAGCCATAACACAACAGTCGCAAGGCTCTGTGCAGAAAGCAAATGTCATTTCTACAGGTGTTTTTCTGACTGGAAATGGAAGAGAAAAGGCTATGACTACTCGGAGAGCCTCCCCTAGACGGTAAACTAAGCCCAAACCAGACGTAGTATGCCCACACCTTCGTGAGCAACACTACCTGACGGCAGCCATCTAGTTTGCTGGCAGCCACATTATGAGAATCATTTTCATGATTTTCTAGTTGAGAGAAGTTCAAGTTGTTACGATTTGCTCTGTTGCTTTGAAAGTTTTGAATTTTTTTTTTTTTTGGCCGTGGAGGTTAACACGGTTATTATTTCAATTATAGGCTTGTCAGGAAGTTCCCTATCAACAACGTGGCCTCTTGGACTATCCCATTTTAGAGAACAGCACAGCTTCTTGACTTCCTCTCATAGGTCTCCAGGGCTCTGAACCACATACACACCACCCCTGACACTAATTTACACTCTGTGCTCAGAGAGCAGAGTCTAGTGTATTTTATAAGTAGTAGTGCCAGTGATTTACTTCAGTGTGAACGTGAGTGCTGGGATCACCTGGCCACGGGGTGGGCTGGGAAGACAAGGAAACAATGACAACACTCCTGGGCCAGGTTAATTCAAGCATGCTAGGGCTCGGGGTGCCTGTGGGCACACTAAAAAAACCCCCACCTAACTGTAGTTATCGTTTTGTTGGTGGGTGAATGCTTACATAAATATACTTTAGTGAGAATTCGCCACGCAGGTTCCTATCCATCAGTTCCACAAACCTGTCCCATAACACACTTAGACAGCAAATAAAGAGAATCAAATGCTTACCTGTATGGTAAAATGTGAGAAAAAATAAAAGGACTCCCATGAACATATTACTCAAAAATGTGACAACTCCACAAGTAATTCCTTCTGGAACAGGGTAGACAGTTTCCACAAAAAGCTCAAAAAATATAGGAACGCTGCTGTTCAAGAACACTCCCAGGAGGATGCAGGAGGCGTACAATGTCACTGAAAGAAACACAAATATTTTAGCTCACGGAGGGCAGCAGCGACGAGTCAGGACAGATGCGGCTTCTGGATTTTCCCAAGCACCAGCTCTGGGGTTGCGTCGGTGGCTGATGGGAGTCTGACAGGACACCACACAGCTGTCATCTCCTCGCTCGCTCAGGGTGCTGCAGTAAGAGAGGTGTCACTGCTGAATGATTACCTGTTTATTTGCTTTTTCTTTCTGTTGGGCTATTCCAAAGCACAAAAGCAACTTAGCACGAGAGTTAAATGAAAAGCATTCTGGGCCAGCACGATGGCTCAGTGGTTGCACCTCATTATCTTAGGTCAATGCCCAGAACCCACACGGTGGGAGGAGAGGACAGACTCACACAAGCTGTCCTTTGACCTCTACCTGTGTGCTGTGGCACATGCCCCACACAATGGATACATTTAATAAAAAATAATAAAACTTCTGAGGAAAAGCGTTATAAAAACAAAAATATACTTTTCTGAGTCACAGGCAAATGAGGTGAGGGAATGAAATGCAGGAAGGTAATTAACAAATCTTGTTTCATTTCACAATTTTAAAGGGAACTTAAATAGCAGGAATAAATGTAAGACCCATTAAATGTTATTGAAAATCACTCATGCAGAGACTGGCTCACCTCTACTCAGAGTGAGTCACGTGTGTGCACTGGGGACGGGAAGCTACTGGTAGCTTTTATAGTGTATGCTGCTTCCAATGTCCAGTCATTTAACGACTGGTCAGTGGCAATCAGGGCAGAGGGGACCACCGACCCAAGAACACATCAGCTAGGGTTTAAAACAAAGTGTACTGAAACAAATGACAAAAAAATTCCAGCTCGTAGGGCCCAGCCACACAGGATCACACACTGATGGAACTGGATGTTTGAGGAAACACGGTTAGAGATAATCTTTCCACCTTACCATTCTGGCCCATATCTGTAAACCCAGACTCGTGTCTGTAACTCGGCACTCAGGAGGAGGGACAGAGGATTTGAGATCAAAGCCAGTCTGGACTTCACGGAGTCTCAAGACAGTTTGGGCTATGGCGAGACTGAGTTTTAAAACAGAACAAATCAATCCACGACAAGACAAGTCAAAGAATCCCCCTGACAAAAAATAAAAACCCTGTATTTATATTGAAAGAACTATATCCCTACATGAAATTATAACCAGGTAAATTAGAATGATTGAAACAATCATGATCAATTTAAGAGAACAGACATGGCAAATGAAATACACGGAGAAGTACATACTGGAAGGGACTGGGTACAGGGTCTTGAAAAGAGAGATTAGAGTCTATCGATTTTTACCGAGCTTGCTACACAGACACACCTGGGACACACTTGAAGCGTGGCGTTGGAAGAAGTGGGGCCTAGTTAAACACCCTCAAGCAGCTCTCTTGGCCCATGCTCAGGAGTCTCTAGAGAACTGTCACTTGGGAAAGGTCTAAGTTCTACTGTGGTTAAACACTGCTGCAGGGCCCCCAGCTCATCTTCTGCTGGGTGATTTGGAAGTATCTAGCTTAAACAAAATCTTTGTTTTAGCAGCTCCACTTCAGGGATTTTATGCTCTACCTGTGTGGTACACACACACACACACACACACACACACACACACACACACACACACACACGACAGTCACTGAGATGCTGTTTGTGGCACATGCAAAGATTAAAGACAAGTTACATGGGACCGGAAAGAAGATCAGAGATTAAGAACCTGTATTGTCCTTGCAAAGCACCCAAGCTTTGTTATCAGCACTCACACCTGTAATCCCAGCTCTAGGGATCAGACGCCCCCTTATGGACAACATAGGCACCTGCACTCACACATGCACAAATCCACGCCCACAAAATAAATACACATAAATTTTTTTTCAAAAAGTAAGCTGTATGTCATGTTTGGGGGTTGGCTGGTGAGAATTCTATTTAACAGCATTCAAATATAAAAACACTGGACATGGTGACATGTGCCTACAACCCCAGCACTTGGTGAAGCAGGAAGATTAGGAATTCAGGGTCATCCTGACCTACACGCAAGTTTAAGGCCAGCTGTCTCAACAAAACGAGACAAAAAACCCAACAATAAGCCACCGCTGACAAAAAAAGAACAACAAAAACAAACTAAACAATCCCCCAAGTTCTTGAAGCAAAGGTATGCTATATGGCCAATTAAAAACAGGGGAACTTGTATATATGAATATCGCTAGACACACACATGAAAAGCTGCTGAAAAAAAAGAGAGACACACACACACTGCAAATGTCAGAATTCCCCACAGCACAGAAGAAGCTCGTGACAGGGCCGTCTCTAGCACGGGAGACAGAGGCACAGAGTGGAAAGATGTCACTTTACTTTCTTTTTCTACTATTTAAATTTTAGGGGTCCTGTTTGTGCATTTATTTTACCATGCGCATATCTTAGCTACTGACCAAGAGGGAAATTTCATTATGAATGAACACTGACAGTTGAAACGACTCCGCCTCCCAGAGTCTTAGCTCCGTGACTCAGAAACCGTCAGCACCGTCTGTTGCCAGGCACCCAGTCAGGGTCCAGGATCCTTGGCATAAAGAGACCCGCTTCACTATGAGAGACCCCGTAAGATGCAGAACAGACGGGCTACGTTACGTGTGGAATAACTGGATGACACCGGTGAAAACACAGCTGTCTCAGGCTGTGTGTGTATGCACACGGGAATGTGTGCGCATGCGTGTAGACACGCAGTGTGAGTGCCTGAGGAGGCTAGAAGAGGATGCTGGGTCCCCTGGAGCTGGAGTTACAGGTGGTTGAGCGATGCCCCGTGTGGGTGCTGGAAATGGTACCCTGGGGTCTTCTGCAACAGCAGCAGGGGCTCTTACCACTGAGCCATCTCCTCAATCTCAATATCTGTTCCTTTCATTTCTATAAAAATGATGACTAAGAGGGCTTTAAAAACAGATGGATATGCTGAAATCATTTTCTGCTGCAGAAACTCAAGAATCACACAGTCTACACAGGGAAGAGTTAAGTGGCTGTCTTCCCAATCAGAGCGCGGGGAGAAGGCGGTGAGCACACTGATTCCATACATACATTCCTTAGCGTTCTGGGGCAGGCAGAGCATAGGAGCTGACTGCTAAAAGTCTAAATTTGGTTTCTACTTGAATTTTAGTTCAGTCTTGATATATTCAGTGAGTGAGTGTCATCTATTCAAAGTCAAACAGACAGGATAATTTCCTGCTCGTCACACAGGGTTCAAACTATATGATCATTAAATATTTCCATGACTTTTTATAATAGTGAGACAAAAATTATAATAAACTGCCTTTCAATTAAAACATCAGGGTAATTTAGCAGAACAAACACAAATGAAGCACTGACGCGGATTTTTTCAAAAAAGCTAATAAGATTTCATGGGTCTGCAGTTTAAGCTGCAAAAAAAAAAAATCCCATATAATACAAAGTCGAGTTAAAATGGATGAATGTTAGTCACATAAATTGGATCACAGCCTGGAAGTACTCATTCCCATGACAAACCAAATAACTAAACTTTAGAGGGAGAAAAATTACATATGAATACATTTCCATTAAGTAAAATACACAAACTCCAAGGTCAGTGGTTCTCAGCCTTCCTAATGCTATGATCCTTTAATACAGCTCCTCACATTGTGGTGACCCCAACCATAAAATTATTTTCGTTGCTACTTCATGACTATAATTTTGCTACTGTTATGAATCATAATGTTTTTTATTGTTTTTTTTGTTTATTTATTTATTTTTAGTTGTTGAAAAAAAAATTTCCGCCTCCTCCCCGTTTCCCATTTCCCTCCCCCTCCTCCCACACATCGCCCCTCCCCCCACTCCCTTTCTCCTCTCCCCCCCACACTCCATTCCCCCTCCCTCTAGAGAATGAAGAGCAGTCCAGATTCCCTGCCCTGCGGGAAGTCCAAGGTCCTCCCACTTCTATCCAGGACCAGGAAGGTGAGCATCCAAACAGGCTAGGCTTCCACAAAGCCAGTTCATGTATTAGGATCAAAACCTAGTGCCATTGTCCTTGGCTTCTCATCAGCCTTCATTGTCCGCCACGTTCAGAAAGTCCGGTTTCATCCCATGCTTATTCAGTCCCAGTCCCGCTGGCCTTGGTGAGCTCCCAATAGATCAGTTCCACTGTCACAGTGGGTGGGTGCACCCCTCGTGGTCCTGACATCCTTGCTCATGTTCTCCCTCCTTCTGCTCCTCATTTGGATCTTAATGAATCATAACGTAAATATCTGTGTTTTCCAACGGTCTGAGGTGACCCCTGAAAAAGTGCCATTCAGGCCAGGGGTCACAACCTGCAGGAGCAGAACCACTGCCCTGGGTGATCATCAGTTACTAAAGAAACTCCCGAGAAAGGACAAAGGCTGGGTGTAGCTCAGTAGTAGAGAGCTTGCCTGCCATGTGCACAGTCCTGGGTTTGACCCCAGCATGGCATAAGTTATGTGCAGCCATGCACAAGGTAGCCCAGAGTCTGGAGGTGGAGGCTGGAGGATCAGACTCAAGGTCACTCTTGGCTTTCTAGTGAGTTTGATACAAGTCAGGTCTATTTCGGACCCTTTCTACAAAGGACAAAATAAATTCCAAAATCAGTTAGGAACAGTTAAGAACTGCTGCAGTCAGCATCTAATGAGACTCTAGACAGGTGTGGGGCCACACACCATGAATCCCAGCACTTGGGTGGCGGGGGCAGGTGAATCTCTAAGCTCAAAGCCAACCTGGTCTACAGAACGAGTTCCAGGATAGTCTGGTTTATACAGACAAATGCTGTCTTGAAAAACAAAGAAGATATGGTCAGCCACAACTTTGTAACTTTGGACTTGGAAGATTTTATGGCACTCTGTGTTGGCATACGTCTGTTACCAAACTCGATCTTCTTACCAGCTCCCTGGGGCAAGGAAATTACATGTCTTAAACTGAAGTAGCTAAAAACCTGAAAGAAAACAACTAATCCCTCAACTTGTTTCAATACAAGTTAAATTCACAGTAAAGGGTTAGAAATGTAAAAGTCTCGGATGGGAAGTGATGACCTCCCTTGGTATTTATTACTTTGAGAGGATAGGGAACTGACCTGCTGATGGAATCTGCTACCCCGAAAGTTCCCTTCTCTGCCCTGTAAACCCCTGAGCCCCTCCTAGAGAGACAGCTGCCCTTCACTGTTCTGACTGAAGAACAATTCTGCTTCTGTAGAAGACGACCTCCGTTTACTTCCATGTCCCCTCCAGGAATCCCCATCTAATACTGTTGATAATAATACTGTCCAGGCCTACAGGCTGTAGCTTGTTTGCTACCAAGCCACTGTGTCGGATTGAAAGACACCATTCAATAGTACTGATACACATGGCTTGTGTCTCAAATCTGTATTCCATACCAAAGCTGGATGTGACTGCACAGAGACAGACTGACAGAAGCGAAGGCAGAGCATCCAAGGGTTATAAATGAAAAGAACTTTAATCACCTGTCTGCAGAGTGGGTAAAAAATTATTGCTTAAGTATCTTCAAGGGAAAACTTAGCTTGAGCCGTTCTTCAAACCCCTATGTCAGCAGCCTATTGCGTGCAGGCTGTGAGGCTACAACAGTAAACAGGCATTGAGATCACTCCTCTTCTGCTGTCTCCTGGCTTGGCAGCCATTTCTAGCACAGAGAGGATGGCAATTCCATGCCTGATCCTAAGCAGCCATTACCCCCTTGGTCTCTGGCTGTGAGCACACAGTTCCAGGACAGCCAGGGCTACAGAGAAACTCTGTCTCGGGTGGGAGGCAAACAAAAAACAAACAACAATGAAAAAGGAAATAAGATATAAACATGTAAAACAAAGACAATTTATTATGAATTACCTTAAAAGGGCTAGGTTTAGGACACAAATATAGTTTATAGGTAAGATTTCTTATGTTGCACACTGACAGAGCCTTTACTTCAGGAGAAAAGCTGGGAAGGATGGTTGGCAGTTATTAGACCAGACCATTACTAGAACTGCTTCCCTGCTTCCCTATTGAAAGTCAACTTAGAAATGAAAACACCTCCTTCAGAAATAAAGACACAGGTGAAAAGAAACAACAAGCAGTAAATAGAAATAGTCACGTGCTATCTACATACTCCTTCACACACACACACACACACACACACAGACACACACACACACACACACAGACAGACACACACAGATCTGGAGTAGGCTGAACATACAAAACAAAACACATCTACAGGGGCTGGAAGGATAGGTCAGTGCCTGAGAACACATACTGCTCTTGTGAGGGTCTGAATTCAGACCCCAAGACCCATGTAGGGTGGCTAACAACCATCGATGATTCCAGAACCCTCTGGTCTACAGGGACACGTGCACTCACATGCACATACCCTTATACACTTTAAAATAACTCCTGAAACCCAAAACAATATCACATCCAGACAGATAGACAGACACACTTTACAGCCGTTGAGCAATGGACTTACGACCTTCCTGCTCCGGCCTCCCAGGTAGCTGGGCTCCAGGCCTGGTTCTCAGATTCTCCCGTGCTGAGCTGTGACTCTGCTCACATCGTCACATTTTCTTCCTACAAAGTAGCTGCAGCAGCCCTCATAATCTACTGGAAATTTAGCATGTTGTCCGTGAAACGGGCCCAGATGAGGGTGGGAATATTGGGTGCGATGTCATTAGTGGCTGTGATTTCCTTCTGTGCTGCTAATTTGCAGGCCCCCTTGTTTAGCCTCTTTGCTGGCATACTTTAGGCCCATAAAAATGGACTGTTTGCTATGTTTACAGTTCTGTATGGCTGAAAGGCAAAGTAATTATCGTGCAGAAATGAAGCACAACAAATAATCCTCGAACGAGTGGGCCTGGAGACTGGCTGGGAAACGATACCAGTATGCAGGTTTATCAGACACTTTCCAGAGCCACCAATTATTTATGGTTCTGAAGAAGGCAGTGTACTATTAAATCATGAGCGCTGACTGACTGCCTTCCACCCGCCAGAAACACAATTCTGCCAAAGACTTATTTCTCTTGAACATTTCCACGAATAGATATTACATGATCTTCTTCAGTAGATCCTTTGGGCATTTTATTACATTAAGAAATCATTTTTAAAGCATCCTTTGTGGGCGCACGTTCGGGTGTCTGAGGCCAACGGAGGGGGTTAGTCCTCCGTTCCATCTTACTGGAGACAGGCATTGGCCAGGAGCTGGCCCGTGAGCTTCCAGGACGTTTCCTGTCTCTGCCTCTTCATCCCACTGTGGAGCACTGGGTTAGAAACCTGCACAGCTGCACCTGGTTTCTTTATGTGGGTTCTGGGTTTCAAATGTGGGTCTCACACACTGAGCCACCTTCCCAGCTCTTGTGACAGTTATACCCAGAAGTTTCACAAATCCATTCTCTTCTAATTTATATTCTGTTTTCCATTCTTGGGTGTGAGTAACAGCTATGAGTAGAGTCACTTTTAAGCAAGAAAACTGAAGAGTTACTCCTTTTTTATCTTATTTCCTGAAAGCTTCAAATCGCCTACTTTAAAAATGTTTAAGATCATATTCATCACTCTGTGAGGGGCCATGAGCATGATCTTAATTTTTGCATGCTATTAAAATGAGGAGAAGCTGAAGGGGACATAGGTACACTTTTACTTTTTGCAGGCTATTAGAATGGGAATAGTTATCTTAATAAAGGCAAAGGGCAAAGAATGAAGCAGTTTACTCCCTGGCCTACATGTCACATGTCTTTCAACAGCTGGGAATGCTTCCTTTCTTGAGGTGACACTGGAGGTAACCTGTGGTCAGCTATCACTTCAAGAGCGTTCAGTGCGACAGAGTCCTCCAGTCTCACCCTGGACTTGCCGGGCAGCGTCACACTCAGTCTAGTAGCTGAGATGAAATCAGATGAATAATGGCTCCCAAGGCAACTTCTGTCAAATAGTCAAATTGTATTGTTTCAGCAAACTCAACGCAAAAGTGCGAACATTTTTCAAAATGCCATTTTCCGAGCATTCATCTGATCAGTAAAAAATGACTGTGTGCGTTGTATCTAACGGGGCTCGACATCTCATTCTCAGGTCAGGTGAATAATGTGCTCGCAGCGCTCTGTTTATAGCAAAAGCCTCGAGATTTTGAAGCTCACGTTATCTAGTCATGAAGTTATTTATTTGTTCCATTGTAAATACTTCAGTTAATTAATAATGGAAGTTTTAAAGATTAAGTTTTCCTAAGAGGAAAAAAATGCATACTGCCGACAGCCTCCAAAAGGATGTATGTAAGCAAGTGCATATATCAAGCCCTTGTGCCTTCAGAGACAATGCCATGACCCAGTTTCTCTTCTGCAGGGATGGGCGGACTACACAAAGACTAATAGGGGTTGTCATAAGACAGCAGTGAGAGAAAACTTAACTAGCTCTTAGCTTGTTATGTCCAGTTATGCGTATACAGTAGCCACTGTTTAGTGATGAGGATGCTCTGGGAAACAAGCTATCCAGTCGCTACTGGAGCAGCGGATGCATGCACACAAAGACGGCTGAGATGCTGAACTAACAGTCTTAGGGGACAAATGCTACAGATGCTGCCCGTTTTGACCACAGCACTGCTTTGTGGCATGGCTGCTTTGCATACTTCTCACGGAGATTCTCCTGACGTAGAGACCCGGAAGAGAACCACACATTTCCTAACCAAGGATGACAACCAAAAAGAAACACGAATTTGCCAATACTGACTTTAAATATTGATCTCAATGTCTAGATCTGTCCATAATTAGATTTTGTAGTAAATTCCCCTTCATGGATCCTTTTTCACTTGAAAAGAATTAGGTCAGATTTTTACAAAGGCAGAGGGAGTATCTGTGATAGAGTTATTACAATTCCCCATTGTTCCATTACAATGTGCCCTTTTGCTTTCCCTGCAGCTTGGGATGAACGACAGAGTGACAGGGGTTGCTGGGTCCTGCAGGCAGGAAGTTCTGTCTACTGAGGCTCTGGAGGAGGCAACAGTCCCTCCCCATCTCCCTTCCCAGGTGCAAGGCTGGAGACAGAATTTATGAAACACAAATCCATGCTGCAGATTATCCTCCTGGTAAGGAGGGGCAGGATTCACTCAGAGAAGGCCAAGCTACTCAGTATGAAAGGAGAGGCCGTGGCAATGGAGAGCAGAGTCGGCACAAGCTAGTTCCTGACCCGGGGCTAAGACAGGAAAGACATTGGAAACTGACTTGCAATGGAAAACAACAGTAAAATTTAAATAAATATCATGGCATAAGTACAGTGGATTTTTTTTTGGTTGTTAAGATGGGTATATCAAACTCAACCCTTCAATCCGGCCCTGATTTAGTCTAGAAGTCTGCTTCACTTCCTGCCCAGCAGACCTCTTTCCAACCAGAGACTGGAAAATGTGGTCTTGATAAAGCCAATCATATAAGTGGAATATTAAAAAGATACACAGTTTCAAATATACTCTGCCCCTAACTATAAAGGACAGATAAGCTCGCTATACAGATCCAGACAAAAACAGGTGTAAACATTAAAGTCCCTGCTAAAGCTTCCACTCAGAGATGAAGCGGCACTTGAACCCGACAGCTGGACTGTCTTACAATAACCAACAGCTGTCACCAAGCACTCATTAAAGTCTCACAGACACTGACTTCTACATGGGATCGAGAAAAAAAATCTATATGCAATCCCATGGATGAAAGGAGCTATAAACTAAAATGGTCTCACCAGAGTGACGCCCAATTGCCAAACTATACCAGAATGAAGTAAAAAAAAAAAAAAAAACCTGGCCCAATGGGCTGAAGAGATGGCTCAGTACTTAAGAGCACAGGCTGCTCTTCCAGAGGATGTGGGTTTGATTCCCAGCACCAAATGGCAGTCACAACTGCCTGTAACTCTACTTCCAGGGAATCTGATGCCGTCTTCTGGCCTCCATGGGCACTGCATACATGTGGCGCACAGACACACAGCAAGCAAAACAGCCATACACATACAATTAAATAAGTTTAAAAAGAAATCTGACTGGGAATGCTTGCCTAATCGTTTGAAACCCCGCACAGGAACACGGGTATGTAAACAGTCACAGAATTTTAGTCACTGTCCAATTATTATGCTCGACAACTGGGCTTCACAGCTCGGAAGGGCTGAAGGAAGACAGCGGGAGCTAAAACTTCCCCGCATTTTCCCTCTTAGGAAAAAAAAACTTTTTTTAATCTAAAAATTACATTTATTTATTTAATGTATATGTATGTAAAAATTAGATTTTATTTACTTATTTAAAAAAGGTATGTAAGTGTGGGTTCGCATGTATAGAGACAACTCTCTGCTTCTCCATGTGGGTCCTGGAGCTTGAACTCAGGTTGTGAGGATAAGCAGCAAGCATGTTTCCCATGGAGCCATGTGGCAAGCCTATTGCCTCTATTCTTAATGCTCACTTAGTATGGTATCAACTTTTAATGGTGCTTCTAAGGCCAAAACAAATACCTAACAATTACAATACTCACACACTTAGGAGCAAACAATTCAGCGTATACATCCTGACAACTTAGTAGCCACTTAAAGAGTAGTATCCACAGTCAAAAGAAGGGCCACCATTACTACCGTGTGTGCATCTGGTGGGCAACTGGAGGGCTCCAATTTCCAGGCAGGGCAGTGGTGGCACATGCCTTTAATCTTAGAACTTAGGAGGCAGAGTCAGGTGGTTCTCTGTGAATCTGAGGCCAGACTGGTCTACAAAGTGAGTTCCAGGACAGTCAGGACTGTTTTACAGAGAAACTCTGTCTTGAAAAGGAAAGAAAGAAAGGAAGGAAGGAAGGAAGGAAGGAAGGAAGGAAGGAAGGAAGGAAGAAAAGAAAGAGCGAGCGAGCCCCAAGGTCCAAGTTTCCAACCGCACTGAATATTGCCACCATCATTTCCAGTTTCAAATCAGTTCTGTGAACATTTGCTGACTACTGCACCAACTGCTGAAAAACTAACTTCTCAAAGCTACGACATCATAAGAATGCACCTAGTCTAGTGACAGTGGGAATGTCCCTCCCTGCACTGGAGGCTCCAGTGGAGTCCAGCAGATGTCAAGGCCCAGCGAGGCCCCTGTGGATTTCTGGGAAAAGGAACCACTGGTGCTGGGCAAGTGGCCCCCCTGATGCCTTCAGATCTTCTTCACTCCTGCTCATCAAACGCTGGTCTGACATTAATCCCTCAAGGTACTGCACAACAGATAATCCCGTAATTGAGCACCTAAGCCATGGAGGCTAAAAATTACTGGTAAGATGAGTATGAAACCTGCATCTTAAGCAACTTAATAGAATAGAGGAAGAAGCCATCACGATCCCTTGCCTTCCTCAGTAAGTCATCATTAGGAAGCTGGACAAGACCCTGGGGCTGGCAGGAGGATTCCTCTTATTCCTGAAGACTGACGTTTCAGTCTCTGAAATTTATTGATGTGCTACCTTACAGGGCAATGAGGAATAAAGCCGAGAAAGAATTAAGGTTGCTCATAAATGGAGTCTGAAATTTGGAGATTATCCTGGATTGTCGGCGTCGGCCCAACATGAGATGTGGATCCCTGATGGGGAGCAGGAGGGCGCAGACACAGCTGTGAACAAAGTCAAGAAGCTGTAGCATGCTAGGAAGCTTTGGCCTCGGAGGTGGGGAAAGACATTCTTCCTGAGTCCCCATGATGCTCTTAGCCCAGACCCTACTGCAGGTGGCTTTCCATTCTCTGGGGATGTAAGACAGTACTTTGGGCTGCTGCTGAGCCACTACATTTATGCAACTTACTAGAGCAACAACAGAAAAACTCGGAACTTATATTAGTAATAACAACAAAAATAACAGCAACTACAAATATTTCTGGCCAATTACACAAACTAAATAAGCTGGTTTCAGTAGCGTCAAAAAGCTACTGAACAGATGATGTGATAATGTCATACAGAGAATTGTACTGAAGTATAGTTTAGATATAATCATGCCTTGCTTTTATTATACTGTTTAGTAACAATTATAAATAGGATAAAATATGTTTTGCCCTGGTGTGAATTTCACAGGAAAGCATTTTCACACTATATGAGATAATGTAAAGAGGACACTTCCCTATGCAAGATATTCAACTATTCCTTGGATTCTTTCTATCTGGGATGACAATATGATGATGGGACAAGGGCAGGCTCTTCGTTCCTATATCTATGTGTGTGGCATGCACACATGTGTGCAGTACATATGCATGTGGAGCCCTGACGTTGATTTTGGTGGTCTTTCCTTGACACCTTTCCACCTTATTTTCTAGCACAGGGTCTGTCACTGACCCTGAAGCCCCTTTGTTGGGACAGGCTGGACAGTCAATAAGCTACATGGATCCGCCTGTATCTGAGCCCCCAGTTTTCAACAAAAGTAAAAAACTAAATTGTGTGTACAGGCATGGGTGTGTGCACGTGCCCTTGGAGGCTAGGAGTGTTGGATCCTTGGAAGCCGGGTTACAGTGGTTGTGAGCCACATACCATGACTGTCAGGAAGTGAACACAAATCTTCTGTGAGAGCTGAGTCGTGACTCTAGCCCCTTGCTCTCACCATTTTATGTAGGTTATGGAAATCTGATCTCAGGTCCTGGTGCTTACCCATAGGCATTTTACCAGGGGGGCTGCTGTGGGACAATCGCCTGTACCCTGTCACTTATATTTTAAATAAATGCTGATTGGCCAACAGCCAGGCAGCAAATATAGGTGGGACAACCAGGCAGGAAGCAGAGGTGGAGCAATAAGAACAGAAGAATTCTGGGAAGAGAAAAGATTCAGTCTGCAGTCCTTACTCAGACACAGAAAAGGCCAGACTCACAGCAAGCAAGATGTGACTGCCTTGCTGAAAAAGGCACCAAGCCTCGTGGCTAACAAAGACAACAATTATGGGCTAATATACATTATAAGAGTTACTAAGAAGCCTGAGCTAATCACCCAGTCAGTTTGTAGTTAATGTAGACCTCTGTGTGATTTATTTGGGACTAAATGGATGTGGGCCCGGTGGGACAGAAACCTCAGTCAACAGGGAACCATTGCCAACGCCTGCCTCTTTATATACTGAACAAGGTCCTACTGCCAGAGCATGCATATTATTGTGAACCTAAAATATTGGTTCCAAGCTCAAAAATAACCTGCACTCACCTGTCGTCAAAGGCAAGTGGGTGATGCTGTTGAGACAGGTCAGGGTGAACCATGTGGAAGACAGGGTAGCCCCAGAAAACAAGAGGAGGAGAATTAGCTTCAGCATACCCCGGATGAAGTCTGCAAACCTGAAAAGAAACAACAGAACATTAATCCTAGCTAGGCTTTTCAGTATCGCTTAAATTAACAACATTCTTTAAGCAACTATTACTTGAGTTTTCTCTGCATAGTTTTAAAAGCCAGTTATAAAGATATATTTACTTCTTTCCTTGTCTTGAGGATGTTACTTATAATAACTTATTTTCCTCTTACAAATATACAGTTCACAGAATAGACTTTGAACTTTTAAACTGACTTTTATTTGTATACTTTTTAAACACTCTATAATGAGTACACTTTAGCCCAGTTTTAGAACTGACATTGATGTACCACACTCTAAGAATGTACACAAATGCCTCAGGAGATGCTGCAGTCACATGACCTGGCCCTGCTCTGCTCTCCTTTCCTCATTTCCAACTGGATGCTGTTTTCTGTTCTTATCCATGGTAAGGTTGGTTCCCACAGCAAGGTTTAGCTTTAGTACTTGCTTAGAGTTACCCGGATTCTCACACACTCATTACTGTTTACTCTTCCACTTACCCATCCTTTGCAATACTTCAATACTACCCTTTTTTTTTCCTTCTGCATTTATTTGATACGATGTGGGAGCTCCTGTTTACTTTCTGGACTAAGTGACTTTAGGCTGTGAGAGCTGCCGCCACCTAGTGGTGGGAAAAATGTGCTGCTTGGTTAGTGCCAGGGTTGCCCTCTTCACAGGAGAAATTTCTACAACTCCGGAATGATCCGGCAGCCTAATAAAAATGTCCTCAAGAAGATGTGTCCCCAGGGAGATTCCAGGTGCTTGGTCTGAATTCTAAGTTCACTGATTATCATTTATTATAGAAAAACTGTGTATGATTCTTGTCAGGACAATGTGTCTTATAATCAGTCAAGGGAATTCCTAGCCTAAACCTTTCTTTAGCTTTTGGATTTTATTCATCTACGCTTTTCAAACATCAAACAAATAAACAAACAAAACAAATAAAGTGACCTGGAAGTTATAAATTCAATTTATTCCTACATCATCCCAGAAACACTATGTAAAAACTGCAAGGTCTACATATATTATCCTGTGTCAATCATGTTTAAGGTTTTAGACACTGAGGAGATTTGTATATCTTCTTGATCTCCTCAAATATGTAATGAGATTCTTTCCTTCCTGGTGAAGTGATTGAATGCTGGTGTCTGTGATGCAATGGCTTGGAGGGTAAACAGCTCTCCTTCTTTCCACGTCACAGGAAGGAGTGACATTCGTTTTTCTAAGATTTCTGTTTTTAGAATAAATAAGAACCCTCTTTCTTCTTCTAACACATCCTAAAAGCTGTTGTCATAATGGGCTGGAAAAAAGAGAGTTTGAGGACACTGGAGACTCTGCAGACCCTTCCATCCAGGTGGGACACAGGGCAGGGGGTCTGCCGTTCCAGGAGCCCAGAGATGCTCTGGTGTATGGCTTCTTGCTAACTACTGCTTTACTATTGGTTAAAAATTCTATCACTTTTGGGGGTGGGCCTATTTGATGATGTTGCTCTCAACTATAGCAAAGAGAAGGAGCTTAATTACAATGGCAACATCTGTGGTCTTCAGAAACCATTTTGGGAAGGACGACTCCCAAGCAGGCTTCTTGTGGCCGGAATCCCTTCTGCTACATGAACATCCCTGGTAGCCTGAACAAGTGTCTCTTTCTGGCTTTTTCTTCTGCTCTTTTCTAAATTATGTTCACATTGGGACCCACTTCTCTTCTGACTCACCCCCTACCACTTACAAGTTTAATATAAAATATTGGGGAACCTATTTCTCTTCTGCTACACTTACAAGTTTTGATATGAAATATTCTCACCTTGCCATAGCTATCCCAACAACACAGCCTCCAACTATAGACCAAAATCCAATCCAGCCAGCATCTACCTGTTAAAGAAGCAGCAGACACATTAATGCAAATTAGACTAGCATAAATGAAATCCTCTATAATCAATATTAATAGCTAAATGGCAACAAATCTAGGAAAATTATTTAAGAAAATGGATAAAACAAAAGGAGATATGTCTAAATAAATACAAATTTGTCTTCATAATTATAACCTCCATTAATTTTATTGAAATGTTTAAAACAACAAAATAATCCCACTAAATATTTTTGGGCACGTGCTATACACTAGCATTGTCTAGTGCTGTCTAGTACTAAGAACTCCGACTAAGAAATGTTTTACAGTCTCTGACCTCAAGGAGTTTAAATCTAATCATCATATATAAAATTCCTAGAAAATTATTTGTTGCTAAGACATTTGGCCACACCTAAGACCACACCCAGTGATGAGGGATGGAGAGGAGGGAAGGGGAAAGGAGGGGAAAGGTTGGTATCATAGTTTAGATAAGATATGCATACCTAGGCCTCAGGTGACTCTGCTTAGCCCCCAGCTGGTGGCACTACTTGAGAGAGTGCCAGTACTTGGTGGTACTACAGAAGCTTCAGGAGGTAGGGCCTACCTGAAGGAGGGAGGCTACTTGGGGACACTTCGCTAGGGACTGTATCTTGTCCCGAACCCCTCAATGGGAAGGTGGACTGCTCTGTTCCCCCACCATGCTGTTCTGCCTCTCAGCCCCATAGCAATGGGCCAAGGCAACAGAGACTAGAATCTCTAAAACCGTTAGCCACAGTAGTGCCTTCCTCCTGTTAAGCTGCTCTGTCGGTGTCCTGTCACTTCGAAGTCTCACGAACACACGTAGATAGAAAGAGAAAAGCTGAACTCGGAAAATGTTTCTATTCCCGCTACAGACGAGCTCAGTGACCCTGGTCAATTACACCGCTTACCTACAAAACGATGAGTGGAACGGTCTGTGCCCAGGACTTAGCGCAGCAGACACACACAGCCCAGAGTCACTGAGCACTAGTGGCTACTCCCATCTCAGGATGCTTCTCCTGTCTTAGTTCTTCCCCACTTTCCAGTCACTTCTGAAGTGGCCCCTAGAAATCTGTTTTGTACACTTGTATACTTCCAGTCATTCTTCTGCTCAGAAAGAGTTGCTGGCTTTTCTAGAAGCTACACACAAAGTCCAACCACCTGGCACTTAAAAATCACTCAAGTTAATGTCTATCTTTTATTACCTTTTTTATTTTTTTGGAGTCACATTTTTTACTGTGATGAGGACTGACGGCCAAATGTCCCCTCCTTCCACCTGTGCACTCTGGCAGACTACACACCCACTCCCATTTGCTATGTGTGATCATGAAGTTCCATTCGGGGAGGCGAGGACCTGAAGACAGCTCTCTGCTGCTCCGTGCTTGCTCCTCTCTCTCTCTTTCCACCTCCTGCCCTCAGATCTGTACATCTATGTTTGCAATGTCAAGGTCTAGGGACAGAATCTGTACAAAGCAGAAGCAGTGCAAGTCTCTAGAACAGCGTGAAGAAAAGGAGTTGCCATGCTGTGGCCAAGTGTCCAGGGCCATTTACATGCTGTCCTGCACTGCTGTGGACAAGAAATTTCTCCTGCAGTCCTCAGAACGGGGAAAGTGGACTTCCCATAGTAACCTAGCCTACTCTAATTCAGTGAGTCTGATCGTATTTTCTACAAGAAGCACACAAAGGCTCTCTGGACAAGGAAGCGTCCTGACACTTACATGATCTCTAGTTTTCCACAACACTGGCACTGGGGACAAGAAGACTCAGTAATGCAGGGCTATCCTCTCCCTTTGGGCATCAGCTATCTGTCACTCAATGCTCACTTAACACCTAGGACTCTGCACATTACTTCCTCTTTTTGAAAAATCTGTGTAGTGTGCGAGCGCGTGCGCACATGAACACGCACATGATCACATGCCACCAATGCAGGTATGTTCATGTCATGCTGAACTGTAATGGACAACTTGTAAAAAAAAAAAAAAACCAAAAGGACAAGTTGTGTTAGTCCCACCTTGCCTTTTACTTTGAGAAGGCTAAGACGGCCTTCAAGCTTCAGCTGATCCCCTCTCTCTCTTCTCACTGCAGGAGCACCAGGACTGCAGATGCATGCCTCTGCCATTGGTTTCCGTGGGTTCTGATGAGCTAATCTCAGGTCCTCATGCTTGCGTGACAAGCCCTTTACCCACTGAGCCATCCACTCTCTAGCACAGCCCACACATTCTCATCCGCCCTGGGAGAGTGGCACTGTGTGTCTAGCTGTATTGATGCTGGTCTTTTCAAACCAGCGATGGTCTTTTCCCTTTGCTAAAGGGATTCACTTTATTTAATAAAATTCTACCCAATACCTTTCTTTACTAAATCTTATTGTTCTCATTTAATTTTAAACTATGCTTTAATACTTGGTGTGATCATGGACACTATCTCTCAGAGTTTATACATAGACAGATACCTGGAAGGGCTTCTCAGGGTTTGTAACACAAGGCACAGATACACAAAAATCAGCATCATTTAAATAGACTTGCACTTTCTCTTATTGGAACTGAACACACTCTGAATACCTGCCATCCAAAACATGGATCAGGAAACAGGAGTGGTCTCTTTATTTTTTAAAAAAGATTTATTTATGTATTTTATAGATATGAATACTCGATTTGTATGTATGCTTGCATAACAGAAAGGAACACATTGGATTGAAGAGGGCACCAGATCTCATTTATAGATGGTTGCTAGGAATTGAACTCAGGACCTCTGGAAGAGCAGCTAGTGCTCTTAACTGAGGAGCTATCTCTTCAGCTTGAGGAGAGGTCTTTCAATGACAAAGTCATTGGAGATCTGCCCTTATGAAAATTGGATTGGCTTTCTTTATAAAAGTAGAAGGGGTTAGCTGGGCGGTGGTAGTGCATGTCTTTAATCCCAGCACCCGGGAGGAGAGGCAAGTGGATATCTGTGAGTTCAAAGCTAGCCTGGTGTACAGAGTGAGTTCCAGGATGGCCAGAGCTGTTACATAGAGAAACCCTGTCTTTGAAAAAAAAAAGTAGAAGGGGCTGCCTCATCCTCTGCCATGTGAGTGTACAGAGACATGCATACAACACAGCCATTATCCTGTCTATAAAAAAGGCGGCTAATATTGCTGCATACGCAAGTGCCTCAGACAGGTTGCACATTGCCTGTCAAAGGAAGCATACATGAAAAACTAGTTCCATTCCTAGACATACAACCAAAAGAACTGTACAGGAGGAATATAAAGAGCCATGCATGAGAATGGTCACACAACCCTCCTGTGACAGCAAAAAATTGGAAACAATATAAACGTTCATTAAAAGCAGATGGCCAAACTGTTCATTCATAGAGCAATAACAGCATACCAGCATGTTGGATTTTTTTCTGTCTGCCATGCTAAACTTCACTCTGCCTCCTACCATACCTTCTGGAATCAGAAAGAATGAGGTAAAGATACCAAGCATGGTAAAAGGGTTTGGTTTCCTTGTTTTTGTTTTTTTGCATTTACATGTGCACATGCATGAATCTGTGTATGTATGTGCATGCATAAATGCAGATCAGATGACAACTTGTGGGAGTATGTGTGTGTGCACTCTCAAGTACGTGTGTGTACACCTGTGTATGTGTATGCATCCGATGTGTAGATCAGAGGACAACTTGCGGGAGTGTGTGGTGTGTGTGTACATGTGTGTACATGTGTGTATACAAGTGTGTACATTTCTGTATGGTGTATGTGTATGCATGCGCCATGTAGGTCAGAGAACAACTGTGGGAGTGTGTATGTACATTTGTGTGTACAAGTGTGTGCATCTCTGTATGGTGTGTGTGTAATGCATGCGCCATGTAGGTCAGAGGATAGCTGTGGGAATCAGATCTCTCCTTCTGCTGTCTTCTGTTATGTGGGCTCTGATGTGGGTCATCATGTGTAGCCCCAAATGCTTTTACCCATAGCCCTCTTGCCAGCCATGGTCATGTTTATAGAAGGAGATGTCCTAATTGTGAGACAAAAGAAAGTCCTTAGAACAGCAATTTATCAGGTGACAGGTTCATAATTTACCTCACCATGTATGAAACAAGGGTAAATGATGAGGTTAACCAAACTAAGAAGTTTTCCTCTTCTATTTCTCAGTATTAATAGCAGTCCAAGAAATGGGAATTCACAGCTGATATTAAAAATCGAGTTTTCATCTGTCCCATAGGAATCTTATTTGTAGTAATGATTGAGGCAACATTTTACCTACCCTTGAAGCTAAAACCAAAAACATATCACAATTATTTATGCTAAATGAACAAAAATTCCTACAACATATACAGACACAAGTACTCACTTGGCTGACATGCACTGGTGTTAAAATTAAGTCCAGAACTCCAGACCAGCCAGCAAACACACCAAGTGGTATCGCATACGCTAAAGCAATCATCAAAAACCTCAAATTGCTGCAAAAGAAAACATTATTACAAATTTAAAATGTAGAACTTAAACTATTGATGAAACTCTGAAGTCATTTTGAAACAACACAGAACTGAAATAGGAAATATGTGTCCATCTTTAAAGAAAATCAAGGTTCTTTAACCTGCTAATTTTTCATAAGAACCCAGCCCTAAATGGGATGATTTTAGCACAGCCCTGCACTCGCAGCTCAGCAGGTGGAAAGACTAAGTGTACGGTTGGCGGACGACTCCAGGGGAACGCCATTTTCCAGACATAACACGGCAGACACACATATGAACTCATAGTCCGTGTCAGCACACACAAGACCTACACAGGTTCAAACCAGACAAAATCCCAACATGGAGAAGGGGAATGGACACAAAGTCCCATCCCTAATCAAGAAGTCATTTGTAAGAGATGTCGGGAGAGGGAAAATCGGTTTTCTTTCATGGAGTGACAATGGTCAGCACCAATCAATTACACTCCAGGGCAGGCCCTGTACTCAGAAACAGTTGGCCAATCCAAAACGGACTCCGTGATTTTGTTTGTTTATTTACTTTCTTTTGTTTGTGTTTGGCTTTCTTCAGAGAGAAAATATGAACCTGGGTGGAAAAGAAAAGGGGCAAAAATCTGAGGAGAGCCGGAGGAGGGGAGAATGCGATCAATACATAGTCTAAAAATCACAAAACAAAAATCCAAGAAATCACCCCAAAAGTATCCTTTTCATTTATAATTTTTATTTTTTTTACTTATATTTTTTAAATTTCCAGTGTTTGCTGTGTTATGTTTTATGTGATATGTTGTATTTACAGGATGATTGGTTTGAATTTGGGGCAAGCTTGGGTTACAGAGTGAGTTCCAGAATAGCCTGGGTTATACATCCCATCTTAAAAATTCCAGCCAAAACAAAATAAAAGAAAAATCCATACAGCACCTAGGAATAAGCCAGGAAGGTCAGACACACGCACGCACACACACACACACACACACACACACACACACACACACACGGGGTAAGGGTGGGGGAGGGTGTGAAATTTTAAACCTAATTAAGAGAGCAGAGACAATCTAAGTAGACGAGCAGTCCACACTATCAGCCTACATTGATCTGTAAACTCACTGTGATCACAGCTAAAACAATACTTGTATTTTTCTTGGAAACTTAAGAAATATGAAAAATGAAATTCTTTAAAACGCTAAGTCACCCTTAAAAAAATAAAAAAGATTAACAGAGAAGCCCCTGTCCCGAGACAGTAAGATTAACTGCTTGGCTGAGCCAGTGAGAGTGTGGCACTGGCTCATGACAAAGAGGACTATGGGGAAACACAGACCAGGACACAGACACTGCACACAGTGAAACAGCACTGCCCACCAAGTGCCAAGCATGTCTCCAGATGTTGTTCCCAGACGAGGAAAAACACCGTCTATACCGCTGTCAACAGCATTTACTAAGGCGGACTAAAACTCGGATATGAAACGGAAAACCAAACAACTATTTAAAAAAAACAACAAAAACTCATGAGGCAATAGGAAATGTAAACACTTGGACTTGGAGAGGTGGCTCTGTGGTTAAGAACACTGGCTGCTCTTCCAGAGGACCTGGCTTCAATTCCCAGCACTCACATGGCAGCTCACAACTGTCTGTAATTTCAGTTCCAGAGAATCTGATACCTTATATAGATATACCTGCAGGCAAAACACCAATGCACATACATTTTTTAAAAAAAAATCATTTAAAAAAACTTTAAAAAAAGAAAATGTAAACTCTGACTTGTCAGGAAATTATTGCTAGGACCTCCTAAGGTATGATGACATTACACTTATTACAAGAGTTCTAAACAGTCAGGGGCTGATGCAGACGGTTCCAGAATTTGAGGGAAGCTTGAAGCTTGGGTAACATAGTGAGATCCCATCTCAGTTTTTTAAAGGTCTGTGTATTTAACATAAACTACACATACTGCAGCATTTCTGGGTGAAGTTGACTGTCCTTGGGTGAAGGGAGTGGGGCCGAGATAAACAAGGTGGCTGTGCCGGTCTGAGTTCTGGGGAGGGGCGTTTATATTATTTTACTTTGTACATCTTACAATGTTCTAAAACCGAAAGCTTAAAATGTGGTTCCTTTGGCACAGTGCTTGTGTAGCCTGCAGTTCCCAGCCCCACACACTGTAGCACATGTCTGTAACCCAGCACTCACGAAATGGAGACACAACATAGGTGGAGGCAGGAGGATCTGAAGTTCAAAGTCAGTCCTGACTACAGAGTGAATTTGAGGCCATCCTGATCAAAATGACACTCTGTCTCAAAACCAACCAACCAACCAACCAACAAAAACCAGTCAAACAGAATGGAGCACATAAACTGAGCACAGATAACAAAGATAAATTATATTAATTATATTTACAAAGGCAAAGAGGTGAAGAAGCTCACAAAGGCACCTGGGAAACGGGAGGGGGATGAAAATAAAATGAAGGGTAACAGTGTCTATGTGCTGCCAAGAGCAGGTTCGACTCTAAAATGCAAAATCAGCAGCCGTCACCAAACATGACACTGGCGTACAAAGGGGCAAAGGTCACATCAGGTCACACAGGCAAAAGCCTGGTAAAGCAGCAAACTGCATGGTGGGACCCTGGAGCGGAAATGCTGATGGGTTTGATGCCTCCAGATAATGAAATTACAGTTTTCAGAGCCAGCTTTTTAAAATTAAAATGTCTTTAAAAATCAAAAGAAGAAGTAAGGATTTCTGAAGTTCTTTGAAAAACCAGAGGAAATTATCCTGTAGGTTTGAGGTATTGGGCAAGACAGGCCCACAGAATCTCCCTGAGAGCCCAGAAGTATAGAAGGTCACCAGGCTAAATAACAAACCACAGCACAGATATAGACACAGGCATACAGACACAGAGACACACATACAAACGCACACAGGCACACACACACACACACACACACACGCATGCACACACAGTTACACTGACGGCAGCCACAGCCACAGTCTGCTCACCTTAGTAACCTACAAAAGCTGCGCCGATAACTCAGCCGCTGGCTGGCTGCAGCAACGCTGGGAGGAAGAGGAGGCCGGGGTGGAAAATAGGCAAGGGTGGCAGAGAATATTAGACAGGCAAATCCAAACTCTGAAAGAAAAATAAAAGTGAAGTGTTAACCAATGATACAAAAGTCAGTACTTACTTCTTTAATATCTAGCTCTACAAAGACAAGCAAAAACCCCACTCAGCCCAGAGCAGAGGCTGGGTGTGTGGAGACCTAAATTCCACAGGCCACCAATAGGGGGCGTGCTGTGAACAAAGATGCACAGTGGTGCCTGGTACACACCAGTGATCCAAAGGCCCAAACCCTGCAGCTGAGATTCCAAAGCAGGTCTAAGACAACTCTAATAAGCATGGTACTCAGGAAGAAGGGATACAGGAGGACACTAAAGAGGGTAGGATTCTGTCTCATGGAAGACAGGGCTTCTGATGCGCAGGTAAGATAGATTCAATTCACACACTGTGCAGGAAAGTTAAACAGGACAAAGAGGCATCTAAAAGTAAGAAACCAAGAGACTGAAAACGCAAACGGAATGCTCCCTTTTCTCCTCCGTCCCTGCTATGCCAAATCCTGAAATACAGATCTCCTCGTGTAACTTGGGGATGAATTCAGAGTGTGGCCTCAGCCCATGGAGGGGCCTGCTCTGGAAGCTTCCGTAGCCTGGCTTCCCTGGCTCTACGGAGCCTCACTAGATCTGAACTACTCTCTATGTTTCATCTGTCTGGCTGCCCAGACTCTCTCCCTTCACTGGGGTCTGGCTGTCCAGGCTCTCTCCCTTCACCGGGGTCTGGCTGCCCAGGCTCTCTCCCTTCATTGGGGTCTTCCCTGGTTCTCCCCTCATCTTCCCTTGCCCTGTGGGTTTTGCTGGCTCCTCCTCACCTCCGGGTTCTAGGTCAGAGGCTAATCTCTAAGGAGCTCCACTGCGCACTCAGTGGAGACAGGCATGCACTGCTGCCTCGGAGCTTCAGAGCCCGGGCATGGCCACCCAAGTGCCCAGGCAGGGGCAAGCATACAGGAGGAGTCCGATATTTAGCAAGCAAGTTAAGGCAAAATTCAGTATAACCTGGTCCCTTATCTTTCTTTATCAACTTCATTTTCTGCTATTTGCTACTGACACACAAATAGTCTCATGGGACCACTGGGACCATATCAAAATAGGGGGGGCCACACCCTAGATACTCTCATCCCTTCTCTGCCCTTCAGGGTCCCCTGCATGAAACACCCTCACCCATTTGAACATTTGGTGAACAGTTATGATATCTATATAACATGATAACTATATTAATTATTATAATTATTTTATCATAATATATTACACTATCCATATATTCTTACTTTAATTCATTATTATGTTCTTGGTAAAGCTTTCCTTAACACCTCAATTTCTCTCTAAACCCAGGCAAGTTTGGTTCCTCCACCTTGTATGTTCCTAGTTGTACTACAATGGTCTCAACACTGATCCTACCACCTCCCTGTGCTGAGCACTATGCTTAGATACAGCAAAGGTGTATAAAAAACACAAGGAGCAAGAAACACGCGTATGGGGGGGACATAAGAAAAAGCTATAAGGGTGGAGTATAGGGCTGGACTAGAGACAAGGGAATGGATGTGAGAGAACTCTTTAGAAAGGTCGCTGTCTCTGATTAATAAGACTAACATGCGTAGCCAAATCTATAAGACTATGGAATATGTTATAGAGTGCTTTACTGCAAATAGATTAAAAGTATAAAATTAACAAAGAATTTTCTATGTAGCAAGCACATGTTACGTTTAGTGACTTTCTAGGAAGGGTTGTTTCAAGCTGGTATCTCCATATAATACAATAAACGTACAGTCTGTGATATGATCTGGCACACCAGAACTAGAGAGCAGAGACTGGAACGGATACCAAAGAAAACCAGGAAGAAAAAGGCTCCACAGTACCTGCATACAGCACAGTCTCGATGCGGTCTTTGATATGAGCCCGGCTACTCTCCGCACCCAGAAGGGGCGATGTCCCATTGGGAGCTGGAACAACAAGGGGCCCGACAAGGAACGCACATGCTCCACCGAGGTAACTCAGCATTGATGCAATTGCTGTGGCTGTGGCTCGTTCATCTGCAGAGAACCATGTCGTAGAGAGGAACGGGGCTGCATTCATGACAGTTGGACCTGCCAGCCCGTTTAATATCTGTCCTCCGTGGATTAATCTGGAATTAGGAAAGTTATAAGGCAGGACGATATTTGAAACAAGCATTTTCTAAATCAAAAGGATATTGTTAAGCAAACAGCAGTTTAACCACGGTGATTAAAATGTATATGTAAAATAATGGCATTCTGAGAAGGTGAGCCACTCTCAATGGCACGGTGACTCTCTGGGAGGGATGCTAAGTGCACCTAGGTGCATTTACTCACTTCACAAATACTAAACTAAGATCCTGCTATAGCCTTAGCGTGGTGGCTTGAATAGGAATGGCCCCACGGTCTCTTAGATTTGAATGGTTGTTCAACAGGGAGTAGCACTATTAGGAGGTGTGGCCTTGTTGAAGTAGGTGAGGCCTTGTTGGAGGAAGTGCATCACTGGGGATGAGCTCTGGGGTTTCAAATGCTCAAGCCAGGCCCAGTGTCTCTTTCTCTGTCTCTACCTACAAATCCAGATGTAAAACCCTCGGTTCCTCTCCAACACCATGTCTGCCTGCATGCCACCGTGCTTCCCACTATGTTAACAGACTACATCTCTGAACTGTAAGCCAGCCCCAATTAAATGCTTTCCTTTATAAGAGTTGCCATGGTCATGGTGTCTCTTCACAGCAGAACACTGACTAAAACACCTGGTTCACTTACCCATTATTGTTTCAATTTGTTAAAATAGGAGAGCCTAGGCTTGGAAGAAACTTGCCAAGGTGCTAACAAAGCAAGTCAAAAATTAGATTAAAAATGCATTGTTTTTTCCTAGTAGATTACTTGCCATTCATTAACAGTCCTTAGAAATGATTCAGGTGAGCTCAATATTTCATGCCCACTCTATGCCAAGCTTTGAATGCTATCCATATACAAAATAGTCACCAAGACTCTTCTAATGCCAGAGAGAAGATGCTCTAGCCTGGGTGGAGACCCAGCATTTCAATTGGGCTGGTTCACTCACTTGATGCACCTAGAGACCAGCCCTGGGACAGTGGATGCACCTTAGGTGGTGCCTGAGAGACAGACAGGCAGAATCATTCATTCTTTAATGAGACAGGCAGAATCATTTGTTCTTTAACGAGATACTGAACTTTTCCTCCCCAGAATTTGTGCTCCAGAGCATCAGTTTAGAAGGCCGCAGCCATGTAGGTGGTAAGCCTGCCTGCTTTGCTGAATTATTAGAGTGAGGCTCTCTCTCCTTTCCATCTCTTTTCTAAGCACCAGTTGGCTCCCTGTCCACCCTGTGTCTGACCTCTATGCCAGAACAAATGGCAATGCTTTTCCCCTTCTCTTTCCCATCGTCTCCTCCAGGCAGCTGCTGAAGTTTTACAGCCTGCCTGCTCTGGAGATTTACAATAAAATGTTTTCCATTTCAGTCCATACTTGAATTCTTTTACTAAAGAGACTAAGAACCCCAGGGTGGGACCCTGATTCCCCCGCATCACTGTCTGGATCATGTGAGCAACTAGATGTCTGAATCGCCCTGGGCACTGAGACTCCACTCCTTGTACTTGACAAGAGGTAGATTTAGACTCCGTGTGCACTTCCTGGAACCTTCGGCTAATGAGAACTTTTAAAGGTATGTGTGTGTTTTGAGGACTGGACCCAGGGCCTCATGGCCCCACAGTTCCAACGCCCTCCCTTCTGACTTCAGTTGTACGGGTTAGTGAAGGACAGGCTCACTGTCCTCAACTGTTCTCTTGTTCACTTTTCCTAATCAGCTACCTAGCACTCTTACCTCTCGCTGCCAAACCCTCGGCCCCTTCAACACTCCTGCTCTCAACACTTCTGCTCACATCCCAGAGCGATCGGGTGTTTGCGGAAGTTTGGGCAAGAAAGGAAGGCAGGTTGGCGCCTCTGCTGTGGAGGGAGGGGCCAAGCAGGTGACCTCCTACCCGAGCTTTTTAAGTAGTGCATGCATTTTCAATTCTTTCTCTCTTTTTACTTTCTAGTAACTGGTATCTCAAGCCATTTAGAAAAAACATTTCCTGAATGCAGAAAGAAATAATAAACCAGCACAGAGGAGGAGGCAGGGGCCTATGCGGGAGCTAAGAAATGAAATATGCAAGCCAGGCCTGCTCTTCTCCCCATGAATGCTGGGTGGATTATCTGGAGGGAAAATGGCTCTAAATGCCATTAATATTCCTAGGTTCAAAGACGAAAAAAGTTAAGATCTCTTGTGTAAGGGAAATAATTTGCTAGGTAAAGAACTGAATTCAAAATGTTTATGTGATGAATTGGTTCCTCTAAAGTCAGCAGATCCCAAGATACCCACAGCAATTCTATCACGTGGAACCTTTTCCACTGTAGACCTGTTTAAGCACAATTAGCAAGCAACTAAACTGTTTAAAATCCTCAAGTCAGCAGGGTATGGTGGCGCACATCTCTGATCCCAGCGCTTAGGAGGCAAAGGCAGATGGATCTCTGTGAGTCTGAGGCCAGCCTGGTCTATTGAACATGCTCCAGGGCAACCAAGGCTACACAGAAAACCTGTCTCAAAACGAATAAAGAAAATAAACCCAAAATAACAAAATCCTCAAGTCACTCAAATACATACATGGGATCAATAAGTTTTTAGAGATTTCAATTTAGCAATACAAAAAAGCAAAATCAGGGCTGGCAAGATGGCTTCAGGTGCTTACTGCCCAGCTTGACGTCAGAGTTCAATCCTTGGGAACCACAAGTGAAAGAGAGTCAGGGCTCCCACAGGCTGTCCTCTGACCTCTATAACCATGCCATGACACACATGTACTGTCCCCACCACACTCCCCATACTAAGGGGGAAAAGAGGCCATTGTAAAGGTCAATATGCCGTACCGTCACAGCACGCTGGGCAGGGACAGGGCAGAAGATAAGACAAAGTTGTTTCTGGCCAGTAAGCCACGTGACACAGCAGGAATGGTTAGGCGCTGCCCTGGGCTATTCAAAGGGTGTAAAGCTTTCTTCCCAGAAACAGCACAAGGACGGGGTCTGTCCTCTGGGCCGTGCTGGTCTGTCAGCGCAGCTGGATTCCCTCTTTTCCTCCCAGCCTCCTCACCTCTGTCACCAACCTCAACTCCTCTGGCTTCCTTTCTCCCACCAATCTTCTCTTTTCTCCCACCACTGTAAGCCAGTGGAAAACGGATGAGACCTCATTTCTTAAGCATGGGATAAATTTAGGCTTTCCACAGCAAGCAGTGAGGAGAATAAGATGGAGGCCCCTCTGTACCCACAAACCTGGAAAGCAGCGACAAGAATGTGCACTGTCAAGGTTTGCTAGCAAGGCGCTGACCATGAGGGATCTGAATCCTACGACGGCCCTAGGCACCTCTGCCTTCAGTTAGGGCCCTGTACACAGAGAGGACAAGCCCTGGGGGACACGCAGAATGGCACTCACGTAAAGCTGCACTGCTTTTCATATTATTCAATATTAATAGATTTTCAAAAAAAAATGCCAACAGCTCAAGTTCAGTCCCAAGAGTTACACTCTGTGTTTTCTAAGTACCTGATGTTTCGGTTTGCATTTAATGATATTCTGCTATCTCATCCTTTAGCTTTCTGGCATCATGGAACAAACACCTACGATTTCTAAATGATTCCTATGCAGGATATATTTTATCATTTACATTTTTATGGCTAAAAGCGATTTCAGACCAAGAGGTGCACGGAGCCCAGCACATTTCCATCCTGAGTGCAACCCTACTTTACCAGCCCCCAGGGTATGACTTGCACTGCTGATGCCAGACACTGACATTTTTAAAAAAATAACAGATATTTCCTTGGGGTAAGCCAGTGTTCTTTACTTAAATTCTATTTTTAAATATGAAATATTTTAGAGTTCGTAAAAAATTACTTACCTCTTAGACTTAATACGCCAATAATTCAGAAACATTCTCCCAATTGCTAACCTCCCATCAACATAAACTCACTGGATACTGAAAACAGGAGAAGAGCTAGAAATAGCCTGCCTTCTTTGTAGCCCAAGAACGGTTCAGAACTAACTCTAGGAAAAGGGAAGTTAGGTGAGGACAAACAGAAACCCTGGGAAAGTCCCAAGCTTGGACACTTTGTTAGAGCTTCTATTTTTAAATGAAAACTTAACACACTTCCAAATCCTTAAACAACTTGGCCAATTAATGACTAAATTACAAACACCCCAAGTATCCGCAATGCTGAAGGCAGCTGCAGCCGTCACTGAAGAGAACATAAAGCTTGGGCCCTAAAGACTCTACATAGAAACGTCTCTAACACCAAGAGAAAGGGCAGGGAAATGGTAGCGAGAGACTCAGCCTCTGGGCTCTCCTGACTTCCTTAGCTGTACAATCTTTGCTGAACCACTCATTCACCTGTTTCAGTTTCCACAAAAGGCCCAATACAACAATCTTTTAGCAAGATACGGGAGGAAAATGGATTTAGTCCTGGTCTGAGAGAAGCCTGCATCCCCTCACACTGCCTCGCATCCTTTTTCTTCCAACTTTTATTTCATCTTCTTGACTAAAAGTATATGCACTCATAGCAGAAAAAATCAGAAAGAAATGCAGAGAAGAAAAACTTCATCCATAGACTGCACACATCACTTTGGTGGCTGTGACGACTATCTTTTTTTCCCAGTTGTTTTCTGGTCAACAATTAGGCGGGGCAATCACAGATATTATATTGAATATACAAGTTTTATGTAGTAAATTATTTTGACTTTTCGTACCTCAAAAGCATTTTCTCATTTCATTACTTTTATTATCATAATCAATCTTAAGATAGATGTATAAAAACATTTACCTAATGTCATTAAGTTTTTGATAACTTATCTTTTTAATAGTAATACTGTTGGTGGCAGTCATCATAAGTAAATATTAGCCATTATCCAAATTACCTCTCTGGAGCCAGTAAGGCAAAGGAACCACCCGAGGTTCTGCTGAGGAGTCTGCAGTCATTCACATTTCCATCAATGAAAGAGCCTCCTCAACCTGCCTTGCACGCCGACATTACACACTCATGCGCGTGCACACATGGACTCGTGCACACATATATTCATCCTCTCATACTAGTTTTCTACTGTTATTTTAATTAATTACCTCCTCTTTATTTTTACTGCATGCTTTGGAAAATCAGAAGCTTACCTTCGGTCTCAGGAAAATCAAGGTGTGGCAAGGCTGCTTTGGGGGAAGAATCTTTTTTTTTTTCCTTTTCCAGCTTCCAGCAGCTCCCCATTTTAAGACCTCCCTGCACTCCTCTTTGGGCTCTGTTAAAGAGTCTTGCGATTCCACAGGCCCTACCTGAACAAGCCGGGGTTCTCTCCCCGTTCTCAGGTCAGCTGATTAGCAAGCTGCATCACACTTTCTTTTCCTATAACAAATACCTCGTCTAGCCTACATATGAAGAAGGGGGGCACTTGCTTCAGAGTTTTGGGGGCTGACTCCCAAATTTCATCTTTTAGGCCCTGTATTGAACACGGCTGTCTGTGTGGCTGCCCCATCTCATGCAGACAACAGTGACGAAGCCTGCATGGGAGAACAGACAATAGTCAACCCATGAGGCACTGGAGACAGGAAGGCCTGGTCTTGCGCCTTCTACAAGAACATTCTCAGATTACCATCCAAAGGGTCATGGAGGAATAACATGTGCCCCAAACAAACTAAGGACGTGCCATTACACCCTACCTCCTTAAAAACATCGTATTATACAAGGCTACATAAGACCATTTGCATGCACGTATATAATGTACTTAGTACACACACACACACACACACACACACACACTATGCTCCACTACCCTCGTCTACCCCTCCCCCGTCTCACTGGTCCCCTTTGCTCTCTAGACACTTTCACTTCTGGTTCCTGTCATCTGTACACATGTGGCTTTGGGTCTCTATAACAACTGGGATCCACAAATGAGAGAAAACATATGGCATGTGTCTTTCTGGGAATGACTTCATTAGTTTACCATGGTTACATCCATTTTCTGACAAACAACTTTACTCCACTATTTTCTATGTCGGAAAAATCAGACTATGGATGTAAATCTCACTTGTCCATTCTTCTGTTGAAAGACACCCGGAGTGGATCCATAACTCAGCTCTTGTGAATGGTGCTGCAGCAAACACATGTGCCTGCACCTCTGCAAGGCAAACACCGCAGGAGGTATAGCTAGGTCACGTGGAAGTTCTATTTTCAGTGTTCTGAGAAACTTCCACACTGATTCCCAGAGTGGTTGGACTAGTTTTTACTCCCACCAGCAGCGGTGAAGTTCCCTCTGTCTGCATCTAGGGCAGAACTTGCAGTTACTTCTGTTCTGACTGGAGTGAGGCGGAATGCCAATGGAGCTTCAAATCTGCATCTCTGATGGCTCGTTATAGTGAAGGTTTTCCCCACGTTTACTGGCTATTCGTATTTCACTGTTTGAGAACTGTCCGCTCACTTCCTTGGCTCATTAATTGACTGGGTTGTTTGTTGGCATCTGGTGCTATGACTTCTCACACAAATCCTCTATCGCATATACAGTTAGCAGTACATTTCTCTCCACATGATCATTTCTTTTACTGTACAGAAACTCTTTGATTACATGAAATGCTATCTTGAAGCACTTTTGCGCTCTTTCCTCTGTTGGTCCTACTTCCTGTCAATACACAGTCACAATGGCCCTTCAGGATACACCTGGCCCATACCTACCAAAGCACAGGCGTCACGTCATTCAACCATAGTACGCCTTCATGATTAATATAGCAATCACAGGTTCAGATCACATGGATGTAGTCTACCACCTACCTGTAAGTCAAAAGTCCTTCCTTTTACTGCATTTCTTTTCGGTACTGTTGCTCTTTCTCTTGCTATGTTACAATTTTTCCTTGTTTGTGCAGAGGTGGATACCCTGTGCAGTGTTTGTAGCAGGAGGCACTGTGTGGATGTGGGTGTGCATGTGCATGTGTGCACAGACGGGGAGGCCAGAGGCCTGTGTCAGGTATCTTCTCTGACTGCTTCTGAGACACGGTCTCTCACTGAACTCAGTGCTCACTGATTGGCTAGAACGGCTGGCCCCCAGCTCCAGAGATTTGCCTGTCTCCACCCCTCACCCAGAACTGGTGTTGTAGATGCACACAGACCACACCTGGCTTCTTTGTGCAGGTGCTGAGACCTGGACTCAGGTAACTCCACTGACTGAGCCATCTCCTAGTCTGCTAATTTATTTTTGGAGCATAATAGTTAATAATTTGCAAACAGCCGCATCTGTCCATTTATCTCTTTATTATTTTCCTCAGAAAAGCACCCTCTGCAGTTAAGGGATAAACAGTCCCACATACTGTTTTGCTATTAAATATATAACTACTTCATCTGAATTTGTTTTGATACACCATATGAGGTGAGAATACAAAATATTCTCTTCTTCCCAAGAAAGAACAGACAATGAACCATTCACCCATCTGTGCAGGGTAAGACACTGTCTATCTTAATTTACACGTCCCCGCCGCTGCTTGCTATATCTAAGTTTGGGCTAATGACTTTATAGACTTTATATTGGAAGGACTTCAAGGTCATGTCCCAACAAGATGTCGTTTGAGCCAGTGTGTTCTGGGATCTACTTGCTACGAAAGGTTAACCTGCTCCCCTATTGAGAAATTAGCCAGGAACTGGGGAGCTGTACTCCCAAAGGCGCGTCATGGGTGGCACTACCCTCGGGGTTCGGCTGTAGGCCTCGAGAGCTGGCCACCTGTAAACTTAGAGCAAAGCTGTCACCTAAAATAACTAGGAGCCAGGTGGGGAAGCTGTGACATGCCTCTGAGTTCTGTGGTCTGGATCTGGATGGTGTCCCCAGATCCCAGTGACAGGCCTGGATGCCAACCTAGGGTGAAACTTTTGGGAGGTGGAAGCGGTTACTTCCTGCCTTGTAGTGCCTTTGACCTGAGGCACTGTCTTATACCACAGGCCCAAGAACAACTCTGAGGGCCAACTGACCTGGGAGTAAAACCTCTGAAGCCATAAGCCAGAATAAACCACACCTCCATTTAAGTTGGGCTTTTCTTCTCTTTTTGTTTATTTTTAATTTTGATTTTTTTGAGACAGGGTTTCTCTGTGAACCATGGGTGTCCTGCCTCCTGAGTGCTAGGATCAAAGATGAAGACACCCCACTTGACCTTTTTTTTTTTTTTTTTAAATCACTGTGGTAAACCAAACAGACACACTGATTTCAGGATGTCACCTGGGAGTAATACAGTCAGGAACAAGCTAGCTGGTGCACAGGCACTAATGTAAGGTACAAAAGCCTGCTGGACTTTCTTCCCCACTTGGGGCCTGCAACCTTAACTTAATGATTCCTGGAGCACAGATACTAAGACTGAAACAATACAGAGATCAGATTGGTCCCTGCACAAGGATAACATTCAAATTCGTGAAATATTCCATATTTTCGTGGGGGTCATGGGAGAGGGAAGAGGAGAGGGAAGGGAAGGAGGGAAGCAGAGAAAACTGTATAGCATAATAAAAACAAAAAATACATATAAAAACAGTAATAAAAATTGGAAAAAAATATACTCATCAAATTGGGGGAGTAGGAGCTGGAGAGATGGCTCCCTTCTGCATGGGAAGTGGAGAGTGTGTTTGATGACATGCATGGGACCTTCTGCATGGGAAGTGGAGAGTGTGTTTGATGACATGCATGGGACCTTCTGCATGGGAAGTGGAGAGTGTGTTTGATGACATGCATGGGACCTTCTGCATGGGAAGTGGAGAGTGTGTTTGATGACATGCATGGGACCTTCTGCATGGGAAGTGGAGAGTGTGTTTGATGACATGCATGGGACCTTCTGCATGGGAAGTGGAGAGTGTGTTTGATGACATGCGTGAGACCTTCTGCATGGGAAGTGGAGAGTGTGTTTGATGACATGTATGGGACCTTCTGCATGGGAAGTGGAGAGTGTGTTTGATGACATGCATGGGACCTTCTGCATGGGAAGTGGAGAGTGTGTTTGATGACATGCATGGGACCTTCTGCATGGGAAGTGGAGAGTGTGTTTGATGACATGCATGGGACCTTCTGCATGGGAAGTGGAGAGTGTGTTTGATGACATGCATGGGACCTTCTGCATGGGAAGTGGAGAGTGTGTTTGATGACATGCATGGGACCTTCTGCATGGGAAGTGGAGGCTGTGCTTGATGACATGCGTGAGACCTTCTGCATGGGAAGTGGAGGCTGTGCTTGATGACATGCGTGAGACCTTCTGCATGGGAAGTGGAGGCTGTGTTTGATGGCATGCGTGAGACCTTTTGCATGGGAAGTGGAGGCTGTGTCGATGACATGCATGGGACCTTCTGCATGGGAAGTGGAGGCTGTGCTTGATGACATGCGTGAGACCTTCTGCATGGGAAGTAGAGGCTGTGTTTGATGGCATGCATGGGACCTTCTGCATGGGAAGTGGAGGCTGTGTCGATGACACGCATGGGATTATCTGCATGGGAAGCGGAGAGTGTGTCTGATGACTGACGACAGTCTCCTTTCTCTCTTCTGTTGTAGCATCCTCAAGTTTTAACTGAATATCTGGCAGCTGAGCTATGCTTTACCCTCTCCTGCAGATGCCTGACCCCAAGGTAAGCCTGTACCAATGAGAGGGAGAGCAGAAATAATGCATACAGCCTTTAGTCATCTAAATATGCTGTGATACTCTATTCAGGGGCCAGCCCTAGTCACACAGCCAGGGTGATCATCTGAGGGGATGCTGGAACCGCCATTTCTCTTAAGTAGCTCACTACCTTTCAAACTGCATCTGAAACACCTCATAATACTAATATCTGGAAGAAAACTAAAATTTTACCGAAGTATATTTTTAGTCTCTTTGTTAGAGAGACCAGCCTCTACTTTATTAATACAAACAAAGGCTGTTAAGTAAATATGACTGAATTATGAATTTAAGTGACAGAATATGGAAATCAACATTTATTAAGTATGGCTACTATTTCCATTTTCATAAATATTTTTCCCATTTTTCTTTGATTTTTGAGATTATAATATTATTACATCATTTTCTCCTGCCTTTTCCTCTCTTTAAACCCTTGACATTTTTGTTTTAAACACTGTGATGGTTAATTTTCATTGTCAACTTGCACACCAGGGAAAAGGAAATCTCAATTGAAGAATTGCTTCCATCAAGTGACCTGTGGGCATGTCTGTGGGACATTTTCTTGATGGCTAGTTGACGCAGGACGGCTCACCCACCGGTGGTGATGCCATCCCTGGGCAGGTGGTCTAAACTCATAGGAAGGCTGTGAACAAGCCAGCCAAGCAGGAAGCACTGTTCCTCCCTGGTCTCTGCTTCAGTTTCTGCCTCAAACCCACACTCTGGTTTCTCCCAGTGAGGGATTTGAAAGAAGAAAGCCTTTCCTTCCCTATGCTGGCTTTGGTCAGTGTTTATCATGACCAAACTAGGACCAATCTTATTAATTTACAGGCTATCTAAAGCATTTCCAATATACACTCTCTCATTTTGCATTTTATGATTAATTTTGAAGCATAAAATTCAGGTGTTGATGTCAAAATATCAACTTACCCATCACCCTAATCCTAATCACAAGTGGTTGTTGCCCTCTGTGATTTCTGTACTGATTTCATGCTTAGGAAAAAAGTATTTGGAAACAGGATTTACTTTGCTTTCTTTTGTCTCATTTGAAATCCCAAATTTTCAAACTTGTCAGGCATGTGCTTTGATGCATGCTGCAGAGTAAGGACCCTGCTTTATTTCTAATAGCAACAATTTCAAGAACAGATACACTCTACTTGGAGTGACTCAACAAGCCCACTGACTTGGGTTTTTACTGTTATTACCCAAAACAGCTTTTAGCCTATTTGGTTCACAGCTTTTTGCTGTGGATAAAATAAAATTTTATTTGTTTCAATGGTATTATGAGAAAAATATTCAAGACAAACCTTATTTTGAAGGAAAAAATAAAAAGGCATTTTCAACAGCCTTTGAAATACTCTTAAAAATGTATTTTCTTCTTGGGGCAGAATGTGGATCCAGTGTAGAGTGCTTGCCAAGCAGGCAAGCTGGGGATGAATCCCTAGAACTACAGTAGCTAGGTGTGGCGGTGCACTTTGGAGGTTGAGTCCGGAGAATTAAACTCTAGGTCATACTCAGCTACATAGGGAACAGGAGGTCAGCCTGGGCTACACTATCCTTCCCAATCCCCCAGATCCCCCCTCCAAAAAGTCAGAGAAAAACATCTATTTTCCACTATTTATTTTGTGTATTGGGTGTATGTGTGTGCACATGTGCCATGGCGTGTACGTGGAGGTCAGAGGACAACTTGCTGCCATGTGGGTCCCAGGGATAGAACTCGTCATCAATTGTGGCAGCAAGCACCTTTACCTGCTCCGCCATCTTGTTGTCCCTGAAATAGTCTTAGTGACCCAACTCAAGCTATTCTGAACACCTTACCTGCATCTATGCTGTGATCCAACGGGAGGGAGCAGGGAAAGTGGATGGTCAGTTCTGTGCTGGCTTTGTAGAGTTCTGACCTGGGCGATGGGACCTGAGGATGTGCTTGATGATTCTTTTATTAATATATGTGTTTTATAGACTTTGGGGGTTGGTTTTGAGACAGGGTTTCTCTGTGTGACAGCCATAGCTGTTCTGGAACTTGCTTTGTAGACCAGGCTGTCCTCTAACTCACAGAGATCCACCTATCTCTGCCTCCTGAGTACTGGGATTAAAGGTGTGTGCCTCCATGCCTGGCTGTGTTTTATATAGTTACCTATATATGTATATGTTAAACAAGAAAAAATAATATTTCTGTGTGATACTGGGAGCCTGGGAACAATCTCAGATCAACATATCACAATGATAACCAAAGGGGGAAAGGACATATTGCCAAAGCTCTAATTTCACACCTTTCTCCCCGTTCCTACCGCCAGTCTTGAATCCCAGCACCATGCAGAAATACTTAAAATTGGCCCTAGAGCTTTAAGAATCAAATGGGGCAAATACTATGATTATTAAAAGAGTCTAACTCTTTAGATTTATTTTTGTTTTATGAGTGCTTGCTTGTGTGTATGCATGTGTACTGTGTGTGTGCCTGGTGCCCAAGGAGGCCAGGAGAGGGTGTCAGATCCCTAAGAACTGGAGTTACAGAAGGTTCTGAGCAGCTATGTGGGAACTGAATCCAGGTACTCCACAAACAGCAGCAGTACTCTTAATTGCTAAGCCTCTGCTGTCTAAACAGTAATCTGCCTAAAAGGCATTTATGTGATTGTATCACAGAACAGATTAGTGAGATACAATTTACTTAACTGATTGTAATTTGAAGTGAAGGTACTCTACACCTACGCATGTAGTTCTTAAATCTAAATAGAATGAGATTACCTAACAGACATTGTTAAAATTGTTGGCACTGGGGTGGGGACCATGGATCTAGAATACTAGTAAACAGGTAGTTTATGGAATTTATTTTTAAAGACACCGACATAGGGCAACATTAATTTTGCCCATTTTATAGAAAAGAATCTTAATGCTTAAATGTTCATATTGCTCATTTTTCTACCAAATGATTCATATTTCTACACTGGGAAAATTTATTCATAAACCTCCCTCTCATTATTCATAGTCCCCATGAACAAAATAAGGTGCTTGACCAACACAGGTAACTGAATAAAAAATCCTGGACAAAACCACCCCTTACACTGACCCTTGTACAAGACTGATTAATTAGAACCTCAAAGTTCAAAGTCAAATTACCTTCAGCCACCTTTAGGCCCCTTAACAGCCACTTAATTGCCACCCTCCGTATGTGACCACTAGGCAAATTCAAATGTTCCCATCAAGCAAAAGGCTAAGAATGCTGCCGTACTGCACCTGAGACCCAGGGTGAGCATGAAAAGTCTTGATTCACCATTTCTTTGTTCTGTACACAGTTTGTGGTAAGCGCGATCTACAGTCCCAACCTTGGCCATTCACTGGCTCGGGAAAATGTTCACTTATTCTTTTGAGGTAAGAGTTGTTTTTTCACTGACATTTAGTAACTACTTCAGTTTTACTTAATTAGTCAGAAAGGTAACACTTGGTGCCCTGCTTTTTTATTTTGTTTTGTCAGCTTGACACAAGCTAGAGCCATTTGGGAAGAGAAACCTCAATTTTAGATAAAATGCCTCCAATCAGATTGGCTACAAACAAGTATGTGGGACCTTTGCTTGATTAATGACTTACGTGGGAGGTCCCAGCCTATAGGGGTTGGTGCCATGCCTGGGCAGATGCCTGGATGCTATATGAAACCAGGCTGAGCAAACCATGGGGAGCAAGTCAGTAAGTGTTCCCCCTTGGCCTCTGCTTCAGCTCCGGCCGCCAGGACCTGCCTTGAGCACCTGCCCTGACTTCCCTCAGTAATGGACTGGAAGTTGTGAAATGAAACAAGCCCTTTCCTCCCCAGGCTGCTTTTGGGCATTTGTCTGTTACAGCAGCAGAAAGCAACCTAAGACATAGACACATGCGGTAGACTAGTCCCAATAGTAGGAAAGATCATAACACAGAAGTAAACGTTTCTTCTCTCCAGACCTGCAGTTCCTCAGCCCCTTCCCCACAGACAACCAACAGCAATGGCTTCTTAGAGGAACAGCCCTTGCCAAAGCTGCCATATCCACCTTTGCCTTTGTTTTCTAAGTAGAAGCATACTACACGTACTTTTCTAAACCAGACTTCTTTGCTCAGAAGCACATTTTTACAGCAGGCCACATCAGCACCTGCAAAACTGTTACCCTTTCCACAGCTGAAACAGTCCCACAGTCAGCTGCATGGTCCTTTGTGGCTGGGAATGGGGTGAGTGCAATCTTCCGCTTTCACAAGCAAAGCTGCACACGTGCACGTGCGCGCACACACACGTACACACACACACACACACACACGGTGGGCATGCCATTAGGCACAGATTTACAGGTGGGCTAATTTTCTATAAATGTACACAGTAAAGACCGTGAACATTTTAAACCAGATACAGTGCCCAAATGCCCTGCAAATGGGACATCCCAAACACCCCAACACCAGGAATGCCAGATAGGGAGCTAATTATTTTTTAACCTCCGCTTATTTAACCATGACAGAATGATGGCTTCTCTCTTTCGGTTTTGTCATTTGCATTTTCATTTCTATTACTGCTTGTCATATCCACTACCAATCTCCTACTGCGCTGCCCTGTCTTTGTTGACTTAAATAATTCCTTTCAACTGAAGAAATTGCCCATTTGTCTCATTTGTTGTACTTCCTACCTTTTAGCGTCTCTTTTGACTTTGTTTCACAGTGTGGCTAATCATGAAGACATTTTGAAGTTTATGTAGTCAAATCCCTTTCTTCGGTGGCTTTTAGTATTTGTGTCTTAGTTGGCAGGCCTTCCCTCAGCTTCTTTAAAACAACTGTTTTCTAAAGTCTTGTTTTTCATGCTTTGGTCTTTGATCCAACAGGAACTTACTAAAGCAGGAAGGCAAGAGTCTAGGTTTCTCCTCACTGCTTTTTAGATAGTTGTGTGGCTTCCAGAAGCCTTTGAGCAAACAACCGTTTTTTTTTTTTTTGTTTTTTTTTTTCTACCACAGCCATTCTAAAGGTAACTGCCAGCTGCAAAGCATTTCACAATGGAGACTATTTCTAGAAAAACCTATGCTTATCAGAGGCACACTCTTCAACTTTCTGACGTGTTAGTCATTTACTCTTTGCACAGACAAGAACGACCCTGAATGGAAAGAAAACAAACACAACACGTGTTATGGGATGACTGGTCCATCCGTGAACAAGGACAGAAATCACTGGCTGCAACTCTACTCTTAAGAAGCCTAGATTGTTCACGGAGCATGCCACAGAGCACCCCACACTATCGTGTAACCCCATTCACTGCTGCAGAACATTTGTATTTTCTTCTGGTTGCTGCTATATTTGGTATCAGAGCTTAGGAGAAATGTTTTGTAATTCACTATTTGAGCCTCCCTTTTTATCTGTGATGCTAACAAGTGGCAAGATATTTTTTCCTAGGTTTTCACCATAACATTCAGATAAAATATATTATATCCTATAGTCTCAGAAATCAAGAGCCAAGAAGTTGGGGTACAGGGCACTATTCTAACAGTTGGAACTCAAAAACTCCATATGAGATAGGCCCAGAAGACAGATTGCCAAATTCTTGTTTCAGTGATGTTTAAATACATATTGTATTATCTGTCATGCACAATGTCACATAAACTGAAAAGTAGCAATCTAGCACATTTATCAGTGCTAAAATATGGGCTCTAATTATAGTATTTTCATTTTGACAGCTGTATCGTGCACTGAGAATACTGCTTAAAAATACTGCATGAACACAAAGTATCGTATTCCTGGGGGAAACTTTTCTCTACAGATGAACACAAAAGTGAGAATTAAATTTATTTATACCATCTTCTTAAGAAAGTTTCGCTATCTCGGAGTTGTTTCTCCTTCCTGTCCATCCAACCTTTATCCACATTTCTTTTTTTTTTTAATGTGCTTTTTGGTGTTTTGCCTGCACGTATATTTGTTTGAGGGTGTTGGGTCAGCTAGAACCAAAGTTACAGACACTTGTGAGCTACCATGTGAATGCTGGCAACTGAACCAGATCATCTGGAAGAACAGCCAGTGCTCTCAACTGCTGAGCCATCTCTCCAGCCCAGCTATTCCCATTTCTGTATGAATTCTATTCTCTTTTGTTCTACTTTTCTGACCAAATGCACACTCAACTTTTTATTTCAGGAATCATAACTGGGAAGGATGGGAGGGGGGATGTAACAGCATAGGGAGCCCGGAGCAGGATAAAAGTTAAAGGCTGCTTGACATCTTCAGAGTGCATTGATGACATCACACTGAAGCTGTATTTTAACACTGTGGATGCTTAAAACCAAAACAAACAGACCAGTAATGTTTACAAAAGTTAAGATCATGTCAAACAAAATGCCAACCCAACTCAAGAAGGGTGGAAGTGACGGCCTTCCACAGGGCACATGGTCTTTGCTGGCTTCCTTTTACAATACAAAACATTTGTATCTTAAAAGAATATATTTTGAAAACCAAAAACTGAACATTTATTTCTGAACTGTAAAGTTTAAATGAAAGGCACCCTGTCACTGAGACCCACCTCCGCTCCTGTGTCCCCACCTCTGCTAGCCGTCAACAGCCATTCATCTACTCCGGGATGCCTCAGACCCGCCCTCGTCCTCGTCCTCGTCCACCTCTGCTAGCCCTCAACAGCCATCCATCTACTCCGGGATGCCTCACACCCGCCCTCGTCCTCGTCCACCTCTGCTAGCCATCAACAGCCATCCTTCTACTCCGGGATGCCTCAGACCCGCCCTCGTCCTCGTCCACCTCTGCTAGCCATCAACAGCCATCCTTCTACTCCGGGATGCCTCAGACCCGCCCTCGTCCTCGTCCACCTCTGCTAGCCGTCAACAGCCATCTTCTACTCCGGGATGCCTCACACCCGCCCTCGTCCACCTCTGTAAGCCGACAACAGCCATCCTTCTACTCCAGGATGCCTCACACCCGCCCTCGTCCTCGTCCTCGTCCACCTCTGCTAGCCCTCAACAGCCATCCATCTACTCCGGGATGCCTCACACCCGCCCTCGTCCTCGTCCACCTCTGCTAGCCATCAACAGCCATCCTTCTACTCCGGGATGCCTCACACCCGTCCCCGTCCTCGTCCTCGTCCACCTCTGTAAGCCGACAACAGCCATCCTTCTACTCCGGGATGCCTCACACCCGCCCTCGTCCTCGTCCTCGTCCACCTCTGCTAGCCCTCAACAGCCATCCATCTACTCCGGGATGCCTCACACCCGCCCTCGTCCTCGTCCACCTCTGCTAGCCATCAACAGCCATCCTTCTACTCCGGGATGCCTCACACCCGTCCCCGTCCTCGTCCTCGTCCACCTCTGCTAGCCGTCAACAGCCATCCTTCTACTCCGGGATGCCTCACACCCGTCCTCGTCCTCGTCCTCGTCCACCTCTGCTAGCCCTCAACAGCCATCTTCTACTCCGGGATGCCTCACACCCGCCCTCGTCCACCTCTGTAAGCCGACAACAGCCATCCTTCTACTCCAGGATGCCTCACACCCGTCCTCGTCCTCGTCCTCGTCCACCTCTGCTAGCCCTCAACAGCCATCCTTCTACTCCGGGATGCCTCACACCCGCCCTCGTCCACCTCTGCTAGCCGTCAACAGCCATCCTTCTACTCCGGGATGCCTCAGACCCACCCTCGTCCTCGCAACTGCTCCCATGCATGGCATCCTTCCCATCTGCACGACTCCTCGCAGTCAGGAGTTACCCCGGGCCTCTCTCCTGCCCACATTTGTCCTTCCAGTAGCAAGCTGACCAAAATATAAACAGAACTTCACGGCTTTGTCAGGTCAGTGCTAGCACAGCACCCGGCCACCATCCCAGCCGGTTTCCTCATTCTGCCTGTGACCTCCAGCTTCCCTACACCAATACAGCAGCCTGAAACCAGGGCACACCACGGCTTAAAACCTCCAGTGGTTTCCTGGCTCAGAAAAAGCCCTGGACCCTTACAGGATCTCACACAATCTTAAAGAATTCAGTCCACAATCGCACAGCACCTACCGCTGCTTGGACCTCAGGCCCTTTTTAGATCTCCCCACACTTCCTCACAAAGCCACTCCCCTGGTTCTAGCCATCTGAGCCTCCCTGCCTGGTGTGATCTTCCCTCCTCTACCATTTCCACCTCTCTGCATGACTAAAACTTCTTTATCCCGCAGGGTGAGTTTATATCTTCTCTATACCATTACCTCTGTTTTTAAAAATAATTTTAAGGATTTATTTGGCTTTGTAAGTATGAATGTTTTGCCTGCATGCAAATATGTGCACCATGTGCATACCGGTTGGATCCCTTTAACTGGAGTTACAGACACTTGTAAGCTGCTGCCATGTGGGTGCTGGGAACTGAACCCGAGCCCTCTGTAAAAGCAACCAGTGCTCTTAACCTTGAGCCATGTCTCTAGCCTCATTGCTTCTATTTTATGTATACATACACACATGTGTGTGTGACCTGTTAAACTTATTTGTGGAATACTATGTTTTCATTTCCTCATGGTTATTACAGTTCCTAGATAACAAGAAGATTCACCTGTTTGTATTTTTTCATTTCCACAACTAGTCCAGCATCTTCCATGTGACAGAAAACTAAGTTATCCATTACACAGAATAATAAGAATAAATGCTTCCACACCTGTGACCCTCTGAGATCACATTACCAGACACTTATAATCAAGCATAAATTATACACTTGTAAAAAAAGACTAAAATTGCAGAAATGTTGTACAGGACTTACCTTCTCCTAAGGGTTAAGTCAGATACAGGTAAGCACCTTAGACCAGTTCCCAAAACAACAAGAAAGGATGTCAGAAGCACGGTCACCCGCAAACCTAGGGAGGAGGAGAACATCCGGGTAAGTCTGTTTCCTTTATATGAGCTCAACATTAACTGAGATTCTTTTTTACATAATCAACCTAATATTACATTCTAACACAATAACTCTAGTTCCAGGGGAATCAATACCCTCTATGAGAAACAGGTTTAATGGCTGGCCTTAGGCCTGCTTCTCTTCTCTCCCCTCCTCCCTGTGAATGAACATTGCTCAAAAGAAGCTGTGTCTGGCTGTGAAAACTCCTGGAAGGAGTTTCCATGTCTGTAGAGACTGATGGACTGACTGGAACTTCAGTGCTGTGGAGAGACTGAAATTTAGCAGGGTCAAATGCCAATCACCTTATCAGGGGCTAGTTGTTAGCCCTCTGGGACAACTATTCCTCATCACCCTCTGCATCTGAACTAATGCCTCGTCATAACAAATAAAAAATCTCTTAGCATCTAGTGACTTAGCAGACCACAGGCTTCTATGAGCGCTACAGCTAAGAATGCCATCAGTCAGCGTCTAGCTCTAGAGAACAGCTCTCCCACCTTGGTGTACCTGCCTCTCAGGTGAGCCTTTTAAACTTGCCTCGATCCATCACTTTCTTTGTTCTGTGAACTATACAAACTTCATGGAACTGCTTTCACGTTAGAACCTGGAATCGAGAGTAACTTAAATCTGTGTCCCAGGCCATGGTCACTTAGAATGGCTCCAGAATAAACTATCTCTTATTCCTTAAGGTCGAGAGCTGCGGTTCCTATGTCAACATGCCCCTCAAGTCTCTGACTTTCCTTTTCCTTCCACTTCCCAAATCAGTCAGTTGAGAGTGGACTGAGAGGGTAAACCTTCCACAGTGAGGAACAGCCAAATGCCCTCTTGTGTCAGAGACAAAAGACACTGTGGTCATCTACGTTATGTGTGTTTGATGCACCTCTGTCCAAATAGAAATTGCATAGCCAGGTTACCTTCCCTTTGTTCTCATGTTTGTGTGACTCTGAGAGCAAGACCAACATTATTCATTTCTAATACCTTTTCTGTAGGCACCAGGCATGCATGCATACATACATATATATGTGTCCAAAACATTCATGCAATAAGACAAATATATATTAAATAACCATATATTAATACTATATATATTAAATATATATTTATAAAATAGACATATTTACTAAATGGATCCATTAAAAATTAAAATCAGAAGCAAGTAAGATGGCCCAGAGGTAAGCTCCTTGCTGTGCAAGCCTGAGAATCTGAGTTCAATCCCTGGAATTTCTAATATAGGAGAGAATGAACTCCAGAAAACTTGTCTAACTTCCCAACCCCCATCCTCTGTTGTAAGGCAGCTTGTACCTCCTTCCAACAAGATTCCATTCTTGGAAGGTGTCCTGTAGCCATGGCAACTAGAGCAAAACAATCCAATGGAAGCCAAGTCTTTGGTCATGGTAATGGAGCTCCAGTACAACCTGAAGTCAAGAAACCTTGCCTGGATTTAAACTACTGCCTCCCCCAGCTCTGGGTGCAAGTGATCGTGGCAGATGCTAAACTATTTAAGATATGTGTGTGTGTGTATGTATATGTATACATATGTATTTATTTATATATAAAACAAGGTGTCTGAGGTTTAACTGTCAACCTGACAGACTGGAGTCACCTGAGGGACTGTCCAGAATAGACTGTGGGACACTGTCTCGATTGTTAACTGATACAGGAGGATCCAGCATGCTGTGGTCCAGCCTTTTCCTGGGCAGATGGCCCTGGGCTGTATAAGGAAACAAGAGCCAAAGAATGAGCCATAAATAACCTGGCTCCAAAGTTTCTGCTTCAAGTTCCTGTCCTGACTTCTCTAACAATGGATGAACTGCTACCCAGAATTGTAAGCCAAATAAACCCTCTCCTCCCTTAAGACGCCTTTGGTCATGGTATTTGTCACAGCACAGAATGGAAGAGAACACTAGGGAACCAGAAACACACGTGGTAACTCAGTAAGACGCTCACTGTGAATGCATAATGGCACACCCGATGGAACTGCAGCTGCTTCTCTCGGAATGCTCTTCTTTTGTTCGCACTGAACTATGAGCCACCTCACACAGGTGACTCACACACGTCATGGTTCAGGTGGCCCCACATTCTTTCAAATGTCTCCCAAATCCAACATATGAAATTATGCCACAGAGAAAACAGAGCTAAACAATTGATGAAATTGTGGCTTTTTTTCCCCGAAAAAAATACTTAATAGAGGGTAGATGGCTAAATGTTTCATTTTCCAATTTCTTCTCTGCTTGAACAAAACTGAAAGTCAACAAAATGATGATTATGCAGAACAAACATCACGGGGAAAATATTTAAGATCCAGATCTGGCACATAAACGCCACACTGAGAATACTTTGTGGTATGAATGGGGCAAACTTTATAACATTCTTACATAATCTGAGTATGATTAATACAACTTGGCAGAAGGAAAGCCTCAGAGAATCGTGCTTCCTGGTAACAAGCAATGCATGCATACTGCTCATTACCGCTTCTACCAACAGAACTCAGCTTGGAAAAGGCAGTACAGCCTGTAGGAAATAGAGTGTAATTAATGAAACACACACACGGCCATAAATACCCTAAAACTGCACGATGGTGCTCGCTTAAAGTTCCTCTGGGCACCCAGTGAGACACCAAACAGTTTTATATTTTATACTGTACCCAAGGCTTATCTTCCTAAGGATTTTGCTTGTAATTACAGAGGCAGCAAAGAAGTGTGTGGGGGGGGGCACTGACTGAGCCATATGCTCCAAATACACAGCTTTCCATTGCTACTGCCCAAGACTTTTCTACGCAGCGTTGCTTCTAATCAAATATATGATGCTATAATAGCTTATATAAGTGTAAAAATGAAGAGGTTGTGAAAAGGTGATTATTAAAGCATTTTTTTGGATGGATACAACATGGTTGTACAAACAGATAAACTACAAGCAGGCTTTTTTGTTTAACTGTTGCCAAGTGTAGATTAATTTCTGCACCACTTAGACTCTCAGCCTTGAATAGAATGCTTTCTGCCTGTCACACACCTCACAAGGCAGGACTCTCTGATTCCACTTAATCAGAGAGATATCAACTCATTGGGGGAAGAGGGATAATAAAGGACTCTGTGAAATACAGTAAAAAAAATACAGAAAATTTACACATGAATGAATCTTAAGGGATTACAGTATGTGAGGGTAAAAACCACACAATGAAGAGGATGGTTAGAATATACTTGCAAAAGCAAACAGCATTGAAATTAAAAATAAAATTCTATTAAATATGACATCTAGATACTTCAGGAGATTGCCTTTCAGCTGATGAGCTATGGGGACTCATGGATTCTCCACAACAGGTACTAAACATCAGGCTATGACACAAGAGAGTCAGGAAGTTTTCGTGAAAGAGATCTTTTCAAATACCTGCAATAGAAAGTAAATTCACGGGTCTGAAAAAAAAATGGCTCAGCTGGGCGGTGGTGGCGCACGCCTTTAATCCCAGCACTCGGGAGGCAGAGGCAGGCAGATCTCTGTGAGTTCAAGGCCAGCCTGGTCTACAAGAGCTAGTTCCAGGACAGGAACCAAAAGCTACAGAGAAACCCTGTCTCGAAAAAAAAAATGGCCCAAGGATTACATTTACAAAGGACCTAGGTTCACAGTACCCACAATGTGGCTCACAACTATCTGTAGCGCCCTCTTCGGGCCTTTGTGGGCACTGTGTATATATGTATTACACAGACATGGATGCAGACAAAATACCCATGCATATAAACAAATAATCTTTTTATAAGTAAACTTAAAGATTTCTATAATTACATTTATAGAAAAATGCAAGTATTTAATAAAAGAGAAACAAAGAACCCAGGTGAAGTTAATTCAAGAATAGAATGAAGGAAAAAAGCTCCTTTGGTGAGAGCATGTTTGTCCAGAGATGGAGGGAAGACATGATGCTGCTGGCTCTCCTCCCATCACACCAGCAAACCATGTACACCATCAGGGTAATGACATATGCCTGCTTATCCTGCTCACAATGGGGACCAAGAGATCCAAAATCCATAGGTCACCCTTATTCCACTATGTGTCTATCTATATATCCTCGAATGCGATGTCTCTAAAATCTAGCTCTGGAAGCCTACCCACTGTGCCTTCTGGAGGCTCAGCACAAGCAATGGGACCCCAGCTTTCTCAAGCACTTCTCCAAAGGGTCTCTCCACCTTGTCTTTCAATAATGACTCCCCACTTACTAAACATGCCCCCTTTTCTGTCTTTTAAGAGTTTTGGCTCTCCAGTATCCAATTCTTTTATTTCCCTCTTGTGTATTTTAAGAGTCTCTGTTATCAGCCAGGCAGTGATGGTGTGCGCCTCTAATCCCAGCATTTGGGAGGCAGGCTGATCTCTGTGAGTTCAAGGCTAAGCTGGTCTCCAGAGCAAGTTCCAGAACAGTCAAAGCTATCCTGTGTGCTTTCTATATTTTTCCTTAACAAAGTCAAACTTTCTCCCAAGTTCTTAAACATATATGGGGTATATTTATAATTTTTTTTCATTCTGGCTGTCATGGGTATATGCCATATACAGGCTTCAGAACCATTTTTTTTCCTGCCTTCTCTTTTAGGCTGTTTGTTTTTTTTTGTGTGTGTTGTTTTTTGTTTTTCTCCAGACTTTGGATGTTTTCTCAGATAAAACACCTCTCATAGATCTAGAAATTTCTTTCTCTGAGGTTTCCTCCTCTTTGGTACTGTACTCTAAGAATTCTTTTTGTTGACCTCTTTTTCTTTTTAAAAATTTTTCATTTTTATTTCTCTCTGTATGTGTATGCATACATACATCAGGCAGAGAACAATTTGCAGGAGTTATCTTCTTTCACTGTGTGGGTTCCAGGGATTAAACTCAGGCTGTCAAGTATGGCAGTAAGTACCCCTACCTGCTGAGCCATCTCACTAGCCTAAGAACCAAAGCAAGACCAGAACCCACCAGTACAACCACAAATTCCGTAGCTCACATCTGGTGTCAAAGGCCTCAGATACCTTCCAGCTTTGCTGCCTGTAAGATCATCTCTCTCGGGTTGTCTCAATTCCCTGTGTGCAGCTCTTCTTGGCAGGTTATAGCTATCCTGTTGTTCTGAGATGGTCTTATGGAGTCCATGTAGGCTAGGAGCCAATGAGGCAGAGCACAATCTTGAACTCCTACTCCCTCCCCACCCCCCTACAGTGGTTGGGATTACAGGCCAACCACTGATTTAGGTGGTCCTGGGGATCAAACCCAGGAGTCTTACATGATAGATGGGTACCCTACCAACTGAGCTACATTACCAACACTGAATTCATAACTGAGGCTTCAACTTAAGAAAAGGATGCCTTCTCCATCTTTGCACTGCTACATGGAGTAAGATGAAGCCATTATAAGGACCACTGATGTGCTCAGTTGTTCAATGTCTGAGATCCATGCTTGATATGGAATGCCCTTCTGTATGCTGGGAAAATGTTTTATTCCCATTGGTTAATAAAGAAGCTGATTTGGCTAATAGCCAGGCAGAATAAAGCCAGGCGGGAAATCCAAGCAAAGATACAGGGAAAAAGGAGGCGGAGTCAGTCAGGGAGTGGCCAGAGCTGCTAGGGAGCAAGATGTGAGGCAAGAAGCGACGAGCCTCATGGTAAAATAAAGACTAATAGAAATGGGTTTACTTAAGTGGTAAGAGATAGTTAATAATAAGCCTGAGCAGCCTGGCGATGGTGGCGCACGCCTTTAATCCCAGCACTCGGGAGGCGGAGGCAGGCGGATCTCTGTGAGTTCGAGACCAGCCTGGTCTACAGAGCTAGTTCCAGGACAGGTTCCAAAGCCACAGAGAAACCCTGTCTCGAAAAACCAAAATAATAATAATAATAATAAGCCTGAGCTAATAGGCCAAATAGTTTGTAAGCAATATTAAGCCTTAGAGTGGTTATTGAAGAACTAATAGGCGGGAGAAAAACGTCCAGTTACATATATTTTCTGTACTTTTTTGGTGTTTTGTTTTACTGAAAACCCAGTTCCTGATTTTTCTATCAGGCTTTATTAGTTACTTTTCTGCTACTTTGATAAAATACCACGACAGAGGGAACTTACAGAAAAAAGGACTGGTTTGGTTCCAGAGAGTTTGAGGACCAAGTGGCAGGAACAGCACGGAAGCTGGCAGCAGGAGCCGGAAGCTGAGAGATCACATCTCTAACAATAAGCATGAAGCAGAAAGCAGACTGGAAGTGGGACAAAGCCTTAGACTCTCAAAGCTCGTCCCTAGTGATGTACTTCCTCTACGAAGGCTTCCCATAACCTCTCCAACAGCACCACAACCAAGAGACCAAGTGTTCAAAAATACCCGGACCTGTGGGGAGCACTCCCGATTCAAGCCTCCACATTTTACTCCCTGGCACTCAGTCTCATGGTGACATCATAATGCAAAACACATTAGTCCAACTTCGAAAGTGTCCATAGTCTTTCATAGTTTTAACACTTTTTAAAAGTCTCTTCCAGGTAATCTCTTAATTGTAACCCCCTGCAAAAATCAAAATGCGTATCACAATCTTCCAATATTTAACAGCACAGAATATAGGTCACTAGACCAAAAGGGACGATTGAGGGCACAGTCAGGGAATACTAGGCCAAAGCAAAACCAGAACCTACCAGTGCAAACACAAGTTCTGTAGCTCACATCTGGTGTCAAAGGGCTCAGATACCTTCCCGCTTTCTGCCTGCAAGATTCATCTCTCTTGGGTTGTCTCAATTCCCTGTGTGCAGCTCTTCTTGGTAGATGTCCCATGGCTCTGGCACCTGACATCTTGGGGTTTCCACTGAAACCAAGACTTGGTCTTCACAGTTTCACTCAGTGGCCTCTCGGGGCCTTCTCGCAGAGACAGAGCCCACCTTGCCATATGCCCTCGACAGCTCTCTTAAGGCCTCGGAGAAATAATCCACAATCTCTTCATTCTTGCATCCTTCATGCCTCTAAAACCATCACCGTGTGAACTGGATGACACTGTCAAGTTGTACTGTCCGCATGGAATGGACCCTCAGCCCCTGAAATCCCATTAGCTGCAGTTTTTATTTGCAGTTCTTTCTAGGAACATTCTTGAGGCCTTTTCCTTTGACAAGGTGGAAGCTTAGCTGGCCAGGGTCTTGACCTGGGAGCACCCTTCTCTTGGTCCAGTGCAGAGCAGGCATCTCCCCAACACATTAATTTCCTCAACAATTCCAGTCTCTCTTCCAGCACGAGCCTTGGCTGTAACATTATGGTTACTAGTGTTTCTTTTCTCCTGACTGTACATTTGTATTTCTTTTTCCCCTACTTGCTCTTTTTCACTGTAGACCTGCCTAAGGCCTATCATAACAACCACACCGCAGATTCAACATTGTAATCTTGAAATTTCCTCCACCAAATAAATTAGTCCACTATGTGTTAATTTAGTCTCAACTAAGTTCTTAGGATACGGACAGAAGACAGCTAGATTCTCTGTCAAATCTTCACAGACATGGACTCTTGCCTAAATGCTTTGTCAAATCTTCACAGACATGGACTCTTGCCTAATTGCTTTGTCAAAAAGTCCTTGCTTTTCTCAGGAACCTCTTGAGCTGGGCCTCTGTAGCCTGCCCATTTCAACCACTGTGCTGGCTAGTTTTTTGTCAGGAGGAGGCAACCTCAACTGAGACAATGCCTTCATAAGATCTAGCTGCAGGCAAGCCTGTAGGGCATTTCTTTCTTTCTTTCTTTCTTTCTTTCTTTCTTTCTTTCTTTCTTTCTTTCTTTCTTTCTTCTTTATGTCTTTCACATCACACCTCCTGATCCCACTCATCTCCCACCCCACCCCAAAATAAAATAAAATAAAAGAGAAAAAGAGGGGAAAAAAGGAAAAAAAAAGAAGTAAGGGAAAATCTCATTTTTATATGCAATCTCTATTTTTATATGCAAGTGTTTATCTAAAGGAATCATTGGTCTGGTTCGAGGCCCCTGGTCTCTGTAGCACCATTGATTTTGGACCCTCACTGGGACTCTTCTTGAACATTCTATTGCTGCCCTGTGTCATGGAGATCCTGCAGTCCTGGATCTAGAGTGCTATGCCTATGTCATGGGACCCCCAAACAAGATCACCACAAAGCCAGTATCTGACACAAACACACTGATGTGGGATTCCCCTTTGTATGCTGTGAATATGTTTTATTACCATTGGTTAATAAAGAAGCTACTTCAGCCTATGGCAGGGCAGAATAGAACCAGGTGAGGGAAAACCAAACAAAGATATAGGGAAAGAGTAGGCCAAGTCAAGGAGACTCATATAACTGCCAAAGGATAAGCCGTTGCCAGAACCTTTCTGGTAAGCCAAAGCCTTGTGGCAATACACAGATTAATAAAAATGGGTTAACTTAGGATGTAAGAGTTAGTTAATAAGAAGTTGTATAGTTTCTGTGTGATTATTCAGGTCTGGCAGCTGGGAAATGATCAAGCAGTCTCTGTTTACAACACATTGAGGCTTATTCAAGCTAGTTTGGACCATAATCTAACATACAGATACAGCGGGTGGAAAAAAACAGCCCAAAGCTCTCAGGGTAAGAGGTTTTTAAAGGGAAAAATTGCAAGCAGGGTGGTACAAGCCTTGGCACTTCAGGATTGGGTAAAAGTATACGACTTTTGCATTCGGTGGTTGGGGTATAGGGGAATTTCAAAACAGTGACTCCCAGCAGACAGGAATTTTAAAACAGTGGTTAATCAGATGCCTACAAGGATGTTTGAAGCAAGCAGATACTGTTTGGATGGACACCCTGGTGGGTCACTCTGACCAGGGCTGGCAGTTTCTTGGGAATATTTATGACTTTGTTGGGCTGCATTTACCCCCCTAGTCAGGTCCTGTCTAAAATGGAGTTCTTTCTCAAAATGGAGTTTGTTCTGCTCCTTCAACAGGACACACATCCCTGCTCCAGTAGATCATAGATGGGGTGTTGGAGAGGGACAACACATTATTCTGGTGAAAGTTTCACCCCAGCCCCTGGCATCCATATTCCCAAAGAGTCTGGAATGTTCTGGTGGAAGTTCCACCCCAAGCCCCCTCCCCCAACTCTCTTCAAACCCTGCCACATCTTAGAAAGCCCACCAAATGACAACCCCTCCTCGAGATGTTCAACACCACACTCCCACAGGGTATTTAAACTGCCCCCCTCTGGAAAACAAATGGTTTCCTAGTCTCTCTTATCCATCCCCCCCCCTTCTTTCTCTGTCTCTGTCTCTCTCTTTCTCTCTCTCTCTGTGTGTATGTGTGTGTGTATGTATGTAAAATCATCTGGTAGCATTTTAACCATTAAACCTGGGCTTTTTCTAATCCAGTTTGATTTAGTCTGATTTGGATTGCTACATTGGCAGAGAGGCTTATTGAGGAGCAGAAACTTTGTACACATAACCCTGGTTCTGAAACTGGGTAGTTGCAGGGTTGGTCAGTGTTGCAAGGGAGGAGGCCACTTGTTGGTTCCCGATGCTCGGCATCTCAGACCCGAAATTAACTGCATAGAAACTGTATCATTTAAATCACTGCTTGGGCCATTAGCTCTAGCTTCTTATTGGCTAACTCTTACATATTAATTTAACCCACTATTATTAATCTGTGTATGGCCATATGGCTGTGGCTTACCTGCTAAAGTTCTGGCATCTGTCTCCAGTGGAGCTACAAGCATCTCTCTGACTCTGCCTCCTTTCTCCCAGCATTCAGTTTAGTTTCCCCCACCTATCTAAGGACCTATGCCCTGTTAGAGGTCCAAAGCAGTCCTTTATTAACCGATGGTATTCACAGTATACAGAGGGGAATCCCACACCAGGTCAGCCAGCCACAGCTCCCCTGTCTTCACCAGGGTGTGCTCTCCAACAATGCCCTGGCTAGTTAACCCCCCCCCCCCCAGTGATAAACAAGGGGCGGGGCTAGTTCTCTGGCTCTCACATCCTCTAATCAGGTTTCCTGTACCTATACTTTCAGGGCCAGTTCTATTGTGTTGCCCAGGTGAGTGAGGTGGAGGGGCCACTCTCCCTAGTGCTGCCGCTGATGGAGGGCAGGAACAGCTCTCCCACTCTAATGACCTCAGGGCCAGCTCTCCCGCCTGCTTCAGGCATTGATGAGAAGGACACCTCTGCTCTGTGGTGGTGGTGGTGCTGAGACAAAGGTGAACCTACTCAAGGTCAGAGACTTTGAGCTTGATTTTTGCTTTTTCAAAGTTGTTGACAATAGGTGTGGCTACAAAACCAGATATCCTGACTTAAGGTGTGGTTACCTGGTGTTTTGGACAGTAAGATGACCCGTAGAAGAGGATCTGTTCCACCCTGACCAAAGGTCAGAGTATTCAAGCGCACACCGGTGCTCCTTCTTTTAAAATTGGTTTGACATAGGGAGTGGCTGCCTACAGGATACTTGGTTTAGGGTGTGCTTACTGCACATTCCTGCCCAAACATCAAATACTTTACTCAGGAAATAATAGTTTGATATCTTAAGTACTGAAGCAAGTAACTGTTCTGGTTATCCTTTGTGTCATGTTAAAGCAGTCTTTTACCCTCCCCCCTTTTGTACTGGGGTATAAAAGTGTGTGAAAAATGCGGGCAAATTCAGCATCGCCATTTACTGAGTTGCCCCCCCCCCCCAGTACTATCCTGTCTCTGTATTTCTTTCCTATCTCTCTTTCTCCTACCTAACGTTTCTAAATCCTCAAGCACCTACCCTGCAACACAGGAACCCATTGTGGCAGAAGTCATCCCAAAAGGGTGGCTCATGACAGATATGGTGCTTAAAACACCACCCGTGTCATCACAAGACAGATGAGTCGTGGGGCAGCTCTCCCATGCTTACAATATGGGGGCTGGGCTCACCCACACCTCTGTCTACAAGATCAGCTCTACTATGCTGCCCAGGTGAGGTGCAGGGCCTGCCTGCTCTCCCAAGTGTTGCTGTTGGTGGGGGCATAGGAGCAGTTCTCCCATCTGACAAAGGTGTTGTGTGTGTGTGGGGGGGGCATCTCATCTCTCTATCACCGTAGGGCATCTTTTACATTAGTGATTAATGTAAGGGGGACCAGCCCATTGTGGATGGGACCACTTCCGGGCTGGTCATCTTGGGTTCTATTAGAAAGCAGGTTGAGCAAGCCATGATTAGCAAGTCAGTAAGCAGCACTCCTCCATGACCTCTGCATCAGCTCCTGCCTCCAGGTTCCTGCCCTGCTTGAGTTCCTGCCTTGGCTTCCCCCAGTGTAAGCCAAATAAGCCTTTTCCTTCCCAAGGTGCTTTGATCATGGTGTTTCATCTTAGCAATAGAAACTCTAACTAAGACAACCATCTACTCTCTTGGTTATATTCTGTCTTTATTTCTACAAAATTACATACATGACATAATCTGAATTACAAGTACCAGGCTTTCCAATCATGACCTCTCTTTTCCACACATTCCCACTAACATCTGTGACAAGAAAATTTTCTTTTGTTTTGTTTTTCAAGGCACAGTTTCTCTGTGTAATAGCTCTAGCTGTCCCGGAACTCATTTTGTAGACCAATCTGTCAAAAATATTTATCTTATAAAAAGCAATTGGTAGATCTACTACTTTTTCTTGATTCATTTTTCTCTTTTTGCTTTTTTCTTGACTTATATTCCACGGTCCCTTTTTTGTTTTTGTTTTTTGAGACAGTTTCTCTGTGTAACAGCACTGGTGGTCCTAAAACTAACTTTGCAGCCCAGTCTGACCTTGAATTCAGATATCTGCCTGCCTCTGCATCCCAAGTGCTGGGATCAAAGGCTGTGTACCACCACTGCCCAGCCCATGGTCCCTTTTTATATCACTCTAAACATAACCCTTCATTCTTGGCATAAACTTTTTTTTGTTCCTATTCACCTAGCAAAACACCCCATGTACACACATAAGCACATGTGTGTACACACACCCTTCTGCTCTTGCTTGAGCATGTCCAACAGGGCGAAGGAAAACTACTCTGACTCATCTCACTTCAGATTAATAACCAATCATTTAAAGTGGAGCTTCATGTTGAAACAACCCATCAACTTCTAATCAATGTGTTCTGCGGTTCCTTAGAAAGTGTTTCGTAAAGTGTGATGGCTCGAGTAAAAATGACCCCAGAGGTCAATAGGGAGTGGCATGAGCAGGAGGTATGTTCTTGTTAAAGTAGGTGTGGCCTTGCTGGAGGATTATATTACAAGGGGTGGTCTTTGAGGTCTCAGAAGCTCAAACCTAACAGCTCACTGTCTTCTTTCCTCCAGCCTGCCAATCCAGATGTAGAAGTCTCAGCTCCTTCACCAGCACCATGTCTGCCTCTGCCTGCATGCCACCATGCTTCTCATGATGATAATGGACTAAACCTCTAAACTGCAAGCCAGCCCCAGTTAAAAATTTTCCTTGATAAGTGCCATGGCCATAGTGTCTCTTCACATCAATAGAAATCCTAACTAAGACAATAAGCTATTATCTCTCTCCAGTAACTGTTCCCTTATCCTCATTGATCAGGTGATAATTTTCTTTCTGATTTTCTGCTACATAAGAACAAATAATCCCCACAAGCTACCACCACCTATCCCCTGCATCTACTTGATATATACATCCTTCTTATTACTACCAGTAAAGATTAGTAGTCCGTGCTCCTAAGGCCAACTAGTCTACCTGTGTTGTGAAGAATACATCCCATCGTGTTTATATGACAGCATAGTTACATCAATTTCCATCCAGCATCTACTTCCCCCTTCCTCATGTACCCATAACACCACGGTATTACTGAAATATGCTGTAAATTCTTTACTTAACAAAACAAATTCTTAGTGCTACATTCCCTCTGGCTGATGTTCAAAATCTCTTTTGCTCTTTATATTATGACTTCTTGAAAGACATGTCCCATACTCACTGTCTCCAATACTTCCTTCCCATTTTATTCCTACCTCACCCTACTACCCCAATGAGGCCATTCTTTCAAATGACACAGAAGGTCTTCATGTTGATAAATCCAAGGTTTTATTCTGTCCTCACTTGTGGGTTCATTATTCTTCCCTTAACTTTATAATGATGAACTATCTCAGGTTCAATCCAACTGAACTTCAATCCCCACCTTTCTCCACAGGTATCTAACCTAACTCCAATACTTTAAATTCCATTACAATTAACAGTTCCTACATGTATCATGAAGGCTCTTCACTGAACTCTATTTATATATTCAACTGATAGTGAAATCTATCTTCACGAATATCTAACGGGCATTTCTAATCCCCAGTCTTCATGCCATTTCCCTTAAACTACTCCTTTCATAATCTCTCTGTCTCTGTCTCTCTCTCTCTGTCTCTCTCTCTGTCTCTCTCTCTCTGTCTGTCTGTCTGTCTGTCTCTCTCTCTCTCTCTGTGTGTGTGTGTGTGTGTGTATGTGTGTGTGTAAAAGTCTCACTATAAGAGCCCTGGATGACCTGGAATTCACTGTGTAGATCAGGCTAGCCCCAAACTCACAGTAATCAGCCTGCCTCAGCCTGCCAAGTGTAGGGAATAAAGGTGTGTGCCACTCACTACTCCTCGCCTCTCTTCCATAAACATGAATATCCCAATAGATCAGAATTCTATTCTCCCTGTTATTAGAATGTTAAGAAATGCATTAGCTTTCTCTTTTCCTTCCCATCAAGAATACTGGTGAGTCTACTTTCAACATACATGCCCAGTCTAATCTCTTCTCAAATCCTCCACTGCTACCACCGGGGCTGGAAGCCAGCATTGGCTCGGGCTCCCACCTGACCTTTCCTACTAGCCTAAGAGGTCTTCCTGCTTCTGCGTCATCTTTAATCTTCTGTTCAAAGCCTCATGGCCAAGTTCACACCTAAGAGCCAATGTCTTTCCAGTGGCTGAGGAGGCCCAGCCTGGGCCAGACTCTTACTCTCTGATCTCATCTCTGCCTACAGTCTCCCTCCTGGGCTCCTCTAGCCCCAAAGGCTTTACAGCTCCTCCTGAGATGTGATAAGTCAGTATCTTTGCCATTTTCTGTCTTCGGACATCTTGTCCAGCACTGACAGGCCAGGCTTCTCTCGTCCTTTAGGCACCTATACAAAAACACCTCCACATGAGGCCAGTGCGACAGTTGACACCAACTAGAAGACCTTGGATGACACCATATTGCATGTCCTTCCTCCTTTACTGCTTTTTTTTTTCTCCAAAGCTTTGCCTCTTTACTTCTTGGTCCTCTCACTAGGTAAGACTCTGGGAGCCCCTAGTCCCAGCTCACTTAGCATATTGCTATTTCCACAATCACCCTTTTGGCTTGCTATCCAGGGTGCAGCAGCTTGGCACCCCTATTATCTCACTAACAATTCTGTTTTCTTGCTGGTGAGTGGAAAGGGGTGGAAAAGGTACAACGCTCGTTTCAGGAAGATAAGGGGGCTTCTGTGCCAAGCAGACAGAACTGCAAACCAGTGAGCAAGCCACTGAAAGGCAGAACTTGCTGTGTGTGGGTGCAGTTGGGACACCAACATTATGAAAGTATAGTAACTGCTCCTACTGAAAAAGAGAACTGGTGTGAAAGAGAGAATTTGGGGGATGGTTATCTGTGTGTACAGTGTATGCTGGGGGTTCACACTCTAGGTCTCACTCTCCAGACCAAGGGAGAGATCTTAAATTCATTTTTGTATTGCTCTAACCAATGGAAAATATCAAATTAAATTTACTATATACAGTTATTGGAACTATGAAATAATCCCCAAAGCACCTTATTTTCGGAAGGGAATAGCAATTTCTAATGTGGACAGCCATGGATGACAGACATACTCATGGTATATAGAGTAAAAACTAACATTCTGTAACATAAAAACAAGATTAACTGAACTCAGAGAATAACATTAAAATATTATTGGAAACAAAAAGTTTAAAGAAACTACAAAACAGTATTTTGTTTGGTTAAGCAAAAAATTATTACTTTGGACTGCCTGGACTGAGTTCCTACACTAAAAACCAACACACCAGACCAAAATAAAACAGAGTTGACATAGCTGAAACACCTTGACCAAAAACAACTTGGAGAGGAAAGGGTTTATTTCAGTTTATAACTCTCAAGTCAAATGCCATCACTCTGTCACTGGGGGAAAGGTGGGAACTCAATAGGACAGGAACTTGGAGAGAGAAACTGAAGCAGAGGCCATTGGAGGAATACTATTCTGGCTTGCTTCTCATGGCTTTCTTATAGCACTCAGGACCACTAGCTCAAGCCAGCACTGTCCACAGTGAACTGGGACTTCCCACATCAACCATCAAAGAAGAAAATGCATCACAGGGGCTGGAGAAATGGCTCAGCAGTTAAGAACATACATTGTTCTTGCAGAGGACCCAAGTTTGATTCCTAGCACCCACATCAGACAGCTCACAAGTACCTATAACTCCTCAGGTATGTGCACACACACACACACACACACACACACACACACACACGATAGATAGATGGATGGATAGATAGATAGATAGACAGACAGACAGACAGACAGAGAATGTACTACAGGCTTGCGTGCAGACCAATCCTCTGGAGACATTTTCTCTGGAAGGATTCGCTTTCCAGATGACCCCGGGCTGTATTAAATTGGCATAAAAACTAGCCAGCCTAAGAGTCATTCATGCTAAAACTAAATTAAAACTTAAATAGGAAGTGGATAAATCCCCAAACAGAACAGTTTTTTCTGAATAGGAGATTTCTAGGAAGTTAGTATCTTAACGATTTCTCCTCTGCTTTAACATAAACGTGGCCCGGAGCAATCTGGTGTCAACAACCACATTTCCTCCCTTCTGTGTTCTTGTTTGCACTCATGAAACCCAGTGGGTGTGCACATCCTACTGTGTAGAATGGAGGAGGTCTCAATCAGTGACCACAAGTCAAAAATTAGTGTTTTCTTTAGTTGTGTGTGCGTGTGTGTGGTATTTGGTGTTTGCAGGTGCACTCGGCGGCAGACAAGTGCATTGGGTACCTTCCTCTATCACTTTCCACTTTGCTGTGTGTGTGTGTGGCATGTGCACACCGGTGTTTGCAGGTGCAGCGGTGGCAGACAATGAATTGGGTGCCTTCCTCTATCACTTTCCACCTTATTGCTAAAGACAGTCTTTCACTGAATCTGAAGCTCGCTGGAGCTTGGAGACCTCCTGTCTTGGCGGCCATGCTCAGATTTTTACATGGGTGCTTGGGGATTTGATCTTACGTCCACTTACATTCACAGCAAGTACTCCTACCCACTGAACCATCTCCTCAATTCCTTATTTGTTGCTTTCTGATGACTCTTAGCATGGCCAACTTTTAAAGGAATGACTAAAGAATTTCCAGACTGGAAGAAACTAAACTGAATCTTAATATGAAAAATGAAAAACAATAGTAAAAAAAAGTTGATGAGTCCAAATAAAAGCTATAATTCAGCTTAAAGACAAATGGAAAGCTCCCAAACAAAGGTCAACCCATCTCAGTGAGTGTATTGTGGGAATCGTTCTGGAATAAGCACCCCAACACCAATGAGGATGGAAGAAAGATGTCACCAGTGGACAGAAGCCAGGCAGCTCCTGAAACCCAGATCCAGTTTGTATTCTCATTTTGTACTAAAACAAAACAAAACCAACCAACCAAACAACAACAACAACAAAACAAAGGTGGAGTGGCCAAGCAAGTTAGACTTTTGTTTGTTTGATTGCTTTTCAAAGCAAGGTTTCTCTGTACAGTTCTGGCTGTCTTGGAACTCACACTGTATAGACCAGGCTGGCCTTGAATTCAGAGATCCACCTGCCCCTGCCTCCTAAGTGATGGAATTAAAGGCACACCATCCAGCACTCGACAGATTATTAGGTAAGTGATCAGGAAGTCAGCAGGTTGTTAAGGAACAACCCATTGTTTCAGCTACTTCTCTAGGTCATTCTGTCGCACAAAGCAAGTGAAGTCCTGTTGGGCAAATAGACAATATCATCAGTGCTTTAAGTAAGTCACTGAATAAATCAGTAATTAATAATTGGTCATTTCTACCTTGTTCTATTTCAAGTGCTTTTTGGAATTCTCTGCCCACATGCCTGCTCTTCCTAGAAGTCCTAAGCCAGTTAAGTCCCTTCCGCCCCACCATGACACACCTCTTTATTGCTTGCAGATTCTTCCCCTCCCAGTGACGTCGTAGCTCTTCCTTTTAGAACTACACACATTCAATCTCCCACCCGCTGACTTGATCTTCACATAGTCTTTATTCTGTCTCAGTGGCTTTGGAGCTTCATCCTCAATTTCATGATTTTTGCACCATTATCATTCTTGTCACACGATTCTTAGTCATTCCAGTTTGCCAAATGATCTTCTTAAAAAAAAAAAAAAACCTCAATGCACAGGACTAAATGCTAGTGTGGAACACATCGAAGTACTTTTCCTTTGGACTCTTCTGTGCTTCGACCTGCCCCCCCCCCCGTAACACATATTGATCACGAACATATTCAGGCATCGATTTTGCTGTCTCCTCCGTGTGGACTCCCGTGAGGGAGTCATCAGAATGGGAGCAAGCACAGCGGGATGTTGTTCTCCCACTGACAACAGTTTGAGCGCTCTGTCGCACCAGACAAGCACAGCCCCACACCAACCTATGCTCCACTTTTACTTCGCCCAGAACGTTTGTGTCCACTCAGATTCCTCTGTTAAAACCCCACTCCCAATAATGTGATTGGACTAAGCGGTGGGGCTTTGAGGACCTAACAGGTTGTGAGGGCAGGGTCTGTACGAATAGGATTAATTCCCTTATCAAAGAGACCCCAGAGAGATCCCCGGCCATTTCCCCTGAGAGATTAGAAAGAAAAGAGCATTGTATGGACGATCCTCACCAGACAAGCAATCTGCCTAGCTCTAGTCTTGGACTTCCCAGTTTCCATAAGGTTATAAATAGGTTTTTGTTGTTGTTGTTTTCTAAGTTTATGGCCATTTGTTAACAGAACTGTATGTTAAGACAATGGTATTTGAAAACTAACCCAAGAACTTATTGCATCAAAATTCATAGAAGGTTGAACAGAAATCTACAAAAAGCAGTTTCTGACCATTATCCGACTACATACCTAAGAAGTCTCAATCTTGCTCCTGGGGGTTTACTTATACTCAGGAGGGATAATTCAACATCTTGATTCTTCCCTCACTGCCCTTCTCCCCACCTCACAGAATCACACTACTGGCAGAGTGAGGCGCCTGGAGTCCTGAACTGAAAGGGAGCCTTCCTGCATCTGCGATCTTTATCTGAGAGTAATAAATTACAACCGAACAGTCACCTGGACGAACGCGCTCATTTTAACCTGGGGAGCTACCTTCCAGAAATCCAAGCCTCAGACCTGAGTTTCCCAACAATGCTTCCGGAGCTGGAGTCACCACGCCAGCTCACTGCTTCCTTACACCTGGGCATCACCAGTCTCTTTTCTGATCGGTCACTCTCAGCACCCCGAACCCCTTTGAAATCAAAGCATGAGTCACTTCTGTCAGGTGTCAAAAACATTCACAGCAAGTGCACTGAGTCGCTCTGAGGGCCACATTATGCAAAGACTTCAACATCTGGTGATTGTCTAAATCTCTAGTGTTGTATAAAGGGCGTTAACAAAAACCGTCAATACTTGGAAAGCATCCTCCTTATTTGTCGCTTTGGGGACAGAGGGTTCCCGAGTTACGGATGCGATGCCAGCGACACTGGGTCACCTCACACAACCCCTAGACCAAGTCGGGAGGCACAGGCAGGCCGGGATCTTGGCAGGCGCCGGTTCCCGGAGAGGGGACACGCCCGCAGGCGTCCCGGACCCCTTACCTCTCTTATCCAGCAGCCACATGAAAGCGAAGCAGGGCAGGAAGCCAATGGGCCCCCACAGTACCAGCAGTGCGATGTCCCAGCTGGAGAAGCCATAGGCCTGGCGCGCCGAGTTCTGGATGGGGCCCCAGGTGTTCCAGACCAGGCCCTGTGCGAACGCCAGCAGCGAGAAGAGCAGCAGCACCAGCCAGCGGCGCCCGTACACTCGCCCGGGGCCCGGGCCAGCCGCTGGCAGGACTGCCGCCGCCTCCCGGCCCCTGCGAGCAGCCCCCGGAGCAGGCCCGAGCCCCGGCCCCAGCAGCGGCTGCCTCTCCTCCTCCTCACTGCTCCAGCCTGAGCCCATGGCGACACCGCCCGCCGACCCTGCCAGACGCGTCCCGGTGGCCGCAGACTAGCCAGCCGGGCGCTGACTGCGCGGGTGGAGCCGGAGCCGGAGCCTCTCTGGTCCTCGGCCTCCCGGCCGCGTCTGCTGCGCCTGCGCCGCCCGAGCCCGAGGGGAGGAGGCGAGGCAGGGTCCACCCTGCTAGCTGGGAGCGCAGGAACGACCTGGGGGAGAAGAAGGGATCGCCTGATGCGACCCTAAGAAAGGAAAGAGTGGAGGGGAGCGGCCGACAGGGAGGCTGGAGCGGGGGAGGCTGAGCCAGTCACTCGCGGGTTGCTGGAGGAAGTGCCCAAGTTTACATCACGTGCCCAATAAACAACTCGCTGACCTCGGGTCACTTATCCCAATGTTTGCTTCTATATTAGGCTTAATTTTGTTTTTATTGGGGTTCTTTCTGCAGAAATGATAGAGGGCAGGCTATTGAGGTATAGGAAGGTCTTGGTATTGTGTCATGCAGACCTTTGGATTTTGTCTCGTGTGTCTTTTAAGTATCCAATGAGATTATAAACTAGCCAATTTTCATTCTTACCTGAGTCTTTCTACCCATTTTGTTTGTCACGCAAAAGGGTAAACAATACGGATTATGTTAAGGTTGGGAGACAGTGATCTAGATCTACTTCGCGTTATGGTGTTAACCAGACTAAATAAACAGCAGAAGATGGAGGGAGGGGTGTTTGTGCATCCTTTGATCAAATACACATTTGTTGGTTCTGTTACACAAATCCACAACACTGACAGCCGTCCGTGTCCTTGAAAACTACAGCCAAACGACTGGCAAATCTGGTTCGGGAAATGAGTCACAGGGAACGCCTTCAAGAGACACAGCCTGAGGTTCATCTTTCCAGGCAGTCACGAAAACCAGCTGGGGTGGCCAACCGAGAGGAGCAGGCAAACCTGCTCCGTGTACCCCTCAATCGTGAGTCCCAGTGAGTGAAGGAAAACCAGGGCGGAAAAGTAGGATCCGCCTAGAGAGAGAGGATCGAAGCAGAAACAAAACCAAGGGCTGGAGAAGGAGGCACCACTGCCCAGGCCACGTGCTCGGCGGCTTTCAGTCTCCTCAGAGCAAAACAAACGGGCGTGGACACGCCCAGTGTGGTCACGTGACCCCTGGAGTGCCGGTTCCGGCGGAGGCGGAGAATCCTTCCTGTGTGGAGCAGATCCCGGCAGCAGGCACGTCTGACCCGGTCCTAGCTCCATCCTTGGCGCGGTATCCATGGCAACAGACTGCGAGGGGCGCGCACCTGGTACCCAGGCCGCTATAACTGTGGCGGAGGAAGGTAGGTGCGGGTCAGGGACTCCGGAATGCCTAGGCGACAAGTCTATCCCAAGTCTCCCCCGCTGTGCGTTAGGCCGAGAAGAAAGTGACTTGTTTAGTGAATGTGACTTCTTACATCTGCCATTCGGTTGTCCGATCGTCTATGGGGCTTGGTGTTTCTTTGGGGAGGGAAACGGGGACGAGGATAGCTGTGGAGGTCACAGGACAACTTGTGGGGGTAAGAAGTTGATCTGAGTACTCCAGGCTAGGTTGGCCTTTGGGGGCGCTTTGAGGTGATTCTCCTGTCTCTGTCTCTCCTCATCTCCAGGATAAAATGTTGGGATTACAGACGTGTGTGCAACCATAACTTCTTATGTAGGGTTCTGTGGAGTTCGCCAGACTTGTGCACTGGTGTTGTTACTTGCCAAACCGTTTCTCCAGCCCCAAATCAGTCTTTTGTTTGTTTGTTTACCTTAACCACTAGTTTATCTTCCTCATGTGTGTCCTGTATTTTATGTTTCTCCTAGAATTCTGGACACCATCAGCAAAAGTGACACTTCCTTATTGAAAATTCTTTGTTGTACTTGGAACCTAGAATAAAATCTAAGCTCCAAACCATGCCTACAAAAAATAATAAAATAAAATCTTTGGTTTGCGGTCTGTTGATGTCTCTAAGCATCATCTCTTCTGTTTATTCATTCTTTAATTAAATTAAAATTTTTAATTAGCCATAAAATGTAATGGGCTTTCTTATGGCATTTTTGTACATACTTGACTTTAGTTGATTCCCCCTTCCATCATACTTATTTCACCTATCTCCCAGATTCTTTTCCATCGTAGTTTGCAGCCATGCATCCCCTGTATCCCCCTGTCTTCTCACATCGTACCTGTTTTGCTGGCCTCCACACTTCTCTCCTCAGATGCCCTCCCTTGTGTACCCCTTCTAGTTCTCTGGCTTCTGTTCACACTCCTCTTATTATTAGAAGTTAAGATCTGCATCTAATATCAAGTTTCAAACATTTTCATAATTGTTTTTCTTTGTGTCTGAATAGAATCATACACACACACACACACACACACACACACACACACACACAGAGTCATCAGTTCATGGGCATCTAGCCTGATTCCAATTATTTGCTGTTGTGAATAGAACAGCATTGAACATAGATGTGCAACCAACCCTGTAGTAGGATAGAGTTCTTTGTGTCCAGGAGTGGTCCAGAAGGATCATCCGGTAGTTCTGTGTTGGAATTTTGAGAAGCCTCCACGTAGATTTTCTTTCTTTTCTTTTCTTTTCTTATTTTTTTTTTTTTGGTTTTTCGAGACAGGGTTTCTCTGTGGCTTTGGAACCTGTCCTGGAACTAGCTCTGTAGACCAGGCTGGTCTCGAACTCACAGAGACCCGCCTGCCTCTGCCTCCCGAGTGCTGGGATTAAAGGCGTGCGCCACCATCGCCCGGCTTCTCCACGTAGATTTTCAAATGGCTGTCCCAGTGGACACTCTTACCAGCAGTGAATGAGGTTCCTCTTCCCCACAGTCTCAGCAATGTTTGTCCTTGGTTTTCTTTTTTTTTTTTGGTTTTTCGAGACAGGGTTTCTCTGTGGCTTTGGAGCCTGTCCTGGAACTAGCTCTTGTAGACCAGGCTGGTCTCGAACTCACAGAGATCCGCCTGCCTCTGCCTCCCGAGTGCTGGGATTAAAGGCGTGCGCCACCACCGCCCGGCTTGTCCTTGGTTTTCTTGATACTAGCCATTCTGACTGGGGAGAGATGGAATCTCAGAGTGATTATAATTTCCATTCCTCTGATGGCTAAGGTTATTGAATACTTTATACAATATTAATGGGCCATTTTTGTTTATTTTGAGAATTGTCTGTTCTTCAATTCATTGGCCAATTTTTGTGGTGGTGATGTTGTTGTTGGTGGTAGTAGGGTGTGTGTGTATGTATACTTCTGTAGGTCATATCTATTCTAGATATTAACCTCTGGACTAAAGTATAGCCAGAAAATATTTTCACCCTTTCTGTAGGTTGCCTGTTCACTATGCTGTAGCAGACTTTCTCATTGGAACTGCCAGCCCACAAATAATGACACAGAGACATATCAATTATGACATTTGACCATTGACTTAGGCTTGTCCCACTAGCTCTTAGAACGTAACTGGCTTTTATTACTCTACTTTTTCCCATGTGGCTTGGTTATCTCTACTCTGTACCATATGTCTGACCTCTTCAGTGTTTACCTAGCATCTCGTTGCAGTAATCCTTGCGCCTAGATTCCTCCTCCTCTTTCTCTCATTCCTGGAAATTCTAGCTATTGGCAATTCAACTCTTTATTTATTACATCAAATATAGCAATACATCTTCACACGGTGGAAAAATATACCACAACATTCCTCCCTTTTTGTCTAAGTAAAAAGGAAAGGTTTTAATTCTGACATAGTAAAACTATATACAATCAACATATATATATAGTACACTCTAACAAAATTAATCTCAAATTTGTATCAAAATTTGTATACAATATATAAATGTGTAATCCAATGAAAAACATTTAGAACTAGTAGTTGCTTTTTAAATGTAGATTCAATAATCTAACTTTTTATCTTATATCTTTATCCTCCCTTTTTTCTTTTAGGGTAGATTCAATAATCGACCCTTTTATCCTTATCCATGTCCAAACCTCATTCTTCAGCTTTTCCATCATCTTTATGAACTAGTCAATGTCCTTTCGATAAAGTCTTTCTCTCTAACAAGCCAGAGCTAGGCTCCATTGTTCAGAAACCTGGAAATCTAACTGGCACATTACAACTTCCACTTGCCCTTGGAGGGGGAGGGTGGAAGGAAAAACATGAGGCCTAGGATATCCAACAGACTTTTTTGTGAAGCAGGATATTCCGAAGGGCTTTCCCTCCTTGTCTTGACAGTGTTTGGCAGTCACTTTCTTTTGTGTCTGCAGTCAAGGCAAGAGCACTTTCTTGCCTAGTGCCTTACTTTTGCCACAAAGAAGGTGAACTCTCTGTGGAGTTTCTTCGATACCCATTATCTTCTCTGAAATAGATTGGTGCTGCCAGGAGCAGACATGTCTCATTATATGTATATAAAAAAGAGCCTATGTTATTAGAACATTTTAAAATCTCAATTAACAACTTCGAAATTGTTCTGAGCTTGGCAACCTTGAAATTGTTCTGATCAGTTTGTAGTTCAAAGACAATCTTTAGGTGGTGTTTCTCAGCTTGGTGGTGTTACAATACTGGAGGAATCTTTGTGGGACCTCATCCTCCTTTTGGAAACTTAAAAGATCACTGTTAGGCATGCTCATGGTTCACTGCAGAAAACTGAAAAAGACTCAAACCTGAAATCATGTACAGGAAGATAGATGAAACCTTTTTCTAGAATTAGTTCTCTATATGACCATTAATATCATGACAAAAAGTTTAGAATACATATACATATATATGTGTATGTATTAATCTTATAAAATTTATAGACTAAGAAAAACTGTTAAAGAGACAATATAAGACCAAAGGATTATTATGAGATTAATAGCAATAAAATAGTCCTTAAATTTTTGTTTTTTTTTCTGTCCCATATCAGGTGGCTCTTCTGACATGAGACAGAGATTTTGGATTTCACTTTAATAAACATGCTTGGGTTTAGAGAAGAAGAGAGCCACACTCCCAACTCCAAAGCCAACTTTAGTCTTTAACTAGATTGGGACTACAAAAAGACTATTTGCATTATATGTCTGTAGAGAACAGCAGAAGCAAACATTTGGGAGGATTTATGAAATTTTATCCTGTTAGAAATATGATATACCAATAGGCCAATTTACTCTTGAGACATTTTTTTCTGGATGATTTCTTTTTCTTCAGATGACTTTTTTGTCCAGTGGTCTTCAGATTCCTTATTTATTCTTCTGAAAAGACAGACACAAAACCATTTCCCAATCCTAATTTTGAGGAGTTTCTCTTTTGGCAAGTTATATCTGATCAAATTAAAAGCAGTTCTTAATTTTTTAATATATAAATTTATTTTAATTTATTTCATGTGCATTGGTGTAAAGATGTCAAATCCACTGGACCTGTAGCTACAGACAGCTGTAAGCTGCCATTTGCATGCTAGGGATTGAACCCATGTCCTCTGGAAGAGAAACCAGTGCTCTTAACCACTGAATCATCTCTCTAGCCCCATAAAGTATTTTATATTTGTTTTCTCTTCAGTTATTTATTTTTTTATCTATTTATTATCCAGACAAGGTTTCTCTGTGTAGCTTTCTAGCCTGTCCTGGAACTCCCTCTGTGGACCAGAGATCTGCCTAACTGCCTCCCAAGTGCTGGGATTAAAAATGTGTGCCACTACCTCCCAAGGCTACATGTGTTAGTTTTATAGGTTAGTTTTGATTAAACGGCCATGCTGTTTGATGAGCTATCACTTTTTCTAATTAAGAGGTGTCTCTTGTTCGAATCGAATCTTTATCAATTTTGATGGTATCCATAGCTTTTCTTCTCCTGTGGAAACAAAGCAAAACCCTTTTCCCAATGTAACACATTCCTGGTTTCCATTCTGAGGTCTGTACATCTTTAAAGTATATCGGCTGATTTAATTCTGTAGTTTTTTCTATTATCCAGTGTCTCTCCGCTGTGTTCCTTTCTCATGAGCATTTAGAAAATGCAAAGTTAATAAAGCTTTATGCATTCTATTTCTATTCATCCCTTTCTGTTTATTTAACATATCCTTTAGAGTTTGATTTGATTTTTTTTATAACTGCCTTTCTTGTAGGATTGTGTGGTATAATATGCTTTATATTATTATAAGCAAAAAACTTTCACTTTCTTAGCAACATATGCTAGAGCATTGTCTGTCTTTATTTGTACAGGTATACCCATCATGGCCATAACTTCTAGCAAATGTGTGACTATCAAATCAGCCTTTTCTGAACTCAAAGCAATTGCCCATTGAAAACCTGAATAGGTACCAATGATGTGGTGTACATATTTTAGTTTTCTAAGTCCTTCTAAGTGGAACACATCCATGTACCAGATTTCATTTCTTTGAGTGCCCTTTGGGTTACTTCCTGCAGGTAGTAATGTTCAGTTGTATAAAGAACAGGTAGGACATTTCCTTATAATTTCCTTGATTTGTTGCCACACGATGGAAAAGGCTTTTTTTTTTTTAAAGCTTTGCTATTGTCATGATGTTTTTTTTTTAATGAAATTCTGCAACCTTCAGCACGTTTTTGATCAATAATTGATCATCCTTTGCCATGTTGAGGTCAGACTGTACATAAACCCTGCCACAATGAAAAAAAAAAAAACAACCAAAAATCAAAAGGAGCCAGTGAGATGGTTAAGTGGGTAAGGTGCTTGCCATGCATGCCTGACAGCCCAAGTTTGACCCACAGAGACTTGATACCACAGAGTTGTCCCCTGACCTCCACACGTGAGCTGTGGCCTAGGCATGCCCACATGCATACTAATAATTTTTAAATTTATAATTAAAACAAGTGCTGTGCCGAGTCTAGAGGTAAGAGGAGAAGAAGCAGGACGTGGTCCAGGGGTTAAACGATGCTGGTGTGAGAGATGTTGAGGAAAGAGGGATAATGAGGGTTACTTTACACCCAGTTACCTGGACTGTAAAAAAATAATGGTAAGCGCAGGACAGTGGTGGGCACGCCTTTAATCCCAGCACTTGGGAGGCAGAGGCAGGTGGATCTCTGTGAGTTCAAGGCCAACTTGGGCTACAAAGGAAGTTCCAGGACAGCCAAGACTGTTAAGCAAAGAAAGCCTGTCTTGAAAAACAAAACAAAACAAAAATAATGATAAGTTTTGAACAGGTTTAATTATGGGTATAATATGATCAGATTTAAATTTAGAAAGATTTCTCTGCCTGGAAGAGACGGGATGAATTAGAGGGAGAAAGATAGGAGGACAAGGTACTTCATCCCTCAGGGTGTCAGTTTCCTCTTTTATGGAATGTACAATTATTATGAAAATTAAAGATACTACTTGTAGCTAACCTACCTAGCCTGTAGTGTCTGGCAGGGATTAGATATCTAAAAATAATAGCCAATTTTATTGCTAACAGCAAGTGTACTGACTGGTTTTGTGTCAACGTGACACAAGCTAGGGCCATTAGAGAAGAAGGAGCCCCAGTTGAGGAAATGCTTCCATGAGATCCAGCTGTAAAGGCATTTTCTCAATTAGTGACCAATGGGGGAGGGTTCAGCCCATGGTGGGTAGTGACATCCCTGGGCTGGTGGTCCTGGGTGTGATAAGAAAGCAGACTGAGCAAGCCGCAAGCCATGGGAAAGCAAGCCAGTAAGCAGCACTCCACCATGGCCTCTGCATCAGCTCCTGTCTCCAGGTTCCAACCTTGCTTGAGTTCCTGTTCTGACTTTCTTCAGTGATTGACTATGATCTGGAAGTAATTCACATAAACCCTTGCATCTCCAACTTGCTCTTTGGTCATGGTGTTCTAAGTTAACTACTTGTTTATGGGATGGTCTGTGGTCTCTTCACTGAAATAGGTGGGGGCTCCTTGTTAGAAGACACCCTCACTTTTAAAGTTTAGTCTGTTACAGTTAGCTGCGTGAGAAGTGAGAATCTAAGAAAGGACAATGATGTCACACATATGTCCCTCAAGGGCTTGGGAAGGAAGGGCTGGTGTCACTCTGCTTGGCTAACTCAGAGCCAGTTCCAGGCACCTTTAATTGTCTTCCTCAGCCCTTCAGACCTGGCCTTGTTAACCTTTATTTTTTTATTTTTTATTTTATTTATTTATTTTTTTTGGTTTTTCGAGACAGGGTTTCTCTGTGGTTTTGGAGCCTGTCCTGGAACTAGCTCTTGTAGACCAGGCTGGTCTCGAACTCACAGAGATCCACCTGCCTCTGCCTCCCGAGTGCTGGGATTAAAGGCGTGTGCCACCACCGCCCGGCTCCTTGTTAACCTTTAATGTTTCATTTAACTCAAGCCTTTGTTCTCACAGTATGTGAGCAACTTTCAGTTTTCATGGATGTGGTGGGAGGATGCAAAAGAAAAGGAGATGTCTGTGGCATCCAGAGAAAAAGCAGAGTGAAAATATAAATGTTGAAGTGATGAGGGGGGGAAGTCATGAGTTTCAGGCTTCTCAGAAAAACAGCAAAACTCCACAGAAATGAGGATGTGGAGAAGGTTCTGGGGCACTGAGAGTAAAGCTTGGAATGGTTGCGGAATGTCTGTGGAGGCCCAAAAATGTGAGCCTATTTCCACCTTGTCTGAAGGTCAGAGAGTTTTAGCTTGTTCAAAGTTGTTGACAAGTGCAGCTAACACCCTGACCCAGGGTGTGGTTGCTTTGTGTTTTGGGTGTTAAGACAGGTAAAGACCTAGACAGGTAAAGCTACTCCACCCTGACCAAAGGGCAGAGAATTCTGCTCCTTATTTGAAATAAGTTATTTGACCTAGGGAGAATCTGCCTTCAAGATACTTGGTCTAGGGTAGGCTCACTGCTTAAATAACAGAATGCTTTTCTCGTGAATTAATGGCTTGATGGCTCAAAGTATTGAAGCAGGTAACTGATCTAGTTGTCCTTTGTATCAGTTAAAGCATCTTTTGTCTTCTCCCTGCTGTATTGGGGTATATTGTATGGAAGATTAAACGCGGGTCATTTCAGTAATCACTGGGACTCCCTCCCGATACTATCCTATGTTTCTGTTTTATTTTTGTTCGAGTCTCCAAGCTCTTTACCAACTTTTCTAATCCTCAACCCCTATCCTGGCAAGTGGTATCCTCATTGAAGCTGGTCGCCCGCAGAGGTCGGGGTAGTTAGAGAGCAGCTGACCAGGTGAAGTGGCCTGGTGCGGGTAGTGGCCCGATGCGGGGAGTGGGCCCGGTGCAGGGAGTGGCCTGTGCAGGGAGTGGCCCAGTGCGGGATGTGGCCCGGTGCCGGGGAGTGGGCCCGGTGCGGGGAGTGGGCCCGGTGCGGGGAGTGGGCCCGGTGCAGGGAGTGGCCTGTGCAGGGAGTGGCCCGGTGCGGGGAGTGGGCCCGGTGCGGGGAGTGGCCCTGTGCCAGTGAGGTGAGCCTGACACTGGAGCTGATCCTGTTTTGAGACTGTTTCTGGTTATGCTTAATGGAGCGCTGTTGAAAAGGTTTGTAAATTTGACCGCTTTCCGCACTCCTGTAGGGGGAATCACATAGCAGAGTAGCTTTGTGGCAGCTTGTTTCAATTAGTGTTGTCTTTCATCTTTCTTCAGGCTAAATAACACAGTAGTGGGTGTCAGGGTGGCTCCCCCACTTAGCTGTTAACAATGGTGTTGCTGGAAGCTTGGGTGTGAATGTCTCTTTGCAGTCTTACTATTGACTATCTTTAATTTTTAAAAAATGGCAAAGCAAAATAAACAGTTTACTTTAGTTGTAGAAAATCTACTTAAAAGCATCTGGAGTCAGATCACAATATTTTTGTACACATTTTAAAGATACTAAGCATTTGTCTTTGAGATCCTATTCTTTCAGTGTGTCAGCCTGATTTAAAATGCAGTTACTTTTCCTTGTTTTAAGTTTAAAACCAGTATTATTTTTAAATTTGTAAGTTTTATTTTTAAGCCAATTTTTTAGGTTTGTGTGTGTGTGTGTGTGTGTGTGTGTGTGATGTACGTGTGTATGCATGTGCTTGTTCACATTCATGTGGGTGTGAAAGCACACTTGCGTAATGGGGTCTGGAGATGCTTCCGGGCTCTTCCTCCAGGGACCTCTCATCTTTCCTTTTGAGACAGGTTGAACACAGAACTTTTTGTTAGATCAGCCAGCCTGCTATGGGGTTCCCTGTCCCTGCTGCTCTGTGCTGGGATGCTTTATGTGGCTGCTGGGGATCTGAACTCTGGTCCTCACACTTCCCTGCCGAGCACTTTACCTGCTGAACAATCTCCCTAGCCTGTTAGAAGCCAACATTTGAGAAGGCAGCAAAGTTTCTGGTCAGCTGGGCGAGTTACGAGTGTAATGTCAAAAGAATCTGAAGGAAAAAAAAAAAAAGAATCTGAAGGGCCACTGGGCAATGATATGGTTAAGTCATAACCGCCTCAACCTTAAAGTGTGGTCTTTCTTCAGTAGCAAAAGACCACCTTGAATCCTTGAAATCCCCAAGATTTATGCCTATTGATATTCCTGTTTTTGTTGTTCAAGACCCAGTTTCTCAGTAGAGCCCTGGCTGGTCTGGAACTCCATTGTGTAGGCCAGGCTGCCTGCGTCTGCCTCTTGAGTATGAGATTAAAGGTGTGCACCACCACACCTGGCCCCTACTGATCATTTCACTTCTGCCTCTCGAGTATGAGATTAAAGGTGTGCACCACCACACCTGGCCCCTACTGATCATTTTACTTCTGCCTTTCGAGTATGAGATTAAAGGTGTACACCACCACACCTGGCCCCTACTGATCATTTTACTCAAGCATTATGTTAGCTTTTTCTTTTTTGAGATATGATTTCTCTGGTTACAGCCAGCCCTGGCTGTGCTCGAACTTGCTTTGTAGACTAGGTTGGCCTTGAACTCACAGAGATCCACCTGCCTCTGCCTCCCCAGTGCTGGGATTAAAGGCCTGCACCACCACCGCCCACTTTATTTGTTAGCTTTTTAGGTGAACTTTCTTAGTTTTTACTGACATTTTAAAGTAATGCCTACAAAATGAGAGCATATCTTTGAATAAGTTTCCTCGTCTCTCTCTACTACTATCCAGTGTCTAGTTCGCTTCATTTTTAGCCAGGGTCTCATTGCGTAGCCCAGGCCTTTAGAGAGCTCATAGTCATCCCATCTCAGCTCCCAGTGCTGGAATTTGTCTTCTGGTTAGATGGGATTCTGTCGGGTTTTTAGATCTGGGCCAAATGATCATTGCTGTTTGTCCTAATAGCTACCATTCTAATGGCTTAAATTTCACACATGTGTGTCATGGTTGTCAGATTGGAGAGACTGCCATACATGTCTGTATTTCAGAAATCTCCCCATGCTGGGGTTTTATTGTTATTTTAAATCCTGTTGTTACTCTGGGGGTTTTGTATTGTAACTTTTATGACACCTCTGCACATTTTTTATTATTTATTTTTCTTTTATATTTTCTGATGTGAGAGACAAATTATTTTTATTTCAGGATCTTTGTTATAGTCTATCAGTGCTTTTTGGAGAATTTCTGAAAATGTGATAAATGTTCTTTAGTCTCATCTTATTCTAAATTTTAGATACAAATCCAAGTCCGATACTAATTACTAAAGCAGATAACTAGGAAATTCAGAGAAATTAGATTTCAAAATATTTTCATGCTTTGTGTGGTTTATCATTATTACTATTATTATTACTGAAAAGGGCAGTTCACTCTTCTATGATGTGTCAGCTGTCCCCAAGGAATTATAGTAACCAGACTGTAACAAATAAATTAAATGTACTGGCTTTTCCTCTCTTCTTTGTTGTTGCTTTATGGAGTACGCAATGTTTGATGGGAGAATAAGTGATTATGCAACATCTGGATCAGTGGTGGTTCTTCCAAGCAGTTTCTAAACCTTCTCGTTAGAAATCCGTGCTTGCAAGTCTGGGCCTAAGTACATTTATCCTCCAAAGCTTGTTGAGGTTGCTTCAGAATCTTTACAGCTCTTTGCACATATTCCTGGCGTGTAACGGCTGGGTTTATCCCTAGGCTATTTAATTAATAGGATGTAGCCTTACATCCTTCTTTAAAGGAAATCTTGAAACTTAAGCTTGCTAATTTAATGATCCAGTTCATTGTTGATTAAACTACCAGAAGCCAAATGAGTTTTATCTCATAACCAGCTGACTGTTATTCCACTGTGAGCCTGAAATTCTGTGATAGGCACTACTTTCCTATTATGGTAAACCATCTGATTGCTTTTTTAAAACACGTTCAATAGCACTTCTGTTTCACTGGGCAGATGTTTGTCATGTATGCCCGTCACCAGGCCAGCTGCTTTCTCAGCAAACTTTGGCTTGGGTGCTCTTCCGTTAAGTAGACTCGGGGTGTCTGGCTTGTTAGATCGTAACAGTAAAGGCATTAAAAAAAACTCCAGCATGTAGAGAAAAATAATTTCTGTAAAGCTGTTTTGTCCAAGCAGCACTCATGTGTTAGTAATGTCTGGCTCTGTATTTGTAGAAGGGGAGCCGGGTGTGCTGCCACCCATGAGTAAGCACTGTTTGGTGAGGGTGCATTCAAAGCTCTGCATTCTGTTGGCTCTGGCTTGAGAGAAAAGGGAGTAAGTGAGGCCATTCCTACCCCGGAAGTACCAATACATCTGATTGTCTTTGCCCTTTAAAGTTCTGGGAGCGAAGTGTTCAAAGGTTGAATGTTTTACCGCATTAGAACTGAGACATGCTACGGTGAGTCAGACCAGCTGTGATTTATCCAGTCTAAGCCACAAAGCATTACAAAGGGGGAGAAAGGCTGTCCCCTGAAAGTGTCCTTGCCTGAGACAGCAAGGTGTTTCCCAGTTAAGAACCATTAATAACAATCGAGTTTTGACTGGGAAGGTTTATTTTCATACAAAAACCATTAGAGGGGGCTGGAGAAATGGCTCAGTGGTTAAGAGCACGGATTGCTCTTCCAGAGGACCCAGGTTCAATTCCCAGCACCTGCATGGCAGCTCACAACTGTCTATAACTCCAGTTCTAGGGGATCTGACACCTTCATACCAACACACATAAAATAAAGTTAAATTATTGAAAAAGAAAGCAATTAGAGTGTAGGAGTAAGCTGGCGCTGGTGAGGTGGGACGAAGGTGAACATTCTGCGTCCTTTTGGCAAATTTTACAGTTTCCTTTTGTTTCTCAGCTGAGTCTGCTTTTCTGTTGTCCAGGAAAGAAGGGAGAATATGCCCAAAATGCTGACTCAGGAACTTGCATATCTATTGATACATAAATACAAATGCACATTTGTAAATTCACTCACACATGCGCATGTGCACACACGTGTATAAATCTTTGTCCGCTCCTGTCTGCAAAGGAGTCTAAGAGAATTTTTAGCTCTTGCTTCTCCTGCAGAGTTCTGTTGATAAGGAAGAAAGGGGGTGGCGATGCAGCTCAGTGCTGGAGAGCTTACCTGAGCCCAAGATGACCTGCCTCCAATCCCAGTACTGAAGAGGAAAATTAAAACTTCAGGGTGCTGGGTAAGGCAGACGGCTAGTAGTCTCTACTGCAGAAGTAACATGCCCCCCGTGTTTTCCCAAACATTCCTGTCTCCCCAAAATATGCACGAGTTGATGCCTGTGGATTGATCTTGAGATTTCCTAGACCTGTATCTTTTCAGGTCATCTCTGTGCTGGCTTTTTTTTTTTTTTTTGGTTAGTCTGACACAAGCTAGGGTCATCAGAAAAGAGGGAGCCTCAATTGAGAGAATGCTCTGCCAGTCTGACCTGTAGGCAAATCTGTAGGGCATTCTTAGTTAATGACTGATGTGTGGGAAGTTCTAGCCCACTGTGGGCTGTGCTACCCCTGGGCAGGTGGTCCTTGGTTGTATAAGAAAGTAGACTGAGCAAGCCAGTAAGTAGCACTCCCCCATGGCCTCTGCGTCATTTCCTTCTTCCAGGTTCTGTCTTGAGTTCTAGGCCTGGCTTTCCTCAAGGATGAGCTAGGTAAGCAAAATAAACCCTTTTCTCCCCAAGTTGCTTTTGGACATGGTGTTTATTACGGTGATAGAAACCAAACCAGGACTCTGACACACATTCTCCCTCCTCCCTCCTCTGTGCCTCCCTCTTTCTCCCTCTCTGGAAGTAGGATTGTGCAGTGTGAAGAACATTACACTTTCAAATCAGACCTGATTAGTTTGTCATTGGTGAGTTTATTTGACATCTGGGTTTCCATTTTATCCTTTGATTATGGAAATAAAATATCTTCTCTGTGCTTCACATACTTCTTAGAGGAGCAGATGGACACTGTAAATACATGATATTATGATGATGTTCAAACTCATATTCTTCATCTTCACACCAAAGCAAATGGCTGCATATGGCTTCTCTTTGTAGCCCGTCACCTGTCTAGAAGCCCCAGTCTGCCTTCTGGCTGCACCTTCCCCCACTCCACGTCTCCGGTTGAAATGGTCTTCGATACTGTTAGTATTTCTGCAGCCTACCACCCCTGCCTTCCTCACCGACACCGTTTGCACATTTCTCATGTGACTTTTAAGAACTGCGTGTCACTTCATTAACCACTTTCATCCTCATACTTTCCACCCAGCTCTCATTTTCATTTTTACTATGTGTGATATGCCATATAGTTGCTGTGTTATAATTTAGTTAAGTATTTGGGGAACATTAAGTATCCACAGTTTTAGCTGCTGTGCTGTGGTATTAATTTGTGTGTATTGTACACTATATATAACACATATGCATATATATGAAGCTTATGATTATTTTGTTGAGTAATTTCTATACTATGAGTTAAGTTATTGAGATAATAGGTGGTTGAGACCTTGGCTTCATTTTACTAATTATTTTCCAAAGCATGGTTCTTATGTATGTGAATAAGTATAGAGTATAAATATATTGTTTTTTATTGTTGTTTGAAAAAGGTCTCACTATGCAGTCTTGGCTGGCCTGGAACTTATAGAGATCCTCCTGCATCTGCCTCCTTGGTGCTGGGATCTTCTTTTTCCCAATGTTGAGCACTAAGCCCAGGGTCTACCTCATACTCAGGAAGCAGTCTACCCCGATAGACACCCCAACTCTGTTTTGTCTTCTAATATTGTGGGGGTTGAAAGCGTGCTACTTTGGCATATTGATTGTTTTAGGTTAAAGGCGTTTGCTTTCCTTTTCGTTTCTCTTCCTAAAACCAGAAGTCAGAATCCATTGGAGAGGTATCTCCTGTTCCAAGGGAGAGGAAGGAAAAAGGAAGTCATTCTTAGAGCCAGAACTGGCAATCAACACTGAGAAATCTGGATAAGCAGACTTGTTAAGTCCCAGTTATCTTCTTCACTGACTGCCCCAGCCCAGACTCCTTTGTCTAGTCGTGAATCCACAGCTCACTTCTCTGTCCAGCCTCTGTGTAAGCATCATGCGCTAAGTCCTTCTGTGGATCTTCATTTTTCCTATGCAGGCGCCTAGTCACATGTAAAAGTTACTAAATACATCTGTAATCTTTTCTTGTGTTATCTTATGTCATTTCTAACCAGACCTTGGGGCGGGAAAGAAATTTCAGTCTATAACAGCCTAACAAAACTTTCAAAGTACATTGTTGTTATTAGTGGTGGTGGTGTGTGCGTGCAGTGTATGCATGTATGATGTATATATATATATACACACACACACACAAATATGTGAACACATCTTGCTCCATCTCTCTCTGCCTTGTCCCTTTAAGACAAGTGAGACAACTCACTGAGTCTGGGCCTAGGCTACCACACACATGTATACATGGCCATACCTAGCTTTTTTATGGGTGCTGACATCAGAGCTCAGGTCCTCATGCTAATGGCAGCAAACACTCTTACTCACTGAGCCATTTCTCTAGCATTTTAAAAATATGCGTTTTAGCAGGCCTTTAATTCCCCGCAGTTGGAAGACAGAAGCAGGTGTCTCTCTGAGTTTGAGGCCAGCCTGGGCGACAGTGAGTTCCATCCAGGACAGGACAGGCTCCAAAGCTACACAGAGAATCCCTGTCTCAAAAACAAAATCCTTTTTTGGAAATGTGACTCAGCCATGTTCGCACACAAGGAATCAGGCTCTCTGGGATGTGAGGCATTGCAGCGGGCACCTGGTGTGAACACTGATAGGCCGGTGTGAATTAAGACCTTTGTCGCAGCAGATGCATGAGGGCCCTCTTGTTGTAGTCAAAGAAAATCTTAAACAAACAAGGAGCTGTTGTTCCTTGTTCTTGGGAGCCTGATTCCAGAGGCCTATGAGCTGGGCTTTTGACTGTAGAGACTTGTAGATCTAGGCTCTGAGGTCCTCCGTCAGACCTTGTTGGTCTCCACCTCCAATGCCAGAGATTCCTGACTCTAGACCTTGAGAGCTAGGGTCTTATAGCTCTTGCCTTTCAGCCCTCCATGTTCAAGTTAGGTACCTATTGCTGTAGGCTCTGGGTGTCTGTGGCTCAACACTGAGCGGTCTTAACATTTCTAGGCTTCAGGCAAATGCTTTCTCAGCCTATAACCCAGGGCAGCTCACTGGAACACTTCAGTCTCCTTTCAGCTGCTCTGTGAGCTGAAGGCTTATGACACTGGGAGGCTGGAGAACTTGGAACCTCAAGAGCCACTCTCTAGCTACCTTCTAGCTGCTGCTGCAACTGCAAGCCTAGAGCTAAAGCCAGTGCTCCATCTGTCCTTAGTGTCATCTGCTCTTGTCACTGGCACCAAAAGACCATTTAGAAGAGGTTTTATTGAGACCTAGTGTTGCGCCTTGAAAGGAGCAGTCAGGATACCGGAGGGACATTTCTCAGACTGACACAAGACTGAAACCAGCCTGCTTCTATAGCCAGGACTGGGGAGCAACTGACTTGTGCACAGCTTCTAGTCCACCCATCCCAAGTCATACATATGCACCACAGCTTGAGTTTCTAGAAAGAAAAGAGACCCACGCCTGTTAAAGATTGTCCAAGCTGGGACTGGGTGGATGGCTCGGTGGATAAAGGGCTTCCTGGGCAGGCTGGAAAACTGGAGTGCACATCTTCAGAGCCCACTAAAAAACTGGGCAGGAATGACCGCTGCCTGTAATCTCAGTACTCAGGGTAGAGCCACGAGGTCCTCAGGGCAAGCTCCTGGCTAGATTAGCAGATGGGTGAGCCGTAGATGCCATAGACAGAGCCCTATCTTTATCAATTAAGTGGACAGTATCGATAAAGACACCCAACATTAAGCTTCCGTGTGTATGCATACATTTGCACCTGTCCACCACATCCATGTAAATACACATACATGCGTGCATGCATGCACACTACACACAAATATATACACACCAAAAATAAAAGTAGATTCTACATAAAATGACTGAAGTTATGGAGAGTTAACATGTTGCAGACCAGAACCAAATCATCTTGGGCCATTTTTTAGTCCTTTTGGAAATCACTTATTACTTATTCCCTCCTGAACTAATTTTCTTTTGACTGTTAAAACCTTTACAATGTTTTCTTAGCAAACCACTAACCTACACCAACCCCAAAGCTAAGACTATTGTTAGATAGTATATAAAACTTATAGCAAAATTTGCCTTGCTTTGCCGTACCCTGCCTACCTGTGATTCCCACTCTTGTATTTGGTTGAGGCCTTGATGTATGACTTTGTTCTGTAACTAGTAAAATGTCATGTAACCACTTCTATGGTGGAACATGGTGTTTGGGGCAGCCTGAATGTGTTTCTGGGCCATGGTCATATTTGGCTCTAGATTGAACTCTCTTACTCCCTCTGAGTAGAGAGCTGTGTTTTTGTGTGGACCACACCATCCATAGAAGTCACATACACATTAATGACAAATTTATTGAGGAGTCACTGGGAAAGCTGCCCCCACTCCCGTCCTGAGTGAGACTTGCTGCAGGCTAGGTGGGGCCATCTAGAGTTCACCAAGGCTTGTCATGGCTGAAGTGAAGTCTCCCAGACCCAGAGCAGGTTTGTCTGTAGCTGAAGTAGTTGTGACTCCAGTGGCTTTGGTGGCTAAAGTGTTTCTTGGAACTGGAATGGAGTGTTCTTGAAGTTACTGAGATGTACTGGAGTGGCAGATATCAGTAAAGAGTAGATTGACTGTTGCCTGTTGATCATTTAAAACATTGAATGTTGCTTATGATAGAAACCTAACTCAAAATTAATTTTCTCAGTAGTATTTCCACACCCATCAACTATCCTTAGGGGGGAGGGGACCCGCTGATCTGTGTCTGTATGTAAAGTTACCAACACAAAGAAATGAAACCAACCAGCTGAAAGTAAAGACAGACGCTTTCCTCCTGGTCCCAGCTCTTCAGCCTTTCCTCCAACCCCTACCCTGATCTCATCCCTTGAAGAAGTCAAAGTTCTTAGGTGTTAGCTACTGAGAGCTGGGAGCCTATGCATCTCGGTCACCAAGGGTACCTAAACTGATTTCATTGCTTGCTGAGGTCAGCGTTCTTAGGTTAGCTGTTGAGAGCCTGGGCTGTTCACCTCTATCACCAACGGCACCCACCCTGATCTCATCCCTTGCGGAGGTCAGGGTTCTTAGGTGTTAGCTATTGAGGGCAGGGAGCCTATGTACCTCTATCACCAAGGGCTTAAAGACAGATTCTACAGTGTGGGCCTTCCTGAGAAGGAACAAGACTTAAAAATTGTCTTAAAAATGAGCCTTACAGAAGGATCTCTGTGACCTCAAGGCTAGAGATGGTCAGACAGGACTATGTAGAGAGACCCTGTCTCAAAAAAAAAAAGAAAAGAGTCTGGCCGGTGGTGCATGCCTTTAATCCTAGCACTCAGGAGGCAGAGGCAGGTGGATCTCTGTGAGTTTGAGGCCAGCCTGGTCTACAAGAGCTAGTTCCAGGACAGGCTTCAAAGCTACAGAGAAATCCTGTCTTAAAAAGAAAAGAAAAGAAAAGCCCTAAATTGGGTCAGACCTCCTCTTTCTTTATTAACTTAGGAGGTTGGGTGGCAGAGGAATTGGGACTCTTGATGGGAGATTTTGAGACTCCTAAGTGTGTGTCTGAGACTCAGTGTGAAGCTGTCCAGGCGGTCCATGTTAGGATATCTTTAAAGAGAACCTCCCCTGCTGGAACAGTAGCTCCTTGGTGGAGCGGTTGTCCACCATGTAAATGGCCCTGGGAAGGAAGGAGGACGGGGAGATGAAAGGAGAGAGGAAGGTGGAGTGGAGAGGGAGGAGTGAGCAGTTGTCTACCGTGTTATCTAGCCTTCTCTGGAAAGGAAGGAGAAGGACGGAGATGAAAGGAGAGAGGAAAGGGGGTGGGAAGGGAGGATACATAGAGTAAATGAGAGAATAGCAGACTGTCCTTCCAAAATTTAAAATAATTTCGAGACGGTTTTACATAGTCCAGGCTGGCTTCAAACATTCTATGTAACCGAGGGTGGCCTTGAACTTCTGATTTTCCTGTTTCTCTCCCTGGAGTGCTAGGATTATAATCACATGCACTACAATGATTTGGGGGCTATAGGAAGAAATGCTAAGTACCAATTGAGCTGTTTCTCCAGCCCAGGTTCTGTAAAATTTGAGTTCTCAGTACATCCTAGTTTGGTATCTCTTAACTGTTTACATGTGTAGTGAATATATATAATTCAGTACATAACTCAGGCTGTCCTGAGACTTAACTATGTAGCCCAGGCTGGCCTCATACTCTTGGTCCCCTTTCCTCAGCTTCTCAATGCTGGGGTTTTAGTAATGCTGTATCTTTTATTGTAGAAACTGCAATGAAAAGCAATCTCTGCTTTCCCGATTGACTGCTATACCATAGTCATTTTGTTTGTTTTGCTGTTAAACATGTCATATAGCAAGTACAGTCATTGATGATTCCAGAAAATCTGGCTGTTATAGAGTAATTCTCATCAGCATTTTTTTAACCTAACCTTCTGTTTAAGAAGTGTTATATTCCAAAAATTTTATTGTTTTTAAATTAGATAGGAAACCTTTTAAAAACTAAAACTTTACTATTAACATTGAAATTTATATTTACCAACAGTTAAAATTTAATATAAAAAATCACTTAAAAAAGAATTACATTAGCCAGGTATGGTGCCTCACACCTGCAATCCGAGTGTTTAAAAGGCCAAAGCAGAGGATCTTCATGAATTCTAGGCCAGCCTGAGCTACATTGTGAATTCCAGGCCAACCTGGACTGTAGTTTGAGGCCCTGTCTCAAAAACAAAACAAACAAACAAACAAACAAACAAACAATAAAAAGCAAGAATTCTGGCCTCTGAGGCCAAATATTTACCTAATCAATGATGAATAGAGTGCAGGTGCCGTGCGGTTGCAGGGGAAGATTTGCTAGGACAGAAGCAACATTAGCCATTCTCTCCTCACACCCTAGGAAATAACTACAGTTATCTGTCTATTGTTGTCTAATGCCCTATTCTTCTCTCTCCCTAGGTGAATGTGTCAAACCTTTCACGCCAGAAAAAGCAAAAGAAATTATAATGTCTCTACAGCAGCCTGCAATCTTCTGTAACATGGTTTTTGATTGGCCAGCACAACACTGGACTGCAAAACACCTTTCCGAGGTCCTGCAGGGCAAGCAGATACGGTTTCGAATGGGCCTGAGAAGTACAGATACAGGTAATCAGCAGTCACCATGGCAACCCCACCTCAGTAGCACTCCTACCTTCTCAGCAGTGCTCACCCCATTGCTAGGCAGTCCTTTATGTCTAATCTCAAATCCTCCTGGACCACTCTCTCTACAGATAGGAAACTGTTACAAGAAAGCTTGGGAACCCACAGAAAATGCAAATCTGTTTATTCATATATTCCATATATTGCTAGACATTACTGTGACTGATTGAGCATGGTAGACAGTATGTTATTATACTATTGTGCCCATTCCACTAAAAATAGCAATACTATAACAATATAGAATTCCAGTGTAATACTGCAGTAATATCCAAGAATACCATATCATAGTCCATTCCTCTTGTGATTCATCTGGAACACATCCTACATGTATGAGTTAGGCTGTTTTTATCACTTAGTTGTTGTATGGAGGCCACTTGATCATTTCCTGGCTGCCCAGACTCCCTAAATAATCACACAGAAACTATATTATTGGCAAGACTGTTTGGCCAATAGCTTAAGTGTATTTCTGGCTAACTCGTATCTTAAATTAACCCATCTCCATTAATCTGTGTATCACCATAAGGCTGTGGCTTACCAGGTAAAGTTCTGGCATCTGTCTCCGGCGGGACTACATGGCTTCTTCTGACCCCGCCTTCTTTCTCCCAGCATTCAGTTTAGTTTTCTCCACCTAGTTCTATTCTGCCCTTCGCAGGCCCAAAACAGCTTATTTATTCGTTAACCAATAAAAGCAGCACATATACAGAAGGACCTCCCACGCCACTTAGTCTTGGTTATAATTTTATCTTTTCTTTTTAGTCTACTTGTCCTTTATTGTACTGCAGAAACATGCAGTGTATTTAAAGCTGTTCATTCTATGTGTTTGTGTACAAGCAAGGCAATTCCAAACTATACCTCTGCTCCCACCTTTAAAAAGAAAAAAACAAGCCAGGTGGTAGTGGCTTGTGCCTATAATCCCTAAACTTGGCAGGCAGAGACAGGCAGATCCCTGAGAGTTTGAGGCCATCCTGGTCTACAGAGCAAATTCCAGGATGTCAAGGGCTTCTCAGAGAAACCCTTTCTCAAAACAAACAAACAAACAGAAAAGCAAGGCCTCACCGTGGTGCCGGCCCGTCTTCACCTGCCGGTGAGGTCATCCTGAATAGCTGGGGCTGTGGGCATATGCTGCACCACACCGTTTTGTTTTGATTTTTCTTGTTTTGCTTTCCTTACTTTTAACAGATGATTGTGCTGTTGCCTTTTTTTTCCAGAACACTTTGAAAATTTTTACATTTTTGCCTTGTTGTCAGATAAAGTGATTAGTGTGATCTATAAAGTGTCATTATTTTAAAGGACGGAAATGGTCTGTTTCTAATCTTCATGTATCCATAGCTATGGTCTGTTTTTAACTTGCATTTCAGAGTGAGTAACTGACCCTGTAGAAACTCAGTGTACATTGCAGGGAAGCAGTCTTTGAAGACCTATTAATAGCCCAAGAGGAGCAAGAACACTTCCCAGTTTCCCTCCTAGCAGCTCCAAGCTCCTTTCTCCTTGACCTTGTAAGATATATCCTGCAATTTGCTTTTGGTGTCTAGAGTCGTTTTGGACTCCTGAGACAGCCACAACAGAGTTACTGTAGTTTGGTGTCTCATTCTAACCACAGACTTGGTTGTTCAGTTATTTTTAAATGAGATGCTAGACCGGTAAATAACTTCAGATCAGATTACATGTTTTCCTTTCGATGTTGTGGAACAAATCTGCCATTTGCCGAAGTGTCTGTTACTAACCTGAAGAGAAATGCAAAGTGTGGTGTTTTTCACATCCTGCTTAGACTCCAGACACCACTCTACTGCTGGTAGCTAGCGCTCATTCACTGAACGCACTTTACTTGAATTCTCTGCCTTAATCTACTCACCTCCTTCCTAGGCTGCTAGGACGGTTGCTGCCCATGAGCCATGGTAATTTGACATTTTCAAATTAATACTTAAGTCTAAAAGGAGTTTTTAAAAGCCTCTCTGCAGTTGTGAGGAACCACTCTGAGTTTTTAGTAAAGGTAGATTAGTCTTCTTTTAACAATTGAAATAAAATTCTCATAGCATAAACTGTAGCTTTTAGCCATTCAGAAGTATCTAATCAAATGGTGGTTAGCATTTTCACAGGCTGTATAGCCCGCTGTCGAAGTCAGAACGTTTTCATTATTCCATCCTGAAAGTCAGTGCTTTTAAAGCAATCAACCCCAGCCCCAGCAGCCTACTTCCAGCTGTCTAAGGGTACCCATTCACGAGGTCATAACAACAGCACGGAGGAGCTGCTCCCTGTGTCTGGTTTCTTTCTCAGCCTGTTGTCAGGGCTCATCCAGATGGTCATGGACATCAATCTCTCTAATCTGAAATGCTCCAGAGTCTGAATTTTTAAACACCAGCACAACGCCACAGCAACATTCCATACCTGATCTCAAGGCAAAATGCATAACCTTTACCCTAAAATTGTATAATAATACCAATATAAAAACTGTATAATAATACTTTGGCTAAGGAAAATACGAAGTAGAAATGAATTTCATAGCATCCTTGGGTTCCGTCCACAAGATAGGTCATTCTGTATATGTAAATATTCCAAAATCGCGAAAAAGAAATAAAAAGCAAACCACTTCTGATCCAAGGCATTTCAGATAAGGGCTACTCAGCAAATGCGTATCAGCAGCTCACTTATCTTTATTAGCAAATGATGTTCTGGAGGTATCAATATATGATCTTGTTTACTCATCAGTGGATGGGGATGCAAGGGCTTGTTTGCTGTTATAATACTCCCATGTACATTTGGCTGCAGATTTTGGATTAGAGCTATGTTTTCATTCCTCGTGAATATATAGAGCTAGCAGTAAGATCACCGAGTCATGTGTTACGCTTCTTAACCTTTCGTGGAACTGTTTCCCAGGTGCTCATACCCCCCTACACCCTACCAGCAAAGGTTCCAGTTTCCCACCTCCTGGCTTCCCCTCCCTTCTCAGTTGCACCCATGCTGGTGTGTGTGAAGACTACTCCATCGTGGTTCTGATTGGCCTTGTTCTAATGTGAGGTGTCTTTCTGTGGTTGCATTAGCCAATAGCATTGTGTGTTCACATCTTTCTGCTTGTTTGCTAGTGGAGGCTTTAGTTGTTGAATTGAAAGAGTTCTTTATATTCTCTAGAGATTAGGCCCATATGAGACATATAACATGAAAAGGTTTTCTCCCACTCAGTAGATTATCCTGCTACTTTGCTCCTTTTAAAAATTATTTCTTTAGGATGATGTAATGGATCAAGAATAAAGCATTGCCTGTTCCTTGAGTTCTACCCCTGGGAATGTAATGATGGAAAGAAAAAAGTTGCCCCCTGACCTACACGCACATGCACACTAGCGTGTGTGCGCGTGTGCGTATGTGTGTACACACACACACACACACACACACAAATAAATAAAATGTATTTTTTTAAAAAAATATGTCTCTTGAGTATATATGTTCCTATGGACAACATAGGATTATGGCATAAAAGAATTTGTTCAGGGGCTGGAGAGATGGCTCAGTCAGTGGTTAAGAGCACTGGCTGCTCTTCTAAAGAACCTGAGTTCAATTCCCAGCAACACATGGTGGCTCACAACCATCTGTAATGAGATCTGGTGCCCTCTTCTGGCCTGCAGGCATACATGCAGGCAGAATAATGTATCCAGAGGATCTGATCTTTTCTGGTCCCCATGGGTATCAGGCACACATGTGGTACACAGACACACATGAAAGCAAAACACCCATACACATAAAATAAATAAAGTTTATTTTAATAAATACAGGTACACACATCTAGGATTTGCAGACAGAGGTGGAGGCAGGAGGATCATGAGTTCAAGGCTGGCCTGTGCTATACATTTGCTGGGCATGGTAGTACACGCCTTTAATCCCAACACTCTGGACGCAGACACAGATGGATTTCTGTGAGTTCAAGGCCAGCCTGGTCTACAGAATGAGCTCCAGGACAGCCTGAGCTACACAGGGAGACTCTGTCTCAAAAAACAAACAAGCAAGACAAAAACAAACAATAAAATATCTTTAAATTTCTGTGGACTTTCTACTTTTTCCAATTTTTCACACAGACACCATACTTTCAAAATTATTTCTACTTTAAGTAATATTTGTTGAATACTAACTATTAGATACTATTCTAAACACATTGTGCATAAGAATCATACCCAGGTCCTCTGGAAGAGCAGCCAGTGCTCTTAACCCCCAAGCCATCTCTCCAGCCTGACCTGTTTGTATTTAATAGATTGTATTTAAAAATTAAGATCGTATTGATTTTTACAGGCTCCTTTTTTTTCTCTAAACATATTCAGAGGAACAACTTATAACATTAAATGAGACTTTTAAATGACTCCTTAATAGGAATAGTCCATTATATGACAATATCATGATTTAAGACTTTCCTATTTACTATGTTTAGACTGATTACCTCCCCCCCCCCAAAAAAAAAGGTCGGAGATGCAGCTAGATACTTTCCTGTCACGTGTTAGGCCCTAGGTTCAGTCTGTATTGAACAGAGGGAAGTGCTTTCGAATAGCTTGTAGACTTTAAATGTGTACATTTGTCAAGTGTCTGATTATTCTTCTAGGATGGGTTCCTAGAAGGAGGTCACTGGGTGCAAGGGTGCGTAGATTATCAGCAGCAGCGCTGCTATCTGTGAAGCTCCTTGTACCAGGAGCTGAGTCACTGGGGGCTTGTGACTTGCGTGCTCAATATCTGGCAGCCACCTGCTGCCTATCTCGGTGGCCACCCTCTAGTTGGCATCACCCTTCAGGGTCACTCCCAGAATTGTAGTTGCCTTGTACCTGGACATAGTTACTCCACTCATCCCCTGCCCTCACTTCCCAGGCCATTCCTCAGACTGTAACAGAGACAGTTTATTAAAAAAAAAAAATAGCTGAGCTTGGTGGTGTACACCTTTGAGTGGCAGAAGCAGGTGGATCTCTGAGTTTAAAGCCAGCCTGTTCAACATACTGAGTTCCAGGCCAGGGCTACACAGTGAGACTCTGTCAATAATAAGAATAATACACAGTGAGACTCTGTCTATAATAATAACAATAACAACAGTATAAACAAATGAGGTGAATGAATGAATAACAAGTCTGATGTAATACATGTATTTAAAACCTTTTGCTGACCTCCCAGTTCAGCCTTAAGACTGAGGTGTGTGTTGTGGTGCTGCAGGTCCAGCTTCATCTCCTGAGCTCAGGTCGTCATGTCTTCTCAGTCTGTTTCAGGGATTGCTCCTTCCTACATCTGGGCCTTTGTATCTCTCCCTCCCTCCCTCCCTCCCTCCCTCCCTCCCTCCCTCCCTCCCTCCCTCTCCCTCTCCCTCTCTCCCTCCCCCTCCCCCTCCCTCCCTCCCTCTCCCTCTCCCTCTCTCCCTCCCCCTCCCCCTCCCTCCCTCCCTCCCTCCCTCCCTCTCCCTCTCTCCCTCCCCCTCCCCCTTCCTCCCTCCCTCCCTCCCTCCCTCCCTCCCTCCCTCCCTCCCTCTCTCTCCCTCTCCCTCTCCCTCTCTCCCTCCCGCTCCCTCCCTTCCTCCCTCCCTCCCTCCCTCCCTCCCTCCCTCCCTCCCTCCCTCCCTCTCTCTCTTTCCACCCCTTTGTAGCTCTTTTCCCAGCTGGCCTTCCTTGGCTTTACTAGCTAATTCTTCTTCCTTGAAAGATAAATGTTACTTTTTCTTCCCTCCACCCCCATCAGGTGTGACTATCAAATTATCCGAACACTTTGTTAAGGTTTTCCTAATGACACTTGGAATGGCTATAATCATGTTGTTGGTTGCACAAGTAATTACCTGATGAAAATCTCTTCTTTCTGCTGTTTGGGAAGGTCCTTACCTCCTCCAGGTTCAGAGTCTGTTAGGCTTCCTGGTGTTTGGGGAGTGACTGGGTGAAAGTCTTGATGCACAGGCGGTAGATCTGCAGAGAACTGGCTTCCGTGCCTGTGCCTCTCAAAACGACACAGACTGGTAGAGGAAAGGGCGGTATCTCATCATAATTAGCATGTTTGCTGGCAGTGTTGGTCATAAGCTCGTATTTATTACTAATTCCTGATTTTTCCTGGTAATTGTCCTTTGACTGTTTCTGTCGGAGCCTCAGGGGTTTTTGTTGTATTTATCTTTTGAAGACAGTTCTTTATCTTAGGGCTGTTTCCCCATTTGTCCTTTGCATTTGTTTTGCTGCACGTGTATTTTTTTTTTTACAGTCAAACCAGCTAGTGCTCCACTAACATTTATTCCTTTTGTTTCATTTTAGAAATGTCTTCTCTTAAAATAGACCAGTACTTTGCTGTAGCAGTTAATGATGGTGTTCACTGCGGTTTTCCAGATAACGACGTCGGGCAATAGAGCTCTAGCGTCGCTTACTGGACAATCCTTTTTTTCAAGGGTGCTGGCGTGGGCAGCGTCGTTTTTAGTGTGGTGCTGCGTGTTCTTGTTTAGTGTGGTGCTGTGTGTTCTTGTGTCTCCCAGCATCAGTTCTGAGGCCACATCTCAAGCTGTCACTCGGGGCTAGTAAAACAGTTTGAAAATGCTATTTTAACGCCGATACATATTTTAATACTTGAAAATACATCACAGACAACCTCATTACTCCCTTGTTTGGTTTTTGTTTTTGTTTTTTGAGATGGTGTCTCACTCTGTAGCTTACTGTATAGTCTTAAACTTTCGGTAATCCTCCTGTCTCAGCCTCCATAGGGATTACAGGCATACATCATCATACCAGATGTATTTATATTTTTAACTGGCATGAATTGTATATGTTTTATGTAGCATATGATAACTCTGCATATGTATACATTATATACTGAAGAAATACTGATCATTTCTTTATAGTTGAAGAATATATTTAAAGTCATTTCATTTAGTTCTTTTGCGGTTTAATTCCCATGACCACCCTTTCCCTGTCTGTCCCTCCTCCCTGCTCTCCCCACCTTCTGGTAACCACTAGTCTAGTCTGATCTTCCATTATTCTTCTCTTCAATGTCTTTGAATTTTATTCATCCAAATGGACTTCATAGTTACCTAGAACGCTCGCTTTAAAGAAACTTTCTGATGTGAAACAGGCCAATAAATTTCTGTGAGTTTAGGGCTGCCTGTTCCATATCGTGAATTCCAGGCTAGCCAGGGCCGCAGAGAGTGACCCTGTTTCAAAAGACAAAAAAGGGGGGGTGGTCAGGCAGTGGTGGCACACACCTTTAATCCTAGCACTCAGGAGGCCAAGGCAGGAGGACTCTGAGTTTCAGTCCATCTTGGATAGCCAGGGCTGAACACACGCACCCCAAATACAAAAATAAGTAAGGAAACCTATCTGGGGTGGGTATGTGTCTGTTTGTCTGTGTGGTGCCTGCACATGACTGTGCTTCTACATGATCCCAAATGCTCTCCCGCTGAAATTTTTAATGAAAATTCATTAAGCCCTAAAAATTAATTTTGGGAAGAAGTTTACATTGTTGTAAAATTGTATCTTTTTACACAAAATCATGTTATCCTTGCCAAGTCTGTCAGCAAAAAAGGTTTGTAGTTATCATTCACTATAGCTAGTGTGAAGAAAATATTTTTATCTAGTATATATATTCAATAAGTATATAATGGGGGAGTTGAGACAGAGTCTGTCTGCATAGCCTCATTATGGCTTATGTGTTTTTTATTAGAATGTGGATAAAAGCTGTTTATTTCTCTATGTTGATTTTGTATTCACTGCTTTTTGGTGTTGGTAGGTGTTAGTTCCTATAGAAAGACAGGCACATAATGTTATAAATAATTATATTTTTTGTTTCTTTTGTATTGAGTATATTTCTTTTATCTGTCTTAGGTCTTGTTTAGAATCTTTTTCTGGGATGCTTGAAACATTAGTATTGGTAACTGGCTTTTAAGGCCAAAAAAAGTAATTGGTATTAATTTAATTTTAACTAATCCACAGAAACCATAAAAGTGTTGCGTGTTAATGGAGTGCTATGTTTAGTTGCTAATGTTGAAGTTAGGTGAGTGTATTTATCGCTCTGAATGCCTGTCAGTTTTTTGTGGCGAAATATTTCAGAATCCTTTCTGTCAGCTCTTTGAAATGTTTAATGCATTATGATTATCTATAGTTACAGCATATTTTTAAAAACATTTTGTAAAGCCAGGAATGGTAGCACATGCCTTTGCTCCCAGCACTTGGGAGGCAGAGATAGCCTGGTCTCTGGGTTTGAGGCCAGCCTGGCTTACGTAGTAAGACTCCAAAAAGAAAACCATAATGCCTTTTCGAGTTTTAGGACACAGATAGTGAATAGCATGTAGGTCTTTAAACCCATTTTTAATCACATTCATTTGTTGAGACGAGTGCTCCCTGTCTGCACCGAACTCCAGCCAGCATCGGTTACCAACCATTTCAGGGATAGTGCCCAGCATCGGTGAGTCGGAAAGGGACTACAGCCCACGTTCAGTGCAGGCACCTCCACTCGCTCTTTCTAGTTTGTAAAGTGAGGAAATTCCAAAACGGAAAAATTGTTGCTTTCCTGCTGAGCAAATATATATATTTAAAACCCTTTGTTTTAGGCGTAAAAGCAAGCTCGCTTTGTGTTTTGCTGTGAAATCTTGGACTGGGGCAACTGCTTCTTACTTAATACTTGGCAGTAAGTGGTTGGAGGTGGAGCTGTCTTGACTGCTTCTGCATTAAATAAAAGAACAGAATGATAAAGTTAGAAAGGAATAATCCCACCGCATAAAGCAAACAAAGCAAGTGTGCCACCAGAGGGAACTGCCACCGATGAAATCAGAGCAGCACTCTGCGGCTGCCGCTGGTCCAGAGTGAAAAGAGTCTGTGTTGAACTCATCATGTAAGTGAAAAGATCTGTCATTTCATTCATTCTGTTCATTTAAATTTTCCCCTGGCAGTAACAATTCTTACATTTTCAGGTTTTCATTTTGAACATGCAGAATTTGCTGTGACAGGAAATGAAGGCCTCTAGTGAGGGTAGAGTTTGAAGATTACAGTGCAGGTTTCCTGGGGGTAAATGCCATCACTGCAATGTCCTGCTCATTCCACCCCTGGGCCAAGTCGCTCAGTTAAGGGCCTTAGCATTCAGTCAGTCATTGTATTGAATTCTGTGAAGGGAAAGCTTGTGTGCTTTCCGTGGAGTTTGCTGTGAGGATTAGAAATGGCTCCCGTTCTCAGAACCACAGAAACTGTCTTGCTACATACTATTTTGTCAGAATTAGTTCTATTTACTCTTGATTTTATGATAAATTCTTGAGGGTGCCAGTGCTATTAAGAGGTTGTATATATCAGTGGTTTACTGCTTGTGCCAGGCACTGTTCCTAAATGCTCCACAGAAGCTCTCAAAACTGAAGTGGTTTTCAAGTATATAGATCTTGTCTTTTAGATCCCTGTGGCCTACTGAAGTTTTCCCACTTCACAGAATTGACAAGCAGGTTAGTCATCATCGTCCTGCTTCTGTCCTGGTTCCGTGGTTTGGTAGCTTCCAGAAAAGTAAGGAAAGGGCTAAAGATGATTGGATAATCCTAATGAGTGAGGAAGAGGGAAAGGATAGAAGCTCTTGAAAGAAGAGCTTGAATATCCATCCCTCTGTTGACTCCTTCAAATTTGAAAAGGTTCCACCAGGTCAACACTGGCCTGAATAAAAACTAGGAGTAGTGCCTGGTGTTTACTGAGCATGCGCTATGTCAGGCTCTATGCTAACCACCCCCATCCTGGGAGGGTGTCGTGCTTTGCAGAGGAGCTCATAATTAGATTTCTTAAGTGTTCATTTCCCCATGCTCATTTAAAACACTGCAACTTGCAGGAGATCTCCTTCCATTTACCTAGTCTTGACTCCTTGGCGGCAGATTCCTAAGAAGCCAGCGTACAGATCGTGGATTTCCCTCAGAATGCCACTGGTCACAGTCAGCTGTGGTTCTTTCCCTTTTTGAGTGTCTGTGGCACAGTGTTCTGTATTTAATTACATGAATCTGCAAGTTCTCTTTCAGCCTAGTTAAAGCTTCATGTTTGTCTGGAGTGGGTTTTGTTTTAGTTTTTGAGATTAGGTGTATTGTTACTCTTACCCTGCTGCAATCAAGTATGGACACAACTCAAGGGAGTAGAACTTGATTTTGGCTTCTGGTTTAAAGGGGTACAGTGTGTTTGGGTGTGGTGACATGTTGTAGGAGCTGCCGGCCTCTTCCCACAGCCCGGCTCCCAGCCGCCTGGCTAGCTTATGCTCCGAAATAACAACACACAAATTGTATTCATTTAAACACTGCTTGGCCCATTATATCTAGCCTCTTCTTGGCTAACTCTCGCACCTGGACTAGCCCATTTCTAATTATGTGTGTAGCACCCCATGGTGCGCTTACTGGGAAGATTCTAGCCTATGCCCATCCTGGGTCGGAGCTTCATCGTGTCTGCCTGGGAGAAGGGAGCATGGTGTATGAGCTCACTTCCTCTTCCTCCCAACATTCTGTTCTGTTTACTCCACCCACCTATGTTCTAACCTATCAGGGCCAAGCAGTTTCTTTATTAATTAACCAATGACCTTCCTCCATCAGTGACACACATCTTTAATCTGTCTCAGCACTTAGGAGACAGAGGCAGGAGGATCTCTGTGGGTTCCAGGACAGCCTGCTCTACATAATGTGTTCCAGGACAGTTAGGGCTATGTAGAGACGCGCTTTAAAAAAAGCAGAATGGATAAATCCATCGTGGTGGGAAAAACACGGCAGCTGGATTGGCTTAGTCTGTGGTGGTAGGTGCTTGCCACATGGCTTGTTATTTATCAGTGGATCGTAAAGCAGACAGACTGGAACTGGTTGGGCTATGTAATCTCCTAGTCTTGCCCTTTTAGTCCCACATCTGTCTCTAAAACCCATGTCCAAAAGGTTTCTATTCTGTGAAGAGACATCATGACCATGGCAACTCCTACAAAGGAAAGCATTTAATTGGGGTGGCTTACAGTTCAGAGGTTTAGTCCATTATCATCATGTCAGGAACATGGCAGCATGCAGGCAGATATGGTGCTGGAGAAGGAGCTGAGAGTTCTACATCTAGATTGGCAGGCAGCAGGAAGAGAGAGACACTGGACCTAGCCTGAACTTCTGAAACCTCAGAACCCACCCCAGGTGATACACCTCCTCCAACAACTCCACACCTACTCCAACAAGGCCACACCTCCTAATTGTGCCACTCCCTGTGGGCCTATGGGGGCCATTTTTAATCAAACCACCACAGCAACCTCCTAAAATGGTATCTGTTGCTCTCATAAGCAGTTCATCCACTGGGGACAAAGGATTCAAAGACTTTTGCTGTAGGGGACAGTTCACATTCAAGCCATGGCATAGGGTTTTGCTACTTAGCCTAGGCTGGCCTTGACTCAATGTCCTCACACCTCAGCCTCTTCAGTGCCAGCATCACAAACCTGTTTGGTTTTATCAAATTGTATCTAAGCTCAAGACCGTTATCTTTTTCTTTTGTGTCCCTACAAACCTAAGCACCATGCTAATCAAAGTAAACACTTCTGAAGCAACTGAGTTAATAAATGAATGAGCAGATATTAAATTGATACATTAAATCGAGCCAATGATTCTACCCCAATGATTCAGGCTGTCTCCAGCTGAACCTTAGTTAAGTCAGTGAGGACCCCAGTGATGCAGGCTCTCCAGCGATACTTACCTTATTTAAAACGGTGATACTTAGTGTATGAAACAGAAGCACAGCTGAGTCTGAAGGCTGAGGCAGGTGGACCTCTGTAAGTTTGAGGCTCATCTGGTCTGCATAGTGGCTGCAGCAGGCAGCGGGTCCTGAGACCATGGTGGGCCATGAAGGCAGCCAGTCCCAGGAAGGAGCCCCAAGTGGCCCGTGGGCCATGAGGGGCAGGGAGCTGTGTGGTGGGTAAGAGACCAAGAAGGCAGGCACATCATGCAGAGGAAGTGGGCATTTATTTAGTGGGTTATGCAGGGGTAAGGGAAAGGGGGAGATGGAGGGAGGGGAGAGGAGCCACAGCATCAGCTACCTCTCTGGGAGAGAGACAGAAGGGAAGATGGAGTCAGACTGGAAGTGGGAGGAAGATCTGCATGCCTCAGTGGTGGATGGGGGAGAGAGTGGGTGGGGCTTGTGTCTTAAAGGGACAGGACCGACCATTACACTCAGGCCAACCAGGACTTCATAAAAAGACCCTGTCTCAAACAAACAGCCCTAAACACACACTCCACCAAGTGTCCAAGTGGTGACACCCACACAGGTCACTGCAGTAGTTACTTCCTCATTGCTCTGACCAAATCCCCAGCAGGAAGCCATGTAAGGGAGGAAGGATTTCTAGTGGGTGCCATCCATTGCTGCAGTACTGAGGTGATCTTGGCACTCCCCAGACCTTATTCTCTTACTTTCCATTCCCACTGGCTCCCCACACCATTCATGTTTAGAGCGAGGCTTCTTTCCTAGGTTCAACACCCCGGACACACACACATTCACAGCATGCCCAGACATGTGTCTTCTAAGAGATATAAACCCAGTCAGGTTGACAGAGTGGATGAGCCATCACAGTTGTGCAGGCCCTGGAGAACACACACACTCGTGAGCCAGAGGCAGGTAATGTGTGAGCATTACTAGGAGTGGACGCAGATGCCCGGGTGGAGAGTTGGATCACACTGTAGTAAGGTGGCCCTATGCCCGTCCTCCCTCCTTCTCATTCCATTGCCCCCCTTCTTGTTGTCTCTTCTTTCTCTTTCTTCTCCTTTCTCCCTGCCCCTGTTTTCACTATGTATTCCCAAACCCAAGATCTTCCTACGTCAGCCTCATACTGTGCTGGGACTATAAGTCTGGCTTGGAGGGTAGTCATTAATCTCTCCCCGACCCACCCCTGCCATACAGGGTTTCTCTGTGTCTCCCTGGCTGTCCTGGAACTCATTCCATAGACGAGACTGACCTTGAACACACAGAGCTCTACCTGCCTCCGCCTCCCAAGTGCTGAGATTAAAGATGTGCACTGCCACCACATCACGTGCGCTGCGTCATTAATCTTAAGAACAAAACCATTCTTTTCATTTTTTTGTAAATGATGTAAATTGTTAAATAAAAAAGTATAAAATGCAACAATATTTTGGTCAATATTTACCTTTTAAAGTGATAGACGCTGTGCTTGTTAAACATTTCAAGTTGTTTTTCCTTATTTTGCAGTTCCTCAGTTTGAAACTGCATGTAGTTATGTGGATGCTACACTTGAGGAGTTTCTGGCCTGGAACTGTGACCATTCTAGTGTCTCTGGACCATTTAAAGATTATGACCATTCCAAATTCTGGGCTTATGCTGACTATAAATATTTTGTCAATCTGTTTGAAGACAAGACAGATGTTTTCCAGGTGAGTTACACTTTTGGTTTTTGCTTTGTTTTATTTCTTGTTTTTTTTTTTTTTTAAGCTTTGGAGTCTGTCCTGGAACTCGCTCTATAGCCCAGGCTGGCCTCAAACTCACAGATATCTGCCTGCCTCTGCTTCCCGAATGCTGGGATTAAAGACATGTGCCACTACCACCTGGCTGAGTTATATACTCTTTTTAGTCTTGGTAAGAATTTTCTCCTGAGAGTAATTTTAAATTAGAATTTCTCTGGTCCCTTCTTCCTTAACTACCTTTTTCTCATATAAGTAATCATGTGAGACCTGACCGTTTGGCCCACGCTGACAGATGAGAGGCACTTCCTCCACACCTTTCCACCTTCAAACAATGCCTATGACATTTAGATTTTACTAGAAGCATAGACTGTGTGTAAAACTTTATTTTCCCCTAGCCTGCACAGAAATCCTTGTTCTGGCCTTTCTGTGCTGCCCCGGGATGGGTCCATACAGCATTGTTCTTGGTTCCTGACGTAGCTTAAAGGGAAACTTACACAATGTCTGGAGCCCTTGATGTCCTGCAGATGAAGGAGGAGGATGTCCTCAAATTCCCCGAACCCACCGAGTGGGTTGGAGCAACCACTGAGTGGTCCTGAGCTCCTCTGCAGACACCCGAGCAAAGGGAAAAAAGAGGGAAGGAAAATAAAGTTCCTACAAGCTGTAAAGAAAGAAAGAAAGAAAGAAAGAAAGAAAGAAAGAAAGAAAAGAAAAGAAAAGAAAAGAAAAGAAAAGAAAAGAAAAGAAAAGAAAAGAAAAGAAATCCTTCTTGTGCAGTGAAGAGGAGAGATGGAAGCTGCTCTCCATGTAGACGCCTTGGCCAGGCTGCCTCTGCCTTCAGTCTCTACTCAGGCTGTGGTGTCCTCAGGTAGCTTATGGCCTGAGGCAGAGTTCTGGGCTCCTATGATGACAGACCCCCTGTTGAAGTGTAGGGATACTTGTGGAAGCAAGAATATGGACATTCTTTGCGTGTGTTGACACAACTGACAGCAGGGTCTGTAGACTGCCTTGTCCTCTTTCTTCTTCAGTGTTTGTTTTGTGGGGTGATCTTGCAAATTCCTTGTTCTGGTTTCTGTTTCACGTTAGGTGTGGGGCAATAGGGAGTGGTCCCAGGGAGCTTGTTTATATGACTGCCTTACCCTAACAGGCCTAGCTGCAGAGTCCAGCACCAGTACTAGTCTTCTGTGGAGGGAAGTGTTTCCCTTTTAGTCAGACTATTCCCTGCCACAGCCCTTCGCTCCGCTCCCCACCCCTGTCCTTGCCTGCCCCACCCATGACCACCCCCGCTCTGGAGCCCTCTCCTGTGTGTGATGTCCGTGCCTGCACCCCTATGACCACACCTGCTGTACACCCCTCTCCTGTGTGTGATGTCTGCTCCCCTATGACCACCCCCGCTCTGGAGCCTCTCCTGTGTGTGATGTCTGCTCCCCTATGACTACCCCCGCTCTGGAGCCTCTCCTGTTTGTGATGTCTGCTCCCCTATGACTATCCCCGCTCTGGAGCCTCTCCTGTGTGTGATGTCTGCTCCCCTATGACCACCCTGCTCTGGAGCCCTCTCCTGTGTGTGATATCTGCTCCCCTATGACCACCCCTGCTGTACACCCCTCTCCTGTGTGTGATGTCTGCTCCCCTATGACCACCCCGCTCTGGAGCCTCTCCTGTGTGTGATATCTGCTCCCCTATAACCACCCCGCTCTGGAGCCTCTCCTGTGTGTGATGTCTGCTCCCCTATGACCACCCCGCTCTGGAGCCCTCTCCTGTGTGTGATGCTCTCACATTTTCCATGGTCAACTTTTTCTTTTTCTTACTGAGTCTAGGTATTCACATAGTTACTCTAACTACAGATATTTGGTCATTTTCCTTTACTAACCTTTTAAAAAGTTAGTTAAAAGGGTGTTTTTTATAAAAGAGGGGAAGATACACCTTTCCCCCACCCTCATTATTTCTTGAGCTCCCCACTTTCCTCCTTCCCCTCTCCTTTGTTTTCCTTCCCCCCCCCCCCTCTCTCTCTCTCTTTTTTTTTTTTTGGTTTTTCGAGGCAGGGTTTCTATGTGGTTTTGGAGCCTGTCCTGGAACTAACTCTTGTAGACCAGGCTGGTCTCGAACTCACAGAGATCCGCCTGCCTCTGCCTCCCAAGTGCTGGGATTAAAGGCGTGTGCCACCACCGCCTGGCCATCCTTTCTCTCTTGAGAAGCTCTCACTGTGTAGCCCAGGCTGGCCTTAACCTCCCCATCCTCGTCTCCACCTCCTCAGTGCGGGAATCTGGCTGGGCACCCTCGTGTGTAGCCCCTCTATATTCTCACAGCCATGAAATAAATGGGTCGATTTTGATAATACTCAGTAAACGCTTCCAAATCTCAGCACCGTCCACAATCATCTTCTGAGGTAGGTGGGGTTTCTTATAATTTTGGATCACATTGTGGATCTTTAACCCTGGAACTCATAGATTTCATAATTAACTTTTAGAGTACTTTGGTCTTCCCATTCCCCTCGGCCACTCGCAGATTGTACTTCCGCCTTCTCCCAGCACATCTCAGAAACTCTTGTGCAATAATGGTATTCACCAAGCGCTCACATGCCCTTGGCCCTAAATGCCTGACATTTAGGATCCTCACGGTGACACTTGATTTCATGATCATCTGTTTTAAGGAAGACAAGGCACAAAGAGGTTGTGTGAACCTTTTCTCAGTAGGGGTCTGTTCAAGTTAGGTGAAGTACATCCAGCCATGCTGAGTCAAGCTCCTGCTACCTTGGCTGCCTCTCACCAAACTTGGTCAGGTGTCTGTCCCTTCCCAGGCATAGCCACCACTGGGCATGTGTATGGCTTGGCCATTATGGATGGTAATAAGCTGGAGTTCTTAGTAAGCCCTTGTAAATCTGGTGATCTTAGCCCAGTGAGTTCATGTCAGTTCACGTTGTAGAAGTTAGTTCTCTTGTAGACAGTCAAGACTGTTAATATTATATTGTCCTTATCTGACAGTTTTCTGGGTACCAACTCTTTATTTGTTATACCCAGACTTCTTGCCTCCCAAAGAGACCACCAGGGACCTGGGATTTGGATGCAAAGGCAAGGTTTATTGTATGAGCCTAGGCGCGGAACTCGTGTAGCACACTCAAGGCAGTGAGGGCGGGAGGAGCTCCCTTCCAGAGATTACAGGACTTTTTGTAGACCATTTTGCAGGACCACCAGTTTTCACCTAATTTGCATACCCAGATCTAATTGGGGACAGCAAATTCAAAAAGCATAATATCATTATACAAATGAAGTATGGACATGAGTATATTCTTGGTTGGCCCGTTCTTATCTATCCTTGAGGTACGTAGATGAAGCATGCTATGGACATATTTTAATTGGCTAGTTCTTGGCTGTCCTTGAGGCAATGCTCTCCCAGTTGTTACCGGGTCCTGCTCCTGAGATGGCCCTTGTCACTTAGGAAGTGCTTTCCAAAATCGTCTAGCCTAAACAGCGAGCTTCAGGCGGAAAGCGATTAGGTCACTCCGACACTCTCACGGGTTTTTCATCTCTCTCACATATGTCACAGGTACATAAATTCTTGTTTTACTTTTAGAAATGCAATTAGCTTCGTTACTTAATCATGCTTGTTATTGTTTCAAGCCTTTTTGTATTGACATGAGATAATTGGTAAGGAGATCAAGTGTGTAGCTTAAGCTACATCCAGTCGGGGCTTCAGTGACTTTGTATCAAGAAACCAAAGAGTAAAGCAATACAATAGATAGCACAATAAGCCATTACATGTTAATAACCAATGATATCCTAAGAGAATATGCTTTGAAATGTAATGTGATTAGAAGAGTGGGTGACTTTCCATTTTCTGCAAGTCATCTTCCTGCCTGGCTGCAGGGCGCAGTTGGAGTCTCCTATCTGCTGCAGTATAGCTGTTGCAATTTGTTGGTCTGTTAAGAGATGAAGAAAATCTTGTCTCAGCATATATGGCTGAGAGAGGGGGAAGTATTTGACGATCTTTTCAGACAGTTGGGAATCTTTAAAATATCACACCAAACTTGATGAGGGCTATTTTCTTTTTTGTTTTGATGTTGTTTTGTGTTTTTGTCTTTTAAGGCAGGATTTCTCTGTGTAGTCCTAGCTGTTCTGAAATTGGCTCTGTAGACCAGATTGGCCCTGAATTCACAGAGATCCGCCTACCTCTGCCTCTCGAGTGCTGGGATTAAAGGCGTGCACCACCACTGTCCAGCAGGCTTTTTTTAAAAAAAAAAATTCATTAGTTGTAGTATAGACTATGAAATCACGATGAAAGAACTCTTTGTGTTCCTATAATAAAATCCCCTTGCGTAATGTCATTCATTGGCTATTAGGAAATGTTGGGTTACTGAATTATGTAGCTCTTCCAAATGCTGGTGTGCTCCACAGTGTGCTTGATGTGTTTCATTATTTAAGATGACGTTTGTCGGCACCACACCTTTTTTATGGACAAAGATTTTGGTGCTCAGGAGTTTCTAAAGTCATATAGCTGAAGTGCAGTTTTATCCAACCCAATAATATTTGCTAACCTATCTTGTGATTTGTTCTTTAATTTCTTGCTTAGTTTATAAGTGTAACCTTTTACTGAGCCATGTGGCTAACATAGATAAGAATAATGGGTTAATATAAGTTATAAGAGCTAATACGAAGCCTGAGCTAATGGGCCAATCAGTTTATAACTTAAAAAAAAATAAGTGTAACCTTTGATTTATAATATTTGTTGGCTTTTCTAACCATCTTTTTGTCGTTGATTTCTGACTTGATTTCACTGTGGTCAGAAAATATATCTGGAATTTCAATCCTTTCAAATATATATAAATTTGTTTCATAACTCAAAGTATGGCGATGAATGTTACTTGCAAACTTGGATATGATGCATTCTTTTATTAGCCGGGGTACCCTGTGAGTCTCCTTTAAGTCAGGCTGGGGTTTAAGGGTCACATCCTTACTGATTTCTGTACATTCATTTTATCTACTATGTAGAGAGGGACACCATTAGTTTTTTTATGTTGGTCAGGTTTTACTTTTTACACTTGACTTTATTAGTGACCTTTTATTGTGATGAAATGAATTCATCTGCTTTGGCGTAGTTTTTTTTCTGATTCAGTTTACCCTGTGTTTGTCTTTGATTGATATTAGCACGAGAAAGGAATGCTTCATACGGAATTGAATTTCCATAAAGTCCTAGAACTTACAAACCAATTTATGTGACAGAGTAGGTCGGTGGTTGTCAGAGAATGAGATTTGGAGGGAAACGTGAATCATGAGGGGCACTGGGGAAGTTTGGACATGGTCAGAATGTTTGTCATCTTGATTATCTTGATGGAGTCTCAAGAATGCAGATAGATCAAGTTCATCAGTCAGATGCTTTAAATATATGGTGTTTGCTGTATATCGATCATACCTCTAAAAAGAATATAATACTTGGGGATGGAGAAAGGGTTCAGCAGTTAAAAGCACTGGCTGCTTATCCAGAGGAGCCAAGCTTGATTCCCAGCTCACACATGGCATTTAACAACCACCTGTAATTGTAGTTCCAGTGGAATCTGATGCCCTCCCTCTTCCTGCCTCGGTGGGTATCAGGCATACACTGTGGTTCACAGACACACATACAGGTAAAACATGCGTACACATAAAATAAAGATAAGACTCAATAATGCAATACTACTAGTATATTTTAACTCTACTACCTGACACTATCAGTTTTATTCACTGTTGCCTATACACAACCAGTGCAAGTATCAACACAGTGAAATAGGCAAGTAGCAATTTAGTAACATTGTGAAGATAGTTTTGACCTCCCAGATCCTCAGAGGGGCCGGAGGAGGGAGTCGCTTGAGTCCAGCATTGCTCTATAATCATTCTGTTCTTCTGACACTCTCTCTTCTAGTTCTAAAATAAATTCTTGTGAATTGGAGACTCTTCAAGTCATGTTTACTATTAAATACCAAAGCATTTTTGTTGTGTTCATAAACATTGAATAACTTGAAAATATGTCAGGGTAGCATTTAAGTCCCTTCCCAGCACCCTAGCCCAACCACTTGGTCTACATGAGCCACCAACTGGTCTCCCCATTGACTGCTGGGCAGTCCATGTTCTCGCCCACCTTCTGACCTTTGCTCAGACCCTCTAAGTTTTGCCTAAGAAGTTCTACTTGGGGCTGGCTCAGATTCAGCATTGGGTGTGAGACCTCAGCCACTTCAGCACACATCCCCAGCCAGCATTCCTTTATGTCCTGTTCGGACCAGTATTTCATAAAATTGTGTCTTGATCCTTTAACGGCACAGGCTATGTTCTTTACTCTTCTCCTCAGAACTGCTGACATAGTACTGAATATGTAATAGGTATTTGAATAATTACATAGTCCCTTAATCTTTACTACCCTTTAAAGAATATTTGTACTTAAACCCCTGGCTTTATCCTTGTCATATGTTCTGCGGCTTCTAGTTAACCAAATGTTACATCTGTCAATTTTGATAAACATTTCTACCTCTCATCCACTTTCTTCTCGGTTTTTAAGTTTTAACTTGCAACCTATGTTTACAGTTTCTATATACTTTATCTTTTCTTCCATAAAGGAGATTAATTCTCTGTTAGATGTACAATATTTATATATTGACAAATAAACTGATAACTGTACTGGTATAATTGGAAAATACTTGGCAGTCTTGCAGATGGCCTGAAATTATTATTTTGATACTCACCTGACTTTTGAGAGTGACAAAATGAGCCTCTCTGGCTTCTAGTTCCCCGCCCATGCCATTCAATCAACACAGCACGTCTGAGCACTGTGTCTCTACTGCCCTGGGAAGATAGGGAAGTTGTGAGAAACATTACCTTTATCTCTTGTAGTTGTTGATAAGCATTCTTCAAGTTGAGACTGTGAAGAATCAGCATATAATAAAAGGGATTGTGTCCCCCAAGAATGTTTTCCTGGTAGATTCTATTTCACATTGTGATTGAGGTCAGCTCCGGAGAATCAGGAGCCTCATTGAGTTGCCAGGACATAGAATCTGCAAAAGCAATAACTGGAAGATTAGTTCAGCCTGTTGGACTTTGTGACCCAGCTGTGAGGATGTGTTGGAATGGAAGCAGGTGTTCTGGAAATGATTAAAGGCGTCTCAGACAGGGTGCTTCCTGGTGAGACAGATTGGCACCTCAGAATTCATGTGATTAAAAAACAGAAAATAGAATTTAGGTATTTACCCAGTAGATAGAGACTTAATGCCCTCTTCTGTTTCTGTACCTGCCGGTCTTTTTCCTGAGGAAAAAAGAGATTTTAAGTTCTGTATATTAATGATAGTTAACAATCTTGTGATTTTTCAGAGTTCCAGTTTTATCGCTCGTGACCAACTTTTTTTTTATTCAGATGTAAGTTCATTGTGGAATTATGTAATTGGTTTTTTGTACTGTGACCTGTGAATGGAAAATAACTAGAGTGGGACAGTGACACTAAGGGGTGGCAGAAGGAACAAGTCTTATCAGTTTTTCTTTAGTGTCTTTGTTAAAACTGTAAAAATATGGATGACTTCATTATATGTACAGCAGTTTTAAAATGAAGCAATGGTTATTGAACTCATTCATTGGGACAGGTTTAAGAGCTGTGGGCATGGTGGCTTTTAATCCCAGCAGAGCCTGGCAAACAGGTGGATCTGAGTTTTAGGCCAGCCTGATCTAAAGGGTGAGTACCAGGACAACCAGGGCTACGCGCACACACACACACACACACACACACACACACACACACACACACAGCTGTCTTTAAAAACAAAAAGCAAAACACTTAAAAAAAATAATCTGGAAACAGATCTGGGAGCTCCTAGGAGTAGCCCAGCAGTTTCAAAAGTGCTGTGTCACCACCATAGGTATTGGAGAAGTCACCTTAGTGAGAGACTGAGCCATCATGGCCCTTGTCCTGGCTAGTTTTTATGTCAACTTGACACAACCTCGGGTCATCTGAGAAGAGGAAACCTCAGTTGAGAAAATGTCTCCGTAAGATTGGGCTCTGGGGTGCATTTTCTTGGTTAACGTTGGGAGGGCCCTGGCGTTGTGGGTGGGGCTGCCATTGGGCTGGTGACCCTGGGGTTTACAAAAGCTGGCTGAGAAGCAAGCCCTGAGGAGCACCTGTGCTTCCTTGGCCTCTGTTTCAGTTCCCTCCTTGACTTCCTTGGTGCTGGACCTGGTCCTGGTGTATTGTCAGCTGAAATAAACCCTTTCCTCCCCAGGTTGCTTTGGTCATGTTCTGTCGCAGCAGTGGAAGCCCTAAGACAGTGCTCTAAAGCCTGGCCAGAGAGATGGGACCAGAGTGTGGTCTGCCCCAATTCAGTGCACCTCCTAATTTATTATCTTGTCACTTAAATATAAGGAATAGTTGAGGAATACAGTACACTGTCAAGAATATTGAGGCGTACTTTCTTATTTTTTACTGTAGTTTAAAGTCTCTGTTGTTTAATGTATTGAGGACCCTTTTGTTTGTTTGTTTGCTTTCGCCTTTTGAGACAGGGTTTCTGTACATCTGTCCTGAAATCCACTCTATAGACCATGCTGGCCTTGAACTCACAGAGATCTGCCTGCCTCTGCCTCCCTATGGGGGACCTTTATAAAAAATGTCTTTACAGTCTCTCTCTCTCTCTCTCTCTCTCTCTCTCTCTCTCTCTCTCTCTCTCTCTCCCTCCCTCCCTCCCTCCCTCCCTCCCTCCCCCCCAACACACACACTCTTTCCCCAACATCTCTAATGTGTACCATACTCCTATTAAATCCAATTCCTTCCCACATTCATGATTTTTTGTTTTGGGAGAAGTTGTGTTTTCTGAGCCCCGCTGAATTTAAACAGAATCATCTGTGTGAATGTGGGTTTGGAGCTATCCATCAGAGTCTGGTGGGCTCCTTAGCAGGAAAAAACATGATAAAAATAAGGCCTGCCTGTCCCTCACAGTCCTCACAGTTCTGAAACAAAGTGAGCGTTGATAGTCCTAAATAGGATATTTATACTACCACATCTAAGGCTCAGGCGTCATCATGGGGTAGGGACCATTTTAATTAAGAAAGGGAAGGCAGAAAGATCACAGTGAGCTAAGGTGCCTGCTGCCAAGTCTGATGACCTGCGTTTGATCCCCAGAACCCACATAGTGGAGGGAGAGAACTGATTCCCACAAATTGTTCTCTGTCCTTCACACGTGTGCCATGACACACACCATAAAATTTTAAAAAGATGAAGGAATTTTCAGTGTAGATTCTCATTGTTGGTATATGTATCTAGAAGAATCCAGTTGCCAAATATTGCTACTTTGGCCTGGATGTAGAAGCAGGAGGATTGCTTACCCCGGAGAAGAAGAGAGACAGCTTTGAGGAGTAACAGAAGGATGACGGACCTTTGCTGTGCCTATGATAAGCAGGGCCATCCACAGAGACAGAAGATTGGTGTCTGCCTTCTTCTCTGTTATAAACCAAGATCGTTTTCATTTTGTAATGGCCAAGCTGTTTGTAATTTGTTCTAGCTTATATTAACTTTAAGCCAAACTTTAAAGCTATACTTGACTTTTCATTCTTTCAAAACCCATCAGGTGAACATAGCAAAACATTCTACTTAATTTTTTCCTAAGTAACCCCATTCCTTTAAAAAGAAAAAAAGTTGATATTATATCCCATCATTTTCCCCTTCCCTTTCCTCTCTGCAACCCCACCCTCATACCCTTCTTTTCTCTTCAAATTCATAGCCTCTTTTTCTTTAATTGTGCTACGTATGTATGTATGTGTCTTCAACAATAGGGATTTCCCTTCTGCCTCTGGGGGCACAACCAGAGCAGTAGCAACAGCTTCTAATGTTTGGGGAGCTCCTAGACATCCCTGACCAACCTACTGTTTACATCACTTAAAATAAATGTTTTTTTTCTAGTCTTCCTCAAAACCATCCATTGAACATTTTTTTTTTTTAAAAATCTTTTCTCTTTGAATAAAGTTGTTAATGTTTCCCCTCAAATTAGGAGAATTTAGACTGTAGATAGTGTGGTGTTTTGCTTTGTTTTGTTTTGTTTTTTTGAGGTGTTAGCATTCATGTGGGTATTCTGCCAATTAAAGTATTTTTGTTTTATTCTTTTAAAAAAATCAAAGAAAAAAATGAATGATGAAAGAATACACCTACATTCGCATGCGTGTGTCCTTGGCTGTTTTCCTTTTCTGGCTTATGAGTGGTCAAGACCTGCCTCTGCACCTTTCTCGGAGGGCCCTGGTGTGGAGCAGTGTGCTATCTTTATCATACTTATGGAGTCATGGCTTGGGGCAGGTAGCAGAATCACTCCCTATGAATGACTGTTCCAAAAGCCATTCTGTGGCCCTCCTACTCGAGACTGGTGTAGTAGGTATGAACTAAGGCTCTAGTGTGGGTTGCTTTCAATGACTGAGCTCACCCATAAGGCTTCTTTCATGTGGCCATGGAAGTGGAAAAGGGTAATAAAGTGCCTATGCCCACAGATACTGTCTCTGCTTAAAGGCCTGTGGCCTTCTGAGTTGACCTCCATGACATTCCCACTGCCTGCAGCACTTTGACCCCAGGTAGCTACAGAATTATGTCTGTCATTTATTGTCTGTCTCTAACAGGTGTAGGAGCCCCGCCTGGTGGGCCTGATGTAGTGACTGTTTGGCCACAAGCTTCCAAAAACAGTTCCTGACATGTTATAAATAGTAAATATTTGTTGAATGATTGCTTCTGCTGAAGTCACTCAGATATTATTGGTTGAGATGTTTCTCATACTACCCTGAAAACCTAGCCCCTTCCATCTCTAGCATTTTCTGTAAAAAAATATAAGCGCTAAGAACAGTTTTTTAAAAAGTAAACATTGAACCACCGTATAGGACGGTCAGTTCTTTTTTTTTAAAAATATTTATTTATTAATTTATTATGTATACAATATTCTGTCCGTGTGCATGTCTGCAGGCCGGAAGAGGGCACCAGACCTCATCCCAGATGGCTGTGAGCCACCATGTGGTTGCTGGGAACTGAACTCAGGACCTTTGGAAGAGCAGGCAACGCTCCCAACCACTGAGCCATCTCTCCAGCCCCCGGACGGTCAGTTCTTGATGAAATGAACTATACTTTTTTTCAAACAGGAGGTGATATGGTCTGACTTTGGGTTTCCTGGAAGAAATGGACAGGAAAGTACATTGTGGATCGGCTCCCTGGGAGCCCATACTCCCTGTCATCTGGACTCCTATGGCTGCAACTTAGTATTCCAGGTACAAGGAAGGTAATGTGTGCATGTGAGGGTGTCCAGTCTTATACGTCTGCACACACAAGACTGAAGAAGAAAAGGAGGAGGTGGGGTGAGATGGTAACCCATCCCCATCCTCCATCCTGTGACCAAGGCCCTCCTCCCTTCACCACTGTGCTGTTTCCTTCCCTGTGAAGTGAGGGCACATGAAATGACTTCCGTGTGTCTCAGCCATGATCGGATTCTCCCAGAGGTCCCATCTTGCTAGGCACCTTTCTGCTAAGCTTTATTACCTGGGAGTGTTCACATTCCACTCCCTCCACCTCTCAAATGAGTTAGAACAGAGCAGTGTGTTGAAAGAAAGAGACTTCACTGTGGCCTTAGAGATGCTGGCAGATCCTGGGAAGCCTAGGTCACATGGTTTTTATGGCCCACTTTGACTTTGGTTTGTGAGTCTGTGTCTGCCTACTCAGCCAGGGCAGTGTGGTATTTAGATGAACTTTTGTCTCCACCTGACTAAGCGGCAGAACCGAGTGGCCAGCACCTGATAAGCCTGGGTTTGAAACCTGGAGGATGTACTAAGGTGCTGTAAGTGCGGCCCTATTTCCCCTAATATTTGGGCCCCAAACTTCCCTTCTGGGTCTTTGTGACATTTGCAGGGCATCTCATAGAAAAAGCCAGAAATGGCCACAAATAAATTCCCAGCATCACTGGACACAAATGATGAATGGATCGGAGAGAAATAGTCTGTGTTTGGAGGGGTGGATACTTGTCAGCTGGGAAGCTATGGGGGGCTGAGCAGTTCCCTTATGATCCATCATGTCCTTGCTAAAGGCTCACCTCTGGGTGCACTGTTGTATACGGGGAGTCAGCAGGGAGTCCTGTATCAGTTTCTCTGCCCTTTTGCAGGTAAGAGTTTGGGAGCTGAAATGGGATGTGATAGAACATCACTTTAAATTGCTGATTCTGTGTGCTCTGAATTGGGAAGGAAGACAAAAAAAAAATCCAGGTTTTTCTTTGATAAAAAATACAGCTTCACTGTAACTGTCTAACAGCAGCAGATTTTCCATTTTAATTTTACTCTGATGACATTAAATGGTTTAGTAAACATCTATTTGGTGTCCATCAACTTCTCTGTTTTAGAATAAGTACAGAAGAGGCCAGGACTCTGCCCTGAGTGTTCCCATTTGCGGTGCCTCCCGGCCCACAGAGAGTGGTAGAGGGAGTGTGTTTGCTCTTGAAGGAGGCTTCAGAGCATTGGAGCTGAAAGGTGGAAGAGGCAGGGCTTCTGTGGGAAGGATCAGCTGATGTGTGCAGTGGCCTTTGAAACAGGGTCCGTGTCTATATCACTCAGATGGAAGGGACACCGGGTACCCTGAAAGTTGGGACTGTGCAGAGGACCCTGTGTAAATTGTGAACTAGGAACCGTAGGACTGGGCAGAAAAGTCAGGGGGAACATAAAGGTCACAGCCAGACACCCCAATTTTCCACCCCTTCCATGTACAGAACCGTGGGAGGCTTTTGAGCAGGGAAAGGCATGGTGATGCAGTTCTCCACTAGAAGGACTTGCACGATTTAAGGTGTGGAGCCAAGCAAAGCAGATGGAAAGCTTGGTTGTGATGACTGTTCCCTGGGAGATGCTACTGTAGTATAGGAGACGGAACCACAAGGTGAGAAGCCAAGAGATGTGTGTTCTGGACACTGAGCAGTCATGGATCTCTCTACCACTACTTTGGAAATGAAGTTGACAGTCTCTTCAGAGCCCATTCAAAATTAGCTTCTGAGCATACCAAGTAATCAAAGATGGCTTCCATACTAGCAACAGGTGCTGTGGAGTTGAACAGTCCTAGCTGGAGAAGCCATCAGTCAGGCATCTGATCTTCAACAGTTCTCCCCGGTAGCTGTGTGATGGTAGGCTGCCCTAGAATTCCAGAAGTCAAGCCCTTGACTATTGCTGTGAACCCTGCAGAGTTCCAAAGTGAAATAAGACTTTAGTATATATTTGGTATTAGACATGGCAGCCAGCACCTCCTTGTTTAGAAAGGGCTGATGGTACCGGGGAGACACACAGGAGGGCCTTCTGTCTTTTCCTCAGATAGAATTTTAAGAAAAAGATTTATTACCCCCATTCCTAAAAAGCTCCAGGTTATAAAACAATTGTCTCTTTTTAAAAGATTCTCAATTACACTACTTTTGGGTTATGTGGCATTTTTATGAGTTTCTCATTTTTCATTGATCACCATAACATGTCTAACTTTCAGACAGGAGAAGTCCAGAAGCTATTTGCTGTGGAGAGCTTTGGGGGCGTTATTCAGGATAATATTAGCGTACAGACATTTGCAGGGATGGGGAGATGGCTCAGCTGGTAAGCTGCTGCTGCAAGAACATGATGCTCTAAGTTCAGTACCCAGCACTGCGTAAAAGGCCAGGCGTGGTACACGTCTGTAACCCAGGAGCTGAGTGAGGCAGAGACAGGAGGACCCGGGGGCTGATTGGCCACACAGGCTCTCCAGTCTGAGCTCTGGGTTCAGAGGGAAATCCTGTCTCAAAAGTAAGGTGGCCTTTGTGATGACACAGGCTGTTAATCTCAGCACTCTCAGGTAGAGACAGGAGGATCTTTATGAGTTTGAGGTCAGCATGGTCTATAGCAAGTCCAGGACAGCCAATGAGGTTACATAATGCGAACATGTCTCAAAAGGCCAGGATAAAAAGTTGAGGCAATGCATGATGAGAAAGACATCATTGTCAGCCTCTTGCCTCCACATGCATGCACATGCATCCGTATGTCACGTGCAAACACACATCACACACATATGTACACAAAAAATAAAGTTAATAAAAAGAATACAGAAAGGATAAAGATTATTCTGGTTAGCATCAGGGTCAGGAGTGAAAGCAGTGGTAAGTAATCAAGCTTTGATATAAGATGCAAACAAGGAGAGAGAACCTATCCCTGCCACGAGAGGGCTGCCTCAGCCCGGCACGAGAAACCCACTGGAAAGCTGCCTTCCACCAGACATCTGCAGGGGAACAGCTGTGAGAGGACAGGTGACCACTGTGGTGGCGCCTGTGTTTCTATAGGAACTGAATTTAAATCAGTAAGATCAAACATTGGGCTGCTACCTTCCTACGTGTTTTGTCTCAAGTTGAGAGAGTTTTAACTGATATCTTATTTTCTCCTTAGGAAAAGATGGCATCTCTTTCCTCCTGAAGATACGCCTTCCCTTTATCCAACCAGAATTCCTTATGAAGAGTCTAGTGTGTTCAGTAAAATCAATGTTGTCAACCCTGACTTAAAGCGCTTTCCTCGGTTCCAGAAAGCTCGGAGACATACGGTCACGCTGAGCCCAGGACAGGTAACGGGGCTTTAAACATGGATGACCTTATCAGTGAACACCATAGCCTGGTGACTGTACTTCTTCCCCATCTATGGGCTTGAGACCCACAGCTCTGTCCTGGAGAGATGGGAAGAAGGAGCGCAGCTCCTCCTGCTGGTAAAGAGGAGAATGGGCCTTGAGGAATACAGCCAGTGAATCCATTCTTATTACCCAGGTGAAGAGATCACGCCAGGGTGTGGGTACTAGGATGTTTATTCCCAGTTAATACCTGTTCTGGTGACAGTGAGCACCAGCTGCAGTGCACCCAGGCCCTCAGAGGTGGACTGAGCATGATCTTTGCTTTCCAGCAAGAATGGCCGACTGCTTCTGAATCACTTCTGAAAAGACTCTTATTTCCCATTGCCACCTTGTGGGGAAAATTCCCTCTACGACACTGGCTCCTTCTGCCCCAGTTTCTTACCATCTGGAAGGTTTTCTTGGTCTCACAGAGAATCCATTCCCCCCATCACCCTTATCCAGTCTTCCCCCCATTGCTCCCTCCTTGCTAGCTCTTCTCCTGCCCTCTTCACACATGTCTTACCTGTTCACACATGTCTTACCAGTTCACACATGTCCAACCAGTTCACACATGTACTGCCAGATGGACCTGGTCCATTTGCTTCCATCTCTGGACAGGACACTGCCCTTCATGCCTCCCCCTCCAGCCCCCGACTATTACTACTTTACATTGTACCCATGGATTTTCCTATTCTGGGCATTACACATGCATCCATACATGCGGAATGTGTTTTCAAGGCAGAACAATTCCTGATTATGTAGATGTGCCACTAGCTGCTGTGAACGGGGGCTGCTGCCGTGAGCATTGTGCAAGGTTCATGGGTGTTTATGGCAGGTGGTCCGGGTGACTGTGCCACGAGCTGCTGTGAACAGGGGCTGCTGCCGCGAGCATTGTGCAAGGTTCATGGGTGTTTATGGCAGGTGGTCCGGGTGACTGTGCCACGAGCTGCTGTGAACAGGGGCTGCTGCCGTGAGCATTGTGCAAGGTTCATGGGTGTTTATGGCAGGTGGTCCGGGTGACTGTGCCACTAGCTGCTGTGAACGGGGGCTGCTGCCATGAGCATTGTGCAAGGTTCATGGGTGTTTATGGCAGGTGGTCCGGGTGACTGTGCCACTAGCTGCTGTGAACAGGGGCTGCTGCCGTGAGCATTGTGCAAGGTTCATGGGTGTTTATGGCAGGTGGTCCGGGTGACTGTGACTGACCTTCTGAGGTGTTGCTGGTATTCTCCGCAGCGGCCATTTTACATTCTGCCCATGATCTGAGGGTCTGCTTGCTGTGCTCCTCCTCCAGCAGCCTCCCTCCCCCCTCACCATTGTAACTCAGGGAGCTTTTCTAGCAGGTAAAGGAAGCCACAGTGCATGTTGCCGTCCGTCAGAATGTGCACAGCTTCTGCAGTGGGGAAGAGGAAGAGCTGGGATTCCAAAGCCTTTACTAAAGTTTAGATGTCAACAGAGAAGTCACAGGACTAAGAACAGCCAGCCACCAGCATCCTGTGTAGGCCTCTGAGCTCACCAGTCAGAGGAGGAGCACAGGAGACAGCTGGGTTTCTTCTTCCCCTTCACTCTGTTCCCTTGGATTCATTGTCTCTTATCCTTTATCAGTCTCAGGTAGAGTGAGAAATACCCTGTTCTCATGTTAACTACTATTTATTTGGTTTTCAGGTTCTGTTTGTTCCCAGACACTGGTGGCATTATGTGGAATCCATTGATCCTGTCACCGTCAGTATAAACTCCTGGATTGAGCTGGTACTTTTTTTTTTTTTTTGATTTTTCGAGACAGGGTTTCTCCGTAGCTTTTGGTTCCTGTCCTGGAACTAGCTCTTGTAGACCAGGCTGGCCGCGAACTCACAGAGATCCGCCTGCCTCTGCCTCCCGAGTGCAGGGATTAAAGGCGTGCGCCCGGCGAGCTGGTACTTTTTCTTGTTGTCCTTTAAAAGTAAAAACAAGAAAGAAAAGAGAGAGAGAGAAAGAAAGAAAGAAAGAAAGAAAGAAAGAAAGAAAGAAAGAAAGAAAGAAAGAAAATCCCCAGAATAAGAAAAGCCTGTGTGACCAGGATGATTTTGTTTGTATGTTCTCTCATTTTCTTGAATTGGTTGTGTTGTGTTTGTGTGAGATGGGATATCTCCACAATAGCCTCAAACTCACGGTCCTCCTGCCTCAGTCTCACTAATGCTGGGATGTCACACATGCTACTGTGCCCAGCTACTCCCGGAGAGGACACACAGTGGCCTTGACATTGATGGCTCCCTTGAGTGGTATCAGGACAGTCCTGATAGACCTGGTGGGGTCTGCATGTATGTCTAACACTGCTGGTTCCACCCCACACTATCGCAGAGGGATATGTCTGTTTCTTGGTTCAGGGTCCTCAGTTCTAACCTTGACTTAAACATTGTCTCAAGTAGAACCATGCAGCACTGTATTCTTTGCAGTCATTTCTGCCAGGAGCCTTTCACAGTAACAGCTTCCTCCTGGTTTCCTGTTGTATTTGACAGCACAATAGCCATCAGGCTCCAGTCTGGCATTTACCCGACACTCCAGTTGTGTCTGCGCTGCCTTTAACTGCAGTCTTTGATTGCATCTTTAGAAATCCGGTTGCACATCTGCCCTCCTTAACCTGAAGCCTGACATTTCTCTGCTCTCTTTGGCAGCTGCATCTTCCCCTTGGTAAGGTGTTTCCCTCGGTTACGGGAAGGGCTTTGGAGTAGGTGTATCCTGAGAATTACTGGAACAGGAAGCAAGCTGTACTTAAGAGCTGAGGGAAGAGAGGACACATAGCCCCTGGGGCTTGGGTGAGGAGTGTGCAGGGAGATAGCAGCCTCACAGTCAGAAAGTGCTTGGAGCTGCAGCTGGAGCAAATGTAAGATGGAGTCCACTGCAGGAATCACCTGCCATTCCCCGTGTCCCCAGCAGATGGCTCACGCCACACATGTTCACTTTCCACACTTAGAAAACTGATTGTAACTGAGCCCAGCTCGGCAGCCTAGTGGTGAAGCTTAAATCAATTAGCGCTGCTAACTCCTTCTGATATTCCTATCCTGAGTCTTTAAACAGGAGTTGGCAGGCTCTAGTTCAGTGCAGGTGGTACAGTATCTACCCTTCTCGGTTTCATTGTTGAAATGCAGATTCTTCCTTACACGCTCTGCAGTAAAGTGTGTTCTCAGATATTTCTAGTAGTGCCTTTATTCAATTTTTGCATCAGTATTTTATTTCAACTTAGCTTAGAATTTTTTTTTAATTTTAAAGATTTCCCCTCATTCTTTGATTTTTTTCCTTTGAAATGTCTTTGTATTATATCTTTACATATAAGAGAGTGTATATGCAACATATTTGTAAGACTAAAGATAATATAGTATCAAGGGCTGGAGCAGTGGCTTAGCAGTCAGCAGCATGTAGGACTCTTTCAGAGAAGCAGAGTTCAGTTCCTAGCACCCATATCAAGTGACCGATAACTATTTATTAACTTCAACTCCAGAGGATCCAACACCCTCTTCTGGCCCCTACAGATACTGCACAAATACACGCATGTGCGCGTGTGCGCGCGTGCGCGCGCGCGCGCACACACACACACACACACACCCCTATACCTAAATAAGACAAAAATAAATCTGTTTTTAAAAGATAATATAGCATCAGTGAATCCACTCACTACCTAATAACTCCAAACTAGAACACTGATAACTGTATTTGTATCTTGTCCCTTCCCAGCCCTCCTTCAGGCTAGTCATCTGTTTTCATGTTCTTGCTTAAAAAGAAAATTCAGTTGTGTTGGCTATGTACATCCATCCACATAGCTACCGGTACCCTGTCTGGAGAGCTCTGGCAAACCATGGACATTGTTCCATGGACATTTCCTGGGATGGTCCAAATGCAGGCCTGCTTACTGACAAAGACTCCTTCTCAGCCTTTTGTTCTTGATACTGACAACTGAGTGACTGAGGAGCCCTCCCATCTGCTATGTAATCTTCCCCTAACATCAGCACTGACTGTGATGCCAACCGCATCTAAGGATTTCCCCACAGTGTCATCTAGACTTCTGTTGACTGAACACGTGGGCATCAAAGCCTAGCCAGCTTGACCCAAAAATTATCCACCCCCAAAACATCCCATGTTACTTCTCTGTTTACCCTATTAGTTCCCAGCCCACTTCCCAGGGTCCTGCACCATTTCCCCTGCCCATCAGCCATTGTAGACTGAGCTCCTCACCTCCTCACCACACTTGTGGGGATCTGTTGTTTGTTATAGCCACGCCAGCGTGAAGTGAGGTCTCACTGAGGGGATTTCCTTTATAAATTCAGGACCGTGTTTCTCAGGCTTGACTGTTGTTAGTACAACTTTTCTCATCTTCCTGTGGCCTGTGGTCTCTTGCATCAAGGTACTGCTGAGTAGTTGTTCCTGGCTGTTCTGCTGGTGGATAATTGAATGGTTTGCAGTTTTTTGCATTCATGAACAGAATCTTTCTTGTACATATTTCTGACATACATGTGCAAGACTTTCTCCAGGGATGGTGTACAGACATGGAGTGGTGGCTGGTCTGTGGGTCCACAGGACTCAAGGTGATCAGACGATGCCAGCGTGTTTCCAAGTGTCCCTCACAATGCGCACTCCTGTCGTTAGTGAGGCTGTGTCTGTGAGTCTGTTTCCTCAGCACAGGCAAATCAGACCATCTTCTGAGAGTGTCAGTGTGATTTTCCTGACGGTCAGCTGTTTTCAGGCATCTCTCAGTCAGATATTCCTCTTTTTAAAATGTCTATCTTCATGTCTGTTCCCATTTATAAAATTATTAATATGTGCACAATCCTTGTGGGTTCTATATCCTGAGCTCTTTTTAGTTATGTATATTAAAGGCATCTGGTTTAAGTGATTTTTCTTGCTCTGTTTTTTAAGGAATAGAAGTTGGTTTTAATTCTATTCATCAGTAATGCTGCATGATATACCTCTTGTTTATTAAGAAGCTGTGCTTAGATGTTTACCTACTTTTTGTTTGTTTTATTTTCTGAAACAGTCTCCCTATAACCCAAACTGGCCTCAGATGGGCCTGCAGTCTCTTAGCATGTCCTGGAGATTTCAGACTCCAGACTCCAAGGGAACCCCCATCTTAACCTGTAGGCTTGCATCACCATGCCCAACCTCTCCCTACCCCATCCCCACATTGGGGAATCTGGTCCCGGCCCCCCGTGGGGCAGGTATGTGTTCTACTCCTGTGTGACAACCTCTCCACAGCCTAGCCGCCCGTTCCCCATGTTTCACATGATTTGCTTTTTTTTTTTTTTTTTTTTTTTTTTGATTTTTCAAGACAGGGTTTCTCTGTAGTTTTTTTTTTTTTTTTTTTTTTTTTTTTTTTGGTTCCTGCCCTGGAACTAGCTCTTGTAGACCAGGCTGGCCTCGGACTCACAGAGATCTGCCTGCCTCTGCCTCCCGAGTGCTGGGAGTTAAAGGCGTGCGCCACCACCGCCCGGCTCATGTTTGCTTTTAAAGTCCATAAAAGTCATTACTTGATGTGCTTAATACTTTTAAACAATTGGACATACCAAGGAGTGGGAAAGATTAGGAAAACATTATCTAAGGTCATTTGTACACAAGGCCTGTGTCTTCTAAAAAAAAAAAAATCATTCCTAATTTTGGTGCACTGTCTGCCCTAGACTCTCGTAGATGGCAGACGATAATGAACACACGAGGGTTCTGGTGCTCCCAGCAGCACACTGGTTCCTTCTGTGACAAAGTTGGCATCAGTGGGGGAACAGAACATACAACTAAAAGAGACTCTGAAATCGTGAGGTACAAAGATGAATAACAAAATGGTGGTTTTCTCATTTTAATTTTGTAATTTTAATGTTTTATCTCATCTTAGGAAGAGGACCACCTAGCGCGGGTGGAAGAGGCAATCACCCGCATGCTCGTGTGTGCCCTGAAGACTGCAGAGGATCCGCACCACCCTAGAGCCTGGCTGAACCCCACTGAGGTAGGATGGTCAGGTTTCCATCCTGGCTCTTGGATTTTGATGGTGAAATCAGTCAGGACAGAGTGTTGGTTTCCACTTCAGCTCAATGCGGTCTGAAGGGCTATTTTTCTTCTTAGGTTGAAGAAACATCTCATGAAGTGAATTGCTGCTACTTAAATGATGCTGTTTGTGCTTTTTTTGCTCACTGTGGAAAAGCTAAAGAAGTAGAAATGCAGGCACTGAGAGCAAACGGGGAGAACTGGAGGAAGGAAGAGCCAACGGGGCAGGATCACATGGAAGTGGAACAGGCACACAGCCGGAGCTTTACAGCAGCACGGACTGAGAAACAGGAGGTCACGTGTCCGTTTGGCCCAGATCTGGTCCCTGTGACACCCGTATCACCTGTGGAGAAAGGAGGCGCATTGGAAAATGACAGCAAAGAATGTATCGACAGAGATGGAGAACACGCTGCAGAACTGTCCTGTGCCAGGAGAGGGGCAAGCGCAGTGGCGGGGCAGGTCGCCTCAAGGTGCCCTGTGGCACCATCTCGGACATCCGTGTCCACAGATGACTTGCTGGACTGCCTAGTGAATCCGCAAGTGACTAGATTAGTGGCCCAGCTTTTGATACAAGGAAAAAGTTTGTGATTCTAATAGATTATTTGATTATTTTTTAATAAAATTTTAAAATTTACTTTTAGAACTAGTATGATACGCTTATTTGTTTGCTTTTCACGTAGTGTTTTTTCCTTATTCCTTGAGGCGTCATATGTGTATACAGTATGTTTGGACTGTCTCTTCATTGCCCACCTCCAGCCTCTTCCCAGTCCCCTTCATCCCCCTCCAAACTTTATATGGTTGTATTCATTCTCTTTTCTTGTTTTTCAACACCTTGAGTCCAATTACTGCCACCTATATGCACATGGTGTAAGGCCGTCCACTGGGCCCTGACTAGCCTTCCAGGGGCAAAAAGGGATGCTTAAAAGAAACCCCACACTAGCTCAGAATTGAGAATAATAGATGGTTATTTATTTAGGGGTATACTCACAAATCAGTATCCTCTGCTGGAACGGAGAACAGCAACCGAATCCTGCAGCCAGAAAGAGGTCAGACGCGTGCTTTTCTTTGGCATATATAGTATAAGAAGCCACACCCCAGTGGACGGGTAACTTACAGGCTACTGGCTGTAGGAATTCCTATAGCACAGGGGCTATACACCTAAAGAAAATTGACTTACCTTCGCATAGGAACCAACAACTGTCAATAGCTCCTTGGCTAGGGGTGTGGGTTCATGTGCCCGTCTAAGAATAGTAAGTGGCGGCTGGGTGGTGTTGGCGCACGCCTTTAATCCCAGCACTCGGGAGGCAGAGGCAGGCAAATTTCTGAGTTTGACACTAACCTTATCTACCAGAGTTAGCTCGAGGACAGGTACCAAAGCTACAGAGAGACAACTTGTCTCGAAGAACTAGACATTGTTCTGCCTCATTCCTCCCTGACCCCTGGCTAGTAGAAAGTTTTCCAGCCCTCTTCCTGTTTCTTTCTTTATGGGGGTGGGGATGTTTTGTTTTGAGACAGGGTCGTACTGTGTAGCTCTAGCTCTATGTAGGTCAGGCTGGCTTTGAACTCACAGAGGTCCCCCTGCCTCTCCCAGCTCCTTCCCTGTTTCTCCAGGCTTTGTGTTAACACCATTTCCTATACCAAGAAACCTCTCTGATGAGGACTCAGGGCTGATCTCGATAGGACTTGGAAGGCAATTTGATGCTCTGTTCATTCAACAAAATAATAGTGGTAGATTCACTTACAGGGCCTCTGAGCTCCCCAGCCAGGCTTCCTGACCAAGTTGACAGCTTGTATTTCAAACACAATTTTGCTGTATACCTCAGGCTGGCCTTGAATTCAAGAACCTCTGGCCCTCCCTCCCCGGGTGCTGGGATTACAGGTTTGCACTAACAAGGTTGGTTTTAAATAGTATGAGCTTAAAATAACAGACGGGATAGCAGGTGGTGAGGTTGTGCATGGTTGTAAATGGGCCTTTCCTAATAAAATTTTGCTGTGGTCACCTTTTTCCAGCATGGTGCTCTAGTCAGATGGGCTCACATTTGGAGACCTCTCATCAGTCCCGTGCCTTTTCCTCCTCCATCTGGGATCTTCTCACAGATTTACCAAAAGCTAGAGTTCCCCCAGATGTTACAGGGTGAGACTCTATAAATTATTGGCATTTTTGTCTCCTAGATATCACTGCATACATTCCGACGGGATGCTTTAAACGACTAGACGGTAGTGTCTAGAATGAGAAAGGAGGTTGAAAGGGGGATCTGTCTCATGTCTACACAGGTGTACTGACCCATGTGCAAATACACTCACGTGCAGGCTGTTTGTTTTCTCTCTTAGCCCTCAGAGGTCTCCTCTTCCCCCAGCACAACATAACTCCATGAGGATAGAGTTGTATGCAGTTACTGCTTCATTCACGGAATTTGGGCCAGTGCTCAGCATGGAAGGAGCACAGCACACTCCTAGCTCTTTGAGTAGGCAGACAAGAGAGTGGGGTAGGCAATGCTCCACCAGTGGCTTTGGCACGGAGCTTGCCATGGCCAGAGCTGTTTCTGTTCTTAGATTTGATTCATCACAGAAACAGATCTCTTTCTTCAGGTACTTTTTGGTTTGCTCTGCATGGCTCAGCTGTGAGTCACTGAAGCCGTCTGGAGGGCTGAGGTCTGTATGGAACAGAGGAGAAAATTAGAGATGACCCGAGACTCACTCCAGGGTCCAGTATCCTGTGGGCATCCTGTGCAGGCAGACCTGGTGTGTCCTGGTACTCTCAGCAGCTGCATTGTTATAAACACCAATGGAGTCAGGGCTGGGTTACAGCTTTCTTCTGATTGTAAAGGATATGAACACATTTTAGTTTGCAGCACGGGCATTATTTGATGAGACTCCTCAGCAAATGTTGTTTCTAGGTAAGTTTCTCACGAGGCAGTCTAGGTTCTCTGGAGGCATGGACTGATGCAGAATGGACTCAGTGGAGGCCGGGCAAAGAGAAGCTTGGATGCTCTACAGTAGGGAAGTCTTTCATTCTCTGGAAGGAATGGTGTAATACAAAGTCCTGGGAAGAATTCAGACAGTATCGGTGGAAGCGGGAGATGGGAGGGGGTTCCCTGATGTTCTGGAGAGACTGTGACACCCTGGCTGATTGCCAAGAGGCAGCAGAGGGTGAGCACAGAGAAAGCCAGCATGACCTGGCCCCTACCCCATCCTGCTCTAGATGACCACAGCTGAGTAAATAGTAAATAGCACCTGGTAAAGAAGTCCTTGGACTCTCTCTGCAGAGGCCATCGGAGCTCACGCACTCCCGTAGTGTCCAGCTGAGTTGTATCTGAGTCAGCAGAGCTAACAAACCCACCTTGTTTTCAGTAGGTATGGTGGCCACGGGCCATTGTGCTTTCAAGGAAGGCATCATGAAAAGGTGGCCCTAGTTGTCAGGGCTGTTGAAATCCTCTAGGTACTCACTGAAAGCAGATTTTGTCCTCCATGGAGGGCACCACACACTGAGCCTTCAGCACGTTCCTCGGGTGTCCAAGGAGCATAGACTGTGTGGTCCTACAGAAATCTATCCAGACCTGTGTAGGGCTCCAGGCTGGCTGCTCACTGGATACAGGCTTTCTGAACCTTAACCTGCATGGTGCTCCTCCCGTAGTTCCCAACTGAGCATTAGTACCTTAAGGACCCTCGGTGCTGTCCTGCTAATTGTGGTCACTGTAAGACATTGACCTACACCCACCCTCCCCATGTTTGCCCAGTAGGAGAAAAATGATTCCACCAAGAGACATTTTTCAAGTAATTTTACTAGAAGTGAGGAAAGGCTGAAGGTGACTGTAACATTTGTTGGTTGGGTCTTTATTCCACAGTGTAACATCTGGCTATTCAGCCTTGCCCTGAGTTAACTAAACCGCTGGAGGACAAAAGCAGATGAAATCGACCTCTTGTTTTTATTCCATTTCCTAGAAATCTGTTGGTACTGAGTTCAGATGCAGGTGCAGAGGAAGCCACCCCCTCCTAAGCCACAGTCTGTGCCAGCCCACTTAGAACAGCAGCAGAGGTTCTATGGCCTCTGTGTTGTTGTGGTAGCAATGGTGACCCTTGCTCCACTTGAAGTACTCTGAACATATTTGCTTAAGCCCTGAAAAACTCTTCCCAAAACACTATTCATGGGAACAAGGTCATGTTTGTGACCGCATCTCTCACTCTACCTGGCAAAGCCTAGGCACTCAATAAACGGCACTGGGTCTGAAATTGAGAAAATTAGAAGAACAACTTTAGCCAGGTCTGGTGGCTGTGCAGCCTACATGGCACAGGGCTGGTAGTGAAGGAAGAGGGTCTCTGCTCTGCATCTGTTCAGTTGGCAGCCTTACTGGCTCAGTGACACTGTGTGTCCCCTCGGCCTCTCTGACACGATTCCACTGGTGGTAGCCGGAACTGTGTGGCTTGTTACTGTCACATTTGAGACAGCATGGCTTCAGCTGTTACCTGATTTAAATTCTCAATTTGATTGGCTCTCAACTGGATTCATTTCCACCATGGAGAAGCAGCAGAGGAAACATCCACGGCAAGGAGAGAGCAAGTATAAGGAGGAAGACAGTTAAAATTTGTTTTGCAGCAGATGCGTGAAGGTGCCCTGAAGTGTCACCGCCTAAAGGTGATGAGATACTCTGGGTATGCTTGATTGTCATAAAACACTACAAATATGCATGGATTTCTATCATCATTTGTGACAGTGTCGTACAAGTCAGTAGGATTTTGAGGGTCCCTTGGAGGAGGCACAATCAGTAACGAGTTTCCAGTTGTGTAGTTCCCAGTGAGAACCCGCACGTAATACATATACTTCTTCCCATTGGCATCTGGTCTGGAATACGTATCATTAGCTGAATAGGAAGCATCGACAGCAAAATAGGTTCCCTTCCCATAGCATGTGGCTGCAAAGAGAAAGACATATCAAAGGAGTTCAATATAGCATATAAATCAACATGTTAGCCCACTATGTCAACTAATGTAAAAGGAATGATCGGCTAGAATATTTTAAATATTTTCTTTATCATCATCATTGTTATTATCAATTTTTCTCCTCAGAGGACATATAGCTGTTTACTGCTAAAACTTACTCTACTTTGGCCACCTCAATGTGAGGAACACAGTGAACAGAGCCCAGGGTGGTTCTAAGTCAGCAGCCCCTTTGGGGAAACTGACTGCATCCTTCCTCACCGTTCTTCCCAGCGTAGCTGCGGTTAAATCCGTGGCTGTTGAGGTGTAGAATAGAGCTAGCCTCCGTCCCATGGAAGAGTTGATTCTCATTTCTTTCATGGCCATTCTTTTCATCCATAATTTTTTTGTTTGCCTGGTACCTCTTCCAGAGAGCTGGATTCTGGATCCTTTCGATCTATAAATTAATAAAGTATTGAGTTATTCTGGAGATGCCAAGAGCCTTTGCCAAGTTACTGTCTTTGTCTTTCTTTTTTGTTTTCTGTTTTTTCTCCTTCCTTTCTTTCTTCCTTCCTTCCTTTCTTCTTCTTCTTTTTATTTTAATGGTTTCTCAAGACCGCATTTCTCTGTAGCTTTGGGGCCTGGAACCATGTTGTCCTTGAACTCACAGAGATCCACCTGCCTTTGCTTCCCAAGTGCTGGGATTAAAGATCTTTTCACCTTTACCAAGTGTCGGGATTAAAGGCGTGCACCACCATTCTTCGGTGTGGCTTTCATAAGCATAAATTCTACTTGCACAAATTCAGTGCAAAGTGTCAGTGTCCTATGTTCAGAAATATTTTTAGAACTGGTAAGACAGCTCAGTAAGAATATGGCAACCTGAGTTCAATCCCTAAAGTTGGAAGGAGAACACTGACTCCACAAAGTTACAGTCTGACTTCTACATGTGTGAACACCCCCTTCCCCCTACCCCTCCTACACACACACACACACACACACACACACACACACACACACACACACACACACAGGCCTGTCTTACTGGCCTGGAGTTAATACACCAAGTTAGGTTGGCCAGATAAGTGCTACAGTTTCAGGCTATTGTAAGCTACTTGATGTGGGTCTGGAAACCAAACTTGGAACTTGGGGTCCTCTGACAGTGCAAAACAAAATCTTTTAATTAATTAATTAATTTATTATGAATTCTGCCTGCATGTGTTCCTGCAGGCCAGAAGAGGGCACCAGATCTCAATAGCGATGGATGTGAGCCATTATGTGGTTGCTGGGAACTGAACTAAGGATGTGTGGAAGAGCAGCCAGTGCTCCAAACCCAAGAGCCATCTCTCCATCCCACAATACAAAATCTTGACCCATGGGCCACCTCTGCAGACCCATATATGAGTGGGTTTATTCAGGAACATGGGTTATATCACTTATATAACTATGTAACTTTTCCATTAGAAAACTCAGCACCCAACTTACCTTCTCTATGACGAAGTTTTGGCAGGTCCGGTGGAACTGGTTTGCCACCATGATATACTCAGGATCATTGGTTTGCAGACTGACCACAAGCAATTTCTTCTGCCTCATGTCACTCCAATTTGAAGGGATTTCAGCTGTAAAATAGACATTTGAGGGCTCCTGTGTTCATTTCCGGTATGCTTTGACAAACCTTTCTCCCTGTTGTATTATAGTCTCACAATTCTATGTATTCAAGACATTTCTTATCTTTCTAAAAGGATGCTGTTAAAAGTGTGGACCATGGACCATTGGTATCAGGATGAGATGGAAAACTTGTTTAAAGAGGCGGGTGATTTAAGGTGAGATAGCGCAGTGGTAAATCTCTGGCCTGACACATATGAGACTTGTTTCCCAGCACCCTCTCCAGAAGAAGACAAAAGCCATCCATGTCCTGAGTTAGGGTTTCCGAGGGATGGAGCCTCTCTGTCTACTCCTGTTTCCGTCTTGCTAAGGTGTGAGAACTGACGACATGTTGTAACTCACCTTCATTTAGTGCACAGCCTCTACTCTGATGTGATTTAACAAATTCATTACTAACTTGTTCTGAACAATCTCTGTCATTTGCACATGAATGAGTTTGTACCACTGGAGGGTAGTCTACATGTATTTTCTCATTTGCCTCACTCCATCCTTAAGAGGTAGGTGGGTGGGTGGTAGGGTTTATCTGTGGCAGGCTGTAGAACACCACATATGATATGTCATTCCTTAGAATGGGAATTGCGTAGAGTCTGGGGGTTCATTCATACTGGTCCCACAGAAGATGAATATAGTCTGTGGGAAGCCATAGGGGACTCATGTGGTTTGAAGGCAGGAATGACAGCCTACACAAGACAGCCACTCCCTTTCTGGGGGTCAGATCTACCAGAAACCTGTACGCCATTTTCTGCACTGGTATCCAGGAACCTTTGGAACAGGAAATAGAAGAATATGGGAATAGAATTGGGGTCTTCCCTTGGTCATCATCATGGACACAGAGGCCAACTCTAACAAGTCTGTCCTCTCCTTGACTTTTGTGTTCTTGAGAACCCTGGGCCACTTTCCTTCTGAAACTACTCTTTTTCTACCTCTGCCTCAGGCAGCGTTATTTGACCAGAATAACTAATCCAGTATAAATGATCCAGATGGAAAATGCAAGGTTAACTGTTGTTACAGTTAGGATGGTTCTTTTTGGGCTGTATTTTCCTGGCTATAATGTACGCTGTGGAAACTTAAGAGACCAAGATCTTTAAATTATTCTACTAAGGTTATCTGAATTTTATCTACTTTAAAATTTAATACAGTAGAGCATGGGTGGATCATGCCTTTAATACAGCACTAGGGAAGCAGAAGCAGGCAAATTTCTGAATTAGAGCCTAGCCTGGTCTAACTTCCAGGTCAGCCATGGCTACATAGTGAAACATTTCTGAGAGAGAGAGAGAGAGAGAGAGAGAGAGAGAGAGAGAGAGAGAATGAGTGAGTGAGTTCCATATCAGCAATGGCTGAATAATAAAACACTATCAAAAACAAAACAAGCTCTGTGGCGGTGACTCATGCGTTTAATCCAGCGCTCTGGAGACAGAGGCAGATCTCTATGAGTCCCAGGCCAGCCTGCTTTACAAGAGCTAGTTCCAGGACAGCTAGGGCTCTTATGCAGAGAAAATCTATTTTGAAAAACAAAAAGCAAACAACAACAACAAAACCCCACTGTGTTTTTACATAATGTTAAACTCAGAGTTGGAGCAATGACTTACACCCACGAGCATGTAACTTACCTTCATCTTTTAAGATGCGCTGAACTGTGACACTCTGTCCTTGAGGGCCTGTGGCCGTGTTTGTCCTCAAGTTCACTGTGAAGTCCTGATTATTAATTTTGACAACAGTGCTCTTGTGCTTTGCCTGCCGTGCGTTCTCCAACTGCATGTTAGGTATTTTGTCAAAACAGTGTGTGACGTTGTTGACAATATATCGCCATTCCACGAATGTGAGGACATAGTCTGCCTGGCTTTCCTTCTCTTTAGCCAATCGGATGCTCTTGATCAGGTTTTCAATCTCATCTCTAGCTCCCATCACATCTCTGCTGATTCCTGTAACATTAATCAAAGGTGTCTTCTGGTCCAGCTCAATGACGACGTTCAGCCTCTCCTGCAGCTCATTCAGCTTCTTGTACTCCTTCTCACCAAAGTCTCTGACACACTCATCATCACTCTGATAGGAATGCTGCTCCTGGGTGATCAGATTCTGTATCCAGGAGATTGTGCGTTCCACACTGTCTTCATCTATGCCACATACCTGGAAAACGGTCCACTCTACTTTCTTTTCCAAATACAGGGTGTTCTGTTTGTGGGGAGTGTGCTTTGAAAAGCCTAAAAAGGCTAAAGAGAAAATGAAAATTAATTTTTGTTTTATTCCCTTCAGCATCAAGGTGAGAAAAATGTATTTGATAAAAGTGAACAACTCACAGGTGATCTTAGACAGTAGAGACGGCTGGGGAGGAGCCGGGGAGCCTTCTCTGTCTTTCATGTTGTCATAAAAAACACTCAGGATATGAGGCTGGAAGATAACAACTTTGACTTTCTTCACAGCCCGCACTGATGTTTTCTGGATAAATTCTTCAATGGCATCCATTATAGCTTTAGCAATGGCATCTGGGTCCTGTTGAGCATTTCCTTTAAAAACACACACACAAAAGACAAGGTTAAGATCCACCTGCAGAAGGCTGCTACATAAACTAGCAATTCCAGATGTCACAGGAAAGAAAAATGCCTGGTCCAACTTTAATCTCTAACATGATGTCATCAAATAGTTTAGACATCCTAGACACAGTGGGGAGAAGTTTCTATTCCATGCTGTCCAAAGGACAAGACCCTGAAGCCTGTTCTGATTTGCGACATTCCCATCTGTCCTTTTCAGCTGGTCCTGGCTCCCAGGGTCACTCTCCTCCCATTACAGAGTTCAGTTGACTTCCCTACTTGATATACTACAGTTTTCAAAAGATTGTAAAAGGAGGAAAGAAAAAAAGGTAAAACAACTTCAAACAACATGGTTCTTACAGAGACAATCTGAGCCTCTGATAGATTTTATGCATGTGTTGAGATTCTGCCAGCTACCTCTGGGGACCTGATTCAAACTAAGGTAATTCTAAGGCACCCAGAACCGTAAGCTACTTGTTCTAGTCTATAATTCTAGGCATATCAGTTACCCTGAGCCTCCAGGATGTCTTTTCCCCCCATACTCTGTACCATTTTGGCTCCCCAGCAGAATTCAAATCACCACTGAGTAGATCCACTCCTGTCTTCACCATGTTTCTCAAGCCCTGGAACCCACTGTAAGGTAAGACTGTGGAATAGCCCAAAGTAAATGGCAGCTACCGAAGTCACATGACAGGCAGTGTAAAATTCTCCTGGGCAAACTGGTTTGATAGATTGAGAACCCATCTGGATTATCCCTGTTAATGGTGCCCACCACTGTAGTGATGAGTCAAGCAGGCCTGCTTTTGATCCCGCCCGGCTCCCACAGGGCTAGCTTAGCCCCGGAAATAACAACGCACAAACTGTATTCATTTAAACACTGACTGGCCCATTAGCTCTAGCCTCTTACTGGCTAATTCTCACATCTTGGTTAACCCATTTCTCTTAATGTGTGTAGCACCACAAGGTGGTGGCTTTCCAGGAAAGATTCAGCATGTCTGTCTTGGGTTGGAGAATCATGGCGACTGACCAACCTGCTTTCTTTCTCCCAGCATTTTGTTCTGTTTACTCTTCCTACCTAATTTTCTGTCCTATCAAAGGGCCAAGGCAGTCTCTTTATTAACCAATGAAATCAACACAAAACAGAAGGCTCCCCACATCACACCACTGGGGCAGGATATCACAGCACATGCCTTTGACTAACCTTGAAGACAACAATTGTGGGGACACAGGTCACTCCTCCTGCCTCCGTCCTTCCCATTGGGGCTACAGGTGCACATAAATGCACCCTGTTCATTTTCCTCCTCCTTAAAGATCCCAGGGGCTTTGCTCATTCCCTAGTGGACAGGGTGTCTTGGAGTGAGGAAACTGTCTACTCCTAGGAAAGGTGTCCCTGTCATCACCCAGACCCAGTGAGGACCAAATCCATGGGAAAGTCGAAACTTTGGGATGGAACCTTGACAGCCTGTGGCTACGGACCTGTGCCAATGGCTGGTAGGCAAATGGATGAGTAGTTCCGTTGTTCACATTCTTCCAAAACACAGGAAACTGATCTCTTCACGTCATTCCCACCAACAACATGAATAATATTCTTGCATCTCAGTGATCCACCTTCAGTAACTATGTACTCACTGTTCTGCTGAGCTGTGAAACATGAACAGATTCAGAGTCAGATGCTGACCTGCGCTTGGAGAAAGCAAGATGTCTGATTTCATGAGGAAACATTTTATGAATTAAAAGTTCATGAAATACTACATGTCGTGAAATTTGGGGATAAATTTCTCTTAACTGTGAGATATCTTTCTACTTTTAACTTTTGTATGGAATTCTTTCATAAAATATATGATCTTAAGATAAATACAGGGGTCTCAAAACAAAACAAAACAAAAAAGATTAATACATTGTCCTCCCAGCCCAAGGCCCTTCCTTGGTTTCCTCACTGCCTCCCACAGTCAATCTTCCCCTTCCAATCCGGTTCCAAGAAGCAGCATCGTTCCTTACCCAAGACAGAACATTCGTTCTCCACACTTGGTCCTGCACCTTCCAAAATTGCTTTGGAGACTCCTACATGAGAAAATCAAGACCGTGACCTGACCAGAAAGATGCCTTTGTGTCTCAACACACCCCATCATAGAGCAGTAAGGACAGAGGAGACATTTTCAAAAATGTTGCCAGTTGTAAGAAAGCCCATTGAATTAGGTTTATAGATATTAGTTAACAGAAACAAGCCAAAGTCAACAAACCATTTTGTCTGTAGAAACACTTCTTCATAGGATCTACCACACTGATTACTGCATGAGACAGAATCTATCTCACTAAGTACCTGATTTGAGATTAAATGTGTTTGATGTTGAATTTACAATCACATCTGCCACTTCTTTGGTGATGTCCCCGGTGGCCACTTGGAAGATGATCGGGCCAATATTCATTTCATGCACTCCTAACGTAGGGCTGGAGAGACTCCCATAAAAACCTGTCCAGAGGAAAGAAAAGATGGAATCAGGCACCAAGTCATCAGAAGCAAGAATAGCTGAGGTCGCAGGCTGCTCTATCACTGTACTGGCTGTCCTTTACTGCGGCCCTGGGTCTGGGCTGGGACAGAAGGATGACTTGCATTTAGGAGTTTGGAGCCATCCTGGGCAACATGGCAAAACCTTGCTTCAAAACAAAGCTCCAGTGAACCCCAAACAAGATGAACTCAGAAACAGAAATCCACGTGTGACACAGAAGTGTTGGCTTGTATTATCTCTTAAGGTGTCTCTTGGAAAAACCAAGTCACATGATCCATTGGAGGTCGTAGTCTCATCAGTAATTTAAAAATCCCACTCTACAGCTTATATGACCTGGCCCACCTTTCCCTTTTGCCCAAGTCAGGCCACTTTCTTTTATACTCACATGCATGGAATATCCTTTAATTTTCATTTAATATGTTCCACAGTTTGACTTATCAGAGAAATGATCACCATCATCCTTTCTCTGTCATTGAACAGTTACTTGGTAACAAGAAATCACTGGTCAACTTAAACACTTTACTGTACCTTGGGTGTCACTTGGATTTCCATGACTCCTTTTGTCAAATTCATCTGAAAATGCCTGGAAACACAAACACAGTTTTAACCAGTATACTCCCTATGCGATCAGTGAGTTTGCATTCTGGGGGGGCTTCTGATTCTGTATGCACACATGTAGTGTATACTATACATGTGTATAGTAAAGCCTTTGTGCCTGACTTTGAGTGACATGTTTCAGCAAAGCCTTGTTGGGTTTGTGTTGGTTGGTAGAGGCTGAGAAATTGGGTTGAGACTGTTTTAACCTTGAAGAAATGCTGTCTCTCTGGAATCTCTGCACTTGGTACTCCCTGAGAGCTTGTAGCTGCACTGATCTTCGTTTGAAGACAGTTGTGGAAACCTGAGGTTCTTACTTTTGATTATGGCATTCCGTAATATGTGGGCTGTCTTCCCTGTCTCAAAAAACTAGCTCTTGTAAACCATGCTGGCTTCGAACTCAAAGAAATCCATCTGCCTATGCCTCCCAGGTGTTGGGTTTAAAAGTGTGTGTCACCAATGCCTGACAGTGTTTTGAGACTATTTAAACCTTGAAGAAATGTCTGTCTGGAGACTCTGCACTTGGAGCTCCATGTTAGCTTGCAGCTGTACTGAACTTGGTGAAGATACTCCTGAAAACCTGGGGTTCTAACTTTTGATTGTGGCATTCCATTATATGTGGGTGTCTACTCTCAAGGGCAGCAAAAGCAAGATGAATTCCATAGCTGGAACATTTCCTAGCCCCTATTAACCTTATATATGTTTGCATAAAGTAACTAGAGTGAGCTAGTGTGAGCTGGGTGTCAGTCTCTTCTAAGAAGGCTGAACCCCTCTGTTCCTTCAGGAAATGGAGGCTTAGCATCTTGTTGAGTTTTTCTCTCTACTGCGGCACCAATGGCCGGCATCAAAAACTACACATACACATGTTTAGAAAATAATAATCCCTCAAACAGTAGTATTTAATTTACTTATATATTTTTAAAGTTAAAAAATAGATTTATTGATGGGAGGTGGTGGCACACAGCTTTAAACCCATCAATTGGGAGGCTGAGTCAGGTAGATCTCTATATTTGAGGCCAGTGTATTAGTTCCAGGACAGTCATGGCTATCCAGAGGAACACTTTCTCAAAAAACAAAATGAAAGACAAAATATACATACACTTTTTACAAATGTGTCCTGTAAAATACAGATGCAAGCAAAGTTGTAAATCCTATTACTAGAGTGATGTTTATAATAAAAACCTGACAGTTAAAATCCAGTGGAGGGATAATTCTACACTTTCACATGCCCATGTGTTAAAACAGTAGCCATTAAAAATTATACTTTAAAAGAATATTTAATGGAATGTAGAGATGCTTATTTTATCCTTTCAAGTGGAAAGGATATTAAATTGCGTATTTACATGATCTCATCTAGAATCATACAGCAGAGGATACTGGGACAAGGCTTACTGAACAATCTCTGCATTTTGTGCTGCTCAGTGTGTCTGCATGGAAACGCATTCCCTTCTTAACCAAACAGCCCAGAGAAGCTGCACCTAGAAGCCATGTTCAGACCTTCAGCTCCTGCTCTTCAGTCTCTGTCTCGGTATCCGCTCACAAGCAGCTCTTTCTGTAATTGTAATTCATGATGTGGGAAGTCCTTCTGTATACGTGTTGCTTTTATTTGCTAATGAATAAAGCTTTTTGGCCAATGACTTAGCAGAGTAAATTCAGGCAGGAAATCCAAACATATATATATAGAGAGAGAGAGAGCAGGCAGAGTCAAGGAGATGCCATGTAGCTGCCCAAGTAAGAGGTGGCAAACCATGATCTTCGTGGTAAAATATAAATAATAGAAATGGGTTAATTTAAGATGTAAGAGTTAGTTAATAAGAAGCCTAAGCTGTTGGCCAAACAGTGTTGTAATTAATATAGTTTCTGTGTGATTATTCGAGTCTGGGAGGCTGGGACACAAAACAGCAGTCTCCTTCTACAAATTCAAGCTTATGTCTCATTAAATTTTGAGAGTTTGTCATGTTTGGAGGAAAAATAATAGTATTTATATGTGTTAAAGGTGTCAGGGAGACTAATCCTTTTTATAGATCTGCAGAGTATTCTATGTATTAAAGAAAATGAGGTGCGTGGCGCACGCCTTTAATCGCAGCACTCCGGAGGCAAAGGCAGCAGGATCTATGAGTTTGAGGTCAGCCTGGTCTACAGAGTGAGTTCCAGGATAGCCAGGGATATACAGAAAAACCCTGTCTCAAGACAGAAAGAGAGAGAGAGAGAGAGAGAGAGAGAGAGAGAGAGAGAGAAAGAGAGAGAAAGAGAGAGAGAGCGAGCAAGAGAGCACCACATTTCACAAATAAAGATTGGGGGACTCAAGTCTACGAGACATGATACATCCCTATTCAGGCAGATGTTGAAGACATTCATATCACCCAAAAATCTCAGCACCTTCACCTCCTGTTCATGTTTGTACAGAAATCTAAACTTCCAAAGTAGTTATGACTTCTAGAAGGGAGAGCATGTGCTACAGAAATGCCCACATCACCTTACACCATGATGTCACAGGGAATTATTTAAAACTCTTAACAGCTGGTAAAGTGCATACATACAATCTCATTATTCTGGAGGCTGATGCAGGAGGATTGCCATAAGTGTGAACAGTCTGGACTACTTAACAAGACCCTTTTTTTAAAAAAAAAAGCCTAAATATGGGCTAGTGGTGGCAAACGCCTTTAATCCCAGCACTTGGGAGGCAGAGGCAGGCAGATCTCTGAGTTCAAGGCCTGCCTGGTCTACAAGACCTAGTTCCAGGTAGCTAGGACTGTTACAGAAAGAAACCCTGTATTGAGAAAAAAAAAACCAACCAAACAAATATAACTAAGAAAACGAACCTCATTTTCTCATTGTGCTTGCACAGTCCAAGCTGAAGGAGTCAGGAGCTTTGGTTGCCCGATTAGAATGTAGGATCTCTGTGATTGCGTCCATGAATTTATAGGAAGTATCTAGATCTTGATAACAATGACACAGTACCCAAAAATTCCAACAGCCCGATCCACAGGCGTCTGTGGGCTGTCACCTTTACAATGACATTGTGGAAACTGTTCTAACACTAAGGTCATGTATCTACTGGATTATAAAGACATGGAGAACAGAAATCAGGCCTTAGAGTCAGACCACATTGCCATAGCTGATGTAACACACTGTGACCGAGGATGATTCTAGTATTTCTGGTCCAAGTGTCCTAAGTCACATGGGGACGTGTTCAAGCCAAATCCTTCACTCACGATTAATTACATTTCCAGAATGGTGGCTGGAATCACCTGCATCCCCTCCTGCAATTTTCAGATTGATAATGGCATAACTGTACCCTGATATTTTATATTAACATTTCTGTGTCCAAAGGACAGGCAACCCTATAGACTGATAAAAACAATGGGTATTACAGTGTGTGAGCCTTAATTATCTGATTCTAATCCAGACATAAGAATGGAGAGATGGAGAGACATTCATGAGACAGCTGTAACCTCACACATTAACTCTATCATTGACCACATGAAGGAATGACTGCATTTCAAGGTGTGTTTAGTGGTTAGGTTATGTTTAAAATGAATTGGTGAACTGTTTAGAGATAGAATCATGAGTCAGCATTATATGTGAAAAAAATTAGACACCCAGCCACAGAGCAATAGCACTTGAGGCTGAATAATAGATAGAACTTCATTAAGTTGGTTTATGGACTTTTGTGGGTATCTGAAACTTTCCAGAAAAAGAATTGTTTTTTTTTCTATATCTATTTTTTTTTTGAAATTTGTCATAGTACATATAACCAGTCAGCACACTTCCTGCACTGAAAACACATGAAACAAACCTCCTATTAGACAAAGAAGATACAGAAGAAAACAGGTCTCATATTGCAGTAGGCAAAGAGATCAGAAGCAAGCCAAATCTGTACCTGAACGTTTTCGATGTCTTTTGGGTGCAGCAGAAACTGAACTTCCTGTAAAGTTTTCAGTTGATTTTTGCTACTAAATTTGAGCACTTCTGAAATTATTAATTTAGCAAATTCGGGTTTAGGAAACCCCAGATTTCCTGTTCCTATTGCTGGAAATCCAATTGATTGCAGAGACAGTGCCTCGGCGGTTCCTAGACAGTCTCTGATGATGTTTTTCATGATCTGAAAAGCATAAAGCACTTCCTTAAATGTCTTCTTTAGAAATGGGGGACCCTAAAAAGTAAGCACTCAGCAGCTTGTCCTGGGAACACTGTCCACTCTATTGTGCTTTCAACAAAAGTCAGCAGCAGTGTGAGGGGGGAATTGTGGAGAAGAAATGAGAAAGAGAACGTGGACACCCTTACAAGAGCACAGACTCACTCCACCATAAGCAAAGAGGGGAATCCACAGCTGTCCCAGTCTATCACTGTCTCCCAGCTTCAAGCCCTCACCTTACCTTTCCTCAATAAATGTAGTATATTCCCCCAACCCTTCCCTGACCATCAGTAATTGCTGAGCACAATAACTAACTTACATGTATAACTATGACCTATATGAACTATGACCTACAAGAAGTCATCTACAACTGAAAAGAACTGGCCATGGTATGGACCTGCCAACTCATGATGCTGTCCCAGAGAAGAAGCAGACAGGGACTAGCTGTGGTGTGCTGTAGGAGAATCCAGAGAGCTACCCCATGTCCTGGAGAATGTAAAGCTGGGTCCTACCTTCAGTGACCATGCACTGTTGTTGACTTTCCACTGTGGAACGACCACATGAAATACGTGGTGGCAGTTCAGATGACAGCCACTGGTTTGTAGAATTGTGCCTTCCTTGACAGAGACCCCTTGTCCTGCTTTATTCAGTTCCTTCTGGAGTTCTGGCCCAGCCTTTTCCAGTAAGGCCTTAGACAATGGTCCTTTGTTGAGTGCAAGATCCGAGGGAATGGAGGTGACAACGACATCAGTCTTAAAGACAAAACCAAATATTCCTTTCAAATTCTTAGTAAAGGCATTCATCAACCATGACTACATTTGAGCCACTGGGCTTGGCAAAGGAAGACAACAGTTTCTTGTACATTTTTTGACTAATGTTTAGAGAAACAAAACTCATAAAAGTCATGGTGGAAACAATTCAAGTGTCCATTGGCTGGGGAAAAACAAATGTATCTTCATCTAATAGGATATTATGCAGCCACTAAGAGGGATGAAGTACTGATACACGCTGCAGTGTCGGCAAACCCTGCAAGAATTCTCATCAGTGAAAGAAACTGGTCACAGAAGAGACAAATATATTATTTCATTTATTTGAAACCTCAAGAACAGGTGAATCTATAGAGCCAGGTGTGGTGGCACAGGCTTTAATTCCAGCACTCAGGAGGCAGAGGCAGGTGGATCTCTGTGAGTTCAAAGCCAGCCTGGTCTACATTGCAAGTTCCAGGACAATTAGAGCCATGTACTAAGACCCGGTTTCAAAAAGAAATTATACAAACAAACAACAACAGAGCAGATTAGAAGTTCTCTAGAGGGGCTGGAGAGATGGCTCAGTGGTTAAGAGCATTGCCTGCTCTTCCAAAGGTCCTGAGTTCAATTCCCAGCAACCACATGGTGGCTCACAACCATCTGTAATGAGGCTTGGTGCCCTCTTCTGGACTGCAGAAAGAATACTGTATATATAATAAACAAATAAATAAATATTTAAAAAAAAAAGAAGTTCTCTAGAGCTAGGAGGGTGGGGTGATGGGTGGATAAATGAGAAATAACTACAAGGGAGCTGTAGTATGTAGTATGGTGGGATTAGAGTGTACTACAGTTAGATTGCAGGAATGGTTGATTGTGGTTACACACACACACACACACACACAGACACACGCACATTAATAAACTCATGTTCACACTGCAAGAATTATCCCTACATGAGCCCCAACTCAGAGAAGTTCCATGTTTATTTTTAGTGAATATACAGAAAACCAGTGATGTGCCCACTTGACTGTGAACTGTGAGTTATGTAACACCGTTTAAAGAAAAAAGCCATCAATAATCAACTGTTAAAATGATGTTCAGCTTTGCTCAGCTTAGCCTGTGGGAACATGATGCAGCAGCATGTCCAGGTGAAAAGGTCCAATTGTGGGGCTGGGGCAATGGCTCAGTGGGTAAGAGCACTGACTGTTCTTCCAGAGGACCCAGATTCAATTCCCAGAACCCACATAGCAGCTCACAACCTTCTGTAACTCCAGTTCCTGGGGCTCTGACTCTCTCATATAGACCTACATGCAGGAAAAACCACAATGCACACGAACTAAATATAAATATTTTTTTTTAAAGTTTCAGTTGTATCACTGCTGGTCACAACACACCAAGAATTGTTCTTGTGGATTCTAGAGATACTTTCTCGTGAAAACAATTCAAAGCAAGACAGGGGTACAGCATCTAGTTCATGTCATCGATTATCATAGCCAGCACATCCATCCACCTGTTTGCCATTTAAAGGTAATGGGGACAGGTGACACCCAGTGGCGATAATTTAGGACGTATATCTTTGTCTTTAAACAAAGCTTTCAAAAATTGGTTAAAATTTCATTGTAGAGGTTGGAAAGCTGACTCAGCAGTTAAGAGCATTTGCTCTTCTTCTAGAGGACCCAGGTTCAGTTCCCAGCATCCGCTCATGTGGCTCACAACCACCTGGATTGGAGTTCATCTCCAAAGGATCTGACACTGCCTTCTGGCCTCTGGGCATCTGCACACATATGACATTCACTCACCTGGTCACAAACACATACACATAAATTTAAAAAAATAACAGAAATAAATCTTTTTTTGTGGCTGGAGAGACAGCCGTGGATGCTGGAAACCGAACTTTTATATTTTTGGTTATGAGCCTAGCCTTTAACAGCTGAGCTATCTCTCCAGCCCCAGAAATAAGTCTTTAACAAATTTTCTCTATATTATGATGCTTGTTTTCTTTGTGTTGTCTTAATAGTTTCTCTCTCTCTCTCTCTCTCTCTCTCTCTCTCTCTCTCTCTCTCTCTAAATAAAAAACAAGGTCTTATATAGTTCAGGCTTGCCTCAAATTCACATTGTAACCAAAAATAACCTTGAGTTTGAATTTCTGGTCCTCCTCCCTCCATCTCCCTCGTGCTGTTTTTACAGACTTGTGGCTCCACACCGTGTTTATGCAGTGCTAAGGGACTGAACCCAGGACTTCATGCCTGCGAGGCAAAGCTCTTTCAACTGAGCCTCAGCCAAGCGTTTGTCTTAAAAGCAGAACAGCAACAACAAAATGCTCAGAGCTGTCTGAATGACAGAAAGGGCAGATTCCCAACTCTCAGCCCCAACCCTCCTGAAGCAAACAGAAGGGTGAGGCAGACATTCACAGGAGGACACAGCTACAACCATGCAGAGCGACATGCAGCTACAGGTCAGGAAGAAGGTACCAGCCTGCCAGGCTTCAAATAGCTAAGGTTCCAATGAGTAGAGCCTGTGTTTAAAGGGTATCAAATACTTTTCAGGAAGAAGGGAGGAAAACAGGGCTCACTATGTAGCCCTGGATGGGCTGGAATTCTATGTAGAACAAGCTTGCCTCGAACTCACAGAGATCTGCCTGCCATGTCTTACAAGTGTTGTAATTAAAGGCAGAGAGGGTAAGAGCACTGGCTGCTCATGCCTATATCCCCAGTGTGTGTGTGTGTGTGTGTGTGTGTGTGTGTGTGTGTGTGTGCGTTTAGGGCTGAGACAGGGAAATTGCTGTCTATCCAAAAAACATTAGTCTCCTTAAACAAATCCACAAAACAAGAATTGTCCTAACATGACTCCCAACATCTGAACCTTCCTCCCGTCCACCTGCCCACACCTTCCTCACAAAGGACCCACAGATGGGATCCGGGAACTGAGCTCTCCTCGTCCACTCCAGCACCCAAGGTCACCCTGACTCGTGTCATTGGTTAAATTCCTATCCTCTGCATTCCCCATGCTCTCCCACACCTGTAACTGACAGAAGCCAGCACTAGATGGAGCAGACCGACAGATGGGAAATGATGAAGATGAGGAGAGCCGTGCAGTGTCCCCTACTATGGACCACAGTTACCGGGATGGAGTGACCCATCCCAGAGCCCTTCAGATCCTTACAGACACACCATCTCTACTCCTGAGTGATTTGAGAAGAAGTCCAGGGAAGAGGGAAAATGTTTGAAGGCCCAAGTAGGAGAGCAGGGAATTTTCCTCAGTCCTTTTTCTCTACCCTGTCTTCCTTTGACCCTCAATAAGGCTGGCCGAGGCCAGTGACATCACAGCACATTGTTGGTGACAGGGACACTCACCTTGGCATTCTGCACACCTTCTTCCACCAGCCGGATTTTCAAGCCTTCTGGGGACACCAGCACATAGTCCTGTGTCTGCAGTTTCTGTGGCGTTTTCCCAGGTGGCACTAATTCTAATGCTTGTAAACCGGAAGGGGAAGCTGTGTGGGAGGGAGTGGCTTTATATGTAGTGTCTACAGCTTCAGCAAAGGCCCCTGCAACCTTTGCAGATATGTCCACCAGATAAATCTTTTTCAAGATGCGCCTGTCTGGCTGGCGTTGGAAGTTGTCTTTGATGGCAGAAACAATGGTGGCCACACACTGGTCTAAGGGAAAGCCAAAGATTCCAGAGCTGATAGCTGGAATGGCTAAGGATTGACACTTGACCTCCTCAGCTAAGGTGAGACTTCGTTCCACAGCTCTCTTCAACAGGCTCACGCACTCCTGGGCCTTATTTCCGTCCCACCGAGGCCCTACTGCGTGGATGACATAATGGCAAGGGAGCTTGCCTGGTTTTGAGATAACGGCATTGCCAGTTTTGACCACGCCACCCTTTCTCACTATTTTGTCACATTCTGCTTGAAGTTCAGGGCCAGCTGCATTTGAAAGAGCGAGGGCCAGACCATCAATGTGTTTCAGATTCTCATTTGCCGCATTCACGACCACATCGGCAGGGAACCGAGCCAGGTCTCCCTGCTGTACAATCAGCGTGACTCCAGGGGCTATGTCCTTCTGTAAGAGGCACTTCTGCTCCTTAAGGCTGCCTTTGTCCTTCTCTGCATCCTTCTGGAGCTCAATGATGCATCCATACAGGCGTTTGATCTCACTTTTGTAATAGGATGCTTTGTCCTGGAAGAATTGCCTAGCACCAGGCTTATCAATCTGGAACCTTTTAATGCAGACTGAATCCCGGATTTGCTTGACCATGTTCATGCACTCTAGAACTTTACTCTTGAAGCCAGTTAGTAAAATGCCTTTTGGTTCGTCTTCCAGCTTAAAACGTGCCTGCACATAGGCCTTTTTTATCTTTGGCCAGAACAGATTCTTATCTGCCCTTAAATACTCGATAATCAACAGTGGTTCTATTTCTACCAGTCTTTCAATTTTCATGATGTTTTCCAAGAACTCAAAAAGTTGTCCATGGATTTCATTTACTTCTTTCACACAGCCTGCAATGATGACCTCCGCTGGGGTTCCTGAAGTTAATTCATTCTTTATCATAATGCTTGCAGTGGAGAGGTGTCTTTTTTGCAGAGAGTGAATTTTCTTTTTCCATGCATTGCCTCTAAAAACTTCCTTGTCTTCAACATCAATGATTTTATAACTCAAGGTATCAAGTATGCCTTTCTCTGCTTCTGCCAGTGCTCTGAAAGAACAGGCTATCAAGACAAGAGCTGTACCATTCAGTTCATATGTGGCAAGAATTTTCTGTGCTTCAAAAAGAGTCTTGGAGAATTCCTGACTGTCTACTTGCTGCAGAAACATGAAGACTTCAGAAGGAATCTGGACATCTTTCTGAGGCATGGAATACATCTTTTCCTGGATGTCACACTTTACTTTATACACATCTGCACGGAATCCCTTAAAGCACAGGTGCTGAGTAGCAGCATCGTAATGAATCTCCATCTCTGGGTTCTCTTTGCTTAGATCCTCCAGGAAACCACTGTGCTGCAAAAGAAAATGTTTCCCCGGAGAAATGGCCACGTTCTCCTTCAGACTCTGCTCCTCCTTTCGGACCTTTTCCGTGGTGCTGTCTATTAACTCCTTGATTTTCTGGCCAATGTCTTGGACATCTTCTGATTTTCCGGCTAAGGTGAGACTCTCCTTATCAAACTCAATCAGAACCCTGTCATCTCCTACCTCATGCTGTATGATGTCCCACACTGGCGGATACACTTCAAACACCTTAACTTCGTACTTAGCCTTGATGCCAGACAGCACCTCGGAGGCGTCTCTCTGCCAGGTCTTGATGCTTGGTCTGTGACTGACTAAGGAGGCAGCAGGTCTGACGGTCACTGTGCCGTTGATGTCAGACCATGTTAGCTCGCAGTGACAGCGTCTCATTTTGTCATTTATCTCCTCAATCAGATGATTATGTTTTTGAAAGAACTTCCACAAAGGAAGGCCCAGTGACTCTTGGAAAGATGCTGGAAGCTTGACCAGTGGCTTCTCCTCGCCATACAAGGCTGTGCCCAGAGAAGGATAATAGGGGAAGACAGACAGTGGCATCCTGTTGAAACTGTGCTTCTTGGCCAGAATGGTGCCTAACACTTAAAAAACAAAATAAAAAAAAATAACAGTAATCTCAATATTATGCATTTCCAAAGAACACAAAACAAAACAAACTTTTCAGGAGGGCAAAAGTCTCTGCTGTTTGTAGAACTCAAAGGTGCCATTCTCCCATGTGCTCAGCTGTAGACTGATGCTAACCACAACAAGACAGACTCCATTTAGGGCTATGATGACTTTATACCCAAATTACTCTACACTGAAATCATGCTGAATCTATCATTTTTCTGATGTCACTGATGTATGTGGCACAATAAAAAACAGACACTAATTTGGACACAGGCATGAGGATGGTGTTTGTACCAACACAAGGAATGATTTAAGGGCTGGAGAGATGGCACATCAGCTAAGAGCACTAGGCTGCTCTTCTGAAAGACCCGGGTTCAATTCCCAGCACCCACAAAGCAGCTCACAACTGTCTGTAACTCCTGTTCCCTCACATGGATATACATGCAGACAAGACACCAACGCGTATAAAATAAAAAATAAAGAAAGAGGGCTGGAGATATGGCTCAGTGGTTAAGAGCACTGACTGCTCTTCCAGAGGACCTGGGTTCAGTTCCCAGCACCCACATGGTAGCTCACAACTGTCTGAAGATCCAGTTGCAGGGGATCTGACACCTTCACACATAAAAATAAAGTTAAATAAACCATAAAAATATTTAAAAAAAAATAAAGAAAGAATTAAAAAATCATTTTAATCCTCTGGGTGGATCATTCTGCATTCTATCCCTTTCTGTATAGTCCCAGAATTTAACTTCCATAGCTAACTTCATTTCTCAGGAGAAGATAATTGTGACAGCACTCTGTGTAACTTTCCCAAGGGCTTTACATGAATTTCCTGTGTTTACTCTTGACAGTGGCCTTCTCAGGTAGAGATTCTATTACACCCATAGATGGAGGTGAGAAAGCCGAGGCTGGGGCAAGTCAGGGTTCTATAAATCCAGGGAAGTATCTGAGCTAATTGCCAGTGGGAGCCAACACAGACCCTGTTAAATAAACAGAAAGGGGTGGAAATGCCCCCCACAATAGATTACATAATGCCTTATTAACCTTGAATTTTCTTAATGCTAATGAGAAAGGAACAACAGCGGCAGAAAGGCATTGGATAATGGAAAAGTCTGCTAAACTAAATCAACCGGTTTATTTCAAGGATGTGCTGACCTCTCAATGGAAGCCAGGAGGTGTGCTACGTTGGGGAAGGGGTTTTGCTCTTGTTTCCACAGGAGAAGAAAAATTGTGGATACCATCAAAATTAATAAAGGTTCAATTTGAAGAGGAGAAACCTCTTGGAAAGGAGAAATAACAGCATCCACAATGATGATATTCATACAGGTGGAAAGAAAAACATAGAATGGGGGCAGGGTTCTGTTCTTATCTCCACAGGAAAACACTCATCTTTAAAAAATTCAAGGGACCCTGGATGTTTGAATACTGACTGATGGAAAAATAACTATCCAATAGGGACTATCAAGAAAACTGAGCAGGTTCTATGAATATGGGGCTCTGGGATGTACTAAACCATATTTCTAACTTTATAGAGCTGGTTTTGGAGTTGACTTTCGGCTCAGTCCCTCTCTGATTCCAAGCCTGTTGTTAAGAGAAAAACCCAGAGTTTCTGTCCTCTACCAAGAGCCATGATATGAGACAAAAAGAAATATGAATTTAGAAAACATCTTTGCTTTTTCTTCATATCTATCATACTCTTCATTGAATATATCTATCATACCTTTCATTAAATATATGTATGTCTGTATATGTCTATATAATTAATGTTTAAGTTTTCCACAGTGAGCAATGAGTTTTTTCTGCATTGATTTTTGAAGTTTCCAGGAAGAAGATGGGGCCCCCATAACAACAACTCCACTGGGTTGATATGACGTCATGATACTGATAGCGCTACTACAAGTCCTGTTTCGGGTATCCAGCTGAACATATGATTCCAACTTGGTCAGCTGAAATGGTGCACATCTTGTACAACATTCTGGCCAGACCTCAACAAAATGCTCAGAGACTGTTTACAATTTTAAAAGACATTGATCTTAAAATTTAACTATCATTTTTCTTTCACAGGATCCTTCAGAAAGAATATCACCCCCATGACAGCTGAAAGTAATTCTAGAGGAAGATGTCCCCTCTCCCAACAAAGATTGTCCTCGGATTTAGGGACAATATTTAGGGTTTGCTTATAATTAATATACAGTTGAGGGTTGGGAGAGGCATTTTATAAGCTCAGGGATCTTTTTGAAAAAAAAAGAGGGAAAATTGGATAGATAATAATGATGGTATTTGTGAGTTATTATTTATACATAATTACATTGGTATAAATTTTTTGTATATGGATACAAAGTTAAATTATATTGAATATTGTATGCATGCATGCTTCTATCTCTGTTTAAAACATTTTTATGTCTTGATGTATATTGTATTAATATATGTATACCATATTGCAGTGTACATTTCTACCTCTGACTAAGATACTTATTTATTATTTATGTATTGCTATTCATTGTTTACATTTGGAGGTAATTGTTCTCATTTATTGCACAGTTGTTTATTCTCTTAGGCTTTAAGTTAGATAGGTATTAAGAATTGTAGATCAATAGTCATCTATGTTTGTCATATTTATAGTTAGACTAATCAGGTTCTTTAGATACATAGAGATTATATTTTGTATAAACAGTCTTCAACCTCTTCGAAGAGCTGTAGAAAATGGCATTTAATTTAATCTTAGAGTTCTGTGGTAGTGAGACACAATTACTCCTGGCAACACCGACCCAAGAGATTGTTGAGCACCAAAGACACTCCACTTGGAGCTTGTCTTCTTGACAAAACTGGCCTCTGGGCAAGGAACTGCCCATACCTCAATTACTGACAAAATACACAGTATCCAGAAATGCATAAACAGAACTGTCAAAGACAGGGTAAGACGGTTTTAAAAAATCTCTTGCCTGTTAAAATCCGGAAATGGATAATCAGAACTGTCAAATCTTGCCAAGACAGGGTAAGATGGTTTTGTAAAATCTCTTTCCTGTTAAAAATAATCTGCCAGTTATTCTAGGCCTTAGTCAAAGTTGGTTGCTTCAACGCTGAAAACATGAGTTTGGGTGATTGCCCAGGTAGCCAGTTGTCTCTGTGATTTGTTACATGTTTTGAAAGTTGTTTGATTGCACTTCCTAATTACTCAGGTAACATTATTTCTATTCCCAGATCTTCTACGGGGTTGAAGACTAGGTAAATGTAGCAACTTTCCTCTTATGACTTGCCAAGTTATTTATTATGCAAGACTTGGGCTAGGTAGGATAGGATATTTGTTATTATTGTATATAATTTTGTAGTAGGTTTAGAATGCTCTTACTTAAACAAAAGGGGGAGGTGCTGTGGGAGGACCTTCAGCTCCTTCAGCCAACAGTCACTGAAGTACGAGCCCACTGGGCTGCAGGAGCGCCTTCCGCTCCTTCAGCCAATAGCTCCTGAAATACCAGCCCATTGGGAGTGGTCTATTTATCTTTAAAAAAGAGCAGCAAGCCTCAGTCAGCTCTCTTGGTTCCAGTGCTTAATTCCTGCTCCTGCTCCAGCGACTAGGCTCCTTTCCTGACGGTTGGTGCTTTGTGAGTTTTAACCCCAAAATAAATGCCCCTTTAAATACTAACTGGAGTGGGATTGTTTTGCGCATTAAGATCCCATGGTCTTGCTCCTATACCAAATCAAAATCATCCTCACAGTCATTGGAGAGTCCAGCCCCAGAGGTCACAATTTAGTAAGGCCTTCCCCATTATATCTCCCGGTCACCATGTGTACCAGGACAGCCACCACAACCCACCCTGACTGAATGCTCACGTTCTCTCTCTTTCTCCAGGACTCTGCTCACTTTGTTTTAGCTGTTGGCACGTGTAAGTAGTATCAGCATGGAAATTAGAGTCAGTCCAGCAACAACCTGGATTTAAATGGCTCCCATGGCAGAAGGATGCTAAAACATGATACCCTGGTGAAGGACTCAGTCCTAGGGCAGGTATCAGGCCTGAAGGAAGGAATGTGACCTTCAGAGGCCCAACCTCCCAGAGGGCTCCAGAGAGGCTGGACAGCCTGAGTGACCTCCAGCTCAGACTCAGCACCCCCTAGGCCAAGCACTGCTGAGGGACTGTTTCCTTTCCTCCTACAGCATCCTCTGAGGTAACTCCAACACTACCTCTACAGATGAGAAAACAAAGGGTTTGAGGGCTCATAAAGGTCACCATGCCAGTGACCTCCAGTCAGGATTGTAACTCAAGTCTGTCGGACTCAAGAACCACTGATGATGTCATCAACAGGACTTCCATCTCCTCCTCAGGTTATGAGAAATCTCCATTATCCTATCTCAGCACAGGCACATCACAGGGGGAACAGGAACGCTTTCTAGAACTTCTGAATGCTTCTGGTCCATCTCTCCCTAAACTTGTTGATTAGAGAATCAATGCAGGGACATAAAACACAGATCTATGGCTGTGAGTACGGCCTGTCAACGTTCCTAGAATGGCGACCTTCAGTCACAGGCCGGACTCCTCAGAGACTCTCCCTGTCTCTCATGAGCTTGTTCTGCTTCTCCAGAACCTGCCTTGCTGCCCTCGTTCTGCACCAAATCCAGATGAATGAGAGACTGGTGCCATTTCTGACCGATTAAGGAATGACTGAAATGGCCAACCATCCAGGTCTTCCAGTGTGGCAGGCCAAGACACATTACCTTTGCAGTCTGAAAACTCAACCAGCGCCGAGCTCTCTTCTGGGAAGCACTCAACCTGGGTGACTCTTCCGCCCCCATTGAAAGGGTTTTCAAAGTAGAGCTGTAGCTGGTATTCATCTACCCCAGGAGGCAGGTTTTCCACCCTAACTACATTTGTTGTTTCCAGAAGTCTCGGGGCAAGCTGCAGCTGTTGGTTCGAATGGTGACTGATACAATCAATAATAAATTTTTTGGTATCTACAAAACAGAAAGAAAACGAGAAAATTTCAGTGGCATCTCTATATGGTATGGGGGGCTTGGCCACCACCCAGAATGGGACTAGTCAGCTACTGTATTTTCTCCTACTGAGCTGTCCTTTGGCCATGGCCAACCCTCCTGAATGCACTCCTCACAATGCCACCCCTCTCCCCATTTTCTCAAGTCCATTTATTCCCACTGTGGCAGCAGGTAGGAGCCCACATCCACAGCCAGGCTCCTGACTCCAAACACACATCCAAGCAGCACTTTCTGCTTTATTTTCATGTTGCCATGCACAAGTAGTCATGAATCAGGTGGTGGTGCACACCTTTAACCCCAGCATTTGGGAGGCAGAGACAAGCAGATCTCTGTGAGTTTGAGGCCAGCGTGGTCTACAGAGCTAGGTTCAGGATAGCCAGGGCTACACAAAGAAACCCTGTCTCAAAAAAACCAAAACCAAAACGAAAACAAACAAACAAAGCCAACAACAAAAAGTCAACTAGCTATGTTTTCAAGGTTCTCTTTTGTCCTTGTATACACAACTGCCCATGTCTGCAGTGCCCTTGTCTGAAATGCTCTTCTCCGAATGGGACCAGTGGTTTTATGGTGTGGCTAAGGATAAAATTGAACCATGCTACCAAAATACGGCCATGTCTACAGCCCTCCCTCCTCTGTTTTTTCAGTTGGTCCTATTTACTTTCAGGACTCAGCCTAACTATCTCTTTTAAATCAACAGGGGGATGGTGGGCCTGTCACGTGCCAATCATTTTGCTGGGATCTGAGAAATGAATACAAGTCCTTGTTTGTGTATCACTGGGCAGGTTTGGATCTTAAGCACAGTTGAATTGCCTTTTGGACTCCAATAAGGAACAGATGAAATGGAGACTCAGACTCGGTATATGGTCTATATATGGTCTCTAATTTGAACACTAAAGCAGGGGTTGCCAGATGTTTAAGAGGAGGGAGCAGTGCCAGTATGAACAAGCGTGGTGTCCTGTGGAGATGGTCAGGTGACACTGCTGGAGGACACACTCAGGTGGGGACAACTATGCACGGTCCTGTCTCCCACCCCTCTCAGGTTACTACAGCTGGGAGACAGCCTCTCTTTCATCTCCATTATTCATTGACATACACGCTTCCCTCCTCCTCCAAGACTGAGTTCTTCTAGAGAGGGAGCTATGATTTTAGTCATCTTTGTGCCTCAGCCCATAGACCAGTACCTGGCGCACAACAGTGGCCATAGTTTAGACCAAAACTGTCCCTGAGGCCCATGTGTTAAAGTCTTAGTCCTCACCCAGGTGCTATGGGAAGTAGTGGATCCTTTAACAAGTGAGGCCTGTGGGAAATGTCCCAGTCATTCATGGAGGAGATAGGGATAAGTCGAGCCTGGACCCTCCCCCCCTTTCTCTCTCTTTATCTCTGTCGGCCTGTCTCTCTGTGTGTCTCTATCTGTCTGTCTGTCTCTGTCTCTCTCTTGTCTTTCTCTGTCTCACTCTCTCTCTCTCCTCGATGCTGCCACTATGCATACCATTTCAACGTAAGCCCCTGGGCAGCAGGGCTAACTGACCATGAACTGAAGCCGCCCAAACTGTGAACTGGCATAAATCGCTCTTTTTGGAGGCTGATGACCTCTTGTCTTTATTACAGTAACATAAGCTAACAAGAATGCACTCAAGATTGCACTAAGGGTACGTCTGTTGGCATCATTGCCTTACAGAACTGTGGCATGGTAACAGGCCAGTCTTAACTCCTCCTGGGGAAGTAGAGGAAGAGTTCAAACTCTTCCAGTTAGAATCGCCTGGGACTTTCTATTTATCCCCCCACCCCACCCCATCCCACCCCACCCACTCAAACAATCATGTAATTAAGGGCAGTCTCTGAAACAGACCCAAATTGAATCTCAAGCTGAATTTGTTCATCTTTCCAAAATCTGAGGGGAGAGGCCCCTGTATTGGCTTAGAGGCCTTGTTTACTCACTACGACAAAGTGTCACACACTCAGAGATGTCCCAAACCCTGTGGTGTGTTGGGCAGAAGCCTGGGGATGCAAGGCCTCCCTGAGGCTCACCTATAGGCTTCTGAAAGGTAACCACGGCAACACCAAAATCTCGGATCACTTCCACCTTAAAGTCGGCACTGGGGAGGCCGCTTATATTCTCCACCAGGAAGGTCAGCACTATGTCAGTCACTTTCTCAGGCAGGTTTTCAAATGCCACCATGGAGGGAACAGTTTCACATTCTTTCAGGACATCTTCTGTTCTGTTGCTGGGAGAATGTGCTGTATCCAAATCATCTGAGGAAACTGGAAATTACAATGAAAGGTGTAAGGTATCAAATCATGGTTTAATTAAGTACGTTATCCCGAGACAACCCTAGCCCTTATCCATATCTTGGCTAACTCTGCTAAAAGGACATTACAGTAGAACTTTTGAATTAGTGAATTAAAAACTAAAATGTAGCCTGTGTGGTGGTGCATGTCTTTAATCCCAGCATCCAGAGGCTGGGACAGGCAGATCTCTGTAAGATCCAGGCCAGCCTGGCCTACAGAGTGTGCTCAAAAACAAAACCAAAAATGTAGTAGTTGGGGGTTTTGTTGTTGTTCTTAGTGGATTAAAAACCAAAAGTAGCCCTTGTTGTTTTATTTTGCTGTTGTTGTTATCACTAATTCAATTTTATTATATTTTCTGTTCTGTCTTTCTGAGGAAGGTGTTGTAGGGTGCTGCAGGCTGCGTTCCTGCCGCCCCAGCTCCTGGCTGCCTGGCTAGCTTATGCCCCGAAATAACAACAAACAAACTATTCATTTTAACACTGTCTGGCCCATTAGCTCTAGCTTCTTACTGGCTAATTCTTACATCTTGATTATCTGTTTCTATTAATGTGTGTTACACCTCAAGGTGCGTTTACCAGAAAAGATTCAGCATGTCTGACCTGGCAGCTGGCTGCATCACGTCTGGCTCTGAGACGTGCCACCTGAGCTCACGTCCTCTTTCTCCCAGCATTCTGTTCTGTCTACTCCACCCACCTAAGGGATGGCCTATCAAATGGGCCAAAGGCAGTTTGTTTATTGACCGTTGATCTTCCTCCATCATTTCCCCTTTTTCTGTTTAAACAAAAAGGCTTTCACTTTAACATAGTAAAATAACACATAACAAAACAATTATCAAGCAATATTTACAGTTACAATATCTATATCTACTTTATCCTTATCATAACTAAGGAAAACTATAACTATCTATCTATTCTTCAACTCCATCAAAGACTCCAGAAGGATATAATATTACCTAAGTAAATGAGAACTAAGCAACTTACAAAACTCTAGAAATCACAGAGACATCTCACTGCCTGGACGGTCACCCAAAGTTCCTCTATACTGTTGAGGTATCCATCTTCGGCCTACAGGCCCATAGTTTCCAGAGACATTTCCATGAAGCAGGAAATTTCAAAGTCAGATCAGTCACTATCTGCTGTGTCCTGCAGAATGTCTTGCAGACTCTATCATGAATCAGGAACCCCGAAAGATCATCTCACCTTTAGGCAAGTTCAGCAGTCCTCTTTCTGTGGGTTCTTCGTGTCCATTATGCAACAGTCCAGGCAAGAGCAGTTTCTTGCCCAAATGGCTATCAAACTCCATAAGGTGCCTCTTCATTGCCCATCTTCTTCTTGAAGTAGATTGGTGCTGCCAGGAGCAGACGTGTCTCATTGTCATGAAAAGCCCTAAATTATTAAAGCATTAAATAGCATATTCCATAGTCTTTGAAAGATATGAAGAATGTCTATCTAAAATATATCTATGTACATCTAGAAAAATCTAACTAACATGACTACAAGCTTGATTATTATTAATGATTATCCATTAACAACCTATATTTCCTAATTATACATTACATTTTAAAAATGAACTATACAATCACAATACCTTAAATCAAGAGTAGAAATACATATACATATAACAAAATTGACCTTAAAATCCATACCAATGCAAATTATTCATACCTATATCATTTCCCCCTTTAAATGTAAAAGAACATTTATAAACAATATTTGGGAATATGGGCGCAGTAATTTCTCTCCAAACTGATTCCTGATGAATTGGGGCACTATTAATCAGATATTTCAGGGTATAACCTGTGTGCTAGGTTTATCTCAGTTGTCAATTGAATGAAGTAATTTTTTGAGGGTGTTCACAGCAACCTTTCAGGAGGGCGTGGTCTATTATACCATATTGGGATAGAGGCAATCCAAAGAGTCTCATCCTCTGTGAAAACAAAAGAAACTCCTTTCCAAAGCATCATGTCCTTAGATCCAAATTTTAAAGTCAAGGTATTTTGAAAATATCTATCTTGGATTAGTTCAGCAGCATTTATAAACAAATACCTATTAGCAGCTCTTGCTCCTTCCTCAGCATTCAAACAATTCAAACAGAGTATAATAGCATAGAGTATCAAGATTCTCTGTGTATTTTCCATCTGTGTGCGGCTTTATTTTAACCTCTATTTTGTTTATTTTTACTTTTTTTTTTTTTGCTTTTTGAGACAGGCTCTCTGTATATCTTTGACCTGGAATAACTCTGTAGACCAGGCTATCCTTGAACTCTCAGAGATCCCTCCGTCTCTGCCTCCCAGGCATTGGGATTAAAGGCGTGTGCTACCACACCTTGGAGTCACAGAGGTCAATCTCCCTCTACCTCCCAAGTGTTGGTATTAAAGGTTTGCACTACCACACCCAACTACTCTCTTTCTTCCTTTTTTTTGGTTTTTACTTTAAGAACTTTAACTTTTAGCCTGCATATATTTTTAACACACTGTAAATCATTTAAAGGTTTTCTTTGTCTTTGAATCTCTCTTTACTGTATATCTCTCTTTTTCTGACCACACAAGCCTTTAAAATTTACCAAGCAATATAGGTAGGATTAAAGCCGTGGCTTTGAAGGCTGGATCCAGCCCATTCCTTAGCTTTCCACCCTCATGGCAGAGGTACCGATTGTAGCCACGTTTATTACCACAACTCTGTGGCGTTTCAAGGTCCCTGCCAACAAGTAAGCTGCAGCATTATGTCCACAGACAACACTCAAGTCCTCTCTCTATAGTCGGCCCTCCTGCCTCAAACAGTCAGAGTTTGCTCTGGCAGGACAGCCCAGAAAGCTGGCATTTTTAAACGGCACAGTTTTTCCTGCTACGGCTGAAAACCGAAAAGCATGTGTTCAGCTTTTCATCAACACCATTTAAGTGTTTCGTGGCAGGACCTCTTAAAAGAGCTGCAGGATTTTGCAGCTAAAGCTGACTCAGGAAGCCTCTCTTAGATGAGAGCAGTTGCTTGCCTCTGGCAAGCAGAGCAGACCCAAGAAATTGCTGCTACCAAGAAAACATGCTTTACTCTATTCTTTCCCAAGCTTTCTCAGGCTTTTTGTGGACTCAGTTGCCCCACGTTAGGCGGCATTCTGTTGTGGGAGCTGCAGGCTGCGTTCCTGCCGCCCCAGCTCCTGGCTGCCTGGCTAGCTTATGCCCCGAAATAACAACACACAAACTGTATTCATTTAAACACTGCTTGGCCCATTAGCTCTAGCTTCTTACTGGCTAATTCTTACATCTTGATTATCTATTTCTATTAATGTGTGTTGCACCTCAAGGTGCATTTACCAGAAAAGATTCAGCATGTTTGACCTGGCAGCTGGCTGCATCATGTCTGGCTCTGAGAGGAGCTGCCCTGCTTCTGAGCTCACGTCCTCTTCCTCCCAGCATTCTGTTCTGTCTACTCCACCCACCTAAGGGATGGCCTATCAAATGGGCCAAAGGCAGTTTGTTTATTGACCAATGACCTTCCTCCATCCGGAAGGGGCATCCTCCCTCATATGTGTCTCTCGAGGACTTGACTATGATTACAAAACCAAGCTTCTACAGTCAGGGTAGAGTCTTCATCTCTGTGCTGCAGGGTAGAGTCTTCATCTCTGTGCTGCGGCACACGGCAGACAGCTGAGGCTCATCAGGTGTCCACTGCATTAGAGAACTACTGTTGGCCTCCCTGGAGGAGCAAAGGTATAGGAAGCTGTGTACATACTGGTGCTAACAAAGTAAGAGTTTGAAGATTACACTGTAGCAGCATCAGTGAGGAATGACTGGCTGGGTTAGACAGCTTGCTGTGTCAGTGTGAGGGCTGGAGCTTGAATCTCCAGCCCCTTGTAAATAGCTGGGCATGGCTACATGTGCCCAGTGTGGAGAGCAGAAATGGCTGGATCCACAGACCTCCCTGGACAGCAAGCCTAGACAAGGGCAAACGTAGGTTCAGTGAGTGATGGGGGAGAGTCTTCTGTTTTGTGTTAATTTCATTGGTTAAATAAAGAGACTGCCTTGGCCCTTTAATAGCACATAAAATTAGGTAGGCAGAGTAAACAGAACAGAATGCTGGGAGAAAGAAGCTGAGTCAAGGAGTCGCCACAATTCTCCCACTCCAGGCAGACGCAGGTTAAGATCATTCCTGGTAAGCCAGCTCGTGGGCTATACAGATTATTAGAAATGGGGTAGGTCAATATGTAAGAGCTAGCCAATAAGAGGCTGGAACTAATGGGCCAGGCAGTGTTTAAAAGAATACAGTTTCCATGTAATTATTTCGGGTAAAGCTAGCTAGGTGGCGGGACGAAGCACAGCCCGCTGCGCCAATCACAACAGAGTGGCGCCCGAAGTGATGGACTAAATCCACTTAAAAACCTGAGAAGGCTATAGGATAGGATCATTTCAGGTTCCCTATCCTCAGCTGCCCAGAAAACTAACTGGGGACCTCGCCTTGGGCACCTGGGAGCCACTCTAGGTCCAAGTCTCTTGCCAACCCTAAGATGGCTCCCTTGAGATATGTGCTTCCCTGCTCCCCATCCAACCTTCTTTTATCCCAATCATCCCGTTTCCCCAAGTTCTCCCCCATCCTACCCTTCTCACTTTTCTCTCCCCCTCTCCCCTTATCCCCCTCCCACCCCACCCCCAAGATCCCGATTTTTTGCCCGGCAATCTTGTCTACTTCCCATACCCAGGAGGATAGCTATATGTTTTTCTTTGGGTTCACCTTCTTATCTAGCTTCTTTAGGATAACAAATTATAGACTCACTGACCTTTATTTATGGCTAGAACCCATTTATGAGTGAGTACATCCCTTGTTCATCTTTTTGGGTCTGGGTTACCTCACTCAGGATAGTATTTTCTATTTCCATCCATTTGCATGCAAAATTCGAGAAGTCATTGTTTTTTTTACCGCTGAGTAGTACTCTAATGTGTATATATTCCACACTTTCTTCATCCATTCTTCCATTGAAGGGCATCTAGGTTGTTTCCAGGTTCTGGCTATTACAAATAGTGCTGCTATGAACATAGTTGAGCAAATGCCCTTGTCATATGATCGGGTATCTCTTGGGTATATTCCCAAGAGTGGCATTGCTGGGTCCAGGGGTAGGTTGATCCCGAATTTCCTGAGAAACCGCCACACTGCTTTCCAAAGTGAATATCTTGCATATCACCATAGAACTGTCATCTGGCGATGGATGGAGATAGAGACAGAGACCCACACTGGAGCACTGGACTGAGCTCCCAAGGTCCCAATGAGGAGCGGAAGGAGGGAGAACATGAGCAAAGAAGTCAGGACCACAAGAGGTGCACCCACCCACGGAGACAGTGGGGTTGATCTATTGGGAACTCACCAAGGCCAGCTGGACTGGGACTGAAAAAGCATGGGATAAAACCGGACTCTCTGAATATGGCAGACAATGAGGGCTGCTGAGAAGCCAAGGACAATGGCACTTGGTTTTGATCCTACTTCATGTTTTGGCTTTGTGGGAGCCTAGCCAGTTTGGATGTTCACCTTCCTAGACCAGGATGGAGGGGGGAGGACTTTGGACTTTCCACAGGGCAGGGAACCCTGACTGCTCTTCAGACTGGAGAGGGAGAGGGAGAGGAGTGGGGGGAGGGGAGAGGAGTGGGGGGAGGGGGAGAGGAGTGGGAGGCTGGGAGGAGGCGGAAATTTTTTTTCAATTAAAAAAAAACTGAGACAAAAAAAACCTGAGAAGGCTTAAAAATAAGGGAGAGAGAGTTTAACACAGATTTTTGCTGTTTGTTGGTGGCGTGCTGTAGAGAGATTTCCTGATTTGGCAACAGCAGCAGAAAAAACGCTGTGTCATTTTAAAGCACGGCTTCCTGGGGCTGTGCTGCCAGCGTGAACTCTGGCTTTAAAGCATTTCAATGGATTTTATGGGACTGGATGTTTGTGTTCCCGCTTGGGATCGGAAGGAGAGTGGTCTAAGACCATGCTGATGGCTCGGTGCTCCCCGCCTGCACCTGGGCAGACTGCAGAATCAGGCTTATGCAGGCAGAAGAGCATGGCGGATTCCTGCCGCCACACAGAGACGTGTTTTCAGACTGCGCAGTGCTCTGCCTGTCAGATTTGGCTGTAACTTGGATGAAAAGAATTTCTGTGCTGCACGCTCAGTCTCAGAATTAAAGTGCTGAGTGCCGCTCCTACCTGGCGGCCCCAGAGCTAGCACAAAATGGTACGTCTCCATTTTGAAATTTTCCTGACTCAGCAGCAGGAAAAAACTGGCTGTTTTAAAATGCCAGCTTTCTGGGCTGTGCCGCCATTGTGATCTCTGTCTGGCTCCTGCGGGAGACAGACCTTTTGAATGGAGCATTTGGAGTAAGTGCTACGATTTGTTTGATGGCAACTAGACTCACTGTGTGCCTAAAAGGAAGTCATTGTGTGCTGTGCCTCAGAGGCACAAACAGCTCCACCACACTATTATTGGTGCAATGTGCAAGGATCAGAGGCACAAACGGCTCTGCCATGTTGGACTGAGCGGGGCAAGCAGGCAGCACCTGTTTTTGACCTAGGAATTGTCACAGCTTAGATTCTTAAGCGCTCAGTGATTTAAAGGCGCAAAACAAAGTGCTCCTGGATAGTAAAAAAAAAATTACATATTCACAATAAAACAGATTCAGACACTGTTGGATGAATGTACGTAGGCTTGGGAGAGAGAAGAAAAAGAATATAAAGAATAAAGTTAATGTCTTAAAAAAGGGTAAAGTCTTTAAAGAGACAGAGTACAGATAGTTATAGATTAAAAGAAATAAAGAAAAATAAGCCACGTAAAAATGGAAAATTCAGAGAGTCTGGATTATGTACATTGTGTTTTCTTTAAAATTTTTGACGGTGAAGGAGCTAAGTACAGAGAGGCATTTCATTACATGGGCTGCCAAGCTAAACCAGAATGGATATAAGGGTATTACGATTTCAAAATTTGGGTCTAAGGATATGATGTTTTAGAGAGGGTCTTCTTTTGTTTTCACAGAGGACCAGGCCCTGTGGATTGATTCTATCCTGATGTGGTATGATAGACCACGACCTCCCGAAAAGTTGCTGTGAACACCCTCAAAAAATTACTTCATTCAACTGCCAACTGAGATAAACCTGGCACACAGGTTACACCCTAAATGATCTGATTAACAGAGTCCCCATTGAGCAGGAAGCAGTTTGGAGAGAAATAACTGCGGCCCATATTCCCAAATACTGTTTATAAATGTTCTTTTACAGTTAAAGGGGGAAATGATATAGGTATGAATAATTTGCATTGGTATGGATTTTAAGGTCAATTTTGTTATATGTATATGTATTTCTTGATCTTGATTAAGGTATTGTGATTGTGTAGTTCATTTAAAATGTAATGTATAATAGGAAATATAGGTTGCTAATCGATAATTATCAATAATAGTAAAGCTTGTAGTCATGTTAGTTAGATTTTCTAGATATATAGAGATATATCTCAGATAGGCATTCTTCATATCTCTCAAAGGCTGCAGAATATGGCATTTAAAATATTTTAATAACTGAGGACTTTTCATGACAATGAGACATGTCTGCTCCTGGCGGCACCAATCTACTTCGAGAGGAAGATGGGCATCGAAGAGAATTATTATGGAGTTTGATAGCCATTTGGGCAAGAAACTGCTCTTGCCTGGACTGTTGCATAAAATGGACACAGAGAACCCGCAGAGAGAGGACTTCTAAACTTGCCTAAAGGTGAGACGGTCTTTTGGGGTTCATGACTCATGAAAGAGTCTGCGAGACATTCTGCAGGACACAGCAGATAGTGACTGAACTGTCTTTGAAATTTCCTGCTTCATGGAAATGTCTGCTGGATACTATGGGCCTGAAGGCTGAAGATGGATGCCCCAACGGTACAGAGGAACTTTGGGTCCAGGCAGCGAGATGTCGCTATCATTTCTAGAGCTTTGGATTTCTTGTTTGCTTAGGTAATATTATATCCTTCTGGAGTTTTTGATGGAGTTGAAGAATGATTAGTTATAGTTATAGTTTTCCTTAGTTATGATAAAAAAAATAAATATAAATATTGTGGCTGTAATTCTTGCTTGATAACTGTTTTGTTATATGTAATCTTACTATGTTAAAGTTAAAGCCTTTCTTTTTTGTTTAAACAGAAAAAGGGGAAATGATGGGAGAGAGTCTTCTGTTTTGTGTTAATTTCATTGGTTAAATAAAGAGACTGCCTTGGCCCTTTAATAGCACATAAAATTAGGTAGGCAGAGTAAACAGAACAGAATGCTGGGAGAAAGAAGCTGAGTCAAGGAGTCGCCACAATTCTCCCACTCCAGGCAGACGCAGGTTAAGATCATTCCTGGTAAGCCAGCTCGTGGGCTAAACAGATTATTAGAAATGGGTTAGGTCAATATGTAAGAGCTAGCCAATAAGAGGCTGGAACTAATGGGCCAGGCAGTGTTTAAAAGAATACAGTTTCCGTGTAATTATTTCGGGTAAAGCTAGCCAGGTGACGGGAGGCAGCCCAGCCCGCTGCTCCCATCACAACAAGTGAGAAACCCTGTCTCCAGGCCGGAAGACAGAGTTATGCAGGGAAAGAATTCCTCTCCCCTAGATTCGGTGTCTGCATCTCTTGGTTGTTCTTGCTCACCTTTTTCAGTATGGTTCTTCATTTTGTGCCCTTTACACGGATATTATTAGCTGCTCCTTCATTTAAGTCTTGAACAGGACCCACCCACCAGCAAAGCAGGAGACCTGACCCCAGCTCCAGTGCTGGCTGTTTCCTGTGCAATTGAGGAAGGAAGAGCTGGTGCCATCCAGAGAGACACACAGCAAGCATCCACTACAAATCCTGTCCTTAGCAGGGCGGTGGTGGCGCACACCTTTAATCCTAGCACTCAGGAGGCAGAGGCAGGTGAATCACTGTGAGTTTGAGGCCAGCCTGGTCTATAAGAGCTAGTTCCAGGACAGGCTCCAAAAACTACAGAGAAACCCTATCTTGAAAAACCAAAAAGAAAAAAAAAAGAAAAAGAAAAGAAAAAAAGAAAAAAGATCCTCTCTTTGCCACTACAAGTTCTATCCTTGCTATTACTAGCCACCAAAACACAAGTGTCTATCACCACCTCCCACATCTTCCTCTCCTCTCTTCATCTCCTAAAGCAAAATAAAAAACAAAACAAAACAAAAAGCTGGTCCTGTTCCTCTAAAGCTAACCAGAAGAGCAATGGGCTACCTCAGGGAATGCTTTAAACACGTCTGGCTCAAACTTGAAAGAAGATGCCCCTGCAGCTGGCTCCAAGGTGAGCGGAACCTGTCTGATATGAATCTAGACATCTAGATGAAGCTCTCCCAAGATACTTGTTTAATAAACACAAAACTGCCTGGTCAACACCAGGGCTGCCTTAGCTGAGACTTACCATTTTCTGTAGCTTCTTTTTTTGTCTCGGATTCCTAAAAGGCAAACAGCAAGACAGCATTAATTCAAGAATCATTTCTTTTTGTCTGTTTGGGTTTTGTTTGGTTGGTTTTTGTTTCTTTGCTTATTTGTTTGTTTGGTTGGTTTTATTTGTTTCTTCGAGACAGAGTTTCTCTGTGTAACTGTCTGACTGTCACGGAACTCTGTAGACCAGTCTGGCCTCGAACTCACAAAGATCTACCTGCCTCTGCCTCCCGAGAGCCAGGATTAAAGGCATGTACCACCACCACCTGGAGACTATGAATCATTTCATATATAAATAAAACACCTCTTGGGCCATGCTGGAGATGTAAGTTAACTGAAATGATAATGACACATTTGGATAATGGATTGAAAGCTACATGTCACAGTTGTCTTCTTGCTGGTCACAATAATCACTGATGAAATGAGACACACACAGGAGACTCCCATGAGGCAGCTTAGCCAGCAGTTTGCCTGATTTGGCACTTAGTTAATGTTTCCTGTATGAACATGGGTGCACGTGCTTCAGAGAGGTCCCTGACAATCTTCTTCACAGCTGAGGGAACAGCACACACGGGGTACACTGCTGGCCTCAAGATGATGGAAACAGAACAGCAGACTTCTAGTTATAAAGACACCAAGACCAATGGATACAACTTTGACACCCCAAATATATTACTATTGAGCTCCCCAGTCTTGACTCTTCCAAAAATGACAAAAATGACAGCTTCTCCATTGTTTACAGTCCTTGCTCCCTCCAGAGTCCCAAGCTACCATTCTCAGGCTAGTGTGACTTAGGCCCTCATCAACCATTTTTCTTTTTGAGACATAGTCTCACTGTAGCCGTGGCTGGTCTAGATTCACTATGTAGATCAGGCTAGCCTTGAACTCATAAAGATCCTCCTACCGCTCCCTCCTGAGTGCTGGGATTAAAGGTGGGTGCCACCTCACCCAGCTCATCTCCACCATATTCATCATAGAGATTTCCACACACCTTGTAATAACGTCCCATGTTCTTACCTTTTCTGGAACTGCCTCCTTAGAGACTGAGGCTTTCTCTGGGTCTTCCGGCAACCGGACAGTTAACTTGAATGTCCCTTTTCCTGGCCACACTAACTCATGATTCTCTTTCTTCAGAACATTCTGCCGAACTGAAGCATTAAAAAAATAAAAAGATTTTAAGCCAAATTTCAAGCAATATTTCCTTACATAACTAGTCCATGATTTCTACAAATTTATTGTTATGAGTCAGCAGCTCAGCCCATCTCCCTAAGCAGCAAGCCCTTGTAAAAGAAGGAGAACTCAGCACAGGGATGTGAATGTCACTGTGTGTGCATTATTCATGTTGTAGACATGTGGGCATATGGAGGAGTGCACACCCCTGGTCATGTGGAAGCCACAGCAAGACACTGGGCATTTCCCTGCATTGCTCTCTGAGTTCTGGCCCGGAGACGGGGTTTCTCACTGAAGTTTTCTCATTGCCTAAGCTTGCTGTGATCTGCCCATTTCTGCCCTCTACACTGGGCACATGGAGCCATGCCTAGCTGTTTACGAGGGGACTGGAGTTTCAAATTCTGGCCCTCACACTGACACAGCAAGCTGTCTAACCCAGTGAGCCATTCCCCTGCCTCTAAACTTCCTGGGGTGGTGCGGTTTATTTGTTGATGGAGCTTTCTTGAGACAAGGCTACTATGCAGCCCTGGTTGCCTAGAACTTGCTCTGTAGACCAGGCTGGACTCACACTCACAGAGACCTGCCTGCCTCTGTCTCTCAAGTGCTGGGGTCAAAGCATGTGCTGCCATGCCTAGATTACTTCTTATTATTCATTGCTTTATCTTAGTTATTGAGTATTCCCAAAGGGCCTTGAGATTACAACCATGGTTGCCAGCTCATGGTCCTGGAAGTTTTAAGAAATGAGTTCTAGAAGAAGCCAGATTTCCCTAGAGGAAGGGGTGATCCTGGGACCCCAGCCCTTTTCTCCTTTCTGTATCACTACATAGCCAAGAGTTCTCGAGAGGGTGTACTGCCTTGTGCCATTGGCCCGAAAAGAGCAGGTCAATTGATTGTAGACCAAAAACTCCAAAATTGTAAAGCCCAGATAAACCCTTCCTTTATTAAAGGTGATTATCTTGGATATGTTATCACACAAGGGAACTCTGGTGAATCCCATTAGCATCCTGCTACACAAATCTTACTTACACAGCCTCAGCCTTCTTATTGGCTACTGAAGTCGTTGGAATTGTTTTGAGCCAGCCAGTGAATTCCATTGAAGAAACATAGAGTGTAGTAGTACAGAACCTGTACTGGACTGGGTGGGTTCTGAGGTTTTAATATTTATAATCACAGGGACAACTGTGTACATGGGGTGAGACCCATGCTGTAGACAGATGACCCAGTTGGTCATCAGAATGACCAGAAGTCCAGCCATTATACTGCAATGATAAACAACCCATATTTGGCCGGAAAAGGAACAGGAAAAAAAAAAAACTAGAATGAGCCGCGGTGGTGGCACACACCTTTAATTTCAGCACTTGGGAGGCAGAGCCAGACAGATCTTTGTGAGTCTGAGGTCAGCCTGGTGTACAAGAGCTAGTTCCAGGACAGGCAGGCCACTTTTATACAGAGAAACCCTGTCTCAAAACGAAGCAAATCAGTCAAACAAACAAACAAACAAAAACAGAATACAACAGATTTTGCAAAAACAGAATTAGAGCACCAGACAGCTAAACTTAGTGAAACTCTACAGAATCCAAAGACTTGCCATTTGATTTCCAGTTCACCCACAGTCTAGCTGAGTGGCTATAAAGAACTAAACACTTCTGGAACAGAGGTTCCCCACTGAAAGTATTTTCTAGGAACGCTGTCAACCACATGAAGAGCTATGAAAGTGTCAACTGTGATATCAGAAGCTGCAGCCAGAGAGAAGAGGAAAATCAGTGTCGCTCAGATCATGGAGAAGCAGAAAGGAACAGGGAGGGACACGGACATCATAGAGAACAGGAAAAGTAAGGAAGGGGTGTGACTATCATAGAGAATGGGAAAGGAACAGGAGAAGCCATTATAGAGAACAGGAAAGGAACAGTGGGGCGTGGCCATGATGGCCAGGAAAGGGATAGGAAGGAGCATGGCCATCATAGAGACCCTTCAGGAACAGTAAGGGGCATAGCCAGCATGGAGAATAGAAGAGTAACAGGAAGGCCCCTACCAGCATAGAGAACAAAAACGAAGGAGAACAGGAAATGAAAGGAAAGGGCAAGGCCAGTATAGAGAACCAAAAGGAACAGGAAGGGTGTGTCCAGCTAGAGGATGGTGCAAACAGGTCAAGAAGAAAGATACCAGAGACTTGGTGTTCACAGCTACTGCAAGACATCAGGGTCCCCTTGTTCTCTGATGGACAGCTAGTCTGATGAGCTCAGAGCCTGTCACAAAGGGAAACATGATGGCTCTCCCACCTCAACCATGAAGTCGGTAGGTCTAGTGACTTCACTTAGATGTCCACCCAGATACAGACGTTAGAATCCATCTGAGAAGGAACATGGGACTCTAATTCTACTCTATGAGTAGTCAGAAGTTTCCACAGAAGCTGTACCGGCTGATGAGGGGACTGAGGACTGTTTGACCTCAGGATGACCTCTGTGTGAACAGTCTGAAGCCTGTTACAGAATGTCCTGCACCTCTGTATTATAGTCCTCCTCTTTCCTGGACTTTGGTGAAGTCCATCCAAGGCATCCACGCATGGCTGTCTCTTCTTAGATGTGTGCAATGTGTATAGGCACAAGTATTGCCAGAGAGCCACGGTGGCAATAACAGTGTGTGCTTCCCATCCAGAAAGTGAATCTGGGAGGAGGAGGCAAAATTCTGAAGTCTAGTCTCTACCCTGTGCCCACCTCAAGTCAGCTATGTTCAGTTTTACTTAAGAAGGTGGGTTCTAGGGTCGCAGAGATGACTCCATGGTTAAGAACACTGGCTGCTCTTCTAGAAGACCCTGATTCTGTTACCAGCTCCCACATAATGGCCTATGACATCTGTATGTCCAGTTCCAGGGATTTGATGCCCTCTTGTGGTCTCTGCAAGCACTGCATGCATGTGGTATACAGACATATAAAGAGCAAACACCCATACACATACAATACAAATAAATCTTTTCTGTATGTTGGTATGGTTTTCAGAGACAAGGTTTCTCTGTGTAACAGTCCTTGCTATCCTGGCATTTGCTTTGTAGACCAGGCTGTCTTTAAACTCACAGAGATCCGCCTGCCTCTGCTTTCCCTGTGCTGGAATTAAAGGCGTGCCCCACCACTGCCCAGCCACAATTTTTTTTTAAAGAAGGTGAGTTCCCTTATTACAAGAATACCTAGGCCCTCACTTAATAAACAGGGGCCCATTTAAGACTAGAATGTATGATAAAGTGTGTCCACCTGAAATGGGGCTACAGGGATTTGAGTTTGGGTCTGAGAGTATAGCTCAGTGTCCTAAGGGGGAAAAAAAAACACCTACTTACTCAACAGTACACAAACCCCTTTGACTTACAAAGGTGAGACCTCCCTGTTGGTACCGGTACACACTACTGCACTGGTAGGCTCAGTAGTACTGCCCAGCTGGTGTAGGTTTACATGAATTCATGCCTGCTCAGGGTGCTTCTGGGACAGAGGGTGGGGCCTCTACAGGAAAGGAAAGCTGCTGCACTAGGGAAATTCCAGCTGCCTTGCTGAGGAGGAAGTTTCCTCAAATAGGAAACCGAAAGTGAATAGAAGTTCTAGTCACCCCAAAGACTGGCCTGTAACAACGTTCCATTTTAGTGTTCTGAGTCATCTGTGTTGGGAATGAATGAGAGGAATCAGCTGAGCCACCTGGGAGAAGAGGGGGCTGTGGACTGGGAGTCCCTGAGGGAGAAAGCTGAGCTGGGGTGAGAGCCCAGCCTTCACCTCAGCTGCCCAGGGCCTGCTGGGAAGGCTACAGCTGGGACTGCACCCTCACAACCATACTTCCCCCTGCTGTGTATGTCACTAAACTACCAGTATCCTATAGATCTCCATTTTGTTGGTTTGAGGCTCTCAATGAACAACAGAGATTTTTCAGACCTCAGCACGTTCCAGTCACCTCAGAGGGCTGGTGGCAAATGCTTCCCCACTCACCCACATTCTCTGTACTAAAGTGTCTAGAATAGAGCTGGGGCTGGATCTAGTTCCCCCACCCTCCCTGTGACCAGGATGCAGTAGTCTGTACCCCTAACCTGAGACTAGCATTTGGAGACAGCTCAAGAGAAGAATGCACTCCATAAGGGTTGTGTCCACTGGAGTAGTAACAGCTGGGATCAACCTGGGAACCCTCTAATCCTCTGAGGTGGTTCTCAACCTGTGGGTCGTGACCCCTTTGAGAGTCAAAGGTCCTTTCTCAGAGGTAGCCTAAGACCATCAGAAACAGATATTTACATTACACTTCATAGCAGTAGTGAATTACAGCTGTGAAGTAGCAATGAAAATAAGCTTATGATGGGGTCACCACAGTTTGTATTATAGGGTTGTAGCAGTAGGAAGGTCAAGAACCACACTGCTCTAAGGAAAAGAGAAAATGAGAAAACAGGATCTGCTGTCAGCTCTCTGTGGAGCCCACCCTGGTGAAATCCAACCCAGGACTATCCTGGCTAGTGCCAAGACAGGCTCCAAAGCTACAGAGAAACCCTGTCTCAAAAAAACTAAAAAAAAAAAAATAATAATAAAGAGTAAGTAATAGTAAAAATAAAGAGTAAGTAAGTAAGGTTCTTGCTTTGCAGAGGGATTCAGCGCCCTGCAGGTCTCTCCTGCCTCCTGACCTGGCTTTCTGAAAATGTGTGTCAATACCTTCTATACCTGTCTCTTTCTTTCATTTTTTCTTCTTGGCTCCTTGTTGGGCTGTTATCTAGTCTACAGCCTGGCTTCCTTGGCCTCCTTGCCCCTCGTTCGCTCCAAAGGTCTCTCCAAATCCAACGACAAGAGGGAGGAATTGTCTGAATTCTGAGGGTGACCCTGGTCTACAAAATCTCAGGTGGGGCCTGATGGTAGTGGCACACTCCTTTAATCCCACCACTCTGGAGGCAGAGGCGCGCAGATTCCTCTGAGTTCAAGGCCAGTCTGGTTTACAAGAGCAAGTTCCAGGACAGTCTCAAAAGCTACAGAGAAACTGCCTCCTAAAACAAAAACAAACAAACAAACAAAAATATCTCAGGAGGGAACTAATGGTGGCCTTCCTGGAGCCACAGGTCTGGGCAGTCACCACCCTGAGCGAGCAAGGCTGGGCTTCCCTTGCAGATTGCAGACAGAAGTGGGGAGCATTGAACTGCTCAATGGTTCTGGAGCCTTCCTGCCATGAGGGAACCCTCCACTGGAACCCCCACCCCAGCTCAAAGCCCACAACCACTCCAGGCCACCCTGGGGCAGAAGGACAAAGAAGGACTTTGTCCAGGCTGTGGCACTAGAGCCCTGGGACTTTTCCCTCCTCAAGCTCACCTCCCAAAGACATTGTCCCCCACCCCCAACCAGTAGAACTCAGTAGCGCTAGCTGACCCAAGACTCTGCAAGATTCTTAATTCTTTAACTGCACCACTTGAATAATAAAAACATTTTTAAAAAGGAAGGAAAGGAAGAAAGAAGGAAAGAAAGAAAAAAGGAAGAAAAAGCAAAGCACGGGAAGGTTCACAGCACCAGGAAGCTCCTGGAAGAGCAAGGGAACTGCCACTCCTGGATGCGCTGGCCACTCCCGATTCTGACCCCAGGATCTCCGGCTCCAGTCGCGCTGCTCAGAGTTCTGGGCCCGGCACCGATGGCCTGAACCCCGCGCCTGGCGACCCTTTTCGACCTTTTAGCCTCTCACCGTCCTCCGGGGAAAAGAGCACCAGGAAGCTTGCCGGGTTCCCGGGCTGTGGGACGACCTCGCACTCCCCTCCGCCCGACTTCTTTCGGCTCTGGAAGTACATTTGCAACTTGTTGATTAAGGTCTTCGGGGGGTCGGGGCCCCAAGACCCCTCGACCATCAGCGGGAAGGGCCCGGACTCTGCCATCCTGGCAGGCCTGCGAAACCGCTACTGCTGGGTCGCCTAAAGCTGCGCAGAGTTTACTCTGAGTTAACTTCTCTTTCGGTTTCATTTCCTGGAAATTCCTCAGCGTCCTTACTTTCTATTTTCACCTAGCTGACCCCGAATTGGAATAAAGCATCACTCCCAAACTCCCACACACACCCAAGGACCCTGGGGCACTCCCAGTCCCCTCTTTATTTTCCAGCCCCCACAGAGGTGAGTCAATCCCCCTGAGCTGGCAGTCCCCAGGACTCTGGTCTCCAGTGCACCTTCACACTGGCTCCCTAGCTGGGCTCAGCCTGCACTTCACCCCAGCCACAGCTGAGCTTTGCTCCATCCCTAGGATAACTTCAGTATACCTGAAATCCACATTGTTTGAGAGAAGAAAAGGGGCTCACAAATGGTACTTCCTGCTTTCTTGGGGACCACCCGTCAGAATTTAACCTGCCTTTTTCCTGCTTCTGAATTCTGTTTTCTCTTCCGTGAAAACTGTGTCTACAAACTCCCAGTTTTGAGGAATGTGAGCTAAGCACCGATCATGTGTGCAACTAAGGGACACAGATGTGGGGACGCAGGAGAGAAGACAGTAAACGGGTGTTGCTGGAGCAGGAGAGCAGGGGCTCCCAGCCTAATTAAGGGAAGGACAGAAGAGCTTATGGGCAGGTGACTTGGCACCTGAAGCCTAAAGGCTATTGAGAAAGGACCTTAGAGGATTGGGGGAGGGGAGACTCTGGGTGGTGACTCACAAGCGCAGAATCACTAGGGCTGCTGCATGGTGCTGGAGTGGACTCAGGAGAAAGAAGGCTGCCGACCTGCACACTCCAGAGAGGCCTGGAGGAAAAGTGGGCTCTAAGCTGCCACTGAAGGCAGCATTTGCTGACGGATATGAAAAGTTCAGCCTGGAGTGGGGCAAGAGACTGGATCCTAGCACAGGAGTGAAGAGGGCTGACTGGGACAGGGGTGAGAAGAGCTGGGAACTGTGTTTCCTCAACATGCTGTGAGCGGATGTGTGAAACAGTTGGAGGCTTTGCCACTCCAGGGTTAGGGTGGGTTGGCCCTCTGTGGGCCCGGAAGCCCAGTCTGATGAAAACAGAGAGGGCAGGGCGTCTGGGGAGGCTGAAGTCTGACAGAAGGAGGAAGTAGAAGCTGCAAACCTAGCCAGACCTTCCCAGAAGGTGGCTGAACAGGAAGATGGGGAGTCAGGCTGTGGTGGGGGTGGGAGTTTGGGCTCAAAAAGTCTTTATGTTTGTTTCTTGGATTTAAATATTTTTTTCCTCCTCGTTTTTTTTTTTGAAAAATATCAAACCCACAGAAAAGCTACAAGAACAGAAATGAAGACCTGTAGACCTTTCATCAGAAGCACTTGTTTTCAATAATCTGATGTGTTTACTTATTTTAAATACATTTTTATTTTTTTATTTTATTTTGGTTTTTCGAGATAGGGTTTCTCTGTAGCTTTGGAGCCTGTCCTGGAACTATCTCTTGTAGACCAGGCTGGCCCTCAAACTCATTGAGATCTGTCTGCCTCTGCCTCCCAAGTCCTGGGATTAAAGGCGAATTTTATTTTTCTTTACAGCTGTAATTTCTCCTGTACATATGCTTCACATGTTCTCTCTCCATTAGCTGAAACTTAAAAATTATTTTACGTATATGAGTGATTTTCCTGGATGTATGACTGTGTTGCATGAGAATGATGGAGACCTAAGAATCCAAGCTGCCCCAGATATCATCACAAACCCAGCTGGGCTAGACAGTCACTTAAGAGACCACCCCCAACAAGGTAGATTTACCCAGGAAATTATGTCTGAGTCTCTTTAGCAAACTTCTGAACTTTTTATCCCTCTCACTCTTAGAGAGGTAATTTTATCTGGATCTATTTGGAATATTTGTATACCCTGACTTTTAGGGAGATAATTTTATCTGGCTCTATTTGGAATATCTGTATACCCTGGAGATTGTGATAACCCCAAAGATGCCAGAAACTTTCTTCATAAGGCCATGACCTCAGGATCTTCTTGGTGTATCTGCCCCTGAGCAAACTCAAACAGGGTAATTAACACAATGTAAACCTAAAGATGGCTGACAAGCTCCAACTAATTGTGAAGTTTCGTAACAGATCAGAGGCCTTCTCTTACATTATATTCAGAGTTTGATGAGTGAATTTGTTATGATTTTATGTTGTGATTTTAATATGTTAAGTGACTCTGGCAGGTCCCACTGAGGGTATGGGACCACGACGGGTAAGGGACAGAGACATATGCCATGCAGCGAGAGCTTGGATATGGAGAGTTTATTTTGTGGGTTGGGAGGGTAAGGGGGGGCATATGGAGCTGGAAGAGAGAGAAAGAGAGAAGGAGAAAAGGGGAGAGAAAGGGGAGGAAGAGGATGGCATGAGCTGCCTCTTCAGAAGGAAGGCAGGAGAGAGAGAGAGAGAGAGAGAGAGAGAGAGAGAGAGAGAGAGAGAGAGAAATGGAAGATAACCAGAGGGGACCAGCTTGCCTTGGAGGGAAAGGGAAGATTGGGAGTGGGTGGAGCTTTGCTCTTAAAGCATTTTCTTATACTCTGAAAATTTTTTTTCCCTCAGACCTTTATAACATGCAGATACACACCTTAATAACTTGCATTTCTATACCTTAAAAAACCTTGTTTGAGCTTCACATCTTTATTGATATAAATTTAATTGAGCTTCGCATCTTAAAACACCTTTTATTTAACATGGTAAGAAGTTATACTGAAATCTGTTTTGTGAGGTTGTCCCTTTCCAACTGACAAAAGCTCTTAGCCATCAAACTACACCAGAGATCTTGAGAAGGACAAAACTTTATCTGAGTTACTGATGTAAAAATGACAGAGATACAATGCAGAGAGCTCATTAGGGCTGCTTAAAACTTTTTTAACAGTAAGTCCATGTATATATACATGCAGTAATTTAAGTTACACGTAAAGTTAAATGAGAAGTGAGCTAGAGAAAGATGGTCTTTTTTTAAATCACTAACTGATACTTTGCAACAAGGAGGAAGGGGAGAGAGAGAGAGAGAGAGAGAGAGAGAGAGAGAGAGAGAGAGAGAGAGAGAATGAAAGTAGGGAATTAAAGTTGCAGATTTTAGCAGGTGGGAGAGAACAGATGTGGTGCAGAGGTGGTCTCTGCATGTAATGGACGCCTCAGAGGGCCCTGCGAAAGTGTACCATCACACAACCACACCACATGCAACAGAGTCAACATAAGAGTAATTTTTCAAAGCATAGCTAATAGCTTAAAGATAGCTGGTGAGTCATGTGGGGGTAGCCTGCTGCTGGCCCTGATTGGTTTTGGGCGGAGCCTGACGTGTCTGTGGCTCCTCCCTGTCTTAACCTCAAACAAAATGGCAGTGGTTGCCCCTAACAAAGATCGAGCAAAGCAAGAATGTGGTGCAAAGCAAGAATGGCGGGGATTTTGAAGAGACAGAAATAACAAGAGAGATATATAGGACGCTTAAAACATACATTTAAACAGACTCAAATCAGTACAGCCACACGTCATTCACACATTCTTTCATACATGAAGTGCACAGGAAACTTTTTAGCGCTGGTCAGCTGCAGTTTTGTGAGAAGAGGTACAGACCCCCCTCAACCCCCCCCCCACGGGACGGCTGGGAGAGCCTGAGGGGTTAGAATAGGTGGTAGAAGCTCCAGGTGCTGGCACGCAGGAGGGCGGGTTGTGGTGGTGCTGACCGAGGTGCCTCAACTGTAGTCTCAGTGGCATAGTGCTAAGTCAGGCCTAGAGTGAGCTGCTGGCACCATGAAACTGCCCTGCCTCTGAGGAGACATCGGGGACCAGATGTGCAGTGGTGATGGTGCCTAGGCTGAAAAGTCACCCGGGTGGGACGAACTGAGCAGTGGCAGGGTGACCAGGACTGAAAATAGGTTTGCTGGCTCCCGCAGAACCTGCAGTGGCAGTGGAGGCAGAGGCAGGGCTCTGCAAATGGATAAGACAGACAGAAGAAAGACAGATTCTGCCACAGACAGGCTTAGCCACTGTGGGAGGCAGCCAGGCAGAGGGAAGTGGCCAGTTTCTAAGGGGTACTTGGGCCATTTCTTAGTGCAAAGGCAGATAAGCCTAGGAGTCTGTAAGTAAGGCCTTATGAAGCTTAGAGGTTGTAGTGTCTCTAAAAGATATCCAGGGGGAGGTGGGACTGATAGCACTGGAAGGTTTATTTTCCATAGCTCAGGATGGGAGCGAGAGAAAGGAGACACAATGGCTACCTTGTCTACAAGCGTCTTGAGACAGAGCGAGGGTTCCAGTGATGGAATGTTCAGGCCATCTGACAGGTGCCAGGAAGCCTGGGTCACATGGTTTTTATGGCCCACTTTGACTTTGGTTTGTGAGTCTGTGTCTGCCTACTCAGCCAGGGCAGTGTGGTATTTAGATGAACTTTTGTCTCCACCTGACTAAGCGGCAGAACTGAGTGGCCAGCACCTGATAAGCCTGGGATTGACAACCTGGAGGATATACTTAGGTGTCGTAAGTGCAGCCTTATTTCCCCTAATATGTGGGCCCTAAACTTCCCTTCTGGCCCTCTATGAAGGGCTACTCAGAAAACACCAGAAATGGCTACAAACAAATTCCCAGCATCACTGGACACAAATGATGAATGGATCGGAGAGAAATAGTCTGTGTTTGGAGGGGTGGATACTTGTCAGCTGGGAAGCTATGCAGGGGCTCAGCAGTTCCCTTTTGATCCATCATGTCCTTGCTAAAGGCTCACCTCTGGGTGCACTGTTGTATACGGGGAGTCAGCAGGGAGTCCTGTATCAATTTCTCTGCCCTTTTGCAGGTAAGAGTTTGGGAGCTGAAATGGGATGTGATAGAACATCACTTTAAATTGCTGCTTCTGTGTGCTCTGAATTGGGAAGGAAGACAGAAAAATCCAGCTTTTTTCTTTGATGAAAAATACAGCTTCACTGTAACTGTCTAACAGCAGCAGATTTTCCATTTTCATTTTACTCTGATGAAATTAAATAGGTTTAGTAAACATATTGTGTGTCTGTTGTAGAAACTCCTTCAGCCAGTTGCTTTTAACATACCAGCCCACTTGAGTGGGACTTCTTTTACTATAAATGCTGATGTAAACCACGTGCTTGCTCTCTCTTCCAGCTGTTGGATTCAGTTCCTGTTCTCGGTTTGTGCAGAGCACTGCAATCTGGGAATCTACCCCTAAAAAACTAACCCTATATTATACTCAATTCTGAGCCAGTGTGGGATTTCTTTTTAGCATTCATATTCATTTGGCACCCACATGGATCCCAACTCCATGCCTGCAGCGTGGACCAGGCTAAAAGGCACAAAAGGTCCATAGCCCAGAAGGTCTCCTCCCACTCCACCTGCCTGATGTTTTTTTTTTTTAATTTATTTTATTTTATTTACTTATTTTTTTTTTTACAAAACCCCACCATAGTGGAGTTAAGCATATCTTGACTTAGAAATTTCTCATACACACCTGCTTCTGCTTCTCCTCCACCCTCCACACTTTCCCTGCTGCATGTAAGTTTTTGTGGTGCTTCTGTTGCTCGGGTTTGTTTACCCTGCTTCGGAGTTCTGGGCTCCTTGATCAAAAAACACCTCTCTCCATGTACGGAATAGATTTAATTGCTCTTAAGCAGAGAGCAAAGCATATTTGTCAGTATTTAACCAGGCACCAATGTGCAGAACCAAAGCAGCATGGGACTGTTCATGCCACCACCAATTGCATCTCACTGCCACATTGCTGCAACTGCGACACCTGCTGGCCAATAAAGATTATTACAATACAATAACTTAGCAAAATCTCACACCAAGATAACTATTTGATTCACAAATAAATCAGTAAACTTGAAAGTTATATAATTGCAGATAATATTGCCAACCAGGAGTTTAATAATCTCCTTGCTTATACTATGCATATTAATCTGAAAGGCTTATATGGTTTTTCTGATACATCCATTTATTGGATATTGGAACTTGTCCCTACCAGTGAGATATGAACTCGGAACCCGGACCCTGAAGGAGAGGAATGAGAGGGACAAGAGACATGAGAAATGGACAGCAAGTCTATATTCTGATCAAGCTGCAAATTTTATTTTTTCTCAGGAGCATTATACAGCAAAAGGGGAGGAGTGGGTAGGTTGCTATGCCATTGTTCTAACTGGAATGTCATGTCTGGAGACATCCCTAGCTGATAGGAAGTGATAAGGAAATTCTGAGGGTCTGTAAATGTTTACTCACAGGGAGAATGCTAATTACTTCTGGTGCCTGGGGTCTGCAAGTCTGCAGGCATACTTAACTCACAGGGAGAGATACGAAGATACTGGGTTATTTCCTGGGCCCCGAACTTGTCCTACAGGGGTGAATATCTCACTTAATTTGTGAACTAAGATGACTGGACTATGACCAAATACGGGTCTTTGCTCCCAGAAGGGACTTAGTTTTCTTTTTTCAAATTATATCCTTAAGAAAATTGTTTGATAACAGAGTGAAGAATGAGCCACTTTTGGAAATGATGCAGTCTTTACAGAGAAATAATGAACAGCAAACTGACTGGACCAATAACACAAAAAATCAAAAGTTAGCTGAAAAAAATTAATACTCCTGAAAAGGATAACATTAATCTGCCAGACAAAATTCAATCCATGTCAATGGATATTGAGAAATTATCTGAATGAATTAACACTGTTGAATTTGACAACCAAAATCTGTTAAAAGGCTATGATAGGTTAGCAGGTAGAGTATCCCTTAAAGAAGGCAATTTACACGCTAACCAAATAATGTACAAGGATGAGCTGTTATCTTTACAGGAAAAACTTCAGACCTTGGAATCACATGTGCAGAATGAGAACCAGAGGCTGGGTGCCTCAATGAAATCACTAGAAATATATACAGGACAATAGATTCAGGTTTTACAAATGATAGTTCTAAAAATATTTGAAGTGCTTGAGGAAATTATTGGGACTGATGAACAGGGAATGAATGTTCAAGGACAGGCTATAACATCGTCAGTACCTGTAAGAGTCAGAGATGACTTAGCCAGGGTTTTAGCTTCCTACTCTGTAAACAATTCTGAAAAACATCAAGCTCTAAATGCCCCAAATGATCCAAAGAATGTAGTTGAATATCTATAGGTATGAATGATCTAAAAGTAATTAAGCAAGCAGTAGTGTCTTATGGCTTACATTCAACATTTGTTAGGGAGATGGTAAAGACAAGGGCTTCTAGCCATGTGATTGGCTTCAATTAGTTTCAGCAGTCTTGGAAGACTTGGCCACAAGTACTGTGAAAATGCTATTGGCAAGAAGAGTAAAACATTTTAGAACAACAGGGAAAGTCAAAAGGATTGAGGCTTCCCAAGATCAAATTCTTGGCAAGGGCTTTTATGCTAACCCACAGGATCAAGCTCTTTACCATGAACAAATCTTGTCCTTATGCCACACAGAAGCCTTAAATACTTGGGACAGGATTCAAGAACTAGGAAAGCTAATTGAATCATATACCAGGGTTAAACAGGGCCAGAGAGAACCCTGTAGTGACATTTTACAAAGATTAACTAAGGCTGTACAAGTAGAAATAACAGACCCAGAAGCTAGATGAGTACTTAATGAATCTCAGTTTTTTTAAAAATATCAACTTAGAATGCAAAATGATACTTGGGCCTTTAGAGGTTAGATCAGCAGCAATAGATGACTGGATCCTGCATACAATGAATGTTGAGACATTTGACTATAATACTGAATATTGGGTAGGAGAAGCAATTTCCAAAGGTAGGAGGAGACATCAAAATGCCAAATGTTTTAATTTTGGTAGAATAGGACATCTAAGAAGGAATTGGAGACAAGGAATTCCTAGGAATAATGTCTCCTCTGGAAATGGCAAAAATAAATGGTATTAACCTTCTGGATTATATAGGAGGTGTGGCTAAGAAAGGCATTAGAACAATGAATGCAGATCAACAAAAGACAGACAAGGCAAACTGATACAATTGGGAAACTCCTTGAGGGGAATCTCGCAGACCCCCAAGGAAAACGTGGTCCAGTCATTACCAGTCACTGTAAAGAACATGTATCACCAGGAAAATTAAAAATTCATGGCCTGCTGTCATAAACCATATTGTCCTGGATGGTGTAGTAAACATGGGGGATGAGTAAAAAATTCCAATAAGAAATAGGAAGCATATATTGTGAGAGACTTCTATAAATGATCAAAGAACACAGGTAAGAATGTGTGTAAAAGACATTGTAATTGAGGAATTACTAGGCATGGATGTGGACATGAGTATCATTACTCCAGAATCTTGGCATCCAAATTGGCCTTTTCAAGAGGCAGATATTCAATTTCTAGGAATTAGAACCCTATCTGAAGTGAAACAAAGCACAAGATGGTTAAATGCATAGGGCTAGAAGGACAGAGAAGAAGCCTGAGGCCCTAAGTGGCTAATATCACAGTCAATACATGGAGTCATGACCTGATACATCAATGGAATACCCAGATTAGCTTTATTGTAGTCTGAGAAACTCATGTTTCTGGGAAGGATATTATAAGGTACTATATACAAAGGTCACTGCCATTCAGGCTGTATAAGAACACAAAGCAACTGGCGAATCTTTAGAGGTACCAACAGCCCTACCTTTAAAATGGTTAACTGAGAAACCAATATGGGTTAATCAATGGCCTTCAATAAAAGAGAAACTGAAGGCTTTAGAACATCTGGTATAGGAGCAACTTGTTGCTCATCATATTGAAGAATCAACCAGCCCTTGGAACTGTCCTGTATTTGCTGTTAAAAAAGAAATCTGGAAAATGGAGAATGGTGACAGAGCTGTCAACAAGGTAATTCAAGCCCTCTAAAATCTGGAATTCTTCTCCTTCTCTATTACTATAGGATGGCCACTTATAGTTATCTATTTAAAAGATTGTTTCTTCACTATACCTCTACAAAAAAAAGTACAGAAAAAAATTTGCCTTCACAGTGCATACTTAAGAATAATTTTTAGCAAACCAGGAGATACCAGCAGACTGTCCTCCCACAGGGTAGGCTCAATAGCCCATCCTGTGCCAATATTTTGTCAGCCAGCCATTGGAAATACTATGTAAACAATTTCCTAAACCTATTATTTACCATTACATGGATGACATTTTTCTAGCTGATTCAAATGTAGATACTTTAGAAAGAATGTTTGAAGAAGTAAAGAAAGTTTTTCCTAAATGGGGATTACAAATTGTTCCTGAAAAAATACAATGAGGAGATTTTGTCAATTATCTAGGTTATAAAATAGGCTTACAGACAATTAGAACACAAAAGGCACAAATTAGGAGACACCAATTGCAGACTCTTAATGACATTCAAAAATTGTTAGGAGACATCTCCAGTCTATGACTAGATGTTGGGATGATACCTTATCCAATAAGTCATTTAAACAAAACCTTAGATGGTGACAAGAACTTAAAAAGTCTCAGGGAATTAACAGCTGAAGCTGAAAAGGAATTGATTATTGTTGAAGAGAAATTACAGGAGGCACATGTAGATAGGGTGAATTCAAATCTTAATTGCACTTTATTCATAATGCCTACCAGAATTTTCATTCTCTGGAAGGAATGGTGTTATACAAAGTCCTGGGAAGAATTTAGACAGTATCGGTAGAAGCTGGTGATAGGAGGGGATTCCCTGATGTTATGGAGAGATTGTGAGGCCCTGGCTGATTGCCAAGAAGCAGCAGCGGGTGAGCACAGAGAAAGCCGCCCTATCCTGCTCTAGAGGACCACAGCTGAGTGAGAAATAACAACTGGTAAAGAAGTCCTTGGACTCTCTCTGCAGAGGCCGTCGGAGCTCACGCACTCCCGTAGTACCGAGCTGAGTTGTATCTGAGTCAGCAGGGCTAACAAACCCACTTTGTTGTCAGTAGGTATGGTGGCCAGGCCATTGTGCTTTCAAGTCTCCATGAAAAGTTTTGAAGAATTTGGTTTGATTTTGTTTTTAATGAAATTACCTAATCAGTTATTGATGATATTTGTGAATGTAGTTAGTACAATTGTATAGTTTGGATGTCTTTTAAGACTTTTTCTTTTATTTAATATGTGTGTTTGCCTGCATGTGTGTATGTGTTCCACATATGTGCAGTTCCCTCAGAGGTCAGAAAGAGGGGCCATTGGCTTCCTGGAACTATAGTTACAAGTGGCCATGAACTGCCATATGGGTGCTGGGAACTAAACCCATGTCCTCTGCAAGAGCAAATGTTCTTAACCACTGTCGACAGAGGTTTCTGTCCCACTAGGTCCCATATCTGTTTAGTCCCAAATAAACACACAGAGGCCTCCATTAATTATAAACTGACTGGCCTATTAGCTCAGGCTAATTATTAACTCTTATAACTTATATTAACCCGTAATACTTGACTATGTTAGCCAAGTGGCTTTTTCTGCGAGGCAGGCACATTTTGATTCATCTGTGTTTGGCTTACTCTGTGTCTGGGAGACAATTGCAGACTGAATCTTTTCTCTTCCCAGAACTCTCCTGTTCTCATTGCCCTGCCTCTACTTCCTGCCTGTTTGCCCTGCCTCTACTTCCTACCTGGCTACTGACCAATCAGCATTGTATTAAACCAGTAAAAGAAACAAATCTTTAGAGGGTAAAACCATTGTCCACAGCACTGAGCCCTCTGTCCGGCCCCTGAGTTGACGTTTTAATTCTGTTTTTGCACTAAAGGATACAAAAGTGAAGTTCCTTGGCACCAAATCCAGGTGAGGTTATGGTTAGGGCTGTTGAAATACTCCAGGTGCCCACTGAAAGCAGATTCTGTACTACATGGAGGGTACCACCAATTAAGCCTTCAGCTCGTTCCTCGGTTTCCAAGGAGCATAGACTGTGTGGTCCTACAGCAAGCTATCCAGACCTGTCTAGGGCTCCAGGCTGGCTGCTCACTGGATAAAGCTTTCTGAACCTTAACCTGCATAGTGCCCCTCCCATAGTTCCCAACTGAGCATTAGTACCTTAAGGACCCTCGGTGCTGTCCTGCTAATTGTGGTCACTGTAAGTCATTGACCTACACCCACCTTCCCCATGTTTGCCCAGTAGGAGAAAAATGATTCTACCGAGAGACATTTTTCAAGTAATTTTACTAGAAGTGAGGAAAGGCTGAAGGTGATTGTGACATTTGCTGGTTGGGTCTTTATTCCACAGTGTATATCTGGCTATTCAGCCTTGCCCTGAGTTAACTAAACCGCTGGAGGACAAAAGCAGATGAAATCGACCTCTTGTTTTTATTCCATTTCCTTAGACCACTGCTGGCACCGAGTTTAGATGCCAGTGCAGAGGAAGCCAGCCCCTCCTAAGCCACAGTCTGTGCCCGCCAACTTAGAAACAGCAGCAGAGGTTCCAAGGCCTCTGTGTTGTTGTGGCAGCAATGGTGATCCTTGCTCCACTTGAGGTCCCCTGGTGATCCCTATGGTGGGAAGTGGCACCTTAATCCTCCCAACACCCAGGATGTACGACCCAAGAATGTCACACAGCACTAGCTCCTTGGCCTACAGAACTCCTAAAAGAAGTAGAGTGGATACCAAATTCAGAAGGAAAAAAACCAGGGAAATCTGAGGTCACTTCACAGACATGAGATACTTGCAACTGTGATGGCCACTGTGTGATGGACATTGTTTGATAAACACCATGTGGTGGTCACTGCATGAAGGTCACGTGTAATGACCATGTGATGGACACTGAGTAACGGCCACTCATTGATAGTCACTGTGTGATGGCCATTGATGATGGACATTGTGTGATGGACACCATGTGATGGTCACTGTGTGATGGCCACTCATTGATGGCCAAAACAGCACTTGCTTCTCTCAAGGCCAGGTCCTGTGGTGGGAATAGAGAAGTACTGGACACCAACACCAAGACTCAGTAAGCTGGCTCTCAGGGTTCCTGCTCCGGTGAGCTCAGACAAGGATGTTTCTTGTACTCTGAACGTGTTCCCTTAAGTCCTGAAATATGGAAAAACTCTTCCCAAAGCACTGTTCGTGGGAACAAGGTCATGTTTGTGACCGCATCTCTCACTCTACCTGGCAAAGTCTAGGCACTCAATAAATAGCACTGAGTCTGAAATTGACAGGAGAAAATTAGAAGAACAACCTTATCCAGGTCTGGTGACACAGGCCTCCGACAGGTAGCCAAAGCAGGAAGAGAGTGAGTTCAAGGCCTGCCAAGGCTATGGAAGCATATCAGAGGCAGTCTGTGCAACTAAGCAAAATCCTTCCTCAACATAAGAAGTAAGAGGACTGGGGTGTGTGTAGGTCAATGGTAGAGCCTTTCCTGGCTTATGTGAGGCCCTGGGTTCAGTCCCCAGTACCACAAGAAAGAATTACCATCCAGTAGACACTGAGTTAGCAGCCTGACCAGTTGGCTTACACACAAAGCTGTGAAGTCATCACAAGATGACTTGCCATGGAAAAGATGCTAGCAGATCTCCTCAGCATTCTCTCATTCTCACAGGGAGGAAGGATTTCCCCTGGAGGTACAGCAGGCTTTATCCATTAATTTCAGTAGGTACCCAGATCATTAGGTTTGACATTGCCAGGGCCTTTAGCAATTCGGACCATGGCTTCTGGGCTGTGCCCCTCCTTGTGGCTCAGTTCACACAGACCACGAACCATGTGCCAACACCCAGTGTGTACATAGCCCTGTCTGGAGCTGTCCAGCCCTCATGGCACAGGGCTGGAAGTGAAGAAAGAGGTTCTCTGCTCTGGATCTGATCAGCTGGGCGGCTAGAAGCCCTATTTGTTCAGTGACACTGTGTGTCCCCACGGCACGGTTTCACTCTGTCACAGTTCCAATGGTGGCAGCTGTAATTGCGGGGCTTCCTGAAAGTCTGTGAGGGTGTTACTGTCACATTTGAGACAGCATGGCTTCAGCTGTTACCTGATTTAAATTCTCAATTAGATTGGCTCTCAAGTAGATTCATTTCCACCATGGAGGAGCAGCTCAGGAAACATCCACGGCAAAGAAAGATCTGGTGCTCTTAGAGACAGCATAAGGAGGAAGACAGTTAAAATTTGTCTTGCAGCAGATGCATGAAAGTGCCCTGAAATGTCACCGCCTAAAGGTGATGAGATACTCTGGGTATGCTTGGTTGTCATAAAACACTACAAATAAACTTGGGTTTTTATCATCATCTGTGACAGTGTCGTACAAATCAGTAGGATTTTGAGGGTCCCTTGGAGGAGGCACAATCAGTGACGAGTTTCCAGTTGTGTAGTTCCCAGTGAGAACCCGCACGTAATACATATACTTCTTCCCATTGGCATCTGGTCTGGAATACGTATCATGAGCTGAATAGGAAGCCTTGACAGCAAAATAGGTTCCTTTCCCATAGTACATGGCTGCAAAGAGAAAGATATATCAAAGGATTTCAATGTAGCATATAAATCAACATGCTAGCCCACTATGTCAACTGATGTAAAAGGAATGCTTGGCTTGAATATTTAAAACATTTTCTTTATCATCATCATTGTTATATCAATTTTTCTCCTCAGAGGACATATAGCTGTTTACTGCTAAAACTGACTCTACTCTGGCCACCTCAATTTGAGGAACACAGTGAACGGAGCCCAGGGTGGTTCTAAGTCAGCAGCCCCTTTGGGGAAACTGACTGACTGCATCCTTCCTCACCGTTCTTCCCAGCATAGCTGCGGTTAAATCCGTGGCTGTTGAGGTGTAGAATAGAGCTAGCCTCCGTCCCATGGAAGAGTTGTTTCTCATTTCTTCCATGGCCATTCTTTTCATCCATGATTTTTTTGTTTGACTGGTACCTCCTCCAGAGAGCTGGATTCTGGATCCTTTCGATCTATAAATTAATAAAGTATTAAGTTATTCTGAAGATGCCAATAGCCCTTGCCAAGTGATACCAAATTACAATTTTTGTCTTTCTTTTTTCTTTTCTTCTTCCTCTTTTGGTTTTTTTTTCCGACCTATTCGACAAGAACTATAAGTCTTTGAAGAAAGAAATTGAAGAAGACACCAGAAAATTGAAGGACCTCCCTTGCTCTTGGATTGGGAGGATCAACATAGTAAAAATGGCAATTCTACCAAAAGCAATCTATAGATTCAATGCAATCCCCATCAAAATCCCATCAAAATTTTTCAGAGATCTGGAGAAGACAATAATCAACTTTATATGGAGGAACAAAAAACCCAGGATAGCCAGAACAATCTTATACAATAAAGGATTGTCTGGAGGCATTACCATCCCTGACTTCAAACTCTATTATAGAGCTACAGTATTGAAAACAGCCTGGTATTGGCATAAAAACAGAGAAGTCGACCAATGGAATTGAATAGAAGACCCTGACTTTAACCCACAAACCTATGAGCACCTGATTTTTTATAAAGGAGCTAAAAGTATACAATGGAAAAAAGACAGCATTTTCAACAAATTGTGCTGGCAAAACTGGATGTCACTCTTTTGGTTTTTTGAAACAGGATTTCTCTGTACCTTTAGGGCCTGTCCTGGAACTAGCTCTTGTAGACCAAGCTGACCTCCAACTCACAGAGATCCACCTGCCTCTGACTCCTGTCCTGAGTGCTGGAATTAAAGGCGTCCACTACCACTGCCCAGCATCTTTGTCTCTCATAAGTAAAAATAGTACTCACACAAATTCAGTGCCAAGTGACAGCTTCCCATGTTCAGAAATATTTTTAGGACCGTTAACACAACTTAGTAAGTATATGGTGACCTGAGTTCAATCCCTAAAGTTGGAAGGAGAACAAGAGAGAGAGAGAGAGAGAGAGAGAGAGAGAGAGAGAGAGAGAGAGAGAGAGAGAGAGAGAGAGAGAGAGAGATACAGACAAGGCTGTCTTCCTGGCCTGGAGTTAACACATTATGTTGGGTTGGCTAGCTAGGTGCTACAGTTTCAGAATGTTGTAAGCTACCTGATGTGGGTTTGGAAAGCAAACTTGGAACTTGGGGTCCTCTGAGAGAGCAATACAAAATCTTGACCCACAGGCCACCTCTACAGACCCATATATGAGTGGATTTATTCAGGAACATTGATTATACCAATTGTATAACTATGTATCTTTTCCATTAGAAAACTCAACAGCCAACTTACGTTCTCTATGACAAACTTTTGGCAGGTCTGGTGGAACTTGCTTGCCACCATGATATACTCAGGATCACTGGTTTGCAGACTGACCACAAACAATTTCTTCTGCCCCATGTCACTCCAATTTGAAGGGATTTCAGCTGCAAAATAGACATTTGAGGGCTCCTGTGTTCATTTCCAGTATGCTTTGACAAACCTTCCTTCCTGTTGTATTATAGTCTCACAATTCTATGTATTCAAGACATTTCTTATCTTCCTAAAAGGATGCTGTTAAAAGCATGGAGCATGAGCCATTGGTATCAGGATGAGATGGAAAACTTGTTTAAAGAGGCAGGTGATTTAAGGTGAGATAGCGCAGTGGTAGATCTCTTGTGTGACACATATGAGACTTGTTTCCCAGCACCCTCTCCAGAAGAAGACAAAAGCCATCCATGTACTGAGTTAGGGTTTCCGAGGGATGGAGCCTCTCTGCCTACTCCTGTTTCTGTCTTGCTAAGGTGAGAGAACTGACGACATGTTGTAACTCACCTTCATTTAGTGCACAGCCTCTACTCTGATGTGATTTAACAAATTCATTACTATCTTGTTCTGAACAATCTCTGTCATTTGCACATGCATGAGTTTGTACCACTGGAGGGTAGTCTACATGTATTTTCTCATTTGCCTCACTCCATCCTTAAGAGGTAGGTGGGTGGGTGGTAGGGTTTATCTGTGGCAGGCTGTAGAACACCACATATGATATGTCATTCCTTAGAATGGGAATTGCGTAGAGTCTGGGGGTTCATTCATACTGGTCCCACAGAAGATGAATATAGTCTGTGGGAAGCCATAGGGGACTCATGTGGTTTGAAGGCAGGAATGACAGCCTACACAAGCCAGCCACTCCCTTTCTGGGGATCAGATCTACCAGAAACCTGTACGCCATTTTATGCACTGGTATCCAGGAATCTTTGGAACAGGAAATTGGGGTCTTCCCTTGGTCATCATCATGGACACAGAGGCCAACTCTAACAAGTCTGTCCTCTCCTTGACTTTTGTGTTCTTGAGAACCCTGGGCCACTTTCCTTCTGAAACTACTCTTTTTCTACCTCTGCCTCAGGCAGCGTTATTTGACCAGAATAACTAATCCAATATAAATGATCCAGATGGAAAATGCAAGGTTAACTGTTGTTACAGTTAGGATGGTTCTTTTTGGGCTGTATTTTCCTGACTATAATGTACGCTGTGGAAACTTAAGAGACCAAGATCTTTAAATTATTCTACTAAGGTTATCTGAATTTTATCTACTTTAAAATTTAATACAGTAGAGCATGGGTGGATCATGCCTTTAATACAGCACTAGGGAAGCAGAAGCAGGCAAATTTCTGAATTAGAGCCTAGCCTGGTCTAACTTCCAGGTCAGCCATGGCTACATAGTGAAACATTTCTGAGAGAGAGAGAAAGAGAGAGAGAGTGAAAGAGAGAGAGAGAGAGAGAGAGAGAGAGAGAGAGAGAGAGAGAGAGAGAATGAGTGAGTTCCAGATCAGCAATGGCTGAATAATAAAACACTATCAAAAACAAAACAAGCTCTGTGGCGGTGACTCATGCGTTTAATCCAGCGCTCTGGAGACAGAGGCAGATCTCTGTGAGTCCCAGGCCAGCCTGCTTTACAAGAGCTAGTTCCAGGACAGCTAGGGCTCTTATGCAGAGAAAATCTATTTTGAAAAACAAAAAGCAAACAACAACAACAAAACCCCACTGTGTTTTTACATAATGTTAAACTCAGATTTGGAGCAATGACTTACACCCACGAGCATGTAACTTACTTTCATCTTTTAAGATGCGCCGAACTGTGACACTCTGTCCTTGAGGGCCTGTGGCCGTGTTTGTCCTCAAGTTCACTGTGAAGTCCTGATTATTAATTTTGACAACAGTGCTCTTGTGCTTTGCCTGCCGTGCGTTCTCCAACTGCATGTTAGGTATTTTGTCAAAACAGTGTGTGACGTTGTTGACAATATATCGCCATTCCACGAATGTGAGGACATAGTCTGCCTGGCTTTCCTTCTCTTTAGCCAATCGGATGCTCTTGATCAGGTTTTCAATCTCATCTCTAGCTCCCATCACATCTCTGCTGATTCCTGTAACATTAATCAAAGGTGTCTTCTGGTCCAGCTCAATGACGATGTTCAGCCTCTCCTGCAGCTCATTCAGCTTCTTGTACTCCTTCTCACCAAAGTCTCTGACACACTCATCATCACTCTGATAGGAATGCTGCTCCTGGGTGATCAGATTCTGTATCCAGGAGATTGTGCGTTCCACACTGTCTTCATCTATGCCACATACCTGGAAAACGGTCCACTCTACTTTCTTTTCCAAAAACAGGGTGTTCTGTTTGTGGGGAGTGTGCTTTGAAAAGCCAAAAAAGGCTAAAGAGAAAATGAAAATTAATTTTTGTTTTATTCCCTTCAGCATCAAGGTGAGGAAAATGTATTTGATAAAAGTGAAGAACTCACAGGTGATCTTAGACAGTAGAGACGGCTGGGGAGGAGCCGGGGAGCCTTCTCTGTCTTTCATGTTGTCATAAAAAACACTCAGGATATGAGGCTGGAAGATAACAACTTTGACTTTCTTCACAGCCCGCACTGATGTTTTCTGGATAAATTCTTCAATGGCATCCATTATAGCTTTAGCAATGGCATCTGGGTCCTGTTGAGCATTTCCTTTAAAAACACACACACAAAAGACAAGGTTAAGATCCACCTGCAAAAGGCTGCTACATAAACTAGCAATTCAAGATGTCACAGGAAAGAAAAATGCCTGGTCCAACTTTAATCTCTAACATGATGTCATCAAATAGTTTAGACATCCTAGACACAGTGGGGAGAAGTTTCTATTCCATGCTGTCCAAAGGACAAGACCCTGAAGCCTGTTCTGATTTGCGACATTCACATATGTCCTTTTCAGCTGGTCCTGGCTCCCAGGGTCACTCTCCTCCCATTACAGAGTTCAGTTGACTTCCCCACTTGATATACTACAGTTTTCAAAAGATTGTAAAAGGAGGAAAGAAAAAAAGGTAAAACAACTTCAAACAACATGGTTCTTACAGAAACAATCTGAGCCTCTGATAGATTTTATGCATGTGTTGAGATTCTGCCAGCTACCTCTGGGGACCTGATTCAAACTAAGGTAATTCTAAGGCACCCAGAACCGTAAGCTACTTGTTCTAGTCTATAATTCTAGGCATATCAGTTACCCTGAGCCTCCAGGATGTCTTTTCCCCCCATACTCTGTACCATTTTGGCTCCCCAGCAGAATTCAAATCACCACTGAGTAGATCCACTCCTGTCTTCACCATGTTTCTCAAGCCCTGGAACCCACTGTAAGGTAAGACTGTGGAATAACCCAAAGTGAATGGCAGCTGCCAAAGTCACATGACAGGCAATGTAAAATTCTCCTGGGCAAACTGGTTTGATAGATTGAGAGCCCATCTGGATTATCCCTGTTAATGGTGCCCACCACTGTAGTGATGAGTCAAGCAGGCCTGCTTTTGATCCCGCCCGGCTCCCACAGGGCTAGCTTAGCCCCGGAAATAACAACGCACAAACTGTATTCATTTAAACACTGACTGGCCCATTAGCTCTAGCCTCTTACTGGCTAATTCTCACATCTTGGTTAACCCATTCCTCTTAATGTGTGTAGCACCACAAGGTGGTGGCTTTCCAGGAAAGATTCAGCATGTCTGTCTTGGGTTGGAGAATCATGGCGACTGACCAACCTGCTTTCTTTCTCCCAGCATTTTGTTCTGTTTACTCTGCCTACCTAATTTTCTGTCCTATCTAAGGGCCAAGGCAGTCTCTTTATTAACCAATGAAATCAACACAAAACAGAAGGCTCCCCACATCACACCACTGGGGCAGGATATCACAGCACATGCCTTTGACTAACCTTGAAGACAACAATTGTGGGGACACAGGTCACTCCTCCTGCCTCCGTCCTTCCCATTGGGGCCACAGGTGCACATAAATGCACCCTGTTCATTTTCCTCCTCCTTAAAGATCCCAGGGGCTTTGCTCATTCCCTAGTGGACAGGGTGCCTTGAAGTGAGGAAACTGTCTACTCCTAGGAAAGGTGTCCCTGTCATCACCCAGACCCAGTGAGGACCAAATCCATGGGAAAGTCGAAACTTTGGGATGGAACCTTGACAGCCTGTGGCTACGGACCTGTGCCAATGGCTGGTAGGCAAATGGATGAGTAGTTCCGCTGTTCACATTCTTCCAAAACACAGGAAACTGATCTCTTTACGTCATTCCCACCAACAACGTGAATAATACTCTTGCATCTCAGTGATCCACCTTCAGTAACTATGTACTCACTGTTCTGCTGAGCTGTGAAACAGGAACAGATTCAGAGTCAGATGCTGACCTGCGCTTGGAGAAAGCAAGATGTCTGATTTCATGAGAAAACGTTTTATGAATTAAAAGTTCATGAAATACTACATGTCGTGAAATTTGGGGATAAATTTCTCTTAACTGTGAGATATCTTTCTACTTTTAACTTTTGTATGGAATTCTTTCATAAAATATATGATCTTAAGATAAATACAGGGGTCTCAAAACAAAACAAAACAAAACAAAAAAGATTAATACATTGTCCTCCCAGCCCAAGGCCCTTCCTTGGTTTCCTCACTGCCTCCCACAGTCAATCTTCCCCTTCCAATCCTGTTCCAAGAAGCAGCATCGTTCCTTAACCAAGACAGAACATTCGTTCTCCACACTTGGTCCTGCACCTTCCAAAATTGCTTTGGAGACTCCTACATGAGAAAATCAAGATGGTGACCTGACCAGAAAGATGCCTTTGTGTCTCAACAAACCCCATCATAGAGCAGTAAGGACAGAAAAGAAAATTTCAAAAATGTTGCCAGTTGTAAAAAAGCCCATTGAATTAGGTTTATAGATATTAGTTAACAGAAACAAGCCAAAGTCAACAAAGCATTTTGTCTGTAGAAACACTTCTTCATAGGATCTACCACACTGATTACTGCATGAGACAGAATCTATCTCACTAAGTACCTGATTTGAGATTAAATGTGTTTGATGTTGAATTTACAATCACATCTGCCACCTCTTTGGTGATGTCCCCGGTGGCCACTTGGAAGATGATCGGGCCAATATTCATTTCATGCACTCCTAACGTAGGGCTGGAGAGACTCCCATAAAAACCTGTCCAGAGGAAAGAAAAGATGGAATCAGGCACCAAGTCATCAGAAGCAAGAATAGCTGAGGTCGCAGGCTGCTCTATCACTGTACTGGCTGTCCTTTACTGCGGCCCTGGGTCTGGGCTGGGACAGAAGGATGACTTGAATTTAGGAGTTTGGAGCCATCCTGGGCAACATGGCAAAACCTTGCTTCAAAACAAAGCTCCAGTGAACCCCAAACAAGATGAACTCAGAAACAGAAATCCACGTGTGACACAGAAGTGTTGGCTTGTATTGTCTCTTAAGGTGTCTCTTGGAAAAACCATGTCACATGATCCATTGGAGGTGGTAGTCTCATCAGTAATTTAAAAATCCCACTCTACAGCTTATATGACCTGGCCCACCTTTCCCTTTTGCCCAAGTCAGGCCACTTTCTTTTATACTCACATGCATGGAATATCCTTTAATTTTCATTTAATATGTTTCACAGTTTGACTTATCAGAGAAATGATCACCATCATCCTTTCTCTGTCATTGAACAGTTACTTGGTAACAAGAAATCACTGGTCAACTTAAACACTTTACTGTACCTTGGGTGTCACTTGGATTTCCATGACTCCTTTTGTCAAATTCATCTGAAAATGCCTGGAAACACAAACACAGTTTTAACCAGTATACTCCCTATGCGATCAGTGAGTTTGCATTCTGGGGGGCTTCTGATTCTGTATGCACACATGTAGTGTATACTATACATGTGTATAGTAAAGCCGTTGTGCCTGACTTTGAGTGACATGTTTCAGCAAAGCCTTGTTGGGTTTGTGTTGGTTGGTAGAGGCTGAGAAATTGGGTTGAGACTGTTTTAACCTTGAAGAAATGCTGTCTCTCTGGAATCTCTGCACTTGGTACTCCCTGAGAGCTTGTAGCTGCACTGATCTTCGTTTGAAGACAGTTGTGGAAACCTGAGGTTCTTACTTTTGATTATGGCATTCCATAATATGTGGGCTGTCTTCCCTGTCTCAAAAAACTAGCTCTTGTAAACCATGCTGGCTTCGAACTCAAAGAAATCCATCTGCCTATGCTTCCCAGGTGTTGGGTTTAAAAGTGTGTGTCACCAATGCCTGACAGTGTTTTGAGACTATTTAAACCTTGAAGAAATGTCTGTCTGGAGACTCTGCACTTGGAGCTCCATGTTAGCTTGCAGCTGTACTGAACTTGGTCTGAAGATACTCCTGAAAACCTGGGGTTCTAACTTTTGATTGTGGCATTCCATTATATGTGGGTGTCTACTCTCAAGGGCAGCAAAAGCAAGATGAATTCCATAGCTGGAACATTTCCTAGCCCCTATTAACCTTATATATGTTTGCATAAAGTAACTAGAGTGAGCTAGTGTGAGCCGGGTGTCAGTCTCTTCTAAGAAGGCTGAACCCCTCTGTTCCTTCAGGAAATGGAGGCTTAGCATCTTGTTGAGTTTTTCTCTCTACTGCGGCACCAATGGCCGGCATCAAAAACTACACATACACATGTTTAGAAAATAAAAATCCCTCAAACAGTAGTATTTAATTTACTTATATATTTTTAAAGTTAAAAAATAGATTTATTGATGGGAGGTGGTGGCACACAGCTTTAAACCCATCAATTGGGAGGCTGAGTCAGGTAGATCTCTATATTTGAGGCCAGTGTATTAGTTCCAGGACAGTCATGGCTATCCAGAGGAACACTTTCTCAAAAAACAAAATGAAAGACAAAATATACATACACTTTTTACAAATGTGTCCTGTAAAATACAGATGCAAGCAAAGTTGTAAATCCTATTACTAGAGTGATGTTTATAATAAAAACCTGACAGTTAAAATCCAGTGGAGGGATAATTCTACACTTTCACATGCCCATGTGTTAAAACAGTAGCCATTAAAAATTATACTTTAAAAGAATATTTAATGGAATGTAGAGATGCTTATTTTATCCTTTCAAGTGGAAGGGATATTAAATTGCACATTTACATGATCTCATCTAGAATCATACAGCAGAGGATACTGGGACAAGGCTGACTGAACAATCTCTGCATTTTGTGCTGCTCAGTGTGTCTGCATGGAAACGCATTCCCTTCTTAACCAAACAGCCCAGAGAAGCTGCACCTAGAAGCCATGTTCAGACCTTCGGCTCCTGCTCTTCAGTCTCTGTCCCGGTATCCGCTCACAAGCAGCTCTTTCTGTAATTGTAATTCATGATGTGGGAAGTCCTTCTGTATACATGTTGCTTTTATTTGCTAATGAATAAAGCTTTTTGGCCAATGACTTAGCAGAGTAAATTCAGGCAGGAAATCCAAACATATATATATAGATAGAGAGCAGGCAGAATCAAGGAGATGCCATGTAGCTGCCCAAGTAAGAGGTGGCAAACCATGATCTTCGTGGTAAAATATAAATAATAGAAATGGGTTAATTTAAGATGTAAGAGTTAGTTAATAAGAAGCCTAAGCTGTTGGCCAAACAGTGTTGTAATTAATATAGTTTCTGTGTGATTATTCGAGTCTGGGAGGCTGGGACACAAAACAGCAGTCTCCTTCTACAAATTCAAGCTTATGTCTCATTAAATTTTGAGAGTTTGTCATGTTTGGAGGGAAAATAATAGTATTTATATGTGTTAAAGGTGTCAGGGAGACTAATCCTTTTTATAGATCTGCAGAGTATTCTATGTATTAAAGGAAATGAGGTGCGTGGTGCACGCCTTTTATCGCAGCACTCCGGAGGCAAAGGCAGCAGGATCTATGAGTTTGAGGTCAGCCTGGTCTACAGAGTGAGTTCCATGATAGCCAGGGATATACAGAAAAACCCTGTCTCAAGACAGAAAAAGAGAGAGAGTGAGAAAGAGAGAGAGAGAGAGAGAGAGAGAGAGAGAGAGAGAGAGCAAGAGAGCACCACATTTCACAAATAAAGATTGGGGGACTCAAGTCTACGAGACATGATACATCCCTATTCAGGCAGATGTTGAAGACATTCATATCACCCAAAAATCTCAGCACCTCCACCTCCTGTTCATGTTTGTACAGAAATCTAAACTTCCAAAGTAGTTATGACTTCTAGAAGGGAGAGCATGTGCTAAAGAAATGCCCACATCACCTTACACCATGATGTCACAGGGAATTATTTAAAATTCTTAACAGCTGGTAAAGTGCATACATACAATCTCAGTATTCTGGAGGCTGATGCAGGAGGATTGCCATAAGTGTGAACAGTCTGGACTACTTAACAAGACCCTTTTTTTTTAAAAAAAAAAGCCTAAATATGGGCTAGTGGTGGCAAACGCCTTTAATCCCAGCACTTGGGAGGCAGAGGCAGGCAGATCTCTGAGTTCAAGGCCTGCCTGGTCTACAAGACCTAGTTCCAGGTAGCTAGGACTATTACACAAAGAAACCCTGTATTGAAAAAAAAAACAACCAAACATAACTAAGAAAACGAACCTCATTTTCTCATTGTGCTTGCACAGTCCAAGCTGAAGGAGTCAGGAGCTTTGGTTGCCCGATTAGAATATAGGATCTCTGTGATTGCTTCCATGAATTTATAGGAAGTATCTAGATCTTGATAACAATGACACAGTACCCAAAAATTCCAACAGCCCAATCCGCGGGCATCTGTGTGCTGTCCCCTTTACTGTGACATTGTGGAAACTGTGCTAACACTAAGGTCATGTGCTCTACTGGATTACAAAGACATGGAGAACAGAAATCAGGCCTTAGAGTCAGACCACATTGTCATAGCTGATGTGACACACTGTGACCGAGGATGATTCTAGTATTTCTGGTCCAAGTGTCCTAAGTCACATGGGGACGTGTTCAAGCCAAATCCTTCACTCACGATTAATTACATTTCCAGAATGGTGGCTGGAATCACCTGCATCCCCTCCTGCAATTTTCAGATTGATAATGGCATAACTGTACCCTGATATTATGTATTAACATTTCTGTGTCCAAAGGACAGGCAACCCTATAGACAGATAAAAACAATGGGTATTACAGTGTGTGAGCCTTAATTATCTGATTCTGATCCAGACATAAGGATGGAGAGATGGAGAGATATTCATGAGACAGCTGTAACCTCACACATTAACTCTATCATTGACCACATGAAGGAATGACTGCATTTCAAGGTGTGTTTAGTGGTTAGGTTATGTTTAAAATGAATTGGTGAACTGTTTAGAGATAGAATCATGAGTCAGCATTATATTTGAAAAAATTAGACTCCCAGCCACAGAGCAGTAGCACTTGAGGCTGAATAATAGATAGAACTTCATTAAGTTGGTTTATGGACTTTTGTGGGTATTTGAAACTTTACAGAAAAAGAATTGTTTTTTTTTCTATATCTATTTTTTTTGAAATTTGTCATAGTACATATAACCAGTCAGCACACTTCCTGCACTGAAAACACATGAAACAAACCTCCTATTAGACCAAGAAGATACAGAAGAACACAGGTCTCATATTGCAGTTGGCAAAGAGATCAGAAGCAAGCCAAATCTGTACCTGAACGTTTTCGATGTCTTTTGGGTGCAGCAGAAACTGAACTTCCTGTAAAGTTTTCAGTTGATTTTTGCTACTAAATTTGAGCACTTCTGAAATTATTAATTTAGCAAATTCGGGTTTAGGAAACCCCAGATTTCCTGTTCCTATTGCTGGAAATCCAATTGATTGCAGAGACAGTACCTCGGCGGTTCCTAGACAGTCTCTGATGATGTTTTTCATGATCTGAAAAGCACAAAGCACTTCCTTAAATGTCTTCCTTAGAAATGGGGGACCCTAAAAAGTAAGCACTCAGCAGCTTTTCCTGGGAACACTGTCCACTCTATTGTGCTTTCAACAAAAGTCAGCAGCAGTGTGAGGGGGGAATTGTGGAGAAGAAATGAGAAAGAGAACGTGGACACCCTTACAAGAGCACAGACTCACTCCACCATAAGCAAAGAGGGGAAGCCACAGCTGTCCCAGTTTATAACTGTCTCCCAGCTTCAAGCCCTCACCTTACTTTTCCTCAATAAATGTAGTATATTCCCCAAACCCTTCCCTGACCATCAGTAATTGCTGAGCACAATAACTAACTTACATGTATAACTATGACCTATATGAACTATGACCTACAAGAAGTCATCTACAACTGAAAAGAACTGGCCATGGTATGGACCTGCCAACTCATGATGCTGTCCCAGAGAAGAAGCAGACAGGGACTAGCTGTGGTGTGCTGTAGGGGAATCCAGAGAGCTACCCCATGTCCTGGAGAATGTAAAGCTGGGTCCTACCTTCAGTGACCATGCACTGTTGTTGACTTTCCACTGTGGAACGACCACATGAAATACGTGGTGGCAGTTCAGATGACAGCCACTGGTTTGTAGAATTGTGCCTTCCTTGACAGAGACCCCTTGTCCTGCTTCATTCAGTTCCTTCTGGAGTTCTGGCCCAGCCTTTTCCAGTAAGGCCTTAGAAAGGGGTCCTCTATTGAGTGCAAGATCCGAGGGAATGGAGTTGACAACGACATCAGTCTTAAAGACAAAACCAAATATTCCTTTCAAATTCTTAGTAAAGGCATTCATCAACCATGACTACATTTGAGCCACTGGGCTTGGCAAAGGAAGACAACAGTTTCTTGTACATTTTTTGACTAATGTTTAGAGAAACAAAACTCATAAAAGTCATGGTGGAAACAGTTCAAGTGTCCATTGGCTGGGGAAAAACAAATGTATCTTCATCTAATAGGATATTATGCAGCCACTAAGAGGGATGAAGTACTGATACACGCTGCAGTGTCGGCAAACCCTGCAAGAATTCTCATCAGTGAAAGAAACTGGTCACAGAAGACACAAATATATTATTTCATTTATTTGAAACCTCAAGAACAGGTGAATCTATAGAGCCAGGTGTGGTGGCACAGGCTTTAATTCCAGCACTCAGGAGGCAGAGGCAAGTGGATCTCTGTGAGTTCAAAGCCAGCCTGGTCTACATTGCAAGTTCCAGGACAATTAGAGCCATGTACTAAGACCCAGTTTCAAAAAGAAAATTATACAAACAAACAACAACAGAGCAGATTAGAAGTTCTCTAGAGCTAGGAGGGTGGGGTGATGGGTGGATAAATGAGAAATAACTACAAGGGAGCTGTAGTATGTAGTATGGTGGGATTAGAGTGTATTACAGTTAGAGTACAGGAATGGTTGATTGTGGTTACACACACACACACACAGACACACACACACACACACACGCACACACACACATACATAAACTCATGTTCACACTGCAAGAATTATCCCTACATGAGCCCCAACTCAGAGAAGTTCCATGTTTATTTTTAGTGAATATACAGAAAACCACGGATGTGCCCACTTGACTGTGAACTGTGAGTTATGTAACACCGTTTAAAGAAAAAAGCCATCAATATTCAACTGTTAAAATGATGTTTAGCTTTGCTCAGCTTAGCCTGTGGGAACATGATGCAGCAGCATGTCCAGGTGAAAAGGTCCAACTGTGGGGCTGGGGCAATGGCTCAGTGGGTAAGAGCACTGACTGTTCTTCCAGAGGACCCAGATTCAATTCCCAGAACCCACATAGCAGCTCACAACCTTCTGTAACTCCAGTTCCTGGGGCTCTGACTCTCTCATATAGACCTACGTGCAGGAAAAACCACAATGCACACGAACTAAATATAAATACTTTTTTTAAAGTTTCAGTTGTATCACTGCTGGTCACAACACACCAAGAACTGTTCTTGTGGATTCTAGAGATACTTTCTCGTGAAAACAATTCAAAGCAAGACAGGGGTACAGCATCTAGTTCATGTCATCGATTATCATAGCCAGCACATCCATCAACCTGTTCATCATTTAAAGGTAATGGGGACAGGTGACACCCAGTGGCGATAATTTAGGACGTATATCTTTGTCTTTAAATAAAGCTTTCAAAAATTGGTTAAAATTTCATTGTAGAGGTTGAAAAGCTGGCTCAGCAGTTAAGAGCATTTGCTCTTCTTCTAGAGGACCCAGGTTCAGTTCCCAGCATCCACTCATGTGGCTCACAAACACCTGGATTGGAGTTCATCTCCAAAGGATCTGACACTGCCTTTTGGCCTCTGGGCATTTGCACACATATGACATTCACTCACCTGGTCACAAACACATACACATAAATTTAAAAAAATATCAGAAATAAATCTTTTTTTGTGGCTGGAGAGACAGCCGTGGATGCTGGAAACAGGACTTTTATATTTTTGGTTATGAGCCTAGCCTTTAACTGCTGAGCTATCTCTCCAGCCCCAAAAATAAGTCTTTAACAAATATTCTCTATATTATAATGCTTGTTTTCTTTATGTTGTCTTAATAGTTTTTTTTCTCTCTCTCTCTCTCTAAATAAAAAACAAGGTCTTATATAGTTCAGGATTGCCTCAAATTCACGTTGTAACCAAAAATAACCTTGAGTTTGAATTTCTGGTCCTCCTCCCTCCATCTCCCTAGTGCTGCTTTTACAGACTTGTGGCTCCACACCGTGTTTATGCAGTGCTAAGGGACTGAACCCAGGACTTCATGCCTGCGAGGCAAAGCTCTTTCAACTGAGCCTCAGCCAAGCGTTTGTCTTAAAAGCAGAACAGCAACAACAAAATGCTCAGAGCTGTCTGAATGACAGAAAGGGCAGATTCCCAACTCTCAGCCCCAACCCTCCTGAAGCAAACAGAAGGGTGAGGCAGACATTCGCAGGAGGACACAGCTACAACCATGCAGAGCGACATGCAGCTACTGGTCAGGAAGAAGGTACCAGCCTGCCAGGCTTCAAATAGCTAAGGTTCCAATGAGTAGAGCCTGTGTTTAAAGGGTATCAAATACTTTTCAGGAAGAAGGGAGGAAAACAGGTCTCACTATGTAGCCCTGGATGGGCTGGAATTCTATGTAGAACAAGCTTGCCTCGAACTCAGAGATCTGCCTGCCATGTCTTACAAGTGTTGTAATTAAAGGCAGAGAGGGTAAGAGCAGTGGCTGCTCATGCCTATATCCCCAGTGTGTGTGTGTGTGTGTGTGTGTGTGTGTGTGTGTGTGTGTGCGCGTTTAGGGCTGAGACAGGGGGATTGCTGTCTATCCAAAAAACATTAGTCTTCTGAAACAAATCCACAAAACAAGAATTGTCCTAACATGACTCCCAACATCTGAACCTTCCTCCTGTCCACCTGCCCACACCTTCCTCACAAAGGACCCACAGATGGGATCCGGGAACTGATCTCCCTCGTCCACTCCAGCACCCAAGGTCACCCTTTCTCGTGTCACTGGTTAAACTCCTATCCTCTGCATTCCCCATGCTCTCCCACACCTGTAACTGACAGAAGCCAGCACTAGATGGAGCAGACCGACAGATGGGAAATGATGAAGATGAGGAGAGCCGTGCAGTGTCCCCTACTATGGACCACAGTTACCGGGATGGAGTGACCTATCCCAGAGCCCTTCAGATCCTTACAGACACAGCAGTCTCTACTCCTAAGTGATTTGGGAAGAAGTCCAGGGAAGAGGGAAAATGTCTGAAGGCCCGAGTAGGAGAGCAGGGAATTTTCCTCAGTCCTTTTTCTCTACCCTGTCTTCCTTTGACCCTCAATAAGGCTGGCAGAGGCCAGTGACATCACAGCACATTGTTGGTGACAGGGACACTCACCTTGGCATTCTCCACACCTTCTTCCACCAGCCGGATTTTCAAGCCTTCTGGGGACACCAGCACATAGTCCTGTGCCTGTGGTTTCTGTGGCGTTTCCCCAGGTGACACTAATTCTAATGTTTGTAAACCGGAAGGGGAAGCTGTGTGGGAGAGGGAGGCTTTATATGTAGTTTCTGTAGCTTCAGCAAAGGCCCCTGCAACCTTTGCAGATATGTCCACCAAATAAATCTTTTTCAAGGTGCGCCTGTCTGGCTTGCGTTGGAAGTTGTCTTTGATGGCTGAAACAATGGTGGCCACACACTGGTCTAAGGGAAAGCCAAAGATTCCAGAGCTGATAGCTGGCATGGCTAAGGATTGACACTTGACCTCCTCAGCTAAGGTGAGACTTCGTTCCACAGCTCTCTTCAACAGGCTCACGCACTCCTGGGCCTTATTTCCGTCCCACCGAGGCCCTACTGCGTGGATGACATGATGGCAAGGGAGTTTGCCTGGTTTTGAGATAACGGCATTGCCAGTTTTGACCACGCCACCATTTCTCACTATTTTGTCACATTCTGCTTGAAGTTCAGGGCCAGCTGCATTTGAAAGAGCGAGGGCCAGACCATCAATGTGTTTCAGATTCTCGTTTGCTGCATTCACGACCACATCGGCAGGACACCGAGCCAGGTCTCCCTGCTGTACAATCAGCGTGACTCCAGGGGCTATGTCCTTCTGTAAGAGGCACTTCTGCTCTTTAAGGCTGCCTTTGTCCTTCTCTGCTCCCTCCTGGAGCTCAATGATGCATCCATACAGGCGTTTGATCTCGCTTTTGTAATAGGATGCTTTGTCCTGGAAGAACTGCCTAGCACCAGGCTTATCAATCTGGAACCTTTTAATGCAGACTGAATCCCGGATTTGCCTGACCATGTTCATGCACTCTAGAACTTTACTCTTGAAGCCAGTTAGTAAAATGCCTTTTGGTTCGTCTTCCAGCTTAAAACGTGCCTGCACATAGGCCTTTTTTATCTTTGGCCAGAACAGATTCTTATCTGCCCTTAAATACTCGATAATCAACAGTGGTTCTATTTCTACCAGTCTTTCAATTTTCATGATGTTTTCCAAGAACTCAAAAAGTTGTCCATGGATTTCATTTACTTCTTTCACACAGCCTGCAATGATGACTTCCGCCGGAGTTCCTGAAGTTAATTCATTCTTTATCATAATGCTTGCAGTGGAGAGGTGTCTTTTTTGCAGAGAGTGAATTTTCTTTTTCCATGCATTGCCTCTAAAAACTTCCTTGTCTTCAACATCAATGATTTTATAACTCAAGGTATCAAGTATGCCTTTCTCTGCTTCTGCCAGTGCTCTGAAAGAACAGGCTATCAAGAGAAGAGCTGTACCATTCAGTTCATATGTGGCAAGAATTTTCTGTGCTTCAAAAAGAGTCTTGGAGAATTCCTGACTGTCTACTTGCTGCAGAAACCTGAAGACTTCAGAAGGAATCTGGACATCTTTCTGAGGCATGGAATACATCTTTTCCTGGATGTCACACTTTACTTTATACACATCTGCACGGAATCCCTTAAAGCACAGGTGCTGAGTAGCAGCATCATAATGAATCTCCATCTCTGGGTTCTCTTTGCTTAGATCCTCCAGGAAACCACTGTGCTGCAAAAGAAAATGTTTCCCCGGAGAAATGGCCACGTTCTCCTTCAGACTCTGCTCCTCCTTTCGGACCTTTTCCGTGGTGCTGTCTATTAACTCCTTGATTTTCTGGCCGATGTCTTGGACATCTTCTGATTTTCCGGCTAAGGTGAGACTCTCCTTATCAAACTCAATCAGAACCCTGTCATCTCCTACCTCATGCTGTATGATGTTCCACACTGGCGGATACACTTCGAACACCTTAACTTCGTACTTAGCCTTGATGCCAGACAGCACCTCGGAGGCGTCTCTCTGCCAGGTCTTGATGCTTGGTCTGTGACTGACTAAGGAGGCAGCAGGTCTGACGGTCACTGTGCCGTTGATGTCAGACCATGTTAGCTCGCAGTGACAGCGTCTCATTTGGTCATTTATCTCCTCAATCAGATGATTATGTTTTTGAAAGAACTTCCACAAAGGAAGGCCCAGTGACTCTTGGAAAGATGCTGGAAGCTTGACCAGCGGCTTCTCTTCGCCATACAAGGCTGTGCCCAGAGAAGGATAATAGGGGAAGACAGACAGTGGCATCCTGTTGAAACTGTGCTTCTTGGCCAGAATGGTGCCTAACACTTTAAAAACAAAATAAAAAAAATAACAGTAATCTCAATACTATGCATTTCCAAAGAACACAAAACAAAACAAACTTTTCAGGAGGGCAAAAGTTTCTGCTGTTTGTAGAACTCAAAGGTGCCCTTCTCCCATGTGCTCAGCTGTAGACTGATGCTAACCACAACAAGACAGACTCCATTTAGGGCTATGATGACTTTATACCCAAATTGCTCTACACTGAAATCATGCTGAATCTATCATTTTTCTGATGTCACTGATGTATGTGGCACAATAAAAAACAGACACTAATTTGGACACAGGCATGAGGATGGTGTTTGTACCAACACAAGGAATGATTTAAGGGCTGGAGAGATGGCACATCAGCTAAGAGCACTAGGCTGCTCTTCTGAAAGACCCGGGTTCAATTCCCAGCACCCACAAAGCAGCTCACAACTGTCTGTAACTCCTGTTCCCTCACATGGATATACATGCAGACAAGACACCAACGCATATAAAATAAAAAATAAAGAAAGAATTAAAAAATCATTTTAATCCTCTGGGTGGATCATTCTGCATTCTATCCCTTTCTGTATAGTCCCAGAATTTAACTTCCATAGCTAACTTCATTTCTCAGGAGAAGATAATTGTGACAGCACTCTGTGTAACTTTCCCAAGGGCTTTACATGAATTTCCTGTGTTTACTCTTGACAGTGGCCTTCTCAGGTAGAGATTCTATTACACCCATAGATGGAGGTGAGAAAGCCGAGGCTGGGGCAAGTCAGGGTTCTATAAACCCAGGGAAGTATCTGAGCTAATTGCCAGTGGGAGCCAACATAGACCCTGTTAAATAAACAGAAAGGGGTGGAAAATGCCCCCCACAATAGATTACATAATGCCTTATTAACCTTGAATTTTCTTAACGCTAATGAGAAAGGAACAACAGCGGCAGAAAGGCATTGGATAATGGAAAAGTCTGCTAAACTAAATCAACTGGTCTATTTCAAGGATGTGCTGACCTCTCAATGGAAGCCAGGAGATGTGCTATGTTGGGGAAGGGGTTTTGCTCTTGTTTCCACAGGAGAAGAAAAATTGTGGATACCATCAAAATTAATAAAGGTTCAATTTGAAGAGGAGAAACCTCTTGGAAAAGAGAAATAACAGCATCCACAATGATGATATTCATACAGGTGGAAAGAAAAACATAGAATGGGGGCAGGGTTCTGTTCTTATCTCCACAGGAAAACACTCATCTTTAAAAAATTCAAGGGACCCTGGATGTTTGAATACTGACTGATGGAAAAATAACTATCCAATAGGGACTATCAAGAAAACTGAGCAGGTTCTATGAATATGGGGCTCTGGGATGTACTAAATCATATTTCTAACTTTATAGAGCTGGTTTTGGAGTTGACTTTCGGCTCAGTCCCTCTCTGATTCCAAGCCTGTTGTTAAGAGAAAAACCCAGAGTTTCTGTCCTCTGCCAAGAGCCATGATATGAGACAAAAAGAAATATGAATTTAGATACATCTTTGCTTTTTCTTCATATCTATCATACTCTTCATTGAATATACCTATCATACCTTTCATTAAATATATGTATGTCTGTATATGTCTATATAATTAATGTTTAAGTTTTCCACAGTGAGCAATGAGTTTTTTCTGCACTGATTTTTGAAGTTTCCAGGAAGAAGATGGGGCCCCCATAACAACAACTCCACTGGGTTGATATGACGTCATGATACTGATAGCGCTACTACAAGTCCTGTTTCGGGTATCCAGCTGAACATATGATTCCAACTTGGTCAGCTGAAATGGTGCACATCTTGTACAACATTCTGGCCAGACCTCAACAAAATGCTCAGAGACTGTTTACAATTTTAAAAGACATTGATCTTAAAATTTAACTATCATTTTTCTTTCACAGGATCCTTCAGAAAGAATATCACCCCCATGACAGCTGAAAGTAATTCTAGAGGAAGATGTCCCCTCTCCCAACAAAGATTGTCCTCGGATTTAGGGACAATATTTAGGGTTTGCTTATAATTAATATACAGTTGAGGGTTGGGAGAGGAATTTTATAATCTCAGGGATCTTTTTGAAAAAAAAGTGGGAAAATTGGATAGATAATAATGATGGTATTTGTGAGTTATTATTTATACATAATTACATTGGTATAAATTTTTTGTATATGGATACAAAGTTAAATTATATTGAATATTGTATGCATGCTTGCTTCTATCTCTGTTTAAAACATTTTTATGTCTTGATGTATATTGTATTAATATATGTATACCATATTGCAGTGTACATTTCTACCTCTGACTAAGATACTTATTTATTATTTATGTATTGCTATTCATTGTTTACATTTGGAGGTAATTGTTCTCATTTATTGCACAGTTGTTTATTCTCTTAGGCTTTAAGTTAGATAGGTATTAAGAATTGTAGATCAATAGTCATCTATGTTTGTCATATTTATAGTTAGACTAATCAGGTTCTTTAGATACATAGAGATTATATTTTGTATAAACAGTCTTCAACCTCTTCGAAGAGCTGTAGAAAATGGCATTTAATTTAATCTTAGAGTTCTGTGGTAGTGAGACACAATTACTCCTGGCAACACCGACCCAAGAGATTGTTGAGCACCAAAGACACTCCACTTGGAGCTTGTCTTCTTGACAAAACTGGCCTCTGGGCAAGGAACTGCCCATACCTCAATTACTGACAAAATACACAGTATCCAGAAATGGATAAACAGAACTGTCAAAGACAGGGTAAGACGGTTTTAAAAAATCTCTTGCCTGTTAAAATCCGGAAATGGATAAGCAGAACTGTCAAATCTTGCCAAGACAGGGTAAGATGGTTTTGTAAAATCTCTTTCCTGTTAAAAATAATCTGCCAGTTATTCTAGGCCTTAGTCAAAGTTGGTTGCTTCAACGCTGAAAACATGAGTTTGGGTGATTGCCCAGGTAGCCAGTTGTCTCTGTGATTTGTTACATGTTTTGGAAGTTGTTTGATTGCACTTCCTAATTACTCAGGTAACATTATTTCTCTTCCCGGATCTTCTACGGGGTTGAAGACTAGGTAAATGTAGCAACTTTCCTCTCATGACTTGCCAAGTTATTTATTATGCAAGACTTGGGCTAGGTAGGATAGGATATTTGTTATTATTGTATATAATTTTGTAGTAGGTTTAGAATGCTCTTACTTAAACAAAAGGGGGAGGTGCTGTGGGAGGACCTTCAGCTCCTTCAGCCAACAGTCACTGAAGTACGAGCCCACTGTGCTGCAGGAGCGCCTTCTGCTCCTTCAGCCAATAGCTCCTGAAATACCAGCCCATTGGGCGTGGTCTATTTATCTTTTAAAAAGAGCAGCAAGCCTCAGTCAGCTCTCTTGGTTCCAGTGCTTAATTCCTGCACCTGCTCCAGCGACTAGGCTCCTTTCCTGACGGTTGGTGCTTTGTGAGTTTAACCCCAAAATAAATGCTCCTTTAAATACTAACTGGAGTGGGATTGTTTTGCGCATTAAGATCCCATGGTCTTGCTCCTATACCAAATCAAAATCATCCTCACAGTCATTGGAGAGTCCAGCCCCAGAGGTCACAATTTAGTAAGGCCTTCCCCATTATATCTCCTGGTCACCATGTGTACCAGGACAGCCACCACAACCCACCCTGACTGAATGCTCACGTTCTCTCTCTTTCTCCAGGACTCTGCTCACTTTGTTTTAGCTGTTGGTCAAGTGTAAGTAGTATCAGCATGGAAATTAGAGTCAGTCCTGCAACAACCTGGATTTAAATGGCTCCCATGGCAGAAGGATGCTAAAACATGATACCCTGGTGAAGGACTCAGTCCTAGCGCAGGTATCAGGCCTGAGGGAAGGAATGTGACCTTCAGAGGCCCAGCCTCACACAGGGCTCCAGAGAGGCTGGACAGCCTGAGTGACCTCCAGCTCAGACTCAGCACCCCCTAGGCCAAACACTGCTGAGGGACTGTTTCCTTTCCTCCTACAGCATCCTCTGAGGTAACTCCAACTCTACAGATGAGAAAACAGAAGGTTTGAGGGCTCATAAAGGTCACCATGCCAGTGACCTCCAGTCAGGATTGTAACTCAAGTCTGTCGGACTCAAGAACCACTGATGATGTCATCAACAGGACTTCCATCTCTTCCCCAGGTTATGAGAAATCTCCATGATCCTATCTCAGCACAGGCACATCACAGGGGGAACAGGAACGCTTTCTAGAACTTCTGAATGCTTCTGGTCCATCTCTCCCTAAACTTGTTGATTAGAGAATCAATGCAGGGACATAAAACACAGATCTATGGCTGTGAGTACGGCCTGTCAACGTTCCTAGAATGGCGACCTTCAGTCACAGGCCGGACTCCTCAGAGACTCTCCCTGTCTCTCATGAGCTTGTTCTGCTTCTCCAGAACCTGCCTTGCTGCCCTCGTTCTGCACCAAATCCAGATGAATGAGAGACTGGTGCCATTTCTGACCAATTAAGGAATGACTGAAATGGCCAGCCATCCAGGTCTTCCCGGGTGGCAGGCCAAGACACGTTACCTTTGCAGTCTGAAAACTCAACCAGCGCCGAGCTCTCTTCTGGGAAGCACTCAACCTGGGTGACTCTTCCGCCCCCGTTGAAAGGGTTTTCAAAGTAGAGCTGTAGCTGGTATTCATCTACCCCAGGAGGCAGGTTTTCCACCCTAACTACATTTGTTGTTTCCAGAAGTCTCGGGGCAAGCTGCAGCTGTCGGTTCGAATGGTGACCCATACAATCACTAATAAATTTTTTGGTATCTACAAAACAGAAAGAAAACGAGAACATTTCAGTGGCATCTCTATATGGTATGGGGGGGCTTGGCCACAACCCAGAACAGGACTAGTCAGCTACTGTATTTTCTTCTACTGAGCTGTCCTTTGGCCATGGCCAACCCTCCTGAATGCACTCCTCACAATGCCACCCCTCCCCCTATTTTCTCAAGTCCATTTATTCCCACTGTGGCAGCAGGTAGGAGCCCACATCCACAGCCAGGCTCCTGACTCCAAACACACATCAAAGCAGCACTTTCTGCTTTATTTTCATGTTGCCATGCACAAGTAGTCATGAATCAGGTGGTGGTGCCGCACGCCTTTAACCCTAGCACTCGGGAGGCAGAGACAAGCAGATCTCTGTGAGTTTGAGGCCAGCGTGGTCTACAGAGCTAGGTTCAGGACAGCCAGGGCTACACAAAGAAACCCTGTCTCAAAAAAACCAAAACCTAAACGAAAACAAACAAAGCCAACAACAAAAAGTCAACTAGCTATGTTTTCAAGGTTCTCTTTTGTCCTTGTATACACAACTGCCCATGTCTGCAGTGCCCTTGTCTGAAATGCTCTTCTCCGAATGGGATCGGTGGTTTTATGGTGTGGCTAAAGATAAAACTGAACCATGCTACCAAAATACGGCCATGTCTACAGCCCTCCCTCCTCTGTTTTTTCAGTTGGTCCTATTTACTTTCAGGACTCAGCCTAACTATCTCTTTTAAATCAACAGGGGGATGGTGGGCCTGTCATGTGCCAATCATTTTGCTGGGATCTGAGAAATGAATACAAGTCCTTGTTTGTGTATCACTAGGCAGGTTTGGAACTTAAGCACAGTTGAATTGCCTTTTGGACTCCAATAAGGAACAGATGAAATGGAGACTCAGACTTGGTATATGGTCTATATATGGTCTCTAATTTGAACACTAAAGCAGGGGTTGCCAAATGTTTAAGAGGAGGGAACAGTGCCAGTATGAACAAGTGTGGTGTCCTGTGGAGATGGTCAGGTGACACTGCTGGAGGACACACTCAGGTGGGGACAACTATGCACGGTCCTGTCTCCACCCCTCTCAGGTTACTACACCTGGGAGACAGACTCTTTCGTCTCCATCATTCATTGACACACATGCCTCCCTCCTCCTCCCAGACTGAGTTCTTCTAGAGAGGGAGCTATGATTTTAGTCATCTTTGTGCCTCAGCCCATAGACCAGTACCTGGCCCACAACAGTGGCCATAGTTTAGACCAAAACTGTCCCTGAGGCCCATGTGTTAAAGTCTTAGTCCTCACCCAGGTGCTATGGGAAGTAGTGGATCCTTTAACAAGTGAGGCCTGTGGGAAATGTCCCAGTCATTCATGGAGGAGACAGGGATAAGTCGAGCCTGGAGCCTCCCCCCCTTTCTCTCTCTTTATCTCTGTCGGTCTGTCTCTCTGTGTGTCTCTATCTGTCTGTCTGTCTCTGTCTCTCTCTTGTCTTTCTCTGTCTCACTCTCTCTCCTCGATGCTGGCACTATGCATACCGTTTCAATGTAAGCCCCAGGGCAGCAGGACTAACTGACCATGAACTGAAGCCGCCCAAACTGTGAACTGGCATAAATCGCTCTTTTTGGAGGCTGATGACCTCTTGTCTTTATTACAGTAATATAAGCTAACAAGTATGCACTCAAGATTGCACTAAGGGTACGTCTGTTGGCATCATTGCCTTACAGAACTGTGGCATGGTAACAGGCCAGTCTTAACTCCTCCTGGGGAAGTAGAGGAAGAGTTCAAACTCTTCCAGTTAGAATCGCCTGGGACTTTCTATTTATCCCCCCACCCCACCCCATCCCACCCCACCCACTCAAACAATCATGTAATTAAGGGCAGTCTATGAAATAGACCCAAATTGGATTTCAAAATGAATTTGTTCATCTTTCCAAAATCTGAGGGGAAAGGCCCCTGTATTGGCTTAGAGGCCTTGTTTACTCACTACGACAAAGTGTCACACACTCAGAGATGTCCCAAACCCTGTGGTGTGTTGGGCAGAAGCCTGGGAATGCAGGGCCTCCCTGAGGCTCACCTATAGGCTTCTGAAAGGTAACCACGGCAACGCCAAAATCTCGGATCACTTCCACCTTAAAGTCGGCACTGGGGAGGCCGCTTATATTCTCCACCAGGAAGGTCAGCACTATGTCAGTCATTTTCTCTGGCAGGTTTTCAAATGCCACCATGGAGGGAACAGTTTCACATTCTTTCAGGACATCTTCTGTTCTGTTGCTGGGAGAATGTGCTGTATCCAAATCATCTGAGGAAACTGGAAATTACAATGAAAGGTGTAAGGTATCAAATCATGGTTTAATTAAGTACGTTATCCCGAGACAACCCTAGCCCTTATCCATATCTTGGCTAACTCTGCTAAAAGGACATCACAGTAGAACTTTTGAATTAGTGAATTAAAAACTAAAATGTAGCCTGTGTGGTGGTGCATGTCTTTAATCCCAGCATCCAGAGGCTGGGACAGGCAGATCTCTGTAAGCTCCAGGCCAGCCTGGCCTACAGAGTGTGCTCAAAAACAAAACCAAAAATGTAGTAGTTGGGGGTTTTGTTGTTGTTCTTAGTGGATTAAAAACCAAAAGTAGCCCTTGTTGTTTTATTTTGCTGTTGTTGTTATCACTAATTCAATTTTATTATATTTTCTGTTCTGTCTTTCTGAGGAAGGTGTTGTAGGGTGCTGCGGGCTGCGTTCCTGCCGCCCCAGCTCCTGGCTGCCTGGCTAGCTTATGCCCCGAAATAACAACAAACAAACTGTATTCATTTTAACACTGTCTGGCCCATTAGCTCTAGCTTCTTACTGGCTAATTCTTACATCTTGATTATCTATTTCTATTAATGTGTGTTGCACCTCAAGGTGCGTTTACCAGAAAAGATTCAGCATGTCTGACCTGGCAGCTGGCTGCATCACGTCTGGCTCTGAGAGGAGCTGCCCTGCACCTGAGCTCACGTCCTCTTTCTCCCAGCATTCTGTTCTGTCTACTCCACCCACCTAAGGGATGGTCTATCAAATGGGCCAAAGGCAGTTTGTTTATTGACCGATGACCTTCCTCCATCATTTCCCCTTTTTCTGTTTAAACAAAAAGGCTTTCACTTTAACATAGTAAAATCACACATAACAAAACAATTATCAAGCAATATTTACAGTTACAATATCTATATCTACTTTATCCTTTATCATAACTAAGGAAAGCTATAACTATCTATCTGTTCTTCAACTCCATCAAAGACTCCAGAAGGATATAATATTACCTAAGTAAATGAGAAGTAAGCAACTTACAAAACTCTAGAAATCACAGAGACATCTCACTGCCTGGACAGTCACCCAAAGTTCCTCTATACTGTTGAGGTATCCATCTTCAGCCTACACACCCATAGTTTCCAGAGACATTTCCATGAAGCAGGAAATTTCAAAGTCAGATCAGTCACTATCTGCTGTGTCCTGCAGAATGTCTCACAGACTCTATCATGAATCAGGAACCCCTAAAGATCATCTCACCTTTAGGCAAGTTCAGCAGTCCTCTTTCTGTGGGTTCTTCATGTCCATTATGCAACAGTCCAGGCAAGAGCAGTTTCTTGCCCAAATGGCTATCAAACTCCATAAGGTGCCTCTTCATTGCCCATCTTCTTCTTGAAGTAGATTGGTGCTGCCAGGAGCAGACGTGTCTCATTGTCATGAAAAGCCCTAAATTATTAAAGCATTAAATAGCATATTCCATAGTCTTTGAAAGATATGAAGAATGTCTATCTAAAATATATCTATGTACATCTAGAAAAATCTAACTAACATGACTACAAGCTTGATTATTATTAATGATTATCCATTAACAACCTATATTTCCTAATTATACATTACATTTTAAAAATGAACTATACAATCACAATACCTTAAATCAAGAGCAGAAATACATATACATATAACAAAATTGACCTTAAAATCCATACCAATGCAAATTATTCATACCTATATCATTTCCCCCTTTAAATGTAAAAGAACATTTATAAACAATATTTGGGAATATGGGCGCAGTTATTTCTCTCCAAACTGATTCCTGATGAATTGGGGCACTATTAATCAGATATTTCAGGGTATAACCTGTGTGCTAGGTTTATCTCAGTTGTCAATTGAATGAAGTAATTTTTTGAGGGTGTTCACAGCAACCTTTCAGGAGGGCGTGGTCTATTATACCATATTGGGATAGAGGCAATCCAAAGAGTCTCATCCTCTGTGAAAACAAAAGAAACTCCTTTCCAAAGCATCATGTCCTTAGATCCAAATTTTAAAGTCAAGGTATTTTGAAAATATCTATCTTGGATTAGTTCAGCAGCATTTATAAACAAATACCTATTAGCAGCTCTTGCTCCTTCCTCAGCATTCAAACAATTCAAACAGAGTATAATAGCATAGAGTATCAAGATTCTCTGTGTATTTTCCATCTGTGTGTGGCTTTATTTTAACCTCTAATTTGTTTAATTTTACTTTTTTTTTTTTTTTGCTTTTTGAGACAGGCTCTCTGTATATCTTTGACCTGGAATAACTCTGTAGACCAGGCTATCCTTGAACTCTCAGAGATCCGTCTGTCTCTGCCTCCCAGGCATTGGGATTAAAGGCGTGTGCTACCACACCTTGGAGTCACAGAGGTCAATCTCCCTCCACCTCCCAAGTGTTGGTATTAAAGGTGTGCACTACCACACCCAACTCCTCTCTTTCTTCCTTTTTTTTTTTTTTGGTTTTTACTTTAAGAACTTTAACTTTTAGCCTGCATATATTTTTAACACACTGTAAATCATTTAAAGGTTTTCTTTGTCTTTGAATCTCTCTTTACTGTATATCTCTCTTTTTCTGACCACACAAGCCTTTAAAATTTACCAAGCAATATAGGTAGGATTAAAGCCGTGGCTTTGAAGGCTGGATCCAGCCCATTCCTTAGCTTTCCACCCTCATGGCAGAGGTACCGATTGTAGCCACGTTTATTACCACAACTCTGTGGCGTTTCAAGGTCCCTGCCAACAAGTAAGCTGCAGCATTATGTCCACAGACAACACTCAAGTCCTCTCTCTATAGTCGGCCCTCCTGCCTCAAACAGTCAGAGTTTGCTCTGGCAGGACAGCCCAGAAAGCTGGCATTTTTAAATGGCACAGTTTTTCCTGCTACGGCTGAAAACCGAAAAGCATGTGTTCAGCTTTTCATCAACACCATTTAAGTGTTTCGTGGCAGGACCTCTTAAAAGAGCTGCAGGATTTTGCAGCTAAAGCTGACTCAGGAAGCCTCTCTTAGATGAGAGCAGTTGCTTGCCTCTGGCAAGCAGAGCAGACCCGAGAAATTGCTGCTACCAAGAAAACATGCTTTACTCTATCCTTTACTATGCTTTACTCCTGCCTGCACCTGGGCAGACTGCAGAATCAGGCTTAGGCAGGCAGAAGAGCATGGCGGATTCAAGCCGCCACACAGAGACGTGTTTTTAGACTGCGCAGTTCTCTGCCTGTCAGATTTGGCTGTAACTTGGATGAAAAGAATTTCTGTGCTGCATGCTCAGTCTCAGAATTAAAGTGCTGAGTGCCGCTCCTACCTGGCAGCCCCAGAGCTAGCACAAAATGGTACGTCTCCATTTTGAAATTTTCCTGACTCAGCAGCAGGAAAAAACCTGGCTGTTTTAAAATGCCAGCTTTCTGGGCTGTGCCGCCATTGTGATCTCTGTCTGGCTCCTGCGGGAGACAGACCTTTTGAATGGAGTATTTGGAGTAAGTGCTACGATTTGTTTGATGGCAACTAGACTCACTGTGTGCCTAAAAGGAAGTCATTGTGTGCTGTGGCTCAGAGGCACAAACAGCTCCACCACGCTATTGGTGCAATGTGCAAGGATCAGAGGCACAAACGGCTCTGCCATGTTGGACTGAGCGGGGCAAGCAGGCAGTACCTGTTTTTGACCTAGTAATTGTCACAGCTTAGATTCTTAAGCGCTCAGTGATTTAAAGGCGCAAAACAAAGTGCTCCTGGATAGTAAAAAAAAAATTGCATATTCACAATAAAACAGATTCAGACACTGTTGGATGAATGTACGTAGGCTTGGGAGAGAGAAGAAAAAGAATATAAAGAATAAAGTTAATGTCTTAAAAAAGGGTAAAGTCTTTAAAGAGACAGAGTACAGATAGTTATAGATTAAAAGAAATAAAGAAAAATAAGCCACGTAAAAATGGAAAATTCAGAGAGTCTGGATTATGTACATTGTGTTTTCTTTAAAATTTTTGACGGTGAAGGAGCTAAGTACAGAGAGGCATTTCATTACATGGGCTGCCAAGCTAAACCAGAATGGATATAAGGGTATTACGATTTCAAAATTTGGGTCTAAGGATATGATGCTTTAGAGAGGGTCTTCTTTTGTTTTCACAGAGGACCAGGCCCTGTGGATTGATTCTATCCCGATGTGATATGATAGACCACGACCTCCCGAAAAGTTTCTGTGAACACCCTCAAAAAATTACTTCATTCAACTGCCAACTGAGATTAACCTGGCACACAGGTTTATGCCCCAACGGTACAGAGGAACTTTGGGTCCAGGCAGCGAGATGTCTCTGTCATTTCTAGAGCTTTGGATTTCTTGTTTGCTTAGGTAATATTATATCCTTCTGGAGTTTTTGATGGAGTTGAAGAATGATTAGTTATAGTTATAGTTTTCCTTAGTTATGATAAAAGATAAAATAAATATAATATTGTGGCTGTAATTCTTGCTTGATAACTGTTTTGTTATATGTAATCTTACTATGTTAAAGTTAAAGTCTTTCTTTTTTGTTTAAACAGAAAAAGGGGAAATGATGGGGGAGAGTCTTCTGTTTTGTGTTAATTTCATTGGTTAAATAAAGAGACTGCCCTGGCCCTTTAATAGGACATAAATTATGTAGGCGGAGTAAACAGAACAGAATGCTGGGAGAAAGAAGCTGAGTCAAGGAGTCGCCACAATTTTCCCACTCCAGGCAGACGCAGGTTAAGATCATTCCTGGTAAGCCAGCTCGTGGGCTAAACAGATTATTAGAAATGGGTTAGGTCAATATGTAAGAGCTAGCCAATAAGAGGCTGGAACTAATGGGCCAGGCAGTGTTTAAAAGAATACAGTTTCCATGTAATTATTTCGGGTAAAGCTAGCCAGGTGACGGGAGGCAGCCCAGCCCGCTGCTCCTATCACAACAAGTGAGAGACCCTGTCTCCAGGCCGGAAGGCAGAGTTATGCAGGGAAAGAATTCCTCTCCCCTAGATTCGGTGTCTGCATCTCTTGGTTGTTCTTGCTCACCTTTTTCAGTATGGTTCTTCATTTGGTGCCCTTTACACGGATATTATTAGCTGCTCCTTCATTTAAGTCTTGAGCAGGACCCACCCACCAGCAAAGCAGGAGACCTGAACCCAGCTCCAGTGCTGGCTGTTTCCTGTGCAATTGAGGAAGGAAGAGCTGGTGCCATCCAGAGAGACACACAGCAAACATCCACTACAAATCCTGTCCTTAGCAGGGCAGTGGTGGCGCACACCTTTAATCCTAGCACTCAGGAGGCAGAGGCAGGTGAATCACTGTGAGTTTGAGGCCAGCCTGGTCTACAAGAGCTAGTTCCAGGACAGGCTCCAAAAACTACAGAGAAACCCTGTCTTGAAAAACCAAAAAGAAAAAAAAAAGAAAAAGAAAAGAAAAAAAGAAAAAAGATCCTCTCTTTGCCACTACAAGTTCTATCCTTGCTATTACTAGCCACCAAAACACAAGTGTCTATCACCACCTCCCACATCTTCCTCTCCTCTCTTCATCTCCCAAAGCAAAATAAAAAACAAAACAAAACAAAAAGCTGGTCCTGTTCCTCTAAAGCTAACCAGAAGAACAATGGGCTGCCTCAGGGAATGCTTTAAACACGTCTGGCTCAAACTTGAAAGAAGATGCCCCTGCAGATGGCCCCAAGGTGAGCGGAACCTGTCTGATATGAATCTAGACATCTAGATGAAGCTCTCCCAAGATACTTGTTTAATAAACACAAAACTGCCTGGTCAACACCAGGGCTGCCTTAGCTGAGACTTACCATTTTCTGTTGCTTCTTTTTTTGTCTCGGATTCCTAAAAGGCAAACAGCAAGACAGCATTAATTCAAGAATCATTTCTTTTTGTCTGTTTGGGTTTTGTTTGGTTGGTTTTTGTTTCTTTGCTTATTTGTTGGTTTGGTTGGTTTTATTTGTTTCTTCGAGACAGAGTTTCTCTGTGTAACTGTCTGACTGTCACGGAACTCTGTAGACCAGTCTGGCCTCGAACTCACAAAGATCTACCTGCCTCTGCCTCCCGAGAGCCAGGATTAAAGGCATGTACCACCACCACCTGGAGACTATGAATCATTTCATATATAAATAAAACACCTCTTGGGCCAGGCTGGAGATGTAAGTTAACTGAAATGATAATGACACATTTGGATAATGGATTGAAAGCTACATGTCACAGTTGTCTTCTTGCTGGTCACAATAATCACTGATGAAATGAGACACACACAGGAGACTCCCATGAGGCAGCTTAGCCAGCAGTTTGCCTGATTTGGCACTTAGTTAATGTTTCCTGTATGAACATGGGTGCACGTGCTTCAGAGAGGTCCCTGACAATCTTCTTCACAGCTGAGGGAACAGCACACACGGGGTACACTGCTGGCCTCAAGATGATGGAAACAGAACAGCAGGCTTCTGGTTATAAAGACACCAAGACCAATGGATACAACTTTGACATCCCAAATATATTACTATTGAGACTCCCAGTCTTGACTCTTCCAAAAATGACAAAAATGACAGCTTCTCCATTGTTTACAGTCCTTGCTCCCTCCAGAGTCCCAAGCTGCCATTCTCAGGCTACTGTGACTTAGGCCCTCATCTACCATTTTTCTTTTTGAGACATAGTCTCACTGTAGCCTTGGCTGGTCTGGATTCACTATGTAGATCAGGCTAGCCTTGAACTCATAAAGATCCTCCTACCACTCCCTCCTGAGTGCTGGGATTAAAGGTGGGTGCCACCTCACCCAGCTCATCTACACCATATTCATCATAGAGATTTCCGCACACCTTGTAATAACGTCCCATGTCCTTACCTTTTCTGGAACTGCCTCCTTAGAGACTGAGGCTTTCTCTGGGTCTTCGGGCAACCGGACAGTTAACTTGAATATCCCTTTTCCTGGCCACACTAACTCATGATTCTCTTTCTTCAGAACATTCTGCCGAACTGAAGCATTAAAAAAATAAAAAGATTTTAAGCCAAATTTCAAGCAATATTTCCTTACATAACTAGTCCATGATTTCTACAAATTTATTGTTATGAGCCAGCAGCTCAGCCCATCTCCCTAAGCAGCAAGCCCTTGTAAAAGAAGGAGAACTCAGCACAGGGATGTGAATGTCACTGTGTGTGCATTATTCATGTTGTAGACATGTGGGCATATGGAGGAGTGCACACCCCTGGTCACGTGGAGGCCACAGCAAGACACTGGGCATTTCCCTGCATGGCTCTCTGAGTTCTGGCCCGGAGATGGGGTTTCTCACTGAAGTTTTCTCATTGCCTAAGCTTGCTGTGATCTGCCCATTTCTGCCCTCTACACTGGGCACATGGAGCCATGCCTAGCTGTTTACGAGGGGACTGGAGTTTCAAATTCTGGCCCTCACACTGACACAGCAAGCTGTCTAACCCAGTGAGCCATTCCCCTGCCTCTAAACTTCCTGGGGTGGTGCGGTTTATTTGTTGATGGAGCTTTCTTGAGACAAGGCTACTATGCAGCCCTGGTTGCCTAGAACTTGCTCTGTAGACCAGGCTGGACTCACACTCACAGAGACTTGCCTGCCTCTGTCTCTCAAGTGCTGGGGTCAAAGCATGTGCTGCCATGCCTAGATTACTTCTTATTATTCATTGCTTTATCTTAGTTATTGAGTATTCCCAAAGGGCCTTGAGATTACAACCATGGTTGCCAGCTCATGGTCCTGGAAGTTTTAAGAAATGAGTTCTAGAAGAAGCCAGATTTCCCTAGAGGAAGGGGTGATCCTGGGACCCCAGCCCTTTTCTCCTTTCTGTATCACTACATAGCCAAGAGTTCCCGAGAGGGTGTACTGCCTTGTGCCATTGGCCCGAAAAGAGCAGGTCAATTGATTGTAGACCAAAAACTCCAAAATTGTAAAGCCTAGATAAACTCTTCCTCTATTAAAGGTGATTATCTTGGATATGTTATCACACAAGGGAACTCTGGTGAATGCTGTTAGCATCCTGCTACACAAATCTTACTTACACAGCCTCAGCCTTCTTATTGGTTACTGTGGTCGTTGGAATTGTTTTGAGCCAGTCAGTGAATTCCATTGAAGAAATATAGAGTGTAGTAGTACAGAACCTGTACTGGACTGGGTGGGTTCTGAAGGTGTGAATATTTATAATCACAGGGACAACTGTGTACATGGGGTGAGACCCATGCTGTAGACAGATGACCCAGTTGGTCATCAGAATGACCAGAAGTCTAGCCATTATACTGCAATGATAAACAACCCATATTTGGTCGGAGAGGGAACAGAAAAAAAAAAAACTAGAACGAGCCGCGGTGGTGGCACACACCTTTAATTTCAGCACTTGGGAGGCAGAGCCAGGCAGATCTTTGTGAGTTTGAGGTCAGCCTGGTGTACAAGAGGTAGTTCCAGGATAGGCAGGCCACTTTTATACAGAGAAACCCTGTCTCAAAACGAAGCAAATCACTCAAACAAACAAACAAACAAAAATAGACTACAACAGATTTTGAAAAACAGAATTAGAGCACCAGACAGCTAAACTTAGTGAAACTCTACAGAATCCAAAGACTTGCCATTTGATTTCCAGTTCACCCACAGTCTAGCTGAGTGGCTATAAAGAACTAAACACTTCTGGAACAGAGGTTTCCCACTGAAAGTATTTTCTAGGAACGCTGTCAACCACATGAAGAGCTATGAAAGTGTCAACTGTGATATCAGAAGCTGCAGCTAGAGAGAAGAGGAAAATCAGTGTCGCTCAGATCATGGAGAAGCAGAAAGGAACAGGGAGGGACACGGCCATCATAGAGAACAGGAAAAGTAAGGAAGGGGTGTGACTATCATAGAGAATGGGAAAGGAACAGGAGAAGCCATTATAGAGAACAGGAAAGGAACAGTGGGGCGTGGCCATCATAGAGATCAGGAAAGGGATAGGAAGGAGCATGGCCATCATAGAGACCCTTCAGGAACAGTAAGGGGCATAGCCAGCACGGAGAACAGAAGAGTAACAGGAAGGCCCCTACCAGCATAGAGAACAAAAACGAAGGAGAACAGGAAATGAAAGGAAAGGGCAAGGCCAGTATAGAGAACCAAAAGGAACAGGAAGGGTGTGTCCAGCTAGAGGATGGTGCAAACAGGTCAAGAAGAAAGATACCAGAGACTTGGTGTTCACAGCTACTGCAAGACATCAGGGTCCCCTTGTTCTCTGATGGACAGCTAGTCTGATGAGCTCAGAGCCTGTCACAAAGGGAAACATGATGGCTCTCCCACCTCAACCATGAAGTCGGTAGGTCTAGTGACTTCACTTAGATGTCCACCCAGATACAGACATTAGAATCCATCTGAGAAGGAACATGGGACTCTAATTCTACTCTATGAGTAGTCAGAAGTTTCCACAGAAGCTGTACCGGCTGATGAGGGGACTGAGGACTGTTTGACCTCAGGATGACCTCTGTGTGAACAGTCTGAAGCCTGTTACAGAATGTCCTGCACCTCTGTATTATAGTCCTCCTCTTTCCTGGACTTTGGTGAAGTCCACCCAAGGCATCCACGCATGGCCGTCTCTTCTTAGATGTGTGCAATGTGTACAGGCACAAGTATTGCCAGAGAGCCAAGGTGGCAATAACAGTGTGTGCTTCCCATCCAGAAAGTGAATCTGGGAGGAGGAGGCAAAATTCTGATGTCTAGTCTCTCCCCTGTGCCCACCTCAAGTCAGCTATGTTCAGTTTTACTTAAGAAGGTGGGTTCTAGGGTCACAGAGATGACTCCATGGTTAAGAACACTGGCTGCTCTTCTAGAAGACCCCGATTCTGTTACCAGCTCCCACATAATGGCCTATGACATCTGTATGTCCAGTTCCAGGGATTTGATGCCCTCTTGTGGTCTCTGCAAGCACTGCATGCATGTGGTATACAGACATATAAAGAGCAAACACCCATACACATACAATACAAATAAATCTTTTCTGTATGTTGGTATGGTTTTCAGAGACAAGGTTTCTCTGTGTAACAGTCCTTGCTGTCCTGGCATTTGCTTTGTAGACCAGGCTGTCTTTAAACTCACAGAGATCCGCCTGCCTCTGCTTTCCCTGTGCTGGAATTAAAGGCATGCCCCACCACTGCCCAGCCACAATTTTTTTTTTTAAAGAAGGTGAGTTCCCTTATTACAAGAATACCTAAGCCCTCACTTAATAAACAGGGGCCCATTTAAGACTAGAATGTATGATAAAGTGTGTCCACCTGAAATGGGGCTACAGGGATTTGAGTTTGGGTCTGAGAGTATAGCTCAGTGTCCTAAGGGGGGAAAAAAAACACCTACATACTCAACAGTACACAAACCCAGTTGACCTACAAAGGTGAGACCTCCCTGTTGGTACCGGTATACACTACTGCACTGGTAAGCTCAGTAGTACTGCCCAGCTGGTGTAGGTTTATATGAATAGAGTCAGGCCTGCTCAGGGTGTTTCTGGGACAGAGGGTGGGGCCTCTACAGGAAAGGAAAGCTGCTGCACTAGGGAAATTCCAGCTGCCTTGCTGAGGAGGAAGTTTCCTCAAAAAGGAAACCAAAAGTGAATAGAAGTGTAGGTTTACGTGAATTCATGCCTGCTCAGGGTGTTTCTGTGAAGGAGGGTGGGGCCTCTACAGGAAAAGAAAACTGCTGCCCTAGGACTGCAGGGTAAATCTGCTGGGAAATTCCAGCTGCCTTGCTGCTGAGGAGGAAGTGGGGCCTCAAATAGGAAACCGAAAGTGAATAGAAGTTCTAGTCACCCCAAAGACTGGCCTGTAACAATGTTCCATTTTAGTGTTCTGAGTCATCTGTGCTGGGAATGAATGAGAGGAATCAGCTGAGCCACCTGGGAGAAGAGGGGCTGTGGACTGGGAGTCCCTGAGGGAGAAAGCTGAGCTGGGGTGAGAGCCCAGCCTTCACCTCAGCTGCCCAGGGCCTGCTGGGAAGGCTACAGCTGGGACTGCACCCCCACAACCATACTTCCCCATGCTGTGTATGTCACTAAACTACCAGTATCCTATAGATCTCCATTTTGTTGGTTTGAGGCTCTCAATGAACAACAGAGATTTTTCAGACCTCAGCACGTCCCAGTCACCTCAGAGGGCTGGTGGCAAATGCTTCCCCACTCACCCACATTCTCTGTACTAAAGTGTCTAGAATAGAGCTGGGGCTGGATCTAGTTCCCCCGCCCTCGCTGTGACAAGGATGCGGTAGTCTGTACCCCTAACCTGCGACCGGCATTTGGAGATGGCTCAAGAGAAGAACGCACTCCATAAGGGTTGTGTCTACTGGAGTAGTAACAGCTGGCATCAAACTGGGAACCCTCTAATCCTCTGAGGTGGTTCTCAACCTGTGGGTCGTGACCCCTTTGAGAGTCAAAGGTCCTTTCTCAGAGGTAGCCTAAGACCATCAGAAACAGATATTTACATTACACTTCATAGCAGTAGTGAATTACAGCTGTGAAGTAGCAATGAAAATAAGCTTATGATGGGGTCACCACAGTTTGTATTATAGGGTTGTAGCAGTAGGAAGGTCAAGAACCACACTGCTCTAGGAAAAGAGAAAATGAGAAAACAGGATCTGCTGTCAGCTCTCTGTGGAGCCCACCCTGGTGAAATCCAACCCAGGACTATCCTGGCTAGTGCCAGGACAGGCTCCAAAGCTACAGAGAAACCCTGTCTCAAAAAAACTAAAAAAAAAATAAATAAATAAAGAGTAAGTAATAGTAAAAATAAAGAGTAAGTAAGTAAGGTTCTTGCTTTGCAGAGGGATTCAGCGCCCTGCAGGTCTCTCCTGCCTCCTGACCTGGCTTTCTGAAAATGTGTGTCAATACCTTCTATACCTGTCTCTTTCTTTCATTTTTTCTTCTTGGCTCCTTGTTGGGCTGTTATCTAGTCTACAGCCTGGCTTCCTTGGCCTCCTTGCCCCTCGTTCGCTCCAAAGGTCTCTCCAAATCCAAGGACAAGAGGGAGGAATTGTCTGAATTCTGAGGGTGACCCTGGTCTACAAAATCTCAGGTGGGGCCTGATGGTAGTGGCACACTCCTTTAATCCCACCACTCTGGAGGCAGAGGCGCGCAGATTCCTCTGAGTTCAAGGCCAGTCTGGTTTACAAGAGCAAGTTCCAGGACAGTCTCAAAAGCTACAGAGAAACTGCCTCCTAAAACAAAAACAAACAAACAAACAAAAATATCTGAGGAGGGAACTAATGGTGGCCTTCCTGGAGCCACAGGTCTGGGCAGTCACCACCCTGAGCAAGCAAGGCTGGGCTTCCCTTGCAGATTGCAGACAGAAGTGGGGAGCATTGAACTGCTCAATGGTTCTGGAGCCTTCCTGCCATGAGGGAACCCTCCACTGGAACCCCCACCCCAGCTCAAAGCCCACAACCACTCCAGGCCACCCTGGGGCAGAAGGACAAAGAAGGACTTTGTCCAGGCTGTGGCACTAGAGCCCTGGGACTTTTCCCTCCTCAAGCTCACCTCCCAAAGACATTGTCCCCCACCCCCAACCAGTAGAACTCAGTAGCGCTAGCTGACCCAAGACTCTGCAAGATTCTTAATTCTTTAACTGCACCACTTGAATAATAAAAACATTTTTAAAAAGGAAGGAAAGGAAGAAAGAAGGAAAGAAAGAAGGAAGGAAGAAAAAGCAAAGCACGGGAAGGTTCACAGCACCAGGAAGCTCCTGGAAGAGCAAGGGAACTGCCACTCCTGGATGCGCTGGCCACTCCCGATTCTGACCCCAGGATCTCAGGCTCCCGTCGCGCTGCTCAGAGTTCTGGGCCCCGCACCAATGGCCTGAACCCCAAGCTGGGCGACCCTTTTCGACCTTTTAGCCTCTCACCGTCCTCCGTGGAAAAGAGCACCAGGAAGCTTGCCGGGTTCCCGGGCTGTGGGACGACCTCGCACTCCCCTCCGCCCGACTTCTTTCGGCTCTGGAAGTACATTTGCAACTTGTTGATTAAGGTCTTCGGGGGGTCGGGGCCCCAAGACCCCTCGACCATCAGCGGGAAGGGCCCGGACTCTGCCATCCTGGCAGGCCTGCGAAACCGCTACTGCTGGGTCGCCTAAAGCTGCGCAGAGTTTACTCTGAGTTAACTTCTCTTTCGGTTTCATTTCCTGGAAATTCCTCAGCGTCCTTACTTTCTATTTTCACCTAGCTGACCCCGAATTGGAATAAAGCATCACTCCCAAACTCCCACACACACCCAAGGACCCTGGGGCACTCCCAGTCCCCTCTTTATTTTCCAGCCCCCACAGAGGTGAGTCAATCCCCCTGAGCTGGCAGTCCCCAGGACTCTGGTCTCCAGTGCACCTTCACACTGGCTCCCTAGCTGGGCTCAGCCTGCACTTCACCCCAGCCACAGCTGAGCTTTGCTCCATCCCTAGGATAACTTCAGTATACCTGAAATCCACATTGTATGAGAGAAGAAAAGGGGCTCACAAATGGTACTCCCTGCTTTCTTGGGGACCACCCGTCAGAATTTAACCTGCCTTTTTCCTGCTTCTGAATTCTGTTTTCTCTTCCGTGAAAACTGTGTCTACAAACTCCCAGTTTTGAGGAATGTGAGCTAAGCACCGATCATGTGTGCAACTAAGGGACACAGATGTGGGGACGCAGGAGAGAAGACAGTAAACGGGTGTTGCTGGAGCAGGAGAGCAGGAGCTCCCAGCCTAATTAAGGGAAGGACAGAAGAGCTTATGGGCAGGTGACTTGGCACCTGAAGCCTAAAGGCTATTGAGAAAGGACCTTAGAGGATTGGTGAGGGGAGACTCTGGGTGGTGACTCACAAGCGCAGAATCACTAGGGCTGCTGCATGGTGCTGGAGTGGACTCAGGAGAAAGAAGGCTGCCGACCTGCACACTCCAGAGAGGCCTGGAGGAAACGTGGGCTCTAAGCTGCCACTGAAGGCAGCATTTGCTGACGGATATGAAAAGTTCAGCCTGGAGTGGGGCAAGAGACTGGATCCTAGCGCAGGAGTGAAGAGGGCTGACTGGGACAGGGGTGAGAAGAGCTGGGAACTGTGTTTCCTCAACATGCTGTGAGCGGATGTGTGAAACAGTTGGAGGCTTTGCCACTCCAGGGTTTGGGTGGGTTGGCCCTCTGTGGGCCCGGAAGCCCAGTCTGATGAAAACAGAGAGGGCAGGGCATCTGGGGAGGCTGAAGTCTGACAGAATGAGGAAGTAGAAACTGCAAACCTAGCCAGACCTTCCCAGAAGGTGGCTGAACAGGAAGATGGGGAGTCAGGCTGTGGTGGGGGTGGGAGTTTGGGCTCAAAAAGTCTTTATGTTTGTTTCTTGGATTTAAATATTTTTTTCCTCCTCGTTTTTTTTTTATTTTGAAAAATATCAAACCTACAGAAAAGCTACAAGAACAGAAATGAAGACCTGTAGACCTTTCATCAGAAGCACTTGTTTTCAATAATCTGATGTGTTTACTTATTTTAAATACATTTTTATTTTTTTATTTTATTTTGGTTTTTCGAGATAGGGTTTCTCTGTAGCTTTGGAGCCTGTCCTGGAACTATCTCTTGTAGACCAGGCTGCCCTCAAACTCATTGAGATCTGTCTGCCTCTGCCTCCCAAGTCCTGGGATTAAAGGCGAATTTTATTTTTTCTTTACAGCTGAAATTTCTCCTGTACATATGCTTCACATGTTTTCTCTCCATTAGCTGAAACTTAAAAATTATTTTACGTATATGAGTGATTTTCCTGGATGTATGACTGTGTTGCATGAGAATGATGGAGACCTAAGAATCCAAGCTGCCCCAGATATAATCACAAACCCAGCTGGGCTAGACAGTCACTTAATAGACCACCCCCAACAAGGTAGATTTACCCAGGGAATTATGTCTGAGTCTCTTTAGCAAACTTCTGAACTTTTTATCCCTCTCACTCTTAGAGAGGTAATTGTATCTGGATCTATTTGGAATATTTGTATACCCTGACTTTTAGGGAGATAATTTTATCTGGCTCTATTTGGAATATCTGTATACCCTGGAGATTGTGATAACCCCAAAGATGCCAGAAACTTTCTTCATAAGGCCATGACCTCAGGATCTTGTTGGTGTATCTGCCCCTGAGCAAACTCCAACAGGGTAATTAACACAATGTAAACCTAAAGATGGCTGACAAGCTCCAACTAATTGTGAAGTTTGGTAACAGATCAGAGGCCTCCTCTTACATTATATTCAGAGTTTGATGAGTGAATTTGTTATGATTTTAATATGTTAAGTGACTCTGGCAGGTCCCACTGAGGGTATGGGACCACGACGGGTAAGGGACAGAGACATATGCCATGCAGCGAGAGCTTGGATATGGAGAGTTTATTTTGTGGGTTGGGAGGGTAAGGGGGGGCATATGGAGCGGGAAGAGAGAGAAAGACAGAAGGAGGAAAGGGGAGAGAAAGGGGAGGAGGAGGATGGCAAGAGCTGCCTCTTCAGAAGGAAGGCAGGAGAGAGAGAGAGAGAGAGAGAGAGAGAGAGAGAGAGAGAGAGAGAGAGAGAGAGAGAAATGGAAGATAACCAGAGGGGACCAGCTTGCCTTGGAGGGAAAGGGAAGATTGGGAGTGGGTGGAGCTTTGCTCTTAAAGCATTTTCTTATACTCTGAAACTTTTTTTTCCCTCAGACCTTTATAACATGCAGATACACACCTTAATAACTTGCATTTCTATACCTTAAAAAACCTTGTTTGAGCTTCGCATCTTAAAACACCTTTTATTTAACATGGTAAGAAGTTATACTGAAATCTGTTTTGTGAGGTTGTCCCTTTCCAACTGACAAAAGCTCTTAGCCATCAAACTACACCAGAGATCTTGAGAAGGACAAAACTTTATCTGAGTTACTGATGTAAAAATGACAGAGATACAATGCAGAGAGCTCATTAGGGCTGCTTAAAACTTTTTTAACAGTAAGTCCATGTATATATACATGCAGTAATTTAAGTTACACGTAAAGTTAAATGAGAAGTGAGCTAGAGAAAGATGGCCTTTTTTTAAATCACTAACTGATACTTTGCAACAAGGAGGAAGGGCATTGAGAGAGAGAGAGAGAGAGAGAGAGAGAGAGAGAGAGAGAGAGAGAGAGAATGAAAGTAGGGAATTAAAGTTGCAGATTTTAGCAGGTGGGAGAGAACAGATGTGGTGCAGAGGTGGTCTCTGCATGTAATGGACGCCTCAGAGGGCCCTGCGAAAGTGTACCATCACACAACCACACCACATGCAACAGAGTCAACATAAGAGTAATTTTTCAAAGCATAGCTAATAGCTTAAAGATAGCTGGTGAGTCATGTGGGGGTAGCCTGCTGCTGGCCCTGATTGGTTTTGGGCGGAGCCTGACGTGTCTGTGGCTCCTCCCTGTCTTAACCTCAAACAAAATGGCAGTGGTTGCCCCTAACAAAGATCGAGCAAAGCAAGAATGTGGTGCAAAGCAAGAATGGCGGGGATTTTGAAGAGACAGAAATAACAAGAGAGATATATAGGACGCTTAAAACATACATTTAAACAGACTCAAATCAGTACGGCCACACGTCATTCACACATTCTTTCATACATGAAGTGCACAGGAAACTTTTTAGCGCGGTCAGCTGCAGTTTTGTGAGAAGAGGTACAGACCCCCCTCAACCCCCCCCCCCCCACGGGACGGCTGGGAGAGCCTGAGGGGTTAGAAAAGTGGTAGAAGCTCCAGGTGCTGGCACGCAGGAGGGCGGGTTGTGGTGGTGCTGACCGAGGTGCCTCAACTGTAGTCTCAGTGGCATAGTGCTAAGTCAGGCCTAGAGTGAGCTGCTGGCACCATGAAACTGCCCTGCCTCTGAGGAGACATCGGGGACCAGATGTGCAGTGGTGGTGGTGCCTAGGCTGAAAAGTCACCCGGGTGGGACGAACTGAGCAGTGGCAGGGTGACCAGGACTGAAAATAGGTTTGCTGGCTCCCTCAGAACCTGCAGTGGCAGTGGAGGCAGAGGCAGGGCTCTGCAAATGGATAAGACAGACAGAAGAAAGACAGATTCTGCCACAGACAGGCTTAGCCACTGTGGGAGGCAGCCAGGCAGAGGGAAGTGGCCAGTTTCTAAGGGGTACTTGGGCCATTTCTTAGTGCAAAGGCAGATAAGCCTAGGAGTCTGTAAGTAAGGCCTTATGAAGCTTAGAGGTTGTAGTGTCTCTAAAAGATATCCAGGGGGAGGTGGGACTGATAGCACTGGAAGGTTTATTTTCCATAGCTCAGGATGGGAGAGAGAGAAAGGAGACCCAATGGCTACCTTGTCTACAAGCGTCTTGAGACAGAGCGAGGGTTCCAGTGATGGAATGTTCAGGCCATCTGACAGGTGCCAGGAAGCCTGGGTCACATGGTTTTTATGGCCCACTTTGACTTTGGTTTGTGAGTCTGTGTCTGCCTACTCAGCCAGGGCAGTGTGGTATTTAGATGAACTTTTGTCTCCACCTGACTAAGCGGCAGAACTGAGTGGCCAGCACCTGATAAGCCTGGGATAGACAACCTAGAGGATATACTAAGGTGTCGTAAGTGCAGCCTTATTTCCCCTAATATGTGGGCCCTGAACTTCCCTTCTGGCCCTCTATGAAGGGCTACTCAGAAAACACCAGAAATGGCTACAAACAAATTCCCAGCATCACTGAACACAAATGATGAATGGATCAGAGAGAAATAGTCTGTGTTTGGAGGGGTGGATATTTGTCAGCTGGGAAGCTATGCAGGGGCTCAGCAGTTCCCTTATGATCCATCATGTCCTTGCTAAAGGCTCACCTCTGGGTGCACTGTTGTATATGGGGAGTCAGCAGGGAGTCCTGTATCAGTTTCTCTGCCCTTTTGCAGGTAAGAGTTTGGGAGCTGAAATGGGATGCGATAGAACATCACTTTAAATTGCTGCTTCTGTGTGCTCTGAATTGGGAAGGAAGACAGAAAAATCCAGCTTCACTGTAACTGTCTAACAGCAGCAGATTTTCCATTTTCATTTTACTCTGATGAAATTAAATAGGTTTAGTAAACATATTGTGTGTCTGTTGTAGAAACTCCTTCAGCCAGTTGCTTTTAACATACCAGCCCACTTGAGTGGGACTTCTTTTACTATAAATGCTGATGTAAACCACATGCTTGCTCTCTCTTCCAGCTGTTGGATTCAGTTCCTGTTCTCGGTTTGTGCAGAGCACTGCAATCTGGGAATCTACCCCTAAAAAACTAACCCTTTATTATACTCAATTCTGAGCCAGTGTGGGATTTCTTTTTAGCATTCATATTCATTTGGCACCCACATGGATCCCAACTCCATGCCTGCAGCGTGGACCAGGCTAAAAGGCACAAAAGGTCCATAGCCCAGAAGGTCTCCTCCCACTCCACCTGCCTGATGGTTTTTTTTTAATTTATTTTATTTTATTTACTTATTTTTTTTTTTTTTACAAAACCCCACCATAGTGGAGTTAAGCATATCTTGACTTAGAAATTTCTCATACACACCTGCTTCTGCTTCTCCTCCACCCTCCACACTTTCCCTGCTGCATGGAAGTTTTTGTGGTGCTTCTGTTGCTCGGGTTTGTTTACCCTGCTTCGGAGTTCTGGGCTCCTTGATCAAAAAACACCTCTCTCCATGTACGGAATAGATTTAATTGCTCTTAAGCAGAGAGCAAAGCATATTTGTCAGTATTTAACCAGGCACCAATGTGCAGAACCAAAGCAGCATGGGACTGTTCATGCCACCACCAATTGCATCTCACTGCCACAATGCTGCAACTGCGACACCCGCTGGCCAATAAAGATTATTACAATACAATAATTTAGCAAAATCTCACACCAAGATAACTATTTGATTCACAAATAAATCAGTAAACTTGAAAGTTATATAATTGCAGATAATATTGCCAACCAGGAGTTTAATAATCTCCTTGCTTATACTATGCATATTAATCTGCAAGGCTTATATGGTTTTTCTGATACATCCATTTATTGGATATTGGAACTTGTCCCTACCAGTGAGATATGAACTCGGAACCCGGAGAAGGAGAGGAATGAGAGGGACAAGAGACATGAGAAATGGACAGCAAGTCTATATTCTGATCAAGCTGCAAATTTTATTTTTTCTCAGGAGCATTATACAGCAAAAGGGGAGGAGTGGGTAGGTTGCTATGCCATTGTTCTAACTGGAATGTCATGTCTGGAGACATCCCTAGTTGATAGGAAGTGATAAGGAAATTCTGAGGGTCTGTAAATGTTTACTCACAGGGAGAATGCTAATTACTTCTGGTGCCTGGGGTCTGCAAGTCTGCAGGCATACTTAACTCACAGGGAGAGATACGAAGATACTGGGTTATTTCCTGGGCCCCGAACTTGTCCTACAGGGGTGAATATCTCACTTAATTTGTGAACTAAGATGACTGGACTATGACCAAATACGGGTCTTTGCTCCCAGAAGGGACTTAGTTTTCTGGTGAATATCTCACTTAATTTGTGAACTAAGATGACTGGACTATGACCAAATACGGGTCTTTGCTCCCAGAAGGGACTTAGTTTTCTTTTTTCAAATTATATCCTTAAGAAAATGGTTTGATAACAGAGTGAAGAATGAGCCACTTTTGGAAATGATGCAGTCTTTACAGAGAAATAATGAACAGCAAACTGACTGGACCAATAACATAAAAAATCAAAAGTTAGCTGAAAAAAATTAATACTCCTGAAAAGGATAACATTAATCTGCCAGACAAAATTCAATCCATGTCAATGGATATTGAGAAATTATCTGAATGAATTAACACTGTTGAATTTGACAACCAAAATCTGTTAAAAGGCTATGATAGGTTAGCAGGTAGAGTATCTCTTAAAGAAGGCAATTTACACTCTAACCAAATAATGTACAAGGATGAGCTGTTATCTTTACAGGAAAAACTTCAGACCTTGGAATCACATGTGCAGAATGAGAACCAGAGGCTGGGTGCCTCAATGAAATCACTAGAAATATATACAGGACAATAGATTCAGGTTTTACAAATGATAGTACTAAAAATATTTGAAGTGCTTGAGGAAATTATTGGGACTGATGAACAGGGAATGAATGTTCAAGGACAGGCTATAACATCGTCAGTACCTGTAAGAGTCAGAGATGACTTAGCCAGGGTTTTAGCTTCCTACTCTGTAAACAACTCTGAAAAACATCAAGCTCTAAATGCCCCAAATGATCCAAAGAATGTAGTTGAATACCTATAGGTATGAATGATCTAAAAGTAATTAAGCAAGCAGTAGTGTCTTATGGCTTACATTCAACATTTGTTAGGGAGATGGTAAAGACAAGGGCTTCTAGCCATGTGATTGGCTTCAATTAGTTTCAGCAGTCTTGGAAGACTTGGCCACAAGTACTGTGAAAATGCTATTGGCAAGAAGAGTAAAACATTTTAGAACAACAGGGAAAGTCAAAAGGATTGAGGCTTCCCAAGATCAAATTCTTGGCAAGGGCTTTTATGCTAACCCACAGGATCAAGCTCTTTACCATGAACAAATCTTGTCCTTATGCCACACAGAAGCCTTAAATACTTGGGACAGGATTCAAGAACTAGGAAAGCTAATTGAATCATATACCAGGGTTAAACAGGGCCAGAGAGAACCTGTAGTGACATTTTACAAAGATTAACTAAGGCTGTACAAGTAGAAATAACAGACCCAGAAGCTAGATGAGTACTTAATGAATCTCAGTTTTTTAAAAATATCAACTTAGAATGCAAAAAGATACTTGGGCCTTTAGAGGTTAGATCAGCAGCAATAGATGACTGGATCCTGCATACAATGAATGTTGAGACATTTGACTATAATACTGAATATTGGGTAGGAGAAGCAATTTCCAAAGGTAGGAGGAGACATCAAAATGCCAAATGTTTTAATTGTGGTAGAATAGGACATCTAAGAAGGAATTGGAGACAAGGAATTCCTAGGAATAATGTCTCCTCTGGAAATGGCAAAAATAAATGGTATTAACCTTCTGGATTATATAGGAGGTGTGGCTAAGAAAGGCATTAGAACAATGAATGCAGATCAACAAAAGACAGACAAGGCAAACTGATACAATTGGGAAACTCCTTGAGGGGAATCTCGCAGACCCCCAAGGAAAACGTGGTCCAGTCATTACCAGTCACTGTAAAGAACATGTATCACCAGGAAAATTAAAAATTCATGGCCTGCTGTCATAAACCATATTGTCCTGGATGGTGTAGTAAACATGGGGGATGAGTAAAAAATTCCAATAAGAAATAGGAAGCATATATTGTGAGAGACTTCTATAAATGATCAAAGAACACAGGTAAGAATGTGTGTAAAAGACATTGTAATTGAGGAATTACTAGGCATGGATGTGGACATGAGTATCATTACTCCAGAATCTTGGCATCCAAATTGGCCTTTTCAAGAGGCAGATATTCAATTTCTAGGAATTAGAACCCTATCTGAAGTGAAACAAAGCACAAGATGGTTAAATGCATAGGGCTAGAAGGACAGAGAAGAAGCCTGAGGCCCTAAGTGGCTAATATCACAGTCAATACATGGAGTCATGACCTGATACATCAATGGAATACCCAGATTAGCTTTATTGTAGTCTGAGAAACTCATGTTTCTGGGAAGGATATTATAAGGTACTATATACAAAGGTCACTGCCATTCAGGCTGTATAAGAACACAAAGCAACTGGCGAATCTTTAGAGGTACCAACAGCCCTACCTTTAAAATGGTTAACTGAGAAACCAATATGGGTTAATCAATGGCCTTCAATAAAAGAGAAACTGAAGGCTTTAGAACATCTGGTATAGAAGCAACTTGTTGCTCATCATATTGAAGAATCAACCAGCCCTTGGAACTGTCCTGTATTTGCTGTTAAAAAAGAAATCTGGAAAATGGAGAATGGTGACAGAGCTGTCAACAAGGTAATTCAAGCCCTCTAAAATCTGGAATTCTTCTCCTTCTCTATTACTATAGGATGGCCACTTATAGTTATCTATTTAAAAGATTGTTTCTTCACTATACCTCTACAAAAAAAAGTACAGAAAAAAATTTGCCTTCACAGTGCATACTTAAGAATAATTTTTAGCAAACCAGGAGATACCAGCAGACTGTCCTCCCACAGGGTAGGCTCAATAGCCCATCCTGTGCCAATATTTTGTCAGCCAGCCATTGGAAATACTATGTAAACAATTTCCTAAGCCTATTATTTACCATTACATGGATGACATTTTTCTAGCTGATTCAAATGTAGATACTTTAGAAAGAATGTTTGAAGAAGTAAAGAAAGTTTTTCCTAAATGGGGATTACAAATTGTTCCTGAAAAAATACAATGAGGAGATTTTGTCAATTATCTAGGTTATAAAATAGGCTTACAGACAATTAGAACACAAAAGGCACAAATTAGGAGACACCAATTGCAGACTCTTAATGACATTCAAAAATTGTTAGAAGACATCTCCAGTCTATGACTAGATGTTGGGATGATACCTTATCCAATAAGTCATTTAAACAAAACCTTAGATGGTGACAAGAACTTAAAAAGTCTCAGGGAATTAACAGCTGAAGCTGAAAAGGAATTGATTATTGTTGAAGAGAAATTACAGGAGGCACATGTAGATAGGGTGAATTCAAATCTTAATTGCACTTTATTCATAATGCCTACCAGAATTTTCATTCTCTGGAAGGAATGGTGTTATACAAAGTCCTGGGAAGAATTTAGACAGTATCGGTAGAAGCTGGTGATAGGAGGGGATTCCCTGATGTTATGGAGAGATTGTGAGGCCCTGGCTGATTGCCAAGAAGCAGCAGCGGGTGAGCACAGAGAAAGCCGCCCTATCCTGCTCTAGAGGACCACAGCTGAGTGAGAAATAACAACTGGTAAAGAAGTCCTTGGACTCTCTCTGCAGAGGCCATCGGAGCTCACACACTCAGGTAGTGTCCAGCTGAGTTGTATCTGAATCATCAGGGCTAACAAACCCACTTTGTTGTCAGTAGGTATGGTGGCCAGGCCATTGTGCTTTCAAGTCTCCATGAAAAGTTTTGAAGAATTTGGTTTGATTTTGTTTTTAATGAAATTACCTAATCAGTTATTGATGATATTTGTGAATGTAGTTAGTACAGTTGTATAGTTTGGATGTCTTTTAAGACTTTTTCTTTTATTTAATATGTGTGTTTGCCTGCATGTGTGTATGTGTTCCACATATGTGCAGTTCCCTCAGAGGTCAGAAAGAGGGGCCATTGGCTTCCTGGAACTATAGTTACAAGTGGCCATGAACTGCCATATGGGTGCTGGGAACTAAACCCATGTCCTCTGCAAGAGCAAATGCTCTTAACCACTGTCGACAGAGGTTTCTGTCCCACTAGGTCCCATATCTGTTTAGTCCCAAATAAACACACAGAGGCCTCCATTAATTATAAACTGACTGGCCTATTAGCTCAGGCTAGTTATTAACTCTTATAACTTATATTAACCCGTAATACTTGACTATGTTAGCCAAGTGGCTTGGTACCTTTTTCTGCGAGGCAGGCACATTTTGATTCGTCTGTGTTTGGCTTACTCTGTGTCTGGGAGACAATTGCAGACTGAATCTTTTCTCTTCCCAGAACTCTCCTGTTCTCATTGCCCTGCCTCTACTTCCTGCCTGTTTGCCCTGCCTCTACTTCCTACCTGGCTACTGACCAATCAGCATTGTATTAAACCAGTAAAAGAAACAAATCTTTAGAGGGTAAAACCATTGTCCCACAGCACTGAGCCCTCTGTCCGGCCCCTGAGTTGACGTTTTAATTCTGTTTTTGCACTAAAGGATACAAAAGTGAAGTTCCTTGGCACCAAATCCAGGTGAGGTTATGGTTAGGGCTGTTGAAATACTCCAGGTGCCCACTGAAAGCAGATTCTGTACTACATGGAGGGTACCACCAATTAAGCCTTCAGCTCGTTCCTCGGTTTCCAAGGAGCATAGACTGTGTGGTCCTACAGCAAGCTATCCAGACCTGTCTAGGGCTCCAGGCTGGCTGCTCACTGGATAAAGCTTTCTGAACCTTAACCTGCATAGTGCCCCTCCCATAGTTCCCAACTGAGCATTAGTACCTTAAGGACCCTCGGTGCTGTCCTGCTAATTGTGGTCACTGTAAGTCATTGACCTACACCCACCTTCCCCATGTTTGCCCAGTAGGAGAAAAATGATTCTACCGAGAGACATTTTTCAAGTAATTTTACTAGAAGTGAGGAAAGGCTGAAGGTGATTGTGACATTTGCTGGTTGGGTCTTTATTCCACAGTGTATATCTGGCTATTCAGCCTTGCCCTGAGTTAACTAAACCGCTGGAGGACAAAAGCAGATGAAATCGACCTCTTGTTTTTATTCCATTTCCTTAGACCACTGCTGGCACCGAGTTTAGATGCCAGTGCAGAGGAAGCCAGCCCCTCCTAAGCCACAGTCTGTGCCCGCCCACTTAGAAACAGCAGCAGAGGTTCCAAGGCCTCTGTGTTGTTGTGGCAGCAATGGTGACCCTTGCTCCACTTGAGGTCCCCTGGTGATCCCTATGATGGGAAGCGGCACCTTAATCCTCCCAACACCCAGGATGTACGACCCGAGAACGTCACACAGCACTAGCTCTTTGGCCTACAGAACTCCTAAAAGAAGTAGAGTGGGCACCAAATTCAGAAGAAAAAAAACCAGGGAAATCTGAGGTCACTTCACAGACATGAGATACTTGCAACTGTGATGGCCACTGTGTGATGGACATTGTTTGATAAACACCATGTGGTGGTCACTGCATGAAGGTCACGTGTAATGATCATGTGATGGACACTGAGTAACGGCCACTCATTGATAGTCACTGTGTGATGGCCACTGAATGATGGCCAAAACAGCACTTGCTTCTCTCAAGGCCAGGTCCTGTGGTGGGAATAGAGAAGGACTAGACACCAGCACCAAGACTCAGTAAGCTGGCACTCAGGGTTCCTGCATCAGTGAGCTCAGACAAGGATGTTTCTTGTACTCTGAACATGTTCCCTTAAGTCCTGAAATATGGAAAAACTCTCCCCAAAGCACTATTCATGGGAACAAGGTCATGTTTGTGACCGCATCTCTCACTCTACCTGGCAAAGTCTAGGCACTCAATAAACGGCACTGAGTCTGAAATTGACAGGAGAAAATTAGAAGAACAACGCTAGCCAGGTCTGGTGACACAGGCCTCCGACATGTAGCCAAAGCAGGAAGAGAGTGAGTTCAAGGCCTGCCAAGGCTATGGAAGCATATCAGAGGCAGTCTGTGCAACTAAATGAGATCCTGCCTCAACATAAAAAGTAAATAGGGCTGGGACTGTGTAGTTCAGTGGTAGAGTCGTTCCTGGCTTATGTGAGGCCCTGGGTTCAGTCCCCAGTACCACAAGAACAAATTACCATCCAGTAGACACTGAGTTAGCAGCCTGACTAATTGGCTTGCACACAAAGCTGTGAAGTCATCACAAGCTGGCCTGCCCTGGAAAAGATGCTAGCAGGGTCTTTAGCGTTCACTCATTTTCACAGGGAGGAAGGGTTTCCCCTGGAGATGCAGCAGGGGTCATCCCATTAATTTCAGTAGGTAGCCAGAACATTGGGGTTGACATTAAAAGGGACTTCTTTCAGTTGTGGCCACAGCTTCTGAGCTGTGCCTCTCCTTGGGGCTCAGTTCACACAGACCATGAGCCATCTGCTATTACCCAGTTTGTACATAGTCCTGCCTGAAGCTGTCCAGCCCCCATGGCACAGGGCTGGTAGTGAAGAAAGAGGTTCTCTGCTCTGTATCTTTTCAGTTGCTGGTTAGCAGCCTTACTGGCTCAGAGACACTGTGTGTCCTCACGGCACAGTGGCACTCCAACACGATTCCACTGGTGGCAGCCGGAATTACGTAGCTTCCTGAAAGTCCATGATGGTGTTACTGTCACATTTGAGACAGCACCACTTCAGCTGTTTTCTGATATAAATTTTCAATTAGATTGGCTTTCAAGTAGATTCATTGCTATGAACTGGCTCAGGGGATCCACTTAGATCATGGGAGAAGCAGGGTCTTGGTAACAGGAAGGCACAAGTTGGGCGAATGACAGACAGACACAACACACAAGAGAGTGGTTGGAATCTGCTGCGATTTTACTGAATTCATGTTTTCATTATATAGTACTCAGACAAAGAACAAAGCACAAGGCCATGTATCACTGGTTGGCACATTATGAAAGCTTCTTTTAGTCACATCAGCAATATTTAAGAAAAGCATATTATCAGGGACTGGTGTTAGACATAAAACATACTTAGAAAAGGAAATCTATATGTAAAAAAAAAGAAGAAAAGGAAATCTTGTCCTTGGGAACATAAACCTCAGACAAGTGGTTTCATCTTATGAATAGAAAGTTTCTGTCTCATTATCACTATCATGGCCCTTCCTCTTTCTAACCCTTTCTTTATCTCATCTAGTGACCAAATATGCTGAATCAGTTCTCTGCACCTGCTGAAGTTTTTGTACCTTCTTATGCAGCAGACACCATGGGGGTTGGAATCTAGCAAGCCTATCCATAAAGTTCAAAGTATAATATAACAGTCTTTGTCCATCAACATTACCCCATCTATTACCTTGCTCATCATACACCCCGTGTATGACAAAGGTTCTGCTGTAGTCTTATACATTCCCAGACTGTGATTCCCTATCCCAAAGCTGCTCCTGAAGAGATGATCCTTGTCTTATAGATATGAAGAATATCATTATTAAAAGAGATTGTGCAAAGCCCATACCCCGCATAGCCAGCTAATCGAGAAACCCGTCTATGCCTCGGCAGTGGCTAATACTGGGCCGTCTGCCATTGATCTCCAGGGAGCCTAGTCCCATAGGACACATAGCTCCCATCTGGCATAATGACATATGTCATGTCACACAGACGATACTGGAGTTGGTGTGGCAATTCATTTCTACCATGTAGGAGTAGCTGAGGAAACATGTCCATGGCAAAGAAAAACTTTGTGCTCTTAGAGACAGCATAAGGAGGAAGACAGTTAAAATTTGTCTTGCAGCAGATGCATTAAGGTGACCTGAAGTGTCACGGCCTAAAGGTGATGAGATACTCTGGGTATGCTTGGTTGTCATAAAACACTACAAATAAACTTGGGTTTTTATCATCATCTGTGACAGTGTCGTACAAGTCAGTAGGATTTTGAGGGTCCCTTGGAGGAGGCACAATCAGTGATGAGTTTCCAGTTGTGTAGTCCCCAGTGAGAACCCGCACATAATACATATACTTCTTCCCATTGGCATCTGGTCTGGAATATGTATCATTAGCTGAATAGGAAGCCTTGACAGCAAAATAGGTTCCCTTCCCATAGGTTGTAGCTGCAAAAGGAAAGACATTTTAAAGGAGTTCAATTAGCATATAAATCAACATGTTAGCCCACTATCTCAACTCATGTAAAAGGAATGCTTGGCTTGAATATTTAGCATATTTTCTTCATCATCATCAATATAATTATTGTTATTATTAATTTTCCTCCTCAGACGTAGTCAAGCCCTTGGGGTGAAATTGAGACATATATTACTGTTTACTGCTAAAACGGACTCTACTCTGGCCAACACAATGTGAGAAATAGTGAAGAGAGCCCAGGGTGGTTCTAAGTCAGCAGCCCATTTGGGGAAACTGACTGCATCTTTCCTCACCGTTCTTCCCAGCATAGCTGCGGTTAAATCCGTGGCTGTTGAGCTGTGGAATAGAGCTAGCCTCCGTCCCGTGGAAGAGTTGTTTCTCATTTCTTTCATGGCCATTCTTTTCATCAATGATTTTTTTGTTTGCCTGATACTTCCTCCAGAGAGCAGGATTCTGGATCCTTGCAATCTATAAAGTAAAAAAGTATTAAGTTATTCTGGAGAATCTAAGAGCCCTTGCCAAGTGATAGCCAGCTACCATCTTTGTCTTTCATGAGCAAAAATTCTACTCGAGCAAATTCAGTGCCAAATGACAGCATCCTATGTTCAGAAATATTTTTAGAACTGGTAAGACAGCTCAGTAAGAATATGGCAACCTGAGTTTGATGCCTAAAGTTGGAAGGAGAACACTGATTCCACAGAGTTACACTCTGACTTCTACATGTGCGAACAATCATCCTCCTCCACACACACACACACACACACACACACACACACACACACACACACACGTGCACACACATAGGGATGCATGTGCGTGCACACACACAAACACACACACAGACAAGGCTGTCTTACTGGCCTGGAGTTAATGTACCAAGTTAGTTTGGCCAGATAAGTGCTACAGTTTCAGGCTGTTGTAAGCTACCTGATGTGGGTCTGGAAACCAAACTTGGAACTTAGGGTCCTCTGAGAGCACAAAAGAAACTCTTGACCCATGGGCCACCTCTACAGACCCATATATGAGTGGGTTTATTCAGGAACATTGGTTTTATTACTTATATAACTATATAACTTTTCCATTAGAAAATTCAGCACCCAACTTACCTTCTCTATGGTGAACTTTTGGCAGGTCTGGTGGAACTTGCTTGCCACCATGATATACTCAGGATCATTGGTTTGCAGACTGACCACAAGCAATTTCTTCTGTCCCATGTCACTCCAATTTGAAGGGATTTCAGCTGTAAAATAGACATTTGAGGGCTCCTGTGTTCATTTCCGGTATGCTTTGACAAACCTTCCTCCCTGTTGTATTATAGTCTCACAATTCTATGTATTCAAGACATTTCTTATCTTTCTAAAAGGATGCTGTTAAAAGTGTGGAGCATGGACCATTGGTATCAGGATGAGATGGAAAACTTGTTTAAAGAGGCGGGTGATTTAAGGTGAGATAGCACAGTGGTAGATCTCTTGCCTGACACATATGAGACTTGTTTCCCAGCACCCTCTCCAGAAGAAGACAAAAGCCATCCATGTCCTGAGTTAGGGTTTCTGAGGGATGGAGCCTCTCTGTCTACTCCTGTTTCTATCTTGCTAAGGTGTGAGAACTGACTACATGTTGTAACTCACCTTCATTTAGTGCACAGCCTCTACTCTGATGTGATTTAACAAATTCATTACTAACTTGTTCTGAACAATCTCTGTCATTTGCACATGAATGAGTTTGTACCACTGGAGGGTAGTCTACATGTATTTTCTCATTTGCCTCACTCCATAATTAAGAGGTAGATGGGTAGATGGTAGGGTTTATCTGTAGCATGCTGTATAATACCACATATTATATGTCATTCTTTTAGGGGTGCATAGAGTCTGGGCGTTCATTCATACTCGTCCTACAGAAGATGACTATAGTCTGTGGGAAGCCATTGGGGACTCATGTGGTTTGAGGGTAGGAATTGTTAGCCTACACAAGACAGCCACTCCCTTCCCAGGGATCAGATCTACAGGGAACCTGTAGGCCGCGACATGGCCTGGTACCCAGGAACCTTTGGCACAGGAAAGAGAAGACAGCGATAGAATTGGGGTCTTCCCTTGGTCATCATCATGGACATAGAGGCCAACTCTAACAAGTCTGTCCTCTCCTTGACTTTTGTGTTCTTGAGAACCTTGGGCAGCTTTTCTTCTGAAATGACTTTTTTCTACCTCTGCCTCAGACAGCCATTATTTCACCAGAAGAACTGATCCAGTATAAATGATCCAGGTGGAAAATGCAAGGTTAATCATTGTTACGGTCAAGATGGTTCATCTTGGGCTGTTGGGCTCATCCATACTCTATTTTCCTGGCCATAGTGTATTCTCTAGAAACTCAGAGACCAAGATCTTTAAATCATTCTGCCAGTGTTATTTGAATTTTAACTACTTTAAAATTTAATATAACAGAGCACGTGTGTCTCATGCCTTTAATCAAACCATTTGGGAGGCAGAAGCAGGCAAATCTCTGAAATTGAACCCATTCTGGTCTATGTTTGAGACCAGCCATGGCTATTAGTGAAACACTATGTCAAAAACAAAACAAAATAGTCCCAGGCCAGCAATGGCTAAATAATAAAATACTGTCAAAACGATAGAAGCTGGGTGGTAGCTCACACCTTTAATTCCAGCACTAGAGAGATACACGTAGAATCTCTGTGAGTATGAGGCAAGCCTGGTTAAAAAGAGCTAGTTCCAGGACAGCTAGGACTCTTTCACAGAGAAACCCAGCCTCAAAAAAACAAAAACAAACAAACAAACAACAAAACCCTGCTGTGTTTCTAAAATAATGTAAAAATCAAAGTTGGGGCAATGACTGACACCCATGAGCATGTAACTTACCTTCATCTTTTAAGATGCGCCGAACTGTGACACTCTGTCCTTGAGGGCCTGTGGCCGTGTTTGTCCTCAAGTTCACTGTGAAGTCCTGATTATTAATTTTGACAACAGTGCTCTTGTGCTTTGCCTGCCGTGCTTCTTCCAACTGCATGGTAGCTATTTTGTCGAAACAGTGTATGACATTGTTGACAATATATCGCCATTCCACGAATGTGAGGACATAGTCTGCCTGGCTTTCCTTCTCTTTAGCCAATCGGATGCTCTTGATCAGGTTTTCAATCTCATCTCTAGCTACTATCACATCTCTGCTGATTCCTGTAACTTTAATCAAAGCTGTCTTCTGGTCCAGCTCAATGACAATGTTCAGCCTCTCCTGCAGCTCATTCAGCTTCTTGTACTCCTTCTCTCCAAAGTCTCTGAAACATTCATTCTCAATGCAAAAGAAATTCTGCTCCTGAGTGATCAGATTCTGTATCCAAAAGATCGTGCGTTCCACACTGTCTTCATCTTTGCCACACACATGGAAAACTGTCTGTTCTAATTTCTTCTCCAAAAACAGGGTGTTCTGCTTGCGTGGAGTGTGCTTTGAAAAGCCAAAAAAGGCTAAAGAGAAAATGAAAGTTAACTTTTCTTTTACTCCCCTCAGCATCAAGGTGAGGAATATGTATTTGATAAAAGCAAACAACTCACAGGTGATCTTAGACAGTAGAGATGGCTGGGGAGGAGCCGGGGAGCCTTCTCTGTCTTTCATGTTGTCATAAAAAACATCCAGGATATGAGGCTGGAAGATAACAACTTTGACTTTCTTCACAGCCTGCACTGATGGTTTCTGGATAAATTCTTCAATGGCATCCATTATGGCTTTAGCAACTGCATCTGGGTCCTGTTGAGCACTTCCTTTAAAACACACACACACAAAAGACAAGGTTAAGATCCACCTGCAAAATGCTGCAATACAAGCAAGTAATTCCAGATGTCACAGGAAAGAAAAATGCCTGGTCCAACTTTAATCGATGTATATTTTTTTAACATGACATCATCATAATTTTGACATCCTAGACACAGTGGGGAGGAGTTTCTGTTCCATGCTGTCCACAGGTCAATGCTCCAGGTAAAGCTCCTGAAACCTGTTCTGATTTGCGACATTCCCATCTGTCCTTTTCAGCGGATCCTGGCTCCCAGGGTCACTCCCCTCCTATTACAGAGTCCAGGTGGCTTTCTTCCCTTGATTTATGAGAGTTTTTATAAGATCATATAAGGCAGGAAATAAAAATAATACATCTTGAAAAAACAACATCGTCCTTACAGAGACAATCAGAGCCTCTGATAGATTTTATGCATGTGTTGAGATTTTAAAGCTACCCTCTGCGGACCTGATTCAAACTAAGGTAATTCTAAGGCACCCAAAACTGTAAGATACTTGTTATAGTCTATAATTCTAGGCATATTAGTTATCCTGAGCCTCCAGGATGTCTTTCTTCCCCATACTCTGTACCATTTTTGCTGCCCAGCAGAATTCAAAGCAACCGCTGAGTAGATCCCCTCCTGCTTTAACATGTTCCAGATCATGTTTCTCAATCCCCCAAACCCACTGCAAGGTAAGACTGTGGAATAGCCCAAAGTGAATGGCAGCTGCCAAAATCACATGACAGGCTGGTGCAGGAGGATTGTCTGTATTCTGTCAATCATGTTTTAAATAAATGCTGATTGGCCAGGCAGGAAATATAGGCAGGAAAACCAGACAGGAAGTAGAAATAATGCAATGAAAACAGGAGAATTCTGGGAAGGAGGAAGTTGATTCCTCCCACTCCTGCCCAGAACACGGAAGCAGCAGAATGTGATCTGCCCCACTGAAAAAAGGCACTGAGCCACATGGCTAACATAGATCAGAAAAATGGGTTAATCAAGATGTGAGAGTTAGTCAGTGAGAGGCTAGAGCTAATGGGCCAATCAGCTTATAATTTATGGAGACCTATGTGTGATTTTCTTTGGGGCTAAACAGCTGGGGGAACTGGGCAGGACAAAAACCCCCAACAAGCAAGCCAAGCCTGTTCATGTTACAACAGGCAATGTAAAAGTCTCCTGGGAAAGCTGGTTTGATCAACTGAGAGCCCATCTGGATTATCTATGTTAATGGCATCCACCACTGGGGCAGGAAATTATAGCAGATGCCTTTGACTAACCTTGAAGGCAATAATTGTGGGGACAAAGTTCACTCCTCCTGCCTATGTCCTTCCCATCATTGGGGCCGCAGGTGCACATAAATGCACCCTGCTCATTTTCCTCCTCCTTAAAGATCCCACAGGCTTTGCTCATTCCCTAGTGGACAGGGTGTCTTGGAGTGAGGAAACTGTCTACTCCTAGGGAAGGTCATCACCCAGACCCAGTGAACACCAAATCCATGGGAAAGTGGACACTTTGGGATGGAACCTTGACAGCCTGTGGCTACGGACCTGTGCCAATGGCTGGTAGGCAAATGGATGAGTAGTTCCGTTGTTCACATTCTTCCAAAACACAGGAAACTGATCTCTTCACGTCATTCCCACCAACAACGTGAATAATACTCTTGCACCTCAGTGATCCACCTTCAGTAACTATGTACTCACTGTTCTGCTGAGCTGTGAAACATGAGCAGATTCAGAGTCAGACGCTGATCTGTGCTTGGAGAAAGCAAGATGTCTGATTTCATGAGGAAACATTTTATGAATTAAAAGTTCATGAAATACTACATATAATGAAATTTGATAACCTTCTACTTTTTACTCTCTTCCATACGGAATCCTTTCATAAAATATATGATCTTAAGATGAATACATGGGTCTCAAAATAAAAGAAATCCAAAAAAAAAATTAATGCATTGTCCTCCCAGCCCAAGGCCCTTCCTTGGTTTCCTCACTGCCTCCCACAGTCAATCTTCCCCTTCCAATCTGGTTCCAAGAAGCAGCATCGCTCCTTACCCAAGACAGAACATTCGTTCTCCACACTTGGTCCTGCACCTTCCAAAATTGCTTTGGAGACTCCTACATGAGAAAATCAAGACCGTGACCTGACCAGAAAGATGTTGTGTCTCAACAAACCCCATCATAGAGCAGTAAGGACAGAGGAGACATTTTCAAAATTGTTGCCAGTTGTAAGAAAGCCCATTGAATTAGGTTTGTAGATATTAGTTAACAGGAACAAGCCCAAGTCAACAAACTGTTTTGTCTATAGAAACACTTCTTCATAGGATCTACCACACTGATTACTGCATGAGACAGAATCTATCTCACTAAGTACCTGATTTGAGATTAAACGTCTTTGATGTTGAATTGACAATCACATCTGCCGCTTCTTTGGTGATGTCCCCCGTGGCCACTTGGAAGAGAATCGAGCCAATATTCATTTCATGCACTCCTAACGTAGGGCTGGAGAGACTCCCATAAAACCCTGCCCAGAGGAAAGAAAAGACAGAATTAGGCACCAAGTCATCAGAAGCAAGAACAGTTGAGGTCGCAGGCTGCTCTATCACTATATTGGCAGCCGTTTACTCTTGCCGTGGATCTGAGCTGGAACAGAAGTATATTTTGAATTTGGGAGTTTGCGGCCATCCTGGGCAACATGGCAAAACCTTCCTTCAAAACAAAGCTCCAGTGAACCCCAAACAAGATGAACTCAGAAACAGAAAGCCACATTTGACAGAGAAGTGTTGGCGTGCATTGTCTCTTAAAAGGTATTTTGGGAAATACACATCACAGTGGAGATGGTCATCTCATCAGTAATTCGAAAATCCCACTGTACAGATTATATAATCTGGCCCACCTTTTCTCTTTGCTCCAAGTCCCATAAACAGGCCACTGTCTTTTATACTCACATGCATGGAATGTCATTTAATTTTCATTTAATATGTTTGACTTACCAAAGAAATGATCACCATCATCCTTTTTCTGTCATTGAACAGTTACTTGGTAACAAGAAATCACTGGTCAACTTAAACACTTTACTGTACCTTGGGTGTCACTTGGATTTCCATGACTCCTTTTGTCAAATTCATCTGAAAATGCCTGGAAACACAAACACAATTTTAACCATTATACTTTCTATGAAATCAGTGAGTTTGCATCCTGGGGCTTCTGATTCTGTATGCATACGTGTAGTATAGTAAAGCTGTTGTGCCTGGTTTTGAGTAACATGTTTCAGAAAAGTTTTGCTAGGTTTGTGTTGGTTGGTTGAGGCTGAGAAATTGGGTTGAGACTGTTTAAATCTTGAAGAAATGCTGTCTCTCTGGAATCTCTGCACTTGGTGCTCTGTGAGAGCTTGTAGCTATACCAACCTTCGTCTGAAGACACTCGTGGAAACCTGGGGTTCTTACTTTTGATTATGGCATTCCATAATGTGTGGGCTGTCTTCCCTGTCTAGAAAAACTGAGAAAGACACACACACACAAACACACACACACACACACACACACACACACACACACACACACACACACACGGGGGTGGGGGTGAGTAGTGTAGGAGGGTTTTCTTTCTATGTGTTCCTTTCATTGGCTAATTAATAAAGAAACTGCTTGGCCTGAAAGGTCAGAACATACATAGGCAGAGTAGACAGAACAGAAAACTGAGAGGAAGAAAGCAGTGAGGCAGATGCCATGGTTCTCCTCTCCAAGACAGTCGCTGGCTAGACTCATGCAGGTAAGCCACAGTCAAGTGGCGATACACATTAATGGAGATGGGTTAAACAAATATGTAAGAGTTAGCCAATAAGAGGTTAGAACTAAAGGGCCAGGCAGTATTTAAATGAATACAATTTGTGTGTTGTTATTTTGGGGTATGAGCTTCCAGGCCGCTGGAAGCCGGGTGGCAGGAAGCGGCCCGCAGCTTCATTTACTACAGGTAAGAAAGAGAGAGATGGGGTGTGTGTGAGAGAGAGAAAACAACATTTCCAAGTAAAAATTGGGAGACTCAAGTCTATGAGATAGGATTCATCCCTATTCATGCAAACATTCATATCACATAAAAATCTCATCACCTTCACCTCCTGCTCAGTTCGTGTACAGAAACCAAAATTTGTAAAGTAATTCTGATTTCTAGAAGGGAGAGCATGTGCTACAGCAATGCCCACATCACCTTACACCATGATGTCTCAGGGAAGCTTCTTAAAACTCTTAACAGCGGGAAAGTGCGTACATACTTACAATCTCAGCATTCTGGAGGCTGATACAGGAGGACTGCTGTAAGTGTGAACAGTCTGAACTACTGTACCATGTATAAGTATACTTAATCAAGTATAAAAATAACCTAAGTAAACAAACAAACATCACTGTGCTTGCACAGTCCAAGCTGAAGGTGTCAGGAGCTTTGGCTGCCCATCTAGAATGTAGGTTCCCTGTGCTTGCTTCCATAAATTTATAGGTAGTGTCTAGATCTGGATAACAATGACATAAAACCTAAAAATTCCAACAGCCCAATCCACGGGCATCTGTGTGCTGTTCCCTTTACTGTGACATTGTGGAAACTGTTCTAACACTAAGGTCATGTGCTCTACTGGATTATAAAGACATGGAGAACAGAAATCAGGCCTTAGGGTCAGACCACATTGCCATAGCTGATGTGACACACTGTGACCGAGGATGATTCTAGTATTTCTGGTCCAAGTGTCCTAAGTCATATGGGGACGTGTTCAACCACATCCTTCACTCACAATTAATTATATTTCCAGAAATGCAGCTGGATCATCAGCATCTCATCCTGGAATTTTCAGATTAATAATGCCATAAATATGCCTTGATATTATGTATTAACATTTCTGTGTCCAAAGGACAGGTAACCCCATAAACTGATAAAAAACAATGGGTATTGTAATGTGTGAGCCTTAATTATCTAATTCTATAATGAATATTACAATGTGTGAGCCTTACTTATCGGATTATACAATGAGTATTACAATGTGTGAGCCTTACTTATCTGATTCTGATCCAGTCATAAGGATGGAGAGACATTCATGAGACAGTTGTAACCTCACACATTAACTCTATCATTTACCACATGAAGGGATGACTGCATTTCAGGGTGTGTTTTAGTGGTACGATTATGTTCAAAATGAATTGGTGAATTGTGTAGAGACAGAGTCATGTGTCAGCATTATATGTGAGAAAAAACATTAGACACCCAGCCACAGAGCAGTAGCAGTTGAGGCTGAATAATAGATAGAACTTCATTGGGTTGGTTTATGGACTTTTGTGGGTATTTGAAACTTTCCAGAAAAAGGTGTTATTTTTTTCTGTTTATAATTTTTCTTGAAATTTGTCATGCTACATATAACCAGTCAGCACACTCTCCTATGCTGAAAACACATGAAACAAACCTCCTATTAGACCAAGAAGACATAGAAGAACACAGGTCCCTTACTGCAGTTGGCAAAGAGATCAGAAGCAAGCCAAATTTGTACCTGAATGTTTTCCACATCTTTCGGGTGCAGCAGAAACTGAACTTCCTGTAAAGTTTTCGGATGGTTCTTGCTACTAAATTTGAGCACTTCTAAAATTATCAATTTAGCAAATTCGGGTTTAGGAAAGCCCAGATTTCCTGTTCCTATTGCTGGAAATCCAATTGATTGCAGAGACAGTGCCTCGGCGGTTCCTAGACAGTCTCTGATGATGTTTTTCATGACCTGAAAAGCACAGAGCAGTTCCTTGAATGTCTTCTTTAGAAATGGGGCACCTTAAAATATAAGCACTCAGCAGCTTGTCCTGGGAACACTGTCCACTCTATTGTGCTTTCAACAAAAGTTAGCAGCAGTGTGAGGGGGGAATTGTGGAGAAGAAATGAGAAAGAGAACGTGGACACCCTTACAAGAGCACAGACTCACTCCACCATAAGCAAAGAGGGGAAGCCACAGCTGTCCCAGTCTATCACACTGTCTCCCAGCTTCAAGCCCTCACCTTACCTTTTCTCAATAAATGTAGTATATTCCCCCAACCCTTCCCTGACTATCAGTAATTGCTGACCACAATAACTAACTTACATGTATAACTATGACCTATATGAACTATGACCTACAAGAAGTCATCTACAACGGAAAAGAAATGGCCATGGCATGGACCTGCCAACTCATGATGCTGTCCCAGAGAAGAAGCAGACAGGGACTAGCTGTGGTGTGCTGTAGGGGAGTCCAGAGAGCTACCCCATGTCCTGGAGAATGTAAAGCTGGGTCCTACCTTCAGTGACCATGCAGTGTCGTTGACTTTCCACTGTGGAGCGACCACATGAAATACGTGGTGGCAGTTCAGATGACAGCCATTGGTTTGTAGAATTGTGCCTTCCTTGACAGAGACCCCTTGTCCTGCTTCATTCAGTTCCTTCTGGAGTTCTGGTCCAGCCTTTTCCAGTAAGGCCTTAGAAAGGGGTCCTCTATTGAGTGCAAGATCCGAGGGAATGGAGTTGACAATGACATCAGTCTTAAAGACAAAACCAAATATTCCTTTCAAATTCTCAGCAGAGGCATTCATCAACCATGACTACATTTGAGCCACTGGGCTTGGCAAAGGAAGACAGCAGTTTTTTGTACATTTTTTGACTAATGTTTAGAGAAACAAAACTCATAAAAGTCAGAGTGGAAACAATTGAAATGATCATTGGCTGAGAAAAACAAATGTATCTTCATCTAATAGAATATTATGCAGCCACTAAGAGGGATGAAGTACTGATACACGCTGTAGTGTGGGCAAACCCTGAAAGAATTCTCATCAGTGAAAGAAACTGGTAACAGAAGACACAAATATATTATTTCATTTATATGAAACCTCAAGAACAGGTGAATCTATAGACCCATATGTGGTGGCACAAGCCTTTAATCCCAACATGCAGGAGTCAGAGGAAGGTGGATCAAAGCCAGCCTGGTCCACACGGCAACTTCCCGATCAAACAGAGCCATGTACTAAGACCTGGTTCATAAAGAAAATTAAAAAAACAAACAACAACAGAGTAGATTGGATGTTCTCTAGAGCTAGGAGGGGTGGGGTGAGCAGGTGCATAAATTAAGAGTAACTGTTAGTGACTACAAATTTCTGATGGAATTAGAGTGCACTACAGTTAGATTGCAGTAATGGTTGATTGTGGTTACACACACACACACACACACGCACACACACACACAAACTCATGCTTACACTGCAAGACTTATCCCTACATGAGCCCCAACTGTAAGACCTTCCATGTTCATTTTTAGTGAATATACTGAAAACCAGTGATGTGCCCTCTTGAAGTGTGAACTGTGCGTTACGTAACACTGTTTAAAGAAAAAAGCCATCAATAGCCAACTGTTAAAATGATGTTTAGTTTTGCTCAGCTTAGCCTGTGGGAACATGCTGCAGCAGCATGTCCAGGTGAAAATGTCTAATTGTAGGGTTGGGGCGATGGCTCAGTAGGTAAGAGCACTGGCTGCTCTTCCAGAGGACCCAGGTTCAATTCCCAGAACCCACATGACAGCTCAAAACCTTCTGTAACTCTAGTTCTAGGAGATCTGATGCTTTCATATAGACATACATGGAGGCAAAACACCAATGCACATGAAATAAAAATAAATATTTGTTTTAAGTTTCAGTTGTATCACTGCTGATCACAACATATCAAGAACTGTTTTTGATGAATGCTTAGAGACACTTTCTCTTGAAAACACTTCAATCCTGAAAACAATTCAAAGCAAGACAGGGGTACAGCATCTAGTTCATGTCATCTATTATCATAGCCAGCACATCCATCCACCTGTTCATCATTAAAAGTTAATGGGGACAGGTGACACCCAGTGGTGATAATTTAGGACTTTGATCTTGGTCTTTAAACAAAGCTTTGAAGGATTGGTTAAAAATTTCACCGAAGAGTTTGGAAAGCTGGCTCAGCAGTTAAGAGCATTTGCTTTTCTTCCAGAGGACCCAGGTCCAGTCCCAGCATCTACTCATGTGGCTCACAACCACCTGGAGTTCATCTCCAAAGGATTTGACACTGCCTTCTGGCCTCTGGGCATCCGCACACATGTGACATTCCCTCACTAAGTCACACATGCATACACATGAATTTAAAAAATAACAGAAATAAATATTTATCATTTTTTTCTATATTATGATGTTTGTTTTTCTTGTGTTGTTGAAATAGTTTTCTTGGGGCTGGAGAGATAGCTGAGAGGTTGAGAGCATTGCCTGCTCTTCAAAAGGTCTTGAGTTCAATTCCCACAACCATCTGTAATGAGGTCTGGTGCCCTCTTCTGGCCCACGGGCACACACACAGACAGAATATTGTATACATAATAAATAAATAAATACATAATTTTTTTTAAAAAGAGTTGCCTTGGTCAGGGTGTCTCTTGACAGCAATAAAAAAGAAGGTCTGGAGAGATGGCTCAGCAATTGAGAGCATTGCCTTCTCTTTCAAAGGTCCTGAGTTCAATTCCCAGCAACTATATGGTGGCTAACAACCATCTGTAATAAGGTCTGTTACCCTCTTCTGGCCTTCAGGCATACATGAAGACAGAATATTGTATACATAATAAATAAATAGATATTTTTTTAAAAAGAAATAGCTTTCTTCTCTCTTTTTTTTAAAGTCAAGATCTTACTAAGTTCAGGATGGCCTTGAATTCACTTTGTAGCCAAGAATAGCCTTGAATTTTAAAAATTCATATGTAAAAGAAACACTTCTAAAGTTTAAATCATACATAAAACCACACACACTAATAGTAGGAGACTTTAACACTCCTCTCTCACCACTGGACAGGTCAGTCAGACAAAAAATTAACAGAGATAAAAGGGAAATAACAGAAGTATTGTTTCGGGAGCTCCTTCTGCTCCTTTAGCCAATAGCCACTGAGATACCAGCCCATTCGGGTGTGGTCTCTCTCCCTTTAAAAAAGCAGCCACTTCCCTCCACTCTCTCTCTGGCTTCTGGCTTCTGGAACGGTGATCTGTAAGTTTTTCCCCTTTAAATAAATAACCATTCTATTAATCATAATTCCAAACTGGTGTGGGATTGTTTGTGACGTATGGCACCCAAATGTTTGGTTTTAGGACCCCCTCCTTCCCCCTGCCAGGCTGCCTGCCTCCAGCTCGGTTTGGCATGAGCCCTTCCTCATCTGTGGCCTGTACCCTGCCTCCCCACATGGATTTAAACTTCACAGGCCCACGTAGTCTCTGCCTGCCTGGTTTGCTGTTTTCTGAGTCGTTTTTAAATCTTCCTTGCAAACGCAGCGCTTAAGTGACGTGAAACAGAGCACAAGTGGTTGCCAAAAGCTGTAACCCCTCGGGGTGACTCTGTCACATGGAGGCATACGCGGCTTCCAGGTTGCTCTTCTCTACCCCTGGATTCTGGGTTTCTGGTTCCATGTATGGAATTGATTTAATTACATTTACTTTGTTGAACAACTCGCATTTCCCAGTTTTTAACAACTACTAAGGCAGACACTGAAACAGGACCCCATTTTCGTCACCTTTGCAGTGGTTCTAATCATGACTCAGCAACAATGCCACCTGCTGGATAATAGGTAATATGGCAGCTTTTGTTTCCATTGCAAATTTTACTGCTTTGTTTACTAATACAATGGATTATATCATACAAGGTTTATATGATTATGGGGATACCTTAATTTACTGGTTACTGGGTTTCAGTTTTCTTTTTCATATTCTATCATTAAGGAAGAATATGGCACTCCTAAGAAAGATAGAATCTCTACAGACTAATAATGAACAACTAGTTGAAATGATTAAAATTATTGAATATCAGAGGTTATCTGAACAAGTGGATACTATGATAGACAAAATTGACTCCATATCCAAGGGTACTAGAAAGTTACCTGAAAGGGTTCAGGCTGTTGAATTTGATGTTCAGATGTTATCACAAAGTTTTGATAAGGTAACAGACAGAATGTACCTCCAAGATGGGAATCTACATGATATACAAGAAAAGTTTAAGGAGGACATGTTATCTTTGAAGGAAAAAAATCAAAGCTTTGGAATCACAGGTGCAGAATGGGGACCAAAAAGTTGATACCTTAGTGAAATCACTAGAAACTCATGCAGGTTAGGAGATTCAGGATTTAAGAGAGACAATGATAAAAAGATTTGAAAAGATTGAAGAAATTATTAGAGCTAATGAACAAAGTAAGGAGGCACAAGGACAGGATACAATGCCACCACCAGCTATTAGAACTGGCTTACCCAGGATTTTAGTGACATACCCCATACTTTATTCTGAAAAAGCGTCAACTTCTAAAGGCTCAAAGGGAGTCAAAAAAGCTAGATGAATGTCAATAACAATGAATGATTTAAAAGAAATTAAGCAAACTGTTGTTAATTATGGCTTGCACTCTGCATTTGTTAAGGAAATGATAAGGACTTGGGCTTCTAATGTTAGAGCTACCCCCCATGATTTCTTTCAGTTAGTGTCTGCAGTTTAAGATAATGGACCTTTCTTGATGTTTGGAATCTATTTCAGAAAAGAATCCAAACATATGGAACAGCAAGGATGAGCAAAAGGTGTGGAGGTTTCCCAAGATCAAATTCTTGGTGTAGGAACATATGCTGATCCACAGGTCCAAGTTCTTTATGATGAAGAAGTATTGTGTCTATGTTACCAAGCAGCTTTAAATGCTTGGAATAGGATACAAGATCCAGCAAAAAGGGTTGAATCATATACCAGAATTAGGCAGGGACAGAGAGAACCCTTTACTGACTTTTTTCAAAGATTAATTAAGGCTCTGGACATAGGGGTAACAGACCCAGAAGCTAGACAAATACTTCTTGAATCTCTAGCTTTTGAGAATGCAAACATAGAATGAAAAAAAAAAGATAATTGGGCCTTTAAGGTCTAGATCAGCATACAATGAATGTTGAGACCTTTGGCTACAATGATGAATCTTGGGTAGGAGAAGCAATTTCCAAAGCAACGAGGAGACATCAAACTGCCAGGTGTTTTAATTGTGGTAAATTAGGACATTTGCAAAGGGATTGCAGGCAAAAAATTTCTAGGAATAATATCTCCTCTGGGAATGACAAAAATAGGAGACCCTGGCCTTCAGGTATATGTAGGAGATGCGGTAAAGGCCGGCATTGGTCCAACGAATGCAGGTCAACAACAGACAGACAGGGCAACCCGATACCATCAGGAAACTCCTTGAGGGGCCTCTCTCAGGACCCCAAGCCAACAGTGGCCCAGTCATTCCCAGTCACAGTGGAAAACGTGCCTCACCAAGAAAATTAAAAGCTCTAATTTCTGCTGTAAAAAGTAATACTGGTCTAAATAATGAATTACGCATGGAGCATGAGTCAAAAAACCCAGTAGGACAGAGTAAACGTATATTTTGGCAGACTTCTATTAATGATCAAAGACCAAAGCTAAGAGTCTGTATAAATGGCATTTTTATTGAAGGCTTATTAGACACAAGTGTGGATGTAAGTATCATTACTCCAGAATCTTGGCATCCTAATTGGCCTCTTCAAGAGGTAGATATTCAGTTCCTGGGAATTGGAACCCTATCTCTGATGGGGGAGTGTCATATATCAATCTGTTGATTTCATTGGTTAAGCAATAAAGAAACTGCTTGGCCCTCATAGGTTAAAACATAGGTGGGTGGAGTAAACAGAACAGAATGCTGGGAGAAAGAAGCTGAGTCAAGGAGTTGCCATGATTCTCCCACTCCAGGCAGACGCAGGTTAAGATCATTCCTGATAAGCCAGCTCGTGGGCTACACAGATGATTAGAAATGGGCTAACTTAGTATGTGAGAATTAGCCTAGAAGAGGCTATATAGAAATGGGCCAAGCAGTGTTTAAATGAATACAGTTTGTGTGTAATTATTTCGGGTCATAAGCTAAAGCTAGCCGTGCAGGCGGCAGGGGTGCTGGGGACGTAGCCCCTTCCGCTCCAATTATTGCAACATATCTCGTGTAAAACAAAGTACAAGATGGGTTGAATGCATAAGACCTGAAGGGAAAATAGGAAGAATAAGGCCATATATAGCCAATATTGCAATACATTTTGAGGGTCATGACCTGCTACAGCAATGGGATACCCAGATTAACATTCCTGTAGTTCCAGGAACTCATAATTCTGGGAAGGATATGGTGAGGTATTATGGAAAAATGTCACCATCCATTCAGGCTGTATAAGAACATACAGCAAATAGCAAACCTGTAGAGGTAACAACAGCCCTACCTTTCTTTCTTTCTTTCTTTCTTTCTTTCTTTCTTTCTTTCTTTGTTTGTTTGTTTGTTTTTTGAGATAGGGTTTCTCTGTGGTTTTGGAGCCTGTCCTGGAACTAGCTCTTGTAGACCAGGCTGGTCTCGAACTCACAGAGATCTGCCTGCCTCTGCCTCCCGAGTGCTGGGATTAAAGGTGTGCTCAACCACCGCCCAGCTTCAGCCCTACCTTTAAAATGGCTAACTGAGAGGCCAATATTGATCAAACAGTGGCCTCTAGCTGAAGATAAATTACAGGCTTTGGAACAGCTAGTACAAGAGCAACTAGATGTTCACAATATTGAAGAATCAACCCGCCCTTGGAATTCTCCTGTGTTTGTTGTAAAAAAGAAATTTGGTAAATGGAGAATGGTGATAGATCTAAGAGCTTTCAACAAGGTAATTCAACCTATGGGCCCACTACAATCTGGAATAACTTTGCCTTCTTTATTCCAAAAGGATGGCCTCTTATAGTTATTGATTTGGAAGTTTATTTTTTACTATACCTTTGCAAGAAAAGTATAGAGAAAAATTCGCCTTCACAGTGCCTACTCATAATAATTTTCAGCCTAATAGGAGATATCAATGGACTGTCCTCCCACAGGGGATGTTCAATAGTCCCACATTGTGCCAATATTTTATAAGTAAGCCATTGAAAATAATTCGTAAGCAATTTCCCAAGTCCATAATTTATCATTACATGGAAGACATTTTGTTGTCTGATTCAAATAAAGATACTTTAGAAAGGATGTTTGAAGAAGTAAAGAAAGTCTTGCTTAGGTGGGGATTACAAATTGCCCCTGAAAAGATTCAAAGAGGAAATTCTATTAATTACCTAGGTTACAGAATAGGGTGAGAGAAAATTAAAACACAAAAGGCACAAATTAGGAGAGACAGGTTACAGACTCTTAATGACTTCCAAGGATTGTTAGGAGACATTTCCAGTCTATGACCAGCTGTTGGGATAACACCATTTAAACAAAACCTTAGATGGTGATAAAGATTTGAATAGTCCCAGAAAACTGACAGTTGAAGCAGAAAAGGAACTGACAATGATTGAGGAAAATTTACAGGAGGCACATGTGGATAGGGTGAACCCAAATCTTAGCTGCATCCTAGTCATATTGCCTTCCAGAATTTCTCCTACAGGGATTTGAATACAGAGGGAAGATATTATTTTAGAGTGGATATTTATACCTAATAAACCAAGTAAAAAATTAAAAACTTATGTGGAAAAAGTCTCTGAATTAATTATAAAAGATAAGCTGAGACTTCATCAACTAGCAGGTATCGACCACACAGAAATTATAGTGCCTTTTACTACTGAGGAAATAAAAAAGTGATGGGAAGACAATGAACCATGGCAAAGGGCTTGTGCTATTTTTTGGGAGAAATTAATAGCAACTATCCCAAAAGTGATAGACTCAACCTCATAAAGAGAACTTCTTGGATTCTTCCTAGAATTATACGTGATGCTCCAATAACTGGAACCTGTACATTTTATATTGATGCAAATATATCAGGGAAATCAGGTTACAAGTCAGATGAATTGAATAAGATGGAACAAAGCCCTTATAATTCTGTCCAGAAGGCAGAATTATATGCTATTCTTATGGTGCTAAGGGATTTTAAAGAACCTCTTAATATAGTTACAGATTCAGAACATGCAGAAAGAGTTATCTTACATATTGAAACTGCTGAATTTATACCAGATGACACAGAGTTGAGTTCATTGTTTATCCAGGTACAAGACATAATCAGGAATAGGCTTTGTCTGATGTACATAATACAATCTGGTCCCATATGGGTCTGCCTGGTCCTCTAGCACAAGGTAACGCTGAGATTGATCAATTATTGACTGGAAGCATGTTGAAGGCCTCAGAATTTCATAAAAAGCATCATATCAATAGTAAAGGCCTAAAGAAAGAATTTTCCATTACATGGCAACAAGCTAAGGACATTATAAAGAGATGTCCTACTTATTCTTTCTATAATCAAATGACGTTGCCTGCAGGGAGTAACCCAAAGGGTACTAAGAGAAATGAAATCTGGCAGATGGATGTGTTCCACTTTATGGAATTTGGTAAATTAAAATGTGTACACCACACCATAGATAGGTATTCAGGTTTTCAATGGGCTACTGCCCTGAGCTCAGAAAAGGCTGATTCAGTAATCACACATTTATTGGAAATTATGGCCATCATGGGTATACCTGCGCAAATAAAGACAGACAATGGTCCAACATATGTATCTAAGAAAATGAAACTTTTTTGCTTATTATAATATAAAACACATTTCAGGTATACCAAATAATCCTACAGGTCAGGCAGTTATAGAAAGATCAAACTGTACTATAAAGGATATGCTGAGCAAACAGAAAGGGACCGAAAATACCCCCGGAAATAGATTACATAATGCTTTATTAACCTTGAATTTTCTTAATGCCAATAAGAAAGGAACAACAGCAGCAGAAAGATATTGGATAATGTAAAAGTCTGCTGAACTAAATCAACTAATTTATTTCAAAGATGTGCTGACCTCTCAATGGAAGCCAGAAGATGTGCTACATTGGGGAAGGGTTTTGCTCTTGTTTCCACAGGAGAAGAAAAATTGTGGATACCATCAAAATTAATAAAGGTTCGATTCGAAGAGGAGAAACCTCATGGAAAGGAGAAATGACAATTCATCCACAATGATGATATTCATACCGGTGGTAAGAAAAACATATAGAATGGAGGCAGGGTTTTTTTCTTATCTCTGCAGGAAAATACTCATCTTCAAAAAATTCAAGGGACCCTGGATGTGTGAATACTGACAGATGGAAACTATTTACAACCCAATAAGAATCGGCAAGAAAATCTATTAGGTTCTGTAAGTGAAATTATTCTACACTTATCTTTAAATATGTATTAATGTGCATTTATTTATAAATATATAGAGCTGGTTTTTGAAGTTGGACTCTGGCTCAGTCCCTCTCCATTTCCAAGCCTGTTGGTAAGAGAAAAACCCAGAGTATCTGTCTCATGTCAAGAGCCATGATATGGGACAGAAAGAAATATGAGTTTAGAAAACATCTTTGCTTTTCTTCATATCTATCATACTTTTCATTGCATATATCTATCATGTCTTTCATTGAGTATATATATATGTCTATATGATTAATGTTTAAGTTTTTCACAATGAACAATGAGTTTTTCCTGCAGTGACATTTGAAGTTTCCAGGAAGAAGATGGGGCCCCATAACAACAACTCCACCTGGTTGATATGACATCATGATACTGATAGTGCTACTACAAGACCTGTTTTGAGTACCAGCTGCACAAGATGGCTCCAACTTGGTCAGCTGAAATGGTACACATCTTGTACAACATTCTGGCCAGACCTCCACAAAATACTCAGAGACTATTTGCAATTTTAAAAGACCTTGACTTGAAATTTAACCATCATTTTACTTTCACAGGATCCCCCAGAAAGAATGTTGCCCCATGACAGCTGGAAGCAATTCTAGAGGACGATGCCCCCTCTCCCAGTATAGTTTGTTCTTGGGTCTAGGGACATCATTTAGGGGTTGATCATAATTAGTATATGGTTGAGGGTTGGGAGGTTGGGGGAGGAATTTTATAAGCGCAGGGATCTTTTGAAAAAAAAGAGGGATAATTGGATGATGGGATAATAGATTGGTACTTGTTGGTACTTGTGAGTTACTGTTTTGAGACAAATATATTGGTATAGATTCTTATATATTGATACAAAGTTAAATTATATTGACTATTGTATGCGTGCATGTTTCTACCTCTGTTTAAAACATTTTTTATGTATTGATGTATATATATATATATATATATATATATATATATATATATATATATAGTATTGATATTGTATATTTACCATATTGCAGTGTACATTTCTACCTCTGACTAAGATACTTATATATTGTTTGTGTATTGATACATATTTACCATATTGCAATGTATATTTGTACATTGTTTATATTTGGAGGTCATTATCCTCATTTGTTGCATAGTTGTTTATTGTCTTAGTCTTTAAGTTAGATAGGTATTGAGAATTACATATATCAATAGTATTCTAAGTTTGTCATTTATAATTAGACTAATCAGGTTCTTTAGATACATAGAGATTATACTCAGTATAGATAATCTTTAACCTCTTCAAAGAGCTGTAGAAAATGGCCTTTAATCTAACTCAGAGTTTCGTGGTAATGAGACACAATTGCTCCTGGTAACACCGATTCTTTCCCGACAGAATGTTGAACACCAAAGACACTCTACCTGGAGCCTTTCTTCTTGGCTGAACTAACCTTTGGGCAAAGAAATGCCCGTACCTCAACCACTGACAGAGATACAGAGCGTGCATCAATGGACAAAACAGGACTGTCATATCCTGCCAAGGCAGGGTAAGATAGTTTTGACAAGTTTCTTGCCGTTGAAAATGGTCTGTCAGTTATGTTAGGCCTTAGCCAAAGTTGCTTCAACGCTGCAAACGTGACCTTGGGTGATTGCCCAGGTAGCTAGTTGTCTCTGAGATTTGTTGCATGTTTTGGAAGTTGTTTGATTGCACTTCCTAACTAATTACTCAGGTAACATTATTTCCCTTCTCAGATCTTCAATGGGGTTGAAGACTATATAAATGTAGTTACTTTTCTCTCATGACTTGGCCAAGTTATTTATTATATAAGATTTAAGCTAGTTAGGATAGGATATTTGTACCTATTATATATAATTTCATAGTAGGTTTAGAACTCTCTCATTTAAACAAAAGGGGGAGGTGTTGCAGGAGCTCCTTCTGCTCCTTCAGGCAATATCCGCTGAGATACCAGCCCATTGGGGCATGATCTCTCTCCCTTTAAAAAAGCGGCCACTTCCCTCTGCTCTCTCCCTGGCTTCCAGCTCTGCTTCCAGCTACTGGACTCCTTTTCTGATTGTGCAGAGGGCTGTTGTCTGGGATGGTGATCTGTAAGTTTTTCCCCTTCAAATAAATAACCATTTTATTAATCATAATTCCAAACTGGTGAGGGATTGTTTGTGACTTACGCCTTCAAGTTATAACTCAAATGAACTTAAAACACATCTATAGGATGTTCCATCCAAACAGAAAAGAATATACCTTCTTCTCAGCTCCTCATGGAACCGTCTCAAAAATTGACCACATACTCAGTAACATAACAAACCTCTACAAATACATAAAATTTGGAATAATCCCATGTATCTTATCAGATCACCATGGCTCAAAACTAGAACTCAACAGCAATACTAGTTCTAGAAAGCCCACAAACACATGAAAATTAAACAATGCTCACTTGAATCATAAATGAGTCAAGGAAGAAATAAAGGGAGAAATTAAATCCTTCCTAAAATTCAATAAAAATAACCACACAACATACCCAGTTTTGTGGGACACAATGAAAGCAGTGTTAAGAGGAAAGTTCATAGCACTACACATATATAAAGAAGCTGGAAAAAATCCTACACTAGTGAATTAACAGAACATTTGAAAACTTTAGAACAAAAAGAAGCTCATCCAAGAGAACTAGATGGCAGGAAATAATCAAACTGAGAACTGAAATCAACAAAATAGAAACAAAGAAAACAATACAAAGAATCAATGAGTACAAAGACTTGGTTCTTAGGGAAAATCAACAAAATAGACAAACCTTTATCCAAACTAACCATAAGGCATAGAGAGAATATCCAAATTAACAAAATCAGAAATGAAAAGGGGGACATAACAACAGACATGGAAGAAATGCAGAGAATCATCAGGTCATACTTCAAAACCTATACTCCACAAAACTGGAAAACTTAAAGGAAATGGACAACTTTCTGGATAAATATCATTTACCAAAATTAAATCAAGACCAGGTAAGCAAATTAAACAGACCTATAACTGCTGAAGAAATAAAACAGTCATCAAAAGTCTCCCAACCAAAGAAAGCCCTGGACCAGATGGTTTCAGCTCAGAATTCTACAAGATTTTCAAAGAAGAACTAATACCAATACTCCTCAAATTATTCCACACAATAGAAACACAAAGAACACTGCCAAACTCTCTTTTATGAGGCTACAACTACCGATACCCTAACCACATAGACAAATTACTAAGAAAGAAAATTACAGACCAATCTCACTCATGAATATTAATGTAAAAATACTAAATAAAATACTGGCAAATAGAATCCAAGAACATATCAGAAAAATCATCCACTATGATCAAGTTGGCTTCATCCCAGAGATGCAGGGACTGTTCAACATATGAAAATCTGTCAATGTAATTCACCATACAAACAAACTGAAAAGTAAAAAGTTTAAAAGAAAAAAAACATAAAGCAAAGAAAACCAGCCCACAAATCATGATCCCAGAGAACCTAGACAAAAAAGAGGACCCTAACAGAGACATACATAGATCTAATCTATATGGGGAGTAGAAAACACAAGATCTCCGTGACAAAAAGGCAACCTACTGAATGGGAGAAGATCTTCACCAACCCCGCAACAGACAAAGGTCTGATCTCCAAAATATATAAAGAACTCAAGAAACTAAAATGGGGTACTGAACTGAACAGAGAATTCTCAACAGAAGAAGTTCAAATGGCCAAAAGACACTTAAGGTCATGCTCAACCTCCTTAGCGATCAGGGAAATGCAAATCAAAGCAACTTTGAGATACCATCTTACACCTGTCAGAATGGCTAAAATCAAAAATACCAATGATAGCCTATGCTGGAGAGGATTTGGAGTAAGGGGAACACTCATCCATTGCTGATGGGAATGCAAACTTGTGCAACCACTTTGAAAATCAGTGTGGCAGTTTCTCAGGAAACTGGGAGTCAACCTACCTCAGGATCCAGCAATTCCACTCTTGGGAATATACCCAAGAGATGCCCAATTATACTACAAAAGCATTTGTTTAGCTATGTTCATAGTACCACTATTTGTGTGTGAACAAAATTTGTGTGCCAGAACCTGGAAACACCCTAGGTGCCCCTCAATAGAAGAATGGATAAAGAAGGTGTGGCACATATACACTTTAGAGTTCTACTCAGCAGTAAAAAAAAATGACATCTTGAATTTTGCATGCAAATGGATGGAAATAGAAAACACTTTACTGAGTGAGATAACCCAGACCCAAAAAGAGGAATATGGTATGTACTCATTCATTAGTGGATTCTAGCCATAAACAAAGGACATTGAGCCTATAGTTCATAATCCTAGAGAAGCTAAATAAGAAGATGAACCCCCAAAAACCATATATTTATCCTCCTGGATATTGGAAGTAGACAAGATTGCCAGGCAAAAGTTGGGAGCAGGGGATTGGGGGTGGTTTGGGGGAAAGGGGACATGGGGAGAGAGAAGAAAGAAGGGGAGGATTGGGGAGAGCTTGGGGGAATGGATAATTGAGATGGAGGAAGGGTGAATATGGGAGCAGGGAAGAAGATATCTTAACTAAGGGAGCCATTTTAGGGTTGGAAAACCTTAGGCTCTAGAGGGGTTCTCAGGTGTCCAATGGGATTTCCTTAGTTAGGTTCATAGGCAGCAGAGAAGAGGGTGCCTAAACTGGCCTTTTCCCATAGCCACACTGATGAATATCTTGCATATCACCATAGAACCTTCATCTGGTGAGGGATGGAGATAGAGATTGGAACACTGGACTGAGCTCCCAAAGCACAGATAAAGAGCAGAAGAAGGGAGAACATGAGCAAGGAAGTCTGGACCCCGAGGGCTGCGTCCACCCACGGAGACAGTGGGACTGATTTAATGGGAGCTCACCAAGGCCAGCTGGACTGGGACTGAACGAGCATGTGATCAGACCGGACTCTCTGAATGTGGCTGACAATGAGGGTGGACTGAGAAGCCAATAATAATGACATTGGATTTTGATTCTACTGCATGTACTGGTTTTTTGGGAGCCTAGTCTGTTTGGATGCTCACCTTCCTAGACCTGGATGGAGGGGGGACCTTGGACTTCCCACAAGGCAGGACACCCTGACTTCTCTTAGGACTGGAGAGTAAGGGGGAGGGGGAGGGGATGGGAAATGGGAGGATGAGAGGAGGTGGAAATTTTAAATAAATAAATTAATTAATTAAAAAAAAGAAAATACAAGATCTCCTGAGTAAATTGGGAGCATGGGTACCTTGGTAGAGGGTTGAAGGTGAAGGGAGAGGCACGGAGGGGAGCAGAGAAAAATGTAGAGCTCAATAAAAATTAATATTAAAAAAAACCCAAGATCTTATATAATTCAGGCTGGCCTCAAATTCAGTTTGTAGCAAGGATAGCCTTGAATTAGAATTTCTGGTCCTCCTCCCTCCATCTCCCTAGTGCTGCTTTTACAGACTGTGGCTCCACACCGTGTTTGTGCAGTGCTAAGGGACTGAACCCAGGATTTCATGCCTGCTAGGCAAAGCCTCTTTCAACTGAGCCTCAGCCAAGCATTGGTGTGGGAAGTCTTCTGTCTATGTGCTGCTTTTAATGGTTAATGAATACATTTGTTTCGGTCAGTGGCTTAGCAGAATAGGGCAAGGCGGGAGTTCCAAGAAGACAGAAGAAGAGAGAGTAGGCAATGTCAGAGAGAAGCCATGTAGCCCCGTTAGAGACAGATGCCAGGTGGAACTTTGCCGGTAAGACACAGCCATGTAGCAATACACAAAACATTAAAAATGGGCTAACCAAAGATATAAGAGCTAGCTAGCAATAGGCTTAAGAGATTGGCCAATCAGTGATTTAAATAATATAGTTTTGTGTGATTATTTCAGGAGTCTGGGCAGCTGCAAAATGAACAAGTAGCCTCTGCCTACAAAGCATGTGTCTTTAAATGAGAACAGTGACAACAAAATGCTCAGAGGTGTCTGAGTGACAGAAAGGGCAGATCATCTAACTCTGAGCTACAACCCCCCAAAGCAATCAGAAGGGTGTGGCACACATTCCCAGGAGGACACAGCTACAACCATGCATAGCAACATGCAACTACTGCTCAGGAAGAAGGTACTAGCCTGCCCTGCTTCTGATTGCTAAGGTTCCAATGAGTAGAGCCTGTCTTGAAAGAGTATGAAATACTTTTCAGGAAGAAGGGAGGAAAACAGGTCTCACTATGTAGCCCTGGATGAACTGGAATTTTACATAGACCAGGCTTGCCTTGAATTCACAGAGATTTGCCTGCCTCTGTCTTACAAGTGTTGTAATTAAATGCATGAGCTACCATGCCCAGCTAAATTTAAATTCTCTCTCTCTCTCTCTCTCTCTCTCTCTCTCTCTCTCTCTCTCTCTCTCTCTCTCTCTCTCTCTCTCTCTCACACACACACACACACACACACACACACACACACACGCACACAAACATTCAATCTTGGGCTGGTGGATAAGGCAGAGAGGGCAAGAGCAGTGGCTGCTCATGCCTATATCCCCAGGGTGTGTGTGTGTGTGTGTGTGTGTGTGTGCGCGCGCGTGCACATTTAGGGCTGAGACAGGGGGATTGCTGGGGCTTCCTAGGTTCCAGCCTATCCAAAAAACATTAGTCTCCTGAAACAAATCCACAAAACAAGAATTGTCCTTATACGACTCCCAACATCTGAACCTTCCTCCCGTCCACCTGCCCACACCATCCTCACAAAGGACCCACAGATGGGTTCAGGGAACTGAGCTCTCCTCGTCCACTCCAGCACCCAAAGTCACCCTTCCTCGTGTCATTGGTTAAATTCCTATCCTCTGCATTCCCCATGCTCTCCCACACCTGTAACTGACAGAAGCCAGCACTAGATGGAGCAGACACGACAGATGGGAAATGATGAAGATGAGGAGAGCCCTGCAGTGTCCCCTACTATGGACCACAGTTACCGGGATGGAGTGACCTATCCCAGAGCCCTTCAGATCCTTACAGACACACAAGTCTCTACTCCTGAGTGATTTGGCAAAAAGCCCAGCATCTATGAAAAACGTCTTCCTTTGACCCTCAATAAAGCTGAACATTGTTGGTGACAGGGACACTCACCCTGGCATTCTGCACACCTTCTTCCACCAGCCGGATTTTCAGGCCTTCTGGGGACACCAGCACATAGTCCTGTGTCTGCGGTTTCTGTGGCGTTTCTCCAGGTGGCACTAATTCTAACGCTGATAAACTGGGCTGGGAAGCTGTTGCGGAGAGGGAGGCTTTATATGTAGTTTCTATAGCTTCAGCAAAGGCCCCTGCAACCTTTGCAGATATGTCCACCAAATAAATCTTTTTCAAGGTGCGCCTGTCTGGCTTGCGTTGGAAGTTGTCTTTGATGGCAGAAACAATGGTGGCCACACACAGGTCTAAGGGAAAGCCAAAGATTCCAGAGCTGATAGCTGGCATGGCTAAGGATTGACACTTGACCTCCTCAGCTAAGGTGAGACTTCGTTCCACAGCTCTCTTCAACAGGCTCACGCACTCCTGGGCCTTATTTCCGTCCCACCGAGGCCCTACTGCGTGGATGACATGATGGCAAGGGAGCTTGCCTGGTTTTGAGATAACGGCATTGCCAGTTAGGACCAGGCCACCCTTTCTCACTATTTTGTCACATTCTGCTTGAAGTTCAGGGCCAGCTGCATTTGAAAGAGCGAGGGCCAGACCATCAATGTGTTTCAGATGCTCGTTTGCTGCATTCACGACCACATCGGCAGGAAACTGAGCCAGGTCTCCCTGCTGTACAATCAGCGTGACTCCAGGGGCTATGTCCTTCTGTAAGAGGCACTTCTGCTCTTTAAGGCTGCCTTTGTCCTTCTCTGCTCCCTCCTGGAGCTCAATGATGCATCCATACAGGCGTTTGATCTCGCTTTTGTAATAGGATGCTTTGTCCCGGAAGAATTGCCTAGCACCAGGCTTATCAATCTGGAACTTTTTAATGCAGACTGAATCCCGGATTTGCCTGACCATGTTCATGCACTCTAGAACTTTACTCTTGGAGCCAGTTAGTAAAATACCTTTTGGTTCATTTTCCAGCTTAAAACGTGCCTGTACATTGGCCTTTTTTATCTTTGGCCAGAATAGCTTCCTGTCTGACCTTAAATACTCAAAAATCAAGAGCGATTCAATTTCAACCAGTCTTTCAATTTTCATGATGTTTTCCAAGAACTCAAAAAGTTGTCCATAGATTTCATTTACTTCTTTCACACAGCCTGCAATGATGACCTCCGCTGGGGTTCCTGAAGTTAATTCATCCTTTATCGTAATGCTTGCTCTGGAGGAGTGTCTCTTTTGCAGAGAGTGAATTTTCTTTTTCCATGCATTGCCTCTAAAAACTTCCTTGTCTTCAACATCAATGATTTTATAACTCAAAGCATCAAGCATTTTCTTCTCTGCTTCTGCCAGGGCTCTGAAAGAACAGGCCATCAAAAGAAGCCCTGTACCGTTCAGTTCATACTTGGCAAGAATTTTCTGTGCTTCAAAAAGAGTCTTAGAGAATTCCTGACTGTCTACTTGCTGCAGAAACCTGAAGACTTCAGAAGGAATCGGGACATCTTTCTGAGCCATGGAATACACCTTTTCCTGGATGTCACACTTTACTTTATACACATCTGCACGGGATCCCTTAAAGCACAGGTGCTGAGTAGCAGCATCGTAATGAATCTCCACCTCTGGGTTCTCTTTCCTTAGATCCTCCAGGAAACCACTGTGCTGCAAAAGAAAATGTTTCCCCGGAGAAATGGCCACGTTCTCCTTCAGACTCTGCTCCTCCTTTCGGACCTTTTCCGTGGTGCTGTCTATTAACTCCTTGATTTTCTGGCCGATGTCTTGGACATCTTCTGATTTTCCGGATAAGGTGAGACTCTCCTTATCAAATTCAATGAGAACCCTGTCATCTCCTACCTCATGCTGTATGATGTCCCACACTGGCGGATACACTTCAAACACCTTAACTTCGTACTTAGCCTTGATGCCAGACAGCACCTCGGAGGCGTCTCTCTGCCAGGTCTTGATGCTTGGTCTGTGACTGACTAAGGAGGCAGCAGGTCTGACGGTCACTGTGCCGTTGATGTCAGACCATGTTAGCTCGCAGTGACAGCGTCTCATTTTGTCATTTATCTCCTCAATCAGATGATTATGTTTTTGAAAGAACTTCCACAAAGGAAGGCCCAGTGACTCTTGGAAAGATGCTGGAAGCTTGACCAGCGGCTTCTCTTCGCCATACAAGGCTGTGCCCAGAGAAGGATAATAGGGGAAGACAGACAGTGGCATCCTGTTGAAACTGTGCTTCTTGGCCAGAATGGTGTCTAACACTTTAAAAACAAAATAAAACAAAATAACAGTAATCTCAATATTATGCATTTCCAAAGAACACAAAACAAAACAAACTTTTCAGGAGGGCAAAAGTCTCTGCTGTTTGTAGAACTCAAAGGTGCCATTCTCCCGTGTGCTCAGCTGTAGACTGATGCTAACCACAACAAGACAGACTCCATTTAGGGCTTTGATGACTTTATACCCAAATCGCTCTACACTGAAATCATGCTGAGTCTATTGTTTTTCTGATGTCACTGATGTATGTGGCACAATAAGAAACAGATACAAATTTAGACACAAGCATGGGGTTGATGTTTGTACAAACACAAGGAATGGTTTAAGGGCTGGAGAAATGGCACATCAGCTAAGAGCACTAGGCTGATCTTCAAAAGGACCTGGGTTCAATTCCCAGCACCCACAAAGCAGCCCACAACAGTCTGTAACTCCTGTTCTAGGAAATCCAACACCCTCACACAGATGTACATGCAGACAAGACAACAATGCATATACAATAAAAATGAATAAATAATTTTTTTTAAAAAAAGATTTATTTTTTCCAGCACTAGGGAGGCAAAGGCAGGTAGAGATCTGTGATTTCCAGGCCAGCCTGTTCTATAAGAGTTAGTTCCAGGGCAGCTTGAACTGTTCCACAGAGAAGAAAAGAAGGAGGAAAAGGAAGAGGAGGAGAAGGAGAAGAAGAAGGAAGAAGAAAAAGGAGGAGGAGAAGGAGGAGAAAAAGAAGAAGAAAAAGAAGAAGGAGGAGGAGGAGAGAAAAGAAGGAGAAGAAGTTTTTAATCCTCCAGGTGGGTCACTCTGCATTCTGTCCCTTCCTGTATAGTCCCAGAATTTAACTTCCATAGCTAACTTCATTTCTCAGGAGAAGAGAGTTGTACCAGAGCTCTGTGTCAGTTTCCCAAGAGGTTTATATGAATTTCCTGTGTTTACTCTTCGCAGTGGACTTCTCAGGTAGGGATTCTATTACACCCATAGATAGAGGTGAGAAAGCCGAGGCTGGGGGAAGGCAGGGTTCTATAAACCCAGGCAAGTATCTGAGCTAATTGCCAGTGTGAGCCAAACCAGACCCCATGGTCTTGTTCCTATACCAAATCAAAATCATCCTCACAGTCATTGGAGAGTCCAGCCCCAGAGGTCACAATTTAGTAAGGCCTTCCCCATTATATCTCCCGGTCACCATGTGTACCAGGACAGCCACCACAACCCACCCTGACTGAATGCTCACGTTCTCTCTCTTTCTCCAGGACTCTCCTCACTTTGTTTTAGCTGTTGGCACGTGTAAGTAGTATCAGCATGGAAATTAGAGTCAGTCCAGCAACAACCTGGATTTAAATGGCTCCCATGGCAGAAGGATGCTAAAACATGATACCCTGGTGAAGGACTCAGTCCTAGGGCAGGTATCAGGCCTGAGGGAAGGAATGTGACCTTCAGAGGCCCAGCCTCCCACAGGGCTCCAGAGAGGCTGGACAGCCTGAGTGACCTCCAGCTCAGACTCAGCACCCCCTCAGGCCAAGCACTGCTGAGGGACGGTTTCCTTTCCTCCTACAGCATCCTCTGAGGTAACCCCAACACTACCTCTACAGATGAGAAAACAAAGGGTTTGAGGGCTCACGAAGGTCACCATGCCAGTGACCACCAGTCAAGATTGTAACTCAAATCTGTCGGACTCAAGAACCACTGATGATGTCATCAAAAACAGAACTTCCATCTCTTCCCCAGGTTATGAGAAATCTCCATGATCCCGTCTCAGCACAGGGGGAACAGGAACGCTTTCTAGAACTCTACATGCTTCTGAGTCCATCTCTCCCTAAACTTGTTGATTAGAGAATCAATGCAGGGACATAAAACACAGATCTATGGCTGTGAGTATGGCCTGTCAACGTTCCTAGAATGGCGACCTTCAGTCACAGGCCGGACTCGTCAGTGACTCTCCCTGTCTCTCATGAGCTTGTTCTGCTTCTCCAGAGCCTGCCTTGCTGCTCTCGTTCTGCACCAAATCCAGATGAATGAGAGACTGGTGCCATTTCTGACCGATTAAGGAATGACTGAAATAGCCAACCATCCAGGTCTTCCCGGGTGGCAGGCCAAGACACATTACCTTTGCAGTCTGAAAACTCAACCAGCGCCGAGCTCTCTTCTGGGAAGCACTCAACCTGGGTGACTCTTCCGCCCCCATTGAAAGGGTTTTCAAAGTAGAGCTGTAGCTGGTATTCATCTACCCCAGGAGGCAGGTTTTCCACCCTAACTACATTTGTTGTTTCCAGAAGTCTCGGGGCAAGCTGCAGCTGTCGGTTCGAATGGTGACTGATACAATCAGTAATAAATTTTTTGGTATCTACAAACAAAAAAAAAGAAAGAGAGAAAATTTCGGTGACATCTCTATATGGTATGAAAGAAATGTCTTTGCTAAAACGCAGAAGGGGGAATTAGTCAGTTGCTGTATTTTCTGCTACTGAGCTGTCCTTTGGCCATGGCCAACCCTACTGAGTTGCCCCCCTCAATGACACCACTCTCCCCATTTTCTCAAGACCCTGATGCCTACTCTGTCAGCAGGTAGGAGCCCACATCCACAGCCAGGCTCCTGACTCCAAACACACATCCAAGCAGCACTTTCAGCTTTATTTTCATGTTGCCATGAAAAGTTAGTCATGAATCTGGTGGTGGTGCCGCATGCCTTTAATGCCAGCACTTGGGAGACAGAAACAAGCGGATCTCTGTGAGTTTGAGACCAGCCTGGTCTACAGAGCTAGTTCCAGGACAGCTAAAGATGCACAAAGAAACCCTGTCTCAAAAAACCAAAGTCAAAACCAAAAAAAAAAAAGCCAACAACGACAAAAACCAACTAGTCATGTTTTTGACATTCCTTTTGTCCTTGTACTGTGTCTGCACGCCCATGTCTGCAATGCCCGTATCTGCAGGGCCAGTGTCTGCACCGCCTGTGTCTGCAGCATCCGTGTCTGCAGGGCCCGTATCTGCAGGGCCAGTGTCTGCACCGCCTGTGTCTGCACGCCCATGTCTGCAATGCCCGTATCTGCAGGGCCAGTGTCTGCACCGCCTGTGTCTGCAGCATCCGTGGCTGCAGCGCCCGTGTCTGCAGTGCCCCTGTCTGCAGTGCCCATCTGTGAGATGTTCTTCTCCAACATGGGATACAGAGGTATTTTTGTTTTATTGTTATGTTGAGAATTAAATTGAACCATGGTAACAAAATAGGGCTATGTCTACAGCCCTACCTCCTTTATTTTTTTCAGTTGATCTATTTATCTTCAAGACTCATCCTAATTGTCTCTTTAAATTAACAGATTGGATGGTGGGTCTGTCATGTGCCAATCATTGTGCTGGGATCTGAGAAAGTCCTTGCTTGTATATCACTGGGAAGATATGGGTATTGAGCACAGTTGAATTGCCTTTTGGAGCTCCAATCAGGACCAGATGAAACGGGGACTGAGACTCAGAGTGTATAAGGACTATATATGGTCTCTAATTTGAACACTAAAGAGGGGGTTGCCAAATGGAGAAGAGGAGGGACCAGTAGCAGTATGAACAAGCTTGGTGTCCTGTGGAGATGGTCAGGTGACACTGCTGGAGAACACACTCAGGTGGGGACAACTATGCACCGTCCTGTCTCCACCCCTCTCAGGTTACTACACCTGGGAGACAGCCTCTCTTTCATCTCCATTATTCATTAACATACACGCCTCCCTCCTCCTCCCAGACTGAGTTCTTCTAGAGAGGGAGCTATGATTTTAGTCATCTTTGTGCCTCAGCCCATAGACTAGTACCTGGCCCACAACAATGGCCATAGTTTAGAAGGAAACTGTCCCTGAGGCCCATGTGTTAAAGTCTTAGTCCTCACCCAGGTGCTATGGGAAGTAGTGGATCCTTTAACAAGTGAGGCCTGTGGGAAATGTCCCAGTCATTGATGGGGGAGATAGGGGACAAGATGACCCCCTCTCTGTCTCTGTCTGTCTGTCTCTCTCTCTCTGTCTTTCTCTGTCTCTCTCTGTCTCTCCTCCATGCTACCACCATGCAGACTGCCTCAACATAAGCCCCAGGGCAGCAGGACTAACTGACCGTGAACTGAAGCCACCCAAACTGTGAACTGGCATAAACCTCTCTTTTTGGAGGCTGATGACCTCAGGTGTTTATTACAGTAACAGAAGCTCACAGAGAATGCACTCAAGATTGTTGCTCAATGAAGGAAGATCATTTCTATTTAAATTTCCCTTTATGGGTCTGGAGAGATGGCTCAGAGGTTAATAGCCCTCGCAGCCTTTGCAGAGGACTGTGATTCAGTTCCCAGCATCCACTTGGAAGCCCACGACCATCTGTAACTCCAGTTCCATGGAATCCACTGCCCTCTACTGGCTGCTTCAGGCACTGCGTGCATGTGGTACACAGATACATGCAGGCATGTACACATAAAATAAACAAATCTTTAAATGTCCCTTTATAATAAATAATAATAAATTTGTAATAAGTGTCTTTAACAAATCCTTAACATGCCTGAAGTACTATCTCACTTAATCTTCACAGGAATTTACATAAGTAAGATCATCCCCATTTTATGGATGAGTGGATGAGGACCAGAGAAAATTATAACTTGGTCATCTTCATACAACTAGTCAAGTGACAAGACCAGAATTCTGACCACACCACCAGTGAACTTGACTGACACCCACTGCTGTGCCCGTGGGACATGGGGCTTAGATTTGGAAATCTGCCATGTTTTAGGTGGAGCTGGGTCTTGCTTATGACAATGATCTAACAGAGCAGTCATTTTATTTTCCATGTTTATGTGTGTGCACATACCAGTGCATGTGTGTGCGTGCATCTGGAGGTCAGAGGGCAACTTGTATGAGTCCCAGGGATCAAACTCAGGCAGTCAGACTTGGGGGCAGTGCCTTTGCCCATTCTGCCATCTTGCTGGCTGGGGCACTCATTTTCTACATTAAGTGGGCTCTCTCTTCTCCACATGTATGACCATGAGAAGTGCTGTGTGGTTATATGATAGGAAAAGGGGGAGTGGAAGTTGGCTGCCTGGGTTCAATCTCTCAGCAACATGGAGCCCTGTCACAGGGCTGTTGAAAGGAAGGAAAAATTAACTCATGCAGAGATTGACAGGTGCCTGGCACTGAGCACTAGGGTGAGTCTGTTGGCATCATTGCCTACAGAAGTGTGGCATGGTGACAGGCCAGTCTTAACTCCTCCCGGGGAAGTAGAGGAAGAGTTTCAAGTCCTCCACTTGGAATTGCCTGGGACTTTATATTTCTCCCCATACCCCATCCCACCCCACCCCACATACCCAAGCAATCATGTAATAAAGGGCAATCTATTAAACAGACCTAAATTAGATCTCAAAATAAATTTTTTCATCTTTCCAAAATCTGAGGGGAAAGGCACCTCTACTGGTTTAGAGGCCTTGTTTACTCACTACGACAAAGTGTCACACACTCAGAGATGTCCCAGACCCTGTGGTGTGTTGGGCAGAAGCCTGGGAATGCAGGGCCTCCCTGAGGCTCACCTATAGGCTTCTGAAAGGTAACCACGGCAACGCCAAAATCTCGGATCACTTCCACCTTAAAGTTGTCACTGGGGAGGCCGCTTATATTCTCCACCAGGAAGGTCAGCACTATGTCAGTCACTTTCTCTGGCAGGTTTTCAAATGCCACCATGGAGGGAACAGTTTCACATTCTTTGGAGACATCTTCCTTTGTTTCTGATCTGTTGCTGGGAGAATGTGCTGTATCCAAATCATCTGAGGAAATCAGATATGACAATGAAAGGTGTAAAGTATTAAATCATGGTTCTATTAAGTAAATTATCCGGAGACAATCTTCCTCCCTTTCCCATATCTTGGCTAACTCTGCTAAAAGGAAACATTAGGTAGTGGATCTTTTGCTTTACTTAATTAAAAATTAAAATGTAGCTAGGCATGATAGTGTACACTTTTAGTCCTAGCACTTAGGATGCTGAGGCAGGCAGATCTCTGCTGTGAGACACTTTTCTTCTACCCTGTAAAGATTTGTTGCCTGTATTGTTTTAATAAAACACTGATTGGCCAGTAGTCATGCAGGACGTATAGGTAGGGTGACCAGGGAGGAAGTATAGCAGGGGCAACCAGAACAGGAAAATTCTGGGAATAGGAAAGACTGAGTCTACAGTTGTCACCCAGACTCAGAGGAAGCAAGATGAGAATGCCTCGCTGACGAAAGGTACCAAGCCATGTGGTTAACACAGACAAGAATTATGGGTTAATGTAGGGTTTAAGAGTTTATAAGAAGCCTGAGCTAATAGGTCAACCTGTTTATAATTTCTGTATGCTTCCTTGGGACTGAACAGCTGTGGACCATGTGGGGCAGAAACCTTAGTCAACAGATCTCTGTGAGTTCAAGGCCAGCCTGGTCTACAGAGGAAGTTCAAAAACAAAGAAAAACAAAATTCTAAAATGTAATACCGTGAGTTTTTGTTGCTCTTGTTGTTAGTAAATTATAAACAAATGTAGCATTGGTTTCTTTTCCTTTGTTGTTGTTGTTGTCATCACTAACTCAATTTCATTTACTTTTTTTGCTCTGTCTTTCTGAGGAAGGGGAATCCTCCCTCATATATGTCTTTCAAGTACTTGACTGTGATCACAGAACCAAGCTTCTATAGGCAGGGTATAGTCTTCATCTCTGCTGTTGGCACGCGGCACACAGCTGAGGCTCATCAGGTGTCCACTGCATTAGAGAACTACTGTTGGCCTCCCTGGAAGAGCAAAGGTATAGGAAGTGGTGTACATACTCGGGCTGAACAAAGTTAGGGTTTAAGGATTACACTGTGACAGCATCAGTGAGGAATGACTGGCTGGGTTAGAGAGCTTGCTGTGTCAGTGTGAGGGCTAGAGCTTGAATCTCCAGCCCCCTTGAAAAGAGCTGGGCATGGCTACATGTGCCCAGTGTGGAGAGCAGAAATGGCTGGATCCACAGAGCTCCCTGGACAGCACGTCTAGGCAAAGGGGCAAACTTAGGTTCAGTGAGAGACCCAGTCTCCAGGCCGGAAGGCAGAGTTATGGAGGGAAAGAGTTCATTTCCCTAAGACTTGGGTGTCTGCATATCTTGGTTGCTCTTGCTTGCCTTATCCAGTATGGTTCTTCATTTGGTGCCCTTTACACAGGTATTATTAGCTGCTCCTTCATTTAACTCTGGCCAGGACATGGCCCTACCCACCCTCCAGGAAACAGGAAACTCCACCCAGTCCCAATGCTGGCTGTTTCCTGTAGTAGATGAGGCTTGTGCTCAGAAGGTAGGGTCCATCTAAGATATACCCAGTGCTCACCTCACAGAGCACTGCTACCCAGAGAGGCACACAGCAAGCATCCTCTACAAGTCCTGTCCTTCCTATTACTGGCCACCAAAGCACGAGTGTCTATCACCACTTCCCAGATCTTCCTCTCCTCCCCTCAGCTGTAGACATCTCCCAACACCAAACAAGCTGGTTTCATTTCTCTGAAGGGAGCCCAAAGAGCTGGAGGCTCCCTCGGGGTTTGTGAGCAGCATGTTACAAACTGCTTAATGGCATGACATAGACTAGCTTTATACCTGGAACGGGTGCAGTGTGCACAGTTCATAGAGGTGGTGAATACACCTCTGTCATGATGGACTGGGGGGAGCCAAAAGGCAAAGCAGCCTTAGCCCAAGTCATGCTGCTGCTTAGCATTTTAGGAAGCACTCCTGGACAGAAAAGGATTACAGATACACAATAGGACAGATTCAGACATAAAAGACCTCCAAATGAGACACAGTGTGTTTTTAAAAAATATATATAGGCTTGGGAGGGAGCAGAAAGTGTAAAGAGACAATAAATGTAGTATAAGAGTACAGACAGTCATAGATTAAAGGAGTAAAGATAGTAAAATATTTAACTTGTAGAAAAAGTAATACAGCAAGAAAAATAAACCACATAAAGAAGGAAATACACATAGAGTCTGGATTATGTATATTATTGTGCTACATTTATTTTTTGACTGTGAAGGAGCTAAGTACAGAGACATATTTCATTGTACAGACTGCTAAGCTAAACCAACATATATGCTTTAAATGTTTCTTGACTTCACAATTTGATCTAAAGATTTGTTGCTTTGGAAAAGAGGTTCTACTTTTGCTTCTACAGAGGATGAGACCTGTGGATGTCTTCCAGACTAATGGGGTCTGATGGAGCAAGACCCCCTGAAAGATTGCTGTGAACATCCCCCAAAATACTTTGCCCAACAAAAATCAGGAAGCAGTTTGGAGAGAACTATGCCCAAATTCCCAAATAATGTTTAAAAATGGGGTGTGGTTTAGTGATAAAAATCTTAGGTAAATTTTGTTATATATATATTTCTTCTCTTGATTAAGGTATTGTGTTTGTGTAGCTCATTTAAAAATCCAATGTATAATTAAGAAATATAGGCTAATAGATAATCATCTATAATAGTCACGTTTGTTTTCATGTTAGTTAGGTTTCTAGATATTCTTCAAATCTTTCAGAGCTCCTCAGAATATGGCATTTAAAATACTTTAAAAATTTAGGACTTTTCATGACAGTGAGACACATCTGCTCCTGACAGCACCACTTACTTCAAAAGGAAAATGGGCATCAAAGAGGCTCCTCATGGAGTTTGTTAGCCATTTGGGCAAAAAAACTGCTCTTCCCTAGACTGCTCGATGTTATGTTATATGAACTGGAGATGCAGGACCCACAGAGAAAGGACTGATAAACTTGCATAATGGGGTTCCTGCTTCATAAAAGAGTCATTCTGCAGGACACAGAAAAAAGTAACTGACAAACTGTCAATATAGGCAGAACTGTTTTTGAAATTTCCTGCTTCATGGAAAAGTCTGCAAAATACTATGGGCCTATAGGCTGAAGATAGATGCTCCAATGATGCAGAAGAACTTTGGGTGACTGTACACACCGCAAGATGTTTCTGTCAGTTCTAGAGTTTTGGAAGGTGCTCACACTGCACTTCCTGTTTACTTAGGTAATATTATATCCTTCTGGAGTCTTTGATGGAGTTGAAGAATAGATAGTTATAGTTATACTTTTCTTTAGTTATGATAAGAGATAAAGTAGATGTAAATGTTGTAACTGTAGTTCTTGCTTAGTACCTGTCTCGTTATATGTAATTTTACTATGTTAAAGTTAAAACCATCCTTTTTATTTAAACAGAAAGGGGAAATGGTGTGGGAAGTCATTCTGTCTATGTGTTACTTTTATTGGTTAATGAATAAATAAACTGCTTTGGGCCTATAGCAGGGCAGAACAGAGCTAGGTGGGGGAAACTAAACTGAATTTTGGGAGGTAGAAGGCAGAATCAGGAGAAGCCATGTAGCCTCTGCCAGATACAGACACACCAGAACTTTATCCAGTAAGCCACAGCCATGTGGCAATACACAGATTAGTAGATATGGGTTAGTTTAGGATATAACAGCTAACTAGAAATATGCTTAAGCTATTGACCAAACAGTATTGAAAATAATGTGGTTTCTGAGTGATTATTTTGTGGCCGGGAATGAATGAGAAGCCTCCTACAACACAAGCTACTTGTTTAATAAACACAAACTGCCTGGTAAACACTAGAGTTGCCTTAGTGGGAGACTTACCTTTTCCTGCAGCACCTTTTTTAGTCTTGGATTCCTAAAACCAAAACAGTAAGACAAAATTAATATAAGAATAACAAGGAGTCCAACAATGACCACAATAACTCAGACATCTAGAAACCCTTCATCAGCGCAACTCAAAGAAGGGAAACACACAAACTCTACGACTAAAAGGGTGAACGGAGTTAACAACCACTGGTCATTAAGATCACTTAATGTCAATGGACTCAACTCACCTATAAAAAGGCACAGCCTAAGAGATTGGATACGAAAACAGGATCCAACATTCTGCTGTTTACAAGAAACACACCTCAGCCACAAAGACAGGCACCTACTCAGAGTAAAGGGCTGGGAAAAGGCTTATCAAGCAAATGGACCTAAGAAACAAGCAGGTGTGGCCATACTAATTTCTAACAAAGTTGACTTCAAACTTAAATCAATCAGAAGAAATGGAGAGGGACATTTTATACTCATAACAGGAACAATTCATCAGGATGAAGTCTCAATCCTGAATATCTATGCCCCTAATATAAAAGCACCCACGTACGTAAAAGAAACATTACTAAAATTCAAGTCAGCCATCAAACGGCACACACTAATAGTAGGAGACTTCAACACTCCTCTCTCACCAATGGACAGGTCAATCAGACAGAAACCTAAAGAGAAATTAGAGAATTAATGGAGGTAATGAATCAAATGGACTTAACAGACATCTATAGAACATTCCACTCAAATAGGAAAGAATATACCTTCTTCTCTGCAGCTCATGGAACCTTCTCGAAAATTGACAACATACTTGGTAACAAAGCAAACTTCCACAGTTACAAAAAAATATTCGTAACCTCCTGTGTCCTATCAGATCACCATGGATTAAAGTTAGAATTCAACAACAATGCTACCCCCAGAAAGCCTACAAACTCATGGAAACTGAACAGTCAACTACTGAACCATACCTAGATTAAGGAAGAAATAAAGAAAGAAATTAAAGTCTTCCTTGAATTCAATGAAAATAAAGAAACAACATACTCAAACTTATGGGACACTATGAAATCAGTCTTAAGAGGAAAGTTCATAGCACTAAGTGCCCACTTAAAGAAAACAGAGAAAGCACATATTGGAGACTTAACAGCCCACCTGAGAGCTCTAGAAAAAAAAAGAAGCAGACTCACCTAGGAGGAGTAGAAGACTGGAAATAATCAAACTCAGGGCTGAAATCAACAAAATAGAAACACAGAAAACAATCCAAAGAATCAATGAAACAAAAAGCTGGTTCCTGGAGAAAATCAACAAGATTGACAAACCCCTATCCAAACTAGTCAAACGGCAGAGAGAATTTGCAAATTAATAAGATCAGAAATGAAAAGAGGGACATAACCACAGACACAGAGGAAATTCAGAGAATCGTTAGATCTTACTACAAAAGCCTGTATGCCACAAAACTGGAAAATGTAAAAGAAATGGACACTTTTTTAGATAAATACCATATACCAAAGTTAAACCAGGACCAGGTGGACAATCTAAATAGACCTGCTAGTCGTGAAGAATTAGAAGCTGTTATCAAAACCCTTCCTACCAAAAAAAGCCCAGGACCAGATGGTTTCAATGAGGAATTCTACCAGAAATCCCAAGAAGACCTAATACCTATACTCCTTAATGTATTTCACAATATAGAAACAGAAGAGTCATTACCAAATTCCTTTTATGAAGCTACAGTTACTCTGATACCAAAACCACACAAAGACTCAAACAAGAAAGAGAATTACAGGCCAATCTCACTCATGAACATCGACGCAAAAATCCTCAACAAAATACTGGCAAACCGAATCCAAGAACACATTAGAAAAATTATCCATTATGATCAAGTAGGCTCCATCCCAGAGATGCAGGGCTGGTTCAACATACAAAAATCTATCAATGTAATCCATTATATAAATAAACTGAAAGAAAAAAAAACATATGATCATTTCATTAGATGCTGAAAAAGCATTTGACAAAATTCAACATCCCTTTATGATAAAAGTCTTGGAGAGATTAGGGATATAAGGGTCATACCTAAATATAATAAAACCTATTTACAGCAAGCTGACAGCTAACATCAAATTAAACGGAGAGAAACTCAAAGCCATCCCACTAAAATCAGGAACATGACAAGGCTGTCCACTCTCTCCATACCTCTTCAATATAGTGCTTAAAGTTCTAGCAATAGCAATAAGACAACATAAGGGGATCGATGGGATTAGAATTGGAAAGGAAGAAGTTAAACTTTTGTTATTTGCAGATGATATGATAGTGTACATAAGCGACCCCCAAAACTCCACCAAAGAACTTTTACATCTGATAAACACCTTTAGTAATGTGGCAGGATACAAGATCAACTCCAAAAAATCAGTCGGCCTCTTATACACAAAGGATATGGAAGCAGAGAGGGAAATCAGAGAAGCTTCACCTTTCATGATAGCCACAAACAGCATAAAATACCTTGGGGTAACTCTAACCAAGGAAGTGAAAGATCTGTTTGACAAGAACTTTAAGGCATTGAAGAAAGAAATTGAAGAGGATACCAGAAAATGGAAGGACCTCCCTTGCTCTTGGATTGGGAGGATCAACATAGTAAAAATGGCAATTCTACCAAAGGCAATTTATAGATTCAATGCAATCCCCATCAAGGTCCCATCAAAATTCTTCACAGATCTTGAGAGGACAATAATCAACTTTATGTGGAAAAACAAAAAACCCAGGATAACCAAAACAATCTTATACAATAAAGGATCTTCTGGAGGCATTACCATCCCTGACTTCAAACTCTATTAGAGAGCTACAGTAATGAAAACAGTGTGGTACTGGCATAAAAACAGAGAAGTCGACCAATGGAATCGTATAGAAGACCCGGATTTTAACCCACAAACCTATGAACACCTCATTTTTGATAAAGGAGCTAAAAGTATACAATGGAAGAAAGAAAGCATCTTCAACAAATGGTGCTGGCACAACTGGATGTCAACCTGTAGAAGAATGAAAATAGACCCATATCTATCACCATGCACAAAACTCAAGTCCAAATGGATCAAAGACCTCAATATAAGTCCAAACACACTGAACCTGATAGAAGAGAAAGTGGAAAGTACCCTGCAACAGATGGGCACAGGAGATCGCTTCCTATGTATAACCCCAGAAGCACAGACATTATAAGGGCAACATTGAATAAATGGGACCTACTAAAACTGAGAAGCTTCTGTAAAGCAAAGGACACTGTCACTAAGACAAAAAGGCAACCCACTGACTTGGAGAAGATCTTCATCAACCCTGCAACAGACAAAGGCCTGATCTCCAAAATATATAGAGAACTCAAGAAACTAGACTTTAAAATGCTAATTAACCCAATTAAAAAATGGGGCACTGAACTGAACAGAGAATTCTCAACAGAAGAAATTCAAATGGCCAAAAGACACTTAAGGTCATGCTCAACCTCCTTAGCAATCAGGGAAATGCAAATCAAAACAACTTTGAGATATCATCTTACACCTGTCAGAATGGCTAAAATAAAAAACACCAATGATAGCCTTTGCTGGAGAGGTTCTGGAGGAAGGGGTACCCTCATCCATTGCTGGTGGGAATGCAAACTTGTACAACCACTTTGGAAATAAGTGTTTCAGTTTCTCAGGAAATTCGGGATCAACCTACCCTTGGACCCAGCAATTCCACTTTTGGGAATATATGCAAGAGATGCCCTATCATATGACAAAAGCATTTGTTCATCTATGTTCATAGCAGTATTGTTTGTAATAGCCAGAACCTGAAAACAACCTCGATATCTTTCAATGAAAGAATGGATGAAGAAAGTATGGAATATATACACATTAGAGTACTACGCTGCTGTAAAAAAACAATGACTTCTCGAATTTTGCATGCAAATGGATGGAAATAGGAAACACTATCCTGAGTGAGGTAACCCAGACCCAAAAAGATGAATATGGGATGTACTCACTCATAATTGGTTTCTAGCCATAAATAAAGGTCACAGAGTCTATAATTGGTGATTCTAAAGAAGCTAAATAAGAAGGTGAACCCAAAGAAAAACATATAGTTATCCTCCTGGCTATGGGAAATAGACAAAATTCCCGGGGAAAAAATTGGGATCTTTGGGGTGGGGTGGGATGGGGTAAGGGGAGATGGGGAGAGAAAAGTGAGAAGGGGAGGATGGGGGGAGCTTGGGGAAACAGGATGATTGGGAGAAAGGAAGGTTGGAAAGGGGAGCAGGGAAGCACAAATCTTAGTTAAGGGAGTCACCTTAGGGTTGGCAAGAGACATGGACCTAGAGGGGCTCCCAGGAGCCCAAGGCGACGTCCCCAGTTAGTTCCTTGGGCAGCTGAGGATAGGGAACCTGAAATGACCCTATCCTATAGCAATACTGACGAATATCTTGCATATCATCATAGAACCTTCATCTGGTGATGGATGGAGATAGAGACAGAGACCCACACTGGAGCACCGGACTGAGCTCCCAAGGTCCCAATGAGGAGCAGAAGGAGGGAGAACATGAGCAAGGAAGTCAGGACCACGAGGGGTGCACCCACCCACGGAGACAGTGGGGCTGATCTATTGGGAGCTCACCAAGGCCGGCTGGACTGTGACTGAAAAAGCATGGGATAAAACCGGACTCTCTGAACATGGCGAACAATGAGGGCTAATGAGAAGCCAAGGACGATGGCACGGGGTTTTGTTCCTACTTTATGTTCTGGCTTTGTGGGAGCCTAGCCAGTTTGGATGTTCACCTTCCTAGACATGGATGGAAGTGGGAGGGCCTTGGACTTTCCACAGGGCAGGGAACCCTGACTGCTCTTTGGACTGGAGAGGGAAGGGGAGAGGAGTGGGGTGGGGGGGAGAAGAGTGAGAGGAGGGGGAAGGAAATGGGAGGCTGGGAGGAGGCGGAAACTTTTTTTTTTCTTTTTCTCATTAAAAAATTAAAAAAAAAAAGAATCATTTCTTTCTGTTGATTTGGTTGGTTGGTTTTTGTTGGTTTAGTTGGTTTGTTGGTTTTGTTTGTTCTTTCGACACAGGGTTTCTCTGTGTAACTTGTTCTTGTTGTTTCAGAACTCACTCTGTAGACCAGGGTGGCCTCAAACTCAAAAAGATCCAACTGCCTTTTGTCCCCAGTCCTGGGATTATAGACTTCTGCCTCCACCGCCCAGCGACTGTGAATCATTTCATATATAAATAAAACACCTCTTGGGCCAGACTGGAGATATAAATTAATTGAAATGATAATGACACATTTGAATACTAGGCTAGTGAATGGATCAAAAGCTACATGTCGCAGAGTGTCTTCTTTGCTGGTCACAATAATCACTGATGAAATGAGACACACACAGGAGATTCCCATGAGGCAGCTTAGCCTGTGGTTTGCCTGACTTGGCACTTAGTTCATGTTTACTGTATGAACATGGTGCACGTGCTTCAGAGAGGTCCCTGACAATCTTCTTCACAGCTGAGGGAACAGCACACGCGGGGTACATTGCTGGCCTCAAGAAGATGGAAAAAGACCAGCAGGCTTCTGGTTATAAAGAGGCCAAGAGCATTGAATACAAACTTTGAAATCCCAAATATATTACTATTGAGCACCCCAGTCTTGACTCTTCCAAAAGTGACAAAAATGACAGCTTCTCCATTGTTTACAGTCCTTGCTCCCTCCAGAGTCCCAAGCTGCCATTCTCAGGTTACTGTGACTTAGGCCCTCATCTACCATTTTTCTTTTGAGACATAGTCTCATTGTCTGGACTCACTATTTAGATCTGGCTAGCCTTGAACTCATAAAGATCCTCCTACCTCTCCCTCCCAAGTGCTGGGATTAAAGGTGGATGCCACCTCACCCAGCTCATCTACTCCATATTCATCATAGAGAATCCAAGCACCTTGGAATAACACCCCGTGTCCTTACCTTATCTGGAACTGCCTCCTTAGAGACTGAGGCTTCATCTGGGTCTTTGGGCAACCGGACAGTTAACTTGAATGTCCCTTTTCCTGGCCATACTAACTCATGATTTTCTTTCTTCAGAACATTCTGCCTAACTGAAACGTTAAAAAAAGGAAAAAATATTTTAAGCCAAATTGGAAACAATCTTTACTTACATAACTAGTCCATGATTTCTACAAATTTATTGTTATGAGTCAGCAGCTCAGCCCATCTCCCTAAGCAGAAAGCCCTTGTAAAAGAAGGAGAACTAAGCACAGGGATGTGAATGTCACTGTGTGTGCATTATTCATGTTGTAGACATGTGGGCATATGGAGGAGTGCACACCCCTGGTCACGTGGAGGCCACAGCAGGACACTGGGCATTTTCCTGCATTGCTCTCTGCCTTCTGGCCTGGAGATAGGGTTTTTCACTGGACCCGAAGTTTGGCCATTGGCTAGGCTTGCTGTGATCTGCACATTTCTGGTCTCTATACTGGGCACATGAAGCCATGCCCAGATGTTTACAAGGGGGCTGAAGAATCAAACTCCAGTCCTCACACTTATACAGCGAGTTATCTAACCCCTGAGCCATTCCCCTGCCCCTAAACTTACTGGGATGGTGTTGTTTATTTGTTTATGTTATTTATTAAGACAAGGACTTATTATGCAGCCCTGGTTGGCCTAGAACTTGCTCTGTAGACCAGGCTGGACTCACACTCATAGAGACCTGCCTGCCTCTGTCTCTCACGTGCTGGGGTCAAAGCATGTGCTGCCACGCCCAGATTACTTTTTAATATTCATTGGTTTAGCTTAGTTATTGAGTGTGCCCCAAGGGCCTTGAGATTACAAACAGGGCTGCAAATTCATGGTCTAATGGAAGGTCCTAGAAACTTTAAGAAGTGAGGCCTAGAGGAAGTCAGATTCCCCCTGGAGAAGGGATGATCCTGGGAACCCAGCCCTTTTCTCCTTTCTCACTACATAGCCAAGAGTTCCTGATGTGGTATATTACCTTGTGCCATTCGCCCAAAAGCAACAGGCCAACTGACTATTAACCAAAATCTCCAACATTGTAGAGCCAGATAAACCCTTCCTCTATTCAAGGTGATCTTGGATATGTTGTCACACAAGGGTATTCTGATGAATCCCGTTAGCATCCTGCTACACAAATCCTACTTACACAGCCTAAATATTCTTTTTGACTACTGAGGTTGGTGGAATTGTTTTGAGCCAGTCAGTGCATTACATCGAAGAAACATGGAGTGTAGTAGTACAGAACCTGTACTGAATTCGTTGGGCACTGAAGGTGGGAATATTTATAATTACAGAGACAACTGTATACATGGGGTGAGAACCATGCTGTACCGAGGTGACCTAGTTGGTCAACATCAGAATGACCAGGAATCCAGCAATTAGCCTGAAATGATAAACAACCCACATATGGTAGTAAAGGAGAAAAAAAAACAAGAATAGAGGAGATTTTGCAAAAACAGAATTAGAACACCAGACAGCTTAACTTAGTGAAATTCAACAGAATCCAAAGACTTGCCATTTGATTTGCAATTTACCCACAGTCTAGCTGAGTCACTATAAAGAAATAAACACTCTGGAACAGAGGTTTCCCATTGAAAATATTTTCTAAGAACACTGTCAACAACATGAAGAGCTAAGAAAATGTGAACTGTGATATCAGAAGCTGCAGCCAGAGAGAGAAGAGGAAAATCAGTGTCGCTCACACCATGGAGAAGCAGAAAGGAACAGGGAGGGGCACGGGCATCATAGAGAACAGGAAAGGAGCAGGAAGGGGCATGTCCAACATAGAGAAACAAAAGGAACAGGAGGGGCATGGCCAAGGAGAAAGATACCTGAGCCCTGGTGTTCACAGATATAGCAAAACATCAGGGTCCCCTTGTTCTCTGATGGACAGCTAGTCTGATGAGCTCAGAGCCTGTCACAAAGGGAAACATGATGGCTCTCCCACCTCAACCATGAAGTCGGTAGGTCTAGTGACTTCACTTAGATGTCCACCCAGATACAGACGTTAGAATCCATCTGAGAAGGAACATGGGACTCTAACTCTACTCTATGAGTAGTCAGAAGTTTCCAGAGAAGGTTTACCGGCTGGTGAGGGGACTGAGGATTGTGTGACCTCAGTGTGACCTCTGTGTGAACAGTCTGAAGCCTGTTACAGAATGTCCTGCACCTCTGTGTTACATTCCTCCTCTTCCCTGGACTTTGGTGAAGTCTATCCAAGACATCCAAGCATGGCCATCTCTTCCTAGATGTGTGCATTCCAGGGGATCTGATGCTCTCTTATGCCCTCTGCAAGCACTGCATGCATGTGTTATATAGACATATAAAGAGCAAACACCCATACACATGCAATACAAATAAATTTTTTATGTATGCATGTAAGGTTTTCAGAGACAGGGTTTCTCTGTGTAACAGTTCTGGCTGTCCTGGTATTTGCTTTGTAGACCAGGCTGACTTTAAACCCACAGAGATCTGTGTGCCTCTGCTTCCCTAGTGCTGGGGTTAAAGGCGTGCCCCACCACTGACCTGTCAAAGCTTTTTTTTTTTTTTTGAAGAATATGAGTTCCCTTACTTCAATAATACCTAGGCCCTCACTTAATAAACAGGAGCCCATTTAGGACTAGAACGTATAATAAAGTGTGTCCACCTGAAACGGGGTTACAGGGATTTGAGTTTGTGTTTGAGAGTATAGCTCACTGTCCTAAGGGAAAAAAGACCTACATACTCAATAGTACCCAAACCCCTTTGACATACAAAGGTGAGACCTCCCTGTTGGTACCGGTATACACTACTGCACTGGTAGGCTCAGTAGCACTGCCCAGCTAGTGAAGGTTTACATGAATAGAGTCATGCCTGCTCAGGGTGTTTCTGTGAAGGAGGGTGGGGCCTCTACAGGAAAAGAAAACTGCCGCCCTAGGACTGCAAGGTAAATCTGCTGGGAAATTCCAGCTGCCTTGCTGCTGAGGAGGAAGTGGGGCCTCAAATAGGAAACCGAAAGTGAATAGAAGTTCTAGTCACCCCAAAGACTGGCCTGCAACAATGTTCCATTTTAATGTTCTGAGTCATCTGTACTGGGAATGAATGAGAGGAATCAGCTGAGCCACCTGGGAGAAGAGGGGGCTGTGGACTGGGAACCCCTGAGGGAGAAAGCTGAGCTGGGGTGTGAGCCTAGCCTTCACATCAGCTGCCCAGGGCCTGCTGGGAAGGCTACAGCTGGGACTGCACCCTCACAACCATACTTCCCCCTGCTGTGTATGTCACTAAACTACCAGTATCCTATAGATCTCCATTTTGTTGGTTTGAGGCTCTCAATAAACAACAGAGATTTTTCAGACCTCAGCACGTTCCAGTCACCTCAGAGGGCTGGTGGCAAATGCTTGCCCACTCACCCACATTCTCTGTACTAAAGTGTCTAGAATAGAGCTGGGGCTGGATCTAGTTCCCCCGCCCTCGCTGTGACAAGGATGCAGTAATCTGTACCCCTAACCTGCGACCGGCATTTGGAGACGGCTCAAGAGAAGAACGCACTCCGTAAGGGTTGTGTCTACTGGAGTAGTAACAGCTGGCATCAAACTGGGAACCCTCTAATCCTCTGAGGTGGTTCTCAACCTGTGAGTTGCGAGCCCTATGAGGGTCAAAGGTCCTTTCTGAGGTAACCTAAGACCACCAGAAACAGAGATATTTACATTACACTTCATAGCCGTAGCAGAATTACAGCTATGAAGTAGCAACAAAAATAATTTTATGATTGAGGATCACCACAGTATGTATTATAGGATTGTAGTAGTAGGAAGGTCGAGAACCACTGCTCTAGGAAAAGAGAAAATGAGAAAACAGGTTTTGCTACCAGCTGTCTGTGGAGCATGCCCTGGTGAAATCAAACCTAGGACAATAAGGTTCTTGCCCAGGCTTTCTGAAAACCTGTGTCTACACTCTCTACACCAGTCTCTCTCTACTTTTTTCTTCTTGGATCCCTGTTGGGTTGTTAACTACAGCCTTGCTTCCTAGGCCTCTTTGGTCCTCCTCTGCCCCAAATGTTTTTCCAAACTCAAGGAGAAGGAGGAATTGTCTACATTCTGAGGATGACCCTGGTCTACAAAATCTCAGGTGGGAACTGATAGTGGGCTTCCAGAAGCCACAGGTCTGGGGCTTCCAATCACCCACCTGATCAAGTAAACAAGGCTGGGCCTCCCTTGCAGATTGCAGACAGGAGTGGGGAACATTCAACTTCTCAACTGTTCTGGAGCCTCTCAGAGATGGGGGAACCCCACCGCCACCCCACTTCCAACCCCATCCAGGCTCAAAGATCACAGCCACCTGAGGTTACCCTGGGGCAGAAGGACAAAGCAGGAACTTTGTTCAGGCTGTGCCACCAGAGCTCCTGGGCTTTTCCCTCCTCAAGCTCACCTTGCAAGGACACCCCTCCCTAGCTAGAACCCCGTGGTGCTAGATGATCCACAATTCCTCAAGATTCTTAATTTAACTGTACCACTTGAATAATAAAAACGGGAAAATTAAAGAAGGAAGGAAGGAAGGAGGGAGGGAGGGAGGGAGGGAGGGAGGAAGAGAGACAGAGAGAGAGAGAGACAGAGAGAGAGACAGAGAGAGAGAGAGAGAGAGAGAGAGAGAGAGAGAGAGAGAGAGAGAGAGAGAGAGAGAGAGAGAGAGAAGGTTCACAATAGCCAGGAAACTCATGGAAGAGAAAGGGGAACAACCACCACTACAGAATGTGCTTTCCACCCAGATTTGGCCCCCAGGACCCCCTGCTCCCATGAAGCTGTAGCCCAGTACTGCCAGTACTGGGCCTGCCATCCATGGCTCCAAACCCTGCAGGGTGTGACCTTTGTGCCCCTCACCGTCCTCTGGAGAGAAGAGCACCAGAAAGCTGGCAGGGCTCCCAGGCTGCAGGACGACCTCACACTCCCCTCCGCCTGACTTCTTCCGGCTCTGAAAGTATGTTTGCAACTTGTTGATTAAGGTCTTCGGGGGGTCGGGGCCCCAAGACCCCTCCACCAGCAGCGGGAAGGGTCCAGACGCTGCCATACTGGCAGGCCTGCGAAACCTCGACTGCCCAGTCACCCAAAGCAGCTCAGAGTTCACTTTGAGTTAACTTCTCTTTTGCTTTCTGTTTCACCTAGCTGTCCCTGGATTGGAATAGTGTAAACCCCACCCCTCTCCCACACACACACACCCAAGGACCCTGGGCACTCCCAGTCCCCTCTTTCTTCTCCCTCCCTCAACAGAAGTGAGTCAATCCCAGGAAGCTGGCAGTCCCATGGACTCTGGTCTCCAGTGCACTTTGCTTAGTATCTCTCTAGCTGGGCTCCTCCTGCACTTCACCCCAGCCACCACTGAGCTTTGCTCCATCCCTAGGATAACTTCAGTATACACAAAACCCACACTGTATGACAGAAGAAAAGGGGCTCACAAATGATCCTCTCAGGATGCTCCCTGCTCACTTGGGGACCACCCCTCAGAATTTGATCTGCCTTTTTCCTGCTTCTGAATTCCATTTTCTCATTTGTGAACACTGTGTCTAAAAACTCCCAGTTTTGAGGAACGTGTGCTAGACACCAACCAATGCTTTCTGGGTGTACAAGGGAGGGACACAGATGTGGGGACGCAGGAGAGAAGACAGTAAACGGGTGTTGCTGGAGCAGTAGAGCAGGGGCTCCCAGCCTAATTAAGGGAGGGACAGAAGAGCTTATGGGCAGGTGACATGGCACCTGAAGCCTAAGGACTATCAAGAAAGGGCCTTACAGGATTGGGGGAGGGGAGACTCTGGGTGGTGACTCACATGCACAGAATCACTAGGGCTGCTGCATGGTTGCAGGAGTGGACTCAGGAGAAAGAAGGCTGCTGACCTACACACACTCCAGAGAGGCCTGGAGGAAAAATGGGCTCTCAGCTGCCACTGAAGGTAGCATTTGCTGAAGGATATGAAAAGTTCAGCCTGGAGTGGGGCAAGAGACTGGATCCTAGCACAGGAGTGAAGAGGGCTGCCTGGGACAGGGGTGAGAAGGACTGGGAACCGTGTATCCTCAACACGCAATGAGCGGATGTGTGAGACAGTTAGAGGCTTTGCCACTCCAGGGGTAGGGTGGGTTGTCCCTCTGTGGGCCCAGCAGCCCAGTCTGATGAAAACAGAGAGGGCAGGGCGTCTGGGGAGGCTGAAGTCTGACAGAATGAGGAAGTAGAAGCTGCAAACCTAGCCAGACCTTCCCAGAAGGTGGCTGAACAGGAAGATGGGGAGTCAGGCTGTGGTGGGGGTGGGAGATTGTTTCTTGGATAAAAATATTTTGAAGATAGAAAAGTCCTAGCTATGTGTAAATGTTAACACAAAGAAGGGATGTGGGACATATTGGTGGCACCAGCCATGACTTCCCCAGGCACCAGAAGCAAAGCATCGTGAATGAAGACAGGGGCTTGGAAAAGATCTAGGCGGTTTCTACTGATGGCTCCCATTTCTCTGTGGATTATAATCCGACAGGTCACACAACTCTGTGTGAGGCTTGTGAAGATCTTGGTAACACCAAAATGTTTATGAAAGCACAACCACCGAAAATTAATTCAAAATCAACTGTATAACACATCCTTGCTTCTGGCCCAGCTTCCCTGGTGTTGTCTCCTGACATCATGTGTCGTGTGAGAATGCTTAGTTTTAAAAATTGCTGTTTCGGGGGTTGGGGAGACTGCTCAGCAGTTAAGAGAACTGGCTTCTCTTCCAAAGGACCCAGATTGGAATCCAGCACCTGCATGGCAGATCACAACCCTCTGTAACTCCAGTTCCAAGAAATCTAATACACTCTTCCGGCTTCTGTGTTCTCTTCATATACATATGGACTGTTCATACACATGTCATACACTGACACACATGCAGGCAAAACACTCGCTATAAAATAATTCTTTCAATAATTCTTGTCTTGGAATTAAGACAGAATTTCCTTCTATTTCTGAAATGGTCCTCAACATGTATCTGCCATGTTATATTGTGTATTAAATCAAAGTAGGGTTCTCAGCATCGACAACAGCGAACGAAAAATGTTCATTAAATCCGGAAAAAATGGAAAAGTTCCATGTCCTGCAGTAGCAAATATTCAGCAAGATTTAATTCTTTATGTAAAAAAAACCCAAACATATCTGTTGCAATCTGCAAATTTGCCTCCATTTTTAGTAAATGATAAAAGCATATATGAACTCAAGAACTATCTTAAAATAACTTTATGAGTTATTATCAGGAAGTGTTTGGTTTATATACACATTTTCATATATCTGTATGCATGAGGTTGCACTAAAGTTTGTCAGCTGTCAGCAGTAGAAGAAAAAGTCCTATCTCAGGGTCTGTCAAGTTCAGAGACGCTTTGTTTTTTTTTTTTTTAGCTCAGCAATTTATTTATTTATTTTTTTAATTAATTAATTAATTTATTAAAGATTTCTGCCTCCTCCCCGCCACCGCCTCCCATTTCCCTCCCCCTCCCCCAATCAAATCCCCCTCCCTCATCAGCCCGAAGAGCAATCAGGGTTCCCTGACCTGTGGGAAGTCCAAGGACCTCCCACCTCCATCCAGGTCTAGTAAGGTGAACATCCAAACTGCCTAGGCTCCCACAAAGCCAGTACGTGCAGTAGGATCAAAAACCTATTGCCATTGTTCTTGAGTTCTCAGTAGTCCTCATTGTCCACTATGTTCAGAGAGTCCGGTTTTATCCCATGCTTTTTCAGATCCAGGCCAGCTGGCCTTGGTGAGTTCCTGATAGAACATCCCCATTGTCTCAGTGTGTGGGTGCACCCCTCACAGTCCTGAGTTCCTTGCTTGTGCTCTCTCTCCTTTTGCTCCTGATTTGGACCTTGAGATTTCAGTCCGGTGCTCCAATGTGGGTCTCTGTCTCTGTCTCCTTTCATCGCCTGATGAAGGTTATTATTCAGGAGGATGCCTATATGTTTTTCTTTGGGTTCACCTTCTTATTTAGCTTCTCTAGGATCACGAATTATAGGCTCAATGTCCTTTATTTATGGCTAGAAACCAAATATGAGTGAGTACATCCCATGCTCCTCTTTTTGGGTCTGGCTTACCTCACTCAGGATAGTGTTTTCTATTTCCATCCATTTGCATGCAAAATTCAAGAAGTCATTGTTTTTTACTGCCGAGTAGTACTCTAATATGTATATATTCCATACTTTCAGAGACGCTTTGGAGAAAGACAGTTCAGAGAAAGCAAATTGTTACTTAATTCCAAAGAACTGAAACAGTATAATGAGGGACAGGGATTCACAGAAGGGAATACTATTTTGCTTTTTTTTGTTTTCCTGATCTTTAATAGTGTTGAACAGTGCCCAGGTGTCCTCCAGTTTTCTGCCTGTATACGGCGCTTATCAGCTGATCTAAACAGCTCTGGACCCTGGCATAGAGGACACAGCTGGGCAGGTTAGAGTCCCAACTCTGCTGGTCTTTGTCTCTCTAACCCAAACCACAAAGAAAACAGGCAACCCCTTTCCCAAAACTTAGAGTTCCAGGCTGGGCAAGTGGTTTCTCATTTTCCTCACACAATCAACTTCTAAGAAACGAAACCAAATTGTAGGTCCAAGAGTCCAAAACAGCCCAAGCAGGCTCAAGAGTCCATACAAAGGAAGTTCTTTATTGAATTTGTCATCAAAAATCAACCGCCCAGGAACAACAGTACAGATTCGGGAGCTGATTGCGTCCTTGAAGGTTTTTTCAGCAACTATTTAAGCAGAAAATCTGCAAACATCTGCACCAAGTCACAGTTGCATTGTTCCCCAGTCAAGGTTCAGGGATAGGGAACTTTCCTAGGAAGTTTTCCTGCAGTGGTTTACCCAACTGTAGCAGGGGGACTTGCCCACCATACATGTCTTAACTAGGAGGTCAGTGATGTCAGTTACCCGGGGAGGTCTGGGGCAGTCTTGGGAACTTTAACCTGGCTTCACCCTACTTTTCAAGATGGAAGTCTTATTCAAAATGGCGTCAGTTTGGCTCCTTCTTACAGTCACAATAAAAGTAATATTTATAGTTGAAGTTTCCATCAACACTGGGTCTTCCCACTCTGGGCGACCCCTTAGTGTAATCCAATGTCTGTCTGCCGGTACAGCAGTCTCTAATAGAGCATCTCCAAACTAGGAGTGACATAGGCTCTCTAATACCCCAGGTGGACGCTGCTGCCTTTGTTACTTTTCCTGTTGCCCTGCTGAGACACCTGACAAAAGCAGCTGGAGGAAGAAGGGTTGTTTTGTCACAGTGCCAGACTGTGTCTATCACAGTGCAGAAGTCACAGAAGCAGGAGTCCCAGATGGCATCAAGATTCAAGGTGGCTGTCACACTGCACCCACAGTCAAGGAACAGAGCAGGAATGGATGCTAATGACAGCTCATGCTCTCCTTTCTATGTCCCGTCGAATGGACTCTGTGTCCATTGTGCACCATGAGGAAGGAGAGACAACACCCATGGGCAGTGAAACAGCACAGTTGTTAGTAAATCAGCACATGAGTGGGGTCGCTGATGGATCAGGCTACCTTGATCCTCCTGGCCCCTGAGCAGGGCAGAAGTAGGTTTATAAGCACAGAAACCTCAAACACCCATGCCAAGTCACAGTTACGAGTTTCTACCAACCTGGGATGTCAGCACCAGACCAGGACTGCAGCAACATCCAACTTCACAGACTAAAATCTACTGGATTCTTGACATTTCTGGTGTGAGATAACCATCGTTGGCCTACAGGACTACATCCTATAGGTCAGTTTAATGAATCCTCTTTAATATCAATTTTATCCATTCTTCTTTGGAGAACCCTGACTAGCATGTATTACTCTGTCTCAGCTACTTCATGTCGCTGTGGTAAAACAGCATGGCCAAGGGAACTCATCAAATGATGGGCCCAAAGCAATACAGTCCATGATGGCAGAGTGGATGAAGGGGAAGCTCAGCCAATTACCTTGTTTGTGGGGTGAGTTCCCCTAAGGCCAAGATTTACTTATAAATCTTGTGGGTGTGCTTCCTGCTTCCTCTTTGTTTTCCTGCGTTCCTCTGGAACCCTGGCTTTGTAAGCTCCCCTTTTCCCCTTATTAAAGCTGAATATTTTATATTAAAGCTAGTCTGGTAAATTCTAATTGTCAGTCGTTTACGCCCCTTCAAGTGGAGGTGCAGGCAACAGATACCTGGAGCAGCAACTGAGAGCTCACATGTAAAACTGCAAACAGAGGCAGAGAACATACTGGAAATGCCAGGACTCTTCTGAAACCTCAAAGCCCTCCCCCAGTGACAAACCTCTTCTTCCAACAAGGCCACACCTCCTACTTCATCCCAAACAGTACTACCCTCTGTAGACAACGTATTCAAATATGAGTCTCTGGTGTTGTTGTCATTCAAACTACATCGGACACAATAAAAAAAAAATCACAGGTTAATTTCCATGTGTGGGAACAGGTCCAAGAATGGTGCTCTGTGAGGGAATTCTGAGTGCTTGGGAGAAAACGCCAAGAAAAGAAGATACGAGGCTTATGAGCTTTGCTCCTTCTAAATATCAGTTTGTGTTTGGAATGTGCATTTGTGCCCCTGCCAGGTGTAATAAGTAGGAATGGGTTTACTCAAATTACCCATTATCTCAATACTGTCATTTAGATAATGTCTCCAGGCATACCCTGTTCTTGTGATTGTACACAGCATGAATCATGTTAGTTTTGTTCAAGTTAACTTTGCTCGTCACCCTTTTTGCTTGTGAAACTGTGTCTTCCCAGATACCATGATGAGCCCCCTTCCACATGATGTATCACACCACAGGCAGCCTTGAGCCCTGATTCCCCCAATTTTCTGTACAAGTGTTAACAGCCAATTTTCTCAACAACTGTTTTCTATCAACCCTAACACTTCCCTGTGAATGGGACTCCAAAAGTCAGCAAGGAGCTGCTTAACCCTTAGGGGATAAACTGTCTGATAAATGAAGCTAGCAATCAAATGAGACTTTAGTCTGCTTTCTTTTTTTTTTTTTAAAGACTTTTAACTTTATTTTTTTTTATTTTTTTTTTATTTTTTTTTAAATTTATTTATTTATTAAAGATTTCTGTCTCTTCCCCGCCACCGCCTCCCATTTCCCTCCCCCTCCCCCAATTAAGTCTCCCCCCAGCCCGAAAAGCAATCAGGGTTTCCTGTCCTGTGGGAAGTCCAAGGAACCCCCACCTCCATCCAGGTCTAGTAAGTTGAGCATCCAAACTGCCTAGGCTCCCACCAAGCCAGTGCGTGCAGTAGGATCAGAAACCCATTGCCATTGTTCTTGAGTTCTCAGTAGTCCTCATTGTCCGCTATGTTCAGAGAGTCTGGTTTTATCCCAGGCTTTTCCAGACTCAGGCCAGCTGGCCTTGGTGAGTTCCCGATAGAACATCACCATTGTCTCAGTGTGAGGGTGCACCCCTCGCGGTCCTGAGTTCCATGCTCGTGCTCTCTCTCCTTCTGCTCCTGATTTGGACCTTGAGATTTCAGTCCTGTGCTCCAATTTTGGTCTCTGTCTCTGTCTCCTTTCATCGCTTGCTGAAGGTTAATATTCAGGAGGATGCCTATATGTTTTTCTTTGGGTTCTCCTTATTTAGCTTCTCTAGGATCACTAATTATAAGCTCAATGTCCTTGGTTTATGGCTAGAAACGAAATATGAGTGAGTACATCCCATGTTCCTCTTTTTGGGTCTGGCTTACCTCACTCAGGATAGTGTTTTCTATTTCTATCCATTTGTATGCAAAATTCATGAAGTCCTTGTTTTTTATTGCTGAGTAGTACTCTAATATGTATAAATTCCATACTTTCTTCATCCATTCTTCCATTGAAGGGCATCTAGGTTGTTTCCAGGTTCTGGCTATCACAAACAATGCTGCTATGAACATTGTAGAACATATACTTTTGTTGTATGATAAGGCCTTTCTTGGGTATATTCCCAAGAGTGGTATTGCTGGGTCCAGGGGTAAGTTGATCCCGAATTTCCTGAGAAACCGCCATACTGCCTTCCAAAGTGGTTGCACAAGTTTGCATTCCCACCAGCAATGGATGAGTGTACCCCTTTCTCTACAACCTCTCCAACAAAGGCTATCATTGGTATTTTTGATTTTAGCCATTCTGACAGGTGTAAGATGGTATCTTAAAGTTGTCTTGATTTGCATTTCCCTGATCGCTAAGGAAGTTGAGCATGACCTTAAGTGTCTTTTGGCCATTTGAACTTCTTCTGTTGAGAATTCTCTGTTCAGCTCAATGCCCCATTTTATAATTGGGTTGATTAGCCTTTTACGGTCTAGTTTCTTGAGTTCTTTATATATTTTGGAGATCAGACCTTTGTCAGTTGCGGGGTTGGTGAAGATCTTCTCCCAGTTGGTGGGTTGCCTTTGTGTCTTAGTGACAGTGTCCTTTGCTTTACAGAAGCTTCTCAGTCTCAGGAGGTCCCATTTATTCAATGAGGTCCTTAATGTCTGTGCTGCTGGGGTTATACGTAAGAAGTGGTCTCCTGTGCCCATGTGTTGTAGAGTACTTCCCACTTTCTCTTCTATCAGGTTCAGTGTGTTCGGACTGATATTGAGGTCTTTAATCCATTTGGACTTGAGTTTTGTGCATGGTGATAGATATGGATCTATTTTCATTCTTCTACAGGTTGACATCCAATTTTGCCAGCACAATTTGTTGAAGATGCTCTCTTTTTTCCATTGTATACTTTTAGCTCCTTTATCGAAAATCAGGTGTTCATAGGTTTGTGGGTTAATGTCAGGGTCTTCTATTCGATTCCATTGGTCGACTTCTCTGTTTTTATGCCAATACCAAGCTGTTTTCAATACTGTAGCTCTGTAGTAGAGTTTGAAGTTAGGGATGGTAATGCCTCCAGACGATCCTTTGTTGTATAAGATTGTTTTGGCTATCCTGGGTTTTTTGTTTTTCCATATAAAGTTGATTATTGTCTTCTCCAGATCTGTGAAGAATTTTGATGGGATTTTGATGGGGATTGCATTGAATCTATAGATTGCTTTTGGTAGAATTGCCATTTTTACTATGTTGATCCTCCCAATCCAGGAGCAAGGAAGATCTTTCCATTTTCTGGTGTCCTCTTCAATTTCTTTCTTCAAAGACTTAAAGTTCTTGTCAAATAGATCTTTCACATCCTTGGTCAGAGTTACCCTAAGATATTTTATGCTATTTGTGGCTATCGTGAAAGGTGATGCTTCTTTAATTTCCCTCTCTGTTTCCTTATCCTTAGTGTATAGGAAGGCCACTGATTTTTTGGAGTTGATCTTGTATCCTGCCACATTACTAAAGGTGTTTATCAGCTGTAGGAGTTCTTTGGTAGAGTTTTTGGGGTCGCTTATGTATACTATCATATCATCTGCAAATAACGAGAGCTTAACTTCTTCTTTTCCGATACGAATCCCCTTGATCCCTTTATGTTGTCTTATTGCTATTGCTAGAACTTCAAGCACTATATTGAAGAGGTATGGAGAGAGTGGACAGCCTTGTCGTGTTCCTGATTTTAGTGGGATGGCTTTGAGTTTTTCTCCATTTAATTTAATGTTAGCTGACGGCTTGCTATAAATAGCTTTTATTATATTTAGGTATGACCCTTGTATCCCTAATCTCTCCAAGACTTTTATCATAAAGGGGTGTTGAATTTTGTCAAATGCTTTTTCAGCATCTAATGAAATGATCATATGGTTTTTTCTTTCAGTTTATTTATATGGTGGATTACATTGATAGATTTTTGTATGTTGAACCAGCCCTGCATCTCTGGGATGGAGCCTACTTGATCATAATGGATAATTTTTCTAATGTGTTCTTGGATTCGGTTTGCCAGTATTTTATTGAGAATTTTTGCATCGATATTCATGAGTGAGATCGGCCTGTAATTTTCTTTCTTGGTTGGGTCTTTGTGTGGTTTTGGTATCAGGGTAACTGTAGCTTCATAAAAGGAATTTGGCAATGACTCTTCTGTTTCTATATTGTGAAATACATTAAGGAGTATAGGTATTAGCTCTTCTTGGAAGTTCTGGTAGAATTCTGCATTGAAACCATCTGGTCCTGGGCTTTTTTTGGAAGGTAGATTTTTGATAACGGTTTCTATCTCTTCGCGACTAACAGGTCTATTTAGATCGTTCACCTGGTCTTGGTTTAGCTTTGGTATGTGGTACTTATCTAAAAAAATGTCCATTTCTTTTGCATTTTCTAGTTTTGTGGCATACAGGCTTTTGTAGTAAGATCTAATGAGTCTCTGAATTTCCTCTGTGTCTGTGGTTATGTCCCCCTTTTCATTTCTGATCTTATTTATTTGCGTGTTCTCTCTCTGTCGTTTAATTAGTTTGGATAGGGGTTTGTCGATCTTGTTGATTTTCTCCAAGAACCAACTTTTTGTTTCATTGATTCTTTGGACTGTTTTCTGCGTTTCTATTTTGTTGATTTCTGCCCTCAGTTTGATTATTTCCAGTCTTCTACTCCTCCTGGGCGCATCTGCTTCTTTTTTTTCTAAAGCTTTCAGGTGTGCTGTTAAGTCTCCGATGTATGCTTTCTCTGTTTTCTTTAAGTGGGCACTTAGTGCTATGAACTTTCCTCTTAGCACTGCTTTCATAGTGTCCCATAGGTTTGAGTATGTTGTCCCTTTATTTTCATTAAATTCAAGGAAGACTTTAATTTCTTTCTTGATTTCTTCCTTGACCCAGGTGTGGTTCAGTAGTTGACTGTTCAGTTTCCATGAGTTTGTCGGCTTTCTGGAGGTAGGATTGTTGTTGAATTCTAACTTTAATCCGTGGTGATCTGATAAGACACAGGTGGACACTGATATTTTTTTGTATCTGTGGAGGTTTCCTTTGTTTCCGAGTATGTGGTCAATTTTCGAGAAGGTTCCATGGGCTGCAGAGAAGAAGGTATATTCTTTCCTATTTGGGTGGAATATTCTATAGATGTCTGTTAAGTCCATTTGCTTCATTACCTCCAGTAGTTCTCTTACTTCTCTATTAGGTTTCTGTCTGATTGACCTGTCCATTGCTGAGAGAGGTGTATTGAAGTCTCCTACTACTAGTGTGTGTGGTTTGATGTCTGCCTTGAGTTTTAGTAATATTTCTTTTACATACGTGGGTGCTTTTATATTAGGGGCGTAAATATTCAGGATTGAGACTTCATCCTGACAAATTGTTCCTGTTATGAGTATAAAGTGTCCATCTCGATCTCTTCGGATTGATTTTAGTTTGAAGTCAGTTTTGTTAGAAATTAATATGGCCACACCTGCTTTTTTCTTAGGACCATTTGCTTGAAAGATCTTTTCCCAGCCCTTTACTCTGAGTAGATGCCTGTCTTTGTGGTTGAGATGTGTTTCTTGCAAACAGCAGAATGTTGGATCCTGTTTTCGTATCCAATCTCTTAGCCTGTGCCTTTTTATAGGTGAATTGAGACCATTAATATTAAGTGATATTAATGACCAATGGTTGTTTACGGCAGATATTCTTATTGTTTTTGGAAGTAGAATTTGTGTGTCTCCCTTCTTTGAGTTGTGCTAGTGAAGGGTCGCTAGATGCCTGAGTTATTGTAAGCAGTGTTGGCACTGTTGGATTCCTTGGGTTGCGATTTTCCTTCTATTACTTTCTGTAGGGCTGGATTCGTGGCTACGTATTGTTTAAATTTGTTTTTATCCTGGAATGTCTTGATTTCTCCATTTATAGTGAACGAAAGCTTGGCTGGGTATAGTAGTCTGGGCTTGCATCCATGGTCTCTTAGCTTCTGCAGTACTTCTATCCAGGACCTTCTGGCTTTCATTGTTTCCATAGAGAAATCAGGTGTAAGTCTGATCGGTTTACCTTTATAAGTTACTTGGCCTTTTTCCTTTGCAGCTCTTAGTATTCTTTCTTTAACCTGTATATTTTGTGTTTTGATTATTATATGGCGAGGGGATGTTTTCCTTTGATCCAGTCTGTTTGGTGTTCTATATGCTTCTTGAATATTCAAAGGAATATCTTTCTTTATGTTGGGAAAGTTTTCTTCCATAATTTTGTTCAAAATATTTTCTGGGCCTTTGAGCTGTGACTCTTCTCCTTCTTCTATTCCTATTATTCTTAGATTTGGTCTTTTTATTGTGTCCCATATTTCCTGAATGTTTTGTGATGAGAATTTGTTGGCTTTGCAGTTTTCTTTGATCAGAGCGTTTATTTTCTCTATGTTGTCCTCAGAATCTGAGATTCTTTCTTCTATTTCTTGTATTCTATTGATTATGCTTGTTTCTGTAGGCTCTGCTCGTTCACCTAGATTTTCCATATCCAGCTGGTCCTCAGTTTGTGTTTTCTTCCTTGCTTCCATTTCAGTTTTCAATTCTTGAACTGTTTCCATTACCTGTTTGATCGTTCTTTCTTGGTTTCCCAGGGTATTATGTACGTATTTACTCATTTCTTCAAATTTTTGGTTATACTTCTCATCCATTTCTATAAGGGCATTTTTCACATGTTGCTTAAGGGACTCTACAGCTTTCATAAAGTCAATTTTTTCCACTTCTTCTGTGTTATGGTGTTGGAGACCTTCTGTTGTAAGATCGTTGGGTTCTGGTGTTTTCATGTTGTTTTTCAGATTATTGGGTGAATTCTTTCCTTGGCGCCTGCCCATCTCCTCCTATCGATGCTATCTAAGGGGTCTTTTAAAACTGGTTCAGGTTCCTCTGCTGGCCAGGGGCTCCTCTTACAAAATGCCCTTGCTCTGTTTCCTGGTTCCTGCCGGGGGCCAAGATCCCTCTCACCCCTCAGAAAGGTCTTCAGGAATAGGACCTGGCTCCTCCTTTGCCAGGGACCTCCCCAACCGAAGGCCTACCTCTTTGGTTTAATTGTAGTGGCGCGATCTGTTCTTGGTGTTGCGCTTGGTCCCTGCAGCCTGTTTCTGCTGCTGGGACGGTTCCCGCCGCCAGCAGCCTGTGTCCTCTGCTGTTGCTCTGGTCCCAGTGGGTCCCCGCCGGCTGTGCTGGGCGTCCTCCGGCCGCGCTCCGCCGCCCGGTGTTCCGGCCGCGCTCCGCCGCCCGGTGTTCCGGCCGCGCTCCGCCGCCCGGTGTTCCGGCCGCGCTCCGCCGCCCGGGGTTCCGGCCGCGCTCCGCCGCCCGGTGTCTAGTCTGCTTTCTTTTATGCTCCATTCTTCCAGGTCTCACTGCCTCTAGAGTAGGGACACCATGATGAATATAGATATAAAAATGCTCAATGAAATACCTACAAAATTGCTGGTGACACACGTCTTTCATTCCAATACCTGGGGAGGCTGAGGCCAGTGGATCTTTGTTGAGTCTTAGGCCACGCTGGTTTATACAATGAGTTCCAGGGCAGTCAGAGCCAGATAGTGAGAGTCTGTCTAAAAAATATTAAATTAAAAACCAATGCGGAGGTTTCTCAAAAGACTAACATTATGACCCAGATATATCCCTCCTGGGCATCTACCAAAGAACTCTATATCCTGCTAGAGAGACACTTACAGATGCAAATTGTCTCAGCCTAGATGTTCATCAAATGATCACTGAATAATCAAAATAAGAATATGGGACAAATACACAATGGAATTTTATTTACCCATAAAGGAGGGGAGAAAAGCCAATTCCACAAATGCCTGATTGAAGCAAGCTATATTTACTTAACTGGCTTCCTCTCCCAATGTCAGAATTTTAGAGAGCAGCCCCTCACTGACTGTGAGGTCCCTTTCATGCGGAAGGGTTAGGGTTGATAGAAAACTCTTGTCAAGACAACTGGCTGTTAGCACCTGAATATAAAAGTGGGATCTTCAGGGCTCAAGGATGCCTGTGGGGTAGAGAAGTGTGAGAATCGATGTGTGGAAGGGGGGTCATCGTGATACCTGGGAACACACACTTTCATCAGGCAAAAGGGCAATCATATGCCCCAGCCTCAGGAGTTTAGCAGCGCATACTTCATTCAGCATAGGTTGAAAAACATAAAGTTTGTAGGATCCTTAGGCTTAGGAAACAGAAGCTTATTCTTGTAAGGTATGGAGACTTAATAACAATGTATAACAGTGTATTTCCCTAACAACAACAGGGCTCCTTTTTGGTATCATAGAAGAAAAAATGAAACTATAAAATGTCTTGTAGGTAAATGAGTAAATCTTGAAATTATATTAAATGAGAGATACCCAGACTCAGCAAGACAAGGACATGTTACCTCTCATGTCTGAATCCTGGCTTCCTCCTTCCACTTTACACAGACACACAGACACAGACACAGACACAGACACAGACACACACACACACACACACACACACACACACACACACACACACACACCTAGAGTCAGCATATGACAGAAGACATGCAGTCTTTGTCTTTCTAAATCTGGCTTATTACATTTAACATAATGATCTTAAGTTCATCTGTTTCTGTGCATGCTGGGATTTTATTTTTCTCTACAGCTGAAATTTCTCCTGTACATCTGCACCGCATGTTCTCTCTCCATTAGCTGAAACGTAAAAAATCATTTTACGTGTATGGTGATTTTCCAGTGACTGTGTACCATGAAAATGATGGAGGCCTAATATTCCAAGCTGCCGCAGACATAACCACTAATCCAGCCGGGCTAGACAATCACCTAAGAGACCACCCCCAAGAAGGCAGATTTACCCAGTGCCTTGCTAAAGAGATGGGAGGAATAATTAGCCCTCTGATGAGATAATGTACTTTTCCCTTCCCAGAAACTCTACCTTCTGTGCAGAAGACAGATGGGCACAGAACAACATCCATCCTCAATTAGCTTCATCAAGTGAAAGCACTGACCACTGGGAAAAACCGCCTTTCATCTAAACTGAAGCTCTCCAGACACAGACAAAGAATCAGATGGAGTTGACTTGCCTAGCTGCTGAGGCCAAGGTAGGTTTCTCTGCCTACAGAATTCCTAACCCGCAGGATCTTCTGGAGCCTGGTAGGCCCTGCTTCTTACAGCAGAAGACAAATGCAGTCCAGATGCCCTTGCCCTTGACGACCATGGTTCTAGATAGCCAATAGAGTAAGACCTCTGTCGTTTTTAAATTAAAACTCAAGTAAAATTTTATCCTTCTCAATGATCTCTGGTGCAGTCTGACAGCTGAGAAGTTTTGGCTGTTTAAAAGGACAACCTCACCAACCAAATTTCAGTATAACTTCTTAACATGTTCTAAATAAAAGATGTTTGAAATATGCAAATGCAAGTTATTGAGGTATGTACCTACAAGTTATAAAGGTCTGAGGGCAAATGAACGTTATCAAATTTCTCATACTGCCTTTCATACTGTTCATTGCTCACTCTCTACAGATACTTTTCATTGTATAAAAACACCTGTCACAGTCATTCTGACATAAAAATGCTGCTGTTTATACAATGTGTATGTCTAAAACTTATGTTTTCACAAACTCAAAACATTTTTGTGAGTTCCAGGGAGCCTAATTGAAGGATCCATCTTAAACAGATCAGATACACCCCTCTCAATTCCCTAAGCCTAAAAAATCTTTTTGTCCTAAACTTAAATTTATCCTCTGCTCTGCCAACACCTTGCCAGGTCCAAGAGACACTGGACAGTTCCACATCACAATCCCTGGACAGAAGTAAAGCAACCAGCTACCCCAGGATGTGACCAGCACCCAGCTTTCTCTGGGACCCCCAAGAAAGTCTTTGATGCCCACAAGTAAGCAGGAAGCAATCTTGAGAATGTACCATCCCAATTTCCTCAACCTGCCATGACTACCTCTGTAAGTCCCAAGTCCTGATCTCTGGCCTCCATCTTTGGATGCCCCATCCCTGGGCCTACCAAGCCTTGACCCCTCCTCAGAGGAGGGTCAAGACAGCCTGCCAAAATCTTGACCACTCCCCCAGTCTATTTAAAATGCTTTTCTGGAAAGTTCCCACATGGTCTCTTTCCTTTCCCCCTGGTGGTCGCATTTGTGGCTTCCTGGTCACCCGAGAGTGCAGGAACCTCATTAAACCTGGATATTTTTAAATTTGGCTTATTGTGATTTGGCTTGTTTGGGATTGTTGCATAGGCTGAGAACTCAAGTTAGGAAAATTCCTAACATCTTGGAGGTCCCACCGGGTATGGCAGCCTTTCTACATGGCCATAGGCCACGCATCGAAAGCCCCCTAGTCCACAATCTGAGCTTTCCATACCACACTAAAACCGACTCCCAGGCTGCAGTGGCTGCATCTTGCTGAGTCCCTTTTTCTTTTCTATGCTATAGGGTTTTAGGGGGACCCATCCGTACTTACTTTTGTCAATTATTAGACTGTTGTGGAAGCCATGGGCCTGTGCCAAGAGTTGATCTCAGCTCAGCAGCTAGACCAGCAAGATTGGGTCTAGCTGGGATGGACTTTGTTTGCTTTAGGGATGCCTAGCATTCAATTTCCATGACCCCGTTAGGCCTAAGAGCTATTTTACTGGATGTGCTGTAATAGACTTAGGCCACGTGGTTGGTCATAGACTTTAAAATGGGCACTTGCAGTTCAAAGCCAGATCTGCTGTCACCCCTGGGATGCCTCTTACAAAATCTTTATAAATTGGAACTGTCCGATACAATCTGTCCTGAATGGCTAATTTCCCTATGCACTAAGATTTGGCCTCAATATTATCTTAACAATGGGATGTGTTGGCCACCAGAAGGAAGCCTTGAGCTTACCATCCTCTGGGACCCAGAAAAAATTTGTCACCGTAACGACAAATGGGCAGAGCTTACATATGTCCATTGTTATTGGGCTCTTGCAGCACCAGTCTTGATAGCTAATGCTACAATGCTTCCAAATTCCTGGTCATCTGAGAATTGGGACCCTGACAATTCCAGCTGGACCAGGCAACCAGAGGCACTGGCCCCTCCCCTACTCCCTCAAGCCCACACTACCCAATCCCCTCCATCCATTTTCCTGCAAAATTCAAGATATCGTTATTTTTTTTCTGCTGTGTAGTAATCCATTGTGTAAATGTATCACATTTTCCTTATCTATTCTTTGGTCAAAGGGCATTTAGGTTGTTTCCAGGTTCTGGCTATAAAAAAAACAATGCTGCTAAGAACATAGTTGAGCACATGTCCTTGTGGCGTAATTGAGCATCTTTGGATATATACCCAAAAGTGGTATTACTGGGTCTTGAGGAAGGTTGTTTCCTAATTTTCTGAGAAATAGCCACACTGACATCCAAAGGGGTTGTACTAGCTTGCATTCTCACCAGCAATGCAGAAGTGTTCCCTTTTCCCCACAACCTCTCCAGCATAAGTTGTCATCAGTGCTTTTGATTTTGTTATTCTTACAGGTGTAGGATGAAATCTCAAAGGTGTTTTGATTTGCATTTCTCTGAATATTAAGGATGTTGAACATTTGCTTAAGTGTCTTTCAGTCATTTTAGATTCCTCTGTTGAGAGTTCTCTGTTAAGGTCTGTACTCTGCTCTTTTTTTTTTTTTACTGGATTATGTGCTCTTTTGATGACCAATTTCTTGAGTTCTTTGTATATTATGGAGATCAGACTTCTGTCTGATGTGGGGTTAGTGAAGATATTTCCCATTCTGTAGGCTGCCATTTTGTCTTGTTGACTGTGTCCTTTGCTTTACAGAAGATTTTCAGTTTCAGGAAGTCCCATTTATTAATTGTTTCTCTCGGTGTCTGTGCTACTGGGGTTATATTTAGGAAGTGGTCTCCAGTGCCAGTGCATTCAAGTGTACTTCCCACTTTCTCTTCTATAAGGTTCAGTGTGGCTGGCTTTATGTTGAGGTCTTTGATCCATTTGGAGTTTTGTGCATGGTGATAGATATGGGTTTATTTTCATTTTTCTACATGTTGATATCCAGTTATGTCAGCACCATTGTTAAATATGCTTTCTTTTTTCCATTTGATATTTTTTGCTTTTTTTGTCAAAAATCAGGTGTTCAAAGATGTGTGGATTGATATCTGGGTCTTCTATTCAGTTCCACGGTCCTCCTATCTGTGCTTATGCCAACCCAATGCTGTTTTCAGTACTGTAGCTCTGTAGTAGAGTTTGAAGTCAGGGATTGTAGAGCCTCCAGAGTTCTTTTATTGTACAGTATTGTTTTGGCTATCCTGTTTTTTTTTTTTTTTTTGCATTTCCATATGAAGTTGAGTACCATTCTTTCGAGGTCTGTGAAGAATTTTCCTGGGATTTTGATGGGCATTGTGTTGAATCTCTTGGAATCTTTTTGATTGCACTTCCTGCCTACTCAAGTAATATTATCTCTCTTCTCAGGCCTTCTATGGGGTAGAAGATTAAATAGACATAACTATCTTCCTCTCATGATTTAGCCAAGCCAATTCCAATGCAAGACTTAGACTCTTTAGAATAGAATGTTTATTAAAACATTTAGCACATGTTTCTTGCTTAATATTGTTTATGTTGATTATAATCCTAATTTTATACTTGATATCTGTTCCTAGTGTATATACTTTTGTATTAGGTTTAGAACTCCCTTATTTAGACAAAAGGGGGAGGTGATAAGGAACCTCTGTCAACCAATGATCTTTAAGAGGTGGGACCAGATTAGGACTGTGACCTTTTGGGTACACAAAGCAAAACGCTGGCCTGCCCAGAGTTCACTCTCTCTGTGGTTGCCTCACAATACAGCTGAGGTTGGACTTCTCATTCCTGTTTCGTGAGTTTGTCCTTTATAATAAAGAAAATAAAATTGTTTTATCTTGGAGTTAGCCTGGGATTCTCTGACCCATGTCTGACAACAACACACGGCTACACAGTGAAAACTCATCTCAATATACATTTTTTAATAAAGTTCAGATAACTAAATGGAACCACTGTCAACCACTGACATGCTGAGTTTACAAAAGCAGTAATTATTTTTTTAAGGCAGGTCAGGGTCCTACAAAGAAAATTTCATGATAATGGCATTGAATTTTTTTTTAAAAAATCTAATATTTAACAACTTTACAGAAAATGTACAGATCTGTTGTTCTCAAACTATTTTCAAAAATCCCCTCCATTTGCTTTCTTCCTTGTGACCCACAGGTCTTCATAGACCGTCTAAAGTATAATTGGAGCATGTGTCCTTCTCTCTAAAGTATAATTGGAGCACATGTCCATCTCTCTAAAGTAAAATTAGAGAGTGTTCATCTTATAGATCTTCTAAAGTATAATCACAGCACCTGTTCATCTTGGTAGGTTCTTTTTTGGGTAACATTATTTAACCAAATATTGTGCATTTCTTGTATCATTTTCATGTTGATCCTTTTAGGATGTCACTGGAGTACACCCTTTTATGATCTGTATGGTCAGAAGAATCTTAGTTTTCTTCCTGCATTTTACTATCATAAAATAAACATGCTATGTGTCATTTTCTTGTTTTTTTTTTATTAAACATTTTTTCCTCAGGTTAAATCTACCTCTTGGTTAGGGTTGGTCATATTTATGATTCTTTCAATAAAGTACTATTTTCCTTCAGAAAAACTGAATTTACATTGCTTTCATTAATGCATGAGTGTATCTCCTCTCACAAGGCCTTGTAAATGTGGATTTTGATAACTTTCTGAAAGTTTTTCAGATTTTATTAGGTATAAAATGAAACTTCAAAGTAGGTTTAGTTTGCAGTTGTTTTAGCTGCAAGATTGGCTTCATATTTTTAAAGTCCTTGCTTACTGTTGGTGCTTTTTTAGTGTACGATCTTCCCATCATTGGTTTAATGTACAACTCGGCTCAGTACAAAATGGCTCAGTAGGTAAAGACTGCCAAGTCTCTTCAACCCAAGTTCAATCCCCAGAATCCACCTGGTGGAAGGAGAGAACCAACTTCCGAATGTTGTCCTCTGACCTCCACATATGTGCCATGGTATAGGGAACCCATACACCCACACTAAATAAATGTAAAAAAAAGTACAAACTTGTGCTTTTAATAGCTTCTATATAGTCTTTATGTATTTTAGTTATTCAACATTTGTCTCTGTGCAAACATTTTCTCCACCTTCTGAATTTTAAGTCTTAGCTTATTAGTACTCATTCTATCATAGCTGAAATTATCTAAATAATAATTTTAATCTTAAATATTTATACTACTCTTTTAATTATGTCTATGTGCATGCACCTGTGTGCAATTATGTGCACATGAGGTGTCCTCAGAGGCTATAGGCCTTAAATTCCCTGGAGTTAGAGTTACAGATGATTGTAAACTGACTGATTTAGGTCCTGAGAACTAAATTTGGATCTGCAAGAGTTACATATGTACTTAAACACTGAACCATCTCTCCAGTCCCCAAATTATCTTAATGTGTATAAAAGTCAGAAGAAGATTTTGAACTCCTTGGAACCACAGTTATAAGCTGTAGTAAGAGCTGCGGGCCTGCTTTTCGTCCCATAGCCCGGCTCCCGCATGGCTAGCTTTACACCAGAAATAACAACACACAAATTGTATTCATTTAAACACTGCTTGGCCCATTAGCTCTAGCCCTTACTGGCTAATTCTGATATCCCGATCAACCCATCTCTAATAAACTGTGTAGCACGGGTCTTACTGGGAAAGATTCAGCATGTCTGACCTGGCGGCTTGCTTCATTGCGTGCTTCTGCCCGGGAGAGGGGAGCATGGCCTCTGCTCCAGAGAGCAGAGCTGTCGAGTCTGAGCTCACTTCCTCTTCCTCCCAGCATTCTGTTCTGTTTACTCCACCCACCTATGTTCTAACCAATAAAATGGGCCAAAGCAGTTTCTTTATTAGCCAATGACCTTCCTCCATCAATAAGCAGTTGTGAGCTGCCATGTGAATACTGGGGATTGAACTCAAGTCCTCTGCAACAGTGAAGAAGTGTTCTTAACCACTGAGCAATCTTCCCAAACTCTACAAGCTGCCTTTTAAATCTTCCTTTTCAGGGATCGAGGGCTGCTTCGGAGGGAAAGAACACTGGCTGCTCTTCTACAGGTCATGAGTTAAGTTCCAGCAACCACACTCAAAGATGATAGCTCACAAGCATCTATAGTGAGATCTGATGCCCTCTTCTGTCATGTAGGCATATATGCAAATAGAACACTGTGCATACAATAAATGAATATTGTGTTAAAAAATTTTTTTCTATCCATAGTCAAAAGGTCATTTCCCTGTCAGTCTTTCCAATGTGGGTATATAATCTTGTGGTGTTTTTGTTTTGTTTTGTTTTGTTTTAAAGTTTTGAATTCTTAATATACCACAAGTTATTTTGCAAAGAATGGTGGGAGGTGTGAATTTTTAATGTATAGATCTTCCATATTTATACAACTCCAAATTTGCCTCATAACCCCTTTGGAATCTAGAGTACTCTTTTGAGTACTCTTGCCCAATTATTTTCCCATAAAAAATAAAAATAAAAATTACATTAATTTCATAAAAATTACATTCTCAACTCCATAGTAAACTATGCTGAGTGGGGGTAGGTGGGCGTGGTCTTGGCAAAGCTCAGTCTGCACTGATTTTGGTGTCTCTATGGTAAAAAATATTGTACATTCTCCATGTCACCCTCCCCCACAAGGGTCCAGAATTCTGGCCCTTGCCTCTCTGATATCTGAGGATTCTGTTCTGCAGTCCATAGCTGCCTGGAGTTTACAGACTACATCCTCATTCATTTCTGGAGTTTCACAGATGTCAGCAAGGACTTTGCAGTCTAAGCAGCAAGCTGCCAGGGGTACACTGCCTGGGATGAATCAGCAGAGTGCCTGGACTCAGCTGTCTTCAATCTTCTCCGGAGCTGGAGTCTTATTCCTCTGGTTCTTGGTAACTGACTCAGTTTCTCTCCTCCACGTCAAAACTTCCTGCTTTCTCTATTTTATTGAGATTTGTTGATATCTGTGGATGGGGATAATGACTGGCCACTGCTAATCCACTCCACTGAGAAACAGTGTTTCATTCTACTTGAATGTTTTCATTTACTTTCTCTAAAAAATTATTTTTACTGACAAATTGGTCTGCCAACGTGGCGCTGACTACATCCATATAAAACCTGAAAAAGCTAGGAAAAGAATTCTAGACACAAAAGAACAGAGTTAAGCATGGCTTCTTGGTGGTCAGCATTTTTTTTGTGGGGGATGGGCTCTGATTGCTGGTGGCCAGCAGGGGTGCCACAGCTCCTTTAAGAGATGTCTTCCTGACTCAGCATTGGCAGCAAAGGCTGCACAGCTTCAGGGGAGGGCTTCCTGGTTCATGTTAGTTGCAAACAGCTCTGGTTCTTTCAGGAGGAGACCGAGCACTTAAATGGGGTCTATGAGCAGCATGTTACAATTTGCTTAATGGTGGATAGACCCACTGTGACACTGGAGCTGGGGCAATGTGCATGGCTCTTAGAGGCAGAGAACATGCCTCTGCCATGTTGGATTGGGCAGAGCCAACAGTCAGGGCTGCAGAATTTGTCCTAGCTATGCCCATTTAGCATTTAGGGAAAAAAAAGTGCTTCTGGTGAGAAAATACACATGCAATAAAGACAAATTCGGATGGAAAAGACCTCTAAATGAGTCACAGTGCTGGATAAATGTACATAGGCTTGGGAGAGAGAAGAAAAAGAATAGAATATAGACAGTTATAAAAGAAAGGAAAGGGTTTTAAAAATAAAAGAAAGTCTTTAGATTAAAGGAGTAAAGAAAATAAGCCGCATAAAGATGGAATACACAAAGAGAGTCTGGATTATGTATATTATTGTGTTTTCTTTGATTTTTTTTTACTGTGAATGAGCTAAGTACAGAGAGACATTTCATTGTAGGAGCTGCTAAGCTAAACCAACATATATATTTTATAGTCATCTTCACTTGGGTTTGAAGATTTGTTGCTTTGGAAAAGAGGTTCTTCTTTTGTTTCTGCAGAGGATGAGAACCTGTGGATTTCTTTCAGACTAATGTGGTTTGATGGACCAAGACTACCTGAAAGGTCTCCGTGAATATCCAAAAATATTTCACCCAAAAAAAGCAGGAAGCAGTTTGGAGAGAACTATGCCCAAATTCCCAAATATTGTTTATAAATTTTTGTTTGCATTCAAAGAGGGATATGCTACGGAGATAAATGCTTTGCATTGTATGGATTTTGTCTATTGATACAAATTTAAGGTCATTTTTGTTTTTTATTTATGCTCTTGATTAAGGTATTATGTTTGCACAACTCATTTAAACATGTAATGTATAATTAAGAACTATAGGTTAATAGATAGTCACCTATAATAGTCAAGCTTGTAGTCATATTAGGTTTTCTATATGTACAGAGATATATTTCAGATGGCTAGGTATTCTTCAAACCTTTCAAAAATTAACAGAATGTGGCTTTTAAAATATTTTAAGAACTTAGAACTTTTCATGACAATGAGACACATCTTTTCCTGGCAGCCAAGATTCTTCAAGAGGATAATGAGCATCAAATAATAAACTCATCATTATTGAGTTTCTTAGCCATTTGGGGGAAAAGCTGATCTTGCCTAGACTGCTTGATGTTATTCTCTATGAACTGGACATGCAGAATCCACAGAAAAATAATTGCAGAAGTTGCCTAAAGAAGATGAGACAGTCCTTCAGGGTTCCTGCTTCATGAAAGAGTCTGCCAAACATTCTGCAGGACACAGAAGAAAGTGACTGACAAAATGCCAATAAAGGCAAAACTGTCTTTGAAATTTCCTGCATTATGGAAAAGTCTGCCAGATGCTATGGGCCTGTAGGCTGAAGATCGATGCATCAATGGTACCGAAAAACTTTGGTGACTGTTCAGGCAGCAAGATGTCTCTGTCAATTCTAGAGTTTTGGAAGTTGCTTACAATGTACTTTCTGTAAAGTAAAGTAATACTATATTCTTCTGTGGTCTTTGATGGAGTTGAATAATAGATAGTTATAATTATAGTTTTCCTTAGTTATGATAAAAATAAAGTAGATATTAATGATGTAACTATAATTTTTGCTTGATAATTGTTTTGTTGCATTAATTTTACTATGTTAAAGTTAAAACTTTCCTTTTTATTTAGACAGAAAAGAGGAGGTGATGTGGAATTTCCCTCTGTATGCTGTGAATACCATTGGTTAATAAAGAAGCTGCTTTGGGCCTATTGCTCATGCTTCATATTGGTTAGCATTTACATTTTAAATTAACCAATTTCTATTAATCTGTGTATTGTCACATGGTTGTTGCCTACCAGGAAGTGTTCTTCCTACATCTGACATCTGTCTCCTATGGCAGCTACATCACTTCTCCCTGACTCTGCCTACTCTCTCCTCCTCTATCTGCTTAGAATTCCTGCCATGCCCTATTCTGTGCTGCAATAAGCTAAAGCAGTTTCTTTATGAACCAGTGGTATTCACAGCATGTAGAGGGGAATCCCATTTCAGCAGTGGTGCATGCCTTTAACTTCAGCACTTAGGAGACAGATGCAAGCAGATCTATGTGAGTTTGAGGCCAGTCTAGTCTACAAAAAAGTTTCAGGACAGCCAGGGCTGTTACACAGAGAAACCCTGTCTCAAAAAAATATTTTTACTTTTATGTATACAGTTATATTTCCTGCATATGTCCAAAGATACCAGAAAAGGGCATCAGGTCCAATAGGACTGGAATTGCAGGCAATAATGAGCTCATATGTGGACATGGGACTTGAGCCCCAGTCTTCAGGAAGGACAGCCAGTGTTTTAAGCACTAAGTCACCCCACCAGCCCCTTCATTTACCTTCTTATATTTTAATTCTGCAAGTTCTGATTTGTCTTTGACATATTTCTCAGAAAAATATTCCCTGAGTTCTAAAACCCAGTTAAACACATCACACCCTCTACTTCTCCTTTAAGACTGGTGTTTTGTTCCATTATACGACCCATCTAATGCCTTTCTCCCACGGTAGACAACGAATTCCTTAGAAGGAGACTTATCCTGTCATTTGCCACATCCTCGATGCTGGATGCCATGCCATTTCCATGGTGATAGTGCTTGGATGAATGAATAATATTCGGATCATCTCAAAGTTGTTTGGTTTTCAATGTTCCTCAGGCATTTTAGATTGTGCCTTTTCAGGCAGGTGAGATACTTCAGGGTGCTTTCTGCCAAGCCTGACACCCCAAGCTACTTTAAGCTCTGCCAATTGTCCTCTGGTCCCCTCATGTTTGCTGTGGAACCTGCTCACATGAGACAAATGATAAATAAGTGTAATAGAACTTTATTGTGTCTTCTATTTTATCCCTTACCTTTGTTTGTTTTAATAAATTTAACCTGTTTTCATAATTTCCTTTCCCTTACATATTTAGTGACTGTTAAATATCAATTTTATCACTTTTTAATTTAGAAATTTACTCACATTGCTTCATCTAACTTTTGCCTCTCAGTTTGTCCTCTGTCTGTGTGTCTCATCAGGATGTGCTTGGCTTGCAGCCTAACCTGGGAGATGAATCAAGATCCACACTACCACCTAGCTGTCCAAGGGAAGAAGGCAGCAAGAACTTTGAAAGTGAAAACTCAGCTTCGAAAGTATGTATGTATCACCTAAAGTTTCCAAATGCAAATTTCAGGGGATCCTTCTATAGACAGAACACAGCTCTCACCACATACAGGATGAGAAAGTTTGTTCTGGAACTAAATATGAGAGACCACAGTACAGAAACACAGATTTAGATAACTCAAAATACTGTGTTCCAATGTGACAACAGTTTATGAAGTTGTAGGGTTATAGAACAAAGAAAATCATAAATCAAGTGACTTTAAAAATAAACCGGGCATATGCCTTTAATCTCAGCACTTGGGCGGCAGAGGCAGGCGGATCTTTGAGTTTGAGGCTAGTCTGGTCTACAAGAGCTAGTTCCAGCACAGGCACCAAAGCTACACACAGAGAGCCCCCCCCCTCTTTCTCAGGGCAGGGTCTTGCTTTGTAGGGCTGGTTGTCCTGGGACTCACTATGTAGAGCAGGCTTACCTGGAACTCAGAGAGTTCCACCTTCCTCTGCCTCTCTAGAGCTGAGATAAAAGGGCACACCATCACACCTGGCCAAATATTGCCATTTTATGTCACTAAATTGGAGTAGCTATTAAAAAGAGAATCTATAATAACTATATAAAAATCAGGTTACTGCCTGGTATAAAACAAGACTCGTTCTTACTGAAGCTTCTTTCTGCAAATGCATTTGAGTCACTGACAGATTATTAGATTTAACAAAATAGTTGATAAGTAAGATGAAGAATTAATTTGCTTTAATTGAGGTATATTCCTGACTCAAGGAAACAGAAAAGATTTCCCAAAAATCTTTTGTGGATCAAAGATTTTATAAGGTGGTTTCTAGCTGTTGATAGCCAGAGTGTTGAAATGTCATGAACATTTCTGCAAAGGTGTTGTTGATTCCTCCAAAGAGGCACAGCACAGCAGTTGGACTGTGAGAAACACACAGCTTGAGAAGTTGGCACCTATACAAAGTTATTGACTTGCCCTCTATGCAGGTAATTAAAAGACTTGAAAATGTTAACCCTAGTTACATTCATTGCAAATTAGTTTCCCTAAGGACAGGACTTTAACATGAAGTGCAGTGTGCGGGAAGTTTATCAGGAAATGACTTTGAGGTGGCTACCAGTGGAAAGGAGACACAGAAGTTGAATTGGGCAAAGAATCCGTTGCAATGCTGGTGGAAAAGCAGCCTCATTGAATCCCTAGGGAACTCATCAGGGTCATACAAGAAATATTGAGACTTTATGTTACTTTTTTTCTTGACAGGGTTTTTCTGTGTTATAGTCCTGGCTGTCCTGAAACTCACTCTATAGACCAGGCTGGCTTCGAACTCACTGAAATCAGCCTGCTTCTGCCTCTCAAATTCTGGGATTAAAAGCATGAGCCACCACCCTGTGAGTCCTTACATTACTTTTTCATTTCATTTTTGCTTGTTTGTTCCCTTGTTGAGACAAGGTCTCTCTATCAATCCCACGCTGGCCACACAACTGACAATCTTCCTCCCATATGCTGAGATTTGAGCCATGTATCACTGTGCCAGGGAGGCTGAGCCTGTGTGCTACCCCAGGTTCTGTCACTGGGTGGGGCTGCCTTAGAAAAAGTGTGACCTTGGACAAAGGGGTTTGTTCACCCGAGGTAAACCCTAACTGACAGAATCACTTCCTGCAGTTGAGGCCAGACATCCTTTATAAAGGGCCTCTGCACGGTGCCTCCATCACTGGCTAAGTGCTTCCAATGAAATGAAAACTTTTGGGTAATATTTCAAGAAACCTACAAAGACCAAAAAACCTACAAAGACAAACGAGAAAGACAGTTAACTTACAGACCCCAGGTTGTACAGCAGGTGTGTAATGACCTTCAGTTTTCCCGAAAACCTTTCCCTTTCTTCTATTAAAAGCATCCTGAATTTTCTGAAATAACGATCACCTCTAGCTAAGGGTGGAGCAAATGGCCTGGCTTACCCCTCGGTGTACTGGGAGTTAATACTTGATTACAACAATGACCTAGACTTTTTCAATCAGAAGGACTCTGGGGGCTTTTTTAAACATGTTGTTTTTAAGTATTCCACCTTGATTAGTAATATATATCATATGTATTAATATATGTCTTAATATATATCAAGATAATGAATATTATATATCTATAATCACTGTATATTTTTGCCTGAAATAGTCTGAAGCTGATAGCAGCTGTCATTCATCATGCAAAGCTCAAAGATAAAGAAAACACCACTGAAGCACCAAGAAAATCAAGGTCTAGAGCAGCGGTTCTCAACTTTCTCAAGACTGTGACCTTTAATGCAGTTCCTCATGCTGTGGTGACCCCCAACTATAAAATTATCTTTGTTGCTACTTCATAACCATAATTTTGATACTTTTATGAATTATAATGTAAATGTCTGACTTTTCTGATGATCTTAGGTGAACACTATGAAAGGGTTGTTCGTCCACCAAAGAAGTCAGGGCCCACAGGTTGAGAACTACTGGTCTAGATAATGTCATTTTATCACTTGGATCCAGCAGTATCTGAAGCAGGCGTTGCCTGGACTGTATAGTAATGGGAGTCAATAGGTTCCAATTTTTTTCATAAATTAGTATGATTTATATATTGTATTTTATAAATTGTCTTTTATATTACTGCAAAAATCTTAACAAATAAAATTACTGTTTTCATTGTGGTTTATTGTGCATGAACAGCTCTTATGTGCCCTGGGTGTTGTAACATGTCAGGAAGAGTGGTTCTCAGATAGTTGACTGTGGGAAATGAAGCCACCACCACCAAGCAGAGATGCTGATGAGGAAATCTACGGCTGAGCCCAACACATCAGCACTGGAAAGGTTCATGGTGCTTCATAGCTGAGCGCTTCATAAGGTGGAAACAGCTACTGACAGACAGCTGTGTTTCTCTTCCTTACAGTAGAGACAGAGAAGCTACCAGAGGAAGGGAAGGTTGTGGGTGAACGCAGGTGCTTAGACATATTGTGCAAACAGGTCTCAGCGCAGCAACTGAGAATCATAGAGTCATGCTTCGACAGCTGAGTCCCTAATAATCCTATTTTGAGAGGTCCTAGAAACTTCAGGAGCTGTGTGAGGTTGGCCATTGTTGTCGGATCCTTACAGATATGTAGAAGGAGCTGCGGGCAGGCCTGCTTTTCGTCCTGCCTGGCTCCCGCACGTCTAGCTTAGCCCCCAAAATAGCAACACGCAAATTGTATTTTTTTAAAAACTGCCTGGCCCATTAGCTCTAGCCTCTTACTGGCTAACTCTCACATCTTGATTAACCCATTTCTATTAATCTGTGTAGCACCATGAGGTGGTGGCTTACCGGGAAAGATTCAGCATGTCTGACCTGGCGGCTGGCTCCATCGTGTCTGGCTCCATGGCATCTGACCTCACTTCCCTTTTTCCCAGCATTCTGTTCTGTCTACTCCACCCACCTATGTTCTGACCTATCAGGCCAAGCAGTTTCTTTATTAATGAAACAACAGATAAATAGATGACCTTCCGACATCACAGGTATATCTCTTGCTTCTTGCTTTCTGCTCCCTCGCCCACTGCAATGTGAACTGAACTACTCTGCAATGTCTTTCCCACCATGAACATCCTAACCCTCTGAAATGATGAACAAAGTAAGTCCTTCCTCCTATAAGTAGCTTCTATCAGGCTTTTGGTCTTACTGATGCCAAAGTAACTATTATACCTGTCTGTGGGGGAGAAGTGATCAATCCAGCATTGATTTGAGAGTTTATAGCTACAACAGCCACTGATGATTCATAACAATCAACAAAGAAATAATGAGACAATTGGCTAGAACTTCTGGTTCACTCCCCCTCTCTGCTTTCTCAATTTCACTTTCTCTCCATTTGCTGGTGCCAATTCCAGGTGCCTTAGTTAGGGTTTCTGTTGCTACAGTAAAGCTCCATGACCAAAAAGAAAGTTGGGGAGGGAAGGGTTTATTTGGCTTTCACTTCCATATTTCTGTTCACCACTGAAGGAAGTCAGGACAGGAACCCAAACACGGCAGGATGCTGGAGGCAGGAGCTGATGCAGAGGCCATAGAGGGATGCTACTTACTGGCTTGCTGCCCATGGCTTTTTCAGCCTGATTTCTTATAGATCCCGGAACCACCAGCCTCGAGGTGGCATTACCCACAATGTGCTAGACCCTCCTCTATTGAGAAAATGCCTTATAATTGAATCTCATGGAGGCATTTCCTCAGCTGAGGCTCCTACTTCTCAGATGACTCTAGCTCATGTCAAGTTGACACACAAAACCAGCCACTACACCAGACATGGATTTGTTTTTTAGAAAAAATAATCAAATAATACGAAAGTATGTTGGCCTTTATTGTGTGTCATGGGAAGTTGTTTTTGAAGTCCAGAAATTGACAGAAAAGTATAAACTCAGAGAGCATTCACATCTGAATATTGTATACACGATATTATGCAGCCTCATGATTTTTAAACGAGTGTTATTTTGAGTCTGGAACTGTGCCTGAGAGGTAGGAGCTATCATTGATGGCCCGTTCCTTCACACTGCCATAGAATATATTTAGCAGCTCATATTGAAAGATGCCAGCTTTAACTACGTCTAATGCTGAAGAGGAATGTTCCCAGGGAGTTTCTGTCACGGCACTGTTCACTTTACAAGCAATGATGACTGAGGATTTTTAGCAATATTTCCTAAAAGAACAACATTTTTCTCTACATGAACAAAAAATGTGTCAGCTGGTCCTGATGATGTGACAAGCTTTGGCACAGGCTGTTCGGAGTAATCAAAAAACCAGGCTGCATGTGTCAGAACCTACTTGTATTGCTTCCTAGCTGTGATGGTTTGAAGGAGAATGGCCCTTATAGGCTCATGTATTTGAATGTTGGTCCTCAGCTGTTAGAACTGTGTGGGAAGGATGAGGAGGTGTGGCCAAGTTGGAGGGGGTGTGTCATTGGGTTTGATGAGCTCTGAGATTTCAAAAGCCCACTCTATTTGCCAGTGTTTCTCTCTGCCTCTTGTAATCTCTCTCAGTTACTGCTTCACCTCCCGAATGCCTGCTTATTGCCATGCTCTCCACTGTGACAGTCATGGACTCTAACCCTCTTGAACCCTAAACCCCATATTAATTGCTTTCTGTTATAAATTTCTTTGGCCATGGTGTTTTGTCATAGCAATAAAAAGGTAATAAAACACTAGCTATCCAAACTTCTCCTTAATTCTTCAAGTTTCTCATCTTTAAAATGGGAAAATGAGAAATAAATTAATACCACAAACAGGATTCCAGAATGATAGGACTCTGGTGGTTAATTTAGGTTGTCAACTGTGACATGCCTGGAAAAGGAAGCCTCAGTTGAAGAATTCTCTCCACCCGATTGGCCTTCTGGGCATGACTGTGGGCTATTTTCTTGATTGTTAATTGATATAAGAAGCCTGGCCCACTGGGTGGTAGTGTAGGGTCTGGATATGCAAAGACGTGAGAGTGACAGGCCAGGGCACTGGCAGCACTGGGGCACCACCAAAGGGGGAAGTGAAATTAAGGGAAGGGAAGCAAATGAAAGCCCGGGAGGAATTCTGGATTGTTCCAAGGCACACAAGCTAAAGGCACAGCTAAGAGCTGGGGGAGGAATAGAACATTTAAGAGACAGAGCTTATGGAAAGTCATTGCAGGGTATGGTCTCAGAGGGGAAGCTGAGACCCTTGTCTCTTCCATCTTGCACTTCTTGGCCCTGTGGAACAGGTTTGCTCCACCACACACTTAAGATAGATGTGCTGCTCAGCACAGGCCAAAGCAACAGGGTCAGCTGATTGTGGACTGGATGGAACCTCCAAAGATAGGAGACAAAAATCTTTTTCTAAACAATTGGTTTCAGGTATTTGTTATAGTAACCGGAGATGACTGGCCTCGGATTGAACACATAAAGACATTGAGAGAGAAGAAAATAAAGCAAATAGCAAAAGGTAGATAAAAAGAGGCCTGCCTGGGTTCTGTCGCTCACTACTAGACTCTGGGTAGACACAATTTAGAGTAAGTCCAAAAGAATGGAGCTAATTCAGGATGTTCAAGTTGCAAAGCTGTAAGCATCTTCCAGTTACTAACAGGGAAGAAGGAATGTACCCTTTGATCATTCCTTTCTCCAAGACATCAATTGTTACTTTGTACTCAATTTGCCTTACATAACCAGTCCCTCCCTCTGTGCAGCTAAATAAAGAAGAGGAAGCACAGAAGGCGTCGGTTACTGGAAGCAGCACCTGATTTCTGAGCAATGAGAACAGCTGACAGCATAGATAACTGTGAGGCCTGGACTCTCTCTCGGGTTTTACTTCGTGACCAGTTGAACTTCCTTTTAATCAGAAATGCTTTCGTTATTGGTATGAAAATGGTAAGGTTATTGGAATACTTACACGAGCTTGAGAGAAGGGATTTCATACTCAAAATCAAATGCATTACAGAAAAGCACCACCCCACCATGGGTGATGACCCCCTGAAGCTGCCTGACTACCACCCCCACAACCCAGATTCTTTAATTCAATAAATATATTGTTGAAGTCAGGCATTGGTGGTGCACACCCTTCACCCCAGCACTCAGGAGGCAGAGGCAGGCAGATCTCTGTGAGTTAGAGGATAGCCTGGTCTACATAGTGAGTTCTACAATAGCCAGAACTCCTCAGAGAAACTCTGTCTCAGAAAAACAAAAACAACTACAGCAAACAAAAACAGAAAACAAAACAAACCACCAAATAAATTGTTTATACTGTTCAATATTTGGTGTGTTGTGTAAATGTATCATCTGCCTTAATTCATCTGATCCTTAAAACAAAGCAATGAGTAGATCTTGCTTCTCCATCTCATGGATTCGATGGATCTCAGAGGTAGGTGACCAGGCATCCGCTAGTGCCCTGGTCATCAGTCCCCAGAATACTCAAGCCCTGTCCTATGGTCCCTGAGGAGCAAGGTCAACGCTCATTCTCCTGAGATTTTCAGGAAGGTAGAACGATAGCAGCCTTCCTCTAGAGGCTGGAGAACAGCCTGACCACAGCTCTGAGGAGATGCCCAGAGGGTGAAGCCGAAGCTGAGTCTCTGCTTGAACAGAAACATTTGTCGAGGCAAGTGATGGTGGTGCACACCTTTAATCCCAGCACTTGGAAGGCAGAGACAGAGGGATCTCTATGAGTTCAAGGTCATCATGGTCTACAGAGTGAGGTCCAGAACAGCCAGAGCTATGTAGAGAGATCTTACAGAGAGAGAGAGAGAGAGAGAGAGAGAGAGAGAGAGAGAGAGAGAGAAGATTTCAAGCAATTTAAGTTTTTTGCACTGTATTATTGTATTAAAAGAGAGTAAAAGTCTGAAAACAATGTGTGGCAATTAGAAATGTGCAAGAAATTTAGGATTTTATGAGAGCCTATAAAATCATCATTTTATAAATCATCATTTATCCTAGCAACTGTTAAGTGACTATTGAATATAAGAGTCTATGTGTTAGAAGATAGTTATTACAAAGTTGTCAAAATATTTTCAAAACTGAAAAATAGAAACGGTGAAAAGTTCAGATGTGAACAATAAGCACAATAAAATTGCCCATTTTGTTTGAATTGTTTGATTTCTCCTACACACATGTAATCAGGGAACTACTCAGCTGGCTTTAGCACAGTGAGTATTTAATCAAGGTTGTGGTTTCACCACGTTGGTCAAAGTATAATGACGGCTGGGCTGAGTGCATACAAACAAGGACTTTGCACTTTGACATCCTGGCTGGGAATTGGCTCCACCAGTTTCTTCCAATGTAAGATTCCTCGTTCCTCATGAGTCGCACGCAGGCTGAGATAGTGCTTCCTGCTCCAGGATATTTGACCAACAGAGGTAATGGATCAAAGTGTCAAAGGTGCCCGGCATGCACAAAACTTTTAGCAAATGTTAGTTATTTTATCATTATGAAAGGACACACACAGACATATCTTGGCCATTCAAGAACTCATTATGTACTCTACGTTGGCCTTGAACACAAAGAAATCCCTTGCCTCTGCCTGCCTAGTTCTGGGATTAGATGCATGTGATACCATGCCTGGCAAATATCTATATATCTTGGATTATGTGGATGAGATCTTTAATATTTTTCTCTTTCCATCTCATTGTCCAGCCTCTGCCTTTGTTGAGGTGGGAACCTTCCTTAAACATTAAGTCTTCTCTGCAAAAAAAGCTTGGAGAACAGCAGACTTCAACACGGGCACAGCAGACCATGTTCTACTCTGCAAGGCATGCAGGGACGGGAGACTCACAGCTGGCACAGACCTAACACTGTTTTCTGTCTAGCTCATCTCACCAGGCCCTGGTGCCCTACATCCGGAATCTCTCTGGTCCTATTTCTGTGGTGAACTAACCTCTGTTAAAGAAAAGAACTTGTATAGGATAGGGCAGGGCATTGAGGGCTGATGCCGCTGATGCAGGATGTCACCCAATGATACCTTCATCTTCATACTGTCTCAAGTCCTCCCAGGTCCCTGTGGCCTCCAAGTCTGTCTTTGGTGGTGGCATTCTCTGTATGGTTCTCCACCCAGTTACTCCAATGGGCTAGCTGGTTCTCATCTTGTAAAATATGTTATCTTTTGTTCATTGTTATTTTTCTTTCAACTCCCTTTTTCTTTACTTTTTGCCTTAATGTAATTTCAGAAGGGTAAGACAGAAATAAATGCTTAAGTTCAATTTTTCATTTGACAAGTACTTTTGGGTGGTTTTAAGTTGTATAAATATTCTACAGACTCATTTTTTGTGGGTTGCACAGTATTTTGCAATTGAGAAAGTATTAAAACTTCCATTTGTGTTTTATTTTATACTTTTATTTAAAATTCAATGTTTTACGATACACGCAGTATATGGTATAGGAGTAAACAATAGATTTAGGTAGGAGGAATCAAAAGTGCTACATCAATGGAGGTGGTCAGACGTCTGAGGGAAAATCAAGAAAAATGGATTGAGTTTCATTTCCTTATGCAGGGAAAAACCTGTGTAACCCAAAAATCTACTCTACTTTAGCATCATGAATGCTCATCCTACTATCCTTGCAATGAGGAAAACTGAACACCTTTTTGCAACTACTGCTAGGGTATTTCTCATCCTTTGGACCCCAATATCTGTGGTCTCCTATATCAGATGTGCTAAGGAAAGAGTGGACTTGCAGATGGATGAGGAAAAACAACCTTCAGCCTCCTTGGCAAGTAGGCACTGTGGTAGTTTGAATGAAAATGGCCCCTTCAGGCTCACTGGGAGAAGTACTATTAGGAGGTGTGGCCTTTGTTTTCTTTGAGCAAAAAATCATTTCTCCACATATTTTATAGTCACCAGGGGATAGAAAAAAGTTTTAGGGTAAATATTTTTAGCCATCATTCTTTCCTGCCTCTATGGCAAGTTCATTTACAAATCATCTCGTGTAACCATTTGATTTTGTCAGATGACCTCAGGGAAGATGACACTGCCCACTGCAATGTTAAGAATAACTAAGCCAGGTGATGGCCCAGCACTTGGGAGGCAGAAGCAGGCAGGTTGCTAAGAGTTCAAAGCTAGCCTGTCTACAGAACAAGATCCAAGATAGTCATGAAAACACAGAGAAAACCCATCTTGAAACAAACAAGAAAATAACTTTTTCTGGTCCAGCTGGGCATGATAGTACACACCTTTAATCCTAGCACTTAGAAGGCAGAGGCGAAGGGGTTCTATATATTCTGGGCCAGCTCAGACTACACAGTGAGAGCCTATCTCAAACAACAGCAAGAAAAAAACTACTTAATTAATTAATTTCTGGTTCACATTTCTGCCTATCCCTTTACACCTACTACTTTTTGCTAGATTTTTCAGATCATGTTTTCTCTGTGTCACCCTGGTTGGGATCAAAGGCATGTGTCACCACACCCAGCACAGGAGTTTATTTTTAACTTTCCATCATTATTATCAGTGGTTGCTCAGCAGTGAGATGGCATTGAACCCTGCCAAAGTTGGCTTTACAGTTGGTCTGCTGAGCCACCTAAGCCTCCTCCTAGAGTGAGAAAGAAATTAATTATAATGTTATGCAATTCAGTTTCTTTCCTGGTCTGATTATATTCTCCTAACACCCTCATAAAACTCAGTTGCAGCACTCACCATCACCAGTAACCATGACAATTATCTTTCCCACTGCAAATTAAGTAATTACAATACCAGTTTCATAAAGTCACCCTCTTGAGTTTGATTCATGTGAGTCATATCATCCTGAAGTTAAAAACATAAGATTCAGCTGCTCAACCTGCTGATCTTAGGACAAGGTCCTGAGCCCATGCTCCAAGGTAGTCCAAGGACTTTGATCAATGGAGAACATAGAGAAAACAGCTGGCTGCATCCTCTCTGCTATTTTATTAGCTACACCAAAGGCTAGTGTTTCCAGAGGCTCATAATCAGAAAGCCTCTGAATTTCTCAGGCTGGAAACTAAAGATCAGCTTGCCTGGGGATCAGAGGGAGTGGGTCTGACTTGTCCCTTAAAGGGACAGAGCATTACATTCCCATCTCTTTTTATAATAAAAAGGCTGGAGTTTAGGCACAATAGGTTAAAGGGCCTGAGTTCCTTCTCTTTTCCATCTCACTCTTAAAGAGGCAGCCTCTATCTCTTCCCACTTCTCCCATTACCCTTCTCTCTCTCTGTCTCTGTCTCTCTCTCTTTCTCTCTCTCTCTCTCCCTCTCTCTTTCCTCTGCTCTTCTCTCCTTCTCCCTCTTCCCTTCCATAACCCACTAAATAAATACCCAACCTCGCTCTGCATGGCATCCCTATCCATGTCTCTGTCTCTTGCACGCCGCATGGCTCCAAGCCTGGGACCAGCTGCCTTCAGAGACCTGTGGCATGGTCTCATGGTGTGCCCATCTGTCTGTCTCTCCTCGTGGGACTCACTGCCCCTGGAACATTCCTGCCTGGGATTGGCTGCTCCAGGGACCTACTGCCTGCCCCCACTCAGGGACCTACAACATGGCCAAATGACCCACTGCCAATTTTTACTTGATCCATTACAGGAAGTTCATGTGTAGGTAGAGGGGAAGGTCTGCATCTCTGCTATTGGGCAGTTTCCAGGAAAGAGGAGAAATAGGATAGGATCCTGAGAGCTAAGAGTGGGTCAAAGTCAGCTATAGAGAAATAGGAGGTAGATCTGTGTAGCCTGGCTGGTGGTTGAACTTGGACCTTCTAGGAGATAATAAATGTATCTTTGTTTGAGTGCTATGTGATATTAACTTCTCAAACTTATACTATGTTAATCTTTGATTCCAAATCACAGAATCAATCAGTTACTTGGATCTTGTTGCTTTGTGTTACATGTTTTTTCCCATGAAAGGCAAAGCTCAGAAATATAGACTATCATCTTAAAAATAAAATCCCTGGCTGTTAAAGCTCATGGCAACTTGAGGGCTCATATAGAGTGGTTAAAAAGATAGACTCAGTATAATGGTAAAATGAAATGCTGCAGGTTCCCGAGTGGCTGCAGCGGGCAGCGAGCCATGAGACCACAGTGCAGGTCCCCGAAATGCAGGCAGCAAGCAGCATATCTGGAGAGCAGCCAGTCCTGGGCATCTGGTCCCAAGAGCTGGGAATAGCATGGGCTTTTGAAGCCTCTAAGCCCAATTCCAATGACACAGGTCCTCCAAGAAGGCCACAACACTCTTAGTCATTCCCAAATAGTTCCACCAAATGAAGTCTAAGCATTCAAACATATAAGACAATGGGGGCCATTCATATTCAAATCACCACACTTCTCCTAGTCAATAGCCAATGTGATGATTTATGGAGCAGCTGTGTAGTAAGAGCTGCGCGTTGCATTCTGCCACCGGCTAGCTTTACCTGAAATAACAACACACAAACTGTATTCTTTTAAACACTGCTTGACCCATTAGCTCTAGCCCTTACTGGCTAATTCTGATATCCTGATATCAGAATTATTATTTTTAATAAACTGTGTAGCACCAGTCTTACTGGGAAAGATTCAGCATGTCTGACCTGGTGGCTTGCTTCATCGCGTCTGCCCAGGAGAGGGGAGCATGGCCTCTGAGCTCACTTCCTCTTCTTCCCAGCATTCTATTCTGTTTACTCCTTCCACCTATGTTTTAACCAATGAGGGCCAAGCAGTTTCTTTATTATAATTAACCAATGACCTTCCTCCATCACAGGTGATCTGAGGCCAGGGCAGGTTGGAGACACACAGATATGCCAGGCAGAGAGAACTTGGGTATAGAGTTTATTTAGTGGGTATTGGCAAGGGTTTAAGGGTAAGAGGGTATGGAGGGAAGAGAGAAAGAGTGAGAGAGAAAAGGGAACAAATAAAGAGAGGAAAGAAGAAAATAGGAAATAGGAGAAGGCAGAGGCTGCCTCTTCAGAAGAAGAAGGGAGGGGAGGGAAGCAGGACCAACTTGCCTCCTTGGGAAAAGGAAGATAGGGAGTGGGCAGAGCTTGTCTCTTAAAGGGACAGGGTAAACAGGAGACTGGGCAGGCCAGCAGAATTATAATTATAACATCTAATAAACCTTTATTTTTACAAGTAAAGAAAAAATCCAAACATATGTGGTGAGAGAGAGATGTTGGGATTGGGCTCTGCTCTAAGTTACAACCTACTGTGGACAGGGAGTTTTCAAACTGAGCTTTATTCGCAAACACTCCATTTACATGCAGTCTTTGACTCCACTTTGAAGATAGTGGGAAATGTGGACACACACACTGCACCATTTGTCCCACACCACCCACGCAGCACAGACAGATGAATAATTGATCCCTGAGAGTAGAAAGTGTGCTACCCTATACACTTATTGGGGATAAATTAGGATTGGAATTTGGACATATTTCAAACATATATGGAAACCAGGCCAAAAAATGTTGGTGCTGTGCTTTTCTATGCTAGTACCTGCAGATTGTGGGGTGGTTCTGGGTTCTATAAATCCAAAGAAAACTTACAACTGGCAAAGTCTGATGACTGCATTTTTCAGTTCCTTTTTATAGAAACAGTCAGTTCTACAGCTAATCATTCAGATATAAAGAACGGTATTGCAGTGGAAAGCAATAGAACCCCTTCCTACAGGGATAGATGCCCAACACAGCTTACACTGAACCTGACTGGACCTCATAGGTTTTCACTGTTTTAATGGGCAGGGTCTCCCTGTGTACCTCAGGCCGGCCCCAAGATTGCTATGAAGCTGAGTGACTCCTCCTGCTTGGAATCTCGGGCTTGTGCCACCATGTGCTGTCCTGAACAGTTTTAGCCTATTAGATATGATTCAGTAAGAGGCACAAAGCTAGAAGGAGGTTGATGATAATCCACACAACCATGTGACCTCCTAAACTAATGATTTGGGGGGGGTGCATTTACTTTTTATTTATGCATGTGTGTGCATGCGTGTGTGTGTGTGTGTGCATGTGTGTGTATGTGCCACATGTATACAAGAGTCCACAGAAGCCAGAAAAAGGCATTGGATCTACAGGAGCTGTAGTTCCATTGAGCCATTTCTCCAACCCCTTAAATTAATGACTTCTAAAATCAACTAAAAGTAAGTGGAGCTTGAAGCCTTAGTAATAAAACAGCTTCTACACATAAGAAGTAAACAGATGCTTCAGGACCGTGCCACCATGGAGTTAGTGTTAGATAAATTCATGGTCAAAATCCTGAGCTCTACGATTTAATTACTGTGAAATCTCCAAGAGCTGCACACATATACAATGCTCAGAAGCATAATTACCTTATAGTATCATCATGAGGATTAATGACAATGAAGTGCCTGAGCTCCTGACACTAAAAAACAGAAATCTGGGTCTAGGGAAAAAATGACTTGGTGGTTAAGAGCACAGGCTGTTCTTATTTGTTTATTTATTTATTTAGGATTTCTGCCTCTTCCCCCCCACTGCCTCCCATTTCCCTCCCCATCCCCCAATCAAGTCCCTCTCCCTCGTCAGCCCGAAGAGCAATCAGGGTTCCCTGACCTGTGGGAAGTCCAAGGACCACCCACCTCCATCCAGGTCTAGTAAGGTGAGCATCCAAACTGCCTAGGCTCCCACAAAGCCAGTACGTGCAGTAGAATCAAAAACCCATTGCCATTGTTCTTGAGTTCTCAGTAGTCCTCATTGTCCGCTATGTTCAGTAAGTCCGGTTTTATCCCATGCTTTTTTAGACCCAGGCCAGCTGGCCTTGGTGAGTTCCCAATAGAACATCCCCATTGTCTCAGTGTGTGGGTGTACCCCTCGCGGTCGTGAGTTTCTGGCTCGTGCTCTCTCTCCTTCTGCTCTTGATTTGGACCTTGAGATTTCTGTCTGGTGCTCCAATGTGGGTCTCTGTCTCTGTCTCCTTTCATCACCTGATGAAGGTTAATATTCAGGAGGATGTCTCTATGTTTTTCTTTGGGTTCACCTTCTTATTTAGCTTCTCTAGAATCATGAATTATAGGCTCAATGTCCTTTGTTTATGGCTAGAAACGAAATATGAGTGAGTATATCCCATGTTCCTCTTTTTGGGTCTGGCTTACCTCACTCAGGATAGTGTTTTCTATTTCCAACCATTTGTATGCAAAATTCAAGAAGTAATTGTTTTTTACTGCTGAGTAATACTCTATAGATCCACATCTATCACCATGTACAAAACTCAAGTCCAAATGGATTAAAGACCTCAATATCAGTCCGAACACACTGAACCTGATAGAAGAGAAAGTGGAAAGTACTCTACAGCACATGGGCACAGGAGACCACTTTCTACGTAAAACCCTAGCAGCCCAGACATTAAGGGCCTCATTGAATAAATGGGACCTCCTGAGACTGAGAAGCTTCTGTAAAGCAAAGGACACTGTCACTAAGACAAAAAGGCAACCCACTGACTGGGAGATCTTCACCAACCCCGCAACTGACAAAGGTTGATCTCCAAAATATATAAAAAACTCAAGAAACTAGGCCGTAAAAGGCTAATCAACCCAATTATAAAATGGGGCACTGAGCTGAACAGAGAATTCGCAACAGAAGAAGTTCAAATGGCCAAAAGACACTTAAGGTCATGTTCAACTTCCTTAGCGATCAGGGAAATGAAAATCAAGACAACTTTAAGATACCATCTTACACCTGTCAGAATGGCTAAAATCCAAAACACCAAGGATAGCCTTTGCTGGAGAGGTTGTGGAGTAAGGGGTACACTCATCCATTGCTGGTGGGAATGCAAACTTGTGCAACCACTCTGGAAAGCAGTGTGTCGGTTTCTCAGGAAATTCGGGATCAACCTACCCCTGGACCCAGCAATACCACTCTTGGGAATATACCCAAGAGAGGCCTTATCATACAACAAAAGTATATGCTCTACAATGTTCATAGCAGCATTGTTTGTAATAGCCAGAACCTGGAAACAACCTAGATGCCCTTCAATGGAAGAATGGATGAAGAAAGTATGGAATATATACACAGGCTGTTCTTTAGAGGACCCAGGTTCAGTTCCCAGCATGCATAGCACAGTTTACAACCCTTTGTAACTTCACTCCTAAGGGATGTGACTCCCTCTTCTGGCCTCTGTAGGAACCAGGCACGCAAGTGATACAAAGATACATGTGCACAAAATACTCTTATAAATATCTTAAAATTGCTTAGCATCCCATTCCCCCCCCTACTCTGCTTTCCTTCCCTACACATTTATCTTCTGAACACACACTGAGTCTTTCTGAGCTGTAACATGATTGGGTCTGCTTGTTGAGGTTTTCTGTCCTGCCCAGTTCCCATAGCTGTTTAGCCCCAAAGAAAGTCACACAGAGATCTCTATAAGTTATAAAGACAATTGGCCCATTAGCTCAGGCTACTTATTAGCTCTTGTAGATTATATTAACCCATTGTTCTTATCTATGCTAACTACATGTTTCTGTACCTTTTTCAGCTGAGCAGCTCACATCTTGTTTCTTCGGAGTCTGGACAGGAGTGGGAGGAATCAACTTCCTCCTTCCCAGAATTCTCCTGTTTTCATTGCATCACCTCTACTTCCAGTCTTGTTCATTTAAAACATGATTGACAAATACAGACAATTCTCCCACACCACTTCCCCCTCTTTAAAAAAAAAACAAAGGAAAATATCCATAGTCCATATTTGGGAATATGGATGTAGTATTCCAGGCTACTTTCAGCTGGTTGGGGGTGCTGATAATCTTATGGGGACTTAAAGAAAATTTTGAGTTATTATCAAGTCCTGACTGAAGTATCCTATGAGTCTTGATTATCTCAGGCAGCAGTCTTGAACCTGTTCTGGATGAAGAACTCAGTCACCTGAGCCATCTATTCCTGCTGGAGATTTCTCAGGTGGTTTTTCTTGATCAAAGCTGATTTTTCTTAACTCTGAATAAATCCACAGCCTCTGGTTTTCTGTGGAAACAAAAGAAAAATCTCTTCTCCAAAGTAACATACCCTTTGACTTCAATTTTGAAGTCAAGGTATTTTCAAAATACCTATCTTGGATTAATTCTGCAGCATTTATAAGCAAATATCTTTTAGTAGCTGTTGCTCCTTCCTCAGCTTCAAACAATTTAAGGAGAGCATATGCCCGGAACCCTCATGCTACAAATGGTGCCCACATGGATAACTGCATCCACAGAAAGCCTGAGAAAACTTGGGAAAGACTAGAGTAAAGCATTTCGGTTTTCAGCTGTAGCTGGAAAAAACCTGCACTGTTTTAAAATGCTGGCTTTCTGGGCCATCCTGCCAGGGAAAACTCTGACTCTTTCATGCAGGCAGTCTGACTATGGAGCTATGGACACACTGTTACAGCTTGCTTTCTGGCAAGGACCTTAAAATGACATAGAGTTGTGGCAAAAAATGTGACTACAATGGGTACCTCCACCATGTGGGTGGAATTTCATAAAGCTAAGGAATGGGCTGGATCTAGTCATCAAAGCCATGGCTTTAATCTTCTCCATATTCCTTAGCAAATTAAAGATTCATGTGGTCAGAAAAAGAGAGATAAACAGTAAAGAGAGATTCAAAGAGGAAGAAAACCTCTAAATAGTTTACACTGTGTTAAAAATATATACAGGCTAAAGGTTAAAGTTCTCAAAGTAAAAAAAAGAAAGACAGACAGACAGACAGACAGACAGAAAGAAAGAAAGAAAGAAAGAAAGAAAGAAGCTGGTTGTGGTGTTGTGGTGGCAAACGCTGGTAGGATTTGCCTGGGAGGAAGACACAGACAGGATCTCTGTGAGTTCAAGGATAGCCTGGTTTATAGAGGGAGTTCCAGAAAAGATATACACAGAACCTGTCTCAAAAAGCAAAAAAGTTAAAAGTAAAAATAAAAGAAATAGAGGTTAAAATAAAGCCATGTAAAGATGGAAAATTCAGAGAATCTTGATACTGTATGCTATTATACTCTCCTTAAATTGTTTGAATGCTGGGGAAGGAGCAACAGCTACTAAAAGATATTTGCTTATAAATGCTGCAGAATTAATCCAAGATAGGTATTTTGAAAATACCTTGACTTCAAAATTGAAGTCAAAGGGTATGTTACTTTGGAGAAGAGATTTTGCTCTTGTTTCCATAGAAAACCAGAGGCTGTGGATTTATTCAGAATTAAGAAAAATCAGCTTTGATCAAGGAAAACCACCTGAGAAATCTCCAGCAGGAATAGATGGCTCAGGTGACTGAGTTCTTCATCCAGAACAGGTTCAAGACTGCTGCCTGAAATGATCAAGATTCACAGGACTTGATAATAACTCAAAATTTTCTTTAGGTCCCCAAAAGAGGGGGAAGTGGTGTGGGAGAATTGTCTGTAATCTGTCAATCATGTCTTAATTAAACACTGATTGGCCAGGCAGGATGCATAGGTGGGAAAACCAGACAGGAAGTAGAGATGAAGCAATGAGATCAGGAGAATTCTGGGAAGGAGAAAGTTCATTCATCCCAGTCTTGTGCAGACCACCGAGGAAGCAGGATGTGATCTGCCAGCCGAAAAAGGTACCGAGCCATATGGCAAAAATAGATCAGAAAACTGGGTTAATATAATCTACAAGAGCTAATAAGTAGCCTGAGCTAATGGGCCAATCAGTTTATAATCTTACAGAGACCTCTGTGTGATTTTCTTTGGTGCTTGCTGTCTGTGGGGTACGTACTTGGCAGGACAGAAACCCCAACAAGCAGGTGATCATGTTACATGAGCCATGGCTGAGACCAAGTTTCCTTCTGGCCTGACAATGCATTATTTCACATGATCTAATGAACACACATTGAAGGCCAGCACTGGAGTAAAATCATGACAATGAATTAAACACAGACACCTTCTGTATGATATGGGAGTGGAAGTAAAGGGCAGAACAGACAGAGGACGAGTTAAAGGATTAGTATATGTCTGGAAAGGTCCTGGCAGTCTGTCAATGATGTGTGCAAGATGAATACTTTAGTAAACCTGACCAGATGTGACTGTAGAGAGAAGGAAAACCAGTGAGAGCTGATGAAGCATCCTCCCCATCCTTATGTACCATCCAGGCTGCTATGATGAGGGAGAAAACATCTACTGTACTTGGTAAGAGCTTATCTATGCAGCATGCCATTGGATAGGAGCCATGACTGCCTTCCAGAGACAGGAGAACAGGGGTCCCATGAACAAACCCCCTGACTGTCCAACTGCATGCTGGTTGTTCTTATCGCCTAACCCAACCAGTCTCTAGTGCTAGCTCAGGCAGAGGTAAGGGTGAGGAGGATGAGGGGGTTTTGTTACCACATTTTCTTTCTTTGTTTGTGTTTGTATGTTTGTTTTTTTGCCTCTTCAACACAGTATTTCTCTGTGTAGCCCTGGCTGTACTGGAACTCTCTCTGAAAACCAGGTTGGCCTTGCACTCAGGGATCCACCTGCCTCTGCCTCCCAAGCACTGGGATTAAAGACATATGCCATCACTGCCCAGCTACCACCACATTTTCGTGGACAGAGATAAATTTTTAAGATAGCAGGAGAATATGTGAGGTTCTAAAATTTGGTCACAAGATTGGAAGGACAGTTCTATTAGCAGTTGGGTAGGTGATTTTTTTTTTAAATTTCAAGATACTTTCTTTTCAGAATATAAAACAACATTAATCTTTGGGCCTAGTCTGTCTTTATTTGAACTACAAATGATTGCTTAGTTGCCTTAATATCACATTTGAAAAGAGAGTAAAAGTCCATATAAAACAAATAGTCAAATAATCAACACAGATAAGGATGACCCCTGTCTTCCAGCCTTCCACATTTCTGCATCTGTTTGAATCCTAGTGGCTTGGGTAGCTTTAACTGTCAATTTATCTGAAAAAAAGGGATTCATGGCTGAGTAATTACCTGGACCAGATTGTCCCTTGGGCATGTCTGGGGGGAGGATTTTTGGTTGTTAATTTCTGTAGGTGTGTTCAGCCCACTCTGGGTAGCACCACTCTCTAGGCAGTGATCCTTAACTGTATTATAAAGCTAGGTGAGAATCTCGAGAGATTACTCAGTGATGGAGAAAACTTGCTTCTCTTCTAGAAGACCCGGATGTCCTGGAATGATCTCCATAGACCAGGCTTGCCACAGAACTCAGATATCCATCTGCCTTTGACTCCAGAATGCTAGGACTGAAGGCATGCACAACCATTACCACTACCTGGCTTAATACATAACACGCACACACGCACACACACACACACACACACACACACACACACACACACACACACGGGGATTTTTTTTCACGTTATATGTATGGTGTTTTACCTGCTTGTATGCCTGTACACCACATACATGCAAAAGGTCTCCTGGCACTGGAATTACAGACAGCTGTGTGCTGCCAAATGTTTGCTAGGCATCGAAACTGTGTTCTCTGGAAGAGTAGCAGGTACTCTTAAACACTGAGCCATTTCTCTAGCCTCCAATTTTTCCTACCATACTTCTTTGACAATGAGTGAGTTCCTTGTTCAGAAGTCACACTGTGCAGAATAGCAAGCAGGACTGCCTACCAGGTTTTGCTCTGAGTTTCTTCCTTGACGTCCCTCAATAGACTATAACTTGTGATTGTAAACTGAAATAAAACTCTTCTTCCCCCATTATTTTGCCAGCTATTTGTCACAGCAATAGAAAAGAAATCAAGACACTTGCTCTTACAAAGACACTTCAGAATTAAGAGACCTAGATGAAATGATCTGAACCCCTAACTCGAACTAAATTCTCAGGTGACATTAAAAGAATGCTATCTGTGCTGGAGAGATGGTTCAGAGGTTAAGAGCACTGGATGCTCTTCCAGAGGTCCTGAGTTCAAGTCTCAGCAAACACATGGTGGCTCACAACCATCTATAATGATATCTGGTACCCTCTTCTGGTATGCCAGCATACACGCAGGCAGAACACTACATACATAATAATAAATAAATCTTAAAAGAAAAAATAATGGTATGTATAGATTGATATCGATGTAAGCACAGGTGGCAGTGTGGTGGTCCATCCTGCTATCCTGAGCATAAGCCATGGGCAGTGTACTGGTATCCTGCTCTTCCACTTCACGTATTCACTGCCCAAGTCCATATTGGTCATGACATCACCATGTAGTAGAGTATGGGCCTCCAGATCCATTAAAAGTGTAAACAGCAGCAACAGTTGATGCAGCCATTTGCCAGAGCACTCAATCACCCACACGCATCTAAGGCAGCTTACAGTGCCAACAGTCAGATCAAGGCCATCATTTGTTGGTCCCCATATCCTGGATGAGTAATTCTGTTCATTTGATTTAAGGCTCTTCTGGGGCAGGGGCTTTATAGGAGCCTGCTTATATAATCCCTCATTCACATAATACATAAAACTTTGGTCATTTGTCTTCTCCTCATCATCAGAGCTGTTCTGTTCCTTCATTATGAATTTCTGTCAATGACATTAGCTACAAGTGTGCCAACAAATGCGCCATAATATCTGCCAGGCTCAGCTATGATTCTTACTCCAGGAAATATTGATATGGTTTGATCAAAGTGGTGATCTATTCAGATGCAAGCTTAACATCCTTAGATGCAGGAAAGTGACCACCAGTCTCAAGAAGATATTTGCAGGCACTAACCTCAGCTCCAATACCAGAGATGCAGCACACTCAAAGTCTCTGGGTTCTATGACCATTCCCAACAAGGAAGTTGACACCAACAACTTAATAATTAGCTCTCTTGCTCTTTCCAAAAGAATGCTGTAGGGCTTCTTTGCTAATCTACAGCGAAGGATGTGTGGGTGGGTGGGTGGAGGGGTATGTGTGTGTCTTTGTGTGTGTGTGTCTTTGTGTGTGTGTCTCTGTGTGTGTATGTGTATCTGTGTGTCTTTGTGTGTGTGTCTTTGTGTGTGTGTCTCTGTGTGTGTCTGTGTGTGTGTGTGCTCAAGAGTATAGGGACCCACAGAAGCCATAGGTGTCAGATGAAAATTGAGTTAGAATTAAAGGTATTTGTGAGCTGCCTGATATCAGTGCTAAGAACAGAGTTCAGGCCCTGTCACAGTGCAGTGCATGAGTTTAACAGCTGAGCCATCTTTCCAGCCTGTCTGTGTGTGACATCATACTTAACAGAGGTGAGAAATGCTCTGGAATCATGTGTGGCCATCTTAAAAACCAACGTTGTCTTTTAAATGTGCTCTGGTGACTTTCATCAACTCAACTTGACTATCCTAACTCATTACCTGGACTCCATCACTACCAACACACTTAAATGATTCTTGCTTCCAAGGATTTGTATGGGTGATCCTCTTGGAGGCTTCTAAGACTCTATAACAACTATATTTCAGTCTTTCTCCCGTGGCTGAGTCTGTCCTGGTGGCAACTGGCTTATTCATTGTAACTCTATGACCCTGGTGTCATATGACTGTAGAAAAAAGAGTAATGGCCCAAGAAAGAGCTCTCTCTCTGTCTCTGTCTCTCTCTCCCTCTCTTTTCCCCTCCCTTCCTCTAGCCCTCCCTCTCTCTCCAAATTCTCATTACATAGTGCTGTGTAGACTATGTTAGTTGGAACTCACAGAGATCCACCTATTTCTGGCCCTCCCGTGCTGGGGTCAAAAATGTACACTACCCACATTCAACTAGGAAAAGCTTTAAATTTTTTTTTTTTTTACAGATTGCCATGCCATTATGCATGAGCTAAATCCACATAAAAGTTGAAAGAGCTTGGAAAGGAATTCTAGACACACACACAATGTTTAGACACATTTTATATTTCAGATGGGCTCTGTTTGCTGGGAGCATGCCATGGCTCCTTTAAGAGATGCTTCTCATTCAGCAGTAGCAACAAACAAACAAACAAAAATCCAGCACAGTTTTGAAACAGCAGCTTCTGGTTCTATGCTGCCAGCATGAACTCTTTCAAGAGGCAGAGCACTTGAATGTGGTTTTTTGGGCATTGTGCTGCAAGTTACTTGGTGGTAGCATGGGCCAGTTGGTTACCAGAGTTGAGGTAGTGAGTGTGGCTTACACCTGGCAGTCTCAGAGGAAGTGAACAGACCTCCGCAATGTTGGACTGTGCAGAGCCAACAGGCAAGACCATGGAGTTGGTCCTATCCATGTCCATTTATCATTTTAGAAAAAGGTGCTTCTGGTCAGAAAATAGTTACAGATGCTAAGTAAAGACAGATCCAGATTTTTAAAAAAGTCTTAATGGGTCAGAATGTTGTATAAATATACGTAGTCTTGGGAGAGAGAAGAAAAAGAATATAGGCAGTCATAAGAAGAAGTAAATGGTTAAAACAATAAAACAAAGTCTTTAAAGAGACAGAGTACAGGCGGTCATAGATTAAAGGAGTAAAGAAAAATAAGCCACGTAAAGATGGAATATACACAGAGAGTCTGGATTATGTCTATTATTGAATTTTTTGACTTTGAAGGAGCTAAGAACAGAGATATATTTCATTGTGTGAAATGCTTAGGTAAACTAACATGTATAATTTAAATGTATCTTTACTTCAAAATTTGGGTCGAAAGAAAACTTGTTGCTTTGGAAAAGGGGCTGCAACAGGTTATAAAGGGAGAAAACCAAACCATTGAGAGATCTAAGGAAAAAGCAAAGAATATGTGCAATATTTTACATTTCTTAAGTGTGATTAATAATACCTGGACATGGTTGGTCACTTAGGTGCTATTGATCTCCTGAAGATACACCAAGGATAGACATTTAAAATACCACACTAATTCATCAGAAATCTTGAAGGACAAGATCTAGTAAGGTCAGACACCAGCAATTCCACTCTGTGAAACTTCCTCCTGTGATCTCTCCAGAAGGATTTCCCTCTGGCCCAATCATCCTGTCAGGGAGGTAATTATGGAGAACAGGCTTCTAAGCTTTTCTTTTATGGCAGTGTGGGACAAAAGGTTTGACTGTCTTATTTTATTTCTGAGGATATACAGTTTGGTGAAAAGTCATCCTACAAAGAGAACATAGGAAAATTCTGCCCAACATATGAGGAATCCACAGCAGGGGAACATGCTCTCATAAGAGAATCTGCAGTTAGAGACAGCCAGCAATTCCAAAGGCAGTGTTTTTCATAGGCCATGCCTAAGTGATCTTAACCTCCAGTATAAGTCTCTGGTGGGTTGGCCTTCTAAATGTCAGTTGATCTACTGCATAACCTTGTGGATACCATGAGAACCTAGGTTGGAGTGCACCCTAGCTGTGGACTGGGGAACACTCAGCCTCCCTAGTAGGCGACTTCCTTCTTATTGTTGTGTTTGTTTTTTGAGACAGGTCTCATTAGTCAGGATCACATCCTAGGCTGTCCTGGATCTCACTGTGTAGACCAAGATGGCTTTGAATTCACAGAGATCTGCGTAACTCTGCTTCCCATGTGCTTTGCTTAAAACCATTCTCTACATAGGTAGCTCCTCAGAAAGGAACAAAACGGAGGGACATTCCAAAGAGGAAATACGTGGGACAAAGACCAGAAGGACAAAAGGACAGCCAGTGTTTGGTAAAACTGATGTTCTGGTGTGGAATGGACCATAGGGTTTTGTGCTGAGTGAGAGATAAGAAGAAAGCAAAACAGAATAAAAAGTGTTCTGTGGCCAAGCTAGCTGCAGAACTGAGATATTATTTTTAGGCCAGTGATTCTTAAAAATGTGGTCCCCAGACGAGCAGCCTCAGTATTACTTTGAAACTTGCTAGAAGTGTACCTTCTTGTGTCTATTCGCATACCTACTGGGTCAGAAACACTGGAGGTAGGTAATAACAATCTGTACCCAGGTGAGCCCTTTAAAAAAGTATGACATGCACATGCATGTCACATATGAATGAAGGTGCCCAGGAGGCCAGAAAAGGTGCCAGATCCCCAGGTATTAGAGTTACAGGTGATTTTGAACCTTCAAGAACTCTTAGCCACATAGGATCAATCCAGCTCTGTATCCAGTTGACTTTTACCTATGACCAAGTTTACAAAGCAATATTTGGGCGTCAGAAGGCCACCAAAGACCACCTCATAAAAGAGATTAGATCAGAGTTGTTCTCTCAAACATAGTGAGGGGTCTGAATAATATTGCATTGTGTATATGAAGTACATTTGTTAATTTTTTTATTAGTTTTATGTGTATGACTATTACCTGCCATGTATGTATGTATATATGTGCATGATGTGTGGGCCTGGAATCCACAGACATCACAAGAGGGTGTCAGGGCCTTTAATTCCCAGCACTTGAAAGCAGAGGCGGGAAGATCTCTGAGTTTGAGGCCAGCCTGGGCCACAGACTGAGTTTCATGACAAGTTCCGAGAGAGACAGAGTCAGAGAGAGAGAGACAGAGACAGAGAGAGACACACACAGAGAGAGATATCAGGAGATAAGCCTGGGTATATGAACTTGGGAAGGAGGTAAAGCAGGAGGGTCAGAGCTCAAGAACATAAGATGAGGCCAGTGTGGGCCACATGAGACCTTGTCTCTAAACAAAACAAAACAAAACAAGGACTGAAGTAAAAATAGTATTTCCCCTTAGTAAATATGTTACTTTTGGTGATTGACTAATACTCTCTACACCAGTTTTCTGTTGAAAGACTAGAGCTACTAATTGTATTGATCACATCAACATAAGGTACATGTAGAGAAACTACTCAATAAATGCTTGCCACTATGATCTGGCCAAATGTTTTTATGTGTGCATGTGTGTCTCAGGAAGAGCTCAAAATATGTCATCTGCCATTTTGGAGAGAGGGTGGACCTCAGATCACCAGCACACTCTCTACTAGGGTTTTCTTCCGACATGGAAACTGCTTACAGAGAACTGTGACATTCCAGACAGACTCTGCAGGAGGTTTAGCTCTTCTTTACTCACGTCCAGGGAAAGGATTAGAAAGACTATAAGAGAGACAACATAGATTGGTGGGATTGAGTCAAAGGTTTAAGAAAAACCAAAGAGTAAGACAAAAACAAAAACAAAAACCAGAACGTGCTCCAAAAAAACATACAATAAAAATTCCACTGTATTTCAGGTAACAGTCATTAGAAAATTTTTAACTAAGGCAAGGTTATTTACCCGTTAAATGTAAAACAGAACATATTCAAAAGCACAGCATAATGTATGGGGGTAAAATGTGGAAAACATACATGTTCATGTCTGTGGCGAGTGCACCCTTTGAGGCTGATTCCAAGGATCAGGAAGAGTAGAGCCTACGATAAAGGCCTGGCCAGAGTCTCACCAATACATGTTGGGGTAAGAATGTTTTCTAAATGAATGTCAAAGTCTCTGGTCCTACTTCTGCCAAAGATTTGAGGAGCTCATCTTTTTATATGCTCATCCCTCTGCTGAGTTGAGTCAGGCAACAAACACACATTAAGCACCAACTGTCTACTAGATTCTGTATCCAGAAAAATAAGACTTTTCCTGTTCTACTTATTATCAAAGTTTGCCTGACCTCCTGGGCATGCTTCTCACTGTAGGGAGGGAAGTGCGGGTCTCTTCCAGTCAATCCTGTTTTTAAACTTCCCATTTACACAATGGTTTCACTTTCCCATTTACACAGGGTTTTACTTTTACAGGCAGAGATTAAAAACCAAACAACTAACATACTACGAGAAAGATGGCCATGGAACACGATCAAAGGTCTTGGAATGGAACAAATTTACCTTGGGCTTAAGTACCAACACCAAAACCAAACCAACCAAACCAACCAAAAACAAAAGGCAACGACAGAAAAACAAAACAAAACAAAAAACAAAAACCCCAAACAAACAAATACAATCAGGCATGTAGCACATGTCTTTAACCCAGCTCTCAGAAGGCTGATGCAGGCAGATTGAGATTCAAGACCAATCTGGTCCACAAAGAGAATTCAAAAGCTGCACAGAGAGACCATGTATCAAGAAAACAAGCAGCAGGAGAGGTTCTACTAGTTGCCAGCGGTTCAATGAAAGATACAGAAGGTGACTTCATACAGGGCAGCACCCCCAATAGAACACAGGAATGAGATCAGACTTCCTCACAAAAATTTGAAATCCTTTATGTTTTTCTGTCCTAAAACTTTTCTGTCTGTGTGTGTGTGTGTGTACATGTGAATGTGTTTACAGGTGCATTAAGAGGTCAGAGGGTGATGTTAGATGCCTTTATTTCTGTCTACCCTCATATTTGCTTTGTTTGTTTTGAGACAGGGTCTCACTATATAGCCCTGGCTGTCCTGGAACTTAGGCTATGTAGACCAGGCTGGCCTGGTATGGCCTGCCACTGCTTCGTAATTCCTGGAATTAAAGGCATGCACCACCATGCCCAGATGCACCTGATTTCTTGAGACAAGGTCTCTCAGTGAACCTGGAGCCCATGGTTTTGGTTTTGGCTAGACTAACTAGCCAGTGAGCTCCAGGAATCCTTCCGTCTCCACTCCCCAGGGCTAAGCTTACAAGTGTATGCCATCACACCAACTCTTACATGGATACTGCAGATCTGAGCTCACATCTTCACACGTTATGGTTGATTTCCCCAGCACATGCCCTTCATCTTTGCCTTTCAAGAAAGAGAAACACTCTAGATATGACCGGCAAGCAGACTTCTGCTTTTATAAGAAACTACATCTACTTAACATGAAAACCATTATAAAGTTTATTCTACAAAACGATTGAGGCCTGTCCTACTGTGGCCTCCTAACACACTTCTTTCGAAAGTGCACAGACGTCTTCCCAGCGCTTTCCTTACTCAATTCCTTTTGCTTTCAGCTCCTCCTTGACACGTGTCAGGTAATGAGGATCAGGGTAGCCACAACTGCATGAAGAAAAAGAAATCCTGTTAGCTTCCTCCCAATAATTCTCAAGAATCTGTACAATAGCCGGGTATGGTGGCACAGGCCTTTAATCCCAGCACTGGGATGGCGACAGCAGTCAGATCTCTGTGGGTCTGAAGCCAGCCTGGGCCACACAGGGAGACCCTGCCTCTAAACAACAACAACAACAAAATCTGTACAATTTACATTTGAGCATCTAGTATTCTGGGATCCAGCATTCTCAGACAATCAGACAATGACTGGTATCTAGTCACTGAAGTGCCCACTGACTGACCAGCATCTGTTTTCCAGACAGATTGCTTAACACCTTAGCTCATTCCAAGTACTGATGCACATAATGTTATAAAAGCCAAATTCTACAGAACGTAATCATACGATAGTAGGACTTTCAAATTCTACAGAGAAGGTAATCATACAATAGAAGGACGTTCAAATTCTACAGAGAAAGTAGTCATACCATAGTAGGACTTTCAAAATGGGAAACTTGACAAGGTCTCAGGATATTTTTCTTTGGTTGCCACAAGTAGAGGAACTCTGAGATTTATAAAGTATAGTCAGATTTCCTGGGAACATCTCCCACCATCTTAGGCCTCTTTATAATGAAGACTTTCTTTCTACCATGTTTCATCCATGTGAGTTCAGCATATTTGTGGACTTATGGGAAGATGTGGGTGAGGAAGAGTAAGATGACCTTAAAAGAAACCAAAGCAGGGCTGGAGACATGGCTCAGAGGTTAAGAGCACTGACTGTGCTTCCAGAAGACCCTGGTTAAATTCCCAACACCCACATGTCAGCTCACACCTGTCTGTAACTTCAGGGGATCTGACAGCCTCACACAGACATAAATGTAGGCAAAGCAAATACGTAAATAAAAGCAAATAAATATTTTTTAAAAAGTCAAAGCAAATATTCTTAGGATCTACCTTTAAAATTGACCTGAAACACTAAAATTAAATCAACTTGGGCACCATTCATCTTGGGTTCTGAAACCCCATCTTTTGATGCATTTTGGGGAGTGGCATAGAAACAAGGTTACTCTGTGTAGACCTGACTGTCATGAAATTCTGTCTGTAGACGAGGCTGACCTCCAACTAGAGATCCACCTGCCTCTGTCTCTTGAGTACTGGGATTAAAGGTGTGCACCACCACTGCCCAGCTTTGATGCAAAATTTAATAACCAAGTCATATATTATGAATGGCAAAGTAGAAGGTTGGAGGGATCAATTTTTTTTTCAAGACAGCCTCAAACTCAGATATCCACCTGTCTCTACCTCCCAAATTCTGGGATTAAAGGCATGTTCTACCACTGCCCAGCTTGAACCAATTTTTTCTCTTTGAAGTTATCAGTATAGATTAGAATTTTTCTTTTTTGTTTTTTTGGTTTTTTTGAGACAGAGTTTTCACTGTAGCTTTGGAGACTATCCTAGAACTAGCTCTTGTAGACCAGGATGGCCTCATACTCACAGAAATCTGACTATCTCTGCCTTCCTAGTGTTGGAATTAAAGAATGTGCCACCACCACCTGGCTCATTTTCATAATTAGTGATTGATGTGGGAAGGGCCCAGACCATTGTCAGTGGTGCCAGTCCTGGACTGGTGGTCATGGGTGGGTATAAGAAAGAAGGTTGAGCAAGCCATGGGGAATAATCCAAGAAGTAGCATCTTGCCATGGCCTCTGCATCAGCTCCTCCAGTTTCCTGCTTGGTTTCAGTTCCTGCCTCCTCTTCCCACTCAGTGTCTCAGGAGATGTAAGCCAAATATACCCTTTCTTCCCTAGGTTGCTTTTGGTTATCACACTGAGCTAACATCTACTGCTGGAATGCCTTTTCATACCACAGCCTCAAACTGCAGCACTTAACACCCCCTATACTTTGTTCAGCAACCATTACATTTCAAAGGGCTCCTACTTTCTTGGTCCTCCAAACATGTATATTTTGTGATGGATGTCATTCCATGTAACGACATCAGACACTCCTGGTACTCGAGAGTCTCGTATTGTGAAAATCAGCTTGTTGTTAAAGGCTTTCTGGAGCAGATCCAAGACATTTCTTCCCTCCTGATTATCAGGTAAGTATGCAGTTCGTCGTGTTCCAATATAAGGCTTTCCTGGGTTTGGGTGCTCATCCTGTATGAGGAAAGGAAAATGTTAGATAAAAAATGGCATGCCTCTGAAATCTACTATACTAAAGGTGTGTGCATTATAAGTAAAGCCTACTAAAAACCAAAAAGAAAATGTTGTTTTGCTATATTCTGAATAATTCATAGTTCTCCTCTTCAGATTACAGTCGTACCCACCCAACTCCCCCCATCCTGGCATATGGTCTCTACCTTAAAAAAAAGACATGAAAGTCTAGATGCACAGCTTGGCAGTGCTTGCTTGGCAAGCACAAGGGGCTGGGTTCAGCCCCAACACTGTTGAAATAGCTGAAAAGACATCCAAGTTCTAAGCAAACAGTATGGCCTCTAACTATTATATCCCTACCACAATCACTGAATGAGTTCCCGGGAAAATCAGCATCTAAGAGGCTACAGGACGACCCCTTGGGTGCTGGTAATTCTAGCAGAGCCAAAAGAAACTCACGTTCTCTGGTACACTTACTGTTTGGATGCCACTTTCTATAATGTATTGAATCACAATTGAGCCACAGTCTGCATAACCCGGAAGTGACTGTCTTGAAGTGGAGAAAGTCATGGTTCCATCTGGCTGATTCCCTTTCTGGATACCGTAGGACGTCTGACACAGAGGACAAACAGGCTTTAATGACAAGGCCTTGGTGATACAAGAGGAGCAGAATTCATGCTTGCACTTAGGGAGCACACGCTTGTTGCTAATGGTGCACTTGCAGATGGCACAGGAATTTTTGTTATCATTCACCTTCAAGGCCCCAGAGCTGTCAGCAGAGCCTCTGAGACGAGGTGAAGCTGCATTTGCATCATTCCTGTTGATATCCGTGGGTGTTTCATAATCCACATTTAATCTCTTTCCAGAAGGTAGGGACAGTCCCATTCTTTTGAAGACATACTGCTTTGTCTCTGGAGGCTGATTAGGCAAACCAATTAAAGTCATTGACTCTTGATATATCACAAAGTGTGTATCTGGGTGCTTTATTTTTTTTTTAAGTCAAGAGCACTGCTTGCTCTTCCAGAGGACCTGAGTTCAGTTCCCACAACCATCAGTAGTGGGCTCTGATGCTCCTTTCTAGAATAAGCCCTACATGCAGATAGAGCACCCACTCATACACTAAAATAAATAAATCTTTTAAAAAGTGCAACAAGATCCCTTATCATGAGGCTCAAAAATATCAGGTGAAGTTCCCCACCAGAGTTAAAATCCTACACCCTGTCTCACAGTACACTTTCCCGTCCTTAGCTCTCTCCCTTGCTCACTGCCTCCCCACTCCTCTTGCCTCACTGAGCTTCAGTTCCTGTGAGGCCTGTGCATGTGCTTCTCTCAGCCTAGAATGTTCTTACTACAAAACCAGGAAGCTAGAGAAAGGTCTGAAGTGTTCCCATTTTACAGCTGGGCCTGAGTTTCAGTTTCCTAAAAGGACAATGAGGGAGACAGCACATACCAGGCCTGAGGCACCTTCCATAGTACCTCCAGGCAGGGACCAAAATGGACAGTTCTGTAATCTCATCAAAACAAACATCACTGACTTGCCCAAGTATGGAGCAAAATGGTAAAACTATAACCACAGCCAAATAAATTGTACTAATATAACTGTTGCCTGCTTAACCAAATGTATTTGAGGTGACCTAATTGTCATTGAAACTCGTCTTACCTGTGCTTAAAAGGAGCCTACCCACTCCCCTTGGGGTCGTCGCCATTTTGTACAGGTGAACGACCTCACATACGCTGATAATAACACTTCTTGCTCTTACATACTGATTGAGTCTGGGGTCTTCCTTCAGTGTTTCCTCGGACCCCTACACTAAGTCCTTTAATTTACTCGTGTTCTCTAGATGAAGCATCATGGGGGTTTGTCTGTTTACACCCTGTTTAGGATGGTGGCTCTGTCACTGTTCTCATCCTCCTTTATTCTTCCCGCACTTGTCACTGGACAGAATTCTATTATACATCTGTTTACTCTGCTTTGTTTCCCTTACTCGATGTCAAGGCCCTAAGAGCAGTTCACACTGTGCCTGTGCCCCCAGCCCTATGACAGTGCCTGGCACATAGCAGTCCCTCTCTATTTGTTGAATGCATTTTTTAATGGCAGGTGCCTGTTCATCATTTAAGCCTCAGGCTAAATGTCACCTCAGGAAGAAGGTCTCCCATCTTCCCCTTGCATGCCTTCACCCTGTTCCTCTCTGACACAAAACTCCTTTTTTATTCTAGCACGCCTCTGTCTTTGAAGTACTTTTCCTCAGTTCATTTACTTCCTTACGGTCTGCAGACCCCCTTACTCACTACAGGCTGCATGAGGACAGGAATCTTGTCCCTGTTTATTCACCTCTGTAGCCCAGTGCCTAGAGCAGCATCTGGCTCACAGCTAGTGCCCAGCTAATGCTGCTGGACCAAAAGGGCAGAAGCGGTGACCTAGGGGCAGTTGTAGCAACAGTGCCAGCTCTTCGCTCAACACTCACCTCCTGGACAATAGCGTCATCAGAATTATAAACAGGCCCTTCATCAGACAGTGCTTCATCCAGAGACTGGGTCACAAACTGAGGTCTGGGTCTCGGGTCCTCCACTGGCTTTTTCGTGGTTTCCAGGAAAATGGTCTCAGGTTTGCCATCAATCACCATTTCATGGTCTCTCTTTTTCAGAACTCTCTCCTTAGCTTCAGGGGAGACATAAAACTCACACATTTACACAGAAATGGGATCAAACTTACAGATGACGCTCCGTGTCCTCTCTGAGTTGATTCTAGGAACTTCTGAAGACACCAAAATCCAGAGATGCCCCTTATATGCTTAGGACTTTCACACAAGCTACCTATATTCTCCCATGTGCTTTTCATTTGCTTGCTTTTTGTCTGTTTGATTTTGAGATATGGTCTCACTATGGAGTCCTTACTGCCCTGGAACTCCCTAAATAAACCAGGCTGACCTTGAACTCACAAACTTTTGCTATGTCCACATTCAGAATACTGGGATTAAAGGCATATGCCACAATACCTAGCCTTCCATAGACTTTTAAGAATCTGTAGATGACTTTAATCCATCATACAAAGTAAGCACTCTGGAAATACATATTATGATGTATTATTTAGTTGGATGAACCCTGTGATGTAGGACTACTGTCTAAATTTTCTCAGGATCATATCATTCTGTCCTGGAGGTAAGCACCTAAAGCCAGAAGGTAAACCAGTTAAAATAGCTTGAGGAAGACCCAGAAACTGACCAGATTCTCCAGGTTCCTCCCTGCTGGAGTTATCAATACAGACTGCTGAGAGTCGGTCTGAACTGGCAGAACAGAGCACAAGGAAGACTCAGAAAAGCAGCACTGACTCTAATACAAGACAAGCTGCAATGATGACACCAGACCATGTGCATGGAAGAAGCAGAAACCAACCAAGTTTCCTGGAAGAGTTTTAGACCAGAGCTATGTGGAAAGGAGACTCTCCACCTGATGAGCTGCCTTAGCCTTTGCTGTGTGCTGCAGAGTCAAGGCTTTGTGAGCTGTGCTCGGCTCTGGTGCTGCAGCTGTCTTTGAGTAATTTCTGCTCCCGTAAGTAACCACTCATCCATACTCCTCTAAATAACCTTAATAAAAGTCATTGGTTCACCGTGTTGGGCTTTGGTGGTATCCTTCTTTTGGTCTGATGTGGGATTCCTATATGAGGTGAGTGGACATGTGTGTTCTGTTTCCCAAGGAAGAGTTTTGTAACCCAGTAAGAACAGAGGACCTGAGCAGTTGTGTATGGCATTCTGGAATAGCAGGTTGTTGATGGGAGAAGGTTATCTGGAACTCAAGAGTAGGCAGCTTAAATTTTACTGCAGAACATCATTTGTTTTTTAGAAGTCATGTTTCTAGTCTGGGCATGATGGTATACACCCATATTCCTAGCACTTTAATGGTAGAGATAAGGGTAAGAGGATCATGAGTTCAAGTCCAGCCAAGAACTCATAATGAGACTCTGTCTCAAAGAGGTGACAGCAAAACTATGCTGTAATTGTCTCTAATTCTCATTTCTATGACATAGAATAATATTTCCTGCATATTTAAGTTGGGAAACTCCTGCAAACAAATAACCCAAAAACTCAAAATGATTTAAATGTACAATAATTAGCTGATTTACAGAAAAGAATACATGACAATTTTCCCTGTGCATCTTCAGGGATTTTTTTTTCTTTTTTTCTTAGTTTTTGGATTTTGTAGACAGGATTTTTCTGTAGCTTCGGAGCCTGTCCTGGAACTAGCTCTTGTAAGCCAGGAGGGCCTCGAAGTTACACAGATCTGTCTGCCTCTGCCTCCAGAGTGCTGGAGATAATGGTGTGCACCATCACCACTGGGCTTTTAATTTTTTTTAAAGTGATCATCTATTACTTTTGTATTCATTAGAAACAAGTCAATGGAATCTTTATTTACAACAGAAAGGTGCTTTGGGTGTAGCTCAGTTGGAGGAGCACTTCCCTAGCTAGCACAAGGCCCTCGGTTCCTGCTCCAATCCTCATCCCAACTTGCTTTCTCCTCTCAAGACTGTCTGCTGGGAAATTGGGCAACTGGAAAATTGGGCAACTGGGATAGCAAATGGAAACTATCCCTAGGAAGCAGCCAAACCAAGTCAGGGGCTAGGCACATCTAAGGCTCTGTCTTCCACTATGGAATGGAGGAAGTCTGTGAGTGGCAGCGGCTCCCACAGGCAGTGCAATGTTCCCTTGGGCTGTCCTTGCATGCATGAATGGGTCTGTTTGGACACCTACATGACTGCCTTTTACCCAACCTTGGCCCCCTTCAACTGTCCCGACTCACCTGTCCTTTCTAAGAAGTTCACCTCGAAGGTGTCAGGAGCACTGGGACCCACAGGCTGGATACTATACTCCCCGCCTTCTGAATCCCGGCTCTCAAAGTGCTGCTTTATTTTTCTGGCGGCCTGGGGGATGGGCTTCTGGAGCCTCACTTGTAGTGGAGATGGTGGACAGGAACTGGAGGCCATGGCTGTTGGCATCTTGCTTGTGTGGAACTCAGATGTTTGTCTCAGAGATGGAGGTCTAAAGCTTGAAGCCTCAGCTGGCAGTATCAAAGATGGAAGACTGAAGCTTGGAGCATTAGCTAGCTGTGTTAAAGATGGACGTCTGGGTCTTGGATCCTTCACTGGCTTTTTTGTGGTTTCTGAGAAAATATCCACAGGTTTGCCATCAATCGCCATCTGGTGGTCTCTCTTTTTCAGAACTCTCTCCTTAGCTTCAGGGGAGACATGAAACACACATTCACACAGAAATGAGAGAGAACTTACAGATAACCCCCAGTGTCTTCTCTGGGAAGTCAGTGAACCCGATCAAATTCACTAGGTTCCCCCCTGCTAGATTAATCACTAAGACTGCTGAGAGTCCCTTTGAGATCAGCAGAACAGAGCACAAGGAAGACTCAGAAAAGCTGCACTGACTCTAAGAGAATACAAGCTGCAATGATGACACCAGACCATGTGCATGGAAGAAGCAGAAACCAACTGAGCTGCCTGGAAGACATTTAGACCAGAGCTATGTGGAAAGGGCACTTTCAAACCTGATGAGCTGTCTGCAGACTTTGTTGTATGCTCCAGAGTCATGGCTTTGTGAGCTGTGCTGGGCTCTGGTGATTCAGCTGTCTTTTAGTCATTTCTGCTCCTGTAAGAAACCCCTCACCTGAGCAGACCTGAACCAGAGAACTCTGCCAGACTGGGAGTGAATTAGCAACCTATGAAGTAGCAGGCCTGAGCCAGCAACCTCTGCCAGAGCAGGACCAAGGCAGCAACCTCAGCAGAAAGAGCCCCAAGTAAGCTCTTTCTGGGAGCAGTCCCATATGACCCCTGGTATAGCAGAGCAAACCACAGGAGTGCCAGGCAACCTCCAGGAACACCGAGGGACCAATGAGGTTACTGAAACCATGGTCCTGACTGCACCACGAGGAGCAACCAATTGAGCCTCGGATCCACTGGCACCTGTAAGATTGAGCACCAGAATCGCAGACAGCCCCACCTACACCAATCAGAGGAAAAGATGGGTAGACGAAGTAAGAACACATGCAACACCACAAAGAGCAAGGCAACACCAGTAAGAACTAGTGACCATACAACAATAAGACTTAACAACCAAATATAGATGATGCAGAAGAAAATGACCAAAAAAAAATAACATTAGGAGAATGTTTTAGGCCCGTAAAGAGGAAATGAAAAATTCTCTCAAAGAAATGGAGGAAAAAGACAAACAAATAATTGGAAAACATCAACAAATTCTTTAAAGAAAACCAAGAAAAAACAATCAAACATATAAAAGAAACTATTCAAGACTTGAAAACTGAAATAGAAACAACAAAGAAAAGACAAGTTGAGGGATTATAGAAACAGAAATAATGAAAAAACAACCAGGAACCACAAATGCAAGCATAAACAGCAGAATTTAAGAAATGAAAGAGAGAATTTCAATCGCTGAAGATACAACAGAGGAAATAGACTCAGTGGTAAAAGAAAACATGAAATCTAACAAAACCTTAACACAAAATGTCCAGGAAGTATGAGACACCATGAAAACAGCAAACCTAAGAATAATAGGTATGGAAGAAGGAGAAGTCCAACTCAAAGGCACAGAAAATATATTTAACAAAAATCATAGAAGAAAATTCCCAACCTAAAGAAAGATAACAGAACATAAAAACAGACTGGATCAAAAAAAGAGTCACCTGCCACATAATAATTAAAACACTAAACATACAGAATAAAGAAAGAATATTAAGAGCTGCAAAGGAAATAAGTCAAGTAACATATAAAGACAGACCTACCAGAACTACACCTGACTTCAAATGAAAATAATGAAAGCCAGAAGGTCCTGCATTATGTAGACATTAAGAAACCCTTAAGGATGCCAGCCCAGACTACTATACCCAGAAAAATTTCAACCACCATAGAAGGACAAAACAAGATATTCCATGGCAAAACCAGATTTAAACAATACCTAGCCACAAACCCAGGCCTATACACAAAGTACTAGAAGGAAAACTCTAACCCAAGGAAATTTGGCTACATCACCAAAACCACAGACAATAGATGATCTCACAGCAGCAAATCCCAAAGAAGTGAAAAACATACAAAATAATTTTACCAACAATGAAAACAAAAGTAACTGGAGACAGGAATCACTGGTCATTAATATCCCTTAATATAAATGGACTCAACTCACCCATAAAGACATAGGTTAACAGATTGGATGCAAAATAGAATCCATCCTTCTGCTGCATACAAGAAACACACCTCAACCTCAAAGACACATTGCTTCAGAGTAAAGGGTTGGGAAATTTTTTCCAATAAAATGGACCTAAGAAACAAGCTGGTGTAGCTATCCTAATATCTAAAAAAACAGACTTCAAGCTAAAATCATTCAAAAGAGACAAAGAAGGACATTTCATATTAGTCACAGGAAAAACCCATCAAGAGGAAATCTCAGTACTGAACATCTATGCCCTGAATACAAGGGCACCTTTATATGTAAAAGAAACATTTCTAAAGCTTAAATCACACATTAAACCCCACACACTAATAGTGGGAGACTTAAATACCCCACTCTTACCACAGAACATGTCTGTCAGACAAAAAATTAACAGAGGAATAGGGGAACTAACAGATGTTATGACTCAAATGGACTTAACAGACAATCTATAGAACATTCCATCCAAACATAAAAGAATATACCTTCTTCTCAGCACTTCATGGAACCATCTCAAAAACTGACCACATACTAGGTAGCAAAACAAACCTCAACAGATACAAAAAACTTGGAATAACCCCCTGTATCTTATTGGATCACCATGGCTTAAAATTAGAATTCAATAGCAATACTAATTCCAGAAAGCCCACGAACACATGGAAATTAAACAAAGCTCACCCTAAGCATCAATGGATCAAGGAAGAAATTAAAGACTTCCTATAATTTAATGAAAATAACCACAAAACATATTCAAGTTTATAAAACACAATGAAATCAGTGTTAAGAGGAAAGTCCATTGCACTAAATGCCTACATAAAGAAGCTGGAAAAATCCCACACTAGTGAATTAACAGAACATTTGAAAACTCTAGAACAGAAAAAAGCAAACTTACCCAGGAGAACTAGATGACAGGAAATAATCAAATTGGGAACCGAAATCAACAAAATATAAACAAAGAAAACAATACAAAAACTCATGATTCTTCAAGAAAATCAACAAAATAGACAAACCATTACTCAAACTAACCAAAAGGCAGAGAGAGATTATCCAAATTAACAAAATCAGAAATGAAAAGGGAGACATAAATAACAACAGACACAGAGGAAATCCAGAGAAACATTAAGTCATATTTTGAAAACTATACTTTACAAAATTGGAAAACTTAAAGGAAATGGACAACTTCCTCAATAAATATCACTTACCAAAATTAAATCAAGACAAGATATGCAATTCAAATAGACCTATAGCTGCTGACGAAATGGAAAGAGTCATCAAAAGTCTCCCAATGGAAAAAAAAGCCACTACCAGATGGTTTCAGGTCAGAATTCTACAAAATTTTCAAAGAAGAACTAATACCAATACTCCTCAAATTGTTCCACACAATAAAAACATAAGAAACATTGTAAAACTCTTTTTATGAGGCTACAATCACCCTCATATTCAAACCAATTAAAGACATAACCAGGAAAGAGAATTACAGATGAGTCTCACTCATGAACATTGATGCAAAGGTATTCAATAAAATGCTGGCATATGGAATCCAAGAACATAGCAGAAAAATCATCGACCACGATCAAGTCAGCTTCATTCCAGAGAAGCAGGGATGGTTCAACATACAAATATCTGTCAATGTAATCCATCATATGAACCAACTGAAAAATAAAAACCACATGATCATCTCACTAGTTGCTGAAGAAGCCTTTGACAAAATACAACATCCCTCCATGATAAATGTCTTGGAGAGAGCAGAGATACAAGGAACATACCTAAACATAATAAAGGCAATATACAACAAGCCAACAGGCAACATCAAACTAAATGGAGAGAAACTCACAAATACCCCACTGAAATCTGCTACAAGACAAGGTTGTCCACTCTCTCCATATCTATTCAATATAGCTCTTGAGGTCCTAGCTAGAGCAGTAAGACAACAAAAGAAGATCATGGGGATACAAATCAGAAAAGAAGAAGTCAAACTCTCACTATTTGCTGATGATAAGATGGTTTACATAAGCGACCCCAAAAATTCTACCAAGGAACTTCTACAACTCATAAACACTTTCAGTAATGTAGCAGGATACAAGATTAACTCAAAATAATCATTAGCCCTCCTTTACACAGATGATGATTGGGCTGAGAAGTAAATCAGAGAAACATTACCCTTCACAATAGGCACAAATAGCATAAAATAATTTAACCAAACAGGGAGAAGATCTGTATGATATGACAAGAATTTTAAATCTCTGAAGAAAGTAATTAATTAAAGAAGATACTAGAAAATGGAAAGATCTCCCATACTCTTGGGTAGGTAGAATTAACATAGTAAAAATGGCAACCTTACCAAAAGCAATCTATTGATTCAATGCAATGCCCATCAAAATCCCACCAAAATTCTTCACAGACCTTGAAAGACCAGTACTCAACCTAATATAGAAAAGCAAAAAACTCAGGATAGCCAAAATAATCCTGTACAATAAAGGAACTTGGAGGCATCACAGTCCTTGACATCAAATCTACTACAGAGCTACAGTACTGAAAACAGCCTGGTATTGGCATAAAATCAGACAAGAGGACCAATGGAACCGAATTGAAGACCCAGATATTAATCCACGCATCTATGGAACCTGATTTCTGAAGCAAAAAATATCAAATGGAAAAAAGGAAGCATATTTAACAAATGGTGCTGGCATAATTGGATATCAACATGTAGAAGAATGAAAATAGACCCATATTTATCACCATGCACAAAACTCAAGCCCAAATGGATCAAAGACCTCAACATAAAGCCAGCCACACTCAACCTTATAGAAGAGAAAGTGGGAAGTACACTTGAACACATTGGCACAGGAGATCATTTCCTAAATATACCCTAGCAGCACAGACACTGAGAGAAACAGTTAATAAATGTGACCTCCTGAAACTGAAAAGCTTCTGTAAAGCAAAGGACACAGTCAACAAGACAAAATGACAGAATGGAAAAAGATCCTCACTAACCCCACATCAGAGGTCTGATCTCCAAAATATTCAAAAAACTCAAGAAATTGGTCATCAAAAGAACACGTAATCCTATTTATTTAAAAAAATGTAGTACATACCTAAACAGAGAAATCTCAACAGAGGAATAAAAAGTAGCCAAAAGACACTTAAGGAAATGCTCAACATCCTTAGTCATCAGAGAAATGCAAAGCGAAACAACTCTGAGTTCCATCTTACACCTGTAAGAATGTCTAAGATCAAAAACACTGATGACTGCTTATGCTGAAGAGGATGTGGGGCAAAGGGAACACTTCTGCATTGCTGGTGGGAGTGCAAGCTGGTACAGTCCCTTGGGATATCAGTATGGTAATTTCTCAGAAACTTAAGAAACAACCTTCGTCAAGACCCAGTAATACCACTTTTGGGTTTATATCCAAAGGATTCTCAATCATACCACAAGGATATGTGCTCAACCATGTTCATAGCAGCATTGTTTTTGATAGACAGAACCTGGAAACAACCTAAATGCCCCTCGACAAAAGAAAGGACAAGGAAAATGTGAGTACTACACAGAAGGAAAAACAATGACATCTTGAAATTTGCAGGGATGGATCTAGAAGACATCATACTGAGTGAGGTAACACAGACCCAGGAAGACAAATATCATATGTACTCACTCATGAGTGATGTTTAGACATAAGTCAAAGAAAACCAGACTACAATTCACAATCCCAGAGAACCTAGACAACAATGAGGACCCTTAGAGAGACATACATGGATCTAATCTACATGGGAAGCAGAAAAAGACAAGATCTCCTATGTAAATTGGGAGCATGGGGACCATGGGAGAGGGTTGAAGGGGAGGGGAGAGGAAGGTTGAGGATCAGAGAAAAATGTAGAGCTCAATAAAATCATAAAATAGAACCCCCTCACCCATACTCCTGAAAGAAACCACAATAAAAGTCATTGGTTGACCAAGTTGAGATTTGGTCTGTTGTGGACTCCCTATCTGAAGTGAGTGGACATGTGTGTTGTGTCTCCCCAGGAAGAGTTTTGTGTCCCAATAAAAACAGAGGACCTGAGAAGTTGTGTATGGCATTCTGGAATAGAAGGTCGTTGATGAAAGAAAGTTTTTCTGAACTCAAAAGCAGTCAGCGTAAGTTTTACTGTAGAATATAATTTGGTTATTAGTAGCCATGTCTCTACTCTGAGCTTGGTGCTATACACCCAGAAACCTAGCAATTAACTGTAGAGGTGAGGGTAAGGAAATCATGAGTTCAAGTCCAGCCAAGAATACATAGTGAGACTGTCTCAAAAGGGGTGACAGCAAATCTGTGCTTCTGTAATGGTCTCGATTTCTCATGTTTATGTCATGGAATAATATTTCCTGTATAGTTAAGTTGAAAAGCCCCTGCAAACTAATAACTCAAAAGCTTAGAATGATTTAAATGTATATACATTAGCTGATTCACAGAAAAGAATACATGAGAATTTCCCACAGTGCACCTCCAGGGAATTTTTCTTTTTTTGGCTTTTTTCAAAAATTGATCATATATTACTTTTGTAATCCTTAGAAACAAATCAATGGAATCATTATTTACAACAGAAAGGTGCTTTGGGTGTCGCTCAGTTGGAGAAGCACTTCCCTAGCTAGCACAAGACCCTCGTTCCTGCTCCAATCCTCATCCCAACTTGCTTTCTCCTCTCAAGACTGTCTGCTGGGAAATTGGGCAACTGGGATACCAAATGGAAGCTCTTCCTAGGAAGCAGCCGAACTTCAGGGGCTGGGCACATCTAAGACTCTGTCCCCCACTGTGGGATGGAGTAAGTCTGTGGGCAGCAGCACAGGCAGTGCCACGCTCCTGTGGGCTCTCCTTGGAAGCATGAATGGGTCTGTTTGGACAACTGCATGGTCTGCCTTTGCACCCGACCATGGTCTGCTTCTGCTGTCCCGACTCACCTGCCCTTTCTAAGAAGTTCACTTCGAAGTTATCAAGAGCGCTGGGTCCCACGGCCTGAACACTGCACTCCCTGCCTTCTGAATCCTGGCTTTCTAAGTATGGCTTTAGTTTCTTGTGGCCCCAGGGGATGAACTTGTGGAGCTTCATTCGTCGTGGGGACAGCGGGGAGGAACTGGAAGCCGTGACTGTTGGCATCTTGCTTGTGTAGAACTCAACTGGCGGTGAAAAAGATCGACGTCTGGAGCTTCGAGTCTCAGCTGGCAGTATCAAAGATGGAAGACTGAAGCTTGGAGCATTAGCTAGCTGTGTTAAAGATGGACGTCTGGGTCTTGGATCCTTCACTGGCTTTTTTGTGGTTTCTGAGAAAATATCCACAGGTTTGCCATCAATCGCCATCTGGTGGTCTCTCTTTTTCAGAACTCTCTCCTTAGCTTCAGGGGAGACATGAAACACACATTCACACAGAAATGAGAGAGAACTTACAGATAACCCCCAGTGTCTTCTCTGGGAAGTCAGTGAACCCGATCAAATTCACTAGGTTCCCCCCTGCTAGATTAATCACTAAGACTGCTGAGAGTCCCTTTGAGATCAGCAGAACAGAGCACAAGGAAGACTCAGAAAAGCTGCACTGACTCTAAGAGAATACAAGCTGCAATGATGATACCAGACCATGTGCATGGAAGAAGCAGAAACCAACTGAGTTGCCTGGAAGACATTTAGACCAGATCTACATGGAAAGGAGACTCTCCGACCAGATGAGCTGCCTGCAGCCTATGCAGAGTGCTCCAGAGTCACAGTTTGTGAGCTGTCACCCGTGCTGTGCTGGGCTCTGGTGATGCAGCTGTCTTTGAGCCATTTATGCCCCTGTAAGTAACCCCTCACCCATAATCCTGTAAGAAACCTTAATGAAAATCATTGGTTCACCATGTTGGGCTTTGTTCTGTTGTGGGCTCCCTATCTGAGGTGAGTGATCATGTGTGTTGTGTCTTCCAGAAAAAGGTGTTTCCCAAAAAGAATAGAGGATATGAGCAGTTGTGTCTGGCATTCTAGAATAGCAGGTTGTTGATGGGTGAAAGTTATTCAGAACTCAAAAGTAGGCAGCATAACTTTCACTATAGAACATCATTTGGTTATTGGAAGCCATGTTTCTAGTCTGGGCAAGGTGGTATAACCCATAATCTTAGCACTTTAATGGTAGAGGTAATGGTAGGAGGATCATGAGTTCAATGTCAGTCAAGAGTAAATAGTGAGTCACTCCCTTTCTGGGGATCAGATCCACAGGGAATCTGTAGGCCATTTTCAGACCTGGTACCCAGGAGGCTTTGGCTCAGGAAAGATAATATGAGTCAGAAGCAGGCAAATTGCTAAATTTGAGACCAGCCTAGTTTATATTCTCGGTCAACCATGGCTTCATAGTGAAACACTATCTCAAAAGCAAAACAAAAGTTTCAGGTCAGCATGGCTACATGGTAAAACACTGCCAAAAACAAAGCAAACTGGGTGGTGGTGGCACACACCTTAATCCCAACATTTGGGAGACCCAGGAAGGATTTCTGAGTTTGAGGTGAGCCTGGTTTAAAAGAGCTTGTTCCAGGACAGCTAAAACTGTTGTTACACAGAGAAATTCTATTTTGAAAAACAAAACAACAATCAAACAAACAACAACAAAAAAAACCTCTGCTGTATTTCTAAACTAATGTTAAACTCAGAGTTAGGGCAATGGCTGACACCCACGAGCATGTAACTTACCTTCATCTTTTAAGATGCGCTGAACTGTGACACTCTGTCCTTGAGGGCCCGTGGCAGTGTTTGTCCTCAAATTCACTGTGAAGTCCTGATTATTAATTTTGACAACAGTGCTCTTGTGCTTTGCCTGCCGTGCATCCTCCAACTGCATGGTAGCTGTTTTGTCGAAACAGTGTATGACATTGTTGTCAATATATCGCCATTCCACGAATGTGAGAACATAGTCTGCTTGGCTTTTCTTTTCTTTAGCCAATCGGATGCTCTTGATCAGGTTTTCAATCTCATCTCTAGCTCCTATCACATCTCTGCTGATTCCTGCAACTTTAATCAGAGGTGTCTTCTGGTCCAGCTCAATGACGATGTTCAGCCTCTCCTGCAGCTCATTCAGCTTCTTGTACTCCTTCTCTCCAAAGTCTCTGACACACTCATCATCACTGCGATAGGAAAGCTGCTCCTGGGCGATCAGGTTCTGTATCCAGGAAATCGTGCGTTCCACACTGTCTTCATCTTTGCCACATACCCGGAAAACTGTCTGTTCTATTTTCTTCTCTAAAAACAGGGTGTTCTGTTTGCGGGGAGTGTGCTTTGGAAAGCCAAAAAAAGCTAAAGAGAAAATGAAAAATTAATATTTCTTTTATTCCCTTCATCATCAAGGTGAGGAATATGTATTTGATATAAGTGAAGAACTCACAGGTGATCCTAGACAGTAGAGACGGCTGGGGAGGAGCCAGGGAGCCTTCTCTGTCTTTCATGTTGTCATAAAAAACATCCAGGATATGAGGCTGGAAGATAACAACTTTGACTTTCTTCACAGCCCGCACTGATGGTTTCTGGATAAATTCTTCAATGGCATCCATTATGGCTTTAGCAACTGCATCTGGGTGCTGTTGAGCACTTCCTTTAAAACACACACACACAAAAGACAAGGTTAAGATCTGCCTGCAAAAGGCTGCAACACAATCAAGGAATCCCAGATGTCATAGGAAAGAAAAATGCCTAGTCCAACTTTAATCTCTGTATAGTTTTCTAACATGACATCATCAAAGAGTTTTGACATCCTAGACACAGTGGGTAGGAGTTTCTGTTCCACGCTGTCCACAGGTCAATGCTCCAGGTAAAGCCCCTGAAACTCAGTCTGATTTGTGACATTCCCATCTGTCCTTTTCAGCTGATCCTGGCTCCCAGGGTCACTCCCCTCCCATTACAGAGTCCAGGTGGCTTTCCTCCCTGATTTACAAGAGTTTTCATAAGATCATAAAAGGCAGGAAATAAAGATAATACACCTTGTGATGGAGGAGGGTCATCTTTCTATCTGTTGTTTCATTGGTTAAGTAATAAAGAAACTGCTTGGCCTCTGATAGGACAGAAAATTAGGTAGGCGGAGTAGACAGAACAGAATGCTGGGAGAAAGAAGCTGAGTCAGAGAGTCACCATGATTCTCCTACTCCAGACAGAGGCAGGTTAAGATCTTCCCTGGTAAGCCACCTCGTGGGCTACACAGATTATTAAAAATAAGTTAGATCCTTTTTTTTTTTGTCCCCGGATCATCGGGCTACCAGGTGGCCCTGTTTAGGTACTGAGGAGTTCCATCTGGACGGGTGAGTGTGTGCGATCCATGGGCGGATTGACCCAGAAGAGACCACAAATGCCCCTCCTCCAGCTCCTGCTGCAGGGCTGTCTTTCTTACACCCGACCCCCACCCCCACAAGCCTGCGTTTTCTGCTAGGTCCTTTGCTCAGGAACAGTTTTGCACTCCTACACTAAGGCTACCCACCCAGAGAGGTGAGTGCCTGCCTACCGGACAGGCCTCAAGGACTCACCCCCAAAGGGAGCACGCGCACCTTCAGCTTTTGCGTCAGGGTATCCTGTGTTCTACTCGTCCCTGCCCTGCCCCCCAAGTTCTCCCTTTTGTTCGCCAGTCATTGGGCTACCAGGCGTCTATGTTTCCATGCTGAGAAGTTCCTGCTTCTACACTGAAGAGTTACAACCAGAGAGTCAGCCACAGCAAAGACTGGACCAAGACACCAGGCCTCTCCTGGCTCCATTTGAAGGAAGAGATGGAAAGGCGCCAAGGCAAGAATTCCTCCAACAACCTGAAAGGCAACATGACATCACCAGAATCCAGAGATCCCGAAATAAGAAGAATTGTACACCCTACTCAAGAAGAATTAGAAGAAATCGACTCAAAAGTGAATTATATGAAAATAATAGAAGACCTTAAACAGGAGGTGAAAAACTGCCATAAACAATTAGAGATCACAAACAAAAAGGTGGAGGAAATGAATAAAGCGCTCAAAGATACCCAAGAAAACCAAGAGAAACAAGAAAAAGCAATCAAACAGGTAAGGGAAGTGGTTCAAGACATGAAGAATGAAATGGAAGTAATGAAGAAAACACAAACCGAGGGAAGGATGGAGATGGAAAATCTGGGTAAACGAACAGGAACTACAGAGACAAGTACTACCAACAGATTACAAGAGATAGAAGAAAGAATTTCAGACACTGAAGATACCATAGAGAAAATAAACACACTGATCAAAGAAAACAGCAAAGCCAACAAATTCTCATCACAAAACATTCAGGAAATCTGGGTCACAATAAAAAGACCAAACCTAAGAATAATTGAGATAGAAGAAGGATAAGAAATACAGCTCAATGGTCCAGAAAATATATTTAATAAAATTATAGAAGAAAACTTTCCCAACCTAAAGAAGGATATTCCTTTGAAGGTTCAAGAAGCATACAGAACACCGAATAGACTGGACCAAAAAAAAAAAAAACATCTCCTCACCATATAATAATCAAAACACAAAACATACAGAATAAAGAAAGAATATTAAGAGCTGCAAAGAAAAAAGGCCAAGTTACTTATAAAGGTAAACCTATCAGACTTACACCTGACTTCTCCATGGAAACCATGAAAGCCAGAAGGTCCTGGATAGATGTACTGCAGAAACTAAGAGACCATGGATGCAAGCCCAGACTACTATACCCAGCCAAGCTTTCGTTCACTATAAATGGAGAAAACAAAATTTTCCAGGATAAAAACAAATTTAAACAATACATAGCCACAAATAGAGGGAAAATCACAAACCAAGGAGTCCAACCATAACCACAATAACTCAAACATCTAGAGACCCTTCACCAGCACAACTCAAAGAAAGGAAACACACAAACTCTACTACTAAAAAAGTGACCGGAATTAACAACCACTGGTCATTAATATCACTTAAGGTCAATGGGCTCAACTACCTATAAAAAGGCACAGGCTAAGAGATTGGATACGAAAACAGGATCCAACATTCTGCTGTTTTCAAGAAACACACCTTAAACACAAAGACAGGCACCTACTCAGAGTAAAGGGATGGGAAAACGTTTATCAAACAAATGGACCTAAGAAACAAGCAGGTGTGGCCATGCTAATTTCTAACAAAGTTGACTTCGAACTCAAATCAATCAGAAGAGATGGCGAGGGACATTTTATACTCATAACAGGAACAATTCATCAGGATGAAGTCTCAATCCTGAATATCTATGCCCCTAATATAAAAGCACCCACTACGTAAAAGAAACATTACTAAAACTCAAGGCTGCCATCAAACCGCACACACTAATAGTAGGAGACTTCAACACTCCTCTCTCACCAATGGACAGGTCAATCAGACAGAAACCTAATAGAGAAATAAGAGAATTAATGGAGGTAATGAAGCAAATGGACTTAACAGACATCTATAGAACATTCCACCCAAATAGGAAAGAATATATGTTCTTCTCTGCAGCTCATGGAACCTTCTCAAAAATTGACCACATACTGGGTAACAAAGCAAACTTCCACAGTTACAAAAAAATATTCGTAACCTCCTGTGTCTTATCAGATTACCATGGATTAAAGTTAGAATTCAACAACAATGCTACCCCCAGAAAGCCTACAAACTCATGGAAACTGAACAGTCAACTACTGAACCACACCTGGATCAAGGAAGAAATCAAGAAAGAAATTAAAGTCTTCCTCGAATTCAATGAAAATAAAGAAACAACATACTCAAATTTATGGGACACTATGAAAGCAGTCCTGAGAGGAAAGTTCATAGCACTAAGTGCCCACTTAAAGAAAGCAGAGAAAGCACATATTGGAGACTTAACAGCCCACCTGAAAGCTCTAGAAAAAAAAGAAGCAGACTCACCTAGGAGGAGTAGAAGACTGGAAATAATCAAACTCAGGGCTGAAATCAACAAAATAGAAACACAGAAAACAATCCAAAGAATCAATGAAACAAAAAGCTGGTTCCTGGAGAAAATCAACAAGATTGATAAACCCCTATCCAACTTAATCAAATGGCAGAGAGAGAATATGCAAATTAATAGGATCAGAAATAAAAAGGGGGACATAACCACAGACACAAAGGAAATTCAGAGAATCGTTAGATCTTACTACAAAAGCCTGTATGCCACAAAACTGGAAAATGTAAAAGAAATGGACACTTTTTAAGATAAATACCATATACCAAATTTAAAGCAGGACAAGGTGAACGACCTAAATAGACCTGTTAGTCGCGAAGAATTAGAAGCTGTTATCAAAAACCTCCCTACCAAAAAAAGCCCAGGACCAGATGGTTTCAATGCAGAATTCTACCAGAACTTCCAAGAAGACCTAATACCTATACTCCTTAATGTATTTCACAATATAGAAACAGAATTCCTTTTATGAAGCTACAGTCACTCTGATACTAAAACCGCACAAAGACTCAACCAGGAAAGAGAATTACAGGCCAATCTCACTCATGAACATCAATGCAAAAATCCTCAACAAAATACTGGCAAACCGTATCCAAGAACACATTAGGAAAATTATCCATCATGATCAAGTAGGCTTCATCCCAGAGATGCAGGGCTGGTTCAACATACAAAAATCTATCAATGTAATCCATCATATAAATAAACTGAAAGAAAAAAACCATATGATCGTTTCATTAGATGCTGAAAAAGCATTTGACAAAATTCAACATCCCTTTATGATAAAAGTCTTGGAGAGATTAGGGATATAAGGATCATACCTAAATATAATAAAAGCTATTTACAGCAAGCCAACAGCTAACATCAAATTAAACGGAGAGAAACTCAAAGCCATCCCACTAAACTCAGGAACATGACAAGGATGTCCACTTTCGCCATACCTCTTCAATATAGTGCTGGAAGTTCTAGCAATAGCAATAAGACAACATAAGGGGATCAAGGGGATTCGAATTGGAAAAGAAGAAGTTAAACTTTCGTTATTTGCAGATGATATGATAGTGTACATAAGCGACCCCCAAAACTCCACCAAAGAACTTTTACAGCTGATAAACAGCTTTAGTAATGTGGCAGGATACAAGATCAACTCCAAAACATCAGTCGCCCTCTTATACACAAAGGATATGGAAGCGGAGAAGGAAATCAGAGAAGCTTCACCTTTCATGATAGCCACAAACAGCATAAAATATCTTGGGGTAAATCTAACCAAGGAAGTAAAAGATCTATTTGACAAGAACTTTAAGGCATTGAAGAAAGAAATTGAAGAGGATACCAGACAATGGAAGGACCTCCCCTGCTTTTGGATTGGGAGGATCAACATAGCAAAAATGGCAATTCTACCTAAGGCAATTTATAGATTCAATGCAATCCCCTTCAAGGTCCCATCAAAATTCTTCACAGATCTTGAGAGGACAATAATCAACCTTATATAGAAAAACAAAAAACCCAGGATAGCCAAAACAATCCTATACAATAAAGGATCTTCTGGAGGCATTACCATCCCTGACTTTAAACTCTATTAGAGAGCTACAGTAATGAAAACAGTGTGGTACTGGCATAAAAACAGAGAAGTCGACCAATGGAATCGTATAGAAGACCCGGATTTTAACCCACAAACCTATGAACACCTCATTTTCAATAAAGGAGCTAAAAGTATACAATGGAAGAAAGAAAGCATCTTTAACAAATGGTGCTGGCACAACTGGATGTCAACCTGTAGAAGAATGAAAATAGACCCATATCTATCACCATACACAAAACTCAAGTCCAAATGGATTAAAGACCTCAATATCAGTCTGAACACACTGAACCTGATAGAAGAGAAAGTGGGAAGTACCCTATAACAGATGGGCACAGGAGATCGCTTCCTATGTATAACCCCAGCAGCACAGACATTAAGGGCAACATTGAATAAATGGGACCTACTAAAACTGAGAAGCTTCTGTAAAGCAAAGGACACTGTCACTAAGACACAAAGGCAACCCACCAACTGGGAGAAGATCTTCACCAACCCCGCAACAGACAAAGGTCTGATCTCCAAAATATGTAGAGAACTCAAGAAACGAGACTTTAAAATGCTAATTAACCCAATTAAAAAATGGGGCACTGAACTGAACAGAGAATTCTCAACAGAAGAAGTTCAAATGGCCAAAAGACACTTAAGGTCATGCTCAACCTCCTTAGCGATCAGGGAAATGCAAATCAAAACAACTTTGTGATATCATCTTACACCTGTCAGAATGGCTAAAATCAAAAACACCAATGATAGCCTTTGCTGGAGAGGCTGTGGAGGAAGGGATACACTCATCCATTGCTGGTGGGAATGCAATCTTGTGCAACCACTTTGGAAATCAGTGTTTCGGTTTCTCAGGAAATTCGGGATCAACCTACCCCTGGACCCAGCAATACCACTCTTGGGAATATACCCAAGAGATGCCCTATCATATGACAAAATCATTTGTTCAACTATGTTCATAGCAGTATTATTTGTAATAGCCAGATCCTAGAAACAACCTAGATGTCCTTCAATGGAAGAATGGATGAAGAAAGTGTGGAATATATACACACTAGAGTACTATGCTGCGGTAAAAAACAATGACTTCTCGAATTTTGCATGCAAATGGATGGAAATAGAAAACACTATCCTGAGTGAGGTAACCCAGACCCAAAAAGATGAACATGGGATGTACTCACTCATAATTGGTTTCTAGCCATAAATAAGGGTCACGGAGTCTACAATCGGTGAACCTAAAGAAGCTAAATAAGAAGGTGAACCCAAGGAAAAACATATAGTTATCCTCTTGCCTATGGGACGTAGACAAAATTGCCTGGGAGAAAAGTGGTATCTTGGGGGTGGGGTGGGTTGGGGGTAAGGGGAAATGGGGAGAGAAAAGTGAGAAGTGGAGAATGGGGGGAACTTGGGGAAACAGGATGATTGGGATAAAGGAAGACTGGATAGGGGAGCACGGAAGCACAATTCTTAGTTAAGGGAGCCACCTTAGGGTTGGCAAGAGACTTGAACCTAGAGTGGCTCCCAGGAGCCCAAGGCGATGTCCCAGTTAGTTCCTTGGGCAGATGAGGATAGGGAACCTGAAACGACCCTATCCTATAGCAATACTGATGAATATCTTGCATATCACCATAGAACCTTCATCTGGTGATGGATGGAGATAGAGACAGAGACCCACACTGGAGCACTGGACTGAGCTCCCAAGGTCCCAATGAGGAGCGGAAGGAGGGAGAACATGAGCAAGGAAGTCAGGACCACAAGGGGTGCACCCACCCACTGAGACAGTGGGGTGATCTATTGGGAGCTCACCAAGGCCAGCTGGACTATGACTGAAAAAGCATGGGATAAAACCGGACTCTCTGAACATGGCAAACAATGAGGGCTATGAGAAGCCAAGGACAATGGCACGGGGTTTTGATCCTACTTCATGTTCTGGCTTTGTGGGAGCCTAGCCAGTTTGGATGTTCACCTTCCTAGACATGGATGGAGGGGGGAGGACCTTGGACTTTCCACAGGGCATGGAACCCTAACTGCTCTTTGGACTGGAGAGGGAGGGGGAGATGAGTGGGGGGAGGGGGAGAAGGGTGGGAAGAGGGGGAGGGGAATGGGAGGCTGGGAGGAGGGGGAAACTTTTTTTTCCTTTTCTCAATAAAAAAAAATAAGTTAGATCAACATGTAAGAGCTAGCCAATAAGAGACTGGAACTAATGGGCCAGGCAGTGTTTAAAAGAATACAGTTTCCGTGTAATTATTTCAGGGTAAAGCTAGCTGGGTGGCAGAATGCAGCCCGCCGCTCATTACTACAACCTTGAAAAAACAACATCGTCCTTACAGAGACAATCAGACCCTCTGATAGATTTTATGCATGTGTTGAGATTCTCCCAGCTACCTCTGGGGACCTGATTCGAACTAAGGTAATTCTAAGGCACCCCAAACTGTAAGATACTTGTTATAGTCTATAATTCTAGGCATATTAGTTACCCTGAGCCTCCAGGATGTCTTTCTTCCCCATACTCTGTACCATTTTTGCTGCCCAGCAGAATTCAAAGCAACCGCTGAGTAGATCCACTCCTGTCTTCACCATGTTTCTCAAGCCCTCAAACCCACTGCAAGGTAATACTGTGGAACAGCCCAAAGTGAATGGCAGCTGCCAAAATCACATGACAGGCAGTGTAAAAGTTTCCTGGGAAAGCTGGTTTGATCAACTGAGAGCCCATCTGGTTTATCCCTGTTAATGGCGCCTACCACTGGGGGAGAAAATTATAGCAGATGCCTTTGACTAACCTTGAAGGCAACAATTGTGGGGACAAAGTTCACTCCTCCTGCCTATGTCCTTCCCATCATTGGGGCCACAGGTGCACATAAATGCACCCTGCTCATTTTCCTCCTCCTTAAATATCCCACAGGCTTTTCTCATTCCCTAGTGGACAGGGTGCCTTGGAGTGAGGAAACTGTCTACTCCTAGGGAAGGTGTCCCTGTCATCACCCAGACCCAGTGAGGACCAAATCCATGGGGAAGTAAACACTTTGGGATGGAGACTTGACAGCCTGTGGCTACGGACCTGCACCAATGGCTGGTAGGCAAATGGATGAGTATTTCCTTTGTTCACATTCTTCTAAAACACAGGAAACTGATCTCTTCACGTCATTCCCACCAACAACGTGAATAATACTCTTGCATCTCAGTGATCCACCTTCAGTAACTATGTACTCATTGTTGTTGTGCTGAGCTGTGAAACAGGAGCAGATTCAGAGTCAGACGCTGATCTGTGCTTGGAGAAAGCAAGATGTCTGATTTCATGAGGAAACATTTTATGAATTAAAAGTTCATGAAATACTACATATGAAATATCTTTCTACTTTTAAATTTCGTTCATACGAAATTCTTTCATAAAACATAATCTTAAGATGAATACATGGGTCTTAAAACAAAACAAAACCAAAAATGATTAATACATTGTCTTCTCAGCCCAAGTCCCTTTTTCGGGTTTCCTCACTGCCTCCCATAGTCAATCTTTCACTTACAATCTGGCTTCAAGAAGAAGCAGCATCGTTCCTTACCCAAGACAGAATATTCCTTTTCAACACTTGGTCCTGCCCCTTCAAAAATCGCTTTGGAGACTCCTATATGAGAAAATCAAGATGGTGACCTGACCCGAAAGATGCCTTTATGTCTCAACACACCCCACCATAGAGCAGTAAGGACAGAGGAGACATTTTCAAAATTGTTGCCAGTTGTAAGAAAGCCCATTGAATTAACTTTAAAGATATTAGTTAACAGGAACAAGCCCAAGTCAGCAAACCATTTTGTCTATATAAACATTTCTTCATAGCATCTACCACACTGATTCCTGCATGAGACAGAATCTATCTCACTAAGTACCTGATTTGAGAGTAAACGTCTTTGATGTTGAATTGACAATCACATCTGCTGCTTCTTTGGTGATGTCCCCCGTGGCCACTTGGAAGAGGATTGGGCCAATGTTCATTTCGTGCACTCCTAACATAGGGCTGGAGAGACTCCCATAAAACCCTGCCCAGAGGAAATAAAAGACAGAATTAGGCACCAAGTCATCAGAAGCAAGAATAGCTGAGGTCGCAGGCTGCTCCATCACTGTATTGGCTGGCATTTACTGTGGCCCTGGCTCTGAGCTGGGACAGAAGTATAGTTTGAATTCAGGAGATTGGGGCCATCCTAGGCAATGTGGCAAAACCTTGCCTCATAACAAAGCTCCAGTGAACCCCAAACAAGATGAACTCAGAAACAGAAAGCCACATGTGACAGAGAATTAAGTGTTGGCTTGCATAGTCTCTTAAGTTGTCTCTTGGAAAAGCCATGTCACATAATCCATTGGAGTTGGTATTCTCATCAAGTAATTAAAAAATCCACTGTACAGATAATTTAATTAGACCCAACTTTTCCTTTTATGCTAAGTCATGCCAGTGTCTTTTATACTCATATGCATGGAATATCCTTTAATTTTCATTTAATATGTTCCATAGTTTTACTTATCAGAGAAATGACCACTATCATCCTTTCCCTGTCATTGAACAGTTACTTGGTAACAAGAAATCACAGGTCAACTTAAACACTTTACTGTACCTTGTGTGTCACTTGGATTTCCATGACTCCTTTTGTCAAATTCATCTGAAAATGCCTGGAAACACAAACACAGTTTTAACCATTATACTCCCTATGCGATCAGTGAGTTTGCGTCCTGGGAGCTTCTGATTCTGTATGCACACGTGTAGTGATATGTATAGTAAAGCTGTTGTGCCTGGCTTTGAATGACATGTTTCAGCAAAGCCTCACTAGGTTTGTTTTGGTTGGTAGAGGCTGAGAATTTGTTTTGAGACTGTTTAAACCTTGAAGAAATGTTGTCTCATTGGAGACTCTGTACTTGGTGCAGAGTTACATAGTTACTTGAATGAAGTAACTAGAGTGAACTACTGTGATCTGGGTGTCAGTCTCTTCTATAAGGCTGAACCCCTCTGCTTACTCAGAAATTGAAGACTTGGCATCTTGGTGAGCTTCTCTTTCTACTGTGGCACCTATGTCAGGATTCAAACAATGTATATACACATGATTGGAAAATAGGAGCCCTCAAACAGTAGTATTTAATTTAGTTCATTATTTTAAAGTTATAAAAAATATACATATCGGCTGGGTGGTGGTGTTTTATGCCTTTATTATATTTAAGTGCATTAATGGTGTCAGTGGAGACTAATCTTTTTCATAGATCTACACAGTATTCTGTGTATTAAAGAAAATAAGACCATTTGGGCACTGTACATGCCTTTAATCCCAGCACTCGGGAGGCAGAGGAAACAGGATCCATGAGTAAGGGTCAGCCTGGTCTACAGAGTGAGTTCCAGGACAGAACATTCAGGGTTACACAGAGAAACCCTGTCTCAAACAACAGAGAGAGGGAGAGAGAAAGAGAGAGAGCACACAACTGTTTCGGGAGGTCCTTACGCTCCTCCAGACAATAGCCACTGAGATAGCAGCCCATTGGGGCATGGTCTCTTTTTCTTTAAAAAAGTGGGAACACCGGGCGCGGCGGAAGGCGGCCGGAACACCGGGCGCGGCGGAAGGTGGCCGGAACACCGGGCACCGGAAGGGACCACTGGGACCAGAGCGGCAGCAGAGGACACAGGCTGCTGGTGGCGGGAACCATCCCAGCAGCAGAAGCAGGCTGCAGGGACCGTGCGCAACACCAAGAACAGATCGCCCCACTACAATTAAACCAAAGAGGTAGGCCTTCGGTTGGAGAGGTCCCTGGCAAAGGAGGAGCCGGGTCCTATTCCTGAAGACCTTTCTGAGGGGAGAGAGGGATCTTGGCCCCCCCCGGCAGGAACCAGGAAACAGAGCAAGGGCATTTTGTAAGAGGAGCCCAACAGGTCTCCAACACCCTAACACAGAAGAAGTGGAAAAAATTGACTTTATGAACGCAATAGAGTTCCTTAAACAACATGTGAAAAATGCCCTTATAGAAATGGATGAGAAGTACAACCAAAAATTTGAAGAAATGAGTAAATACGTACATAATACCCTGGGAAACCAAGAAAGAACGATCAAACAGGTAATGGAAACAGTTCAAGAATTGAAAACTGAAATGGAAGCAAGGAAGAAAACACAAACTGAGGACCAGCTGGATATGGAAAATCTAGGTCAACGAGCAGAGCCTACAGAAACAAGCATAATCAATAGAATACAAGAAATAGAAGAAAGAATCTCAGATTCTGAGGACACCATAGAGAAAATAAACGCTCTGATCAAAGAAAACTGCAAAGCCAACAAATTCTCATCACAAAACATTCAGGAATTATGGGACACAATAAAAAGACCAAATCTAAGAATAATAGGAATAGAAGAAGGAGAAGAGTCACAGCTCAAAGGCCCAGAAAATATTTTGAACAAAATTATGGAAGAAAACTTTCCCAACATAAAGAAAGATATTCCTTTGAATATTCAAGAAGCATACAGAACACCAAACAGACTGGATCAAAGGAAAACATCCCCTCGCCATATAATAATCAAAACACAAAATATACAGGTTAAAGAAAGAATACTAAGAGCTGCAAAGGAAAAAGGCCAAGTAACTTATAAAGGTAAACCGATCAGACTTACACCTGATTTCTCTATGGAAACAATGAAAGCCAGAAGGTCCTGGATAGAAGTACTGCAGAAGCTAAGAGACCATGGATGCAAGCCCAGACTACTATACCCAGCCAAGCTTTCGTTCACTATAAATGGAGAAATCAAGACATTCCAGGATAAAAACAAATTTAAACAATACGTAGCCACGAATCCAGCCCTACAGAAAGTAATAGAAGGAAAACTGCAACCCAAGGAATCCAACATAGCCAACAACTCAGGCATCTAGCGACCCTTCACTGGCACAACTCAAAGAAGGGAGACACACAAATTCTACTTCCAAAAACAATAAGAATATCTGGCGTAAACAACCACTGGTCATTAGTATCACTTAATATTAATGGTCTCAATTCACCTATAAAAAGGCACAGGCTAAGAGATTGGATACGAAAACAGGATCCAACATTCTGCTGTTTGCAAGAAACACATCTCAACCACAAAGACAGGCATCTACTCAGAGTAAAGGGCTGGGAAAAGGTCTTTCAAGCAAATGGTCCTAAGAAAAAAGCAGGTGTGGCCATATTAATTTCTAACAAAACTGACTTCAAACTAAAATCAATCAGAAGAGATCGAGATGGACACTTTATACTCATAACAGGAACAATTTGTCAGGATGACGTCTCAATCCTGAATATTTATGCCCCTAATATAAAAGCACCCACGTATGTAAAAGAAATATTACTAAAACTCAAGGCAGACATCAAACCACACACACTAGTAGTAGGAGACTTCAATACACCTCTCTCAGCAATGGACAGTTCAATCAGACAGAAACCTAATAGAGAAGTAAGAGAACTACTGGAGGTAATGAAGCAAATGGACTTAACAGACATCTATAGAACATTCCACCCAAATAGGAAAGAATATACCTTCTTCTCTGCAGCCCAGGGAACCTTCTCGAAAATTGACCACATACTCGGAAACAAAGGAAACCTCCACAGATACAAAAAAATATCAGTGTCCACCTGTGTCTTATCAGATCACCACGGATTAAAGTTAGAATTCAACAACAATCCTACCTCCAGAAAGCCGACAAACTCATGGAAACTGAACAGTCAACTACTGAACCTCACCTGGGTCAAGGAAGAAATCAAGAAAGAAATTAAAGTCTTCCTTGAATTTAATGAAAATAAAGGGACAACATACTCAAACCTATGGGACACAATGAAAGCAGTGCTAAGAGGAAAGTTCATAGCATTAAGTGCCCACTTAAAGAAAACAGAGAAAGCATACATCGGAGACTTAACAGCACACCTGAAAGCTCTAGAAAAAAAAGAAGCAGATGCGCCCAGGAGGAGTAGAAGACTGGAAATAATCAAACTGAGGGCGGAAATCAACAAAATAGAAACGCAGAAAACAGTCCAAAGAATCAATGAAACAAAAAGCTGGTTCTTGGAGAAAATCAACAAGATCGACAAACCCCTATCCAAACTAATTAAACGACAGAGAGAGAACACGCAAATAAATAAGATCAGAAATGAAAAGGGGGACATAACCACAGACACAGAGGAAATTCAGAGAATCATTAGATCTTACTACAAAAGCCTGTATGCCACAAAACTAGAAAATGCAAAAGAAATGGACATTTTTTTAGATAAGTACCACATACCAAAGCTAAACCAAGACCAGGTGAACGATTTAAATAGACCTGTTAATCGCGAAGAGCTAGAAACCGTTATCAAAAATCTACCTTCCAAAAAAAGCCCAGGACCAGATGGTTTCAATGCAGAATTCTACCAGAACTTCCAAGAAGAGCTAATACCTATACTCCTTAATGTATTTCACAATATAGAAACAGAAGAGTCATTGCCAAATTCCTTTTATGAAGCTACAGTTACTCTGATACCAAAACCACACAAAGACCCAACCAAGAAAGAAAATTACAGGCCTATCTCACTCATGAATATCGATGCAAAAATTCTCAATAAAATACTGGCAAACCGAATCCAAGAACACATTAGAAAAATTATCCATTATGATCAAGTAGGCTTCATCCCAGAGATGCAGGGCTGGTTCAACATACAAAAATCTATCAATGTAATCCACCATATAAATAAACTGAAAGAAAAAAACCATATGATCATTTCATTAGATGCTGAAAAAGCATTTGACAAAATTCAACATCCCTTTATGATAAAAGTCTTGGAGAGATTAGGGATACAAGGGTCATACCTAAATATAATAAAAGCTATTTACAGCAAGCCGTCAGCTAACATTAAATTAAATGGAGAAAAACTCAAAGCCATCCCACTAAAATCAGGAACACGACAAGGCTGTCCACTCTCTCCATACCTCTTCAATATAGTGCTTGAAGTTCTAGCAATAGCAATAAGACAACATAAGGGGATCAAGGGGATTCGTATCGGAAAAGAAGAAGTTAAGCTCTCGTTATTTGCAGATGATATGATAGTATACATAAGCGACCCCAAAAACTCTACCAAAGAACTCCTACAGCTGATAAACATCTTTAGTAATGTGGCAGGATACAAGATCAACTCCAAAAAATCAGTGGCCTTCCTATACACTAAGGATAAGGAAACAGAGAGGGAAATTAGAGAAGCATCACCTTTCACGATAGCCACAAATAGCATAAAATATCTTGGGGTAACTCTGACCAAGGATGTGAAAGATCTATTTGACAAGAACTTTAAGTCTTTGAAGAAAGAAATTGAAGAGGACACCAGAAAATGGAAAGATCTTCCTTGCTCCTGGATTGGGAGGATCAACATAGTAAAAATGGCAATTCTACCAAAAGCAATCTATAGATTCAATGCAATCCCCATCAAAATCCCATCAAAATTCTTCACAGAATTCTGGAGAAGAAAATAATCAACTTTATATGGAAAAACAAAAAACCCAGGATAGCCAAAACAATCTTATACAACAAAGGAGCGTCTGGAGGCATTACCATCCCTAACTTCAAACTCTATTACAGAGCTACAGTATTGAAAACAGCTTGGTATTGGCATAAAAACAGAGAAGTCGACCAATGGAATCGAATAGAAGACCCTGACATTAACCCACAAACCTATGAACACCTGATTTTCGATAAAGGAGCTAAAAGTATACAATGGAAAAAAGAGAGCATCTTCAACAAATTGTGCTGGCAAAGCTGGTTGTCAACCTGTAGAAGAATGAAAATAGATCCATATCTATCACCATGCACAAAACTCAAGTCCAAATGGATTAAAGACCTCAATATCAGTCTGAACACAGTGAACCTGATAGAAGAGAAAGTGGGAAGTACTCTACAACACATGGGCACAGGAGATCGCTTCCTATGTATAACCCCAGCAGCACAGACACTAAGGGCCTCATTGAATAAATGGGACCTCCTGAGACTGAGAAGCTTCTGTAAAGCAAAGGACACTGTCGCTAAGACACAAAGGCAACCCACCAACTGGGAGAAGATCTTCACCAACCCCACAACTGACAAAGGTCTGATCTCCAAAATATATAAAGAACTCAAGAAACTAGACCGTAAAAGGCTAATCAACCCAATTATAAAATGGGGCATTGAGCTGAACAGAGAATTCTCAACAGAAGAAGTTCAAATGGCCAAAAGACACTTAAGGTCATGCTCAACTTCCTTAGCGATCAGGGAAATGCAAATCAAGACAACTTTAAGATACCATCTTACACCTGTCAGAATGGCTAAAATCAAAAACACCAATGATAGCCTTTGTTGGAGAGGTTGTGGAGAAAGGGGTACACTCATCCATTGCTGGTGGGAATGCAAACTTGTGGAACCACTTTGGAAGGCAGTATGGCGGTTTCTCAGGAAATTCGGGATCAACTTACCCCTGGACCCAGCAATACCACTCTTGGGAATATACCTAAGAGAGGCCTTATCATACAACAAAAGTATATGCTCTACAATGTTCATAGCAGCATTGTTTGTGATAGCCAGAACCTGGAAACAACCTAGATGCCCTTCAATGGAAGAATGGATGAAGAAAGTATGGAATTTATACATATTAGAGTACTACTCAGCAATAAAAAACAAGGACTTCTTGAATTTTGCATACAAATGGATGGAAATAGAAAACACTATCCTGAGTGAGGTAAGCCAGACCCAAAAAGAGGAACATGGGATGTACTCACTCATATTTGGTTTCTAGCCATAAACCAAGGACATTGAGGTTATAATTAGTGATCCTAGAAAAGCTAAATTCGGAGAACCCAAAGAAAAACATATAGGCATCCTCCTGAATATTAATCTTCAGCAAGCGATGAAAGGAGACAGAGACAGAGACCCAATTTGGAGCACAGGACTGAAATCTCAAGGTCCAAATCAGGAGCAGAAGGAGAGAGAGCACGAGCATGGAACTCAGGACTGCGAGGGGTGCACCCACACACTGAGACAATGGGGATGTTCTATTGGGAACTCACCAAGGCCAGCTGGCCTGGGTCTGGAAGATCCTGGGATAAAACCGGACTCTCTGAACATAGCGGACAATGAGGAATACTGAGAACTCAAGAACAATGGCAATGGGTTTCTGATCCTACTGCACGCACTGGCTTTGTGGGAGCCTAGGCAGTTTGGATGTTCAACCTACTAGACCTGGATGGAGGTAGGGGTTCCTTGGACTTCCCACAGGACAGGGAACCCTGATTGCTTCTAGGGCTGGGGGGGGGGGACTTAATTGGGGGAGGGGGAGGGAAATGGGGGGGAAGAGACAGAAATCTTTAATAAATAAATAAATTTAAAAAAGTGGCTACTTCCCAACTACTCTCTTTCTTCCATTTTTTACTTTTAAGAACTTTAACTTTTAGTTTGCATATATTTTTAACACACTGTAAATCATTTAAACATTTTCTTTGACTTTGAATCTTTCTTTTACTGTATATGTCTCTTTTTTGACCACATGAGTCTTTAATTTACCAAGCAATATTGGTAGGACTAAAGCTGTTGCTTTGGTGGCTGGATCCAGCCCATTCCTTAGCTTTCCAGTCTTGTGCCGGAGGTACTGGCTGTAGCCATCTTTATTGCCACAAGTCTATGGTGTTTCGAGGTCCCTGCCAGCAAGTAAGCTGCAGCATTATGTCCACAGACAACACACAAGTCCTCTATCTATCTGTAGTCGGCCCTCCTGCCTCAAACATGAAGAGAGTTTGTTGGGTGTGGTAGTACACACCTTTAATCCCAACACTTGGGAGGCAGAGGGAGATTGACCTCTGTGACTTCTAGGTGTGGTAGCACACGCCTTTATTCCCAATACCTGGGAGGCAGAGACAAGCAGATCTCTGAGAGTTCAAGGACAGCCTGGTCTACAGAGTTATTCCAGGACAAAGATATACAGAGATTATAAAATAAAAGAAAAAATAAATAGAGGTTAAAATAAAGCGCACAAAGATGGAAAATACACAGAGAATTTTGATACTGTATGCTATTATGCTCTCTTTGAGTTGTTTGAATGCTGAGGAAAGAGCAACAGCTGCTAAAAGATATTTGTTTATAAATGCTACTGAACTAAACCAACATAGATGTTTTGAAAATACCTTGACTTCAGAATTTGGATCTAAGGATAAGATACTTAGAAAAGAGATTCTTCTTTTGTTTTCACAGATAATGACACCCTGTGGATTGCTTCCATCCCAATATGGCATGATAGGCCATGCCCTCCTGAAGGGTTGCTGTGAACACCTTCAAAAAAATCACTTCACTCAACTGCTGACTGAGATGAATCTAGCACACAGGTTATACCCTAAAAGACCTGATTAACAGCAGGAAGTAGTTTGGAGAGAAAAAACTGCGCCCATGTTCCCAAATATTGCTTATAAATGTTCTTTTACATTTAAAGGGGGATATGATATAGGTATGAATAATTTGCATTGATATGAATTTTGCTTTAGTGATTTAAATTTAAGGTCAATTTTGTTATATGTATATGTATTTCTGATCTTGATTAAGGTATTGTAATTGTGTAGTTCATTTAAAAATGTAATGTATAATTAGGAAATATAGGTTGCTAAAAAATAATCATCAATAATAGTAAAGCTTGTAGTCATGTTAGTTAGATTTTCTAGAGATATAGATATATTTCAGTTAGATAGACATTCTTCATATCTTTCAAAGACTGCAGAATATGAATAACTTAGGGTTTTTCATGACAATGAGACACGTCTGCTCCTGGCAGCACCAATCTACTTCAAGAGGAAGATGGGCATCAAAGAGGTTCCTTATGGAGTTTGATAGCCATTTGGGCAAGAAACTGCTCTTGCCTGGACTGTTGCATAAACTGGACACAAAGAACCCACAGAGAGAGGACTACTGAACTTGCCTAAAGGGGAGATTGTCTTTCAGGGTTCCTGATTCATTAAAGAGTCTGCAAGACATTCTGCAGGACACAGCAGATAGTGACTGAACTGCCTTTGAAATTTCCTGCTTCATTGAAATGTCTGCTGGAAAATATGGACCTGTAGGCCGAAGATGGATGCCCAACAGTACAGAGGAACTTTGGGTGACAGTCCAGGAAGCGAGATGTCTCTGTGATTTCTAGAGTTTTGTAAGTTGCTTACTTCTCATTTACTTAGGTAATATTATATCCTTCTGGAGTCTTTGATGGAGTTGAAGAATAGTTATAGTTTTCCTTAGTTATGATAAAGATAAAATAGATGTAAATATTGTAATTTTTACTTGATAACTGTTTTGTTATATGTAATTTTGCCATGTTAAAGTTAAAGCCTTTCCCTTTGTTTAAACAGAAAAAGGAGAAATGATGGAGGAAGGTCATTGGTTAATTATAATAAAGAAACTGCTTGGCCCTGATAGGTTAAAACATAGGTGGAAGGAGTAAACAGAACAGAATGCTGGGAGGAAGAGGAAGTGAGCTCAGAGCCCATGCTTCCCTCTTCCGGGCAGACGCCATGAAGCAAGCTGCCAGGTCAGACATGCTGAATCTTTCCCGGTAAGACTGATACTACACAGATTATTAGATATGGGTTGATCGGGATATGAGAATTAGCCTGTAAGGGCTAGAGTTAATGGGCCAAGCAGTGTTTAAAAGAATACAGTTTGTGTGTTGTTATTTCGGGTTTAAAGCTAGCCAGGCGCCCAGGGGCTGGGGCGGCAGGAACACAGCCTGCAGCTCCTATAACAGAACGCAACACATCCCAAATAAAAATTGGGAGACTCAATACAGGATTCATCCCTATTCATGCAGACATTCATATCACTGCAGAATCTCAGCACCTCCACCTCCTGTTTATATTGTGTACAGAAATCTAAACTTCTAAAGTAGTTATGACTTCTAGAAAGGAGAGCATGTGCTACAGCAATGTCCATATCAAATTACACCATGATGTCACAGCTAAGCTATTTAAAAGTATTAACAGCTGGGAAAATGCATACATACTTACAATCTCAGTGTTCTGGAGGCTGATGTAGGAGGAGAGTATAAACAGTCTGGACTACTTAGAAGGAACCATCTAACAAAAGCCTAAGCAAACAAACAAACCTTACCATATTTGTACAATCCAAGCTAAAAGATTTGGGAGCTTAGCCCGACCAACTAAAATGTAGGTTCCCTGTGGTTGCTTCCATGAATTTATAGATAGTGTCTAGATCTGGATAATAATGAAGTAGGACCTAAAAATTCCAACAGCCCCATCCACGGGTATCTGTGTTCTGTCACCTTTAATGTGACATTGTGGAAACTCTTCTAACACTAAGGTCATGTATCTACTGGATTACGAAGACATGGAGAACAGAAATCAGGCCTTAGAGTCAGACCACATTGTCATAGCTGATGTGACACACTGTGACCGAGGATGATTCTAGTATTTCTGGTCCAAGTGTCCTAAGTCACATGGGGACGTGTTCAAGCCAAATCCTTCACTCATGATTAATTACATTTCCAGAATGGTGGCTGGAATCACCTGCATCACATCCCGGAATTTTAGATGATAATGTTATAACTGTGCCCTGATATTATGTATTAATATTTCTTTGTTTATATGAGAAGCAGCCCCATAGGCTGAAAAAACAATGGGTATTACACTGTGTGAGCCTTACTTATCTGATTCTGATTCACACATAAGGATGGAGAGATGGAGAGACATTCATGAGACAGCTGTAACCTCACACATTAACTCTATCATTGACGACATAAGGGAATGACTGCATTTCAAGGTGTGTTTTAGTTGTAAGATTATGTTCAAAATGAATTGGTGAATTGTTTAGAGACAGAATCATGTGTCAACATTACATGTGAGAAGATCAAACTCCCAGCCACAGAGCAATAGCAGTTGAATAACAGATAGAACTTCATTGGCTTGGTTTATGGACTTTTGTATATGCTTTAAACTTTCGTGAATAAGAAGTTTTTTTTTCTTTTTCTTTTTTTTTTCTTTTCTTTCTTTTTTTTAAGCTTCCATTGTGGACTAAGCGTTTTTTTTTCTTCTGTATCTATTTTTTTCTTGAAATTTGCCATGGCATATATAACCAGTCAGCACACACTCCTGCACTGAAAACACATGAAATAAACCTCCTATGAGACAAAGAAGACATAGAAGAACACAGGTTCTGAACTGGAGTTGGAAAACAGATCAGAAGCAAACCGAGTCTGTACCTGAATGCTTTCGACGTCTTTCGGGTGAAGCAGAAACTGAACTTCCTGTAAAGTTTTTGGGTGGTTTGTGCTACTAAATTTAAGCACTTCCGAAATTATTAATTTAGCAAATTCACATTTAGGAAACCCCAGATTTCCTGTTCCTATTGCTGGAAATCCAATTGATTGCAGAGACAGTGCCTCGGCGATTCCTAGACAGTCTCTGATGATGTTTTTCATGATCTGAAAAACACAAAGCACTTCCTTAAAAGTCCTGTTTAGAAATGGGGGACCCTAAAAAGCAAGCACTCAGCAGCTTGTCCTGGGAGCACTGTCCACTCTATTGTGCTTTCAACAAAAGTCAGCAGCAGTGTGAGGGGGGAATTATGGAGAAGAAATGAGAAAGAGAACGTGGACACCCTTACAAGAGCACAGACTCACTCCACCATAAGCAAAGAATCAGACAAAGATTAGCTGTGGTGTACTGTAGAGGAGTCCAGAGAGCTACCCCATGTCCTGGAGAATGTAAAGCTGGGTCCTACCTTCAGTGACCATACTCTGTTGTTGACTTTCCACTGTGGAACGACCACGTGAAATACGTGGTGGCAGTTCAGGTTACAGCCACTGGTTTGTAGAATTGTGCCTGCCTTGAGAGAGACCCCTTGTCCTGCTTCATTCAGTTCCTTCTGGAGTTCTGGCCCGGCCTTTTCCAGTAAGGCCAGAGAAAGGGTTCCTTTGTTGAGTGAAAGATCCAAGGGAACGGAGTTGACAACGACATGGGTCTTAAAGACAGAGAAACAAAACTCATAAAAGTCAGAGTGGAAACAATTCAAACATCCATTGTTTGGGTAAAACAAATGTATCTTCATCTAATAGGATATTATACAGCCACTAATGGGATTTAATACTGATATATGCTACAGTACAGGTGACCACTGAAAGAATTCCCATCCATAAAAGAGACAGGTCATAAAAGACACAAATATATGATTTCATTTATATGAAACCTCAAGAACAGGTGAATCTATAGCCAGGTGTGGTGGCACAAACCTTTAATCCCAGCAATCAGGAGACAGAGGCAGGTGAATCTCTGTGAGTTCAAAGCCAGCTTGGTCCACATTGCAAGTTCCAGAACACCAGAGCTGTGTGGTAAGACCCGGTTTCAAAATGAAAATTAAAAATCGAACAACAACAGAGAAGATTAGATGTTCTCTATAGCTAGGAAGGTGGGTGAGCAGGTGCATAAATTAAGAGCAACTGCTAATGGGCACAAATTTCTTTCTGGTGGGATTAGAGTGCACTGCAGTTAGATTACAAGTATGGTTGATTGTGGTTACAAACACACACACACACACACAAACTCATGTTCACACTGCAAGAATTATTCCTACATGAGCCCCAACACTGAGACCTTCCATGTTAATTTTTACTGAATATACAGAAAACCACTGATGCGCCCACTCAAAGTGTGAACTGTGAGTTATACAACACTGTTTTAAGAAAAAAGCCATCAATATACAACTGTTAAAATGATGTTTAGCTTTTCTCAGCTTAGCCTGTGAGAACATGCTGCAGCAGCATGTCCAGGTTAAAATGTCCATTTGTGGGGCTGGGGCGATGGCCCAGGAGGTAAGTGCACTGGTTGCTCTTCCAGAAGACCCGGGTTCAATTCCCAGCACCCACATGGCAGCTAACAACTGTCAGTAACTCCAGTTCCAGGGAATCTGATGCTCTCATATAGACCAACTTTCAGGCAAAACACCAATGTACATGAAATAAAGATAATTTTTTTTAAAGTTTCAGTTGTATCACTGCTGGTCACAAGACAACAAGAACTGTTCTTGTGGATGCTTAAGGACAATTTCTCTTGAAAACAATTCAAAGCAAGACAGGGTTACAGCATCTAGTTCATGTCATCGATTATCATAGCCAGCACATCCATCCACCTGTTTGCCATTTAAAGGTTGTAGGGACAAGTGACACCCAATGGTGATAATTTAGGACTTTGATCTTGGTCTTTAAACAAAGCTTTCAAGGTTTGGGTAAAATTTCACTGTAGAGATTGTAAAGATGGCTCAGCAGTTAAGAGCATTTGCTCTTCTTCCAGAGGACGCAGGTTCAGTTCCCAGCATACATGCATGTGGCTCACAACCACCTGGAGTTCACCTCCAAAGAATCTGACACTGCCTTCTGGCCTCAGGACATCCACACACATGTGACATTCTGATGTAGGAGTGTCTTCTATCTATCTGTTGCTTTCATTGGTTAATTAATAAAGAAAACTGCTTGGCCTGATAGGTCAGAACATAGGTAGGTGGAGAAGACAGAACAGAATGCTAGGAGGAAGAAGGCGGTGAGGCAGTCACCATGCTTCTCCTACCCAAAACAGACGGTGGTTAGAATCTTCCTGGTAGGCCACCACTTTGTGGTGGTACACAGATTATTAGAAATGGGTTAATCAAGATGTGAAAGTTAGCCAATAAGAGGCTAGAACTAATGGGCCAGGCAGTGTTTAAATGTATACAGTTTCCATGTAATTATTCTGGTGCTAAGCTAGCCGTGCAAGAGCTGGGCAGGATGAAAAGCAGGCCTGCTCGCCTCCATCACTATAACATTCACTCACGCGGTCACAAACACATACACATAAATTTAAAAAAATGACAGAAATAAATTTTTAACAAATTTTCTCTATATTATGATGTTTGTTTTCTTTGTGTTGTAATAGCTTTCTTCTCTACTTTTTTTTTTATAAACAAGGTCTTATAGAATTCAGGCTTGCCTCAAATTTACTGTGTAGCCAAGGATAGTGTTGAATTTGAATTTCTGATCCTGCTCCCTCCATCTGCCTAATGTTTCTTATACAGAAAAGTGCCTCCACACCATGTTTATGCAGTGCTAAGGGAATCCAGAACTTCATGCCTGCTAGGCAAATGCTCTTTCAACTGAGTCTCAACCAAGCATTTGTCTTAAAAGCAGAACAAAATGCTCAGACCTATCTAAGTGACATAAAGGGCATATTTCCAACTCTGAGCCTAATACCACCCCCTGCCCCCAAAGCAGACAGAAGAGTGAGGCAGACATTCCCAGGAAGACGCAGCTACAACCATGCAGAGCTACATGCAGCTACTGGTCAGGAAGAAGGTACTAGCCTGCCGTGCTTCAGATAGCTACAGTTCCAATGAATAGAGCCTGTGTTTAAAGGGTATTAAATACTTTTCAGGAAGAAGGGAGGGACAACAGGTCTCATTATGTAGCCCTGGATGGACTGTAATTCTATGTGAACCAAGCTTGACTTAAACTCACAGAAATTTGCCTGCCTCTGTCTTACAAGTGCAAAAATTAAAACCATGTGCTACCATGCCCAGCTAAACACACACACACACACACACACACACAGATATACACACATAATCTGGGGCTGAAGGATGAAACAGAGAGAGAGAGAGAGAGAGAGAGAGAGAGAGAGAGAGAGAGAGAGAGAGAGAGAGAAAGAGAGAAAGGAGAAGAAGAAGAAGAAGAAGAAGAAGAAGAAGAAGAAGAAGAAGAAGAAGAAGAAGAAGAAGAAGAAGAAGAAGAAGAAGAAGAGGAGGAGGAGGAGGAGGAGCAGTGAGTGGTTGGTCATACCTCTATCACCAGTGTGTGTGTGTGTATGTGTGTGTGTGTGTGTGTGTGTGTGTGTTTGTAGGACTGAGATAGGAGGATTACTAGGACATTAGTTTCCTGCAACAAATCCACAAAATGACAATTGTCCTTACATGACTCCTAACATCTGGCCCTTTCTCCTGACCACTCCTTCCTCACAAAGGACCCACAGATGGGTTCAGGGAACTGATCTCCCTTGTCCACTCCAGCACCCAAGGTCACCCTGACTCGTGTCATTGGTTAAATTCCTATCCTCTGCATTCCCCATGCTCTCCCACACCTGTAACTGACAGAAGCCAGCACTAGATGGAGCGCACTCGACAGATGGGAAATGATGAAGATGAGGAGAGCCGTGCAGTGTCCCCTACTATGGACCACAGTTACCGGGATGGAGTGACCCATCCCAGAGCCCTTCAGATCCTTACAGACACACCATCTCTACTCGAAAGTGCTTTGGGAAGAAGTCCAGTATCCATGGAAAATGTTTGAAGGCCCGAGTAGGAGGATTTTCCTCTGTCCTTTCTCTCCACCCTGTCTTCCTTTGGTCCTCAATAAACCTGGCAGATGCTAGTGACATCACAGCACATTGTTGGTGACAGGGACACTCACCTTGGCATTCTGCACACCTTCTTCCATCAGCCGGATTTTCAGGCCTTCTGGGGACACCAGCACATAGTCCTGTGCCAGCAGTTTCTGTGGCGTTTTCCCAGGTGGCACTAATTCTAAAGCTTGTAAACCGGAAGGAGAAGCTGTGTGGGAGAGGGTGGCTTTATATGTAGTTTCTACAGCTTTAGCAAAGGCCATGGCAACCTTTGCAGATATGTCCACCAGATAAATCTTTTTCAAGGTGCGCCTGTCTGGCTTGCGTTGGAAGTTGTCTTTGATGGCAGAAACAATGGTGGCCACACACTGGTCTAAGGGAAAGCCAAAGATTCCAGAGCTGATAGCTGGCATGGCTAAGGATTGACACTTGACCTCCTCAGCTAAGGTGAGACTTCGTTCCACAGCTCTCTTCAACAGGCTCACGCACTCCTGGGCCTTATTTCCGTCCCACCGAGGCCCTACTGCATGGATGACATGATGGCAAGGGAGCTTGCCTGGTTTTGAGATAACGGCATTGCCAGTTAGGACCACGCCACCCTTTCTCACTATTTTGTCACATTCTGCTTGAAGTTCAGGGCCAGCTGCATTTGAAAGAGCGAGGGCCAGACCATTAAGGTGTTTCAGATGCTCGTTTGCTGCATTCACAACCACATCGGCAGGAAACTGAGCCAGGTCTCCCTGCTGTACAATCAGCGTGACTCCAGGGGCTATGTCCTTCTGTAAGAGGCACTTCTGCTCTTTAAGGCTGCCTTTGTCCTTCTCTGCTCCCTCCTGGAGCTCAATGATGCATCCATACAGGCGTTTGATCTCGCTTTTGTAATAGGATGCTTTGTCCCGGAAGAAGTACCTAGCACCAGGCTTATCAATCTGGAACCTTTTAATGCAGACTGAATCCCGGATTTGCCTGACCATGTTCATGCACTCTAGAACTTTACTCTTGGAGCCAGTTAGTAAAATGCCTTTTGGTTCGTCTTCCAGCTTAAAACTTGCTTGCACATTGGCCTTCCTTATCTTTGGCCAGAAAAGATTCTTATCTGCCCTTAAATACTCAAAAATCAAGACCGATTCAATTTCAACCAGTCTTTCAATTTTCATGGTGTTCTCCAAGAACTCAAAAAGTTGTCCATGGATTTCATTTACTTCTTTCACACAGCCTGCAATGATGACTTCCGCCGGAGTTCCTGAAGTTAATTCATTCTTTATCATAATGCTTGCTCTGGAGGAGTGTCTCTTTTGCAGAGGGTAAACTTTATTTCTCCACACAGTGCCTCTAAAAACTTCCTTGTCCTCAACTTCAAAGAGCTTGTAACTTAAGGCGTTGAGCAATTTCTTCTCTGCTTCTGCCAGGGCTCTGAAAGAACAGGCCATCAAAAGAAGAGCTGTACCATTCAGTTCATACGTGGCAAGAATTTTCTGTGCCTCAAAAAGAGTCTTGGAGAATTCCTGACTGTCTACTTGCTGCAGAAACATGAAGACTTCAGAAGGAATCGGGACATCTTTCTGAGGCATGGAATACACCTTTTCCTGGATGTCACATTTTACTCTATACACATCTGCATGGGATCCCTTAAAGCACAGGTGCTGAGTAGCAGCATCGTAATGAATCTCCACCTCTGGGTTCTCTTTCCTCAGATCCTCCAGGAAACCACTGTGCTGCAAAAGAAAATGTTTCCCCGGAGAAATGGCCACTTTCTCCTTCAGACTCTGCTCCTCCTTTCGGACCTTTTCTGTGGTGCTGTCTATTAACTCCTTGATTTTCTGGCCGATGTCTTGGACATCTTCTGATTTTCCGGCTAAGGTGAGACTCTCCTTATCAAACTCAATCAGAACCCTGTCATCTCCTACCTCATGCTGTATGATGTCCCACACTGGCGGATACACTTCAAACACCTTAACTTCGTACTTAGCCTTGATGCCAGACAGTACCTCGGAGGCGTCTCTCTGCCAGGTCTTGATGCTTGGTCTGTGACTGACTAAGGAGGCAGCAGGTCTGACGGTTACTGTGCCGTTGATGTCAGACCATGATAGCTCGCAGTGACAGCGTCCCATTTGGTCATTTATCTTCTCAATCAGATGGTTATGTTTTTGAAAGAACTTCCACAAAGGAAGGCCCAGTGACTCTTGGAAAGATGCTGGAAGCTTGACCAGCGGCTTCTCCTCGCCATACAAGGCTGTGCCCAGAGAAGGATAATAGGGGAAGACAGACAGTGGCATCCTGTTGAAACTGTGCTTCTTGGCCAGAATGGTGCCTAACACTTTAAAAACAAAATAAGGAAACAAACAAATAAATAAATAAATTACAGTAATCTCAATATCATGCATTTCCAAAGACACAAAACAAAAAAAAAATTTTAGAGGGCAAAAGTCTCTGATGTTTGTAGAACTCAAAGGTGGCATTCTCCCGTGTGCTCAGCTATAGATTGATACTAACTAACCACAACAAGACAGACTCCATTTATGGCTACAATGACTTTATACCCAAATTTCTCTACACTGAAATCTTGCTAGAATCTATCGTTTTTCTGATGTCACTGATGTATGTGGCATGATAAGAAACAGCCACAAATTTGGACACAAGCATGGGGTTGGCGTTTGTACCAACACAAGGAATGGTTTAAGGGCTGTAGAGATGTCACATTAGTTAAGAGCCCTAGGCTGCTCTTCTGAAAGACCCGAGTTCAATTCCTAGCACCCACACAGCAGCTACAATTGTCTGTAACTCTTGTTCCAGGGGATTCAACACCCTCACATGGATATACTTGCAGACAAGTACCAATGCACATAAATTTAAAAATAAATAAATAAATAATAAAAATGTTTTAATCATTACTGTAGAGTCCCAGAATTTAACTTCTATAGGTAACTTCATTTCACAGGAGAAGATAATTCTACCAGCACTCTGTGTCATTTTCTCAAGGGCTTTACATGAATTTCCTGTGTTTGCTCTTGACAGTGGCCTTTGGGTAGAGATTCCATTATACCCATAGATAGAGGTGAGAAAGCTGAGGCTGGGGAAAGTCAGGGTTCTATAAACCAAGGAAAGTATCTGAGCTAATTGCCAGTGTGAGTCAACCCGAATACCATGGTCTTGTTCCTATACCAAATCAAAATCATCCTCACAGTCATTGGAGAGTCCAGCCCCAGAGGTCACAATTTAGTAAGGCCTTCCCCATTATATGTCCCGGTCACCATGTGTACCAGGACAGCCACCACAACCCACCCTGACTGAATGCTCACATTCTCTCTCTTTCTCCAGGACTCTGCTCACTTTGTTTTAGCTGTTGGCACGTGTAAGTAGTATCAGCATGGAAATTAGAGTCAGTCCAGCAACAACCTGGATTTAAATGGCTCCCATGGCAGAAGGATGCTAAAACATGATACCCTGGTGAAGGACTCAGTCCTAGGGCAGGTATCAGGCCTGAGGGAAGGAATGTGACCTTCAGAGGCCCAGCCTACAACAGGGCTCCAGAGAGGCTGGACAGCCTGAGTGACCTCCAGCTCAGACCCAGCACCCCTTTAGGCCAAGCACTGCTGAGGGACTGTTTCCTTTCCTCCTACAGCATCCTCTGAGGTAACTCCAACACTACCTCTACAGATGAGAAAACAGAAGGTTTGAGGGCTCATAAAGGTCACCATGCCAGTGACCTCCAGTCAGGATTGTAACTCAAGTCTGTCTGACTCAAGAACCACTGATGATGTCATCAACAACAGGATACGAGAAATCTCCATGATCCCGTCTCAGCACAGGGACAGCACATTTTCTAGAACTCTACATGCTTCTGAGTCCATCTCTCCCTAAACTTGTTGATTAGAGAATCAATGCAGGGACATAAAACACAGATCTATGGCTGTGAGTACGGCCTGTCAACGTTCCTAGATTGGCGACCTTCAGTCACAGGCCAGACTAGTCAGAGACTCTCCCTGTCTGTCATGAGCTTGTGTCATGAGCTTCTCCAGAGCCTGCCTTGCTGCCCTCGTTCTGCACCAAATCCAGATGAATGAGAGACTGGTGCCATTTCTGACCGATTAAGGAATGACTGAAATGGCCAACCATCCAGGTCTTTCCGGGTGGCAGGCCAAGACACATTACCTTTGCTGTCTGAAAACTCAACCAGCGCCGAGCTCTCTTCTGGGAAACACTCAACATGGGTGACTCTTCCACCTCCATTGGAAGGGTTTTCAAAGTAGAGCTGTAGCTGGTAGTCATCTACCCCAGGAGGCAGGTTTTCCACCCTAACTACATTTGTTGTTTCCAGAAGTCTCGGGGCAAGCTGTAGCTCTCCGTTCAAATGGTGACTGATACAATCACTAATAAATTTTTTGGTATCTACAAAACAAATATAAAATGAGAAAATTTTGATGACATCTCTATATGGTATGAAAGAAATGTCTTTGCTAAAACCCAGAATGGTGAACTATCCAGTTACTGTATTTTCTGCTACTGAGCTGTCCTTTGGCCATGGCCAACCCTCCTGAGCACACTCCTTACAATGCCACCCCTCTCCCCAATTTCTCAAGACCATTTATGCCCACTATGGCAGCAGGTAGGAGCCCACATCTACAGCCAGGTTCCTGACTCCAAGCACACATCAAAGCAGCACTTTCAGTTTTATTTTTATGTTTCCTTGAAAAACTAGTCATGAGTCAGGTGTTGGTAATCATGCCTTTAACCACAGCACTTCAGAAGCAGAGACAAGCAGATCTCTGTGAGTTTAAGGGCAACCTGGTTTACAGTGGTGGTTTCAGCACTGCCAAGGATAAACAAAGAAACCCTGGCTTAAAAACCTGAAACCAAAAAAGAAAAGCCAACAACAAAAGAAAACCATTTAGTCATGTTTTTGAAGTTCATTTTGTACTTGTATATACAACTGCCTGTTGTCTGCAATGCCCATGTCTGCAATGCCCATTTCTGCAATGCCCGTGACTACAAGGTCCAGTCTCCAATATGGAAGACAGAGATATTTTTGTATTATTGTAATGATAAGAATCAAATTATGCCATGCTCCCAAAATAGGGTTATGTCTACATCCCTCCCTCCTCTATTTTTTCAGTGGATCCTATTTATTTTCAGGAATCAACCTAATTATCTCTTCTAAATTATCAGCATAGGTGATGGGTCTGTCACGTGCCAATTATTGTGCCTGGGTCTGAGAAATAAATACAAGTCCTTGTTTGTGTATCACTGGGAAGATATGGATCTTGAGCACAGTTGAATTGCCTTTTCGAGCTCCAATAAGGAACAGATGAAATGAAACTGAAACTTGGACAGTATATGGTCTATATATGGTCTCTAGTTTAGACACTAAAGAGGGGAAGGTTGACAAACAGATAAGAGGAGGGAGCAGTGCCAGCATGAACAAGTGTGGTGTCCTGTGGAGATGGTCAGGTGACACTGCTGGAGGACACACTCAGGTGGGGACAACTATGCAAGGTCCTGTCTCCCACCCCTCTCAGGTTACTACACCTGGGAGACAGCCTCTTTTTCATCTCCATTATTAATGACACACATGCCTCCCTCCTCCTCCTAGACTGAGTTCTTCTAGAGAGGGAACTATGATTTTAGTCATCTTTATGCCTCAGCCCATAGACCAGTACCTGGCCCACAACAGTGGCCATAGTTTAGACCAAAACTGTCCCTGAGGCCCGTATGTTAAAGTCTTAGTCCTCACCCAGGTGCTATGGGAAGTAGTGGATCCTTTAACAAGTGAGGCCTGTGGGAAATGTCCCAGTCATTGATGGGGGAGGTAGGGATAAGACTACCCTGCCCCCCTCTCTTTTCTCATTCTCTCTCTCTCTCTCTCTCTCTCTCTCTCTCTCTCTCTCTCTCTCTCTTTATTTCTGTCTGTCTGTCTTTATTTATCTCGGTCGGTCTGTCTCTGTCTGTGTCTCTTATCTGTCTGTCTGGCTCTGTCTCTCTCTCTCTCCTATATGCTGCCATCATGCATATCACTTCAACATAAGCCCCAGGGCAGCAGGACTAACGGACCATGAACTGAAGCCACCCAGACTGTGAACTGGCATAAACCTCTCTTTTTGGAGGCTGATGACCTCAGGTGTTTGTTACAGTAACAGAAGCTAACACAGAATGCACTCAAGATTGTTGATCAGTGAACAGACACAAGATCATTTCAATTTAAATTTCCCTTTATGGGTCTGGAGAGATGGCTCAGAGGTTAACAACCCTTGCAGCCTTTGCAGAGGACTGTGATTCAGTTCCCAGCATCCACTTGGAAGCCCACAACCATCTGTAACTCCAGTTCCAGGGGAATCCAAGGCCCTCTACTGGCTTCTTCAGGAACTGTATGCATGTGGTACACAGATACATGCAGGCATGTACACATAAAATAAACAAATCTTTAAATTTCCCTTTTTAATAAATAATAATACACTTGAAATACATGTCCTTTATCAAATCCTTACCATGTCTGAGGTACCATCTCACCAATCTTCACAGGAATTTAGGTAAGTATAATCATCCCCATTTTAAGGATGAGTGGGTAAGGAACAGAGAAAATAATAACTTGCTTGGTCATCTTCATACACCTAGTTAAGTGACAGGACCAGAATTCTGACCACACCCCCTGTGAACTTGACTGACACCCACTGCTGTGCCCATGGCACATGGGGCTTAGATTTGGAAATCTGCCATGTTTTAGGTGGAGCTGAGTCTTGCTTATGATAATGACCTAACAGAGCAGTCATTTTCTTTTCCATGTTTATGTGTGTGCACATGCCAGTGCATGTGTGTGCGTGCATCTGGAGGTCAGATGGCAACTTGTATGAGTCCCAGGGATCAAACTCAGGCTGTCAGACTTGGGGGCAGTGCCTTTGCCCATTCTGCCATTGCTGGCTGGGGCACTCATTTTCCCCATTAAGAGGTCTCCCTCTTCTCCACGTGTGTGACCATGAAAGCAGAAGTTTGGCATGGTAACAGGCCAGTCTTAACTCCTCCTGGGGAAGTAGAGGAAAAGTTCAAACTCCTTTACTTGGAATCGCCTGGGACTTTTTATTTCTCCCCATACCCCACCATACCCCACCCCACCCACTCAAACAATCATATCATAAAAGGCAGTCTATTAAACAGACCTAAATTGGATCTCAAAATGAATTTGTTCATCTTTCCAAAATCTGAGGGGAAAGCCACCTGTATTGGCTTAGTGGCCTCATTTACACAATACAACAATGTGTCAAACATTCAGAAATGTCCCAAACCCTGTTGTGTGGTGGACAGAAGCCTGGGGACGCAGGGCCTCCCTGAGGCTCACCTATAGGCTTCTGAAAGGTAACCACGGCGATGCCAAAATCTCGGATCACTTCCACCTTAAAGTCAGTACTGGGGAGGCCGCTTATATTCTCTACTAGGATGATCAGCACTATGTCAGTCACTTTCTCCGACAGGTTTTCAAAAGCCACCATGGAGGGAACAGTTTCACATTCTTTCAGGACATCTTCCATTTTTTCTGATCTGTTGCTGTGAGAATGTGTTGTATCCAAATCATCTGAGGAAATCAGATATGACAATGAAAGGTGTAAAGTATTAAATCATGGTTCTATTAAGTAAATTATCCGGAGACAATCTTCCTCCCTTTCCCATATCTTGGCTAACTCTGCTAAAAGGAAACATTAGGTAGTGGATCTTTTGCTTTAGTAAATTAAAAATTAAAATGTAGCCAGGCATGGTAGTGTACACCTTTAGTACTAGCACTTAGGAGGCTGAGGCAGGCAGATCTCTGCTGTGAGACAATTTTCTTCTACCCTGTAAAGATTTGTTGCTTGTATTGCTTTACTAAAACACTGATTGGCCAGTAGTCATGCAGGACGTATAGGTGGGGTGACCAGGGAGGAAGTATAGCAGGGGCAACCAGAACAGGAAAATTCTGGGAATATAAAAGACTGAGTCAACAGTCGTCACCCAGACGCAGAGGAAGCAAGATGAGAATGCCTCACTGATGAAAGGTACCAAGCCATGTGGTTAACAAAGACAAGAATTATGGGTTAATGTAGGGTTTAAGAGTTTATAAGAAGCCTGAGCTAATAGGTCAACCTGTTTATAATTTCTGTATGCTTCTTTGGGACTGAACAGCTGTGGACCATGTGGGGCAGAAACCTTAGTCAACAGATCTCTGTGAGTTCAAGGCCAGCCTGGTCTACAGAGGAAGTTCAAAAACAAAGAAAAACAAAATTCTAAAATGTAATACCATGAGTTTTTGTTGCTCTTGTTGTTAGTAAATTATAAACAAAAAGTAGCATTGGTTTCTTTTCCTTTGTTGTTGTTGTTGTCATCACTAACTCAATTTCATTTACTTTTTCTGCTCTGTCTTTCTGAGGAAGGGGCATCCTCCCTCATATGTGTCTCTCGAGGACCTGACTGTGATTACAGAACCAAGCTTCTATAGTCAGGGTAGAGTCTTCATCTCTGTGCTGCGGCACACGGCAGACAGCTGAGGCTCATCAGGTGTCCACTGCATTAGAGAACTACTGTTGGCCTCCCCGGAGAAGAGCAAAGGTATAGGAAGCTGTGTACATACTGGTGCTAACAAAGTAAGAGTTTAAAGATTACACTGTAGCAGCATCAGTGAGGAATGGCTGGCTGGGTTAGACAGCTTGATGTGTAAGTGTGAGGGCTGGAGCTTGAATCCCCAGCCCTCTTATAAAGAGCGGGGCATGGCTGCATGTGCCCAGTGTGGAGAGCAGAAATGGGCAGATCCCAAGAGCTCCCTGACCAGCAAGCCTGGCCAAAGGGGCAAACCTAGGTTCAGTGAGAGACCCCATCTCCAGGCCAGAAGGCAGAGTTATGGAGGGAAAGAGTTCATTTCCCTAAGACTTAGGTGTCTGCATCTCTTGGTTGCTCTTGCTCACCTTATTCAGTATGGTTCTTCATTTGGTGCCCTTTACACGGGTATTATTAGCTGCTCCTTCATTTAAGTCTTGAGCAGGACCCACCCACCAGCACAGCAGGAGACCTCGCCCCAGCCCCAGTGCTGGCTGTTTCCTGTACAGTTGAAGAAGGAAGAGCTGGTGCTACCCAGAGAGACACACAGCAAGCATCCACTACAAGTCCTGTCCTTGCTATTACTGTCCACCAAAGCACAAGTGTCCATCTCCATCTCTCAGTTTTCTCCTCTCCTCAGCTGTAGATGTCTCTCGGCAGGAAAAAAAAAAGTCCTGTTCCTCTGAAGGGAGCCTAAAGAGCTGAATGGGTTCCCTCTGCGAATGCTTCAAATATCTCTGGTCGGGACTGGAAAGATGATGCAACTGCAGGTGGCTTCAAACTGAGCAGAGCTTGACTGGTGTGAATCTAGAGGAAGCTCTGCCAAGCCCTGTTTAATAAACACACAACTGCCTGGTGAACACCAGGGCTGCCTTAGCTGAGACTTACCTTTTCCTGCAGCTTCTATTTTTGTCTTGGATTCCTAAAACCCAAACAAGAAGACAGCATTAATACATGAATAATTTTTGTTTGTTTGTTTGGTTGGTTGGTTTTATTTATTTACTTTTTCTTTTTGAGACAGGGTTTCTCTATGTATTTGTTCTGGTTGTCCCGGAACTCACTCTGTAGACCAGGCTGGCCTCAAACTCACAAAGATCTACCTGCGTCTGCCTCCCCAGTGCTGGGATTAAAGATATGTGCCTCTACTGCCCAGCAAATGTGAATCATTTGACACATAAATAGAAAACCTCTTGGGCCAGACTGGAGATGTAAATTAACTGAAATGATAATGACACATTTAGATAATGGACTAGTGAATGGATCAAAAGCTACATGTCAGTGTGTCTTCTTGCTGGTCACAATAATCACTGATGAAATGAGACACACACAGAACTGTCCATTAAGGCAGTTTAGCCCATGGTTTGCCTGAGTTGGCACTTAGTTCATGTTTACTGTATGAACATGGTGCACATACTTCAAAGGGGTCCCTGACAATCTTCTTCACAGCTGAGGGAACAGCACACGCGGGGTACACTGCTGGCCTCAAGATGATGGAAACAGAATGTCAGGCTTCTGGTTATAAAGACACCAAGACCAATGGATACAACTTTGACATCCCAAATTAATTACTATTAAGCCTCCCAGTCTTGAGTCTTCCACAAGTTCCAAAAATGACAGCTTCTCCATTGTTTACAGTCCTTGCTCCCTCCAGAGTCCCAAGCTGCCATTCTCAGGCTAGTGTGACTTAGGCCCTCATCAACCATTTTTCTTTTTGAGACATGGTCTCACTGTAGCCTTGGCTGGTCTAAACTCACTAACTATGTAGATCAGGCTAGCCTTGAACTCATAAAGATCCTCCTACCTCTCCCTCCTGAGTGCTGGGATTAAAGGTGAGCACCACCTCACCCAGCTCATCTACACCATATTCATCATAGAGAATCCCACACACCTGGAATAACACCCCGTGTCCTTACCTTTCCTGGAACTGCCTCCTTAGAGACTAAAGCTTCATCTGGGTCTTTAGGCAACCGGACAGTTAACTTGAATGTCCCTTTTCCTGGCCACACTAACTCATGGTTCCCTTTCTCCAGAACATTCTGCCGAACTGAAACGTTGAAAAGAGAACAAAGATTTTAAGCCAAATTGGAAGCAATCTTTACTTACATAACTAGTCCATGATTTCTACAGATTCACCATTATGAGCCAGCAGCTCAGCCCATCTCCCTAAGCAGCAAGGACTTGTAAAAGAAGGAGAACTTAGCACAGAAATGGGAATATCACTGTGTGTACATTATTCATGTTGTAGACGTGTGGGCATATGGAGCAGTGCACACCCCTGGTCACATGGAGGTCACAGCAGGACACTGGGCATTTCCCTGCATTGCTCTCTGCCTTCCTGCCTGGAAACATGCAATCTCACTGAATCTGAAGTTTGCCCTTTGGTTAGGCTTGATATGATCTGCCCATTCCTTCTCTCTACACCAGGTACACATAGCCATGCCCAGCTGTTTACATGGATTCTGGCGATTCAAACTCCAGTCCTCCTGCTTATACAGCAAACTATTTAACCCAGTGAGCCATCCCCCTGCCCATAAGCTTACTGGAGTGGTGTTGTTTATTTGTTTATGTTGCTTTGTTAAGACAAGGCTACTATGTAGCCCTGGTTGGCTTAGAACTTGCTCTGTAGACCAGGCTGGACTCAAACACACAGAGACCTGCCTGCCTCTGTCTCTCAAGTGCTGGGGTCAAAGCATGTACTGCCATGCCCAGATCACTGGTGAAATCAAACCTAGGACAATAAGGTTCTTGCCCAGGCTTTCTGAAAACCTGTGTCTACACCCTCTACACCACTCTCTTTCCACTTTTTCTTTTTGGATCGCTGTTGGGCTGTTATCTTGTCTACAGCCTGGCTTCCCAGGTCTCTTTGCCCTTCCTCTACCCCAAATGTTTCTCCAAACTCAAGGAGAAGGAGGAATTGTCTGCATTCTGAGGATGACCCTGGTCTACAAAATCTCAGGTGGGAACTAATGATGGCCTTCCAGAAGCCACAGGTCTGGGGCTTCCAATCACCCACCTGATGAGCAAACAAGGCTGGGCCTCCCTTACAGATTGCAGACGGGAGTGGGGAACATTCAGCTGCTCAACTGTTCTGGAGCCTCTCAGAGATGAGGTAACCCCCACCCCACTTCCATTCCCACACAGGCTCAAATATGATAGCCACCTGAGGCCACCCTGGGGCAGAAGGACAAAGCGGGAACTTTGTCCAGGCTGTGCCACAAGAACTCCTGGGCTTTTCCCTCCTCAAGCTCACCTCCCAAAGACACCCCTTCCTAGCTAGAACCCCGTGGTGCTAGATGATCCACAATTCCTCAAGATTCTTAATTTAACTGTACCACTTGAATAATAAAATGGGAAATTAAGAAAGGAAGGAAGAAGGGACAGAGGGAGGGAGGAAAGAAGGGAAGGAGGGAGGGAGGGATGGAGGAAGGGAGGGAGAGAGGAAGGAACTTGTGAAGGAAGGAAGGAAGGAAGAAAACGCAAAGCCCAGAAAGGTTCACAACATCAGAAAGCTCCTGGAAGAGCAAGGGGAATCACTACTCCAGGATATACTTGCCACCCAGATTTGGCTCCAGGATCTCCAGCTCCCATGGCACTGCAGCCCAGTTCTGGGCCTGCCACCTGTAGTCCCAAACCCCGCACTATGAGACCTTTGTGCCCCTCACCGTCCTCCGGAGAGAAGAGTACCAGGAAGCTCGCTGCTGGGCTCCCAGACTGCAGGACTACCTCGCACTCCCCTCCACCAGACTTCTTCCGACTCTGGAAGTACATTTGCAACTTTTTGATTAAGGTCTTCGGGGGATTGGGGCCCCAAGACCCCTCCACCAGCAGCGGGAAGGGTCCAGATGCTGCCATCCTGGCTGGCCTGGGAAATCGCAACTGCCAGGTAGCCCAAAGGAGCTCAGAGTTCACTTTGAGTTAACTTCTCTTTTGCTTTCCATTTTCACCTAGCTGTCCCTGCAAACCCCACCCATCCCCCCCCCCCCCACACACACACAAGGACCCCGGGCACTCCCAGTCCCCTTCTTTCTTCTTCTTCCTTCAACAGAAGTGAGTCAATCCCCTGAGCTGGCAGTCCCATGGACTCTGGTCTCCAGTGTACCTTGCACAGTGGCTCCCTAGATGGACTCAGCCTGCACTTCGTCCCAGCCACAGCTGAGCTTTGCTCCATCCCTAGGATAATTTCAGCATACCCGAAACTCATATTGTTTGAAACAAGAAAAGGGGCTCACAAACGATCCTCTGGGGATGCTCCCTGCTCACTTTGGGACCACCTGTCAGAATTTGACCTGACTTTTTCCTGTTTCTGAGTTCTGTTTTCTCATCTGTGAACACTGTGTCTGCAAACTCCCAGTTTTGAGGAACGTGTAGAAGGGACCAATCATGCTTTTAGGGTATACAACACAGGGACACAGATGTGGGGACACAGGAGAGAAGACAGTAAACGGGTGTTGCTGGAGCAGGAGAGCAGGGGCTCCCAGCCTAATTAAGGGAGGGACAGAAGAGCTTATGGGCAGGTGACATGGCACCTGCAGCCTAAGGAGAATCAAGAAAGGACCTTAGAGGATTGGTGAGGGGAGACTCTGGGTGGTGACTCACCTGCACAAAATCACCAGGGCTGCTGCATGGTGGCTGGAGTGGACACAGGAGAAAGAAGGCTGCTGACCTGCACACTCCAGAGAGGCCTGGAGGAAACGTGGGCTCTAAGCTGCCACTGAAGACAGCATTTGCTGAAGGACATGAAAAGTGCATCCTGGAGTGGGGCAAGAGACTGGATCCTAGTCCAGGAGTGAAGAGGGCTGACTGGGACAGGGATGAGAAGAGCTGGGAACTGTGTTTCCTCAACATGCAATGAGCGGATGTGTGAGACAGTTAGAGGCTTTGCCGCTCCAGAGCTAGGGTGTGTTGGCCCTCTGTGGTCCCTTGCAAGGACTTGGACAAAGATCTAGGCATTTTCTATTGATCGGTCCCATTTCTCTGTGGATTACAATCCAACACGTCACATAACTCAGTGTGAGGCTTGTGAAGATCTTGGTAACACCGAAATGTTTCTGAAAGCACAATGACCAAAAACTAATTAAAAATCAACTGTATAGCACGTTCTTACTTCTGGCCCAGTTTTGCCTGTGTTGTCTCCTGATATCACTGGAACCTTGTTCTGAGCACACAGGCGCACTTTGCAGAGGAGGCCCTCACACCAGAGGACACCAGTGAACACTCTGAAATGTGCACTTCAAATGAGAGACTGTGGTATGATATGGATTGCAGTTTTTACTGTACACAAAGTTTTTGTTCTTACAGAAACATGTCTCAGTAATAGAAAACAGACTTTTAATGTGTTCCTGTTGTTGTTCTTCAGTGTATAATTATCAAATTAGTCTGTCTTTGGATTGCATCATGTTAGAATGCTTGGTTTTAAAAATTGCTGTGTCGGGAGTTGGAGAGAAGGCGACACAGTAAAGAAAATTGGCTGCTCATCCAAAGGACCCAGATTAGAATCCAGCACCTGCATGGCAGCTCACAAGCACCTGTAACTCAGTTCCAGGAAATCTAATAAACTCTCTGGCTTCTGTGGACTGTTCATACACATGTGGTACACTGACACACTTGTAGGCAAAACACTCAGTATAAAATAAAAATAAATAAAATAAAAGTCTTTCAATGAATTTCATCTTGGGAATTAAGACATAATTTCCTACTATTTCTGAAATGATCTTTAACATGTTTCTGCCATTTTATATTGTATATTTAATTAAAAGTAGAGTTCTCAGCATCGACAACAGCAAAACAAAAAAAATATTCATTAAGTCTGGAAAAAATGGAAAAGTTCCATGTCCTGCAGTAGCAAATATTCAGCCAGATTTAGTTCCTTACATAAAAATAACCACATCTGTTACAATGTGCAAATTTGCCTCCATTTTTAGTAAATGATAGAAGCATATGTGAAATCAAAAACTGTCTTAAAATAACTTTCTTTATGAGTTATTATCAGTAAGTGCTTGGTTTATATACACATTTTTGTATAACTGGGTACCTGAGGTTGCACTAAAGTTCATCAGCTGTCAGCAGTAAAAGAAAAAGTCCTATCTCAGGGTCCTCAAGTTCAGAGACACTTTGGAGAAAGACAGACCTAGTACATTCCTACTTAATCCCAAAGAAGAAACAGTGTAGAGAGGGATGGAGACCCACAGAGGAGCATTTACTGTTTTGCTTTTTGTTTTCTTTTCCTGATCTTTAATAGAGTGCCCAGGTGTCCTCCAGTTTTCAGCATTCTGACTGCAGATGGTGCTTGCTCACCCAAACAGTGTTGGCCCCTGGTGCAGAGGACACACCTGGGTAGGTTAGAGTGCCAACTTCCCCTGACTTTGTCCCTGGCTAACCCAAACCACAAAGAAAACCAGCAACCCCTTTCCCAGAAGTTAGAGTTCCAGAGCTGGGCAAGCGGTTTCTCGTTTTTCTCACACTATCAGCTTCTAAGAAATAAAGTCATGTTGTAGATTCAAGAGTCTGAAACAGCCCAAGCAGGCTCAAGAGTCCACACAAAGCAAGTTCTTTATTGAACTGGGCATCACAAATCAACCGCTCGTGAACAACAGTACAGACTCAGGAGCTGATTGTGTTCTTGAACGTTTCTTTCAGCAAGTATTTAAGCAGAAAATCTGCAAACATCTGCACCAAGTCACAGTTGCATTGTTCCCCAGTCAAGGTTCAGGGATAGGGAACTTTCCTAGGAAGATTTCCTGTGGTGCACTGGTCCTGCCTGGTTTACCTAGCTGTGGCAGGGGAACTTGCCCACCATACAGGTCTCAACCTGCCAACCAGGACGTCAGTGATGTCAGTTACCCAGGGAGGTCTGGGGATGTCTTGGGAACTTTATCTTGGCTTCACCCTACTTTTCAAGATGGACATCTTATTCAAAATGGCTTCAGTTTGGCTCCTTCTTACAGTCACAATAAAAGTAATATTTATAGTTGAAGTTTCCATCAACACTGGGTCTTCCCACTCTGGGCGACCCCTTAGTGTAATCCAGTGTCTGTCTGCCGGTACAGCAGTCTCTAATAGAGCATCTCCAAACTAGGAGTGACATAGGCTCTCTAATACCCCAGGTGGACACTGCTGCCTTTGTTACTTTTCCTGTTGCCCTGCTGAGACACCTGACAAAAGCAGCTGGAGGGAGAAGGGTTGTTTTGTCACAGTGCCAGGTGGTGTCTATCATAGTGCAGAAGTCACAGAAGCAGGAGTCCCGGATGGCATCAAGATTCAAGGTGGCTGTCACACTGCACCCACAGTCAAGGAGCAGAGCAGGAATGAATGCTAATGACAGCTCATGCTCTCCTTTCTATGTCCCATTGAATGGACTCTGTGTCCATTGTGCACCATGAGGAAGGAGAGAGACAACACCCATGGGCAGTGAAACAGCACATTTGTTAGTAAATCAGCACATGAGTGGGGTCACTGATCGATCAGGCTACCTTGATCCTCCTGGCCCCTGAGCAGGGCAGAAGTGGGTTTATAAGCACAGATACCTCAAACACCCATGCCAAGTCACAGTTACGAGTTTCTACCAACCTGGGATGTCAGCACCAGACCAGGACTGCAGCAGACTAAAATCTACTGGATTCTTGACATTTCTGGTGTGAGATAACCATCGTTGGCCTACAGGACTGCATCCTATAGGTCAGTTTAATGAATCCTCTTTAATATCAATTTTATCCATTCTTCTTTGGAGAACCCTGACTAGCACGTATTACTCTGTCTCGGCTACTTCATGTCGCTGTGGTAAAACAGCATGGCCAAGGGAACTCATCAAAGGATGGGCCCAAAGCAATACAGTCCATGATGGCAGAGTGGATGAAGGGGAAGCTCAGCCAATTACCTTGTTTGTGGGGTGAGTTCCCCTAAGGCCAAGATTTACTTATAAATCTTGTGGGTGTGCTTCCCGCTTCCTCTTTGTTTTCCTGCATTCCGCTGGAACCCTGGCTTTGTAAGCTCCCTTTTTTCCACTCATTAAAGCTGAATATTTTATATTAAAGCTAGTCTGGTTAATTCTAATTGTTGGTCATTTATGCCCCTTCAAGTGGAGGTGCAGGCAACAGATACCTGGAGCAGCAACTGAGAGCTCACATGTAAAACTGCAAACAGAGACAGAGAACACACTAAGAATGGCAGGATTCTTAAACAGGTATGGGTGTTTTTTTTTCTGGTTGTATTACTGGGTACCATGAGAATGATGGAGATCTAAGATTCCAACTGCTCCAGACATAACCACTAATCTAGCTGGGCTAGCCAATAACTTAAGAGATCACCCATAAGAAGGTAGATTTACCCAGTGCCTTGCTAAAGAGATGGGGGAATAATTAGCCCCTTGATGAGATAATGTACTTTTTCCTTCCCAGAAACTCTACCTTCTGTGAAGTCACTACAGACAGACCAAGAATGAGGACCTGTGAGGTCTGTCTGTAACTATTTTCCTTCTTTTTTCCTTCTCCTTCCTTCCTCTTCCTCCTTCGCCTCCCTTCATCTCCTTCTTCTTTCTTCCTCCTTCATCTCCTTCTTCTCCTACTACTTCTTTTCTTCTTCTTCCCTACTTACCTAATCCAGGACAAGCACTCTCTAACAATTTAGGCTTCCTAAATCTTTATCTGAAGTTCTCTCCCCTCTGTCCATGGGGTTGGCTTCCATTGATTAGCTCAAATAGCCTGGCTTTCTATTTCTCTTCTACCTTTCTCCCCAGGGGAGATGTTGGTGTTTACATTGCCCTGCAGTCTTCCTTTTAAGCTAAAGCCTTCAAGCTTTCTTCTGAGTCCCATTCTTAAATTCTTTTACTAATGAAACTATAAACCCCAAGAAGGGACACCAATTTTCCTGTAACACTACCCATCCAGAAAACATTGCCATAAATAAGGGGGAAAAGAACATTATTTATTATGAATACCTACTAAGACAAAATGATGTGGGATCACCCTCTGTGTTGGGACTAATTGGGTCCTGGCTTTCAGCTGCTCTTCCCTCCTAGAACCTTCTAATTGAAGTTACTAGAAGCTGTGCCTAGTTAAATGATCAGAGGATGGGATTATCACCTGTTGGCCATTGACTGTAGTGTATTTAAGCCTACATGGTGTTAATTAAAGTGGGGCTTTCTAAACCAGCATTTGGAGGTCCGTGTGTTGGTCTGTCTCTGCGTGTCTCTGTCTCTGTCTCTGCATCTGTGTTCTCAACCTCCAGCCCCCTTTCCCGAAGTTCACAAACTGGGTAACAGTGCACAGAGCACAGACATGAAGGTGCAGTGCGCGGTACCTCTGTATGCTGAAAATATAAAAATATATAGCTAGGCTGGAAAAGACATATGGAGAAAATAGGATGAGTCAGGGAGAAGCACTGCAGAAGACAGATGCTAGACGCCTGACGGAAAATTACCTGTAGGTCACAACCACGTAGCAGTACACAGAATAAAAATGGGTTAATTTAAGATATAAGAGCTAGCTAGCAACACATTTAAGTGATTTGCTAAGCAGCGTTTTAATTAATACAGTATTATTTTGGGTCTGGGGGGCCAGGAAACAAACAACCTCTGACTATAACAAAATAATGGTTTTTTTTTTGTGTGTGGGGGGGTTCAAGACAGGGTTTCTCTGTGGCTTTGGAGTTTGTCCTGGAACTAGCTCTTGTAGACCAGGCTAGCCTCAAACTCACAGAGATCTGCCTGCCTCTGCCTCTCAAGTGCTGGGATTAAAGGCATGTGCCACCAACGCCTGGCCCAAAATAATGCTTATTACAAGCAATCTGCTCAACAGATTTTGAAGGTTGAAACCTTTTAATGTTATCAGCCAAACACCAGCCAACCAGCCATAGATTTTCTAAGATAAATGAAAATCTTCCTCAGGTAAGAAGATTTGAAAACACTGTTTGACATCACATGGCTCACCCCATATCTACTTGGTAATTGGGATGGCCATCTACATTGTCTTTAATCCAAAGGAATATACTATTTTCTCATCTCTGGAGTGAATGTGAACCAAAATAAGGCTTCCCTCCTAGGGGATTTGGGAGATAAGAATACAGCTGCCTTTGAAAATTGCATTTCAAAGCGAGGACTCCCAGGTTTTTGTAAAAACATTCTCAGGGGCAAAAGTGACCAGAGATTTTAAATGAGAAGGATTTTATAATTCTCCAAAGAATGTGCAGAGTACCAGCACTGACAGGTGTTTAAAAATAAAAATGAAGAAAGTCTCACCCTTCTTTTGCATCTTAGCAAATCAATTTTTAAAATTTTTTTATTTGTATCTACTGTATGCAGCCATAGAATACGCAGGTGTGACTGTGTGAACACAGTCCTGTTACAGAGAACTTGAATTTCATTAACATTTCTAAATCTTATTTACATTTATTTATGTGTGTGTAATAGAGACAGACAGAGAGAGAGAGAGAAGGGGGGGGGTGTAAGAGGTCAGAGAACAAATTTTGAGATGGGGCCATCAGGCTCACTGAGCCATCTAACAGACCCAAATTTGAAGCAATTGTTAAATCTCACAAAGTATAAGTGTCCTTTTGATTTCCATCAAAGCACTACACATATTAAAAGTCATTCTTATTTTGCAAGTTAGCAGAGAAAGAAACAATGTACTGTGGCTGGAGAGATGGTTCAACTGTTATGAGCACTGGGGTCTTCTTCTGAGGAATTCTGGTTCAATTCCCAGTACCCACATAGTGGCTTACAGTTGTCTGTAACTCCAGTCCCATGGGATCTGATACCTTCTTAACTACCATGGTACCAAGCATTTACATATAGCACAGATACATATGCAGGGAAAATACCCACATCCATAATAAAATGAAACCATGGATAGTATTTGATATCCTTGGGCTCTTCCCCCCCACCCTTTTTCTTTTAATTTTTTTCTTTCTTTCTTTCTTTCTTTCTTTCTTTCTTTCTTTCTTTCTTTCTTTCCTTTTTTTTTGTTGTTGTTGTTTCTCAAGAAAGGGTTTCTCTGAGTAGATTTGGAGCCAGTCCTGAAACATGCTCTGTAGACCAAGATGGCCCCAAACTCACAGAGATACACCTGCCTCTGGCTCTGGAGTACTGGTATTAAAGGCATACATCAACACTGCCTGGCTCTGTTGCGGGAGGTCCTCCCACTTCTCCAACCTATAGCTGCTGAGATACCAGCCCATTGGGGCGTGGTCTCTCTCCCTTTAAAAAAGCGGCCACTTCCCTCTCCTCTCTCTCTTCACTTCCTGCTCCGCCGGGCGACTAGACTCCTTTCCTGGTTGCATAGAGGGCTGTTGCCTGGGCCAGTGATCTGTAAGTTTTTTCCCCTTTAAATAAATATCACCCTATTAATCATAATCCCAAATTGGTGTGGCATTGTTTGTGACTTACGCCTTCATGGCTCCTTGGTCTCTTTTCTGACTAGCATGCAGACTTCCTCTAGGCCCATGGCTAAAAATGACAAATCATTGATTTTACCAGTGCCTTGCTAACCAGCAGTCAGCTGCAGTCCATTTTGGTTTGGTCTGTATTTCCATCAGACAGAACATTTAATCCACTAATTTCCCAGGGGTACTATAACAAAGCCAATAAATTGGATTGGTCAAAACAATAGATACTGATTTTCCCTTTGTCCTGGAGTATAGAACTCAAACTAAGATGCAGTAGGGTTGGTTCCTGCAAGAAACCCAAGGAAGAAAACTCCCCTGCTTCTTGTTTCACTCAGTCCTTGGCATTTGTTGGCTTGTAGTTCATCACTCCAGCTTCTGACTCCTTTTTTACAAGCTGATTTGATTCCCAGTGTCTGTACTAATCTCACTGTGCACAGATTTCCTATTTCTTAAAGACTCTGGTCCTCAGGTTTTTCTATTTTTGTATGACCACAAGCAACTTGCAGAAGAGTGGGCTTATTTCATCTTGCGTTTGCAAGTAACATCCCATCACTGAAGGAAGTCAGGGCAGGATCCTGGGGGTGGGAACTGAAGATGAGGTCATAAAAAAGTGCTGCTTACAGGCTTGCTCCTCATGGCTTGCAATCCTGCTTTCTTATACAACTCAGAACAACCTGCCCAGAGATGGCACTGATCATAGTGAACTGGACAACCCCACATTAATAATTAATCAAGAAAACACTGAATAATAATACTAATGAATTCATGCAACTTCTCTTTTTAAAAAAAGAAAATACCCTACAGGCCAATCTGGTGAAAAAAGCATACATGTGGCATATGTTCAAGTATGTATGTGTGTGTTCAAATGTTAAGCCCCATGTGGAAATCAAAGGAAGACATAGAATATCTTTCTCTATTAGCTCCATCTTACTTTTTGACAAAGGTATTTTTCTTGTTATAAACTGATTGACCCATTACCTCAGGCTTTTTGTTAACTCTTATAACTTATATTAGCCCATTATTCTTGTCTATGCTAGCCACATGATTCAGTACCTTATTCAGCAAAGAAGTCGCATCTTACTTTTTCTGTGGCTGGTTCATGACAGCAGACTAGGACTTCCTTCTTCCAAGAATTCTTCTGTTCTTGTTGAACTTCTTCTACTTCTTGTCTGGTTGTCCTGCCTATACTTCCTGCCTGGCTACTGGCCAATCAGTGTTTCATTAAAATACAATTGACAGGGTACAAACCATTGTTCCACAGCACTTCCCCACTCCCCCGCCCATTTTTTCTTTTATATTTATTTATTTATTAAAGATTTCTGCCTCCTCCTGGCCACCGCCTCCCATTTCTCTCTCCCTACCCCAGTCAACTCCCCCTCCCTCATCAGCCCAAAGAGCAGTCAGGGTTCCCTGCCCTGTGGGAAGTTCAAGGACCTCCCACCTCCTTCCAGGTCTAGTTAGGTGAGCATCCAAAATACCTAGGCTCCCACAAAGCCAGTACATGCAGTAGGATCAAAACCCATTGCCATTGTTCTTGAGTTCTCAGTAGTCCTCATTGTCCGCTATGTTCAGCAAGTCCGGTTTTATCCCATGCTTTTTCAGACCCAGGACAGCTGGCCTTGGTGAGTTCCCTATAGAACATCCCCATTGTCACAGTGTGTGGGTGCACCCCTCGCAGTCCTGAGTTCCTTGCTCATGCTCTCTCTTCTTCTGCTCCTGATTTGGACCTTGGGATTTCAGTCCGGTGCTCCAATGTGGGTCTCTGTCTCTGTCTCCTTTCATCGCCTGATGAAGGTTAATATTCAGGAAAATGCCTATATGTTTGTCTTTGGGTTCTCCTTATTTAGCTTCTCTAGGACCATGAATTATAGGCTCAGTGTCCTTTATTTATGGCTAGAAACCAATTATGAGTGAATACATCCCATGTTCCTATTTTTGGGTCTGACTTACCTCACTCAGGATAGTGTTTTCTATTTTCATCCATTTGCATGCAAAATTCAAAAAGTCATTGTTTTTTACTACTGAGTAGTACTCTAATATGTATATATTCCATACTTTCTTCATCCATTCTTCCATTGAAGGGCATCTAGGTTGTTTCCAGGTTCTGGCTATTATAAACAATGCTGCTATGAACATAGTTGAGCATATACTATTGTTGTATGATAGGGCATCTCTTGGGTATATTCCCAAGAGTGGTATTGCTGGGTCCAGGGGCAGGTTGATCCCGAATTTCCTGAGAAACTGCCACACTGCTTTTCAAAGTGGTTGCACAAGTTTGCATTCCCACCAGCAATGGATGAGTGTACCCCTTACTCCACAACCTCTCCAGCAAAGGCTATCATTGGTGTTTCTGATTTTAGCCATTCTGACAGGTGTAAGATGGTATCTTAAAGTTGTCTTGATTTGCATTTCCCTGATTGCTAAGGAAGTTGAGCATGAGGTTAAGTGTCTTTTGGCCGTTTGGACTTCTTCTGTTGAGAATTCTCTGTTCAGCTCAGTGCCCCATTTTATAATTGGGTTGATTAGCCTTTTACAGTCTAGTTTCATGAGTTCCTTATATATTTTAGAGATCAGACCTTTGTCAGTTGTGGGGTTGGTGAAGATCTTCTCCAAGTTGTGGGTTGCCTTTTTGTCTTAGTGACAGTGTCCTTTGCTTTACAGAAGCTTCTCAGTCTCAGGAGGTCCCATTTATTCAATGAGGCCCTTAATGTCTGTGCTGCTGGGGTTATACGTAGGAAGTGGTCTCCTGTGCCCATGTGTTGTAGAGTACTTCCCACTTTCTTTTCTATCAGGTTCAGTGTGTTCAGACTGATATTGAGGTCTTTAATCCATTTGGACTTGAGTTTTGTGCATGGTGATAGATATGGATCTATTTTCATTCTTCTACAGATTGATATCCAATTATGCCAGCACAATTTGTTGAAGATGCTCTCTTTTTTCCATTGTATACTTTTAACTCCTTTATTGAAAATCAGGTGTTCATAGGTTTGTGGGTTAAAATCCAGGTCTTCTATTCGATTCCATGGGTAGACTTCTCTGTTTCTATGCCAATACCAAGCAGTTTTCAATACTGTAGCTCTGTAATAGAGTTTGAAGTCAGGGATGGTAATGCCTCCAGAAGACCCTTTATTGTATAAGATTGTTTTGGCTATCCTGGGATTTTTGTTTTTCCATACAAAGTTGATTATTGTCTTCTCCAGGTCTGTGAAGAATTTTGATGGGGATTGCATTGAATCTATAGATTGCTTTTGGTAGAATTGCCATTTTTCCTATGTTGATCCTCCCAATCCAAGAGTAAGGGAGATCTTTCCATTTTCTGGTGTCCTCTTCAATTTCTTTCTTCAAAGACTTAAAGTTCTTTTCAAAGAGACCTTTCACTTCCTTGGTCAGAGTTACCACCAAGATATTTTATGCTATTCGTGGCTATTGTGAAAGGTGATGCTTCTCTGATTTCCCTGTCTGTTTCCTTATCCTTAGTGTATAGGAAGGCAACTGATTTTTTTGGAGTTGATCTTGGATCCTGCCACATTACTAAAGGTGTTTATCAGCTGTAGGAGTTCTTTGGTAGAGTTTTTGGGGTCACTTATGTATACTATCATATCATCTGCAAATAACAAAGCTGAACTTCTTCCTTTCCAATACAAATCCCCTTGATCCCATTATGTTGTCTTATTGCTATTGCTAGAACTTCAGGCACTATATTGAAGAGGTATGGAGAGAGTGGACATCCTTGTCGTGTTCCAGTGGGATGGCTTTGAGTTTTTCTCCGTTTAACTTAATGTTAGCTGTCGGCTTGCTGTATATAGCTTTTATTATGTTTAGGTATATCCATTGTATCCCTAATCTCTTGAAGACTTTTATCATAAAGGGCTTAGGGACATCATTTATGGGTTGATTATAATTCGTATGCAGTTGAGGGATGGGGGAGGAATTTTATAGGGTCAGGGATCTGTTTGAAAAACAAAAGAGGGATAATTGGATGATAGGATAATAGATTGGTATTTGTGAGTCATTTTTAGGCAATTATATTGATATACATTCTTGTATATTGATACAAAGTTAAATTATATTGAATATTGTATACATGTTTGCTTCTACCTCTGTTTAAAACATTGTTTATGCATTATGTATTGTGTGTGTGTGTATATATATATACATATATATAACCATATTGCAGTGTACATTTCTACCTATGATAAAGATACTTATATATTGTTTACATTTGGAGGTAGTTGTCCTCATTTATTGTTTATTGTCTTAGTCTTAAAGTTTGATAGGAATTGAGAATTATAGATCAATAGTCACCCATGTTTGTCATATTTATAATTAGACTAATCAGGTTCTTTACATACATAGAGATTATATTCAGTATAGATAGATAATCTTCAGCCTCTTCAGAGCTATAGAAAATCACACTAAATCTAACTTGGAGTTCCGTGGTAGTGAGACACAATCGCTCCTGGCAACACTGATCTATTCCCAAGAGAATGTTGAGCACCAAACATAATCCACCTGGAGCTTTTCTTCTTGACATAACTGGCCTTTGGGCAAAGAAATTCCCATACCTCAACCATTGACAGAGATACATAGTATCCAAAAATGGATAAAACAGGACACAACAGGGTAAGATAGTTTTGAAAAGTTTCTTGCCTTTGAAAATGGTATGTCAGTTACATTAGACCTTAGCCAAAGTTGGTTGCTTCAACATTGCAAATGAGACTTTGGGTGATTGCCCAGGTAGCCAGTTTTCTCTGTCATTTGTTGCACCTTTTGAAAGTTGCTCAATTGCACTTGCTGTTTACTCAAGTAATATTGTTTCCCTTCTCAGATCTTTAATGGAGTTGAAGATTAGATAATTGTAGTTATTTTCCTCATGATTTAGCCAAGCTTAATTTCAATGCAATATTTAGACTCCTTGAAATACAATGTTTAGTAAACCTTTTGTTATGCATTCCTTGCTTTATATTGTTTATAATCTTATATTTGGTATCTCTTCCTATTTTATATAGTTGTATTGGGTTTGGATCGATCTTGTTTAGATAAAAGGAGATGATGGGGAAGCTCTATTAACCAATCATGCCTAGTTAAGGTGTGGCTACCTGGAACCCAGGAAGAAAATTAGGACAGACCAGGTGCACCCTCTCTCTGTGCAGCTCCTGCAGAACAGATAGGAAGTCGGACTGCCTACTCTTGTAGCATGAGTTTTCCCTTATAACCATTAAAATATAATTGTTATTCTCGAGCTGGCTTGGTTAGTTATTGTACCGACCTAATTCACACCATAAATGGACCCAACTCACCTACAAAAAGGCATAGGCTAACAGATTGAATACAAAAACAGAATCTTTCCTTCTTCTGCATACAAGAAACACATCTCAACCTCAAAGAGTTGTCTCAGAGTAAAGGGTTGGAAAAATATACCAATCAAGTAAACCTAAGAAACAAGGTGGTGTAGCTATCCTACTATCTAACCAAATAGACTTCAAGCTAATATCAGTCAAAATTTCATACTAGTCACAGGAAAAAATCCATCAACAGGATATCTCAACACTAAACATCTATGCCCCAAATATAAGTGCACCCCCATATGTTAAAAATAACTTCTAAAACATTAAACCCCACACACTAATAGTGGGAGACTTCAACATTCCCTCTCTCATCACTGGCCAGGTCAGTCAGACAAAAAATGAACAGAGAACTAAGAGAACTAAGAGATGTTATGACTCAAATGGACATAACAGAATCTATAGAATATTATATCCAAACAATAAAGAATATACCTTATCATCAGCTCATGGAACCATCTCAAAAACTGACCACACACTTGGTAACAAAACTAACCTCAACAAATAAAAAAAATGGAATAAACCAATGTACCTTATCAGATCATCATGGTTTAAAACTAGAAGTCAACAGCAATACTAATTCCAAAAACACCCCCACAAACATATGGAAATCAATCAATGCTCACCTGAATTATCAATGAAGAAATAAAAAAGGAAATAAAAGACTTCCTAAAATTCAATGAAAATGACCACACAACATACCCAAATTTATGGGACACAATGAAGCAGTGATAAGAGGAAAGTTCATAGCACAAAACGCCTACATAAATAAGCTGGAAAAATCCCATTTTAGTGAATTAACAGAACATTTGAAAACTTTAGAGCAGAAAGAAGCAAATTCATCTAAGAGGACTAGACAGCAGAAAATAATCAAAGTTAGAGCCATAATCAACAAAATAGAAACAAAGAAAATAATACAAAGAATCAATGAGATAAAGAGCTGATTCTTTGAGAAAATCAACAAAATAGACAAAGTTTATTAAAACTAACCAAAAGACAGAGAATATCCAAATTAAGAAAATCAGAAATGAAAAGGGGAACATAACAACAGACATGGAGGAAATACAGAGAATCATCAGGTCATATTTTGAATACCTGTACTCAACAAAATTGGAAAAGTAAAAATGGCAATTTTACCAAAAGCAATCTATAGATTCAATGCAATCCCCATCAAAATCCCATCAAAATTCTTCTCAGATCTGGAGAAGACTATAATCAACTTTATATGAAAAAACAAAAAACCCAGGATAACCAAAACAATCTTATACAATAAAGGATCTTCTGGAGGCATTACCATCCCTGACTTCAAACTCTATTACAGAGCTACAGTATTGAAAACTGCTTGGTATTGTCATAAAAACAGAGAAGTCGACCAATGGAATCGAATAGAAGACCCTGACATTAACCCACAAACCTATGAACACCTGATTTTCGATAAAGGAGCTAAAAGTATACAATGGAAAAAAGAGAGTATCTTCAACAAATTGTGCTGGCAAAATGGGATGTCAACCTGTAGAAGAATGAAAATAGATCCATATCTATCACCATGCACAAAACTCAAGTCCAAATGGATTAAAGACCTCAATATCAGTCCGAACACACTGAACCTGATAGAAGAGAAAGTGGGAAGTACTCTACAACACATGGGCACAGGAGACCACTTCCTATGTATAACCCCAGTAGCACAGACATTAAGGACCTCATTGAATAAATGGGACCTCCTGAGACTGAGAAGCAAAGGACACTGTCGCTAAGACACAAAGGCAACCCACTGACTGGGAGAAGATCTTCACCAACCCCGCAACTGACAAAGGTCTGATCTCCATAATATATAAAGATCTCAAGAAACTAGACTGTAAAAGGCTAATCAACCCAATTATAAAATGGGGCTCGGAGCTGAACAGAGAATTCTCAACAGAAGAAGTCCAAATGGCTAAAAGACACTTAAGGTTATGCTCAACTTCCTTAGCGATCAGGGAAATGCAAATCAAGACAACTTTAAGATACCATCTTACACCTGTCAGAATGGCTAAAATAAAAAACACCAAGGATAGCCTTTGCTGGAGAGGTTGTGGAGTAAGGGGTACACTCATCCATTGCTGGTGGGAATGCAAACTTGTGCAACCACTTTGGAAAGCAGTGTGGCGGTTTCTCAGGAAATTCGGGATCAACCTACCCCTGGACCTAGCAATACCACTCTTGGGAATATACCCAAGAGAGGCCCTATCATACAACAAAAGTATATGCTCTACTATGTTCATAGCAACATTGTTTGTAATAGCCAGAACCTGGAAACAACCTAGATGCCCTTCAATAGAAGAATGGATGAAGAAAGTATGGAATATATACATTTAGAGTACTACTAGGCAGTAAAAAACAAGGCCTTCTTGAATTTTGCATACAAATGGATGGAAATAGAAAACACTATCCTGAGTGAGGTAAGTGAGACCCAAAAATAGGAGCATGGGATGTACTCACTCATATTTGGTTTCTAGCCATAAACAAAGGACATTGAGCCTATAGTTAGTGATCCTAGAGAAGCTAAATAAGGAGAACCCAAAGACAAACTTATAGGCATCCTCCTGAATATTAACCTTCATCAAGCGATGAAAGGAGACAGAGACATAGACCCACATTAGAGCACCGGACAGAAATCTCAAGGTCCAAATCAGGAGCAGAAGGAGAGACAGCACGAGCAAGGAACTCAGGACCACAAGGGGTACACCCACACACTGAGACAATGGGGATGTTCTATTGTGAACTCAACAAGGCCAGCTGGCCTGGGTTTGAAAAGGCCTGGGATAAAACCGGACTTGCTGAACATAGCAGACAATGAAGACTACTGTAAACTCAAGAACAATGGCAATGGGTTTCTGATCCAACTGCACGTACTGGCTTTGTAGGAGCCTAGGCAGTTTGGATGCTTATGTTACTAGAACTGGATGGAGGTGGGGGTTCCTTGGACTTTCCACAGGGCAGGGAACCCTGATTGCTCTTCGGGCTGTGGAGGGAGGGGGACTTGATTGGGGGAGGGGGAGGGAAATGGGAGGCAGTTGCGGGGAAGAGAGAGAAATCTTTAATAAATAAATAAATTAAAAAAAAACAAAAAAACCCAAATCTTTATCACCATCTAAGGTTTTGTTTAAATGAATTATTAGATCAGGTGTTATCCCAACAGCTAGTCGTAGGCTAGAGATGTCTCCTAACAATCTTTGAAAGTCATTAAGAGTCTGTAACCCATCTCTCCTAATTTGTGCCTTTTGTGTCCTAATTTTTTGTAAACCTATTTTATAACCTAGATAATTGACAGACTTTCCTCTCTGTATTTTTTCAGGAGCAATCTGCAATTCCCAGATTACCATAAAGATAGGTAAAACCATCTTTACTTCTTCAAAAGGTCTTTCCAAGGTCTTTGAATCAAATAGCAAAATATCATCCATGTAATCACAAAATATAGACTTAGTAAATCACTTACATATTATTTCCAATGTTTGACTTACAAAATATTGATACAGGATGGGGCAATTGAGCATTCACTGTGGGAGGACTGTCCACTGCTACCTCCTAGTAGGCTGAGAGTTATTATAAGTAGGTAATGTTAAGGCAAACTTTCCTCTATCTTTTTTTGTAAAGGTATAGTGAAGAAACAATCCTTTAAATCAATAACTATGAGAGACCATCCCTTTGGTAACAGAGAAGGCAGAGGAATTCCAGATTGCAGAAGGCCCATAGGTTGAATAGCCATGTTGATAGCTCTAAGATCTGTCACCATTCTCCATTTTCCAGATTTTTTTTCTTAACAACAAATACAGAAGAATTCCAAGGGCTGGTAGATTCTTTTATATGTTGTGCATCCAATTGTTCCTGTACCAGCTGTTCTAAAGCCTGCAACTTTTCCTCAGCTAAGGTCCATTGCTTAACCCATATTGGTTTCTCAGTCAAGCATTTTAAATGCAGGGCTGTTGGTACATCTAAAGGGTTATCACTTGCTTTGTGTTCTTATATAGCCTGAATGGCTGGTGTAATCGTCATCTGTAATATCTTTTAATATTTTCCTCAGAAACATAAGCTTTAGGGGCTGCAAGAATGTTAATCTGGGTATTCCATTGCTACAATAGGTCACGACCCTACAAATTCACTGCAGTATTGGCTATATATGGCCTTAGTTTTCCTATTTGCCTTCTGGCCCTATGCATTCAACCCATCTCATGCTTTGTCTTACCCAAGATAGGGTTCCAATTCCCATGAACTGAACATCTACCTCCTGAAGGGGTCAATTTGGATGCCAAGACTCTGGAGTAATGATACTTACAACCGCACCCATCTCTAATAAGCCTTCAATAAAAATGTCATTTATACACACTCCTAGCTTTGGTCTTTGTTTATTTATAAAAGTCTGCCAGAATATACGTTTCCTCTGTCCAACCAGAGCTCTTGGCTTATTCTCCACATTTATCTCATCATTCAGACCATTACTGTTTTTGACAGCAGGCATGGGTTCTTTTAATTTTCCTGATGAGACATGTTTTCCACAGTAACTGGTAATGACTGGACCACATTCATCATGGGGGCCTGCGAGAGGCCCCCCATGGTGTTTCCCGGTAGTATCTTTTGTCTTGTCTATCTTTTGTTGACCTACATTCATTGGTCCAATGTCGGCCTTTGCCATACCTCCTACATAAACCTGAAGGCTGAGTCCTCCTATTCCTGTCATTCCTAGAAGAGGCATTATTCCTGGAAATCTGTTGTCTACAATTCTTTCTCATGTGTCCCATTCTTCCACAATTAAAACATTTGGTATTTTGATGTCTTCTCTTATCATTGGAAATTGCTTCTCCTATTCACGCTTCAGTACCATAGTCAAGTGTCTCAATATTCATTGTATGCAAGACCCATTCATCCATGGGTGCTGATCTGATCTTTAAAGGCCCCAGGATCCTTTTTCACTCTATGTTGACATTCTCATAAGCCAAAGATTCAATTATTATACATCTAGCTTCTGGGTCAGTTATTCCTATTTGTAAAGCCCTAGTTAGTCTTTGAAAAAAGTCACTAAAGGGTTCTCTGTGATCCTGTTTAACCCTAAGATATGATTCAACTCTCTGTCCTAGTTCCTGAACCCTGTCCCAAGCCTTTAAAGCTGCTGTGGTACATAGGGTTAGGGTGTAGTCATCATAAAGAGCTTGATCCTGAAGATCAGAGTAAAGTCTGTCACCTAGAATTTGACCTAGGGAATCTCAGTTCCTTTCACTCTTTCCTGTTGCTCTAAAATTCTCATTTCCTCTTTAGGAAAGCATCTCCAGTGCAATTGTGGTCCACTTTCTAGGACAGCTGAGATTAACTGAGCCCAATCATGAGGTGTGGCTTTGTTACTGAAAACCCAGGTTTTGACCATCTCTCTAACAAAGGATGAATGTAGTCCATAAGTCACAATTGCTTGTTTAATTTCTTTTAAATCACTCATACGTATGGCCTTCTGTTACAAGCAATAATGGCCTGAAGGATGAGTTACATGTATTTTGGCAGACTTCTATAAGTGATCAAAGACCAAAGCTAAGAGTGTGTGTAAATGGTGTTTTTATTACTGGCCTGCTGGACACAGGTGCTGATGTAAGTATCATTATTCCAGAATCTTGGCATCCGTATTGGCCTCTTCAGGACATAAATGTTCAGTTCCTGGGAATTTGAACCCTATCTTGAGTAAGGCAAAGAATGATATGGGTTGAATGCATATGACCAGAAGGACAAATAGGAAAACTAAGGCCATATGTAACCAATATTGCAGTGAATTTATGGGGCCGTGACCTATTACAGCAATGGAATACCCAAATTAACATTCCCGCTGCAATCTGAAATTCCTTTGTCATCTTTATTACCAAAAGAATGGCCTCTCATAGTTATTGATTAAAGGATTGTTTCTTCACTATACCTTTACAAGAAAAAGATAGAGAAAAGTTTGCCTTCAAAGTGCCTACTTATAACAATTGTCAACCTTCGAGGAGATACCAGTGGGCTGTCCTCCTCCAGGGCATGTTAAAAAGCCCCTCCCTGTGCCAATATTTTGTAAATCAACCATTGGAAATAATACACAAGCAATTTCCCAAGTCTATAATCTATCATTATATGTATGATATTTTGTTATCTGATTCAAACATGGATACCTTGGAAAGACTGTTTGAAGAAATATAGTTTTACCTAAATGGGGATTGCAGATTGCTCCTGAAAAAATTCAGAGATGAGATTCTGTTAATTATTTAGGTTATAAAGTAGGTTTGCAAAAAATTAAGAAACAAAAGGCACAAATTAGGAGAGATTGCCTATGGACTCTTAATGACTTTCAAAGACTGTTAGGAGTCATTTCCAGCCTACGACCAGCTGTTGGAATAACACCTGATCTAATAATTCATTTGAATAAAACCTTGGATCGTGATAAAGACTTGAACAATCCTAGAGAATTAACAGCTGAAGCAGAAAAGGAACTGACAATGATTGAGGAAAAATTACAAGAGGCACATGTGGACAGGGTGAATCCAGAGCTTGATTGTATTCTCATCATATTACCTTCCAAAATTTCTCCTATATGAATTTTAAGGCAAAGAGATGATATTATCTTAGAATGGATCTTTATATCACAAAAAGCAAGTAAGAAATTAAAAACTTATGTGGAAAAAGTCTCTGAATTAATTATAAATGCAAGTTGAGACTTCGTCAACTAGCAGGCATAGACCCAGCAGAAATCATAGTGCCTTTCACAGATGATGAACTAAAGAAATTATGGGAAGATAATGAACCATGGCAAAGAGCTTGGGTTTTGGGGGTGGAGAAATTAATAACAACTATCCAAAAAGCAAGAGGCTTAACTTCATAAAGAGAACTTCTTGGATTCTTCCTCAAATAGTCTGTGATGCTCCAATAACCAGAGCCCGTACATTTTATACTGATGATAATAAATCAGGGAAGGCAGGATACAAATCAGAAGAATTGAATAAGGTGGAACAAAGTCCTTATGATTCTGTCCAGAAGGCAGAATTATATGCCATTTTTATGGTGCTAAGGGATTTTAAAGAACCTCTTAATATAGTTACTGACTCACAATACACAGAAAGAGTTATCTTACATATTGAAACTGCTGAATTTATACCTGATGATACAGACCTAACCTCATTGTTTATCCAGGTACAAGACATGGTCAGGAACAGGCTTTGCCCTATGTATATAACACACCGATCCTATACGGGTCCACCAGGTCCTCTAGCACAAGGTAATGCAGAAATTGATCAATTGTTCATAGGTAGTGTGCTGCAGGCCTCTGAATTTCATAAAAAAATCATGTCAATAGCAACGGCTTGAAGAAAGAGTTTTCTATTACATGGCAACAAGCTAAGGAGATTGTAAAGAAATGCCCTACTTGCTCTTTCTATAACCAAACACCACTGTCTGCAGGAGCTAATCCAAAGGGCACTCAAAGGAATGAAATCTGGCAGATGGATGTGTTCCACTTTGCAGAATTTGGCATATTAAAATATGTACACCACACCATTGATACTTATTTAGGTTTTCAATTGGGCAACTGCTTTAAGCTCAGAAAAAGCTGATTCAGTAATCACTCATTTATTAGAAGTTATGACCATCATGGGTATACCTACACAAATAAAGACAGATAATGGTCCAGCTTATGTCTCTAGGAAAAAGAAACGGTTTTTTGCTTATTACAATATTAAGCATGTTACAGGAATACCATACAATCCTACAGGTCAAGCAGTCATAGAAAGATCAAATCAAACTATAAAGGATATGTTAAACAAACAGAAAGGAGTGGAAAATACCCCCAGAAATAGGTTACATAATGCTTTATTAACCTTGAATTTTCTCAACGCTAATGAGAAGGGGACAACAGCTGCAGAAAGACATTGGATAATGGAAAAGTCTGCTGAATTAAATCAACCAGTTTATTTCAAGGATGTGCTGACCTCAAAATGGAATCCAGGAGATGGGCTGCTTTGGGGAAGGGGTTTTGCTCTTGTCTCCTCCGGAGAGGAAAAATTGTGGATACCGTCAAAATTAATAAAGTTTCGGTTTGAAGAGGAGAAGCCCCTGGAAAAGATAAATAACAATTCATTCACAAGGATGGCGATCATACTGATGGTAAGAAATACATATAGGTTGGGGGCAGGGTTCTTTTCTTATCTCCACAGTAAGACACTCATCTTCAAAGAATTTAAGGGACCCTGAATATTTCAATACTGATGGATGGAAACTAGTTACAACCCACTAAGGATCAGCAATAAAACTGAATAGATTCCATAAGTATAATTTTTTTAATATGTCTTATTAAGCATTTCTTTATAAATATATAAGAGCTGGTTTTGGAGTTGGACTATGGCTCAGTCCCTCTTCAATTCCAAGCCAGTTGATAAGAAATATCTCTGAGTTTCTGTCTCAGGTCAGGAGCCATGAAATGAGACAGAATAAGAATAATTATATACATGACAAGCTTTCTTTGCCTTTCCTCATATCTGTGTCTTTCTTTATATGTCAGTATATGTCTTTGTAGTTAATTTTTAAATTTCCTATAACAAGCAACAAATTTTCCTACAGTAATCTTTGAAGTTTCCAGGATGAAGATGGGGCCCCACAACATCAACTCCACCTGGTTACTATGACATCACTATTTTTATAGCACTAAAATTAGACCTGACCTGTTTTTTGGTACCAACTACATAAGACAGTTTCGAATGGTGCACATTTTTGACTACACTCTGGCTGGACCTCCTCAAAACACTCAGAGGCTATTTACAATTTTCTTTTTTTTCCATTTAAAAATCATTTTTTTTATTAACATCATCTTCCTGTTTAGCCAAGTGGCTGTCATGTATAAGGAATGTCGGTAAATATTCCATTTGAAGCTTCTTTATACATATTTCCATCGATAAATAAACTCTGAATTCACATAAAAAAGTTAAACTTAAATAACTCATATTTCCTTCTCTTGTAACAGCCATATATTGGTAAAATATAAATATTCTTAGACTCGGGCTTTGCTCTAGGAGAACAGTAGGAGAACAGTAATTCACCACATGGTACAACTGTGGACGACAGACCGAGAAGTCGTCAGCTGGTGTCCTGGCATGGACGAGTACTGAGGTGGGAACCAGAAAATTCACATTTGGTGTTGGGCCAAGGAAGGGGCAGGAGAGGTGGTGGAGGGGACAGAGGACAGGACAGTTGCTTTCATTACAGCACTGATAAAAATAATCCCTTCTGCTGTGGAATTTTAACCTGGAATATATTCTACATTCGCTGATTAAGTCCATAATCATCTTACTTAAAACTCAGGTGACAACTAACTGAATATGGCACATAATCCATCTTGAATGACATCAGTAGATTCAGAAAATGATCATGGATCTGGCATAAACGACAAGAATGAATGAATGCAAGAGGGGAGAGCAATGATTCAGGGTTGGCGTGGTTCTGCCTTGGTCAAACATCCATCCAGGGCCTCGATACTGCAGATCCGTCCACTGAGTGACGGAGCATCCTGGGCCTGTGTGGCAGGTGAGGTGGGTTGCCCTTCAGAGCACTCGAGGGATGACAGTGAAGGGTACAGCAGGGCTGCTGGCCTCCAGCTCCAAGGCCGTCAGGAAGCACTCAGTGGCTGCTGCGTCGTTGCCCTGAACTTGGAGGACCTCGCCCAGCCCGTTACAGACCTCATGGGCTGTCAAGTTCACCTGCACTGCGTCCCGGAGGATCTTCTCAGCTAGACTGTAGCGGCCCAGCTGGTGAAGGACCAGGGCCAGTCTCTGCATGCTCTTCACATGGGTGGGGCTGATGGATAAGGCTTCTACATACCACCGCCGGGCCTCATTGAAGTTTTCTCGAAGCTCCACAACCTGGCCCTGCATGTATAGCACATTAGAGGACATTGGGAAGAAGTTGGCAGCTTCTTGGGTACAGGCTGTGGCTTCAGCAGGCTTTCCAATGCCAATGTAGACTTCAGCTGCATGGAGCCAGATCTGTGCCAGCGTCATCCAGGGCTCCAGCAGGCCCTGCTTGGGGGCACTGCTCTGCAGAGATGAGTGCATAGAAAGAGTCATGAAGTTTGCCTTTGAGGAGTTCCACCTCTGGTATCAGTTTGCTCTGTCTCTGATGGCTGCTGGAAAGTCCGCCCGTGCCATGAAGGTGCTGAAGGAATGCATCCAACTGGAGCCCGATGATGCCACCATCCCGCTCCTGGCAGCCAAGCTTTGTGTGGGTTCCCTTCACTGGTTGGAAGAGGCTGAAAAGTTTGCCAAAACTGTCGTTGATATAGGGAGATAAAACATCGGAATTCAAGGCCAAAGGCTACCTAGCTCTGGGGCTCATGTATAGTCTGCAAGCCACTGACGCTTCCTTGCAGGCAATACAGGAGGTCCTGCAAAGGAAGGTGCTGCTTGCATTTCAGAGGGCCCACAGCCTGTCACCTACAGACCACCAAGCAGCTTTCTACGTGGCTCTGCAGCTCGCCATCTCCAGACAGATACTAGAAGCTCTCGGGTATGTCCGTCAAGCTCTTCAACTCCAAGGTGACGATGCCAACTCCCTGCACCTCCTCGCTCTCCTGTTGTCAGCCCAGAAACACTACCATGACGCTTTCAACATCATTGACATGGCCCTGAGTGAATACCCAGAAAATTTTATACTATCTATACTAAATATAATCTCTGTGTATCTAAAAAATCTGATTATCCTAAATATAAATATGACAAACATATATGACTATTGATTTATAATTCTCAACCTCTTCGAAGAGCTGTAGAAAATGGCCTTCAATCTAACCTAGAATTCCATGCCAACGAGACACAATCACTCCTGACAACACCGCTCTACTCCCGAGAGAACGTTGAGCACCAAAGACACTCGACTGGGAGTTTGTCTTCTTCTTGGAACAACTGGCCTTCAGGCAAAAGAAAAACCCATACCTCAACTACTGACAAAGATACAAAATATCCATAAGTGGATAAAACATGATTGTCTTATCTTGCCAAGACAGGGTAGGATAGTTCTAAAAAAGTTTCTTGCCTTTGATAATGGTATGTCAGTTATGTTAGGCCTTAGCCAAAGCTGGTTTCCTCAACATTGCAAACAAGAGTTTGGGTGATTGCCCAGGTAGTCAGTTGTCTCTGTCATTTGTTGTGCATTTTGGAAATTTCTCATTTGTTCTTCCTGGTTGCTTAAGTAATATTACTTCCCTTCTCAGATCTTTGATGGAGTTGAAGATTAGATAATTGTAGTTACTCTCTACATTATTTAGACTCCTTGTAATAGAATGCTTAGCAAAACTTTTGTTATATGTTTCTTGCTTAGTATTATTTGTAATTATATATTTATTATTTATTCCAATTGTATATAGTTGTATTTGGTTTGGTTCTGCCTTATTTAGACCAAAAGGCGAGATGAAGGGGAATCTCAACCAATCACCTTGTTTGGTGTGTTTGCCCCGGGGCCCCAAATAGCCTATAAAACCATCTGTGTACGCTTGTTTGTTCCCTTTTGTTTCCTGCTCTTCGCTGGAACCCTGGTTTTGTAAGCTCTATCTTTATTAAAGCTGAATATATTATATTAAGCTAGCCTGGTTAATTCTGTTTGCCGTTCGTTTACGCCGCTTTAGTCATGAAGCTGATTGACACAGTTCCAGCATAGGTGAGTCAAATGCTAAAATCACCAGAGTCCTTTCTCTCACTTTCAGTTTTGATCTCTGTGTGTTGCATGCTTGGGGGAGGGGGGGCTTTCTACATTATAATTCATTTAATATCTTTTCCCCAGGAAATTTTTTTCTCAGTTTCCTTATGAAAGTTCTGGACTTTTTATCTCTCTCACTTTTAGGGAGATAATTTTATCTGGCCCTATTCAGAACTCTTTTATATGTCCTGGAGATTGTGATTACTTCAAAGATGCTAGAAACTCTCTTTATAAGACCATGACTTAAGGATCATCTTGGTGCATCTGCCCCTGAACAAACTCAAACAGGACAATTAAAACAACATAAAGAACTAACTGCGAAGCTTGGAAGCAGATCATAGGTCTCCACTTACATTATGTTTAGAGGTTGCTGACTAAGTAACATGCTAAAAAGGGGGTATATGAAGGGTATGGCCCTAGTAAATTAGAATATCATTAACAGGCTAATTAATGAATAACTCTTTGTACTCTAAGAACTGACAGTACACTATTCAAGACATGATGATTCACCTGAACTGGCTTTGATATTTTCTGTTTACCTAGCTCTTTGAAACCGCAAACACTGCCAGCCTGGAAAGAGGTTGTTTTATATTGAGTATGCTTGACCTAACAAAATAGTCTAATAGAGTCTTTAAAATATGGTCATGGATATGGAGACCCGAAAATGGGAGCCTATTCTATCTTGTCTGAAGGCTTTGAATTAATTGACATACCCTGACCTAGGTGTGGTTACTTGGTGTTATGGACATTAAGATGGCCCATAAAGGTAGATCCACTCCACCCTGACCAAAGGACAGAGAATTCAGGAATACTCCTGCTCCTTTTGAAATAGAAAGTTTGACATAGGGAGACATTGCTTTCAGGATACTTGGTCTAGGGTGTGCTTACTGCCTAAACCACAGAATGCTTTTCTCAAGAAATAATGATCAGAGCAAGTAACTATCCTAATTGTCTTTTTATCACGTTAAAGCAGTCTTTTGTCTTCTTCCCTCATTTTGCATTGTGGTATAAAAGTGTAAGGAAATTAAAGATGGGCAGACTCAGAAGTCAGAGCTGAGTATGCAGGAGGGCATGAGTGGCTCTTCTGATACTATTCTTTCCCTGTGTTTATTTCTTATCTCCTCCATAAATTTTCTAATCCTCATGACTGTTAAGAATTTTCCTAATGCAAGCTTTCTGAAGACACAAAAATCCCAATCAAGCCAAATCACAACAAGCCAAATTAAAAATATCCAGGCCCTGAGGGGGAACCAGGAAGCCACAAACGCGACCAATGGGGGAAGAGAAAAGAGACCATGCGTGGGAACTTTCAGGTGAACCAATTTAAAAAGACTGAGGAGTGGTCAAGATTTTGGCAGACTGTCTTGAAACTCCTCTGGGGAGGAGTCAAGATTTGGCAGGCACGGGGACAGGGCCTCCAAAGATGGAGGCCAGAGACCAGGACTTGAGACTTACATTCCAGACCGTTTGTATAAGGGGACACAGGAAGCTGAGGTAATATTTTGACTAACATTTAGACTCTCTTAGGAAAAAGGGGCATTGACTCAAGTCTGGCTACTTCCTGCGGGCATGGGACGACATGGGGAAGGGGAGAGCTGGGTGTTGGTTGGTCTACGCTCAGCGAGAGGTGTGGCTGGAAAGGCATCCTGTGTACTGTCATCCCAGAGATGCCAGGCATCTGTTCCTTGGGGAAGGTAAGAAGGCAGGTGTTGAGGAAAAAAATATTGTTATCACCAAAGATGATTGTGCCAGGATAAGGAGCAGGTAGGCCCTTCATTGTGGCATCTTGGAAAACTGGAGGGTGGAAGGTCCTGTCTGCTGGACAGACCAAGTGTTCTGAGTAGGTGCCCCCTTGAACCTGAAAAGATGGTACCAGCATGGGTGTCCCAAGAGCTTTGCAGCTGAGGGGGTGGTGAGGATTACCATGTGAGGTCCTGTCCATCAAGATTCAGGAGACCTAGGAGTTAGATGTTTGAGGAGTACTCTGTCCCCTGGGGAGAGTGGGGCAGGTTTAGGAACATTAGGGTCCACTAGTGTGGGGGCAGGTAGACAACTGTCAGTGTGTGAACGGAGAAGGGACCTTAAAAGGGAGAGGTAGGGTAGGTACCCCGCCAGTGGAATTTGAACTGGGAGGTGATGGTTAAGGAGAAAGGGCTAGCCATAAAGCAGTTCAAAAGGGCTCAGGACCATAGGAAAACATGGGGTAGCCCTGAGGTGAGTAAGGGCAATGGGGAGAAGGGAGGGCCAAGACAACCTGAGTTCAATGGAGAGCTTGGTTAGTTGTTTGATGAGTCCATTGTCCGTCTGGATGGTTCATGGGTCACCAAACCAAGGAATGATGTTGCTCAGGAATACCTGAGTCACCACATCTGCCATTTCCCTGAGGGCTGGAAATGTTTCTATCTATCCTGTAAAAATGTCCATGGCTCAGTGGTTAAGAGATCTGGCTGCTCTTCCAAAGGTCCTGAGTTCAATTCCCCTCAACCACATGGTGGCTCACAACCATCTGTAATGATATTTGGTGCCCTCTTCTGGTCTTCAGGGATACATGCAGGCAGAGCACTGTATATATAATAAATAAAAATTTTAAAAAGTGTCCATGAATGTTAAGAGATGAAGTTTTTTATGAGTAGGCATATGAGTGAAATCAACCTGGCAATCTTCACCCGGTTGGTATCCACGAAGCTGGTGTAGAGACAGACATATGTGGAGAGTCCTCTGTGGGTTGGCCTGTTCACATGTCTGACAGGAGGAGTAAACCTGTAAAACAGAATCTTGGAGATGAGTGGAGTCAAAAAGGGGCTCTAAGAAGTGGAACAGAGCTTTGGGGAAGCAGCTAAAGATATCTTGACCCAATAAAGGTGCTGGGCAAGTAGGTATCACTAAGAAAGAATGAGAGAAAAATTGTCCTGCAAGAATGTAGGGCAGTGGCAAAGTTTTAAGTGGGGAGGAACAGGTCCCATCTACCCCCATAACTGAAATTGGTGAGGGAACATAAGGCCCAAGTGAGATGTTAGAACAGAATAGGTAGCTGCCGTGTCGAAAATAAAAGTAATGGACTTACCCACTACCTGAAGCTTTACCCTAGGCTTGGATAGGGTTACAGGTTTACCAAGTCTGGGCAGCATCAATCATCTGCAGGGCTGAGAAGGTTGAAGGCTGGCACAGTTTCACTTGCCAATGTTGGTGAGGCTGGACCTCCATGGAGTGGCATAGAGGACCAACCCGCATGGGGGCATTGTGATTTCCAGTATCCAGGTTGCTGGCAGATAGGGCATAGTCTCAAAGGAGATGTAGTGCAGTAAGTTCTTGGGCCCAGCTTTTCTAAAGTAATTTTTTGTTGTTAGCTTTTTTTTTGGTAAACAGGGTTTCTCTGTGTACCAATCCTGGCTGTCCTGGCTGTCTTGGAACTTGCTTTGTAGACCAGGCTGCTCTCAAACTTATAGAGTTCCATCTGCCTTCACTTCCCAATTTGTTGAGATTAAAAATTGTGTCAGCACTGTCCAGCTCTTTTCTGATATACTTTTAATATACCAATGTGCTCCTTAATTCCCAACTTATTTTGACAAATGTAAAGGCTGGTGTCTTCTCTAGCCTAGAAATAAATCACCTCTCCATCTGTGCCAGGTGAGTAGTGCCAGGAAAATGGTGCAGGGCAGGTGTCTATCCAGGGGCACACGCTCCAGCCTCATAACAGTGACTGATTGGAAAATGGAGTCTCTCAGGGAAAGGGACAGCATTAAAACCTCAGTGCTTTACACAATATTTAGAGGAACTCAGAGCAGGACACAGCCTGAACCACACCTACTTCTGCACAGAATAATCTTGTTTCTCATGCCCTTCTGTTTGATGTGTTGGATCCTGTGGTTCCTTTCTCTGCACTAACTAGAAAAACAGCTCTGGACTGAGGTCAGGCTGAGCTTTGGCCATCACTTGCATCTGTTTTACATTTTTTTCCTTTCCAACTGTAAAGTTTTATGTCCCGATAAGCCTCTCTGCCAATGCAATAATCCAAATCAGACCAAATCAAACCAAATTAGAAAAAGTTAAGGTTTATTGGATGCCAAAGCTCCTAGATTGCCCTCCAGGAAAACAAAGATGGGGGGAAAGGGGGAACCGGAAAGACGACTGCAGCAATTCACAGGGAAGGGGCCTTGAAATGGAACTTTCCACCAAGCATTCCAGACTCCTTGGATATATGGATGCCAGGGGGCTGGGGTGATACCTGGGACCAAACATTCCAAACTCTGGATATAGAAGTTCCAGGGGACTGGGGTCTCCTTTCCAACCAAACACTAACTACAATTTCAGACAGGCATAGTGGCATGTACTTGAAACTCCAGCAGCACCCAAGAGGCAGAGAGAGATCTCTGTGATATCTAGGCTAGCCTGATACACATAGAGAACTAGTTAGGACTGATGGGGAACCTCTGTCAGCCAATGATCTTTAAGAGGTGGGACTAGGTTAGGGCATGGACTTTTCGGTACTTTGAGAAAAATGCCGGCTCACCCAGAATTTGCTCTCTCTGTGGTTTCTTCACTATACAGCTGAGGTTGGACTTCTCTTCTTTTTTCAGGAGTTTGCCCATTATAATGAAGAAAATATAATTGGTTTCTATTGGAGTTAGCCTGGGATTCTTTGACTCCTGTCCGACAATAGGTGGTGCCCAACGTGGGGCTTGGGGATTCAGAAAACCTGAGGCTCCAGCCAGCCACTACCGGGCTTCATGTGGTGTATTTGGGCACTGACCATCCCTGCACTGTGGCTCTTCAGCAGCCTCTGGCCTCAGTGGCCTCTCGTAGCTGTTCTGGATCCAGCTTCCCCAGTGTACCATGGAAGTGGAGGTAGGGAACAGGCTTGCCCAGGTGTCTCTATAGGCATTGCTGTTTTGCTGTCCCTGTGCTGCTGCCTCCCAGTCAGGGATATCTGTGGAGAATACAGTCTATGATTTGAGCTGCATAACTTCTTTTAATTTAAGCATAGTTTTCAGCATCTAACATGCTCAAACCAATTCAAACTGTTCAGCCAGCCACATGGCTACAACTGCGACATCTACTGGCCAGTAACAGTTATTGCACCTACTCAAACACATTACAGGGGAGATTTATAATGTCAGATTTATAATTTATAAAGACAAGAATACCGATAATTTAATGATGCAAGAGTTCAACATCTTTTTTACTTACACCATAGATTGTATTATGGAAGGTTTATGTGATTTGCCTTCTACATCCTTATATTTGATTCTACAAATTAGCTTTGACTTTTATATTTTCTCCTTAAAAATATTTTCATAATAAAGCCATGAATGAGGCACCTTTAGAAATGATAGTCCTTACAGACCGCTAATGACCAGCTGAAAGGGAAAATAAGCACTCAGGAAAAGGATATGACCAATTTGACAGACAAAACACAGTCAATAACAGAGGGTGCTGAGACATTGTCTAAGAGAATTCATGCTGTTGAATGTATTAATCAGAATCCATTGAACAGTTATGATAGATTGACAGATATGGTGTCTCTCAAAAGAGGTAATATCTTCCCTATAAAAATTATGTTCAAGGGTGAGACGTTATCTTTACTGAACAGTAAATCCTCAATGAGAACATTAGAACAGAACACCAGACAGGAGATCCAGACTTTACAAAAGGCAGTGGTAAAAAGATTTGACAAGACTGAGGAATTTATGGAAATTGATGAGCAGGGACAAAAGCTACAAAGACATCATTTAGCCTCATCAGTAGGTACCAAACTTTGAGATGGCTTGCCCAGAGTTCTAAATGCCTATCACGTGATCTCCTCAGAAAGAACATCTGGCACTAAGAACCATAAGGTAGTTGAAGAATTTACATGGGAACCAATATATATGACTGATCAAAAAGAAATTAAACAAGCAATAATGGCTTATGGCCTACATTTGCCCTTTGTTAGAGAAATGGTCAAAACCTGGGCTTCAAGCGACAAAGCTACCTCACACAAGTGGCTTCAGTTAATCTCAGCAGTCCTAGAAAATGAACCACAGCTGCTCTGGAAGTGTTATTGGAGAGAAAAAGCATAAATTTTAGAACAACAGGGAAAAGCAAAAAGACTTGAGATTTCCCAAGATCAAATACCCGGCAAGGGACATTACTCGTTTTTCCCATGACATTTATTGAGCTCTACATTTTTCTCTGCTCCCTCCCTGCCTCTCCCCTCCCCCATTTAATCCTCCCCCAAGGTCCCATGCTCCCAATTTACTCAGGAGATCTTATCTTTTTATACTTTACTTCCCATGTAGATTATATCTAAACAAGTCTCTCTTAGTGTCCTTGTTGCTGTCTAATTCTCTGGGACTGTGGTTTGTAGGCTGGCTTTCTTTGCTCTATGTTTAAAAACCACCTGTGAGTAAGTAAATGTGATAATTGTCTTTCTGTGTCTGGGTTACCTCACTCAAAATAATGTTTTCTAGTTCCTTCCATTTTCCTGCAAAATTCAAGATGTAGTTATTTTTTTCTGCTGTGTAGTAATCCATTCTGTAAATGTACCACATTTTTTTTATCCATCCTTCAATTGAGGGGCATTTAGGTTGTTTCCAGGTTCTGGCTATCACAAACAATGCTGCTATGAACATAGTTGAGCACATGTCCTTGTGGCACCATTGAGCATCCTTTGGATATATACCCAAAAGTGGTATTATTGGGTCTTCAGAAAGGTTGTTTCCAAGTTTCCAGAGAAAATGCCACACATTTTGGATTTGGTACAATCCAAAGGGGTTGTACCAGCTTGCATTCCCACTAGCATTGCAGAAGTTTTCCCTTTTCCCCACAACCTCTCCAGCATAAGTTGTCATCAGTGTTTTTGATCTTGGCCGTTCTTACAGGTGTTCGATGGAATCTCAGAGTTGTTTTGATTTGCATTTCTCTGATGACTAAGGATATTGAACATTTCCTTAAGTGTCTTTCAGCCATTTTAGATTCATCGGTTGCAAGTTCTCTGTTTAGGTCTGTACTCCATTTTTTTATTGGATTATGTGATCTTTTGGTTTTGAGTTCTTTGTATATGTTGGAGATCAGACCTCTGTCTGATGTGGGGTTAATGTCAAGAGATCCTGGATATTTAGATGCTGAAAGAGAAAAAAATATTCAGAAAGGATAACCAAGAAAAAAGGAATATGACTTATAAGACAGGTGATTAAAATGTATACATATAAATATATATTTATAAATATATAGAGCTGGCTTTGGAGCTGTACAAGGGCTATTCTTCTTTAAATCCAAGCATGTTATTTAAAGAAAAATTCAGAGTTTCTGTCTCATGTTAAGAGCCAACTGATATGGGACAGAAAGAAGAAAGAATTTAGGAAAAATTTTACTTTCTCCCTGCTTATTTTGTCTATATCATATTTTTCATTGAATGTATGTCCATATGAATAATGTTTAGGTTTTCCACAATGAACAGTAATTTTTTTTACAGATACTTTTCCTGCAATAATCTTTGAAGTTTCCAGGAAGAAGATGGGGCCCCACAGCAACGACTCCACCTGATTAATATGACATTATGATGCTGCTAGCACTACTATAAAGACCAGTTTGGGGGTACTAGCTGCTGAAATGGTGCATATTCTCACAACATTCTGGCCAGAATTCCAAATAAGAACTTTGGAAAAATCCTATCAACTACTCAAAAATCATTTGCAATTATACTCGACAGTAATCTTAAAACTTAACCATTGCTTTTCTTTTACAGGATCTTATAAAAAAAAAAACCAACACCCCCATGACAGCTGGAAGAAATTCTAAAAGACAATTTCCCCTCTCCCAAAAAAGTTGTTCCCAGAATTAGGGATACCATTTAGGGGTTGATTATTACTTGTATAAGGTAGAGGGTTGGGGTGGAAACTAAGTATGCTCAGATATCTAAAAAAATGGATAAAAAAGATTTAAAAATGGTAATAGGTAATTTAGTGTGAACTTATTCACAATAATAATAATAATTAACAGAGTGAATACTTGTGAACTATTATTTATGGACAATTTACATTGGTATAATTTCTTGTATATTGATACAAGTTCAAATTATTTTGTTATTTCTATTTATAATATTTGCATGCCTATGCAAAGTTATTTTGTCAGATTGTATACATCCATGTTTTTACCTCTATATATTGATACAATTTTTAGAATGTGTTATCATATTGCATTATATATTTCTACCTTTAATCAAGATACTTCTACATTGTTTATATTTTGAAGTCATTGTCCTCATTTATTGCACAGTTGTTTATAGATTGTTTAATATTTTGATATGAAATTTTAGTCTTTAAGTTATACAGGTATTAAGCATTTTAGGTCAATAATTATTCATCTTTGTGAGATATATATAACTATATATATATATATATATATATATATATATATATATATATATATATATAGTTAGGTTATATTAATTACCTATATAGGTTCTTTAGATACATAGAGATTGTACTCTGTATAGATAGGTAATCTTCAACCACTTCAAGAATCTGCAGAACATAGCATTTAAATAACTTGGGGTTCTGTTGACATGAGACATGATTGATCCTGACAGCATCAATCTATTCCTGAAAGAATGTTGACCAGCAGTAAAGAAATACTCTTTACCACTGAATCATCTTCCCAAACTCTCCAAACTGCCTTTTAAATCTTCCTTTCTAGGTCTGGAGGAATGGTTCAAAGGGAAAGAGCACTGGCTGCTCTTCCACAGGTCATGAGTTCAATTCTAACAATCACACTCAGAGATGATGGCTCATACACATCTGTAGTGAGATCTGATATTTATTCTTTCATATATATGTGTGTGTGTGTGTACATATATATGGAACACTATGTATATAATAAATGAATAATGTTTTTTTAATTTTTTTATTGAAAAAAAATTTCCGCCTCCTCCCAGCCTTCCACTCCTCTCCCCCTCCCCCCACTCCTCTCCCCCTCCCCCCACTCCTCTCCCCCTCCCTCTTCAGTCTGAAGAGCAATCAGGGTTCCCTGCCCTGTGGAAAGTCCAAAGTCCTCCCCCCTCCATCCTGGTCTAGGAAGGTGAACATCCAAACTGGCTAGGCTCCCACAAAGCCAAAACATGAAGTAGGATCAAAACCCAGTGCCATTGTCCTTGGCTTCTCAGCAGCCATCATTGTCCGCCATATTCAGAGAGTCTGGTTTTATCCCATGCTTTTTCAGTCCCAGTCCAGCTGGCCTTGGTGAGTTCCCAATAGATCAGCCCCACTGTCTCCGTGGGTGGGTGCACCCCTTGTGGTCCTGACTTCTTTGCTCATGTTCTCCCTCCTTCTGCTCCTCATTGGGACCTTGGGAGCTCAGTCCAGTGCTCCAGTGTGGGTCTCTGTCTCTATCTCCATCCATCGCCAGATGATGGTTCTATGGTGATATGCAAGATATTCATCAGTATGGCTATAGGATAGGATCATTTCAGGTTCCCTATCCTCAGCTGCTTTAAAAAATTCTTTTTAATCCATAATCAAAATCCTGTCTGTTAGTCTTTCCTATATAGTGCATAATCTTGTGGGATTTGTTTTGTTTTCTAAGGTACTTAATTCTTTTTTTAGATTTATTTATTATGTATACAATATTCTGTCTGTGTGTATGCCTGCAGGCCAGAAGAGGGCACCAGACCACGTGGTTGCTGGAAATTGAACTCAGGACCTTTGGAAGACAAGGCAATGCTCTTAATCACTGAGCCATCTCTCCAGCCCCAGGTACTTAATTCTTAATCTACCCAAAAATTTTTTTGCAGAGAATGGTGGGAAATATGAATTTTTAATGTATATATTCTCCATATTTATATAATTCCAAATTTGCTTCATAATCCCTTTGGAATCTAGATTAGTTGTTTTTTACTCTTACCCATTTACTTTGCCATACAAAAATAAAAATTACAATAATTCCATAAAGCATTTCATTCTCAACTCCATAGTAAATTATGCTAAGTGGGGATAGGTGAGTGTGGTCCTGGAAAAGCTCAGTCTACATTGGTTCCAATGTCTCTGTGTGAAAATATAGCACATTCTCCATGTCATTCTTTCCCTAGCCTTTGTTTCTCAGGATATCTGAGTATTTTTTCTGCAGTCCATAGCTGCCTGGAGTTTACAGACTCCATCCTTGTTCATCCCTGGAATATCACAAATGTCAGTGAGGACTTTGCAGCTCTTCCCCAACAGCCTAAGCAGGGGCACACTGACTGGGATGGATCAGCAGAGTGCCTGGAGTCAGCTGTCTTCAAAACTCCAGAGCTGGAGGTTCGTTCCTCTAATTTTTAGTAACTAACTCAGTCGGTATCTTCTGCCTCAAAACTTTCTACTTTTTCTCTTTTGTTTGTATTTGTAGGTGGGGATGATGACTGGCTACAGCTAATCTATTCTACTGAAAAACAGTGTTTCATTCTACTTGAATGCTTTCATTTACCTTTTTTAAAAAAATATTTTTACCAACAAATTAGCTCATCAACATGGGGCCACATCTTGTGGTCTGCCACTGTGACCCTTGGGGAACTGCACCTCAGCATTTTACCTAAATCATAACACTAGTATAATTTGTATTTTATATTACTGCAAAAACCTTAACAAATAAAATTACTGTTTTCATTGTGATTAATTGTGCATGCACAGCTTTTACATGCCCTGGGTGTTGTAACATGTCGGGAAGAGTGGCTGTCAGATAGATGACTATGGGAAATGAAGCCACCACCACCAAGCAGAGATGCTGATAAGGAAGTCTACAGCTTCCTGCTTTCTGCTCCCTCATTCACTGTGATGTGAACTGAACTACTCTGCAATGTCTTTCCCACCAGGAAGGTCCTAACCTTCTGAAGCAATGAACAAATAAGTCCTTCCTTCTTTAAATTGCTTCTATCAGGTGATTGGTCTCATTGACACCAAAGTAACTATTATACCTGTCTGTTGGGGAGGAGTGATCAATCCAGCATTAATTTGCTAGTTTATAGCTACAAGAGCCATTGAGGATCCAGAATAATTAACAAAGAAATAATGAGACAATTGGCTAGAACTTCTGGCTCACTCCCCCTGCCTGCTTTCTCGATTTCACTTTCTCTCCACTTGCTGGTGCCAATTCCAGGTGCCTTAGTTAGAGTTTCTATTGCAACAGTAAAGTGCTATGACCAAAAAGCAACTCGGGGAGGAAAGAGTTTATTTGACTTTACTTACATATTGCTGTTCACCACTGAAAAAAGTCAGGACAGAAACTCAAACACAGCAGGATCCTGGAGGCAGGAGCTGATGCAGAGGCCATGAAGGGATGCTGCTTACTGATTTGTTGCCCATGACTTGCTCAGCCTGCTTTCTTATAGATCTCAGGACCACCAGCCCAGGAATGGCACCACCCGCAATATACTGGACCCTCCCCCATTGATTACTAATTGAGAAAATGCCTTACAATTGAATCTTATGGAAGCATTTCCTCAGCTGAGGCTCCTTCCTCTAGTGACTCTAGCTCGTGTCAAGTTGACACACAAAACCAGCCACTACACCAGACATGGATTTGTTTTTCAGAAAAAAATAATCAGATTATAGGAAAGTATGTTTCCTGATTGTTGGCCTTTACTGTGTATCGTGGGAAGTTGCTTTTGAGGTCCAGAAACTGACAGAAAAGTATAAACCCAGAGAACATTCACATGGGAATATTTTCTACATGATGCTAGGCAGCCTCATGATTTTCAAATGAGTGTTATTTCGAGTCTGGGACTGTGCATGAGAGGCAGGAGCTGTGGTGAGATAGCCCTTTCCTTCACACTGTCATAGAATATATTTAGCAGCTCATATTGAAAAATGCCAGCTTTAACTATATCTAATGTTGAAGAGGAATGTTCCCAATGAGTTCCTGGTATGGCATTGTTCACCTTACAAGCAATGATGATTGAGGATTTTTATTATATATAAAATTTTTAAAAAGAAAACAATTGTCTTTTGTCTGCAGGGTCCCTGGCACAGCAAGGGACCCTGTTCCTGTGCCAGGATTTATTCAGAGGGGTTAGTGTGTGCCTGCCTGGCTGGACAGTCCCAGGAGTGGAGTGTGGGCCCCCTCCAAATCCTCTAAACGTATTGGCCATTCAGCGGGGCATCTCCCTGGCTACTGGCTTCCTCAGTTTACCCCTTTCCATCTGCTGGGCATTAGAATCCCCCAAATCAGCCTGCTTCAGTGTGGGTATTAGGGTAGCCGCAGCCTCATAAAGAGTTAGGCACTCCAAAATATATAGAGAACTCAGGAAACTAGACTTTAAAATGCTAATTAACCCAATTAAAAAATGGGGCACTGATCTGAACAGAGAATTCTCAGCAGAGGAAGTTCAAATGGCCAAAAGACACTTAAGGTCATGCTCAACCTCCTTAGCGATCAGGGAAATGCAAATCAAAACAACTTTGAGATATCATCTTACACCTGTCAGAATGGCTAAAATCAAAAACTCCAATGATAGCCTTTGCTGGAGAGGCTGTGGAGGACGGGGTACCCTCATCCATTGCTGGTGGGAATGCAATCTTGTGCAACCACTTTGGAAATCAGTGTTTCGGTTTCTCAGGAAATTTGGGATCAACCTACCCCTGGACCCAGCAATACCACTCCTGGGAATATACCCAAGAGATGTCCTATCATATGACAAAAGCATTTGTTCAACTATGTTTATAGCAGTATTATTTGTAATAGCCAGAACCTGGAAACAACCTAGATGACCTTCAATGGAAGAATGGATGAAGAAAGTATGGAATATATACACACTAGAGTACTACGCTGCGGTAAAAAACAATGACTTCTCGAATTTTGCATGCAAATGGATGGAAATAGAAAACACTATCCTGAGTGAGGTATCCCAGACCCAAAAAGATGAAAATGGGATGTACTCACTCATAATTGGTTTCTAGCCATAAATAAGGGACACGGAGCCTACAATTGGTGATCCTAAAGAAGCTAAGTAAGAAGGTGAACCAAAGGAAAAACATATAGTTATCCTCTTGGCTATGGGAAGTAGACAAAGTTGCCGGGGAGAAAATTGAGATCTTGGGGGTGGGGTGGGATGGGGGTAAGGGGAAATGGGGAGAGAAAAGTGAGAAGTGGAGAATGGGGGGAACTTGGGGAAACAGGATGATTGGGATAAAGGAAGACTGGATAGGGGAGCACGGAAGCACAATTCTTAGTTAAGGGAGCCACCTTAGGGTTGGCAAGAGATTTGAACCTAGAATGGCTCCCAGGAGCCCAAGCCGAGATCCCCAGTTAGTTCCTTGGGCAGCTGAGGATAGGGAACCTGAAATGACCCTATCCTAGAGCAATACTGACAAATATCTTGCATATCATCATAGAACCTTCATCTGGTGATGGATGGAGATAGAGACAGAGACCCACACTGGAGCACTGGACTGAGCTCCCAAGGTCCCAATGAGGAGCAGAAGGAGGGAGAACACAAGCAAAGAAGTCGGGACCACGAGGGGTGCACCCACCCACTGAGACAGTGGAGCTGATCTATTGGGAGCTCACCAAGGCCAGCTGGACTGTGACTGAAAAAGCATGGGATAAAACTGGACTCTCTGAACATGGCGAACAATGAGGGCTGATAAGACGCCAAGGACAATGGCACAGGGTTTTGATCCTACTTCATGTTTTGGCTTTGTGGGAGCCTAGCCAGTTTGGATGTTCACCTTCCTAGATATGGACGGAGGGGGGAGGACCTAGGACTTACCACAGGGCAGAAAACCCTGACTGCTCTTTGGACTGGAGAGGGAGGGGGAAAGGAGTGGGGGGAGGGGGAGAAGGGTGGGAGGAGGGGGAGAAGGGTGGGAGGAGGGGGAGGGAAATGGGAAGCTGGGAGGAGGTGGAAACTTGTTTTTTTTTCTCATTTTCTCAATAAAAAAAGATTTAAAAAAAGAGTTAGGCAATGTTTCTTCTGTTTCTATATTGTGGTATACTTTGATGAATATAGGCATTAGCTCTTCTTGGAAGTTGTGGTAGAATTCTGAACTAAAATCATCTGGCCCTTGGCTTATTTTGGTTGGGAGATTTTTGATGACAGCTTCTAATTCCTTGTAGTTTATATTATTTAAATTGTTCACCTGGCCTTGATTTAATTTTGGTATGTGGTATTTATCTAGAAAAATGTCCATTTTTTTATGTTTTCCAATTTTGTGGAATACAGGTTTTTGTAGTATGATCTAATAATTCTTCAATATCTGTTGTTATTTCTGTGAGATCCTCACTCCTTATTTTCAAAGGAACAAGAAAGAATTTCCTAGCAGAATGTTTTAAAATTAGAAACCCAGACTAGCTTCCTGTTCCTAGAAAGATAGTGGCCTTCCCTCTCCCATTCGGGAAATTCCAAAACACAAGGACACATGGACACCTGGCTGGTGGAGACGGGTAAAAATGGCCTGATTCAGGGGCAGGGCAGCCTTACTCTGAAAACAAAGAACAAGCTGAGGAAGCAGGATGAGAGAGGGAGCAAAGACCTTGCACCCATGCCAGTCCCCCTACCTCGATCATCCAGAAGGGCTGCTTGTGACTTTTGCCTTAAAAACTAACCCCACAAAGGAACTTTTAACTCCTCTCTACCCTGCTATGAAGGGGTGTTAGAGACAGATTCTGAACTAGTTCATATTACGCTAACAATAAAACCTTGCTTATTGAGGTCTGGGCTTCTCTGGTTTCTGGTGGTCTCTCTGGGGTCGTAATCTGGGCACAAAAATGTCCTCCTTTTCATTTCTGATTTTGTTAATTTAGATATTCTCTCTCTGTCTCTGTCTCTCTCTGTCTCTCTCTCTCTGTCTCTCTCTCTCTGTCTCTCTGTCTCTCTGTCTCTCTCTCTCTGTCTATCTGTCTGTCTGTCTGTCTGTCTTTTGATTAGTTTGAATAAGGGTTTGTGTATCTTGTTGGTTTTCTCAAACCAACCAGCTCTTTGTCTCATTGATTGGTTGTATTGCTTTTTGTTTCTATTTTGTTGATTTCAGCCCTCAATTTGATTATTTCCCGTCTTCTACTCCTACTGGGTGCATCTGCTTCTTTTTGTTCTAGAGCTTTCAAGTGTGCTACTAAATTACTGATGGTGAGCTTTCTCCACTTTTTTTGTGGGCACTTAGTTCTATGAACTTAGCACTGCCATCATAGTGTCTCATAGGTTTGGGTATGTTGTGCCTTCATTTTTTGTTGAATTCTAGGAAGTCTTTAATTTCTTTCTTTATTTTTTCCTTGACCCAGGGGTGGTTCAATAGTTCACTGTTCAATTTCCATGAGTTTGTAGGATTTCTGAGAGTAGTGTTAAATTCTAACTTTAAACTGTGGTGATCTGATAAGATACAGGGTGTTACTCCATTTTTTTGTATCTGTTGAGGTTTGCTTTGTTCCTGAGTATGAGATCAATTTTAGAGAAGGTTCCATGAAGTGCTGAGAAGAAGGTTGATGTGGGAGTGTCATATATCAATCTGTTGATTTCATTGGCTAAGCAATAAAGGAACTGCCTCGGCCCATTTCATTGGTTAGAAGATAGGTGGGAGGAGTAGACAGAACAGAATGCCAGGAGGAAGAGGAAGTGAGGTCAGACTCCACAGCTCTGCTCTCCGGAGCAGACGCCTCAGGAGAGACGCCATGCTACCTGCTCCAGGGAAGACGCACGCTATGAAGCTCCGACCCAGGATGGACTTAGGCTAGAATCTTCCCGGTAAGCGCACCTAGGGGCGCTACACAGATGATTAGAAATGGGCTAAATTAATATGTGAGAATTAGCCAGTAAGGGCTAGAGCTAAGGGCCAAAGCAGTGTTTAAATGAATACAGTGTCTGTGTAATTATTTCGGGGCATAAGCTAGCCGGGCAGGTGGCTGGGGGTTTTGGGGACGCAGCCCTGCCGCCGCTCCATATTACTACAGATGGCGCCCAGACGTGTGGCCAACTGAATCCACAGAAAGCCTGAAAAAGCTTGGGAAAGAGTAAAGCATGTTTTATTGATAGTAGCAATTTCTTGGGTCTACTCTGCTTGCTAGAGGCAAGCAAGCGCTCTCATCTAAGAGAGGCTTCCTGACTCAGCTTCAGCTGCAAAACCTGCAGCTCATTAAGAGGTCCTGCCACGAAACACTTAAACGGTGTTGATGAAAAGCTGAACGCATGCTTTTCGGTTTTCAGCCGTAGCAGGAAAAAAGCTGCGCTGTTTAAAAATGCCGGCTTTCTGGGCCATCCTGCCAGGAATCTGACTGTTTGAGGCAGGAGGGCCGGCTACCGAGAGAGATTTTGAGTGTTGTCTGTTGTAGCTTGCTGGCTGGCAAGGACCTTGAAATGCTATAAACATGGCTGCAGCCTGTATATCCGCCATGAGGCTGGAAAGCTAAGGAATGGACTGGATCTAGCTGGCAAAGCCACGCCTTTAGTCCTACTGAGATTGCTTGGTAAACTAAAGACTCATGTGGTCAGAAAAACAGAGAGAGATACAGTAAAGAGAGATTCAAAGACAAAGAAAATTTCTAAATGGTTTACTGTGTGTTAAAAATATATGCAAGCTGAAAGTTAAAGTTCTTAAAGCAAAAAACAAAAAAAGGAAGAGAGTTGTTGTGTGTCTTAGTACACACCTTTAACCCCAACACTTGGGAGGCAGAGGGAGATAGACCTCTGTGACTTCAAGGTGTGGTAGCACACGCCTTTAATCCCAGTGCCTAGAAGGCAGAGACGAACAGATCTCTGTGAGTTCAAGGTGTAGTAGCAAACACCTTTAATCCCAATGCCTGGGAGGCAGAGACAGGCGGATCTCTGAGAGTTCAAAGACAGCCTGGTCTACAGGGTTATTCCAGGTCAAAGATATACGCTCAAAAAGCAAAAAGTTAACCTAGGAATGTCACAGCTTAGATTCTTAAGCGCCTAGTGATTTAAAGGCACAAATCAAAGTGCTCCTGGATAGTAAAAAAATTGAAGATTCACAATAGGACAGATTCAGACCACTAAATGAGTCACACTGTTGGATGAATATACGTAGGCTTGGGAGAGAGAAGAAAAAGAATATAGAGAATAAAGTTAATGTTAAAAAAAAGGTAAAGTCTTTAAAGAGACAGAGTACAGATAGTTAAGAGATTAAAAGAAATAAAGAAATATAAGCCGCGTAAAGATGGAAAATTCACAGAGAGTCTGGATTATGTACATTGTGTTTTCTTTAAAATTTTTGACTGTGAAGGAGCTAAGTACAGAGAGACATTTCATTACATGGGCTGCCAAGCTAAACCAGAATGGATATAAGGGTATTACGATTTCAGAATTTGGGCCTAAGGATATGATGCTTTGGAGAGAGTCTTCTTTTGTTTTCACAGAGGATGAGACTCTATGGATTTCTTCTATTCCGATTTGGTATGATGGACCACGTCCTCCTGAAGGGTTGCTGTGAACATCTTCAGAAAATTGCCTTGCTCAACTGCCAACTGAGATAAACCTGGCACACAGGTTACACCCTAAATAATCTGATTAACGACGCCCCCATTCAGCAGGAAGCAGTTTGGAGAGAAAAAACTGCGCCCATGTTCCCAAATATAGTTTATAAATGTTCTTTTACATTTAAAGGGGGATATGATATAGATATGAATAATTTGCATTAGTATAGATTTTGCTTTATTTATAGAGATTTAAGGTCAATTTTGTTATATGTATAAATGTTTCTGATGTAACTTTACTTGATAACTGTTTTGTTATATGTAATTTTGCTATGTTAAAGTTAAAGCCTTCCTTTTTTTGTTTAAACAGAAAAAGGGGAAGTGATGTGGGAGTGTCATATATCAATCTGTTGATTTCATTGGCTAAGCAATAAAGGAACTGCCTCGGCCCATTTCATTGGTTAGAAGATAGGTGGGAGGAGTAGACAGAACAGAATGCCAGGAGGAAGAGGAAGTGAGGTCAGACTCCACAGCTCTGCTCTCCGGAGCAGACGCCTCAGGAGAGACGCCATGCTACCTGCTCCAGGGAAGACGCACGCTATGAAGCTCCGACCCAGGATGGACTTAGGCTAGAATCTTCCCGGTAAGCGCACCTAGGGGCGCTACACAGATGATTAGAAATGGGCTAAATTAATATGTGAGAATTAGCCAGTAAGGGTTAGAGCTAAGGGCCAAAGCAGTGTTTAAATGAATACAGTGTCTGTGTAATTATTTCGGGGCATAAGCTAGCCGGGCAGGTGGCTGGGGGTTTTGGGGACGCAGCCCTGCCGCCGCTCCATATTACTACAGAAGGTATACCCTTTTGTGTTTAGGTGGAATGTTCTATAGATGTCTGTTATGTCCATTTGATTCATGACATCTGTTAGTTCTCTTATTTCTCTGTTAAGTTTCTGTCTGGTTGACCTGTCCATTGGGAAGAGTGGAGTGTTCAAGTCTCCTACTATTAGTGTGTGGGGTTTGATGTGCCATGTAAGCTTTAGTAATGTTTGTTTTACATATATGGGTGCTCTGGCATTAGGGGCATGAATATTCAGGATTGAGACTTCATCTTAATGGATTGTTCCTGTTATGAGTATAAAGTGTCCTTTTCCATCTCTTCTGATTGATTTTAGTTTGAAAATCTATTTTGTTAGATATTAGGACAACTACACCTGTTTATTTCTTAGATTCATTTGATTGGGAAAACTTTTCCCAACCCTTTACTCTGAGGTAATGTCTGTCTTTGAGGTTGAGGTGTGTTTCTTGTATACAGCAGAAGGCTGGATCCTATTTTGTATCCATTCTCTTAGCCTGTGTCTTTTGATAGGTGAATTGAGTCCACTGATATTAAGAGATACTAATGACCAGTGGTTGTTAATTCCTGTTATTTTCGGTAGTAATGTTTGCATATTTCCCTTTTTTGGCTTTTGCTGGTGGGAGGTAATCTATTGCCTGTGTTTTTGTGGGTGCAGTTAGCTTCCTTGGGTTGAGGTTTTCCTTCTAGTACTTTCTATAGATTTGGGTTTGTGGATAAGCATTGTTTAAATCTGATTTTGTTATTGAATATCTTGTTTTCTCTATCGATGGTGATTGAAAGTTTTGCTGGGTATAGTTGTCTGGGCTTGCATCCTTAGTCTCTTAGTGTCTACAGCATATCTGCCCAGGACCTTCTGTCTTCCATGGTTTCCATTGAAAAGTCAGGTTTAATTCTGATAGGTCTGCCTTTATATGTTACTTGACCTTTTTCCTTTGCAGCTCTTAATATTTTTCTTTATTCTGTATGTTTTGCATTTTAATTATTATATGGCAATGGGACTCTTTTTTTGATCCAGTCTATTTGGTGTTCTTTAAGCTTCTTATACCTTCATAGGGATATCCTTCTTTAGTTTTGAGAAAGTTTTCTTCTATGATTTTGTTGAATAAATTTTCTGTACATTTGAGCTGGAGTTCTCCTTCTTCTATCCCTATTACTTTTAGGTTTGATCTTTTCATGGTGTTCTGGATTTCCTTGCAGTAATATGAGCGGCGGCGGGGCTGCGTCCCCAACACCCCAGCCGCCTGCTCGGCTAGCTTATGCCCTGAAATAATTACAGGGAAACTGTATTCTTTTAATCACTGTTTGGCCCATTAGCTCTAGCCCTTACTGGCTAATTCTGATATCCCGATCAACCCATTTCTAGTAAACTGTAGCACCGGTCTTACCGGGAAGATTCTAGCCTAAGCCCATCCTGGGTCGGAGCTTCATGCGTGCATCTTCCCTGGAGCGGGGAGCATGGCGTCTCTCTCTGAGGCGTCTGCTCCTGAGAGGAGAGCTGTGGAGTCTGAGCTCACTTCCTCTTCCTCCCAGCGTTCTGTTCTGTTTACTCCTCCCACCTATCTTCTAACCAATGAGGACCAAGCAGTTTCTTTTTATTTAACCAATGACCTTCCTCCATCATTTCCTGGATGTTTTGTGTTAAGAAATTTGTTGGATTTAGTGTTTTCTTTGACCAATGAAACAATTTCCTCTATAGTATCAACACCTGAGGTTCTTTCTTCTGGCTCTTGTATTCTGATAGTTATACTTGCCTCTGTAGTTCCTGTTCATTTACACAGATTTTCCATATCCAGAATGTCCTCAGTTTGTGTTTTCTTTATTGTCTCTATTTCAGTCTTGAAGTCTTGAACTATTTGCTTTACCTGTTTGATTGTTTTTTCTTGGGTTTCTTTGAGGTATTTATTAATGTCTTCCAATTTTTTGTATGTCTTTTCCTCCATTTCTTTAGGGTAGTTTTTCATTCCTCTTTAAAGGTCTCCATCATCTTCATAAAGTTAGGTTTAAAGTCATTTTCTCCTGCTTCTTCTGGGTTAGGATGATCAAGTCTTCCTGTTGTGTGACCACTGGGTTTTGGTGTTGCCATGCTGCTTTTTAGGTTGTTGGATGAATTCTTACATTGATGCCTATCCATCCTTTCCTTCAACTGAGGCCAGCAGTGACTTTGAACCTTGGTCCAATTCTTGCAGTGGCTGTCTCAGTCTTTGGGAATTGTTCTAGCTCTGCTCTGTAATGTCAACATCAGTGTCTTAGGGAGCAATAAGGTCTCTCTATGCCTGCTCTTCTGGGCTTCCCTCCTGGTTCATTCTCTTGGTCCTCTCTCTTGGTCTCCTCAATGTTGTAGCATGCTGTGTTTCAGAGTTCCACCAAGGTTGCAGAAGGATAGGCAAGTATGGGGGCAGGATGGGGCTGGTAGCTTGTGGAGTCTGGTGGATGGGGGTAAGTATTAGGACAGCCTACCTGCAGGAAACTCTCCTGCTGACTGGCTAGAGAAGCCAAGGCAGTTAGGAGAGGGGCCCTAGGTTTTCTCCCACTATAGATGTCCAAGGGCATGGGGTGTCCCACCACTTGGCTAGTCACTCACCTCTTGGTCCCCTCAGTAGTGTAGCAAGCTGTGTTTCAGAGTTCCATTGTGGTTGAAGAGGACAGGCAAGTTTGGTGGCAGGATGGGGCTAGTAGCTTCATGATTAAGGATTTTTAGCAAAATTTCCTGAAATCAAAAAATTTTTCTCTTCATGATGAGAAAAACTGTCAGCTGGTTTTGATGATGTGACGAGCTTTGGCACAGGCTGTTCAGAGGAATCCAAAACCAGGCTGCATGCATCAGAACCTACTTGCTATTATGGTTTGAAGGAGAATGGTCCCTATAGACTCATGTATTTGAATGTTGGTCCTCAGTTGGTAAAACTATGTGGGAAGGATGATGAGGTGTGGCCATGTTGGAGGGGGTGTGTTGGACGGGAGGTTGATGAGCTCTGAGGTTTCAAAAGCCCACTCTTTTCCCCAATGTTTCTCTCTGCCTCTTGTAATCTCTCTCAGTTACTGCTTCAGCTCCCAAATGCCTGCCTGTTGTGATGCTCCCCACTGTGACACTCACGAACTCTAACCCTCTTGAAAACTGAACTCCATATTAATTGCTTTTTTTATAAGTTTCTTTGGTCATGGCAATAAAATAAAATAAAAAATAATTATAAAAACTAGCTATCCAAACTTCTCTTTAATTACGCAAGTTCCTCATCTTTAAAATGGGGAAATGAGAAATGAGTTATGACCACAAACAGGATTTGAAAATAAAAGGACTCTGGTGGTGAACTTGGGTTGTCAACTTTGACATGCCTGGGAAAGGAAGCCTCAATTGAAGAATTCTCTCCACCCGATTGGCCTTGTGGGCATGTCTGTGGGCTATTTTCTTGATTGCTAATTGATATAAGAAGCCTGGCCCACTGGGTGGTAGTGTAGGGTCTGGGTATGCAAAGACGTGAGAGTGACAGGCCAGGGCACTGGCAGCACTGGGGCACCACCAAAGGGGGAAGTGAAATTAAGGGAAGGGAAGCAAATGAAAGCCCGGGAGGAAATCTGAATCATTCCAAGGCACACAAGCTAAAGGCACAGCTAAGAGCTGGGGGAGGAATAGAACATTTAAGAGACAGAGCTTATGGAAAGTCATTGCAGGGTATGGTCTCAGAAGGGATGCTGAGACCCTTGTCTCTTCCATCTTGCCCTTGTCTCTTCCATCTTGCACTTCTTGGCCCTGAGGAACAGGTTTGCTCCACTACACACTTAAGATACATGTGCTGCTCAGCACAGGCCAAAGCAACAGGGTCAGCTGATTGTGGACTGGATGGAACCTCCAAAGCTAGGAGACAAAAAATCCTTTTCTAAGACAATTAGTCTCAGGTATTTGTTATAGTAACCGAAGATGACTGGCCACGGATTGAACATGTAAAGACATTGAGAGAGAAGAAAATAAAGCAAAAAGCAAAAGGTAGCTAAAAAGAGGCCTGCCTGGGTTCTGTCACTCACTACTAGACTCTGGGTAGACACAACTTTGAGTAAGTCCAAAAGAATGGAGCTAATTCAGGATGTTCAAGTTGTGAAGCTGCAAGCATCTTCCAGTTCCTAACAGGGGAGAAGGAATGTACCCTTTGATCATTCCTTTCTCCAAGACATCAATTGTTACTTTGTACTCAATTTGCCTTACATAACCAGTCCCTCCCTCTGTGCAGCTAAATAAAGAAGAGGAAGCACAGAAGGCGTCGGTTACTGGAAGCAGCACCTGATCTGAGCAATGAGAACAGCTGACAGCACAGATAACTGTGAGGCCTGGCCTCTCTCTCCAGTTTGACTTCGTGACCAGTTGAACTTCCTTTTAATCAGAAAGGCTTTGGTTATTGGTAGGAAAATGGTAAGGTTATTGGAGATACTTACATGAGCTTGAGAGAAGGGATTTCATACTCAAAATCAAATGCATCACAGAAAAGCACCACCCCACCATGGGTGATGACCCCCCGAACTACCACCCCATAACCCAGATTCTTAATTCAATAAATATATTGTTGAAGTCAGGCATTGGTGGTGCATGCCCTTCACCCTAGCACTCAGGAGGCAGAGGCAGGCAGATCGCTGTGAGTTAGAGGATAGCCTGGTCTACATAGTGAGTTCTAGGATAGCTGGGACTCCTCAGAGAAATTCTGTCTCAGAAAAACAAAACTACAGCATAAACAAAAACAGAAAACAAAACAAACCACCAAATAAATTGTTTATACTGTTCAATATTTGGTGTGTTGTTTAAACGCATTATCTGCCTTAATCCATCTGATCCTTAAAACAAAGCAACGAGTAGATCTTGTTTCTCCATCTCATGGATTCGATGGATCTCAGAGGTAGGTGACCAGGCATTCACTAGAGCTTGAGCTCTGGCCGTCAGTCCCCAGAGCACTCAAGCCCTGTCCTACAGTCCCAGAAGGGCAAGGTCAGTGCTCATTCTCCTGAGATTTTCAGGAAGGTAAAACGATAGCAGCCTTCCTCCAGAGGCTGGATAACAGCCTCACCATGGCTCTGAGGTGATGCCCAGAGGGTGAAGCAGAAGCTGAGTCTCTGTTATAACAGAGACATTTATGGAGGCAGAGGCAGACAGATCTTTGTGAGTTCGAGGCCATCCTGGTCTACAGAGTGAGTTCCAGAACAGCTAGAGCTATGTAGAGAGAGCCTGAAGAGAGAGAGAGAGAGAGAGAGAGAGAGAGAAAGAGAGAGAGAGAGAGAGAGAGAGAGAGAGAGAGAGAGAGAGAGAGAGAGAGAGGAGAGAAAGGAGAGAGAGGAGAGAGGGAGAAAGGAGAGATTTCTAGCAATTTAAATTTTATGCACTGTATTATTGTATTTAAAAAATAGTAAAAATGTGCAAACAATGTGTGCCGATTAGAAATGTAAAAGAAATTCAGGATTTTATGAGAGCCTGCTCATCATTTATCCTAGCAATTGTTAAGCAACTATTGAATAAAAGAGTCCATGTGTTAAAAGATAGTTATTACAAAGTTGTCAAAACATTTTCAAAACTGAAAAATAGAAAAGGTGAAAAGTTCAGATGCTAACAAGAAACACTGACCTCAAAACCACAATAAAATTGGCCATTTTGTCTGAATTATTTGATTCCTCCTACACATGTAATTAGGGAACAACACAGCTGGCTTCAGCACAGTGAATATTTATTTAATGAAGGTTGTGGTTTCACCACGTTGATCAAAGTGTAATGATGGCTGGGCTGAGTGCATAAAAACAAGGACTTTGCACTTTGACATTCTGGCTGGGAATTGGCTCCACCAGTTTCTTCCAATGTGAGATTCCTTGTTCCTCATGAGTCACACACAGGCTGAGATAGTGCTTCCTGCTCCAGGATATTTGACCAACAGAGGTAATGGATCAAAGGGGCCCGGCACGCACAAAACTGTGAGCAAATGTTAGATATTATCACTATGAAAGGACACACACACACACACACACATATATATCCTGGCCATCCACGAACTCACTATATACACCTCGTGGGCCTCGAACACACAGAAATCCACTTGCCTCTCCCTGCCTAGTGCTGGGATTAGATGCATGTGACACCATGCCTGGAAAATATCTATATACTTTGGATTATGTGGATGAGATCTTTAATTTTTTTTTCCTCTTTCCATTTCTATGTCTGGCCTCTGTCTTTGCCGAGGCGCAAACCTTCCTTAAACACTAAACCTTCTCCGCAAAAGAAGCTTGGAGAACAGCAGACTTCAACACTGGCACAGCAGACCATGTTCTACTCTGAAGGCATGCAGGGATGTGGCAGGGATGGGGGGACTCACAGCTCAGCACAGACCTGCTCTAACACTGTCTTCTGTCTAGCTCATCTCACCAGGCCCTGGTGCCCTACATCCGGAATCTCTTTGGTCCTATTTCTGTGGTGAAATAATAATCTCCATTAAAGAAAAAAAATGTGTATAGGATAAGGCAGGGCATTGAGGGCTGATGCCGCTGATGCAGGATGTCACCCAATGCTACCTCATCTTCATACTGTCTCCAGTCCTCCCAGGTCCCTGTGGCCTCCAAGTCTCTGTCTCTGGTGGTGTCGTTCTCTGTATGGTTCTCCACTCAGTTATTCCAACAGGCTAGCTGGTTCTCATCTTGTAAAATATGTTATCTTTTGTTCACTGTTATTTTTCTTCCAACTCCCTTTTTTCTCTATTTATTGCTTTAATGTAATTTCAGAAGGGTAAGACAGAAATAAATGCTAAAGTTCAATTTTTCATTTTACAACTACTTTTGGGTGCTTAGTAAATTGTATAGATATTCTACAGACTCACTTCTGTGGATTCCAAAATATTTTGCAATTGAGAAAGTATTAAAACTTCTATTTGTGTTTTATCTTACCCTTTAAAATCCAGTGTTTTACAATACACACAGTATATTGGCATTGGAGCAAACAATAGATTTAGGAAGGAGGATTCAAAAGTGCTACATCAATGGAGGTGGTCAGACATCTGAGGGAAAATTAAGAAAAACGGATTGATCTATCACCATGCACAAAACTCAAGTCCAAATGGATTAAAGACCTCAATATCAGTCCAAACACACTGAACCTGATAGAAGAGAAAGTGGGAAGTACTCTACAGCACATGGGCACAGGAGACCACTTTCTACGTAAAACCCTAGCAGCCCAGACATTAAGGGCCTCATTGAATAAATGGGACCTCCTGAGACTGAGAAGCTTCTCTAAAGCAAAGGACACTGTCACTAAGACAAAAAGGCAACCCACTTACTGGGAGATCTTCACCAACCCCACAACTGACAAAGGTCTGATCTCCAAAATATATAAAGAACTCAAGAAACTAGACCGTAAAAGGCTAATCAACCCAATTATAAAATGGGGCACTGAACTGAACAGAGAATTCTCAACAGAAGTAGTTCAAATGGCCAAAAGACACTTAAGGTCATGTTCAACTTCCTTAGCGATCAGGGAAATGCAAATCAAGACAACTTTAAGATACCATCTTACACCTGTCAGAATGGCTAAAATCAAAAACACCAATGATAGCCTTTGCTGTAGAGGTTGTGGAGAAAGGGGTACACTCACCCATTGCTGGTGGGATTGCAAACTTGTGCAACCACTCTGGAAAGCAGTGTGGCGGTATCTCAGGAAATTCGGGATCAACCTACCCCTGGACCTAGCAATACCACTCTTGGGAATATACCCAAGAGAGGCCCTATAATACAACAAAAGTATATGCTCAACTATGTTCATGGCAGCATTGTTTGTAATAGCCAGAACCTGGAAACAACCTAGATGCCCTTCAATGGAAGAATGGATGAAGAAAGTATGGAATATATACATATTAGAGTATTACTCAGCAGTTAAAAACAAGGACTTCTTGAATTTTGCATACAAATGGATGGAAATAGGAAACACTATCCTGAGTGAGGTAAGCCAGATCCAAAAAGAGGAACATGGGATGTACTCACTCATATTTGGTTTCTAGCCATAAATAAAGGACATTGAGCTTATAATTCGCTATCCTAGAGAAGCTAAATAAGAAGGTGAATCCAAAGACAAACATATAGTCATCCTCCTGAATATTAACCTTCATCAGGCGATGAAATGAGACAGAGACAGAGACCCAATTTGGAGCACTGGACAGAAATCTCAAGGTCCAAATCAGAAGCAGAAGGAGAGAGAGCACGAGCAAGGAACTCAGGACCGCGAGGGATACACCCACACACTGAGACAATGGGGATGTTCTATCGGGAACTCACCAAGGCCAGCTGGCCTGGGTCTAAAAAAGCATGGGATAAAACCGGACTCGCTGAACATAGCGGACAATGAAGACTACTGAGTACTCAAGAACAATGGCAGTGGGTTTATGATCCTACTGCACGTACTGGCTTTGGGGGAGCCTAGGCAGTTTGGATGCCCACCTTACTAAACCTGGATGGAGGTGAGCGGTCCTTGGGCTTCCCACAGGTCAGGGAACTCTGATTGCTCTTCGAGCAGATGAGGGAGGGGGACTTAATCGGAGGAGGGGGAGGGAAATGGGAGGCGGTGGCGGGGAGGAGGCAGAAATCCTTAATAAATAAATAAATTAAATAAAAAAGAAAAACGGATTGAGTTTCATTTCCTAATGCAGGGAAAACCTGTGCAATCCAAAAACCTGTTCTACTTTAGCATCACGGTGGTCATCCTACCATATTTGCAATGAGGAAAATTAAATACATTCTTGCAACTACTGTTAGGGTATTTCTCATCTTTTGGACCCCAATATCTGTGGTCTCCTACAACAGATGTTCTGAGGAAACAGTAGACTTGCACATGGGTGAGGAAGGGGCAAAAACAACCTTCAGCCTCCTTGGCTAGTAGGCACTGTGGTAGTTTGAATGAAAATGGCTCCTACAGGCTCCTGGGAGAAGTACTATTAGGAGGTGTGGCCTTGTTGTCTTTGAGCAAAAAATAATTTCTCCATGTATTTTATAGTCATCAGGGGATAAAAACAAAAAACAGTTTTAGGTTAAATGTTTTTTAGCCATTATTCTTTCCTGCCTCCATGGCAAGTTGATTTACAAACCATCTCGTGTATTCATTTGATTTTGTCAGATGACCTAGGGAAGACGACACTTCCAACTGCAATGTTAAGAATAGTTTATCACATGTACTCACTCAAAGGCGATTTTTAAATATAAAGCAAAGAAAACCAGCCTACAAACCACAATCCCAGAGAACTTAGACAACAATGAGGACCCTAAGAGAGACTTACACAGATCTAATCTACATGGGAAGTAGAAAAACACAAGATCTCTTGAGTAAATTGGGAGCATGGGGACCTTGGGGGACGGTTAAGGGGGGAGGGAGAGGCAGGGAGGGGAGCAGAGAAAAATGTAGAGATCAATAAAAATCAATTAAATAAAAAAAAAGAATAGCTAAGCCAGGTCGCGGTCCCAGCACTGGGGAGGCAGAAGCAGGGAGATCACACTGAGTTCAAGTCCATCCTGTCTACAGAACAAGTTCCAAGATAGTCATAAAAACATAGAGAAAACCCATCTTGAAACAAACAAACAACTTTTTCTGGTCCAGCTGGGCATGAGAGTACACACCTTTAATCCCAGCACTTAGAAGGCAGAGGACAAGGGTTTCTATACATTCTTTGCCAGCCAAGACTACACAGTGAAACTGTATCTCAAACAACAGAAAGAAAACTACTTAGTTTATTAATTTTTGGTTCAGATTTCTTCCTGTTTCTTTACACCTACTCTTTTGTACTAGGTTTTCCAAATCATGGTTTCTCTGTGTCACCCTGGTTGGGATCAAAGGCGTGTGTCACCACACCCAACACAAGAGTTTATTTTTAACTTTCCATCATTATTATCAGTGGTTGCTCAGCAGTGAGACAGCATTGAACCCTGCTAGAGCTGGCTTTACAGTTCATCTGCCGAGCCACCTAATCCTCCTCCTAGTGTGAGAAATAAATGAGCTATAATGTTACGCCATCCAGTTACTTTCCTGGTCTGATTATATTCTCTGAGCACCCTCATAAAACTCAGTTGCAGCACTCACCATCACTAGTAACCATGGCAATCGTCTTTCCCCTGCAAATTAAGTAATTACAATTCCAGCTTTATAAAGTCACCCCCTTGAGTATGATTCATGTGAGTCAGATCATCCTGGGGTAAAAACTTAAGATTCAGCTGTTCAACCTGCTGATCTCAGGACAAGGTCCTGAGCCCACACTCCAAGGTAGTCCAAGGACTTTGCTCGTCGGAGAACATAGAGAAAACAGCTGGCTGCATCCTCTGCTATCGCATTAGCTACACCAAAGGCTAATGTTTCCAGCGGCTCATAATCAGAAAGCCTCAGAATTTCTCAGGAGGGTTCGCTTTCCAATAGTCTTGAACGTGTGTTGTCCAAACAGAGGAGAATTTCAAGATCAGATGGTGGAATTCTGAAGAAAAACTCAAAACAGCGGTTTTCAGCTACAGCTGCATAATAGACTCCTTTGGAGCGCTTTCTAAAGCTGCTGTGTCCTGCACCATACACTTGACCAGGTGAAATAAGGAGGTCTGGGGCTAGCACCTGGGTGTCTGCATTATAAAAACTGATCTGCAACCCGAATTGAGCAATAGGCATGCCATCTACAGGTAGAAGGGAGGGTCTGCATCTCCTGCTAATGGGGAGTTGCCAGCAAAGAGGAGCAACAAGAAAGAGGGACGGTAAAGCTAAGAGTGAGTCAAAGTTATAGAGAAATAAGGAGGTGGTTCTGCATAGCCTGGCTGGTGGTTGAACTTGCACCTTCTAGGAGATAATGTATCTTTGTTTGAGTGCCACGTGATGTTGTAATTAGGAGCGGTGGGGCTGCATCCCCAGCACCCCGCCACGCGCACGGCTAGCTTTATCCAAAATAATTACACGGAAACTGTATTCTTTTAAACACCGCTTGGCCCATTTCTATCTAGCCTCTTCTACGCTAGCTCTCGCAACTGGACTAGCCCATTTCTAATAATCTGCTGTAGCCCACGAGCTGGCTTACCAGGAATGATCTTAACCTGTGTCTCCCTGGAGTGGGAAAATCATGGCGACTCCCTGACTCAGCTTCGTTCTCCCAGCCTTCCGTTCTGTTTACTCCATCCACCTAAGGGTGGGCCTATCAAATGGGCCTAGCAGTTTCTTTATTGCTTAACCAATGAAATCAACAGATTGATATATGACATTCCCCCATCAATGTGACATTAACTTCTCAAACTTATATAATGTTAATCTGACTCCAAATCACAGAATCAATCAGTTACTTGGATCTTGTTGCTTTGTACTAGATTTTTTTCATGAAAAGCAAAGCCTACTCAGAAATACAGACCATCATCATAAAAATAAAATCTCTCACTGTTAAGGCTCACTGGCAGCTTGAGGCCTCATATACAGGGGTTAAAAAGATAGACTCAGGAGTCAAGATTTTATTATTATTATTATTATTTTGTCTTTTCAGGAGTTGGGGCAGGTGGATCTCTGAGTTTGAGGCCAGCCTAGTCTACAGAGTGAATTCCAGGACAACCAGGGCTACACCGAGAAACTTGTGTTGAAAAACCTGTCTTGAAAAACCAAAGGAAAAAAGGGAAGGAGGGAGGGAGGGAGGGAGGGAGAGAGGGAGGGGACAAGGACTTAGCATCCTGAGATGACAAGGAATCCATTAACTCTACCACAGTCCACAGTCTGCTGTTGTTCAATCAGATTTGTGGGTGTCTGGTTTGACACCAGCAGCAACTGTAGCCTTGATGAGTAGAATCCAGTATTCATCTACACAAATATCCAGTTGCAAGTGACAGGATTAATAAATAATAAATAGCTTAAGGCTTCTGATCTCCTGACAACTCAGGTATCTCTATGGTGAATTACCCAGGACAACTGCACTGAACACAGCAGTCCTTGAGTCCATGGGTGGTTGATTGTCCTAGATTTCAGGTTTCCCTGAATATGTCCTACAGAAAACTGCTAGTTACCTCGCTGTGAAGGGAAGCTGACTCTGTCCCTGTCTTTCTGGAATCCTTTCTAGCCTTTCTACGAGCCATCTCAGAAAAGCCAGATAGACAGGCCAATGGGGCACCTACTCCCTCGATGCCCGAGGATTCAAAGTCAGAACTCAAGATGTGTAATTTAGAATGCTGTCTCATTAGCTAGCTGTTCAAACTGAACAAGTCATTTAAGAGTAAGGCCCATTTCTTCTTAAAATTATGATTAATTTTTAAAGTTAGTGTAGGACTCAGCCATGATGAGTCCTTAATAGGAACAGTGGGACGGAGTCATGAGAAGCCTAATGGAGGCCTGAGTCTCAGTAGTTTACTCTGAGGCAATATCTGGTTGCAGGAAGGACCACTAACTGACATTAGCTAGGCACCACATAAGAACACACCATCCAAAGGAAATTCCTAATGTTTCAACCATTGTAGATAAGATTACCTGCCAGCATCCACCAGGACGCCCCTAGACAAATGTCAGCCAATCAGGGTTCCTAAACCTTGGCAATCCCTCACTCTCACCTTTACTACTATAAAACCCCAAATTCTAACAGAGCTCGGGGCTCTCCCATTATTCCAATATGTTGGACACATGGAGAGACCAAGTTTGAAAACTTGTATAAAATAAAGGCTCTTTTCTTTTACATACAGGATTGGGTATCCTTGTTGGTTCTGGGGGGACTTCACGGATCTGGGCATAACATTAGCATCTGAAGTAATGGGTTTTATTGTGGCATTTTCATGCATATATACTATTTTATTTAGTTCTAATTCATCCCCCTTTCCTATTGCTCTCCCCCATCCCTCTGTCTTCCTCTTGCTGGCCCCCTAAACACCCCCACTTCATGCTTTCATGTCTTATATATTTAATTACCATCTCTCTCTTTTTATCTCTTCCCTCCCTTAAGAGCTCTTCTGGGAGCTAGAAATGGCTTAGTGAGTAAGAGCACTGACTGCTCTTCCAGAGGTCCTGAGTTCAATTCCTAGCAACCACAGAGTGGATCACATCCATCTAAAGTGGGGTCTGATGCTCTCTTCTGACATAAAAGTGTACATGCAGATAGAGCACTTATATGCATAAAATAAATACAAATAAAAAAGAACTCATACTCCCAAGACTGTATAAATTGCAAGAGGGACTATCTAGAAGGTCAAAGGCCTGAGTTTGACCTTCAGAACCACATAAACCCAGTATGGTAACGCAAGCCTCTAATCTCTCAGAAGGAGGAAAATGGGGTAGAAAAATCAAGGTCATCCTTCACTACAGAATAAGTTAGAAGGCAGCCTGAGCTACATAAAACACTATCTCAAAAATAATACAACAGAAAGACTTGTTCCTCTCTTGTTCTGCTTTTACAATGCAAACACATACAAATATCTACAAAAACATAATTTAAATCTATGTTCCACTTTAAAGAAAAAGCATGTAGCATCCATCTTTCTGAAAATAGTTTATTTCATTTACTATGTGATTTCCAATTCCATCTACTTCCTAACAAATGCTATGATTGAATTTTTTTAAAAAGTAATATAAATCTTGTGTATATGACAGGTGGTGGTGCACACCTTTAATCCCAGCACTTAGGAGGCACAAGCAGGCAGATCTCTGTGAGTTCAAGGCCAGCCTGGTCTACAAGAGCTAGTTCCAGGACAGCTAGAACTGTGACACAGAGAAACCCTATATCTACAAAACAAATAAACAAAAACAACAACAGGTGGTGCGCATGCCTTTAATCCCAGCACTCGGGAGGCAGAGGCAGGCGGATCTCTGGGAGTTCGAGTCCAGCCTGGTTTACAAGAGCTAGTTCCGGGACAGGTACCTAAGCTACAGAGAAACCCTGTCTCGAAAAACCAAAAAAAAAAAAAAACCCAAAAAACACAACAACAAACCGGTCTTGGTCATCAAAATAAAGTGCACAAAAGGCAAGCGAATAAACCAGAAAATATCCTTAAATGTCATTATTGACCAATGCTGTAATACAACTAGCACTGGTTGTTTTCTAGTCACTGGGACAGAACACCTGACAGAAACCACATGAGAGAGCAAGGCCTTATTTTGGCTCATAGTTTCAGAGGGATTTCAGTTCACTGTAGTGAGACAGCATGGCAGATTTCACAGCAGCAGAAGCACTTGGTGAAAGCTCCTCCACTGAGATTGTCTTGTAAGCAGAGAGCACAGAAGAGCAATAGGGGTGGGTGTTACTCTCAGAGGCCTGCCTTTGACAAGCATACAGGCAAAGTGCTCATACACACAAAATGGAAAATAAAAATTAAAAGATGCGGGGCTGGAAGGATGGCTCAGCGGTTAAGTGTACTTGTTATTCTTGCAGAAGACAGGGGTTCAAATCCTTATACCCACATAGTGACTCATGACTGTAACTCCAGTTCCCTGGGTTCTTATGTCATCTCTGACTTCTGTAGGCACCAGGCAGACAGGCAGTGGACTGGACACAGGTGCAGAATTTTAATCATGGAATTCAGGAGATAGAGGCAGGCAAATCTTTGTGAGTTTGAGGCCAGTTTCGCTTAATAGCAAGTTCCAGACCAACCAAGGCTACACAGTGACACCCTGGCCAAAAAAAGAAAAAAAAACAGGAAGAAAGAACAAAGAAAATGCAAAATAGAATATACAAGGCCCTGGTTTAATTCCCAGAACTTCAAGGGGAAACAAAATCAAATGAAAATCATTATGAAGCAGGTCTTGATGTCATTGGTCTGTAATAGCAATTTAGAAGTAGAAGTAAAGGCAGGGGGATTAAGCGTTTAAGGTCAGTTTCAGCTACATAGACAATTCAATGCCAGCCTGGGTGAATAAATCCTGGCTCAAAATGGAAGAAAGGGAAAAAAGCAAAGAAAAGCATGAGATACCATTTTATCTCAGAAAGATGACTAAAATTAAGAAGACAGGAAGAGCCTGGAGAGATGGCTCAGCAGTTGGTTAAGAACACTGGCTGCTCTTTCAGAAGATCTGGGTTCAATTCCCAGCACCTATATGGCATCTCACAACCACCTGTAACTTCAGTTTCAGGGGGTCCAATGCCCCTCTCTTCCAGCCCCTAAGGGCACTGCATCTGTGTGGTGCACAGACAGCCATGTAGGCAACCAACAACAACAACAAAAAACTCACATGCATAAGACAATAATAAAATTAAAAAAGCAAAAAGAGAGGTGTTGTCTTCGACACCACTGTAGCGAAGTTCTTTCTCTGTCCCACCAGCCAGCTCCCAAATAATGACACAGAGACTTCCTATTAATTAAGAAAACTTGGCCTTATCCTATGCTTGTCCCACTGGCTCTTATAACTTATTTTAGCCTGTTTATATTCCTCTGTTTTATCTTGGAATTTTTAATTTTCTTTCAAACTGTATATCCTGCTTTCTTGCTTCCTCCATCTCTGTCTTTCTGGTCCCTGATATCTCCCCCTATCAAACATGATAAAAATATAAATAAAAATAATATCAAGTTTTGAAATTATTAAAGAAAAAAACAGTAAGGGTAAGGGGGTATGGAGGGAAAAGTGTAAGAGTGAGAGAGATAGAGGGAAAAGGAAAGAGAAGAAAGAGGAAAGTGTGGAATAAGAGAAGGCAGAGGCTCCCTCTTCAGAAGAAGAGGGAAGAAGGAGTGAGAGAGAGATAGAGAGAGAGAGAGAGAGAGAGAGAAAGAGAGAGAGAGAGAGAGAGAGAGAGAGAGAGAGAGAGAGAGAAAGAAAGAGAGAGAGAAATTTTATTCAACTTGCCTCCTTGGGAAGGGGAAGATAGGGAGTGGGCAGAGCTTGTCTGTTAAAAGAGACAGGGTACCCAGGAGACAGGGCAGGCCAGCAGAATTATAGTTATAAAATCTAATAAACCTTAATTTTTATAAATAGAGAAAAAATTCAAACATATGTGGTGAGAGAGAGATGTTGCGATCAGGTCTAAATTACACCCTACTGTGGACAGTGGGTTTTCAAACTGAGCTTTGTTCTCAGATGCTCCATTTACATGCAGTCTTTGGCTCTACTTTGAAGATAGTGGGAAGTATGGACACACACACTGCACCAATTCTCCCACACCACCCGTGCAGCACAGACAGATGAATAATTGATCCCTGAGAGTAGAAAGTGTGCTACCATATACATTTATTGGGGCTAAGTTAGGATTGGAATTTGGACATATTGCAAACATATATGGAAACCAGGCCAAAGAATGTATTGGACACACCAGACTGAGGAAAAGGTGTGACTCCCACACCTAAATCTCCAAAGAGAGAAATTCATGGCCCTGAGGTGGCAGCTACACCCACCAAGCTGTGATCTTGAGGGACTAGGAGTCAGGCAGACTCACTGATAGGCAGACAGATAGGGAGAGGGGTCAAGACTAACTAATAAAGATGGAGAACTGCCAAGATGTCTGACGTTCTCCTTTCCCTCTGGATCTGAGACAAAAGCCTAAAACAAAGGCCTTGTGGGCTTTTTCTCCTGCCAGTAGTGCCCCACCACTGAGGGACTGGTTCAGCACATTCACGGTGGGGACAGGACAAGTGTACACAACAGTGTAGACCCATCAGTCATCCTGTCTTATGTCAAACTGACCAACCCAAAATTAGGAGAAGAAAACCCTCCAGAGGGTTTAAAAACTCCCAGCCTTCAGGGAGAGGCTGAGCTGTATGTGTGTTTTCTCACCTCTCATAAAAGCCATTCTTCAATTCTGTTAGCCAGGGTAGCTCTCCACCACTGTCTCCCCACAACCGCCAAGGCTGATGCTGACCCACCCATTGCCCTTCAATCCTTCAGTGGCTTTCGCTTTCTCTTCTGCAAAAATGTAATCAGGAAAGTTCTGTCCCACTCTTCTCACGTAGATGGTTGTCTCCATAATATGGACAAGCAAAGCTGTACTTGCAGCAAGTTGGCCAGTTGCAAGATTGGGATTCTTATCCTTAAAATGCCATCTTTCTTGGAGGTCGTGGTGCAAGGTTTTCATAGAAATTTTGTGGGAGCAGGGTAGGTGAGGAGGCGGATCAGATGAAGGGTACCCAGACAGCTGCCGATAGTTGGTGCTGTGCTTTCCTGTGCTAGTACCTGCAGATCGTGTGTGTGTGTGTGGGGGGGGGGGGGTTCTGGGTTCTATAAATCCAAAGAAAACTTACAAATGGCAAAGTCTGATGACTGCATTTTTCAGTTCCTTTTTCTAGAAACAGTCAGTTCTACAGCTAATCATTCAGATATAAAGAACGGTGATGCAGTGGAAAGCAATAGAACCCGTTCCTACAGGGATAGATGCCCAACACAGCTTCCACTGGACTTGATTGGACCTCATAGGTTTTCACTGTTTCGTCGGCAGGGTCTCCCTGTGTACCTCAGGTTGGCTCCAAGCTTGTTATGAAGCTGAGGCACTCCTCCTGCCTGGAATCTCAGGCTTGTGCCACCATGTGCTGTCCTGAACAGTTTTAACCCATAAGAAATGATTCAGTTGGAGGGGCCATATATGGCAAAGCTAGAGGGAGATTGATGATAATCCACTCAACCGTGTGACCTCCTAAACTAATGATTTGGAGGGAAAGTACATTTATTTTTTTATTTATGAATATGTTTGTGAGTCTCTCTCTCTCTCTCTCTCTCTCTCTCTCTCTCTCTCTCTCTCTCTCTCTCTCTGTGTGTGTGTGTGTGTGTGTGTGTGTGTGTGTGTGTGTGTGTGACACATGTATACAGGAGTCTACAGAAGCCAGAAAAGGGCTTTGGACCTACAGGAGCTTTAGTTCCATTGAACCATTTCTCAAACCCCTCAAATTAATGACTTCTAAACTCAACTAAAAGTAAGTGGAGCTAGAAGTCTTGGTAACAAAAGAGTTTCTGCACATAAGAAGTAAACAGATGCTTCAGGACCATGCCACCATGGTGTTAGTATTAGACAAATTCTTGGTCAAAATCCTGAGCTCTACAATTTCATTACCTGTGAAATCTCCAAGAGCTGCACACATATACAATGCTCAGAAGCATAATTACCTTACAGTATCATCATGAGGATTAAAGACAATGAAGTGTCTGAGCTCCTGACACTAAAAAACAGAAATCTGGGGCTAGGGGAAAAATGACTTGGTAGTTAAGAGCACAGGCTGTTCTTTAGAGGACCCAGGTTCAGTTCCCAGCATGCATAGCACAGCTCACAACCCTCTGCACCTTCACTCCTAAGGGATGTGACTCCCTCTTCTGGCCTCTGCAGGAACCAGGCACACAAGTGGTACACAGATACATGTACAGAAAACACTTAAATACATATTTTTAAAAATTGCTTAACATCCCATTTCCACCCCACTCTGTTTCCTTCCTTACACATTTATCTTCTGGACACACACTGAGTCTTTCTGAGCCATGGCTAGGACCAAGTTTCCTTTTGGCCTGACAACACATTATTTCACATGATTTAATGAACACATATTAAAGGCCAGCACTGGGGTAAAATCATGACAATGAATTAAGCACAGACCCCTTCTGTCTGATGTGGGGGTGGAAGTAAAGGGAATAACAGACAGAGGAAGAGTTAAAGGATTAGTATACATGCAGAAGGGTCCTGGCAGTCTGTAGATGATATGTGCAAGACAAATACTTTAGTAAACCTGACCAGATGTGGCTGCAGAGATAAGGGAAACCAGTGAGAGCTGATGAAGTATCCTCCCCATCCTTATGTACCATCCAGGCTGCTATGATGATGGAGAAAACATCTACTATACTTGGTAAGAGCTTATCTATGCAGCATGCCATTGGATAGGAGCCATGACTGCCTTCCAGAGACAGGAGAACAGGGTCCCATGCACAAACCTCCTGACTATCCATCTGCATGCTGGTCCCTCTTATTGCCTATCCCAACCAGCCTCTAGTGCTAGCTCAGGCAGAGGTGAGGGTAAGGAAGTTAGTGAGGGTGATGGAGTTTTGTTACCACATTTTCTTTGTTTGTTGGTTGTTTTTTTGTTTTTTGAGACAGGGTTTCTCTGTATGCCCTGGCTGTCCTGGAACTTGCTCTGAAAACCAGGCTGACCTTGAACTCAGGGATCCACCTGCCTCTGCCTCCTGAGCACTGGAATTAAAGACATGTGTCATCACTGCCCACCTACCACCACATTTTCATGAACAGAGATGAATTATTAAGAGAGCAGGAAGGAGAACACATGAGGTCCTAAAATTTGGTCATAAGATTGGAAGGACAGTTCCATTAGCAGTAACTTATTTTTTTTATTTCAAGCATACTTTATTTTCAGAATGTATCATAACATTAAGCTTTGGGCCCATTCTACCATTATACAAACTATAAATGATTGCTCAGCTACTGAGGGTCACATCCATTTTGCCATTATATATGCTACAAGTGATTGCTTAGTGTAGGAGGAGGGCCAGTTTGTTTGTCCCAGCTGCCCAGAACCAGAATAGCCACACAGAAACTGTATTAATTAAATCACTGCTTGACCCATTAGCTTTAGCTTCTTATTGGCTAACTCTTACATCTTAATTTAACCCATTTCTATTAATCTGTATATCACCACTCTGGGTGACCTTATGTTGATGTGATCAATACAATTAGTAATTCTAGTGTTTCAACAGAAACCTGATGTGCAGAGAGTATTTGTCAGTCATCAAAGGTAACATAATTACTAAGGGGAAGTGCTAACTTTTACTTCAGTTTTGGTTTTATTTTGAGACAGTGTTTCATGTGGCCCAAGCTGTCCTCATCCTACATAGCCAAGGCTGTTCTTGAACTCTGAAACTCCTACCCAAGTTCTTGCATAAATCCAGGCTAATCTCTCTTTCTCCCTCTTTTTTGTTTTGTTTTTTTTGTCGTTATTGTTGTTTGTTTTGTTTCTTTTTCTTGACATGGTTTCTATGTAACTTTGGAACTTGTTCTGGAACTTGCTCTGTAGACCATCCTGGCCTCAAACTCACAGATATCTGCCTGCCTCTGCCTCGCAAGTGCTGAGAATTAAAAGCCCTGACACCCTCCTGTAATCTCCATTGTAGTAATAGGAGCGGTGGGGCTGCGTCCCCAGCACCCCGGCTGCCTGGATAGCTTATACCCCGAAATAATTACATGGACACTGTATTCTTTTAAACACTGCTTGGCCCATTATATCTAGCCTCTTCTCGGCTAACTCTCGCACCTGGACTAGCCCATTTCCAATCATGTGTTGTAGCACCCCGAGATGCGCTTACCGGGAAGATTCTAGCCTATGTCCATCCTGGGTCGGAGTTTAATCGCGTCTGCCTCAGAGAGCAGAGCTATTGCCTCTGTCCAGGAGAGGGGAGCATGGCATCTCTGCTCCAGAGCAGAGCTGTCCAGTCTGAGCTCACTTCCTCTTCCTCCCAGCATTCTGTTCTGTTTTCTCCACCCATCTGTGTTCTAACCTATGAGGGCCAGCCAAGCAGTTTCTTTATTTTTTTTAACCAATGACCTTCCTCCATCACTCCATGTGCACAAGGCACACACATGGTACACATACATGCATACATTCTCACACATACATACATACATACATACATGGCAGTTAATATTCATATACATAGAATTAATTAAAAATATAAAAAATGTACTTCACATACACAATGCAATATTATTCAGACCCCTAACTATGTTTTGAAAAAACAACTCTGATATAATCTCTTTCTGAGGTGGCCTTTAGTGGCCTCCTGATAGGTTAAAATCAGCTGGACACAGGGCTGGATGGATTCTCTGTGACTAGAGTGCTTTGTGATTCAAAATCACCTGTAACACCACGGGGTCTGACACACTCTTCTGGCCTCCTGGGCACCTTCATTCATATGCAACCTGCATAAATGTGGCACACATGTACACTCGTGTGCATACGCATGCACACACACTTTTTTTTAAAGGACTCACCTGGATTTAGGATTGCTATTACCTACACCCAGTGATTCTGATCCAGTAGGCATGTGAGTGGACCCAAGAAGGCACTTTTAGCAAGTTCTGAAGTAATGTTGAGGCTGCTGGTCTGGGGACAACATTTTTAAGAACCAATGGCCTAAAAATGAAATCTCTGTTTTGCAGCTAGCTTGGCCACAGAACACTTTTTATTCTGTTTTGCTTTCTTCCTATCTCTCACTCAGCAGAAACCCCTATGGTCCATTCCACACCAGAACATCAGTTTTACCAAACACTGACTGTCCTCTTGCCCTTCTGGTCTTTGTCCTGTATATTTCCTCTTTGGAATATCCCTCTGTCTTGTTCCTTTCTGAGGTGTCACCTACATGGAGCATGAGTTTAATCCTAGCACATGGGAAGCAGAGTCAGGCAGATCTCTGTGAGTTCAAGGCTAGCCTGGTCTACACAGTGAGTTCCAGGACATTCAAGGCTGAGATCCTGACTAATGAGACCCTGTCTCAAAGAACAAACAGCAACAATAAGAATGGCATGTAACAGGGAGAGAGGGCCCTTTGTTCTGTCCCATCTGGATAGCTTATTCCCGAAATAGTCACACAGAAATTGTATCAATTAAATCACTGTCTGGTCATTATCTCTAGCCTCTTATTGGCTAACTCTCACATCTTGATTTATCCCATATCTAATGATATGTATAACACCAAGGGAAAGATTTAGCATGTCGGACCTGGCATCTCCATGGCGTCTCTCTCTCTCTCTCTCTCTCTCTCTCTCTCTCTCTCTCTCTCTCTCTCTCTCTCTCTCTGCTTTCTCCCTCCCAGAATTCAGTTCTGTCTTCTCTGCCTACCTAAGTTCTGCCCTATCAGGCCAAGCAGTTTCTTTATTAATTAACAAGTGAAAGCAACATATAAACAAAAGGACCTCCTACACCAATGGCACCTACCTGGGAGGCTGAGTACAGCCCAGGCTACAACTAGGGTGACGGGGCTCTGGTGCACTCCAAGCCAGGTTGTCTTGGGATCCGCAAAGCTCTGTAGTATATCAGCTGACATTTAGAAGGTCAACCCACCAGACAAGTACATATCTGGTGGAGGTTAAGTTCATGTAGGCATGGCCCATGAAAAACACTGCCTTTGAAATTGCTGGCTATCTCTAACTGCAGATTCTCTTGTGTGATAGCACACTCCCCTGCAGTGTATTTTTCATATGTTGGGCACAGTTTTCCTGTGTGCTCTTAGGAGGATGACTTTTCCCCAAACTGTATATCTTCGCAAATAAAATAAGACGGTCAAACCTTTTGTCCCATACTTCAATAATAAAAAAACAAACTTAGAAGCCTGTTCTCTATAATTACCTCCCTGACAGGATGATTGGGTCAGAGGGAAGTCCTTCTGGAGAGATCACAGGAGGAAGTTTCACAGAGTGGAATTGCTGGTGTCTGACCTTGCTAGATCCTGTCCTTCAAGATTTCTGATGAATTAGTGTAGTATTTCAAGTGTCTATCCTTGGCATATCATCAATCTGTCACCAGAGGTAGACATGATGAAACTTGCTACTATTATCTAGCCAAATGTTTTTATGTAGGCATGTGTAACTTCAAGGAAAGTTCAAGACATGTCATCTGCCATTTTGGAGAATGGGCGGAATGCAGATCATCCAGTCACTATCTACTGGGATTTTCTTCTGTCATAGAGAACTGTTTACGATGAACTGTAACATGACATACAGACTCTAAAGTAGCTTTAATTCTCTTTTTTACTTGTGTCCAGGGACAGGATTAGAAAGATTATAAGAGAGATAACACAGATTGGTGGAATTTAGTTAAGTGTTTAAGAAATGAAAAACTTCAAAAAAACAAAACCAAAAACAAACAAAAAAACCTCCCAAAAACCAGAACCCCTCCAAAAATCAAACAAACAAAAATTACTACATTTCAGGTAACACATATTAGAAAATGTTAGGTTTTTCAAAGGCAAGGTTATTCATCTGTTAAACTTTGAAACAGAACATATTTAAAAATTACAACATAATGTGTGGGGGTTGAAAAGTTTTGGTAGCCCAATAAACCACTCTGCTGATGCAATAATTCAAACCAGACCAAATCAAACCAAATTAGAAAGAGCCTAGGTTTAATGGATACTAAAGCTCCCAGTTAGCCTTCCAGCCTCCCAAAAAAGGAGACAGGGAAGGAAGACTGGAAAACCACATTTTTGTTCTCCGGGGATCAATTTAAATACCCTGTGGGAGTGGTCTTGAGCATCTAGGGAGGGGTCACCATTTGGCAGCCTTTCTCAGATCAAAGTCTGGACTGAGGCAACTCTTAGTGGAGTGGGCTTGGGATGGAACTTTCCACCCAAGTATTCCACACTCTTTCGATATATATATACATACACACACACACACACACACACACACACACACACACACACACACATATATATATATATATATATATATATATATATATATATACATATATATGGATGTCAAGGCCTGGGGTGATGCCTCCACCCAAACATCTCAGACTCTTTGGGTATAGGGGCTCCAGCTCAAGTCAGGCTACTTTCTGTGGGCATTGAATCATGTGGGAGGGGAGAATTGGGAGTTGTTGGGCTCACGCTCAGCAGGGAGTGCGGCTGAAAAGCATCCAGTTTACTGCCATTCTGGAGAGCTCAGGCATCTGTTTCTTGGGAGAAATGAGAAGGCATGTGGGTTTGAGAAAAAATAGATTGTTATTAGCCATATGAATGAGAAGGGCGATTAACTGCCAGAAAGAACGGGATGGAGAAGTGCCCTGGATGTACAGGAGAGGCAAGGGTGAATGAGTGAGACATGAAAGCAGATATGCCCTTTAAAACAGATTTTATTTTCTAGGTAAGTGCTCATTTGAGACTGGAAAGGTGGTACCAATGGTGAAGTCCCAGGAGCTAGTGCAGGTGCTAATTTTATCTGGAGGCTTCTCTAAGTTGATCTGAGCCCAGACAGGAGAAATGACCTGTAAAATATGCTCAAAAATGGGTGGGGTCAAAATAGGTTCTGAGGACTCTTGGTTTTTACCTTACCAGATTTCTTGATACAGCATCAGAGCTTTTCCCAGGAACCTGTAGGTATCTGTAAAACAGCTAGAACAGATTTACATCTTGGTGTCATAGCAAAGGCTATGACTTTAGGTTAAAAGGCATGAACATTTTAGAAGACAATTAAAGGAAACTGGAAACTCTGAACCTCTGAAGATGTATCTGAAATCTGTTAATGTTGTACTATGAAGCCTGTGAAAGAGCCAGACCTGTCTGTGTTTTTCAGAGGAAACTTAACAAATGAAATAATGAGCTACAAGTACCTTAAGTTATCAAGTGTCATCAGACAGATCTTAAAGAGATAAGTAAATGAGCAGAAACAAGACACCAGTCTTATAAGCAGTACTTGCCTTAGCTGCTGAGCCCAGGAGGCCTGGCAGATTTTCCTGTGGGGATAGGGTTTAGTCTACCTGTCTTGGCAGAATGAGGCAATCGATCCCCACGTGTAGTGTTCAGGAAGCTGATGAGGTCGAAAGTAGCTTTTAGCTGTGTGGGTGGTTGCACAGCCGGTCGCATCAGCCTGTCTGGGATCCAGATGAGGGAGTCAGCATCCTGTGGGAAGACACAAGCATATCCTCGTCCCAAGGTTATGAGCACATCTGGCCCCCATCAGACTCCAAACAGGAGTTCTTTCCACATAACTTGCGGAAGCTTAAGTCTAGCCTCTGTGCCCCAATGAATCATGGCAGGGTTTTTTTCTTCTTCATTGGTATTAAGATGATTAATAACAAAAAGAGCATGTGAAAGTAAATGATGAGGAGTAAAATATGAGTTAGCAGCTTATAATCTTTCAATTTGATTTTTTAAAACTTGATGAGCTCTTTCAATTATTGTCTGACCTTGAGAATTATATGGAATTTCTGTGGAATGTGTAATATTCCATTGCTGACAAAACATCTCAAAGGCTTTGAATATATATGTAGGTCCATTATCTGTCTTTATTTGAAAAGGCTTACCCATAATCATAAAAGATTGTAATAAATGCTAAGCAACATCTTTTATAGCTTCCCCTGTGCGTGCTGAAGCATACATATAATGAGAAAAGGTATCAATAGTAACATGCACATAGGAAAGCTTCCCAAAAGAGGAAATGTGTGTAACATCCATTTGCCATAAAATGTTGGTTTTCAATCCTCTTGGATTACGCCCATTTTTAAGGGTCGGTAAACTTGCGGACAGTTGACACAATTTTTCACAATCTGTCTAGCCTGTTTTCTGGTAATCTTAAACATCCTTTTTAAAACCAAAGCATTTTGATGATGCAGAGCATGACTTTTTTGAGCCTCAGTTACTGAAGCTATCACTGCTCTCATCAATAAGTCAGCCATTGCATTTCCATGGGCCAAAGGACCAGGTAGATTGGAATGCCCATGTATGTATAAATTTTTTTCATTATTTGATGAATCATCTGCTATAATTTCTTTAACAAAGGAAGGATGGTGGACTGCCCCGACAAAAGGGTGGTTTCAAGAGCAGGAAATAAATTAATAACATACTTAGAATCTGAATATAAATTTATCCTCTGGGGGAAAGTTTCAAAGGCCAAAATTACTGCATAAATTTCTGCTTGCTGTGCAGAAGTCTGGGCTCCTTCTGCCACCACAGGCTCATGCCCCTCTGCATAAAACACAGCCCTTCCGGAGGAAGAACCATCAGTAAAAACAGCAAAGGCACTAGACAGTGGCTCAGCAGAATAGAGCTATGGAAAAGTTAAAGACACATGTTTAGCAAAATCTATTAAGGGATGCTTGGGATAATGGTATAATATTTGATCTGTATAGCCTTGTAAGGCAAGAATCCAATCCTCATTATTCTGCATCAACATCTCCATTTGTAATTTATTATAAGGGGTTATAATATTTTTAACATCCTGGCCAAATAGTTCTCGAGATCTTTGTCGACCTCTCCTCATTAATAAAGAACACATATATGGACAGGCTGCTAACATTTTTGATTGAGTATGAGGCAAATGTAACCATTCCAAGATACCCCGTTGCCAAAGGCATGCAGTAGGTATATATTCTGTAGCAAAAATTAATAAGCTCCATGGTTGTATATAGTCCAACTGTTTTACCCTTGCTTGTTCCAATGTTTTTTCTATCAGCTGCAAGGCTTTTATGGCTCCTGTAGTCAATGTCTTAGGAGATGGTGGATCAGGATCTCCCTATAATGTAGAAAAAGGGGGACTTAAGGTTCCTGTGGTTATTTTTAAATGAGACCTAATCCAATTAATATCTCCTAACATTTTTTGAAAATCATTTAAGATCCTCAATTTATCTTTTTTTTATTGCTACCTTCTGGGTAGCAATATAATCATTATGAATCCATTGCCCCAAATAGCTTAATGGCTTATTTCTTTGTACCTTTTTAGAAGCAACTATTAGCCCCTTTTGGGTAAGTTGCTTAATGGTTTCTATAAGCATCTCCTCCACTTTTGGTGCCTTAGGATGGGCTAAAAGGATGCCATCCATATAGTGAATAACATAGGCTTTTAGAAACTGTTGTCTTATGGGTAACAATGCTCAATTACAATTTTTTGGCATAATGTGGGACTATTTTTCACCCCCTGGGGTAAGGTTTTTTATTGATATCTTCTAAAAGGCCTTTGAAAATTGGAAGATGGTACACTAAATGTAAAATGATGACAGTCAGATGGTTGCATCTTAATGGTAAAAAAGCAATCTTGCAAATCAATAATAATCAAAGCCCATCCTTCTAGGACTGCTACAGGGGATGGGAGACCAGGTTGCAGGGCACCCATATCCTCCATAACATCATTTATTGCCCTAAGGTCTTGCAATAACCTCTTTTTTCCTGATTTCTTTTTAATAAAAAACACAGGAGTATTCCATGGGCTATTGGATTCTTCAATGTGTCCCTTTTCTAACTGTTCTTGTACCAAATATTCTAATGCCTGTATTTTTTCTTGTGTTAAGGGCCATTGGCTTACCCACATAGGCTCTGTTGTTTTCCATGTAATTTTGTCTGCATATAAGGTATCTGCAGTGGCCCCTATGAAAAATGCTGCTCACTTAAATGATCTGCAGTTACTAATCTCATATTTAAATCTTCCAATAAATCTCTGCCCCAGAGCGAAAAAGGCAAAGAAGGCAGGACATATGGATGTACATATCCCTGTTTTTCTTTTAGTTCCCATTTAAGGGGAACTGTGCTCTGCATAACTCCTGATGCAGAGCCTAATCCCAGAAGGAAAGATCCTGTTTTATGTACCGGCCACTTGGAAGGCCAATCTGAAGCTGAAATACATGTTCTGTCTGCTCCTGTATCCAGGAGGCCCTGGAATTTTCTTCCATTCAATGTAATCATCTTAAAAGTTCGCTCCCCCAAATGCTGTCCTTAGGCCATTACATCTGTTGACCCGAACTGTCCTTGCCCTCTCTCTTGCTTGAGGACAGGGTTTGGGGGATTGATATAAGGTAACAGAAGAAGCTGTGCTACCTTCTGCCCTTTATGTTACTGAATAGTCTCTGACAGTGGTCTCACCATTATCTTAATATCATTCTCTGTATCTGCATCGATAATTCCTGGAAGAACCTCAAAGTTCTTCTGATAATTGGAGCTTCTCCCTATGATTAACCCTACAGTTTGAGGTAGAAGTTGTCCTTTTACAAAGGTTGGCACCAAAGCCATTCCATCCCATTTAGAGAGGATCATGTCCTTGGCACTTGCTAAATTTAACCCTGCATTCCCAGGTGTAGCCCATGGGAGTTCATGAATGGTAAATTTAGGAGCTGATGGATTAAGTTGTGAGGGTACCGAGCTCTCCTATGGTACCCTCTTTTCTTTTTCTCTATTTGTTTCTCCTTTTTGAGAAGGTCAAGGAGATAGCCTTTCCTCTAGTTTTTTGAGTCTTCCTTGTCTTCATCCTTCTCCTCCTTATCTAGAGGAGACCCATCTTTATGAAACTTTGATTTACATTTATTTTTCCAATGCTTTCCTTTTTTACATAGAGGGCATAAGCCAGGACCTATTATCAGGTCCTTTCCCTTTTCTGCAGTCTTTTTGCAGATGCCCTGTTTTTCCACAATTATAACATGTGGGATTCTGAGAGGGGCCTTTATAGCCTCCCCCATATGTCTTCCTTACATAGGCGCTAAATTTCTGTCCCTTTATAGCTGCAGCATAGGCCATTCCCTGTACTATTGCTGGTGAGGCATCCATACATGCTTTAATATAGTCTTGAATAGTCCCTATTTTTTTGTAATGGCCTTATTAAATCCTGACATAATGTATTGGCATTTTGCCAAGCCAGTTGTTTTAACAACATATTTGTTCCTTCAGAGGAAGGCAGCATCCCATTCATTGCCTCTTCCAGGTGAGATATAAGGTCCTGATAAGATTCCTCCATTCCCTGCCTGATTCCTGCTAGGGTTCTACCTTTGGTTCCTGGAGGGGGTAATTTGCACCAAGCAGTTACTGCATTATGTGTAATATCCTCCAATATTCCCCCAGGGATTGTAGTCTGAGCCTGGGGGGTGACATGTTCATTATTACCCATCAGCATACTCATGGTAGGCTTAGGCCCTCGTTTTCTCATGGAATTTACTATAGTCTCTTTACATTTATCCTCATACTCCATCCGCCAGAGAATATAATCTCCTGGAGAAAGAGTTGCCTTAGCAATCTCATGCCAATCATAAGGTGTTAACCATAGGCTAGCAACCATGTCTACTACCTGCAAGGTATATGGAGCAGAAGCTCCAATGGTCTTTACAGCAGACTGTAACTCTTTTAATGTTTTCAAGGGAAGGGGTTCCCACTGAGGCTCCTCCCCATCACACATGCTTTCTGCCAGTGGGAAGGTAAAGGTAGTGTCTCCCAGCCTTCATGCTTCAAGCATGGCTCCTCGAAAACCCATTGGAGGCAAAGGGAGTCTCCTTTTCTCTTGCAATGGTCGTGATCGAGGCCTTCGATTATCATCATGATCGCAAAAATCCTCCTCAAAATCTAACTTGGCTATCTCATCATCAAGCCCCCAATCATGATTATCTGAATCAAATTCAATTCCTGCAAAAGCTCCTTTTACAGAAGCAGATTTTAATGAAGGGGGATTTTTCATTGCCCCATACTCAGATTTCTTTTTTGTTTCATCCACCAATTCCAACGTGGGTGGTTCCTCAAATGGAGGTGCCTGTCCCCCAGAGTCAGAAGCAGTCTCCTGTATCAGACCTTGAAAGTCTGAGGTTTCTGTGAGTATTTCTCTAATTTGTAACCACAAAGGGTATGATTGAGCGGGCATGGTATTTTCCCCATGTTTCTGAACATACCGATGCATGTCTTTCCCCACTCGTTTCCAATCATCAATAGTCATTGAACCTTCCTCCAAGAACCAAGAGCTGACCTCTTTAAGAAAGGTCAGAAATTCCCATAACAGGTGTTCTGAAACTTTGAAACCCCTGGCTGCTAGCATCCGTTTCATCATTTGCAGAAACATCTTATCACTCTTACTCATATGTTGCCCCATGGTTACCAAGCTTACTTACACTTAACTGGTCAGCCTTTACCGGTGGGACTGCAGATCCCTGGTAAAATCCGATCCTAGATCCTGAAAAGAAAAAGAAGAGAAGAAAATTACTGTCCTTCAAGTCCCTGTTCGGGTGCCACCTGCCACGGACCGTCTCTTGTGGAGCTTGAGAACCGAGGGAGAACAAGGGTGAAGGCTAAGGAATGACAGACAGACACAACTCAGGTTGAGGTTAGAATCTGCTGCACTTTACTCAAATCAAAGCATAGTATTTATATTATTACAGAATAGAAACTAAGTGCAAATCAAATAAGGAAGTTGGCACACTTCCCTTACAGCAATAGACAGAGATTACATATACACAGGCTATCTCTATACTTGGAATCTTCTTGTGGTTGCGGCTAAGGACATAGCAATCTTTTTCTTAAAAAAACTGTCCCACACCATAAAACTACTGCAAACATTCTCAGGGGCCAAGGTCCCATTTACCCTTTAAATAATTCCAATAAGCTTTCTTGGGGTTGGTGCCCCAAGGCTTTGACCACTATTGTAAAGCTGGTTTCATGTTATCTAATATTTTCTTTCTTAAGCATCTCTATGTTCACTTTGTCAGGGTCTGTGTCCTGAACCTCCTTTTGTTCTAAAGTATCCATAAATTCCCCTAAACTTTTTGGCTGATCCTGCATCACCTGATTTATGGCCTGAATTAACGGTGGAGACTAACGCATTAGTTCCTCTGAACTCAGGGAATCATTGGGGATATTTCCCTGTTGAGAAAGTCCATAACCTCTTTGGCATGATAAGCCTATGATTGTCATGATAGATAGAAAGGAAAAGAAACAGGCGTCAACAGTGCCAGCGCTGCCAGGAACATTGTGATCGAAAAGATTGCAAAGACTGCGGCTGGTCAAGCATCATGACTGTAGCCGACTACCAGGGAACTGCCGGGGGCACAACTCCAGGAAGCTCAGACCCCTCACCCGACGTTGACCTCCACCACTGAAACATTCTGTCACACAGGTGCTGTCATCATGGGCATGGCACTGGTTGAGGATCTTCACCTGCAGTGCAGCAGCGGTAGAAACAGGGCTCCATGAATGGAAGAAAGAGATTCTGCTGTTGCTGTGGGAGGTAGCACAGGAGGGTCATCAGCAAGACAGAATGCCTGTTATGCCACCAACCTGGGAACCAGAGTAGAGTCCACGAGACCGAGTAGGACCAGGCAGTGACAGGAGAAGGGGGGAAGGAAGAAAAAGGAGGGGGAGAAGGGAGAGAGAGGCAGAAGTTGCCTATGCAGAAGAAGGGCAGAGAGAGAGGGGGGAGAGAGGGAGAGAGAGAGAGAGAGAAAGAGAGAGAGAGAGAGAGAGAGAGAGAGAGAGAGAGAGAGAGAGAGAGAGAGGAGAGGGAAGAGTAAGAGGAATTAGAGACAAAAATATAAGTAAACCATGAGACTAGGCAAGGAATACCTCAGTAAAGAAGGCTGGACTTGACCTGCCCTTAGTTAAAATAGCTGTGAAGTTACCTGACCTTAATTAAGATGGTGACGAGAGCACCTGACCTTAATATGGCAGTGGTCATGTGATGTATGAAGAAACCACGTTTTATAGCCGCAGAAGTTTTAAATATAAAGGAGAGGCATAGAAGCTATGTAGATCATACATTTGAAACAGAATTTCACCACACCATTCACAATTCTTTCATACGTGAAGTAGAGAGGGAAATTACTAAGTATCGTGAGCTGTCCTGTCACCAAGCCACCATAACACTAGCCCCTGCAGGAAGCAAGGGCTTGAACTGGAAACACCTGCCTCCTGTATCTGACTAATCTTGTTGGTTTCAGTGGGATCAGTGGTGACAGGGATAGAATAGAAGGAATAGGAGCAAGAGAAAAGGAGTGTTTACAGGTGGGTGGGAAGGGCTTCTTAGCAGAAGGAAAAGCAGATAGGTAAATGAGATGCCGGCAGCAGGACACCAGCAGTCCTGTTTGCTGGTAGAAAATAAAAAAGGAGCAGACAGGGAATCTTATCTTTTGCAGCATTGGAAAGCGGTCCGATTCCAGGGTCTCCACATGTTCTCAGATGGCCAGCATGTGGACAGTGGGGAACATGGAAAGATACTGGCTGAGTCACACACCAATGTTATTCTTTTCTAAAGATATAAGGGGGGAAAGGGGAAGGCCCATCCCATGAGACATAGCGGCTGGCAATCTGAGGCCTCGGCAGTCAGCAGGAGACCTCCCTCAGTGAGTCCCTGGGGCATCCAGTCTCATTAGGAGCCACAGCAGGTGAGAGACCAATAGACATCATGCAGAAAAAGTGGGTATAGTTTATTTACTAGATTATGGAGGGGAAAGGGAATGGGGGAAAGGGAGAAGGAGGAAGAGGAGAGAGAGGGAGAGAGAGCAAAAGTTATTTCTGAGGCAGAGAAATGGAAAGAGGGAGAGCACAGGCTGGATTAAGAGGGATATCTGCTTCCCCTGGCAGAAGAGGAGGGGTTGAGAGAGGGTGGGGCTTGTCTCTTAAAGGAACAGGACACCCAGGTGACAGATCAGGCCAGCAGATCATAACATTATGTCCAAATTCCAATCCTAATCCCCCCATAAATATGTAGAGTAACACACTTTCTACTTGCAGGGATCAGTTATTCATCAGTTTGTGCTGCACAGGTGGTGGAGGATAAACGGTGCAGTGTGTGTGTGTCCACACAGTGGCACTTACCCTCCATCCTCAAAATGGAGTAAAGTTGCATGTAAATGGAGTGTCTGAGAACAAAACTCAGTTTGAAACTCCCCTGTCCATAATAGGGTATAACTTAGAGCAGGACCTGATCCCAACAGCTCTCTCTCTGTCTCTGTCTCTCTCTCTCTCTCACACACACACACACAAACACATACACCACATATGTTGAATTTTTTCTTTTCTTTACTTGTAAAAATTAAGGATGTTAGCTGTTATGGTTCTGCCGGCCTGTCTCCTGGTAAACTGTCCCTTTAAGAGACAAGCTCCGCCCACTTCCTATCTTTCTCTTACAAGGAGGCAAGTTGACCCTGCCTCCACTCTTCCTTTCTCTCTGTCCCTTCTTCTGAAGAGGCAGCCTCTGCCTTCTCCTCTTCCCCACTTTTCTCTTTCCTCTCTCTGTCCCCCACTTTCTTTCTCTCTTCCCTCCATACTCCTTTACCCTTATACCCTTTCCCAATACCCACTAAATAAACTCTATACCAAAGCTCTCCTTGCATGGCATATCTGTCTGTTTGCCACCTGCCCTGGCCTTGGGTCACCTGCTCCATAAATCATAGGATTGCCTATTGGCTAGGGGAAGTGTGGTGGTTTGAATAAGAATGTCCCCCACTTTCTTGTATGTTTGAATCCTTAGACTTCAGTTTGTGGAACTGTTTGGGAATGACTAGATGATGGATGTGTGGCCTTCTTGGGGGACCTTTGTCACTGGAATTAGGCTTGGAGGCTTCAAAAGCTCATGTCATTCCCAGCTATCTCTCTCTCCCTCTCTCCTGTGTTTGTTGTCTCAGTGTGTAAACTCTCAGCTATTTCTCTAGCTCCATCCCTGCCTCCCTGTTGCCATGCTCCCAGTTATATAGATCCTGGGCTCACCCTCTGAAACTGTAAGCAAGTCCCCAATTAAATGCTTTCTTTTATAAGTTGCCTTGGTCATGGTGTCTCTTCACAGCAACAGGAAAGGTAACTAAAACAGGTCGTTTGGTAACATTGTGGGTACTGAGCATGCACAATGCTCTGGATTCAACCTCCAGAATGCAAAATAAGTAAATTAAGTTAAATTAACATATAAATTACTAATACATATGGAAAATTCATATTTAATTTTTTTTTCAATATGTATGTGGAGGGTGTGCGTGAAGGCAGGTATCTATGGCGAGCAGAGACATCGTTTCCCCATGCTCTGGAATTATAGGTGTTGTGAGTATCTGGGCATAGGAACTGGGAACCAAACTCCACAAGAGCAAGTACACATTGATTCATCTCTCCATCACCCTAACCCATATTTTTTAGTGAATAGTTCTTTGCATTTTGAGAAATTATTATTGCTATTATTATTTTACTTCAGGTAAATGGGTGTTTTGGGTCCATGTATTTCTGCACAGCATATGTGTATCTGGTATTTCAGAGGCAGAAAAGGACCCTTTGGAAATGGAGTTACAGATGGTCGTGAGCTACTCTGTGGGAACTGGGATTCAAACCTGGGTCTTCTGGAAGAGCAGCCAGTTTTCTCTTAACTGCATAGTAATCTCTCTAGCTTCGTTGTTTTATTTTTCTTATTTCATCCTTTATTTTGTAAAAGAACATACAATATGCCTTCACCAATACAATTTTATAACTTGTTGTGTGGGCTAGGGAGGGGAGGTGGTTGAGACAGGGTCTCTATCTAGCCCTCGTTGTCCTGGAACTATGTAGAACAGGTTGGCTTCAAATTCACAGAAACCCACCTGCCTCTGCCTCCAGAGTGCTGGGATTAAAGATATGTACTGCTACATCCAGCATCATGTGTGTATCTTAACTGGGACTGAATTAATAGGTTTTCTTTCTTATATCTCTGAGTTTAACTCAGAGACCATGAGCATCTATAACATTTATGTAAAAACAGAAGGTATTTGTTGAGATAATTTTAGCTGCTGATATTTAATTGTTTTCTTAATATGGTGTCGTATTCTACTTTCTAGAAAATTGCTTACTGTGGTTTTTATTTTTGCCTTAAATTACATTTTATTTTACTTATGTGTATTTGTGTGCACATGAGCATGTTCCTGTGTGAAGGTCAGAGGACAACTTACAGAACTTGGTTTCCTTTCTACCATGTGGGTTCCAAAGACTGAATCCAAATCCTTAGGCTTGGAAGCAAGTGCTGTCACCTGTTGAGCCATCTCAGTGGCTCAGCTTTGTTATTTTTAGATGAGTTTTTTTTCCTGGCACTTGAACTTGCTGTGTAGCTGAGAGTTGCACACATGTAGCTCCAGGCCTGGTTTACTGAACTCAGGACTTCAGCACTATAGAATAGCTCTCTACCTGCTGAGATACAACTAACTCAGCTTACTGGTTTTTGTTGTTCACTAATTTCAAAATTTTTTATTATTTTTATTTATGTTTTCATCATGTTTGATAGGGGGAGATGCCAGGGACCAGACAGAGAGACAAAGATAGAGGAAGCAGGAAAAAGGACATACAGAATGAAAGAAAAGTGATGAATAGAAACAGGCTAAATTAAGTTATAAGAGCCAGTGGGACAAGCTTAGGATAAGGCCAAACTCATAATTAATAGGAAGTCTCTGTGTCATTATTTGCGAGCTAGCTGGTGGGACAAAGGAAGAACTTGTCTACACTGGTGTCACCTTAAGGCAATACCTCTCTTTTTACATTTTAATTTTATTATTATTTTATGCATATGAATTTTTTATTTTGTTGTTATTATTGTTGTTTACCTACATGTCTGTCTGTGCACCACACAGTTGCAGTACACATAGAGGCAGGAAGAGGGCATTGGACCCCTGAAACTGGAGTTACAGATGGTTGTGAGCCACCATATGGGTGCTGGGAATTGAACCCAGATCCTGTGGAAGAGCAGCCAGTGTTCTTAATCAATTACTGAGCCATCTCTCCAGGGCTCTTCCTGCCTTTTTAATTTTAGTCATCTTTCTGAGGTAAAATGGTATCTCACCCTTTTCTTTGCCTTTTTCCCTTTCTTCCTTTTTGAGACAGGATTTTTTTTACCTAAGCTAGCCTTGGATTTTCTATGTAGATGAAACTGACCTTAAACTCTTAATCTTCTTGCCTCTACTTCTACTTCTAAATTAGGATTGGGATTACAGACCAATAACATCATGACTTGCTTTATGATGATTTTCATTTGCTTTTCTTTCACCTTGAAGTTCTGGGAATCAAACCAGAACCTTGTATATTTTATGTTGCATTTTTTTTCTTTTCTTCCTGTTTTTTTGTTTTGTTTTGTTTTGGCTAGGGTCTCACTTTGTATCCCTGGCTGGTCTGGAACTAGCTTTCTAACCTAAACTGAACTCAAACAAAGTTTGCCTGCCTCTAACTCCTGAATTCCATGATTAAAATTGTGCACTATGACCAGTCCACTGCATGTCTGCCTGGTGCCTTCAGAAGTCAGATATGACATAAGAACCCAGGGAACTGGGGTTACTGTCGTGAGTCACTATGTGGGTTCTGGGATTTACACTCCAGTCTTCTCGAAGAATAACAAGTACTCTTAAATACTGAGCCATCCCTCCAGCCCCACATCTTTTAATTTTTATTTTCCATTTTGTGTGTATGAGTGCTTTGCCTGTATGCTTATCAAAGGCAGGCCTCTGAGAGTAACATCCACCCCCGTTTGGTCCTCTGTGCTCTCTGCTTACAAGACAACCACAGCGGAGAAACTTTCACCATGTGCTTCTGCTGCTGTTAAATCTGCAATGCCTTCTCACTACAGTGAACTGAAATTTCTCGGAAACCATGAGCAAAAATAAGCCCTTGCTTTTTCGTGCGGCTTCTGTCAGGTGTTCTGTCCCAGTGACTAGAAAACAACCAGTGCTAGTTGTATTACAGCATTGGTCAATCATGACATTTAAGGATATTTTCCGGTTTATTTGCTTGTCTTTTGTGCACTTTATTTTGATGACCAGGACCGGTTTGAAGGGTGACAGAACACTACCGAAGTCAGAGCACACATGAGCCTGCCCTTTATTCTGGGCTTTGCTCTTGTTTCTTCACTTTGCTTACTAACTTCTGAGTTCCAGTGGTGTCTCTTTTTCTTCCTTTTTTTGTATCATGCTAAGTAGAAGTCTCTTAATTTCTTTCTCAAGGATTAAAAATAAGGAGAATAAGAAGCTCCGTCACTGCCACTGTTTTAGTGATGAACGTTTCCTTGTGAACACCAAGCACTTTGTACTTCAGTCCTCTCTGCAGCCTGCCCTCTCAAAGGTTATAATGCAGGTGCCCTTCTCAGTCAGCAGGCTGCAGTTCCCTTACAACAGTCCAGTGCATAAGTGCTGTCACTGGTTGCCAGCTGTGGCACCCTCCCCTCTTGAATTTGGTGAATAAATCTGACTTTTCCAAAGTATACTGTTTAACTTGATTAATAATTTAGCCAAATACTTGGATTTTCCCTATTATTTAAAGTATCAGGACAATGAGTGAATTCCATTTCCTCTCAAGGTATTTAAAATATCACAAAGTAACATAAAGACCAAAGTCTTTCAAACCTGTGTCATATACAAAAACTTACGTCCATTTTACAGTTGGGGAAATGTGGCTAAGTACGGGAGTTTCTCAAATAACTAAGGATAGATTTATCATTGTCAGGGCCTGAACCCCAACATAAACTAACTCATTGGATTGGCATGGAGACACAGGAATAATTGAGACACAGTTCACACAGCAATATCGAAAGGGAGTCTCGGGGTTCATTCAAATCCTTAAGATCACCCATGTTTGTTTTCCAAACATCTTTTATCCTCCAAGGTAAACTGAGGGGGATGTTCATTAGCATTCTGTTTCCAGGGTAGCAGGACTAAAGTCATGTCCACAGCTCTGTCATTAGCTTGAAATTGAATCCTCTTCTCAGGTAATCTACATAATTACAAAGAAAGGAGCAGCTCTGGAGACAGGCAGTCTGAAGATGCTTTTAGCATCTCTGCTGCTATTGTGACCTGAGAGGCTGGCTGCTGATACACTGAGGAAATATGTGGCCTGTATAATATTGCCCCACTTATCATATGACCTAGCTATACCTTTCTTGGGTGTATGCTTGAAGAATTCTTGAGTCAACATAACACAGAGATATATGACATTTTGTAGTAATAAGAGTGGTGGGGCTGCGTCCCCGGCACCCGGCCGCCCACACGGCTAGCTTTACCCGAAATAATTACACGGAAACTGTATTCTTTTAAACACCGCTTGGCCCTTTAGCTCTAGCCCTTACTGGCTAATTCTGATATCCCATCTCTAATAATCTGTGAGCACCGGTCTTACCGGGAAAGATTCAGCATGTCTGACCTGGCGGCTTGCTCCATCACGTCTGCTTCAGAGAGCAGAGCTATCATGTCTACCCAGGAGAGGGGAGCATGGCGTCTCTCTGAGGCATCTGCTCCCGAGAGGAGAGATGTGGAGTCTGAGCTCACTTCCTCTTCCTCCCAGCGTTCTGTTCTGTTTACTCCACCTACCTATGTTCTAACCAATAAAACGGGCCAAGGCAGTTCCTTTATTAGCCAATGACCTTCCTCCATCAACATTTTATTCATTCTTGCACTACTTACAATAACTAAGAAATGGAACCATCTTGGATTCCATCAACCAATGAATGGACAAAGAATATGTGGCACATAGATACATGTTTTTTGTTGTTGTTATTGTTTTAGTTTTTTGTTGATTTTGTTTTGTTTTGATTTGATTTGATTTGATTTATTTACTATGTATACAACATTCCTTCCGTGAATGCTTGCATGCCAGAAGAGGGCACCAAATCTTATTATAGATGGCTGTGAGCCACCATGTGGTTGCTGAGAATTGAACTCAGGACCTCTGGAAGAGCAGTCAGTGCTCTTAATCTCTAAGCCATCTTTCCAGCCCCTTGTTTTGTTTTTTTAAGGCAGGATTTCTCTGTGTCACAGTTTTAGCTGTCCTGGAACTAGCGCTTATAAAATGGCTGGCCTCAGACTCACAGAGATATGTCTGCCTGTGTATACCAAGTGCTGGGATTAAAGGCATGTGCCACCACCGCCTGTCATATACACAAGTTTTATACAACTTTAAAGAAAAATTAAAGCATAGCGTTTGTGGGGAACTGGGCAGAATTGGAAATCTCATACAAACAAAATAAACCAATTTCAGAAATATGAATGCTACATGCTTTCTCTCTAAAGTGGAACATAGATTTAAATTATTTATTTGTAGTTATTTGTATGTGTTTGCATTGTAAAAGCAGAACAAGAGAGGAAGAAGTCTTTCTGTTGTGATTATTTTTGAGATAGTGTTTTATGTAGCTCAACCTGGCTTCTAACTCATTCTGTAGTAAAGGGTGACCTTGATCTTCTAATCCATTTGCCTACTTCTGAAAGATTACAGGCTTGTGTAACCTCGCTGGGTTTATGAGGTTCTGGAGGTCAAACTCAGGCTTTTGACCTTCTAGGTAGGCACTCTCGCAATTGATGCAGCCTTGGGAAGAAGAGTTCCTTTTTAATTTTATTTATTTATTTATTTATTTGCATATGAGTGCTCTGTCTGCATTAAAAATTTAAGCCAGAAGAGGGCATCAGATCCCACTATTGATAGTTGTGATCCACCCTGTTGTTGATAGGACTTAAACTCAGGATGTCTGGAAGAGCAGTCAGTGCTCTTACTCACTAAGCCTTCTCTCCTGTCTTCTAAAGAGTTCTTAAGGGAGGGAATAGAAAAAAGAGAGATGAAAATTGAATGTATGAGACAAGAAAACATGAGGTGGGGGTGTTTAGGGGAATAGCAAGAGGAAGAAAGATGGATAGAGGAGTGCAGTGGGAAAGGGGGATGAATTAGAACTAAGTATAATGGTACATATGCATGAAAATGCCACAATAAAACCCATTACTTCAGATGCTAATGTTATGCCCAGATCCATGAAGATCCCGAAAAAACAATAATGAGACAGAGTCCTGTATGTAAAAGAGAAGAAACTTTATTTTATACAAGCTTATAAACTCGGTCTCTCCATGTGTCCAACATATTGGAATAACTGGAGAGCCCCAAGTTCTGTTAGAAATGGGCTTTTATAACAGTAAAGATGGGGGTGAGGGATTTCTAAGGTTCAGGACCCCTGATTAGCTGACATTTGTCTAGGGGTGTCCTGGTAAATGCTGACAGGTAATCCTATCTACAATGGTCGAAACATTAGGAATTTTCTTTGGATGGTCTATTCTTGGGTGGTGCCTGGGTAATCTCAGTTAGTGGTCCTTCCTGCAACCAGATATTGCCTCAGAGTAAACTACTGAGACTCAGGCCTCCATTAAGCTTATCATGACTCCATCCCACTGTTCCTATTAAACTTACCATGGCTGAGTCCTACACTAACTTTAAAAATTAATCATAATTTCAAGAAGAAATGGGCCTTACTCTTAAATAACTCGTTCAGTTTGAACAGCTAGCAAATAAGGCAGAATTCTAAATTACACATTTTGACTTCTGACTTTGAATCTTTGGGCATCAAAGCAGTAGATGGGTGGGTCCTGTGTGTCCCACTGGCTTGTCTACCTGGCTTTTTCTGAGATGGCTGGTAGAAAGGCTGGAAAGGACTCCAGAAAAACAGGAACAGAGTCAGCTTCCCCTTCACAGTTAGGTAACAAGCAGTTTTTTGTAGGGCATATTCAAGGAAACCTAAAATCTAGGACAATCAACCACCCAGGGACTCAAGGACTGCTGTGTTCGGTGCAGTTGTCCTGGGTAGCTTACCACAGAGGTACCTGAGTTGGCAGGAGATATCATAAGATTTAAGCTATTTATTAATCTTGTCACTTGCAACTGGATGTTTGTGTAGATGAATACTGGATTCCACTCATCATGGCTACAGTTGCTGCTGGTGTCAAACCACACACCCACACATCTGATTGAACAACAGCAGACTATGAACTGTGGAAGGATTCATGGATTCCTTGTAATATCAGGATACTAAGTCCTTGTCCCCTCCCTCTGTCCCTCACTGCATCCTTCCCTTACTTCCTTTGGTTTTTCAAGACAAGGCTTCTTTCTGTAGCCCTGGTTGTCCTGGAACTCACTCTGTAGACCAAGCTGGCCTCAAACTCAGAGATCTACTTGCCCCAACTCTTGAAAAGACAAAAACAATAAAAAAGAAAATCTTCTGAGTCTATAATTTTTTATTTATTTTTACTGATATTTATTGAGCTCTACATATTTCTCTGTTCCCCTCCCTGTCTCTCCCCTACTGCTTCAATCCTACCCCCAAGGTCCCTATGCTCCCAATTTACTCAGGAGATCTTGTCTTTTGCTACTTTCTACTTCCCATGTAGATTAGATCTATGTAAGTCTCTCTTAGTGTCTGCATTGTTGTCTAAGTTCTCTGGGATCACGGTTTGCAGGCTGGTTTTCCTTGCTTTATGTTTAAAAACCATCTATGAGTACATGTGATAATTGTCTTTCTGTGTCTGGGTTGTCACACTCAAAATAATTTTTTCTAGCTCCATCCATTTTCCTACAAAATTCAAGATGTCGTTATTTTTTTCTGCTATGTAGTACTCCATTGTGTAAATGTACCACCTTTTTCTTATCCATTCTTCTATCGAGGCACATTTAGGTTGTTTCCAGTTTCTGGCTATGAAAAACAAAGCTGCTATGAACATAACTGAGAACATGTCCTTGTGGCACGATTGAGCATCCTTTGAATATACCCAAAAGTCATATTACTGGGTCTTGAGGAAAATTGTTTCCTAATTTTCTGAGAAATTGCCACACTGACATCCAAAGGGGCTGTACCAGCTTGCGTTTCCACCAGCAATGCAGAAGTGTTTCCTTTTCCCCACAACCTCTCCAGCATGAGTTGTGATCAGTGTTTTTGATCTTGGCTATTCTTATAGGTAGGTGTAAGATGGAATTTCAGAGTTGTTTTAATTTGTATTTCTCTGATGACTAAGGATGTTGAACATTTCCTTAAGTGTCTTTCAGCCATTTTAGCTTCCTCTGTTGAGAGTTCTCTATTTAGGTCTGTACTCCATTTTTTTTATTGGATTGTGTGATCTTTTGGTGTCCAATTTTATGAGTTCTTTGTATATTTTGTAGATCAAACTGCTGTGTGGTGTGGGGTTAGTGAAGATCATTTCCCATTCAGTAGGCTGTTGTTTTGTCTTGTTGACCTTTTTCTTTGCTTTATAGAAGCTTTTCAGTTTCAGGAGGTCTTTATTATTAATTTATTAATAACACTTATTAATTGTTTCTCTCAGTGTCTGTGTTGCTAGGGTTATATTTAGGAAGTAGTTCCCTATGCCAATGCCTTCAAGTGTACTTCCTTCTTTCTCTTCTATAAGGTTCAGTGTGATGTTGGGGTCTTTGATCCATTTGGACTTGAGTTTTGAAGAAGACACCAGAAAGTAGAAAGATCTCCCATGCTCTTGTGTAGGCAGAATTAACATAGTAAAAGTGGCAATCTTACCAAAAGGAATCTGCAGATTCAATGCAATGCCCATTAAAATCCCAGAAAAATTATTCAAAGACCTTGAAAGAACGGTACTCAACTTCATTTGGAAAAGCAAAAGAAAACCAGCATAGTCTAAACAACCCTGTGCAATAAAAGAACTTCTGGAGGCATCACAATCCCTGACTTCAAACTCTACTACAGAGCTACAGTACTGAAAACAGCCTGGTATTGGCATAAGAACAGACAGGAGGACCACTGGAACTGAATGGAAGACCCGGATATCATTCAACACATCTTCGAACATCTGACCTTTGATAAAGAAGCAAAAAATATCAAATGGAAAAAAAGAAAGCATATTTAACAAATGGTGCTGGCATAACTGTATATCAATCTGTAGAAGAATGAAAATAGACCCATATCTATCACTGTGCACAAAACTGAGTTTATTTTTTTAACCCTTGTATATGTGCCCTCAAGTTGCCAGTGAGCTTTAAACAGCCAGGGATTTTATTTTTATGATGACAGTCTGCATTTCTGAGCTTTGCTTTTCATGGGAAAAATAACATGTAATACAAAGCAACAAGATCTGAGTAACTGATTGATTCTGTGATTTGGAGTAAAAGATTAACATAGTATAAGTTTGAGAAGTTAATGTCACATAGCACTCAAACAAAGATACATCGATTATCTCCTAGAAGGTCCAAGTTCAACCACCAGCCAGGCTATGCAGATCCACCTCCTTATTTCTCTATAACTGATTTTGACCCACTCTTAACTCTCAGGTCCCTCTCTCTTGTTGGTCCTCTTTCCTGGAAACTCCCCATTAGCAGGAGAAGCAGACCTTCCCCTCTACCTGCACATGGTATGCCTGTTGCTCAATTCAGGTTGCAGATCAGATTTTACAATGCATACACCCAGGGGCTAGCCCAAGACACCCTTATCTCACCTGTCAAGTGTGTGGTGCAGGACATGGCAGCTTTAGAAAGTGCACCAAGGAAGTCTATTATGCAACTGTAATTGAAAATTGCTGTTTTGAGTTTTTCTTAACAATTCCTCTGTCTGACATTGAGATTCACCTCTGTTTGGACTGCACATGTTCAAGACTAATGGAAAGCAAACCCTCCTGAAAAATTCAGAGGCTTTCTGATTATGAGCTGCTGGGAATACTAGCCTTTGATGTAGCTAATGAATAGGCTGAGAGGATGCAGCCAGCTGCTTTCTCTGTGTTCTCCAATGAGCAAAGTCCTTGGACTACCTTGGAGTATGGGCTCAGGACCTTGTCCTGAGATCAGCAGGTTGAGAGGCTGAATTTTATCTTTTTGCCCCAGGATGATCTGACTCACATGAACCAAACTCAAAGGGGTGACTTTATAAAGCTGGAATTGTAATTACTTAATTTGCAGTGGGAAAGATCATTGTCATGGTTACTGGTGATGGTGAGTGCTGCAACTGAGTTTTATGAGGGTGCTTGGGGAATATAATCAGACCAGGAAATAAATTGGATGGCATAACATTATAGCTCACTTATTTCTCACTCTAAGAGGAGGCTTAGGTGCTTCAGCAGACCAACTGTAAAGCCAGCTCTGGCAGGGTTCAATGCCATCTCACTGCTGAGCAACAACTGATAATAAAAATGTCAAGTTAAAAGTTAAAAATAAACTCCTGTGCTGGGTGTGGTGACACATGCCTTTGATCCCAACCAGGGTGACACAGAGAAACCATGATTTGAAAAACCTAGCCAAAAAGAGCAGCAGGTATAAAGGGACAGGCAAAAATATGAACCAGAAATTAATTAATTAATTAAGTAGATTTTCTTACTGTTGTTTGAGATAGGGTCTCACTGTGTATTCTGGGATGACATAGAATGTATAGAAACCCCCCGTTTCTTCCTTCTAAATGCTGGGATTAAAGCTGTGTACTATCATGCCCAGCTGGACCAGAAAAAATTGTTTGTTTGTTTGTTTGCTTGTTTGTTTCAAGATAGGTTTTCTTTGTGTTTTCATGACTATCTTGGAACTTATTCTGTAGACAGGCTGGCCTTTAACTTAGAGCAATCTGCCTGCTTCTACCTCCCTGGTGCTGTGGCCACCACCTGGCTTAGCTATTCCTAACGTTGCAGTTGGAAGTGTCGTCTTCCCTGAGGTCATCTGACAAAATCAAATGATTACATGAGATGATTTCTAAATGAACTTGCCATAGAGGAAGAAAATAATCATGGTTAAAAATTATTTACCCTAAAACTTTCTTCTTTTTATCACCTGGTGACTATAAAATATTTGGAGACGTGATGTTTTTGATCAAAGAAAGACAACAAGGCCACATCTCCTAATAGTACTTCTCCCTTTGAGCCCATAGGGACCATTTTTATTCAAACCACCACAGTGCCAACTAGCCAAGGAGGCTGAAGGTTGGTTTTGCCTCTTTCTCACCCATATAATGTAGTCCACTCTTTCCCCAGCCCATATAATGTAGATAATAACATATATTGGGGTCCAAAAGACAAGAAATATCCTAACTACAGTTGCAAAAAAGTACTCAATTTTCCTCACTGCAAGTATAGTAGAATAACTATTCATGATGCTAAAGCAGAATAGGTTTTTGGGTTTCACAGGTCTTTTCCTGCATTAGCTGGTGAACAAAAGGGCTTCCTAACTCTCCACCAGGCTTCTCATGAGCCAAACTTACAAAATAAATTGTCTCAGCATTGACACTTGATGTGGGATGCCCTTCTGTTTACTGTAAATATGTTTTATTACCATTGGTTAATAAAGAAGCTGCTTTGGCCTATGGCAGGGCAGAATATAGCTAGGTGGGAAAGTCAAGCAGAAATTGAGGGAGAAAGACGGCAGAGTCAAGGGAGATGCCAGCAACCACTAAGGAAGCAAGGTATGAGGTAACAAGCCATAATCCTCATGGTAAAATATAGAACAATAGAAATGGGTTAATTTAAATTGTAAGAGGTAGCTAATAAGAAGTCTGAGCTAATAGGTCAAACCATTTGCAATTAATATTAAGCCTCAGATTGGTTATTCAGAAACTGGTGGGTGGGGAAGAAACCTCCAGTTACAGAGATTCATTAAGAACATGCCTAGATTGAATTTTAGTCCTTCAGCTAAGTCTATGAGGTGACAGTAAATGGGGTAGAATTCTTGGGGGGTTCTTGTTACTATTTGGATAGCTGAGGAATTGGAATAATATGTCCACTTAACACTGTGACCATTTACTGTTTCTATTTCTAAGTATTTTTAGATTCATTCACTAGACGGGCAAGCAGAAATTACAAAGAGATTTTTTGTAGCTGGTATTTATGTTTTGTCTTCTTTAGCTCTTCTATACATGATACTGAACAAGAATTGAAACTTAATCCATTTTTTCTTGATTTTCGCTCAGATGTTTGACCGTCTCCATCGATGTAGCACTGTTGAATCCCCCTACCTGGATCTATTGTTTACTCCTATCCCAATATACTGTGTGTATCATAAGGCATTGAATTTTATATTAAAGGGTAAGATAAAACACAAATAGAAAGTTCTCAATTGCAAAATACTGTGAAACTCACAGAAGTGAGTCTGTAGAATTTCTATTCAACTTACCAACCACCCAAAAGTGTTGTAAAATGAAAAATTTAACTTAAGCATTTATTTCTGTATTTCCCTGCTGAAATACATTAAGACAACAGGTAAAGAAAAAAAGGGAGTTGGAAGAAAAATAAAAATGAACAAAAGATAACATATTTTATAAGATGAGAACCAGCTAAACCTTTGGAGTAACTGAGTGGAAAATAATACAGAGAATGGCGCCACCAAAGACATAAGACTTAGAAGCTGTAGGGACCTGGGAGGACTGGAGACAGTATGAAGATGAAGGTAGCATTGGGTGACATCCTGTATCAGCGGCATCAGTCCTAAATGCCCTGCCCTATTCTATACAACAAGTTCTTTTCTTTAACGGAAGTTAGTTCACCACAGAAATAGGACCAGAGAGATTCTGGATGTAGGGCACCAGGGCCTGGTGAGATGAGCTAGACAGAAAACAGTATAGAGCAGATCTGTGCTGAACTGTGAGTCCCGTGTCCCTGCCACGTCCCTGCATGCCTTGCAGAGTAGAACATGGTCTGCTGTGCCAATGTTGAAGTCTGCTGTTCTCCAAGCCTCTTTTACGGAGAAGGTTTAATGTTTAAGGAAGGTTTCCTCCTCAGCAAAGACAAAGGACAGACATAGAAATGGAAAGAGGAAAAAATTAAAGATCTCATCCACATAATCCAAGATATACAAATATTTGGCAGGCATGGTGTCACACGCATCTAATCCCAGCACTAGGCAAGCAGGGACAGTGGATTTCTGTGTGTTCAAGGCCAACATGGTGTACATAGTGAGTTCTTGGATGGCTAGGATATGTATATGTATGTGCGTCCTTTCATAGTGATGAAATAACTAACATTTGGCCAAAGTTTTGTGTATGCCAGGCTCCTTTGATTCTTTATCTCTGTTGGTCAAATATCCTGGAGCAGGAAGCACTCTCTCAGCTAGTGTGTGACTCATGAGGAACGAGAAATCTTGCATTGGAAGAAGCTGGTGCAGCCAGTTCCCAGTGAGCTGTCAAAGTGCCAAGGCCTTGTTTTAATGTATTCAGTCCAACCATCATTACACTTTGACCAATGTGGTGAAACCACAACCTTGATTAAATATTCCCTGTGCTGAAGCCAGCTGAGTAGTTCGCTAATTACATGTGTGTAGGAGGAATCAAATAATCCAGACAAAATGGGCATTTTTATTATGGTTTTGAGGTCCATGTTTATTGTTAGCATTTAAATTTTTCACTTTTCTATTTTTTAGTTTTGAAAATATTTTGACGAATTTGTAATAACTATCTTCTAACAAATGGACTCTTTTATTCAATAGTTGCTTAACAGTTGCTAGGATAAATAATGAAAAGGCTCTCGTAAAATTCTGGTTTTTTCACATTTCTAATTTAGACACAGTGCTTGTACATTTTTACTCTTTTTTAATAAAATAATACAGTGCAAAAAACTTAAATTGTTCAAAAATGTGTCTTTTTTTCTTTTCTTCCCTCTCTTTTATTTTTTATTTTCATTTTATTTTTATTTTTTTCAAGACAGGGTTTTTCTACATAGCCCTGGCTGTCCTGGAACTCCTTCTGCAGACTAGGCTGGCCTCGAACTCAGAGATCCATCTACCTCTGCCTCTCAGTGCTGGGATTAAAGGTGTGCACCACCATCACCTAGCTCGATAAATGTCTCTGTTCAAGCAGAGACTCAGTTTCTGCTTCACCTCTGGGCATCACCTCAGAGCTGTAGTCAGGCTGTTCTCCAGTCTCTGGAGGAAGGCTGCTATCGTTCTACCTTCCTGAAAATCTCAGGAGAATGAGCACTGACCTTGCCCTTCTGGGACCGTAGGACAGGGCTTGAGTGCTCTGGGGACTGACGGCCAGAGCTCAAGCTCTAGTGAATGCCTGGTAACCTACCTCTGAGATCCATCGAATCCATGAGATGGAGAAACAAGATCTACTCGTTGCTTTGTTTTAAGAATCAGATGGATTAAGGCAGTTAATACATTTACACAACACACCAAATATTGAACAGTATAAACAATTTATCTGGTGTTGGTTTTTTGCTATATTTGTTTTTGTTTTTCTGAGACAGACTTTCTTAGAGGAGTCCTGGCGATCCTAGAACTCACTATGTATACCAGACTATCCTCTACCTCACAGGGATCTGCCTACCTCTACCTCCTGAGTGCTGGGGTTAAGGGCATGCACCACCAATGCCTAACTTCAACATAATATTTATTGAATTAAAGAATCTGGGTTGTGTGAAGGGGAGTCAGGCAGCTTTGGGAGATCATCACCCATGGTGGGGTGGTGCTTTTCTGTGATGCATTTGATTTTGAGTATGAAATCCCTTCTCTCAAGCTCATGTAAGTGTCTCCAATAACCTTATCATATCCCTACCAATTACTAAAGCAATTCTGTTTAAAGGAAAGTTCAATTGGTCACAAAGTGAAACCGGAGAGAGAGTCCAGGCCTCACAGTTATCTGTGCTGTCAGCTGTTTTCATTGCTCAGAAATCAGGAGCTGCTTCCAGTAACCGATGACTTCTGTGCTTCCTCTTCTCTATTTAGCTGCACAGAGGGAGGGACTGGTTATGTAAGGCAAATTGAGTACAAAGTAACCATTGATGTCTTGGAGAAAGGAATGATCAAGGTGTACACTTCTTCCCTGTTAGTAACTAGAAGAGGCTTGCAGCTTCCCAACTTGAACATTCTGAATTAGCTCCATTCTTTTGGATTTACTCTAAGTTGTGTCTACCCAGAGTCTAATAGTGAGCGACAGAACCCAGGCAGGCCTCTTTTGTCCACCTTTCTGCTTTATTTTCTTCTCTCTCAATGTCTTCACTTGTTCAATCGAAGCCAGTAATCTCTGGTTATTATAACAAATACCTGAGACCAATTGTCTTATAAATAAAAAGGATTTTTTGTCTCCTAGCTTTGGAGGTTCCATCCAGTCCACAATCAGCTGACTCTGTTGCTTCAGCCTGTGCTAATCAGCACATCTATCTTAAGTGTGTGGTGGAGCAAACCTGTTCCTCAGGGCCAAGAAGTGCAAGATAGAAGAGACAAGGGTCTCAGCTTCCCTTCTGAGACCATACACATAAGACAAGAGTCTCACCATCCCTTCTGAGACTTTGATGACTTTCCATAATCTCTGTCTCTTAAAGGTTCTATTCCTCCCCCAGCTCTTAGCTGTGCCTTTAGTTTGTGTGCCTTGGAATGATTCAGATTTCCTCCTGGGCTTTCATTTGCTTCCCTTCCCTTAATTTCACTTCCCCCTTTGGTGGTGCCCCAGTGCTGCCAGTGCCCTGGCTGTCACTCTCACGTCTTTGCATACCCAGACCCTACAATACCACCCAGTGGGCCAGGCTTTTTATATCAATTAGCAATCAAGAAAATAGCCCACAGACATGCCCACAAGGCCAATCAGGTGGAGAGAATTCTTCAATTGAGGCTTCCTTTCCCAGGCATGTCAAAGTTGACAACCCAAGTTCACCACCAGAGTCCTATCATTCTCAAATCCTGTTTGTGATCTTAACTCATTTCTCATTTCTCCATTTTAAAGATGAGGAACTTCAGTAAGTAAGAAGTTTGGTTAGCTAATGTTTTAATTACCTTTTTATTGCCTTGACAAAACACCATGACCAAAGAAACTTGTAACAAAACAATTAATATGGAGTTCAGGGTTCAAGAGGTTTGGAATCTATGACTGTCACAGTGGGGATCACGGAAACAAACAGGCATTCGGGAGCTGAAGCAGTAACTGAGAGAGATTATGGGAGGCAGAGAGAAACATTGGGAAATAGAGTGTGCCTTTGAAACCTCAGAGCTCATCAACCCCATGACACACCCCCTCCAACTTGGCCACACATCATCATCCTTCCCACATAGTTCTAACAGATGAGGTCCAACATTCAAATACACAAGCCTATAGGAGCCATTCTCCTTTAAGCTATCACAACTAGGAAGCAACACAAATAGGTTCTGACACATGCAGCCTGGTTTTTGGAATCCTCCAGACAGCCTTTGCCAAATTTCATCATATCATCAAGACCAGCTAATACATTTTTGTCATGTAGAGAAAAATGTTTTTCTTTTAGGAAATGTGGTAAAAATCCTCAATCTTCATTGCTTATAAGGTGAACAGTGCTATAACAGAAACTCACTGGGAATATTCCTCTTCAGCATTAGACATAGTTAAAGCTGACATCTTTCAATATGAGCTGTTAAATATATTCTATGGCAGTGTGAAGGAAAGGGCCATCAATGATAGCTCCTACCTCTCAGGTATAGTCCCAGTCTGAAAATAACACTCATTTGAATATCAGGAGGCTTCCTAATATCATATATAAAATAATCAGATGTGAACACTCTCTGGGTTTATACTTTTCTGTCAGTTTCTAGACTTTAAAAACAAGTTCCCATGGCAATTAGGGAATATACCTTCCTATTATCTGATTACTTTTTTCCTGAAAAACAAATCCATGTCTGGTATAGTGTTGGTTTTGTGTGTCAACTTGACATGAGCTGGAGTCATCAGCGAGGAAGGAGCCTCAGCTGAGGAAATTCCTCCATGAGATTCAACTGTAAGGCATTTTCTCAATAAGCAATCGATAGGGGAAGGCCCAGCACATTGTGGATGGTGTGACCCATAAGCTGGTGGTCCGGTGATCTATAAGAAAACAGGCCATGTTCAGCAAGCCAGTAAGCAGCATCCCTTCATGGCCTCTGCATCAGCTCCTGCCTCCATGATCCTGTCCTGTTTGAGTTCCTGTTTTGACTTACTTCAGTGGTGAACAGCAATATGGAGGTGAATACCAAATAAATCCTTTCCTCCCCAACTTATTTTTTGGTCATGGTGCTTCACTGTGGCAATAGAAACCCTAACTAAGGCACCTGGAATTGGCACCAGCAAATGAACAAAAAGTGAAATAGAGAAAGTAGGGAAGGGAGTGAGCCAGAAGTTTTAGTCAATTGTCTTCTTATTTCTTTGTTATTTGTTATAAATTCTCAGTGGCTCTAGTAGCTATAAACTAGCAAATCAATGCCATATTGATCACCTTTCTCTATACAAATGTAATAGTTACTTTGGTGTTGTCGGTGTTTCTGTCCTAGCACCAGGTCCCACAGCCATTTAGCCCTAAAGAAAATCACACAGAGGTCTAAATAAGTTATAAACTGATTGGCCCATTAGCTCAGGCTTTGTATTAACTCTTATAATTTATATTAGCCCATTATTATAGTAGATATTAGCCACATGGCTCAGTACCTTTTTCAGCATGGCAGGTCACATCTTCCTTCTTTGGTGTCCAGACAGGACTGGGGAAACAGATTCCTACTTCCCAGAATTCTACTGTTCTCATTGATCCACCTCTATTTCCTGTCTGGTTGTCCTGCCTATACTTCCTGCCTAGCTACTGGTCAATCAGGGTTCATATAAAATATAATTGACAGAATATAGACAATTGTCCCACACTATTTTTGTATCAATGAGACCAAAAGCCTTATAAAAGCAATTTAAAGGAGGAAGCACTTACTTTGTTCATCATTTTAGAAGTTTAGGACCCTCGTGGTGAGAAAGGCGCTGCAGAGTCGTTCAGTACACATCTCAGTGGCTGAGGGAGCAGAAAGCAGGAAGCCAGGGATACACCGCTAAGGATCCAACAACAGTGGACAACCTCATACATCTTCCGAAGTTTTCAGGACCTCTCAAAATAGCATTATTAGGGACACAGTTGTCAAATCACAAGTCTATGAGTCTCAGTTGCTGCTCTGAGACGTGTTTGCACAGTATTTCTAAGCATCTGCGTTCACCCATGACCTTCCCTTCCTCTGGTAGCTTCTCTGTCTCTATTGTAAGGATGAGAATCATAGCTGGTCTGTCAGCAGCTGTTTTCATCTTTTGGAGTGCTTGGCTATGAAAAACCATACCTTCTAGTGCTGATATGTTGGGCTCAGCCATAGACTTCCTTATCAGCATCTCTGCTTAGTGACGGTGGCTTTATTTCCCATAGTCATCTATCTGCCAGCCACTCTTCCCAACATGTTACAACACCCAGGGCATTTAAAATCTGTGCATGCACAATTAATCACAATGAAAACAGTAATTTCATTTGTTAAGGCTTTTTCAGTAATATAAAATACAACTTATAAAATATATAAATTATACTAGTTTCTCTAAAAAGCTGGAATTTATTGACTCCTATTATAATATTGTAGTAATAGGGGCGGCGGCAGGGTTGCGTCCCCAAACACCCCAGCCGCCTGCCCGGCTCGGCTAGCTTATGCCCCGAAATAATTACACAGACACTGTATTCTTTTCATCACTGCTTGGCCCTTAGCTCTGGCCCTTACTGGCTAATTCTGATATCCCAATCAACCCATCTCTAATAATCTGTGAGCACCGGTCTTACCGGGAAAGATTCAGCATGTCTGACCTGGCGGCTTGCTTCATTGCGTGCGCCTGCCTGGGAGAGCGGAGCATGGCCTCTCTTCTGCTCCCGAGAGGAGAGCTGTGGAGTCTGACCTCACTTCCTCTTCCTCCCGGCATTCTGTTCTGTTTACTCCACCCACCTAAGGGTGGCCTATCCAATGGGCCTAGCAGTTTCTTTATTGCTTAGCCAATGAAATCAACAGATTGATATATGACACTCCCACATCATAATATGGTCCAGGCAATCCCTGCTTCAGGTATAGCTGGATCCAGGTGATAAAATGATAGTATCTAGACTAGTGGTTCTCAACTTGTGGGTCCTGACTTATTTGGTGATCAAAAGACCCTTTCACAGAGGTCAACTAAGATCATCAGAAAAGGCAGATATTTACAATACGATTCATAAAAGTAGCAAAATTACAGTTATGAAGTATCAATAAAGATAATTTTATAGTTGGGAATCACCACAGCATGAGGAACTGGATTAAAGTTTCACAATCTTGAGAAGGTTGAGAACCACCGCTTTAGACGTTGATTTTCTTGATTATTCAATGGTGTTTCCTGATGAAAGACAGCTGTTATCACCTTCAAACCCATTTCAGGCAAGAATGTCTAGTGATAATATTTAGTCAGAGGCCACTTGTTTGTTCCTGGCTGCTCAGCCCTAAAATAATCACTCAGAAACAATATTATTTGCAATACTGTTTGGCCAATAGATTAAGCATCTTTTTTGCTAACTCATATCTTAAATTAACCCATTTCTAATATTTTATATTTTACCACAAGGCTCAAGGCCTACTGGCGAGGTTCACGTTTATCTGTTTCTGGTGGCTCCGTAGCTTCTCTCTAACTCCACCTTCTTTCTCCCAGCATTCAGTTTAGTTTTCCCTGACTACCTCTATTCTGCCCTTCCAGGCCCAAGACTGATTCTTTATTAATCAATGTTATTCACAGCATAGAGAGGGGAATCCCACATTACCTACCCTTTTTTTCTATTTAAATATAAAGGAAGGTTTTAACTTTAACATACTAAAATTACATATAACAGTTATATAATGTGCATATCTACTTTATCTTTTATCATAACTAAGAAAAACTATAATTAAAACTATATATTTTCCAACTCCATCATAGACCCAACAAGGCTATGATATTATCTAAGAAAACAGGAAGTTCATTGTAAGCAACTTCCAAAACTTTAGAAATGACAGAGACATCTTGCTGCCTGGACAGTCACCCAAAGTTCTTATGTAAAATTGGGGCATCCATCTTCAGCCTACAGAACCATAGTATCCAGCAGACTTTTCCATGAAGCAGGAAATTTGAAGATCTGTTTTGCCTTGTTATGGCAAAGTCCATGAGTTGCTTTCTTCTGTGTCTTGTAGAATGTCTGGCAGACTCATTCATGAAGCAGGAACCCCAAAGGATGGTCACACCTTTAGAAAAGTTCAGCAGTCATCTCTCTGTGGGTCCTGCATGTCAAGTTCATACATCATAATATCAAGCAGGCCAGGCAAAAGCAGATTTTTTACCCAACTGGCTAACAAACTCCATAAGGAGCCTCTTTGATGCCCATTATCCATTATCCTTTTGAAGTAGATTGCTGCCAGGATCAGATGTGTCTCATTGTCATGAAAAGTCCTAAGTTCTTAAAACATTTAAAATGCCATATTCCATTGATCTTGAAAGTGTTGAAGATTATCTAACTAAAATATATTTCTATATATCTAGAAAACCTAACTAACATGACTACAAGCTTGACTATTATGGAAGACTATCTATTAACCTATATCATAAATTACATTTTTAAATTAACTGGACAAACACAATACCTTAATCAAGATCAGAAATACATATAAATGGCATAACAAAATTGACCTTAAATTTATATCAATAAACCAAGATCCATACCAATGCAAATCTCTAAAACATATCCCTCTTTCAGTGTAAATAACCATTTATAAATAATATTTGGGAATTTGTATGTAATTCTCTCCAAAATGCTTCTTGAGTTTTATTGGGTGAAGTAGATTTTGGGGGTGGTCACAACAGCCTTTTGGGGGGCTCTTGGCTCATCAAACTACATTAGTCTGGAAGGATTCCACAGGTTCTCATCTTCTGTGGAAACAAAAGCAGAACCTCTTGTCCAAAGTAACACATCCTTATACCCAAATATTGAAATCAAGATATCTTTAAGATATATATGTTGGTTTAGCTTAGCAGCACATACAATAAAATGTCTCTCTGTACTTAGCTCCTTCACAGGCAAAAAATTTAAAAGAAAATACAGTAACACATAATCCAAATTCTCTTTGTATATTCCATCTTTATGTGGCTCATTTTAATTACTCTATTACTTTTTCTACAAGTTTAATATTTATTATCTTTACTCCTTTAACCTATGACTGTCTGTACTCTTTTATATTGCATTTCTTGTTTCTTTACTCTTGTTTTTCTCTTTCTCAAACCTATGTACATTTTTAAAAAAATACACTGTGTCTGTTTTAGAGGTCTTTTATGCCTGAATCTGTCCTATTGTGTATCCAAAATCTTTTTCTGTCCAGAGGCACTTCTTAAGATACTAAGTTACATTACTAGGACTAAGGCTGCTTTACCTTTTAACCCTGCCTCATCCAGCATACAGAGGTCTGTCTGTTCATGGCCTCTGAGAGCCATTCTCTCCATCCCAGATACAGGTTCAGGTCGCAACAGGTCTGTGTTGCCCTTAAGCAAGTTGTAGCCCATTGCTCACAAACCCCATTTAAATGCTTGGTCTCCTGAAAGAGCCAGAGTTAATGTTCTGAGTACAGCCCAGGACGCTGCTGTTTTGATACCATGTGGTTTTTCTTTTCTTTTGCTAAGTCCACTGAATCAGGAAGACCGCTCTTAGAGGAACTGTGGCATGCTGCCAGCAAATAGAGCAAGAAGCTATGTTAAACTCTGTTTTAGTGATGTAAAATGACAATAATCAACCAGGTGTGATGGTGCACTTCTTTATCCCAGCACTAGGGAGGCAGAGGAAGCTAGACCTCTATGACTTCCAGGTTAGCCTGGTCTACACAATGAGTTCCAGGACATCTGGTCCTACCAAGTAAAAGCATGCCCTGAGAAAGATAGAGAGAAAGAGAAAGAGGGGGAGGGGGTTGAGACAGGGTTTCTCTGTGTATCTTTGATGCCTGCTTAAAACTAGCTTTTGTAGGTCAGGCTGGCCTTGAACTTGAAAGGGATCAGCCTGCCTTTGCTTCCTGAATTCTGGGATTAAAGACACATGCCTATTATAATTTTAAAGTCACTTGATTTACAATTTTCTTCATTCTGTTTTCCTACAAACTTTATAAACTGTTGTCACATTGGAACACAGTATTTTGAGTAACCTAAATCTGTGTTTCTGGACCATAACCACTCATATTTAGCTCCAGAAAAAAACTCTCTTATCCTGTATGCGGTGAGAGCTGTACTGTGTCTATAAAAGCACCCCCTGAAATTTGCATTTGAAAACTTTAAGTGATTAATATATACTTTAGAAGAAGAGTTTTCACTTTTAAAGTTCTTACTATTCTACTTCCCTTGAACAGCTAGGTGGTAGTGAGGTTCTAGATTCACCTCCCAGGTTAGTTTGGCTGCAAGGCAAGCAGATCCTTATGAGAGACACAGACAGAGAGTACAGATTGAGAGGCAAAAAGTTAAATGAAGCATGCCAATGAAATGTGAGTAAAATTCTAAATAAAAAAGTGATAAAATTAATATTTAATGGTCCTTAAATATGTAAGGGAAAGGAAATAATAAAAACAGATTAAATTTATTAAAACAAACAAAGGCAAGAAACAACATACAAGAAACAATAAAGTTATATTACACTTATTTATCACATGTGGGGACCGGAGGACAATTGGAGCTTAAAGTAAGCTTGGGATGTCAGGCTTGGCCAAAAGCACTCTGAGGTATCTATCTCACCTGTCCAAAAAGATACAATCTAAAATGCATGAGGAAGATTGAAAACCAAAACACTTTGAAATGATTTGAATATCATTTATTCATCCAAGCACTATCACCATGTAAATGACACTGTATCCAGTACCTACCATTGATGGAGGTGGGTCTTGTAGCTTATCTGTTGCTTTCATTGGTTAATTAATAAAGAAAACTGCTTGGCTCTAATAGGACAGAAAATTAGGTAGGTGGAGTAGACAGAACAGAATGCTGGGAGAAAGAAGCTGAGTCAGGAGTCACCATGATTCTCCCACTCCAGACAGACACAGGTTAAGATCTTCCCTGGTAAGCCACCTCATGGGCTACACAGATTATTAGAAATGGGTTAGATCAATATGTAAGAGCTAGCCAATAAGAGGCTGGAATTAATGGGCCAAGCAGTGTTTAAAAGAATACAGTTTCCGTGTAATTATTTCGGGTAAAGCTAGCCAGGTGGCAGGACGCAGCCCAGCCCGCCTCTCCTATTACTACATAGCATGTGGCAAATGACAGGATAAGTCTTCTCCCTTAAGGAATTTGTTGTCTACCATGGAAAAAAAAAACATTAGATGGGTCACATAATGGAACAAAACACCAGCCATAAAAGAGAAGTAGAGGGTATGATGTATTTAACTGGGTTTTAGAACTCAAGGAAGATTTTTCTGAGAAATATGTGAAACAGAAATAAGAACTTGTAGTATTAAAATGTAAGAAGGTAAATGAAAGGGCTGGTGAGATGATTCAGTGCTTAAAACTCTGTCTGTCCTTCCTGAAGACTGGTGTTCAAGTCCCAGCCCCACATGTCAGCTCAT